>NC_140949.1:118924542-120347042 GCF_014529385.1 Adiantum capillus-veneris | reverse complement strand
TGAAATGTGGTGTCAAATCTATGATCAATTATAAACCTGTTTCCTAGGGGATGTGCTCGACCAGTTACAAGATCTACTTGAATAACAGAATCTTGGAACTGCAAGTAGACATGGTTTTTAGACTAGTCATGCACCATTTTTGCTTCCCTCATGAAAGGACGTCCTAAGATCATCTTCGATGCCATAGTCTGCTTGGAGAAATTCATAATAATGAAGGAAATTTTTATTTTATGTCCAAAGACCTTGATCTTGAGATCTTCTAGCATCCCAATAGGTTTAACAATAGACCCATTGGCCATCTTCACTACTATGGTTGTGGTCATAAGGTGAGGTCTTTCCATAGTTTCCCAGCAATTTTTAGTCACAAGGCTAACCCCATCACCACCATCAAGGATTCCCTTCACAATTAATCCCTTAGTAGTGATTGATATGGTCGCATTAGATTCATCACCCTCAAAGTATTGTCCCAACTTGTTAACAGGTATTTCTATAACAAGGTTCTCATCTAGGTTGGGTTGTGGATCTAAGTGATCCTCCTCTATTGGCATCTCCCTAACTCCATCCATCTGTGCAAATTGTGGTAGCCCAACCTTCAGTTCTCCATTGAGGAAAGCTCGAAGAGCTGAGACTAGCTTAGGGTCTTTATATAGTTTGGACATGATGGTGGTTCTAACTTTTGAAGACATGAAATCCATCAATTTTTGGCAATGTTTAACGGCACCTTTTGGGCTTCAGTCCCTTGACGTGGGGAAGATGGGATCCCCATTTCTTTGATAGGATCAGGTAGTCCCTGTGTAAACATTCTTTCCATCAAGAAATGAGTACGCCCACTTTCCCATGACTTTAAGTCACTTTCTTCTTGGATGACACTAGGTATGGCTAAGGGTCTATGGACTTGGTGAGGTTGTTGTTGTGTAGGGAACACTGTGTCTGTAATCTGGATCTGCCGAGGTGCTGGTTGTAGATCCCGTCAAGTATCTTCTACCAAACTCCTTAATTGCTTGACTCGCTCGATCTCCTCTGTAGGGTTTGGATAAGTTCCTATCTTCTTCTTGGATCCTGGCCATTGTAGCTCATGAAGATCTTCCTTGTTGGTTTCTATCTTAGTGGTCGTTTTGGTCTCCATGGTTTCACCTGAATCAGAATCCTCTTCAACGTCATTCATATATATGGAGTCGTCACCAGTCCCTATGTTGGTCTCTGAACTGGGGTCTGACTTCGCTCCTTTTTGCGATCTCTCCTTCGTGTTTTTTTTTTTTTGAGATTGGGCAATTGATGCCGTGTCTCTTTCCTCAAGAATATAATTTTGTTTTTGGAGCATCTATCGTGTGAGTACGTTTACCGGTACGAAAGGTGTACTTTGTGATGGCTCCTCGATAACCTCAATCAAGTTTAATGGCGTGATCTTCGGTGCATTTGGATTATTTGGACATTGGACAATCAAATGATCTATGCCACATCGATTACACATGAGTATTGGCATTGTAGATGTGCTCGCTTGATTGGTTTGCATTAATGAGGCGTTCTTTTGTAGCCTAATAGGACACTCGGCCACACGATGTGGACCTCCACACTCATAACATTGAAGAGGTGGTCTTTTAGCAGTGTAATTGATATTTTGGCCTCTTACAACAAGAGAAGCTACTTGATAGACAGGTTTGACTTGTCCCCAATAGTCCTCCATGTAGTATTGTGGACTTTCTTCAAGCGCATCCATCCCATAGGCAATATAAGGGTCTATATCTTCCTCACAGCCTTCCAAACAAGCAATAGATGACTCACAACCCACTCGATTCACTGAAGTGATTCTCGGATGTGGTGGTTGCGGTCCTAGCACTGGAGGTGGTAAGGGTGCTGTTTGAACAACATTCGGGGCCCTAGGGACCATGTATTGTGACATTTGTTCAAGCGGTGGGGCCGTCATCAATGCAAGCATTCGAGGTGTGTCTGTCCATGCTAAAGTTGGTCTATTGGCCATCGCGTGCTTAAATACTATG
Source organism: Adiantum capillus-veneris (assembly GCF_014529385.1). Lineage (NCBI taxonomy): Eukaryota > Viridiplantae > Streptophyta > Polypodiopsida > Polypodiales > Pteridaceae > Adiantum > Adiantum capillus-veneris. The sequence goes on along the minus strand of NC_140949.1, from coordinate 120,345,045 downwards.
CAATCCTTAGCTTGATGACCGTACCTCCCACAAGCATTGCAATTCCCATTGAATTTTACTCTAAAAGTAGGGCATTCACTGGTACTATGCGGTCCATAGCATACTGAGCACCATTGTTGCTCCCTTCTTGGATACATGTGATTGTTTTACGGAGCACGATTGTCTCTAAGACTCTCTTGAATGGCCTTGGTGAGATCTGCTAAAGTCATATTAGATATCTTTGGCTCCTTAGCAATAGGCTTTAGGGTCATTGGTTGATGCCCCGATGCTTGCGAGCTAATGAATTTAGGCTCGACATACACTCTTTCTCCTTGAATCATTAAATTATCCTCCAATTGGATTGCATTGGTGGTGACTACTTCCCAAGTGGTGATACCTCTAATGACTAGGCCATTGTGGATATCCTCATGTCGTAATCCCCTAATGAATCTATCAAGAAATTGATTATTATTGAAGCGCTCATTTGGATTACAATGAGAATTCAAATGCTTCAAGCGACTAATAAAATCTCTCATCGACTCTCCTTCCTCTCGTTGGGCTTTTTGGAGCTGAGAGGCTACACCCCAAAGCACTCCCTCTCGTATGTATTCTTTTAAGAACACTCTCTTAAGAGTAGGGTAAATTGTTTTTTCTGCCACCCTTAAGGTTCTATACCAATCCCCAACCTTCCCACCTAAGGTTAGGCTTAAAGCATTACTCTTATGCAGGTTATTCTGTTCCCCTAGAGAATCGCATATTTGTTCAAACACTTTGATATGCTATCTCACATCCCCATCTCCACTAAATTTTTGTGTGAGCTTGGTTATTTGTACTGCCTTACTTCTAGGTTCTCTATCAGGCGTGTTACGCATATTCTCAGCAATAGATCGATTGATAGCTTGAGAAAATGTTGCCAAGTCACCTAAGTGAGTAGGCACCGTGGGTGGAGGTGCTCGAGAGACTACATGTGGAGTAGGTATTGGCATTTGGCTTGGTGCATAGGAAGCCTTTGGGTTCCACGTTTGGTACGGTGTTGCACCATGTGGCGGCCCAAAGTTCATATGTGTGGCCCTAGGCATAGCAGACATCGGATGTGAGATGCTAATGCTAGCTGGTATGGTCCCATGGAAATAAGAAATTGGGTGTTGTGGTTGTGGAGCATAGGTTGATGAAACAATGGGAGGGGTACGGGCTACATGAGTGTGATGACCCATAGGTGCATATGATTGGTACACACTTGTAGGGGCCGTTGTCGGCATTGAGCTACCATGTAGTGGTGCTTTACTAACAAATGAGGTCCATGGCATGTTTTTTGGCATGCCCATCATTGGGGTAGGCATGGTAGCCGTGGTGTCATCAAGGGAAAGATGAGGTAGACTTGGAAAAGTAAAGCTATCACTTGTGGGCTTAGATTGCACTGAGACCCCTGGCAAAACAACATATGAAGGATCCATCGGACTTACTGAGGGAGTCTCCATTTGCGATAAGGCTGGTTGTTTAGCTTTCCCTGTATCCAAGAATCTCATGAGACCCGTTGAAGGCATGTGGATCCCCTTGTCCTGTCTCTCTAGCTCAATGACTCTATGGATGACCTGACAAACTCTTTGTTGTTGATCCTCCATACTAGTAGCACCCATTCTGAATTGTAGGACATCTAACCAACCCACATGATAGGTGTGACATGTGTACAGGTCGGTTAGAATTTCTGTTTGTACTTCGTACTCCCAATTCTCATTTAAGAACGCTCCATCTAGGATTGAGGTGCTAGGGGTGTCCTTTGAACTAGATGCAATGTGGCTCTCTATGGGTTGACCCTTAGTGGTCGCTAATTCAGGAGCACTCGATTGCTCTCCTAGCAATGATATTGACATAGGAGCTTTTGCTTTTAACTCTCTTCATTGCTCTACATTGCGTAAGCTCTCGATTTCCTTTTCCCTAACCGCAATGATATACCGCTCAACTTCTTGTACTTCGGCAAGGCTTCTACCATCAGGTAATATAACCTCAGAGGGGAATAGCTCTGAAGAGTCAGGGGGTGCAGTGAATGGAGTATTCACGTGTACACTCTCTAAGAGCATGGGGTCTACGTTGGTCATGAATGGTGAATTTACTTCCCCACCCCCTCATTTACATCATTAGCTCCATGTTCGGAGCCAGTGGATCTACTAAAGGTTTCCTTCAAGCGGCTAAGCACGCTCATCCCGGACCGTGGACCCATGGCATGCATGTCTTGGCTTGAGCTATCGGGATTAGGCATTAGGTAACCCTCCATGACGTCGTAGTTAGAGGAAGATTCACTAAACGCTATATGCGGGTCCATAGTGGTACTACCTTGGGTTCCCACCGAGGGCCCAGAACCTAAAGTAGGTGGGTATTGAGAACTCGCATAAGTCGAAATGCTCTCTAGTTGCTCAGCCTCTAGCACACGACCATAGCGTCGATGCATGTGCCTTTGGCACCCTACAAGCATCGATGAATAACCTTGAAGGTTAACCGCTTACTCTTTTAGGCGTCTGTTTTCACTCGCTTTTTGATATTTTTTAATGTTTTTTAATGATTGGTTTTTGGATTAGAGCGTGTGATAGCTCGAAACGAGCATATCGCTCAGGGATTGTGGTGTGCTTTACAGCACAGCGTTCGGTCACCTGAAGCTCCGATAGTCTTCAAAAATGTCAATTTTTACCTACATGTGAGGGTAAAATACGTGAATTTAAAGGGGGACTGAGGCCTGAGCCTGAGCGTGGGCTTGGCTTGGGCCTGGGAATATTCCCGAGCCCAGTCCTACTTTTTTTTTTTGGGATAAGGTCGCCGCGGCTGTGCTATGCGCGCGAGCACACACACACCTAACCTACCTACTTACAACTAATACAGCTACTGTTACACACTAACACACTACTACAACAACTCATTAGCTAACATAACTACTTACAATATTTTACATAGAACTAACATTATGGATCTACTACCTTAATTCTAATACCTTATCATAGAGAAAACACCTTATGAACAAAAAAAACACAGTACCTTTCAATACCTTATTAACAAAACAATACACAACAACAAAACAAACTCCTTCTCAACACACACACCTTCCTTCTCTACCTTTCCTACATCTGAAATTGCACCACAACGCAGCACATAGTGCCACTCGAGCTTAGTGTAAACATTTCCCCGGCAGCGGCGCCAAAAATGTGCGCGTCTGTTGCACGTGTCAATGCAATGAACTTGCCGATACACTGTGTGCGAGCCACAAATGGCTGCAAGCACACGACCAGACTAATCTACTAAGCTCAAGAGAGCAAGGGTGTGTCACTCACCGCCCTACGCTTGCCTTCGTGGAGGATTCCTTGATGCGAAGAAGAAGGAGCCGCCGATGTGCCGCACTCAATCGTTTTGCCGTTGCAATGCTTGATCACACACACACACACACACTCTCTCTCTTATGTATACACACACACACACACACACACACACACACACACACACACACACACACACACACACAAGGAGATGATGAAGAAGAAGATGGAGATGGAGCAAGAGCACTCTTCAATTGCACAATCATCTGCGGGGTTGTCGTTAGTGTGAACCTTGACAAGCTCGATGTACTTGCCATCAATGCATCTTGTATGACATGGTATTTGACCTCTAGGTGTTTTGACTTTGAGTGAAACACGGGATTCTTTGCCAAATAAATGGCACTATGACTATCACAATGTAGTACTAGAACCTCATGAATGCCCAAATCTCCCACTAGACAAGCTAACCATATTTCTTCCTTGCTTGCGTTAGACGCAGCAACACATTTTGCCTCAGTGATAGATGAAGACGTGCAGTCTTGGAGACACGATCTCCAAGAGATAGCTGCTCCAGCAAACATGAACACATAGTCAAATGTGGATCTTTTGCTATCCACGCAACCTGCATAATACGCATCCGTGTAACATACAATACATGCATCACTGTTTCCAAAGTGTAAAAACTTGCTAGCTATACCCTTCAAGTATCTGAGGATTTTCTAGAGTGATTCACAATGCTTCTTTCTAGGGTTTTCCATGTACCTACTAACCACTCCCACTGCATGTGCAATGTCTGGTCTTGTGGCTACCATAGCGTACATCAAACTGCCAATTGCTGAAGAATATGACACTTTCGCCATTTCCTCTTTCTCAGCAACTGCCTTGGGAGAATCTTCCCTTGCTAAGTTTGGAGTATGCTTGCATTGGGGTACTCAGTGACCTCCCCTTGCATACTAAAACGTTGCAAGACTTTGTGGATGTACTTTTCTTGAGATAATTCAAGAATTCCACGTTGCCTGTATCTCTTGATGTACATACCAAGAAAGTGATTGGCATTTCCCAAAACTTTCATGGAAAATTGAGTGCTTAGCATCTTTTTTAACTGATTGATCTCATTAATTGATTTGCCTGCAATAAGCATCTCATATACATACAAGATCGAGATCATTAAAGAACCATTGTTCAATCTCTTTGTGTATAAGCAGTGATCCTCTTGACTTCTTATGTAACCCTGAGACTGCATGAATTTGTCAAATTTTTGATACCATTGCCTTGAACCTTTCTTGAGGCCATAGAGTGACTTTTTAATTCTACAAACCAATTCTACCCTTGTTGGCTTTTGGGGTTCACATACAAAACCCTCTGGTTGTTTCATGTAGACATCTTCATCTAGATCCCCGTGAAGAAATTTTGTGTTCACGAACATTTGGACAAGTTCCATGTCCTGATAGCAACCAAGCCAGGCACAGTGTGAAGTGTAGTCATCTTGACTATTGCAGAGAAAATATCATCGAAATCCACACCTTTTTGCTGCTTGAAACCCTTGGCAACTAGACGAGACTTGTACTTAGGCTCGAGATCTTCCGCTGTATACTTCTTCTTGTATACCCACTTGCAAGGTAAAGCATTTTTGCCTTTTGGTAATTCAACCAAATCCCATGTCTTAGTATCCACAATGAAATTGTATTTTGATTGCATAGCCTGCTCCCACTTAATGTTATTGCCAATTTGTATAGCTTATTTGTAGCGGGTTGGCTCTCTACTGCCAGTGACTAAAATGTGGTGTATACTCGGATCAAACCGCTCGCATGCACATGATACTCTTACAAAGCGTCTTAGTGCGTGACTGTTGGACTCTGCTCTCTCCGGAGCAATAGTAGAATCTTGCACTTGAGGATTAGGTGAAACACTAATGAACTGAGTTTGTTTGGAGGCTACATGCTCAAAACAAACGCGTCTGTACTCAGCTTCTTTAATGGGCTTCTTGTGCATTTTTGATTCATTTAAATCACGCGTGAGCTACAAATGATTTTGTGAGATTCTGGGTGCTAGAGAGGACAACCCATCTCTCCATTTGCACCATAGCCTATAAAAATGCATTCGTATGACCTAGGATCTAGCTTGCAATGAAGTTCTTTGGACACATGTGCATATGCCTCACATCCAAATACACGTAAATGCTCAAAGCTTGGCATTTTCCCAATCCATAATTCTTTTGGTATTTCAAAATTCAAAGGAGAACTAGGTGACCTATTGATGATGTGCATTGTTGTCAGAACAACTTCCCCCCAAAACTCTGGAGTAAGCTTTGCCATAGGAATCATAGAGATAACTTGCTCTTGAACCATGCGATTCATTCTTTGAGCTATCCCATTTTGTGCAAGTGTTTATGGAGCAGTAAACTACCGACGAATGCCTCTTTGATTGCAAAAATCCTTGAACTTCGTAGAGACGTATTCTCCACCATTGTCCGTTTGAAAAGCTTTGAGCTTTTTTCCTGATTGTTCCCAACCATGGCGAGGAATTTCTAGAACGTAGAAAAGACCTCTTCCTTATGCTTAAGGAGATATAACCACACCATTCTGGTAGAATCATCTATGAACGTGAGAAAGTAGTTTGCCTCCCATAGAGTTTTATGTGGCATTGGGCCACACAAATCACTGTGCACTAACTCTAGCGGTTTGCCTAGTTTCTTGTTCAATGGTGAAGATGTCAACCGAGTATGTTTTTCGTAGAGACAATGCTCACACAATGGAAACTCCGTGTAATCTAACACATGTAAGTAGCCAAAACGTTGAAGTGTTTTCATTTCCTTTTGGCTAACATGCCCTAGCCGGCTATGCCACAACTCATTAGACGATATCATGGCAACATAGATAAAGTGTTCATGGACACTCAAAACAAACATAGAGTACATGGATCCGTTTTTACGACCTTTCATCATGACAAGGTTGTTCTTGAGGATAAGCCAAGAAGGATTATCAAAAACTGTAGTGTAGCCAAGATCATCCAATTGCCTTATAGAAAGCAAGCTCTTTGTAAGCTTGGGCACATGTCTGACATTTTGCAACACAAAAGTAGTGCCATTATGCATCTGAAGTTTCACATCACCAATGCCAATAATTTCAAGCTCATAGGAATCACCAAGCTTGAGTATGCCATGCATGAATGCATAAGAGGAAAACCACTCTCTATTCGGTGTGACATGAAAACTTGCACCAGAATCAAGAATCCAATTCTGTACATAACCCTCATCCTATGCAACCAAAGCATCTAGAGTGAGATTTGAAGTGAAAATGAGAACATCTGAGGGATCTGCTGTCACCTCTGCATGAATCTATGTTGGCATAATGTTCATCACTGGAGGAGGAGCATCCTCCACTAAAGTGGTAGGTATGGGAGACTCAACCACATTGAGCTCCCTGATCTTTATCGTACTTTTGTTTTTGCCAGAATTATCTTTTTGCATGTTTTTTTGATCTCTTAGGAAACTGCGACAATCCTTTTTGTAACGGCCCTTCTTATGGCATTAGTAACACTCGACATTTCTGGCACTGCGGTCTCTACTTGAGTTCTTGTGCCTGCTAGGACTACGAGGATTTTGCTTTCTACTTTTGCTTTTGTATTTGTTCTTGTCACGGCCTTGTGCCTTCGTTGAACTGCCAACCATATATGCATCTCCATGACTAGCACCGTCGAGAGATTTATGTCAAATTTCTTCAATGAGCAACACATTTGTGATGTCATCGAACACTAACTTGCCATTTGGAGCCGAATTGCTAATGGTTGTGCAAAAGATGTCCCATGAACTGGGTAGAGAGTATAGCAAGAATATAGACGAGTTCTTCATTAAACTCCTTAAAGCCCTGAGATGTCAACTGACCGAATAACAAAAAGAGGCAAGAAAAATCCATAATCTAGATGAAGAAAAGACTGAAGAGATGTCGAGCAATTAAAGAGAAGAAGGTACAAGAAAATGCTGAAACTTCACGAGGTATGCCTCGAAAGTCATCTGCAAAAGCTAGAATGTCAGAGGTAAGAAAGAACCATCAAGTGCAAAGATGTTTATCAACCACTTCATACGACAATAAGGCCGTATACAGGAAGTAGATCTTTATACTATAAATCTTCTATCTTGTAAGTGACTTAATGAAGCCTAACAAACACAGGGGACTAACAATACTGATAAGAAAAAAAAGGGGCAAAAATGAAAGCTCAGTCATCTAAGCCATAGGCAAGCTCCGTAGGACTCCACTATTAAGACCATAGCTCTCGATGATGATGCCCCGTTATCTGCACGAAGCAGGCGCACTGTAAGGCTGAAAAATCCCTATTCTACTTACTCAATTGCAATTAATAATATGAACCATTTATAGTTAGCTTGAGGACCTCCCTTCTTGAGCAAGAAAATAGAAACCTTGTGCTCTGATACCAATGTAACATTTAATGGCCTAGTAACTTGTGTGTAGCGGAAAATAGCATAAACATAGTGAGCATTTTATTAGAATAGAACCCTAACGAGCATAGCAAGAGTGCTTGGATGTAGAGAGCAACAAAAAGCATAACACATAGTTAGATAGGCATGAACAATACTTCAAAAGAGAGAGAAATTAAGCTATTGACAATAGTTGAGGACCGGATGATGGAGCCGGTCCCCCCTCCAAAAGGCTTTGTATTATAGGTTTCCCCCATCAAGGGAGACATTTTACAATACAGTACTTTGTGTTCCTTCAATAACTTGCTGGTGCAATGAAGATGTAAGCTTCAAGAACCATGCACACATTTATAAAGCACAACATCACTTCCCTCACGGTCTCAGACCCAAGACCTCACACACCTTCGAAGATGGTGAGAGCTAGCGGGGTATGAGAGTAGATTGATAGGAAGGAGTATTCTTACGAGAAAGAAGTATATCTCCTCACATAATCACTCATAAAAGCTTAGCATAGCTTATTAATTAGCATGGTAGAGGAGATGAGCATGCATTGAAGCTTGGCTCTTGGTTGGATTTGCATCACAAAGCCAAGAGTTGTTGGTGGAGGCCTCCCTTCTCACAAGCTTGGAGTAGATGATGAGCTTTTCGTTAAAGCTTGAGAAGGAGAGAGAGTCTTCTTGCTTCACACATGACATTGTGTGTGTGTGTGTGTGTGTGATAATGCCTTGCGAAAATCAGCCCCCTCTCTCTCTTGGTCGACCCCTCATGCTTTTTACTCATGCTGGCACCCCATTGTTTTTGCTGCCATAAATGGACCCTATTTTGATGAATTTTTTACACAAGGTTCCAATCCAAATTGGAAAACGATTTTAAAATGAAAATCGTAGCTAATGAGCTGAAGTTTTTGCCCATTTTTTTACTTTTTTATTTGGAGCAACGGTTGAGGAGATATGATCAAAATACTGGACCCTAGTCTGCCCACATCATGCAAGGACAGCTCATTTCCAACTTTTCCAATTCATGTTCACACTGGCTCCTCTCTTCTTGTGTAAACCCTTGTGGGTTCCCTTCACCTATAAAAGGGGACCTCTTCTTCCTTGGAAAGAACTCAAGCATTCAAGCCATTGATGAGAGGAATTCTTGAGGGAGTGAGTAGTAATGCCTAATTGTACTTAGCCCCATTAACGTAAGCCCAAGCCTACACTTTCTCCTAGAGGAAGACTAGCCATTCTTGTACGCTATCCTTGGAAGATCAACTCTAATCAAAGAAGGTGTTGTACTTGGCGTATCAATCAACATTGAATTCTCCCCTCTTCTTCTCTCTCCCATCAATAATGGTGCCGAAGGGTTTCAAGTAAGATGTGTTCTACATTGATGTTTTCTTGATTTCTTGTTGTTTTCATTTTCATCTCTAATCCAACATATATATATGTATCTAATCTCATCTCCTTAACCAAACCTATCTCTCTCATTTTTAGTAATTCATCCTCTCTAGGTTCTCTTTGCTACAGGTACATCTCTCCCCGCAGTATCCTTATTGCCTACGTGCAAGAATAGGGCTTGGGAGGGAAACTTCTCATCTCTTCACTTCTCTCATATCTACATTTCTCACATACTATCCTAGATGAATAACCCACATGATGATCATTTCTATCGCTTTCACTCTGTACGATCTATTAGAATTAACGTATGGATTAGCCGTAAAATACACTTTCAACAACGTATAGTGTTTCTCTTCGGCTCTGAAAGGCTCAATGAAATACTTCTATCACCGGATCCCATCATACTACCTCTCATAGACTATAATTTTTCTTTTGATGTAAACGTAGTTATCTTGCTATGAACCAAGAGGATTTGTATACACAATTAATCCCAATCACTAGACAAAATATATATATTATGGTAAGCACAAACTACAATTCCAAAGAACAATTCGTAGCCTATTTGGTCAGCCAAGATTGAATGCCATTAACTCATCCATTAACCCTTTCATATTACCCATGATACGATACGACCATAGCCTTGATGTTTTCATCTTCGTATTGTTTTGACATTCTCTTTTGCGTTCTTTCTTTGTGTGTGTGAGTGCAAGAGAGAAAGAGTGAGTCTTCTTTAATTGCACTTCTTTCCAAACCCTATTCTTCATGGCATCTATGGTTTAACTCCTTCATATATTTTTTGTTGAGTTCTCTCACAAACTCTCACAGCCATAAGCCCGGTGCTTTCCTGGCAAGATCGCAATTTTTTCGACATATTTTTGGTAAACCCGATGTGAATCTGCTAGGGTGAGAGTTTGTGGGTAACCATGGGTGATCATGTTGAGCAACAGGGTATGCATTTTGACCCAACAACAATGCAAATGTTTCAAGCATTTGCAATGTTCATACAACAACAACATGCTACTGAAAGAAGGGAGATTTCAGCAACGAAGGCCATACAAGCGGTCGTCAACAGAATGGATCAGTTCAATGGCAAAGATGTAACCAAGTACTTACGCGAGTATGTGAAGGAGATGGAGCTGCATCGCGTGTCAGAAGGTGAGATGATTCAAAGCTTTGAGCTAGTTGTTGCTCCAGAAATTAGGGAGCATGTTAGGGCAATTAAAGATGGGCATGGGAGAAATTGGGAAGAACTCAAAGTAGCTTTAAGGGAGGAATATTTCATGGAGGACTCGGAGAGAGTGACCAAAAGGACATTCTTAGAATGGGTAGTCAAGCCAAAGCAAGGACTATCAATAACAGAGCTACTTAGGGAATTTGAGCGGCGCTATGCACAACTCACTAGGACAGAAAGGGCCACACTAGATGCAGAGAAGACAGATCTTTTCTTACAAGTTGCAGGTAAAGAGTTTCAAGAAAATTTGGAGCTTCTTCTTGAAGATAAAGATGCTGAGCAAGGACTAAAGACCGACTGGAATGAGGTTGAAGGTGCTATCTCACTGCTTGCCAAACGACAAAGAAGAAGGGACAAGATGGTAGTAAACACTACAAGTCCTTCCACCTCAACTTCTGACAAAATGGTAAAGCCTACTTTTATCGCTCCTAAGTTTGATGAGTCCATGCTAGATGAGCTTGTGAAGGGAATGCGTGACTTGAAGGTGAAGTTTGCAAAGCTTGAAGAAAAAGGCCAACCATCAGGGCCCCTTCCTAGGCAAAGACAACAGCCCAAAGAAGGGTTTGTTAATAGATGTATTTGGTGTCATAGTACAGACCATGTAAGAAGGGATTGTGATGATTTTCGTGATGCTTTGTCAAAAGATGTTGTCTTTTTTAAGGATGGTAAAATCCACTTAAGAGAGAGAGGTCTACCCTTGAGAACTAACTTTGGGAAGGGGGGAATGCAAACCTTAGTTGAAGATATGGCAACCAAGCATGCCACCTCTTCAGTTGAGGCAGCTACTTATGGAGTAAAAATTGAACATTTTTGTGATGAAGAGGTGAGTGACCATCATGGTCAAATTTGGCCAAATGTCATGCAATTAGCTAAAAAGAGAAAGCTTACAAAAGAGATTCTACATGAAGCAGGTGATTGCATACGTCTAGAAACAGGATGGAATGATCCAGTGGACTCGTTGTCAGTGCATGCCTACATTACAAAATGCCAACAAAATGAGGCAATTGTAGAAGAGAAGCGCAGACGTGAGAATGCTGATGAAGGACCATCATAAAGAGCTTCTAGAAGTGGGGGAAGAAGCGACTCAATGCCTTCTCAAACACCCTCAACACAAGGAGCATCTCCACCTGAAGTACTCATGGAGGAGTCTACAACAGGAAAGAAGAAAGAGCCAACGAAAGGTAAGACAAAAGGCCCAACTTATAAACTACAATCTGATATTGAGGTTGCTACAGATTTAAAGAAAGTCTTGGAGGAAAGGATCTTGAATAGCAAGATTGAGTTTACTCTAGGAGAAGTTCTTGGCATTGCAAAGCGTGAATTCCATGAGGAGATCATTGACATCATCAAGAGAAAGAGGCAAACCCTTGCTGAAGTTTCTCGTCCACAGGTTGAAGGGGAAACCTCAAAGACACAAGGGATGCAACTACAAAATAAGGAGAATGATGGAGCTGTGGTAGGATGCTACCAATCTAGTGGGAGAGTGAAGCAAGTGTATTTCTCAAATGATGATGAAGAAGTTGAAGATATTCCTAGGAGTTACTATTCACGAAGTCATTGGGCAAGGGCTACTACAGAAACTTTGGTCAAGGTAGGTGATCTTGAAGAGCCATTTGTTGCCTTGATTGACCATGGTTCAGAAATAAACATAATGTCAAAGAGTCTCTACAACAAGTGCAAATGGCCGATGGACACAGATCATGGCTGGATGGTAAAAGTGGCAAACAATTCATCCGGTGAATTGTATGCAGCATGTCCAGGTGTGAAGGTAACAATAGGTGATGTAAAGATTGACCAAAACTTCTTTGTACAGGATACATCTTCATATCATCTCATCCTTGGACAACCCTACATTGTGGGAGTTCGAATGGAAACAAAGGTAATGGACGATGGTTTAGCATATGCTAGAATACGTAGCAAAGATGGTAAACGAGCTGTCCAATTTCTCACAGTCTGTGTAAACCATGAAAGAAATCGTGACAACCTCAGAGAACATCCTCTACCAAAGGTAAGCAAAGAGTTTCATGATCATAGAGAAATGATGGGTTTTGGCCAAGTACCATTGTAAAGCGGGATTGCAGTGGTACAGAAAGAAAAAGGGTCTCGCCTGATCCAAAAATAGGTGAAACTTTCTCGATGAGCTCCTTGGTAACAAGGAATGGATCAATATGTTTTACAAAACTTGAAGATTTGAAGATATATGAGAGGCAATATGTGCATAATGTACAAATAGGCATGAAAAAGAGTGGGTTGCTAAAGCCTACTGAAAATGTTTTGGGTTTGTGTGAACAAGTTTCTTTTGTAGATACTATGGGTGAGCTTGATGCTATAATGAGGTCTAGTTTGCATCTTGAAAATGAAGTTGTGGAAGTTTGCTCTATGGAAATGTATCAAGTAATAGAAGCCTTTAAAGAAAGCCAAACAGTTGGCCCAGAAGTCCATGTTGACACTAAATACAAGAGTGTAGCAAAGAAGGTGAAACCAGTAGCTTCACCCTTACCACCCAACAACAGGGAAAATATTGAACAGGCTTCTTTACAACCAAGTTTGCGGAATCCTAAAAAGATCGGGTATACCTTCACAAAGGAGTCTTTTCAAGAGTTGCAGATTGGTTGCGAGGAGTTTCTAACACAGGAGGAGACAAAGTGCTTCAAAGAAATGCTTTCAAATCATGGTAAGGCTTTTGCATTTGAGCCACATGAGATAGGATGTGTTGATCCTTATATTGTAGCTCCTATGGTAATTTTCACAATACCTCATGTGCCTTGGAATCTGCGGCCTATTCCGGTTCCAAAGGCTCATTTGCCAAAGTTAGTAGAGCTATTGAATGAGAAAATCAAAATGGGAATCTTGGAGCCTGCTTGTGCTCCATACTCAAACAGGTGGTTCACAGTTCCAAAGAAGAATGGTTCTCTACGCTTCATCCAAGATATGCAACCAGTGAACAAGGTGACAATTAGAAATTTAGGTACAGGTCCAATTGTGGATGAATTTGCAGAGGCGTTTGCAGGGAGGGCAATCTACTCAATGGGGGATCTCTACTCAGGGTATGATCAATTTCAGCTTGCAATCGAAAGCAGAGACTTGACAACCATGAGGACACCTTTGGGTTTGGTAAGGATGTGTACCTTGCCACAGGGAGCAACCAACTCGGTTGCACATATGATGAATGGGATGAATAAGGTCTTACGTGACTTTATTCCTCAAATCACAATGCCTTTCATTGATGATTTGCCTATCAAAGGATGTGAAGAAAGTGACAAAGATGAAGCTTTGGATCTCAAGGGATGTCGCAGGTTTGTGGTAAATCACATAAATGATTGTGATAAAATTTTGTCTAGGTTGGAAGAAGTGAATCTTACATTGTCAGGGAAAAAGTCTATGTTTGGTGTCAAAGAAGTGCTCATTGTGGGGCACATGTGCAGGCCATATGGTAGGAAACCTTGTCCATCAAAGGTAGATGCCATCCAAAGAATGAAAGAAACATGCACTAGCATCACTGAGGTTAGAAGGTTTCTGGGAGCATGTGTCTTCTATGTTATTTGGATTGCACATTATGCACATGTAGCTGATCCTCTTTATCAGCTGCTTAGAAAGAATCGAAAGTTTAAATGGACAGAAGCACATATAAAATCCATGAAAAAGCTAAAGGAGTTACTCCAGTCAGCAACGACTTTGAGAAAGGTAGACTATGAGTGTCAAAGGCCAGTGATTGTGACAGTAGATACCAGTCCTACAGGGATTGGATGGGCAATAGGGCAAGATGACAAAGAAGGACACAGGTATGTGGTAAGATTTGGAGCAAAGGTACTAAGTGCTCGCCAAAGAAACTATCCACAGATAAAGAGAGAGTTATGGGGTATGGTTACAGCCTTGAAAAGTGGGAAATAGTACCTAATTGGTGCATGTGTGGTTGTAGAAACAGATTGTCTACCACTTCTTGGGATGATTACAAGCTGCTCAACACCAGACATTGCTATGTTGCGGTGGATTGCTTACATTAAGTCCTTAAATCCCGAGTTTAAGCACATTGCACGTAAAGACCATACAGTGGCAGATATGCTATCAAGGGCAAGGTATGAAGATTAGTCACAAATGATTGATGAGGGAGATGATGTAGGCACAAAATTCTATTCTATCTCTCATGTCAAAGGTAACAATGTTTGCATGACTAATTCACTTGAATTGTTCTTGAAAGATCTTTATGAAGGTGATTGGCTTTCTATTGGAAGGTACTTGAGTACTCTAACAAAACAGGATGATTGGTCTGAACAAGAATTCAAGAGGATACGCAGGAAAGCATATGGGTACTTTTTAAGGGATGGTTACTTGTGGAAGCATCCTAAACAAAAGGGTGCTACACCACAACGGGTTATATGTAAAAAAGAGACTCAAGTAAAGCTCATGCAAGAGTTTCATGAGAGTCTATGGGCTGGACATAGGGGTGTGTGGGCAACCTTCTCCAAGTTGAAAGAAAAATACTCGTGGAAGGGTATGTATAAAGATGTATCTCAGTTTGTAGAGTCATGTGTAACTTGTCAAATGTATTCAAATGTTCGACATCATGATAGATTGCACCCTACATATCCACTAGCCATGCACTATAAATGGGTTGTGGATCTAGTCACGATGCCTTTAGGACTCTGGCAGATGAGATACTTGGTTCTTGCACGAGAGGACCTAGCTAACCAGGTTGAAGGAAGAGCATTAAGAGCTAAGACCACAAAAGCTGTGTGCAAATTCCTTCTTGATGAGGTGATTTGCCGTTATGGTTGTGTGGAAAAAATCATTGCAGATTGAGGTGAACTGGATGCCGAAGAAGCAAGGGAGTTCTTTTCTAGATTAGGGATCAAGCTTTCTCTTACTACAGCTTACAACCCTGAAGGCAATGGAAAGAGTGAAAGAGGGCATCCTCCTATCATCAAAGCTTTGGCCAAGGCTTGCGAAGGAAGAGTTGGTGAGTGGCCAAAATTGTTACGATATGCTTTATGGGCTGATCGTACAACACATAGCTCAGTAACTGACTACATGCCTGCGGAGCTAATGCATGGTCAAAAGCCAGTGATGCCGATTGAGGATACAATTCCCACATGGAATGTACTACCTTGGCAAGAGGGGCTTAGTAGGGAAGATCTCCTCGCACTGCGTATAAGGCAGCTAGAGAGAAGACCTGGAGACATTGAAGCTGCAAAAGAACGACTCAAAAATGCAAGGTTGAAAAACAAGGACTATTTTGATAAGCGACATCGACTCAGGAGCAAAGCAATTGACAAAGGTGACTGGGTTTTAGTGTTTGATAGTAGCCTTGATAACCAACACACAATCATGCGTAAGTTCTCAAAAAGATGGTTTGGACTGTATGTTGTAAAGCATGTGCATGAAAATGCTACTTACAGCTTGTCTGAACTAGATGGTACAGAAGTAAAGATTCCCATTGCAGGAAAAAGGATTAAAATGTTTAAGAGAAGAGGAGACAATGATTTAGAAGATATGGATGAGGAAGAAGAGAAAAACACAGGTGAAGATCAAAGTGAACATGAAGCTCTGGAATCATCCGGTGAAGGAGAAGACAAGGAAGATGTACAAGAGGTCTAATCTTACAAAGAGACAATGTGGCACATACCGGAGGATGTGCAGGTTTAGAGGGGGTGGATGTCGTGCTGTGACACGTACATAGTGGGAACGCATGCTACAAGATCTATCTTGTATTTTTTTAGATACATAATTATATTTCCTATAGTGTACATATGCATATTTAAGTATAATAATAAGCCTTCTATCTCATCCTATTATTTTTCTCAAGGGTAACATATCCTTACTTTACCATCAGAAAATACTATGGGAAAAGCATCAATAGCTCCGCCTCTTTAACTTGGGGCAAAAAGCATTGATTCTTTATTTCTACTATTTCATTATCATCTCACACCCTAGCTAGATCCTATATCTAGGGTAAACTCCAATATATATATATTCTATGTATTTTTTATACTTTTCTTATATTTCTTTTTAAATAGCTACTAGGAGAGAATCAAATCCTAGTGGGACACTAGGTAGCATGATTACAAAACTTTGTCAAGGAGCAATGTCATTCTTTCATATGGCATGAGGTGTCCTTGTGAATTAAATGAAAGTCTATGCTAAGGAGACCACATGAAGACTTTTGCTACCATAAATGGACCCTATTTTGATGAATTTTTTACACAAGGTTCCAATCCAAATTGGAAAACGATTTTAAAATGAAAATCGTAGCTAATGAGCTGAAGTTTTTTCCCATTTTTTTACTTTTTTATTTGGAGCAACGGTTGAGGAGATATGATCAAAATACTGGACCCCAGTCTGCCCACATCATGCAAGGACAGCTCATTTCCAACTTTTCCAATTCATGTTCACATTGGCTCCTCTCTTCTTGTGTAAACCCTTGTGGGTTCCCTTCACCTATAAAAGAGGACCTCTTCTTCCTTGGAAAGAACTCAAGCATTCAAGCCATTGATGAGAGGAATTCTTGAGGGAGTGAGTAGTAATGCCTAATTGTACTTAGCCCCATTAACATAAGCCCAAGACTACACTTTCTCCTAGAGGAAGACTAGCCATTCTTGTACGCTATCCTTGGAAGATCAACTCTAATCAAAGAAGGTGTTGTACTTGGCGTATCAATCAACATTGAATTCTCCCCTCTTCTTCTCTCTCCCATCAATAATGGTGCCGAAGGGTTTCAAGTAAGATGTGTTCTACATTGATGTTTTCTTGATTTCTTGTTGTTTTCATTTTCATCTCTAATCCAACATATATATATGTATCTAATCTCATCTCCTTAACCAAACCTATCTCTCTCATTCTTAGTAATTCATCCTCTCTAGGTTCTCTTTGCTACAGGTACATCTCTCCCCGCAGTATCCTTATTGCGTATGTGCAAGAATAGGGCTTGGGAGGGAAACTTCTCATCTCTTCACTTCTCTCATATCTACATTTCTCACATACTATCCTAGATGAATAACCCACATGATGATCATTTCTATCGCTTTCACTCTGTACGATCTATTAGAATTAACGTATGGATTAGCCGTAAAATACACTTTCAACAACGTATAGTGTTTCTCTTCGGCCCTGAAAGGCTCAATGAAATACTTCTATCACCGGATCCCATCATACTACCTCTCATAGACTATAATTTTTCTTTTGATGTAAGCGTAGTTATCTTGCTATGAACCAAGAGGATTTGTACACACAATTAATCCCAATCACTAGACAAAATATATATATTATGGTAAGCACAAAACTACAATTCCAAAGAACAATTCGTAGCCTATTTGGTCAGCCAAGATTGAATGCCATTAACTCATCCATTAACCCTTTCAAATTACCCATGATACGATAGGACCATAGCCTTGATGTTTTCATCTTCGTATTGTTTTGACATTCTCTTTTGCATTCTTTCTTTGTGTGTGTGAGTGCAAGAGAGAAAGAGTGAGTCTTCTTTGATTGCACTTCTTTCCAAACCCTATTCTTCATGGCATCTATGGTTTAACTCCTTCATATATTTTTTGTTGAGTTCTCTCACAAACTCTCACAGCCATAAGCCCGGTGGTTTCCTGGCAAGACCGCAAATTTCTCGACAGCGTCAAGTGTCCCCCCGCCATATCCACGCTCAAAAGGAGTTCTCTCTCCCCATTGCATACCACATAAGGCTCACAGCCTGCTACATATACCTTGTGTCTTAGCTTCATGCACCCGCTTATGGGCTTTTATGAGGCACGTGGCACAATATGGGTGATTGCCCTCGAGGGCCCCAATTTTCCTTCAAAAACCTTCCAAAAAACCTCCGAATTTGCCAACTTTTGGGTTCTCCTTGGCCAAGCTCCCATTTTTTGTCTATGGACTTGATCTCCGAGCCGTAAAGCTCAGCCAACAATAGTCCTTGTCTCCAACTCTAACTTGCCCAGCCTTTGCCGCACTTTGATTTTCTCAGGCCCTCTTCTCGATGTTGTCCAAATTGCCAAAATCAAAATGGAACCATGACGTCGGGAACGAACGCCGACTTCAATCTGCAATATCTCCCTGTTTTGGGCTCCGATTTATGAGTCGTGAGCTCATATGGCCTTCCCTTGCTGCATATAACATAGAAAAATTGTGGCAAGGATTTGAAAAACTCTAGATGGCATGCATAGCGAGGCAGCCTAACCGACACATACCTGGCCACCATCAAAACTTCAAAGCCTCGTATCTTGATATTCGTGACTTAGATTGCCAATCTGAAAAGACCAATAGGCCTATAAACCGCTTCAGCCATACACATCCGTTGCTACCTGTCTGCCCAAGATCTTTGTAGCTTTTCCTGCTCTTTGTCATGATTCTGCTAGCCTATACACTCCTGCCGGTGCCATCTTCTATGGTCGATCGACTTTGGCTACACCATCATTGCCGACCCCCTAGTTGAACATTTATGTTCAACCAAAAAAGGGCTTTATTCCTCTACTAACTGCAAAACCTAGCACACACTATGAGCAAACTAAAGCCATTTATACAAAGTTTTATTATGCCTACCACCAAATCTCAAGTGGGTTGCCCCACCCCCTGCATCACATAGCCTTCGCTTAAATAAAAAACCTACCCTTGGTTCCTTCCATCCACCTGTAAATGCATACCATAATGTTATGCCCTAGCATATCCTATTATCTCTATAGACCATCCATGGCTTGTCTTCAACATTCCATGGATCCCCTCACATACAAGCATCCACCGATAGAGTGCCAACTATTTACCAAGAAACACAAATCATACCGCCATCCCAAAAAAAGTACCTGACAACATATATGAACACATGTTTGAACCTCCCTCCCATCCATGTAAAGTGGCGGCCTCATCCATAGACCCCATCACTTCTTGAACCATCCATCACACAGCTGTATCTAACACCATACTCATAAACCAGAGCTCACATACCTTCAATGGAAGAAAAGCCACTGTTTGGGATTCTCCTTTATCCACCACTGGACATGTCTGATGTATCGTAACCTCCACCACCTTTGGCACACACAACCTCCTCACCGACAACACACTCAATTCTAGCATCATCAAGCCTTTCTGTTGCAACCAAATGGTCTTCAAGGTCGATCCGCTCCATTTGGTTGCCATCTTCAACCGCTTGCGCCTCGATCACCTCTTCTACCGCTGCATCATGCTCTGCCAAGGTAGAGAGAAACTCTTCTTACACTACATCACCTTGGTCATCATTCATAGGTGAGGCCACTTCGTTCATTGCGGCAAGCATCTGCATCGTCGCTATTTGCATACCTCCATTGGTGGGCATAGACTCCTCGACTTGGTTTCCATTAAGCACCATGGCTTGCTATGTTCCCTGCTCTTCTTGAACATTGGCTATCACCATATCATCGAATATATGATAAGGCAGCTTTACCTTTACTAGCTCAGGTTCAACAGTGTTACGAGACTGGGCACCCTCTTGTTGTAGTGGCTAGCTGCAATTGGGATAGCTGGAGCAATGGTTAATTATGTCTTGTCTATTTGTTTTTCTAATTGAGTTGATGATGATGATTTTGTAGAGTGGAATGCGGGGAGTTGACGAAGAGGTTCCGGCAATTACTCTTGGCCATTTTATACTCGCACAATATTTTAGATATTCATTCCAATAAGCCACTATGGCTCTGTAAATAATTGTAGTGGGAACTTCCCTTATGGGTCATGCAAGAACTAATGAGCTTCACTCATTTACAAAAGTGAAGTGGTTGTAAAAGAGGGCCCTCAAATTTTGGCACCTTAAACTCACAAATAATAGATTAAATACCAACTCCACAAGAGAGGTGCCGTGGAGTTTGGGGCTAGATTTAGGCCTTTTTCTTGCAGATTCTCTTCTCTACTCTCTTATGCTATGCTCTATTTGATGTGTACTCTCTAATCAAGTCTCTATCCCTTACAATTCTCTTACACACTCTTACAATCTTGTCTTTGTCAATTCCATGTTCTTTTTGTGTGTGTGTGTGTGTGTGTGTGTGTGTGTGTGTGTGTGTGTGTGTGTGTGTGTGTGTGTGTGTGTGTGTCACAGTCTAGGTGTGTGTGTGCGCGCTTGGAAGAAAGCCTCGTATCTTGATATCCGTGACTCAGATTGCCAATCTGAAAAGACCAGGAGGCCTATAAACCGCTTCAGCCATACACATCATGTCTTGTGTTTTTAATTGCTTGTTTTGTGTTGTTGATGGTGTTTTAAGTGGAACTAAGCAAGGACAGAGGTAAGTAGGTGTTTGCCCAAGACCTTTGTAGCTTCACCTGCTCTTTCCCATGCTTCTGCTAGCCTATACACTCCTGTTGGTGCCATCTTCTATGGTCAACCGAATTTGGCTACACCATCATTGCCCACCCCCTAGTTGAACATTTATGTTCAACCAAAAAAGGGCTTTATTCCTCTACTAACTGCAAAACTTGGCACACACTATCAACAAACCAAAACCAGTTATATTCTGCCTACTCCCAAATCTCAAGTGGGTTGCCCCACACCCTGCATCACATAGCCTCCGCCTAAATCAAAATCCTACCATTGGTTCCTTCCATCCACCTACAAATGCATACCATAATGTTGTGCCCCATCACATATCCTATCATCTCTATAGACCATCCATGGCCTACCTTCACATTCCATGGATCCCTTGACATACAAGCATCCACCAACAAACTACCACCTACATATGAAGAAACACAAAGCATAACGCCATCCCAAAAAAAGGTACCTAACAACATATTTGAACGCATGTTTGACCCTCCCTCCCATCCATGTAAAGTGGAGGCCTCATCCATAGACTCCTGTACCTGTTGAACCATCCACCACACAACCTTATCTACCACCATACTCATCAACTAGAGCTCACATACCTTCAATGGAAGAAAAGCCACCATTTGGGATTCTCCTTTATCCACCACTAGACATGCTTGCTGTATCGTAACCTCCACCACATTTGGCACACACGACCTCATCACCAAAAATACACTCGATTCCAGCATCATCAAGCCTTTTTGCTACAACCAGATCCTCTTCAAGGTCGATCTGCTCCATTTGGTTGCCATATTCAACCTCACGCACCTCAATCACCTCTTCTACCGGTGCATCATGCTCTACCAAGGTAGAAAGAAATTCTGTGCACACACTGCATCATCTTGGTCATCATTCATAGTAGGTAAGGCCACTTACTTCCTTGCAGCAAGCATCTGCATCATCTGTATCGGCATACCTCCATTGGTGGTGGGCATAGACTCCTCCACTTGGTTTCCATTAAGCACCATGGATTGCTCTGTTACCTGCTCTTCTTGAACATTGGCTATCACCATATCATCAAACATATAATAAGGTAGCTTTACCTTTACCAGCTCAGGTTCAACAGACTCCGTTTTCTCACCATAGGATGTGGGCTCATCTGCTCTATCCTCCTCACTTGTCTCCCAACAACTTGAGCTTATATCTTCACCATCACTGGCATCATATACCAACTCTGTATCTGCATCTTCATCTGCTTGCTGCTCCACAAATGCTTGACCATATCTATGTCTTTGCACACTTTCTCCATCTGCTTATAAACCCTCAATATCTACAACTTGATTGCACTCTACTACCTTCTCATACACACTTTCCACAAAACAGGCCTTACCTCTTCAATCCGCTATGGAACCTCATTATTTGCTGTCTCTTTTGCACCCTGGTTCACTTTGACATGGGTCTTATCCTCGTTGACAAGCTCGTCCACCATCGACATAGGCACATCACAAACCGAAAAACTCCAAGGAGCATAACCAACCATAGGCCTTACCTCCATAGGCTCTGCACTTCAAACAATCAGTATTGCCTTCGATGGGAATAAAGAACACTCTGATACCGCTGCAAGAGGCACATACTTTGCAGGCTTCCTCGAGCCCAGCTCTAGCTTTCGCTTTACCTTCCGACTCTTCATCTTGGCCAGATAGACCATGTCTTCATATGTATCCGCACCACACTTGTGCTTTTCTCTAATCCTCTAATGCAAGCATTCTAACAGCTTTGAGAGTTTCAGACATGGGTTGCCTTTTACCCCAGCAACAATGTCCAACTTCCTCCAACATGCTTCAAACTGCTCAAGGAAAATGGAAAAATCTTTACTTACATTCTGGTGTACCACCTTCAGCTTTGCACCAGCTTCCTCCTGAGTAATCACTTCTCGAAACAGCTCCAAAAATTAACTCTGCAACTCTTGCCATGATCCCCAATCATTGCTCTTTAAACCATCAAACCAAATCTTGGCCCGTTCACACATCAGCAACAATATCGCTTGCAACTTTTCAACATCTGTCAACGTACGCATTGACAACATCCATAGCTCAAAATTTGCTAACCAATCCTCAGGGTCTTCAACACCCGTAAATATAGGGCCAAAACTTGGCTCCACCATCCCTGTCAACTTCAAAATCGGACACCGAACACTTCGACCATCTGCCGACCACTTTGTCGAGGGCTATCAAACACCACTTTAGACTTCACATAGGAGCATCGGGAAGCTCCTCATTGGGGGCACTAGGAGATGGAGAGGGGGAAAGAGAAACACACCCGGAACACAACTCAATGCCTTGCTATAGCCCAAACTATACACAATGCCCCAATCCACTAAAGTTACCCTTCAAAACTCGACATTATTCACAAGCAAACCACCGCTTGCGTGTACACAACCATATGCACACAACGTTGCAACACACCGAACCAGCCCAATCATCCCGCTCTGCTCAACTCACAACCTTCCACACACAGACAACCTCTCTTTATTTCACTTTGGACAACATACCTCGGGGGGGCACACATGCTAACACACACCCGCAAACACATGCACACAAGCGGAGAAGAGAAGGGGGAAGCGATGCCAAAAAATGGTAATGATGGATTTACTAGCATCAACGCAACCATTTACAATGGACTCCACGCCGGCTCAGTCCTCGGAAACATACACTAGCTCCAGTGGTCGCCTCGACAAAAAAGCCCCTAGAAATTCATGCGCATCTCCTTTTATAGTAGCCATCAAAGCTTAAAAAAACAAAAAATGTGGTTTTTATTGGCTCGTGCAGGCCACTAGAGCCCTCTTTTAGCATTTTCCATGGATTACACACATTTGGCACCTCAATTTGGATATGGCCTTGCATGCTGGACACCTCGGCAGGTTTCCATTCTCTCTCTCTTACTTTTTCTCCACTTGCTCTCTCCTTTTGAACTTGATTTTTAACTACCCAATGGCCTTGGTCTTGCCTTATCTCTCTCATATGCCCGTATGAACTCTCTCTCACATGCCCTCCCTCTACCACTAGCGATGTCGCTAGTGGGGTGGAACTCCCTTGCTCTTAACTTCAGATACGGGTTTCCTTTTACCCTAGCAACAATCTCCAACTACCTCCAACATGCTTCAAACTGCTTAAGGAAAATGGAAAAATATTTACTTACATTCTGGTGTACCGCCTTCAGCTTTGCACCAGCTTCCTCCGGAGTAATCACTTCTCGAAACCGCTCTAAAAATTGACTCTGAAACTCTTGCCATGATCCCCAATCAGTACTCTTTAAACCATGGAACAAAATCTTGGCCAATCCGTGCATCATCAGTGGTACCATCAACAACTTTTCAACATCCATCAACATACGCATCAACAACATCCATAGCTCAAAATCTGCTAACCAACCCTCACGGCCTTCAACACCCATAAATATGGGGCCAAAACTTGGCCCCACCATCTCTGTCAACTTCAACCTCGGCCACCAAATACTCCGACCTTTCGCCAACTGCTTTGTTGGGGGCTATCAAACACCGCTTCAGATTTCAAATAGGAGCATTAGACAACTCCTCAATGGGGCACTAGAAGATGGAGAAGGGGAAAGGGGAACACACCCGAAACACAACTCAATGCCTTGCTATAGCCCAGGGTATACACAGTGCCCCAATCCATTAGAGTTCACCTTCAAAACTTGACATTATTTGCCAACAAACCCCTGTTTACACACGACCATACGCACACTGCGTAGCAACACACCGAACCAGCCCAATCGTCTCACTGTGCTTAACTCATAGTCGTCCACACACACATAGACTCTCTCTATCTCACTTTGCACAACATACCTCGAGGGGGCACACACACCGACACACGCCCAAAAACACACTCACACAAGCAGAGAAGAGAAGAGGGAAGGGGGAATTGATGCCAAAAGATGGAGATGATGGATTTACTAGCAGAGAAGAGAAGAGGGAAGGGGGAATTGATGCCAAAAGATGGCAATGATGGATTTACTAGCATCAACGCAACCATTGACAATGGACTTCACGCCGGCACAGTCCTCAGCAACATACAATAGCTCCACTAGCCGCCTCGACCAAAAAGCCCCTAGAAATTCGTGTGCATCTCCTTTTATAGGAGTGATCAAAGCTTAAGAAAACAAAAAATTGGGTTTTTATTGGCTCGTGTAGGCCATTAGAGCCCTCTTTTATCATTTGCCATGAACTACACACATTTGGCACCTCAATTTCGATATTGCCTTGCATGGTGGACACCTCGGCAGGTTTCCATTCTCCCTTGCTTACTTTTTCTCCACTTGCTCTCTCCTTTCGAACTTTTTTTAACTGCCTGATGGCCATGGTCTTGCCTTATCCCTCTCATGTGCCCGTATGAACTCTCTCACACATGCCCTCATTCTACCACTAGCGATGTCACTAGTGGAGTGGAACTCCCTTGCTCTTAACTTCAAAAGATGGGGCCTTATGAGGCTACCAGACCTTGCCCTTGCCGAGTCCCATGTCATCAGCCCTGCGAGCTGTTGCCCAACATTGACAACCATCACCATCTGCTAGCCACCGCCATCGGCTTCACCACAACTTTTGCCTCGTGTCCCTCGCTGCACCACAGTAGCGCCAAGTGGCCCCCTGCCATATCCATGCTAAAAGGAGCTCTCTCTCCCCATTGCACACCACATAAGGCTCGCGGCCCGCTACATATACCATGTTTCTTAGCTTCATGCACGCACTTATGGGTTTTTGATGATCCACGTGGAATGCCATTGGTGATTGCCCTCCAAGGCCCCCATTTTTCATTAAAAACCCTCAAAAAAACCTCCGAATTCGCCAACTTTTGGGCTCTCCTTGGCGAGGCTCCTGTTCTTGGTCTATGGACTTGATCTCTGAGTCGTAAAGCTCGGCAAATAGTCCTTGTCGCCAACCCTAAATTGCCCAACCTTTGCTGCACTTCTAAATTTCTTTGGCCCTCTTCTCGAGGCTGTCCAAATTGCCAAAATCAAACTGACACCATGACGTCGGGGACGAACGCCGACTTCAATCTGCAATATCTCCTTGGTTCGGGCTCTGTTTTATGAGCCATGACTTCCTATGGCCTTCCCTTGCCGTAAATAGCACAAACAAACATGGCAAGCATCTGAATACTCCAAATGGCACGCATACCAAGGCGACCTGATCGACACATACTTGGCCCCCGTCAAAACTTCAAAGCCTCGTATCTTGATATCTGTGACTTAGAGTGCTTATCTGAAAAGACCAATTGGCTCCACAAATTAAGCTCTACGCATCCATCCATTGAAACTGGCTTGGACTACCTGGAACGACCTGCCGTGCTCACCTTAGATCGGAAATGCACTGCACCTTCAAGCTCAAATATCTTGGGCTCTGTAGCTCTGCTTGTTGATGAGCCATCTGGACCTGCTCCTTTAGCAACTCAAGCTCTCTATTTCCATGCGAAAATATTGCACCTTGAATCTCTTTCACCTGCCACACAAATTAGCCATTTTTGGGGCCCTTCTTGGCCTATAAACCACTTCAGCCATACATATCCGCTGCTACCTATCTCTATGCAAGATCTTTGTAGTTGCTCCTACTCTTTGCCATGCTTCTAATAGCCTATACACTCCTGGTGGTGCCATCTTCTATGGTCGACCGACTTTGGCTACACCACCATGACAAGAGTGCAACACTTGTATCCTATTTTTTAAAGGGAATATCCAATGAAGACACATTTTTCAGCTTTTGGATCAAGCTTAGTTCTTAGCTCATCGGGAACATGCACCTAAGCAATATATCCAACACTTTAAAATCTAATACGTTTGGTTTTTCACCATTGAACTTTTCTTCAGGTGTCATATCATGTACTGCAGCAATAGGGGTCCTTTTCATAATGTAGACACCTGTAGCAAACAGTTTCAACCCAATAACAATGAGGCACGTTCTTCTCATTCATCAATGCTCTAGCCACTTCTGCAATGTGCCTGTTCGTTCATTCAAAAACACCATTTTGTTGCAGATTATACCTCCATGAAAATTGCATTTGAATTCCATGCTTTTCCAAAAAACCATTAATTTATTATAGAAGTATTCTCCCTCTCCATCTGACCTCAAGCACTTTATATGTTTCCTAGTCTTTTTTTCAACCACAACATTGAAATTCTATAAATGGATAAACACCTCACTTTTCTGCTTCATGAAATAGACCCATACCTTCCTTGTATGGTCGTCAATGAAACTCACATAGTATCTACATCCACCCATAGATGGAGTCTTTGCCGGAACCCATACATCTGTATGCACTAAATACAATGCATTCCTTCTTACATGCTTATGATGAGGAAAGAATGTTTTTGCCTCCTTTCCAAATTGACAAGCTTCACATACTTTCTGCATTTCAGCAACTCAAAACGTAGGTAAACATGTAACCATCTCTTTCTTTTGCATCATTTTTAGCCTCTACAAATTTACATGATCAATATGTTTGTGACAAATCTCTATATGTAGAACAACATCTGCACCTCGTGAAAACATGGAAGCATTCACCTTGAGCACATTTACATCCAAAGTAAACATTCGGCCCACTTTCTTTCCTTGTGGAACCAGCCTTCCATCCTTCTTATGCTCTTCGTCAAAGAGACCATCGGAGTTAAAGCTGACTTGTAAACCCTGCTCAACCATTTTCCCAACAAAAACCAGGTTCTTTGTAATGTTGGCTACATGTAGTACATCAGCTAGGTACTTCACTTTACCATCTGTCATAGACAATGGTACATGTCATGTATGCATAATAGGATGTGAAGTATCATCCCCTAGTTTCTACATAACCAAGTAAACCATTCACCATGGCTGGTCATGTAATTAGATGCACCACACATTATCACTAGATTTTTCCACATTTGCAGACATAGTATTCAGCATGTGCTGCATCACAAATAGCCTCTCGGGCTCATCTGCATGCCTGCTAGTAGTTGCATAATTGTTTTGCTACCTCTTGTCTGGACAGTCATGTAACATTTAATGGCCTAGCAACTTGTGTGTAGCGGAAAATAGCATGAACATAGTGAACATTTCATGAGAATAGATTCCTAAGGAGAATAACAAGAGTGCTTGGGTGGAGAGAGGAACAAAAGGTATAACACCTAGTTAGATAGCATGAACAATACTTCAAAAGAGAGAGAAATTAAGCAATTGACAATAGTTGAGGATCGGATTTGCATGGAGCCGGTCCCCCCTCCAAAAGGCTTTGTATTATGGTTTCTCCCATCAAGAGAGACATTTTACAATACAATTCTTTGTGTTCCTTCAATTCTAGCTAGGGCTATGAAGATAAAAACTTCAAGCACTAAGCACAACACTTATTAAAAACAACATCAATTCTCTCACGGTCTCAGACCCAAGGTCTCACACACCTTCGAAGATGGTGAGCGCTAGCGGGGTATGAGAGTAGATTGATAGGAAGAAGGAGTATTCTTACGAGAAAGATGTACATCTCCTCACATAATCACTCATATTAGCATAGCTTAGCTTAGTAATTATCATGGTAGAGGAGATGAGCATGCATAGAAGCTTGGATCTCGGTTGGATTTGCATCACAAAGCCAAGAGTTTTTGGTGTAGGCCTCCCTTCTCACAAGCTTGGAATAGGTGGTAAGCTTTCCACTAAAGCTTGAGAAGGAGAGAGAGAGTCTTCTTGCTTCACACATAGATTGTGTGAGTGTGTAAGTCAATAATGCCTTTGAAAAATCAGCCCCCCTCTTGCTGTTTGCTCATGCTCACATCCTATTGGACCTTCTCAGCCTCAACCAATGGAAATTAAGCAGTATAAGTGATAGCCTTTTGACATGTGTCCCCCTTTCCCCTTTTGTGAGAGCTTTAGGTAATTCATAAATGCAACTAAACTCTCATAGGACCCCTTTGCCTCCTAGCCAATAGGAATTAGGCAGGCCATTGGGCTGCTGAATGCTCATTGGACCCCTTGGGAGACTGCCCAATAGTCTTCTAGAGAGCTTAATTCTTTTAGGTTCTTTTATTAAG
Source organism: Adiantum capillus-veneris (assembly GCF_014529385.1). Classification (NCBI taxonomy): domain Eukaryota; kingdom Viridiplantae; phylum Streptophyta; class Polypodiopsida; order Polypodiales; family Pteridaceae; genus Adiantum; species Adiantum capillus-veneris. The sequence continues at coordinate 120,316,394 of NC_140949.1, read as the reverse complement.
TGTTTTTAAATTGATTAAACTAGATTTACTCTAGCCTAATTCTCATTGGTCCACCTCCAAGGTCATCCAATAGGATTTGAGTACACCTTGTGGGCATCTGGGCTAGGGAGCTGACATGTGTCCCTTAGTCCCTTTGTGTAAAGGGAGCTTGTATGTGTGTGTGTGTGTGTGTGTGAGTGAGTTTCTCTCTCATCTCCTACAACTAGGGCTCGCCCCCTCCTATGTAGGGATGCATGAAGACTTTTAGGACACACACAAAGCATCCAATTTCCCTAATGTTTGACCTTTGGACACAACCTTTGAATTTTGGCTCTCCTTTGTAAGGCTTTAATAGGCTCACATGAAAAGCATTGTGTATGAGCCAATGGCTGGGCAACTTGAGTTGATAGGTCATGTCATTGATTGGTCTAAGAATCTGGAAGGAACCATAGTACCTTTTTGCTAACTTAGCATAGTACTTTTGGTGTCCTGTAGGATTCTTGCCCATCGTGTGCCTTAATCGAGCCTTGGGAAATTTTAATAAGACCCAATCATTTTCTTTAAAGGCTTGGGCTCTTCTGTGCTTGTCAGCAGAGCAGCCTTTTGCCTTTGCTGTGAGATAGAGATAACATCCTTAATCTCTTGGAAAGATTCTTGTAGGTCTCAGCTATACTCATCTGCAACGAAGATCTCACACAAGATGTAAAAGGGGAACAAAAATTAATCCATTTTTGATTGAGTACGTCAACCTCAAAGAAGGAGGCACTGACATCATCAAGCTCAAGCAACATGGATGTACTGACAAGATTGTCAGTCTCAAAAAATAAGGACATGTTCTTGTCACACCTATGAGCATCATGGAAGGCATTGTTGAATGTGAGGGACACAAAATTTGAATGTGGATGCTTCTAAATGTGTCAAGCAAGATGGAAGAGGGGAGGAAAAGAAATCCATATTGGAAAGGCAAGCTCTCTATGGCATGGAACTGCCCTCACATCCTTCTAGCTGAAGAAGATATAATTATTTTATATCTTGGTTGCTAGTCTCAAGGAAAGAGGTCCCTATGTCTTAAATCATTCAATCAACATAAATGTTTTGGCAAGACTATCAAGCTTGAAAATTCAAGATAGATTCATGTCACACCTATCACGATCACCAAAGGTAAAATTTGGGTTGATGTATTCGTGCAACAAGGTGTTTGAGGTTGTAGAGGTTGCCAAGTGCAACAAACAAGATGTAAGAGGGGAAGGATAATAAATCCCATTTTTGATTGAGCATGTCAGCCTCAAAGAAGGAGGTGCCGACATCATCAAGCTCAAGAAACATGGATGTACTGACAAGATTGTCAAGCTAAAAAATCAGGACATGTTCTTGTCACACGTATGAGAATCATGGAAGGCGTTGTTGAACGTGAGGGACACAAAATTTGAGTGTGGATGATTTTAAATGTGTCAAGCAAGATGGAAGAGGGGAGGAAAAGCAATCCATCTTGGAAAGTCAAGCAAGCTCTCTACGGCTCAAGGGGGAAGGGGGCGGGGGGTCACATGATAATCAAGTGATTGCAGTAGAAGGGGTTATTAAATTTTATTTTTTCTCACATTTTCACATACATAATGGTGCCACAAAATGGAATTGGGAAAACAACTTTATAGATTGAATAGGAAAAGGGTGTATTCTATTTGTCAAAAACTCACAAATAAGGAATTTTATAAATAGTCCTTGAAAGCACATAATATACACAATTTATACATAGTGATCCCCCCGAGCTATATGGAAAGCTTTTACATTGTGAAGGGAGAACCCCAATAGTAGTTTGCAAATGTTGCCCTACGAACACATCTTTGTCCTCTAATAAAGTGGCCACATTTTTAGATTATATGTGAGATTTTGGAGCCGATGTTAATACTTCTTTAAAAGGTCCTATGTGTATGTGTGTGTGTGTGTGTGTGTGTGTGACTCCCATGTCTTTCATGGCTGCTTCTTTGGCCCACCCAAAGGCATTGCATGTTCTCCCTCATCTTTCTCCCTCTCGTTTATGAAAAGCATTGTAAGTGGCATGGCCTCGGCATCTACTATGATCAAACCAATCTTTCCATCGGTGCCACTCCCCCATCCTCCTCCTCTCCTCATCCACGGATGTAATTTTGGTATCATTTGTGTCATCACTAAATCTTCCCATCTTTTTGTTGGGCTCAACAAAGGACCTGAGCGTGATGTCTTCCTCTCTCGCTTTCACACCCACCCTCCGACTTCTTTACAAATGCAAACATGTCTTTTACCGTAAGTGCATCAATACATGGCTTAGTAGACACTCCACCTACCCTTTATGCTGAAATAGAGTTTAGACTGATGATGTTTTCATTGTGGATGATTCTTCATCTATAGTCAAGCACAACCTTGATGAAGAAGTTGAAATTTCAGTGCAAGGAGCCCATGATCAATTAGGCTTAATTCAAATGATAAATAATAATAATTGATAGAGAATTTTAGGTTTTTGTGCTCAAGAATGCAACTGATTGTCGATGATCCCAAAAACAACACAAGGAAGAAAATGATCTTATAATTGAAGTATGGGAAAATACCTCTCAATCAACATGAGTTCACTAAATGCTTTGGGCATTACATCATCCCCAAAGATGCTCTTTCTAAACCTTCGTGGAGCTACTTTCTACCATCAGGTGGGGACTCTTTCTACGCTTTCAACTCCATGTGGGAAGACAAGGAGCACGTGAAAGTAACAATGTTGGCAATATGATAAATGTAAGGACTGGGCATTCTCAAAAAAAGCATGGTCTCCATCAACCAAGTTTGAAAACAAGACACAAGCATTGATAGATCAAGAGTTAGATGCCAACAGTCTTTAGCAAGCACCTCAGCTCCTCCGGTGCAAACATGTCCTCACATCCCTCCAGCTCAAGAAAGAAAGACAAATTTTCTATGTTGGTTGTCAGCCTCAAGGAAGAAGGTGTTGGCATCATCAAGCTCCTATAGTAGCAGGGATGTACCAGTAAGACTGTCAAGCTCAAAATGTCAAGACATATTCTATCACATCTATCAATGTCATGGGAGATGGAATCTTGGTTGTTTAATTTGAGGAATACTAATTTCAAGTGTAGAAAGCAGGATGAAAGAGAGGAGGAAAAGAAATTATTTTGCATCAAGGAGGGAGAATATTTGTAGCAATTTACAAATGCTGGCCTACCAAAGGTGAGTGTAAGGGGTGTAAGGAATCAAGAGGTATGCTGAGTTTGGCAAGAACATAGCTTTGTCCTTTGATGAAGAGGCCATGTTTGTGGTTGATATGGGAGCATTAGTGAAACTTTTCAGACTCAAATTCACCCTGTAAGAAATGGTAGAGAAATAAAATACTTTTTATTTTTGGAAAAAATGAACAAGAAATTTCAAAACCCAAAATTGGGGGGAATACTTTATATTTTTATTGGGTGGACGAGATGTTACTTTTCAAGGCACTACATGTAGTGCCGCTTCCAAATCTCTTGAAAATATGTCCCTTTTCCAATAATTCTCCCTCCCAATGCACAATTTTTCTCTTTTGGTCCAAATTTCAAATTTCCCTCTGCTCATTCTGTCCTTTCTCTCCATCTTCCTTTGCACCATATCCAAACCATCATCTTCCCCACATCATCTCCATGAATCCTGCTAAAGGAGGTATCTATCATCTCCATTTGATTTGGAAGATGAATATTCCCCTCTCCAAAAAAGAAATGGGCTTTGTGAAACCCCTCTTCTGCATTAGAAGCATTGAGATTAGAACAAAAGAAGCACATTGAGCTATGGACCAGGTGGTAGATTGTATCCCATAGACCCCATCACCAAATACACCCCACCATTCTTCAATTGCTCTTCATTGTTGAGATTTGTAGGAGATGGTATGGAAGGGCTATTAGGATATATGAAAAACCTTGCAACAGAGAGGGACATTCTTAAGTTGGAAAACCATTTGCTACTACAATTGAAGGATTCTCTTAATCATGAGCCTCAAGAAAGCAAGGAGAAGGTAAAGAACCCCCAAATCGTTTATGAATATAGTTGAAAGAAAGAAGACAGAGCTTGGGGTTAGACAAATACAAAGGAAGTTAAAGAATATAAAGAGTCTCAAGCGAGGAGCTAGAGGTTGCAACAAAAAAATCCAAGCAGTGAGGTAAAATTGTTTTTCTTCTTTTCAAATTGATATCTATTTTTCAAGTTGATATCTTTGGGTTATAGTCTTTTTTTGTGTTTACCTCAGGCCCTCAGTCTAGCTAGACTGTTCATAAGGAAACATGAGAGGTGCATCAAAATAATTTTGTGAAGTGATTTCACTTGTTGTTGCTTACAACATATTGAATGAAAGAAGATTTAAGGTCTCTAGGAAGAAATGCATCAATGGATTTTTGAAAAGTTCTACTTTGGACAAAGATGCAGCTCAAGGAACTTTGGACAAAGTTCAAGCTCCTCAATAGAAACCTGAAGCAGTCAAGAGTGTAGGGGTCCTTGCTTCCAAAGCCATCAATTGTTCAACATGCCAAGCTCAGATTTAATTCCAAGGTCATGGAGCCTTTCCACATCAATGACATATATCTTGGTAAGAATAAAGACCTCAAGTTTAACTCTTTCACCAATTCGTTCTTTGACTTGAGAACTTTGTGAAGGGAAATGATAAAATTCTATGATCTTTAACATATTGAGGTGATTGGGCAAGCCTTTTTTTTCATCAAATTAAATAAGAGTGATATTGTAAAGGATAGAAATCTTGAGAGAGTATCAATAACCCTCATGAATATAGCTCTTCATACCACAGGGGGAAAAAACCCTATAACCTTTAGGGTGCAGTTAGAGAAGAAACTTTTGTGGCTGGGTGCTTTGGAGGTTGATAGTGAAGATTTCAATGTGTGAACTAGGTATTCCACCACACTAGTATCCTTGCTATTATCAAAGTTCAACAGGCTAGGGAGGAGCTAGATTTTGAGGTATTTGGTACAAGGTGAAATGGCACATGGGGGGGGACCTAAATACACTAAAGTGTATGTACAATGTGTCAAGGGGTGCCAGCTCCAAAAGCCCTTATATCTATTGCATGGGTGTACAAAGGAGTTGAACCCAGATAACTGGAGCAAAGCCTCAGATAGAAACTCTAAAGATCCAAGCTTTCAAGTTGTTTTAGGTATTCCTCTTTCAAATGTCCACCTTTGCACGCTACATGCACTTTGTAGAATCATTGAGAAGATTGTGCACCTCTACATAGGGTTTGTATGGAAACTACAACCTTTATCAGCCAAAAAAACTACCATAAAAAGTATTGAGAAGATACTTTTTTGATATTAGACTTCATGGGGGGAATGTTGTGATTGAGTTAGACCCCAAGAGGTCATCTGGTGGAAATAATGTCCCTAGGAAAGATTCTATTGGTGGGATGAAGGCTAGAGAATTCTTAGGATTTCATGAAATTTGGGTAGGGGTTCATCTAAAGTTGAATACAACAAATGGAAGGTTCTACACAATGCTGTGAAGAACCATGAAGTTGATGGGAGAGCAAGAAATGAGAAGTCAAAAGTGTGGGAAGCTTTGGATGCAGTCTTTTCTTACTGTAATAAAAGTCATTGGGAAAAAATGACCTCTCCAAATTTAAGAAAGAGTTGAATAGAGTCAAGAAAGCTATGACAAGTGCTTGGAGCTCAGAGCACTTCACACACTACAATATGGTAGTACTTATGAGTTTTGATTCTACTAATTTGTTTCAATACTTGCATAAGTTGTTAAAGAAATTATCGTTTTTTTGTGCATCACATTATCTACAATCACACTCCTTGGTTTGTAAAGACATATGGTAGCTTGTCAAAATAGTCTACTCATGGTATGTAGAAGTTCCACTGTCAGGCAAGAACCAAGTTTTTCAAACACACTAGACATGGTGGAGGAACTCAAAAATATAATAGCTTTCTTGAAGTATTCCAGTGGTTTTATAGACAATTGTGGCATAGAACAAGATTGCAAGAGACTAAATTTATTAGACAGTTCTAATATTTCCACAGCTACATAGAGAAGTATACAAAAAAGGAAGGATGCATACTATACATCATTTGTAAGTGAAAGGTTTTTACAATGTCTTTCCACCAGAGAGAGTCAAGGAAGCAAGTGGGGGATAATACAAGGACTAGTTCTAGCTTCTTGAGCCAACATAAGGATTTTCATTTTCCCCCTGCACTTCAAGTACTCCTGCTTCTTGTACCCCTGCATTTGTTTGCCTATGTCACCAGAAGAGGCAAGGAATTAATTGACAATGGTGCCAAAGTATGCACTTCTTGAGCTCATAAATCTTGAAGCAAGTCCAAAAACTCTAATGGCTTCTTGATTCTCAAGAAATGTGATTTTGTCCACTTCTCTTATTGGATGTGAACCTACCACCTTTGACAGAGCCACTAGTTCAAGTATGGGGAGAGTGGGTGGTTGGGAAAGCTTCTTGTGGTAGATAGCTATTGTCTCCTTGTTGAGATTCCCAGTTTAATGGCCAAAAATCTGATTCCTCTTTAGATACAAAGTCCTGGAGCCCTTTCTTCTCCCTAGAAACTTGTCAGGATCTACAATATCAATCTATGCAAAGAAACCCCTCAAATCAGTTAACAGAATTGAAGTTTCAATGGCCTAAATAATATGCTTGCAAAAATTATATTTTACCATTTTACCTTAGGATTTTCATCATCTTCAAAAGGTCCTGTTTTCAAAGTTCAATGGAAAATCTTGCCCATGTGTTCAATCTTCAATCTTTTTTGAATTTGCTGGAACTCCTCATCTATGGAAAGTCCTTGCTCTTCATATAGCTGTCAATAACTTTTAGTACATGCTCTCTAGCATGAGATTGTTCAATAAACTTTTCAAATTTTGTATTAAGCAATGATAATGGGAATGGTGTATTGTAGTCCACAAAGCCTCTATCATGCTCTACCTACTCCACTAAAATAGCAAGACCGTAGTCCTCTTGTATAGATCAAACAGGTTTTGTATATCCTAAATCCTTATTTTTCATCTTGTAGGTGGGCATGGTTGTTGTGCACAACAAGGGATCAAGTCTTCCTATGGGATATGGATGGGCTCCTTTGATGATGTTCCTTGACTTGAACTCTACAATATCCAAGGTCTCTTTGCTTTGAAGCCTTTCCATTTACTCTCTTAAATCCTCAGGTGTTTCCTCCACATTTTGGACATTCATAGCTCCTATGTTTTGCAAAGATTTGAACTCTCCTTCTTCTATTGGAATAAGATTCAAAAAGAGCAAAAATGCAATATCTTCAATCAAAAGCTTACAACCGTGCCTTCCATGCAACTCACAGGGGCTATGGAACTTCTTCCAATCATCTTGGAGTATGACAACTTCTTGGGGTCTGTACTTGTTGTTAAATTTCCTACTCTAAAAATATCATTAAAGTTTATAGATTTGTCAAGCTTGTGATCCCTCATAAGGTCAGCAAAAACATTTTGATAATCTAGAGTTTCATTGCTAAATCCTTCCAAAAAACTCTCAAGATCAAAGGGAACCTTAAATATTTCTCTCACATAGGCAAACTTAGATAGCTGCTTCACTTGGTATAGTCCATCAACCTGTCATCACTTGTCTCCTCAACCTCTTCAAAATCAACACCCTCCAAACTCTTCTTAGTCACCTTTTCAGCAAAAGAAAAACAAAAAATACGTTAAAATGTCATACACTTGGAAGAAAGATGGACATGTAGATTAAGAGCAAAAACACCTTAAAATGTCATAAACTTGGAAGAAAGTTTTAACATGTTGACTCTTTAATAAACTTGGTCATATTTTGCCCCTATGCAAAAAAAGAGCATCCAGACATGGTGTTCTATATTTGCATATAAGGGCAACACAACCAAAGAAATGGTTGACTCTTCATGTTACTCTTCAATAAACTTGGTTATATATGTCATCCCTATGTCAAAAAAGAGCATCTAGACGTAGGTCTAGATGTCCTATTTTTGCATAAGGGTGACACATCCAAAGAAAGATTAAACATGAATTTGAACATGTTGACTCTTCACTGAACTTGGTCATATGTTGTTCCTATGCAAAAAAAGAGCATCCAAATGTAGGTCCGGGTGTTCTATTTTTGCATAAGGGCAACATAAACATGAAATATTAGTGATTTCTTTGCCTATTCACATTAGTGTCGTCTCTACGCAAAAAAAGAGCACCCAAATGTATGTCCGGGTGTTCTATTTTTCCATGAGGGAAACACAATCAAAGAAGAGTGTCAATAAGTTTGAAGTTTTGTTGGCTCTATGTCTTGTGTCCTTGCAATGCAAAAATAGAGCATCTGAATGCATGTCTGGCTGCTCTAATTTTTCATAAGGACGACATATGAGGCCTCATTTTTTTGCTCATTGATTTATGTCCTTGTAATGCAAAAATAGAGCATCCGGATGCATTTTTGGTTGCTCTATTTTTGCAAAGAGACGACATACACAATGACAAAAAATGTTATAAAAAAATTCCAATAGAATATGTACCTTTGTGTTTTCGTAATAACATTTTGAGCTCTCTTCAACTTTGGATTCTATGAATTTTTTTAACCAAAATAGGACGGAAGGATCAACAATGCTATGTATAGCAAATTTGATAGCTATAAATAGTATTTCAATCATGCACCTTGAGACAGATGCACAACAATTAAATCCATGCATCATAAATTGTGTAAATTCAAATTTTACCCAGGTAATTGTGCACTCCTATATAAAGAGGTGCTCGCCATCGATCCTTATTTGGCTATTTTTTTTTTCAATTAGCTCCATTCTTCTCTCCACATTGCTCCACAAGGTCAATTCAAAGTCAACTTACATCAAGCCTTCTTCTATTGCTCCACAAAGTCCATTTCAGCCTAACCTTCTTGTTTTCTCTATTCTTTTCTTTGTTTTCTCTTCTCGAATATTTGGATGATCATTGTAAGGTAATCTTTCACAACATCAATGCTTTCTTTGCAAAATTTGTCACACAGAGTTTTTGTTAAGCTATGTCATCGCTATGAAAAAATAGTGTAGCCATACACATGTCCGACTATACTATTTTTGCGTAGGGACGACATAATAGTCCTTTTAATATTTTTCATGTTTGTGTGCTCTCTACACAAAAATAGCGTAATCAGTCATGCATCCAACAAGCTTAATTTTGCGTAGAGAGGACACAAGAGTTTATGAGAGATACTTTTATAAGTTTTTCTTGAGCAATAATTTATTAAAAATACTTTTATGATTTTTCCTTGAATCTGTCTTGTCAATGCAAAAATAGTGTATTCGGCGAGACTGACTACACTTTGTTTTGCGTAGAGACGACACAAAGTTGTTTTCATAACTTTTCTTGGTGGTGTCCCCCCTATGCAATAATGGAGTAGTCAGACATGGCTCCACGGACATGCATCTGGTTAAACTATTTTTGCATAGGGAGGACACCTTGGGGGGTGCACTATGTAAGCATGTTAATGTATAATGTGAGTTCAAAAGGGGGGATTTTAAAATGCAAAAATTTAGGCAATTTAACAGAGATACATTAAAATAAGGGGTTTCTATATTCAAATTTGGAAAAAACTTCTAAAATAAGGAGTCATTTGATTCATTCAGACATGTTAAAAGAGGGTTTTTTTTAATAGCCCGTGAACACACGTTATATAGGGGGTACTGAATGGTGAACCCCCAAGGAGGACACAGCCTTTATTTTTGGTGCAACATTTCTAGATTGCATCCTTCTGAAGTTAATGAAGAGGTCTAAGATAGTGTGACTCCATGGCTATATATTTTCCTTTTTTTAGGTCTAATCTATAGATATGGCAAGGACCAAAAAACTGCAAGGAAGGTTCCTAGAGAAAATGTCAAACCAAGAGATTTCTAGGCAAAGCAACACCAGAAAATTTCAAACCAATAGACAAAGGTGAGAGCTCAAAGGGGGAGAAAGGTGAGAGCTCATAGATGGACAAAGGTGAGAGCTCAAAGAGAGATAAGGTAGTTGGATCCTCCAAGCAACCAACCAAAAAGGGAGTTGGTATAAAACTCCCACTTGTAAAGAAAATGAGATTCTCTCAAAATGTGAGATGCTTGAGAAAGATAAACAGAGCACAAAAGGATTTGATAATTGCAATTCCAAGGCTTCCTTTTCAAATTCTTCGTAGGAAAATAGCAGAGTAGTTTAAGATTGATATGAGATGGAGAAGAGGTGCCTTGGCATGTATGCAAGAGGCTGCTGAAGACTTTTCAATTAAGCTCTTCCAAGATACATATGTGCATCCCACTCTCACAGGGTCATAGTTATGGACAAGGATATGATTGTCTTAAGCAGATTAAGATACAAATTTAGTAAAATTTGTAAATCAATACCTCAGCAAGATAAGAAAACCTTCAACATTCTCAACATACCCACATCAAGAAAGGCAAAAGAGCCTGAAATTTTGATTGAGGAGATAATAGAGGAGGATGATGTTTTGGAAGAAGGGAAAGAGCCCAAAGCTGACAGGGAGGAGATGGAAACAAAGGAACTCAGGGATATTGAAGCACCCTGAGTTGAAGCACAACTCCCTTCATTGTTGTCAAGTGTCAACTCCATAGGCTTCTTAGTGGCTGCTTTCTTAGAGGATGACCTTCTTCAAAGAACAAATTATATTGACATGGATGCTTAGTGTGTTGACATCCTCAAAGATTTGAAAAGAGAGATCAATGACCGTATCATTATTGCATCCTTGAGGTTTGCCTAACCATCACCATTCTATATGTTTTTTGTACATTGTTCATATATAATAAGTGTTCTTTGAATTTCTTTGTAGATTATTGATGCATGACTATAAGTTAGATGTTCAACAGAAAGTAGACATTGTTGACCCAACCATCTCTCGCTATTTGAGGACTGATTTTTACATAAGGAACTAGCTATCCATTATAGATATTGAAACTTGTGAACTCCTTACCTCCCCCTACCATGAGAGGCATGTTCTACTATAACCGTAGGTCATTTTCAAAGTTTCATCTTGGAGGCTTTTGACAATGTCCAATGGTCTTGACATAGCTCTCACTAGAGTCTTATAGAAATTGATATCACTCATAAAACATGTTTCATATTGGACTCTCTTTAGGGCTACCATGGAATGTCTAGGTTGTAAGTGTAACTATCCAATACTCTAACCAGTGCTCCCACTTTCAGTTATTTTGTAACAATGCTTTGGATATTTCGAAATAGGGATGCCTCAAGGCTGATAGAGGCGATTGAGCAATGTCCTCCTATCACAAAGCTCACGGATGACATGAAAATCTTGAATGTGAAGGTACGATACTCTAAGGTTGTAAGTAATTTGAGTTTAAAATTGTGTAGTTATATTGCCCCTTTTGTTTATTTATCCACCATTGTAGGAGGAGGATTTCTCATGATCACATGGATGAAGAGTGATAACAAATGTAAAGGTAGTGGTTGACTACACCTATTGCAATCCAAAAAAGACTATTGGGGTAAGAATTTGACCATATAAATAGGGTAACCTATTTCTATGAGGGTAAGCTAACACACTAAACTTTCTTAACTAGATCCATAGGAATGGCTACACTGACAACCATGTTTTGTGGGTAAGGGAAAAGTTGATTAGATATAGCACAAACACATGCCAAGGAGGAGCAAAATAAGTAGACATTACAAGAACAAAAGTCCAAGGAGGAAGAGAAATAGAGAAAGACAGCCAAGGAGACAGAGCCTAAGGAGGTCAAGAAGAAAGAAGAAGAGCCCAAAACACCGAGGAAGATCCCAAGGAAAACATAGGAAGCTAGCACAACAAAGAGTCCTAGGACTTTGAGAACCCCTAAAAGTATCTTGTGAAGCAAAATTCTATAAATAGCAAAGCAATTTTCTGTAAATAGAATTTTGTGAAGTAGAAACCTTCTTGACATACTCTACTTGAGAACATTACATACTCTCTACTTGAGAGAATTTTGTAAAGAGACAAAATTACATACTCATATTGTTTTGGAGAGAGAAAACATTAAAAATTCTCTCCTTGAGAGTATGACGTAAGTTTTAAAACTTTCATTAGATCCATCTCTTGTGTAGCTCCCAATACAATCCTTCAACTTTTGTTGCAATTGTGGTAGCCCTTGCAATTGTCTCTACATGTTTTTCATAGTCCAATTGTGTTGATAGAAACATGTCAAGGCCCAATCCATAATCCATGCCATCCTCCAACCCCTACCCTAGAAGGGCCTAAGAAATCTGCCAACCATGGTGTGAGTTATTTCAAGTAAGTTGAGATAATGAAAATTGGCTCAGGGTCTTCCACCTCTTCCCTCTCCTCCTTCTCTTTCTTTTCTTGTTCATGGGATTTTTATCCCTATTCTCCTTTTCTTCTTGCTCAAAGGAAATGAGGAAGAGGATCCATAATCCTTACCCATTACTCTTGATCTGTTGCTCAGAGGAAGAGGAAGAGGAAGAGGAGGAGAAGGGTGACAAACGTAAACCAAGATGACCTATTTATTGTGTTGTGAAGGCATACAATATTGACGACATTGACATCAAACAAGATATGAAAAATTAAAAAAAAAAGACATCCGAACAATAAATCAAATAAAATGAAGACATCTAAACCAAAATGTCATTTGTCATTGATATGGAAATGTACAAAATGTCAGTCTACTACAAGAAGAGACAACCAACATTTGTACAAAATACCAATTTGATACAATTTGCATATGCTTTAGCTTGGAAGAAGATGTACTATCCATTTTGGTACTTCTTGGCATGAAAATTTCTTCTCAATTCTCCTCCAGACCTGCAATCCATATTAAAAATTAGGAAAAGTAAGAATAGGTCACACAAAAAAATTTCCATTAAAAAAATATTATTTGTAAGAAATGCGGAATACAATAAGGATATAGTAGCAAGGAGAGTAGAGAGAGATACAATGCAAAGTAGATCAGTGGCAAATCAAAAAAATTAGATTAGCACACTATTACAAAGTGACTCCATCATCCACCCATGTGCTCTCAAGGTAGAGCTTAGATGGCGATATAGACAACTACAGCAAGTAGGAATTACAAGGGACTAACAATCCTTCAACAAGGATGTGTGTGTGTGTGCTTTGAAAAGAAAAAGTTGAAGGTAAATTTTCATCTTCATTGTGTAACTCATGCTTCACTTGGTACAATGAGCACTTGGTTCTTATCTTCAATGTTTCCAAGTGTTCATTGTGCATCCATACATCAATGGGTTTATCATTGAAATCATCTATGTTTTGGTCTAAAGGTACAAAGTCCCCCTCTCATGATGCCATCCACTATAAAAAAAAAATGCAATAATGAAGTTTTGGGCATGGATCATGTATTTACAGGTAATGGATCCGGATTGCACTTTGCAAAGTACCCCATTCAGTTTTTTTCAACTCCAACCCTCATCCAAAAATTCTAGCACATCTTCACTGTTTAAGTACGTAACCGACATCATTGTTATAGACACTTTCACATCAACATTTGCAAAGAAATCCACAAAGAAAATGATGGGAATAAAAATTGAAATTTTACTCAACTTGCTTGCAATGTTGGTCTTTTGACATTTTTGAATTGCATAGAAGATCTTGCACCTATAGATTTCACTTATTACTGAGCTTGGCAATGGCCACTCTCCACTTATAAAACTAGGCAGTGCAACCTTGTTGATAGTGCCCGAATCCTTCATAGATCTTGGTGAGATATAAAAATTATCATAAAAGAAAATCCCTTTTTCTGTCACATAACTATGTGTTCTCCCTTTGTAAATCTCTTCACCAATGGATCCATGCTAGACATCTAAAATATCTATGACCACTTGTTTCCATTCCTCTATGCTTAAGGGATATAGGTCTGTAATGAGCATAGGAGAGAACCATCAACCAAAATTATAAGAATCATTTAGAAAACCACAAACGTAGTAGAGAACCACAAAGCAAAATTATAACAATCAAGTACAAAAGATAATCTAATGTGTACATCTAAGAAACAAACAAGAAGAGAACCACAAACATGTGAGAAACACTTACAGTTAGCTCTGTGCAGAGGAAGATTTGAGCTTTTGGGTTGTGGATGAAGCTCCTTGTGCATGTAAACATGTTGTACTAAAACCTCTTTCACTGTCTTCTTGTCTCAATAAGTTCAAAGTATTTTACTCTCCCTTTCTAGCATGACAAGAATGGGTTCTTAGACGAGGATTTTCTTCTCCTAATCTGTTGCATTATAATCCAACTACCCTTGGTTATAGATATTGGGATCCATTGGTTGTGCTCATCTAATGTGGCATAAGTGGTGATGGATTCAATGCATGTGCTAGGGCATTTAGATCAAGTGTACTCCATTTCTTAAGGAGAATAAGATGCATAGTAGATGGGGGTGAAGAGAGGAAAGTAGGAAGAGGAGGAAAGATGAGGGAAGGGGAGGTGGGACAAAGAGGGGAGGGAAAAGGAGACCATGAGAAGATTCAAAAAACAAATACAATTTCCAAACAGAAGATTCTATAACGGAAGTTATCCCCTCATTAGCTTAGAGCACTCTCTCTCTAAACATTAAAAGGAAAAAAAGAGATCTCAAACTTCCCTTAATGGCACTTGGATCTCATATAACAACATTTGTACAAGGTTCTCTCTCTCTCTCTCTCTCTCTCTCTCTCTCTCTCTCTCTCTCTCTCTCTCTCTCCCCCCCCCCAAACATCAATCGTTCCATAACTAAGATCCTTCTAACTTTCTCTCTTTCACTCACCATGAGTTCAAAAAAGGACTTGAGTGTGTTGTGTGCCTCTGTCGCTTTGACATCCATGATATCTTTTGAACTCTTTCCAAATGCAAGCATTCCTATCACATCAAGTGCATCAATACATGGATTAATAGTCATTCCATCTTTCCTTTATGCCAATTCAGAGTTGAGATTTATTACGTTTTCATAGTGGAGGATTTTTTATCTATAGTTAAGTGCAGCATTAGTGAATTCCATTGAAATTCCAGTACAAGGAGACCATTGTCAGTCACAAAAATTCAAATGTTGAAGCTTCAATAGGAATTGATAGAGAATTTTAGGTTTATGTGCAAACAAATGGTGAAATTTAGTGAAGGCAACTGAGTGCTAGTGCCCTCCTTGGCTTGGGTGGCATTTTACTACCTGGCAAGAACTGAGATTGATAGGCATTCTATTGTTTATGTCCCTTGCGAGAAGGATACTAAAAAGCTGTTTTTGAAACATAAGTCATATAGTTTTTGAGGTTGATGGCCTCCATATAAATTTTTTATGCTACCCTATGTTCCAGTGTAGACACTGGAATGCCTTGTCCTCCCATCTTTCTCTTCTTCCTAGTTTGAGGCGTTTCATTTAGAAAAATGCTAATGGTCTCAAAACTGCATGGCTGCATCTTTTGGTCAAATGGCAATATAAATATATGTGGTATAGAAGAAACACTAATTTTGAGGTTGCGATCATTAACCACAAATATAATTGTATTAGCATCGAAGGTGTCCACCACTTGTTCTATGATGGAGAAGAACCCAAAGACCATCATACCCTAGTTCTACAAAAATTCCCTTCCTCTATCTTGAAAGACATACTTGTCAATATATTGATATGAGAGTACTAGTTGAGGTTTCCTTAGTGCTAATCCCTACGTGAGGTTTTCTCTATCTTGAAAGACATATGTGGAAATAGGTTGAGGTTGCCTTGGTGCTAATCCCTACTTGAGGTCTACTCTGGCTTGGTTTTTCTCATTGAGAACTACTTGCATGGCTTGTGCTGATACAATGCCATGATTCCCCATCTTTGAGCTCTATGAGAGTGGTTTTGTGGAGAAGAAGAGCTTGCTAGATGAAGTAAACGATGAAAACCAAACATGCATTGGTGTCTCTATGCATGTAGCAGCTGGAGGTGAAGATGTTGAAGTAGGAGGCTTTGCAACAGAGGGCTCTATTGGTGCAAGAGGGAGAAATGGTCATGAGTTCATGCACCCTCTTGATAGTTATTCTTATTCTAGCCATGTATGCTCCACTCTTGCATTCCTTGGGGCAATAGAAACCACCATTATTGACATGGCGTTCATGAATTTGCCATGCCTTATAATCATTATCAATGGGATACCCAAAAAGCAATAATCTGCTATATAGAACTTTCCCATAGGAGTTGTTTAACTCCATGGGGTATCATAGAGGTGGGTCAGAGTCTATCAAATCTTCCTCTATCTCAACCTGATGCATGTGTAACTCCAAGTTTAGACTCTTGATGCCATGTAATACATTGTTGGCAGCCAAATAGCCAGACAAAATAGCCAAACCAACCAGACAGGCCCCGTCAAGTTCCCCCTTCATTTTTAGCCCAAATTTGGATATCTATTATTTTCTAAAAAGCCTTTGTAATTATATGAGAGTCTCTAATTTTATTTGGATCATCTTGAGTTTGTCTATGCTACATCCGAGTTGTATAATTTATAAATGAGTCTCAGCCTTGTAAAGTCGGTCACTCACCAAGAGAGCCCTAGGTACGACTGAGAGCGGCTACTCTCATGCGCCTTGTAATCTCATATATTAAGCTCTGTAATCACATTTTGATTCCAAAACTTGCAATGTGTTCCTTCTTTATTTCTCTTTCATTTGAGTGTATTCATTGTTGAGTCTGTTGTGATTTACAACTACGCATTAGTAGGCTAAATCTTGCTGATTTGAGTGTGGTAATGACTATTTTTTGACCTTCCAAGCATAGGAGAATGTTTCTAGACTCTAGGGAAACCTTTTTGTATGTTTTGTTGCAATTTCTAGGACCTTGATCATGATGGATTGTGATTTGGGTACCTCATTGGATTGCAAAAAAACTTGGTTGGTTAGTGCCCCTAAGTGTCGTGTACCTCCTCCCAAAGTTTCATAGAATTTGGACTATTTTCAAGTTCTAAAATGTGTCAATGGATGAGTGCGCTGACACAGAACATAAGCAGGTTGCCAGATCAAAGAGTGATAGTTTTGCAGATGCTAGAGGTCTTGCCGTTTCGTAGATTCACTTCTTGAGGTTGACACCCTCAAAGAGTCTCCGCTCCCCGTCAGAGTTGCTTCCCTGAGTATTGAAATTATGTTAGTTCCAGAAAGCTATGATGTAGACGTCCATCGACAACCCGCTAACATTGGCACCGTTGTCGTGGATAGTGATGATCAGGTGGTGACTGACCTAGTCAGAGCATTTTACTTAAAGATTTTTATTTTGATTTCCAATACATTTACATTTTAGTAGTCGGGCAGCTAGACACAGGGTTTAGCGCTTGGTAGAGGCTAGAAGTCGAGGACTTGCTAGGTGTGCTCTTGAGAGGTATTAGGAGTTTTGAGCGAGATACGAAAGCATTTCATTCTGCATATTCTATGATGCTTTGAAAGTATTGTTCCATATTGCATTTTTCTTCTAGCTTTGCACGATTTGTTGATGTTTAGTCATATGATTCAATTCTGCAATTAGGAGTAGGTTAGGTAGCATCTATAACCATCAAATTAAGCAAAAAGGATCAGGGATGAAGAATCATAAAATCTAAAATTCTAGAAATATGATGGTTTGAGCTCAAAAGAAAATACAAACCCAAAAATGAGCGGGTAAAGGGGTTGACCAAGTTAAAGAGAGCTGATCTAGAAAGTTTCAAGCCAAAACGTGTAGGAACATGGATCAAAGAGAAAGGTTTTCAAATCCAAAAATAAGTGGATAGTAGACTCCGTAGACTTCAAGTAACCATTTGACCAAGTTTGGGGTTGTGATCTGTTGGAACATGGATCACAATCCATGTCCCCATGTTAGATTTTGGGATTGTAACCTTACACACTTGTAGTAAAGACCAACACAAACAACTTCTCCAAAAACAAGGGTAACAAAAAACTTCAAGAAGAGACTCAAACAAGTATAAAGTAAATCAAGACCAAAAACCACAAAATAGACTGACAAAGTGACCTTTGAGAGACCTAAGGGGAATCAAACCACCTAAAAATCACTCAATAGGTATCAAGAGACTATGACAAACCTGTGTGCTAATATCAAGTGATTGTGACCCTAGGGTGCATGGATCGTGATCCAAGACCTTTTGAAACATAAAAGACGCAGATTAGCACCAGAGTTAGCACTAGTCCCTGATAGCATAATGGTGTCTTCAAAATTCAATTTGGCACTGAATTGTGCAATAACCCAACAACTGTAAAGCAATAACCACCATAGTACTAGAGACCAATCAAGCCATATTTCAATGAAGGGTAGTGTAAATCAAGGGACTGTACCTACCTTGGAGACGATCTGGGAGGAAAGTCTGTCTGATGCTTCTTTAGAGAGATCATATATCTATATGGCTAAGGGATCCAAAAGTGTGAGTTTCAAGGAAGAAACCAAAATGGGAGTAGGACAGTCACAGCATGCACCAAACCTGAAACTTTTTAACCTACAACCTATGAAAAATGTGGTCTACAGTAATGATTTCTTACAACACAACACTATGCCTGATTGTGTTTGTGATACATTTATCCCATACTGCAGAGATTTTGATACTTATGGCTTACATGTCTGCACTTGTAATCTAGATCTCATCGAAAATACCATAATAAAGAAAGTCCTTGCTAAGGGACTCAATCACATACCCACTTTTCCTAAAAACCCATATCTTGCTTAACAACTTTACTTAGCTTTTTAACTGACCTTGTCGGTACTCTCCGACTGGAGAAGACAATCTAATGGACTTGGTTAAATTGGTTGAAAAATGCTTCTTTCAAAAGATATCGCATATAGCTTTTTAGTGGATGTCTATTAAGAGCACTTAGATCACACCACAACTAGCTGACGATTTTCAAAAACTTTCACATAACTAGTTTATTGTTGGACTTGATAAAAGTTCCAATTGTCCCACTCTTATATACACAAACTTGGCTTGGAATGCAACTCACTCTAGGATTTTTGGGAAGGAATTCACACCACTTAATACTTCCCCTTATGAGGTCACCTATGATATTTCAAAACATCTTGAAAGTATAGGGTATTCTATAAAAAATACAAAACTTCGTGTACTTTTCCCCACCTATAAGTTACATAAGCATAAGTTTAGATGGATATCTGATGCCTTGAATTGTTTTTTTACCAAAGATATTACCCTTTGTCTTGACTTGATTCTTTCAAAATTTGAGAATGTCTATGCATCTAAACAAAAAATCTGCTCTAACTTTCTTCAAATTCACTATAACCCATTCTGATTGGTAAAAATGCCACTGAGGTTACACTAAACCTCCCTAAACAAATTTTCCATCTTTTCACAGTTGATATTACTCAGTGCTATAAGAATATAGCTTTGGAAGGTGAATTAGGACTGAAAGATGTTCTATCTCAGATGATTAAACTAGCCTTCAAAAATGCTAGGACTAATGGCTTCTTTTACATATCGCTCTCCAGAAAACCTAGATGGATTAAAAAACCACAATCTTCTCATCCCCTTCACTTTCATGATATAAAACTTATCTTCGGTACTTGATAACTGTACCATCCTCTTCCGAGGATAGTGCTTTAAGAAAAGCTAGGGCATTCCCATGGGATTTTCTTGCTCACCTGTAATGTGTAATCTATACTTAGCCTTCTTTGAATATACATGGTTTCTCAAAACCATGAGTGACAAAAGTAATTATCATAAAATTCCACATTTTAATCCTATACCGTGTAGTCAAATTCTTGCAGACAAACTAGCCATTTAGTAATCCTAGCAGAAACATCCATGTGATGTACAACATAGGGAAACATCTCATCCATGGTTAGAATCACAAATTGCTTAGGCAACAAATATGACCTAAACTTTGTCACGTTGCAAAACTAAGAGCTAGGACTAGGTGTTCCACATGGATGAAACCTTTCTCTGCTGCTGTCATCATTCGGTTGGAGAAATAAATTGGCCTCATGAAAGATGTTGTTGTATCCTTATGGAGTAGCACAGCGCCCAAGGAGTCATCACCCACACTTGAGGTGACATAGAATTTTTCATCCCACTTAGGTGGTGAGATAGTTGGTAGGGTGGCTAAGACCTCCTTTACCTTGTTGGAGTGATGTTCGCTCTCCTCATTCTAGGTGAAAGTTGATCTTTGAGTGAGCTGTTGCAGTGGTAGAACAAGTTGTGATAGTAGATGTATGAATCTACTCAAGTACCTCACCTTTTGTAAAAAGGAGACCAGTTGACGTGTGGTTGTTGGTGAAGGTAGGGCTATGAGTGCGGACACCTTACTTGGATCGGCGCTGATACCTTTTGCTGAAATTTCATGGCCTAACAGAATGACTTTACCTTCCCCAATGTGGCATTTGTCCACATTTAATTGCCCACCTAGGCTTTGCAACCTTGCCAAACCCTCAGTTACCTTTTCTAAGTGTGAAATGCGAGGGCTATATATACAAAAATCATCAATGAAAACTCTTATGGATGTTCCAAAGAACGGTTGAAAGACATATGTGACATATCTTTGGAATGTGGCAGGTGCATTTGTGAGACCAAATGGCATAACTCTGAATGCAAAACAACCCCATAGCGTAATGAAAGTGGTTTTTAGCTGATCTTCCAAGGCTATGCATATTTGAAAATACCCGGAATAACCATCACGCACGGTGTAGCATTCAAAACCCGCCACTTCATTCAAAATTTCATCCAATAAAGGGAGAGGAAAGTGATCTCTCTTTGTCGCTGCATTTAGTGGTTTGTAGTCAACGTAGACCCTCCACTTACCATTCTTTTTAGGCGTCACTACTACGGGTGACACCCACTCTAAGTTTTCTACAGGATAGATGAACCCTGCTTCTAGTAGCTTCCTTACCTCGGCCAGGAGTGCATTTTCTTGTATGACCCCTAGTCGTCGTAGCTTTTGCACAACTGGTTTTACCCCTTTCTTCAACTTAATATGGTGTTTCACTACTGTAATACCTGTGATTCTCTCATAGTTGTCAATGAACAGGTCAAAAAATCCCATCAACATTTGCAAAAAATTATCTTTTTCCTCAATTGTTAACTCCTTAGACAACATACCCTTCAATCTACTTTCTCCTAGGCCAGGTGATTTACTTTCCTCTTCATTGCGTTGCCCTTATGGTGATGGATTTCCAGTTGTGCTTACCCTTTGTGGATCCTTCATGATGATACCCATTACATCGATGGAAGTGTCACTTTTGTTGGTGGATGTGGTCTCCTCTTTAGAAGTGGAAGACTCACTAGTGTTTTCATTTGTTGATGTCTCTAGGTCCATTTGCTTCTGCTTGCCAGTCTTCATGTCGTAGTAGATTGTCTCCCCTTTCTTACCAGTCATGCGTAGAAGGCCAGTGCCTCAGTCCTCTTTTGCCTTCATGGCCATCAACCATGGTCTTCCCAAGATTAATGGATAGTCCTCCCCCTTAGTAGGCATTACAAAAACATCCACTTCTACCTCAGTGTTGAAAGCTTTTATCTTCACAGCACTTACCACACCTACACACTTTACTTTTGCGTTGTTTGCCATCTTTGCCTTGCATGGAGAAGGCCTGTCAACCTCGAGCCCCAGCCGAAGCATCATAGCTTCACTCATCACACAAATTTGTGCACCTACATCAATGTAGGTGTTTCCAACCTTTGCTTTGGAGCGCCTTGTACTTACCATTTTGGATCATTGTTGCCTTACCTTTGGTGCAAGATGTAGCAGCTGTGGCCATGTAATCTTTCGTCCTTACTCTGCCACATCCAATGTTAGATCATAGGGCTTAGAGCTTTCCCCTAACTGGAATTCGGTGATGCCTAATTTCCGTCGTGGCCTTGATGGCCTCTTGCTAGTCTCTGCTTTCATGCTTCTCTCATCATCAGATTGTGTAGCTTTCTCCCTCATAGCTTTCTTTACAGTCATGGCTTCAAATGGTTCTACAAAGGTTACCTTCTCCTTACCCTTATCCCTCTCCTTTGCTCTGGGTGGATCCACTACTATGGCCTTTCCTTTCTCTTCTAGCCTTATGATGTTTACAGGGTGATCAGGTGGTGGTGCCGGTGGAAGAGGTGGAATGGGTGCTTGTGGTGGTGCTTGGGGTGGACGTAAAATTTGTGTTGGTGGGGCTTGTGCTCGGGGTGGGGGTGTTCTTTCTCTAGGAGGTGACAGTTGGTTCCTCCTACCTCCTCTATTATAGTTTTGTTGTGGTTTGGAACAGTAGTACATACCATGACCATCTTCTCCGCAGTTGTAGAAGTGATACTCACTGTTTTGTCGTCGTGCTCTTCTCGGGTCTTGATCTCTTTCTTGATTTCTTCCTTGCTGTATCAAGTGGACAGACAAATTTTGTAGTTGGTCAGTAATATGGGCCAACATATCTTGTTGGTCATCTCTTACCCCAGGAGCCGGTGGTGGTGGAGGAATGGTGGTTGTTGTGGTTGTTAGTCAACGCAATGTTCCTGCTTCTATTGACTCGGGTTCTTTGGATTTCATTCGTAGCTTCTTGTCCTTAAGGCGAGCAATCTCGATGGCTAACTCGTATGTAGCTGAGAATCTACCCTTCACTTTATCCTTGAGAAGCAGCCATAAGCCATGCATGAACCGATACTTTTTTAGGAAATCAAGTGCAGCTTCCCCTATTGCTAGTGACTCAACCCACCGTTCCCACAAATCCACAAATTTGGACTCATAGGTGGCATATTCTAAAAGACCCTCCTGCTTTAAGTCTCTCAACTTGTCCCACAGCTTCTCTGAAGTGGTACCTCCCCCAAAGCACCTCTTAAAAGAAGTTTTTAAGGGCTCCCAGTCATCCTTAGTTGCTGGTGGAAGTGCGTTGTACCATGAACTAGCTTCTACTTCATGAGATGCTTAAAGATTCTAACCCAGGATTCATTTGTATCTTTGTTGCTTACTACACATGCTACTTCAAAGTCATCTAGGAAATCTGTTACGAAATCCTCCCCCTTCTTTCCTTTAAATGTTGGAAATGCTACACTTGACATGATTATTGAGAGAGAGATCTAGAAAGACACATTGGTTAGCTTGCAATCAAAAGGTTTTTTTTCTTTCTTTTTTTTTCTTTTACAAGGAGGCATGTATACCCTTTTATACTAGAACATGGATTAAAATCTCAAACGATACATTGCCTTGTACCAAAGGTAAGACAAATGGCTGATCTGATGCCAGCAGAACCTCAAAGAAGCACTCCCCACCTAGCATGGTGTCGATGACGTGCTGGTAGTGAGCCTTTAAGTCCAGTATTACCTTGATTGAGTGTACTCGTATTGGAATGTGTGATCTGCTTTGAGGTAAGTTGTACTGATTCATGTGAAGCTTAGAGGTCCTTAGTCACTGTCCAAGCTTGTGGGGAGGGTGGTGTTCTTTCCTAAAACAAGCTCGGTAGATCTCTAGTCTCTCTCGTGAGAGTGTGAGCATGTGCTTCCGTTATCTATGCTGCAGCATCAGGTGCGACTTGGAAACTGACTGTGATAATTACTTCGGTGACTTGAGTTACCCGATTCTCGAAGTAGTGTATGATTCTCTATTGTGCAGAGCTCCCTCCATCTTGTTGTTGTGGGTTGGTTGTAGGTTGTGGACATGGTTTCGACATTCTCCTTCTTCTTCTTGGTACCCGGCCTATGTATATCCATTGAGTTTGGCATGTTGGTTGACTCTCCCACTGCAAATTGATTACCGTTACGCCTGGCACTCGAGCTTCGATGGAGATGCGGAGTTTGTCCAATTGTGCTTGGAGCTCTTCTTCTTCGGTCGTCCAGTTAGGGAACCCTACTAGCCATTCATCCATCCACAAAAGTTTAGGGGTTTTAGTCTTGTAAACTGGAGGGTTTCATGAAAGGATCCTCGGTGGGGGCGCCAAGAAAAATGCTAGCCTAAAATGACATACCATATGGGGTGGTCTCTACAACACACATAGCCTGAACATCCCCAAGTAGCATCTGAAGGTAGGAGTAATCCTATAGGTAGAGAGGGGCATCACCTAGCATAAGTGCGGCATACACAACCTAGGGTAGCAAAAGTGAGATTCTCTCTAGGTAACCAACATGAAATGGTGATATAGAAAACGTCCACATGTAGAAAATGCCTAGTCAATAGTTAGGAGTGTGTGTACGAGGGAGATATGTGACAAGGTTGGAAAGGAGCTTACTGACTGATTGGAGAGGCCGCACGTGATGGAGTACAAGCAGAGTGATATACATGACACAAAGCATCCCGCGAATGAGAGAAAGCAAAACTAAGGAGAACAGAGAATGGACCCCAAAGATCAAGACAAGATAGCACCCTTTTATTGGCGATGATGATACTTACAAATGGTGGTCTTGATGGTTACAAACCTGGCTCTTGGCACTAGGGATTCATGATGGAATGCGAGCACCATATGGTGCATGGCGAAGTTGGAGTTAGCGGGAAGGTTAGCTGAGGAAAAACATCAAGATGCAGCCATCGACAACGTCAATCACCCACATCGAGAGCGGCCCAAGGTATCATGGTGTTGATGCAATCAATCAAGCATGCTCATGTTGCCTTGTGGGAGAGTAGTGACTACCTTATCTGCATGGAGTGGCCGTGACTAGTAACTCAACCATGGTATGGTGGATAATGGGGCAAATGGTGATGTTGCCAATACTAAAATGTCCAAGCTTTCAACTCAACATGATGCCATGATCTCTCTAGCTTGGGGTGCATTATGTGCTTAGTGGTGATTACCATATAGAATGCATGGAGCTAGTGTATTCCTCCCTTACTTGTGTCTCTCTCTTTGTGCTTAGCGGAGGCCTCTCTATATAGGCTTGAGAGGTGTTCCTTACCCAATGGTCCTTGCAAATATCCACTGGTCGCACGAAAAGATCTAGATGCCTCTCTAGTAAGAGAGATAGAGAGAGAGAAGGTAGAGATAGAGGGAGGGAAGAGTGGGGTGGGGGAAGAGTTTTTTTTTACAATCCACTAGCCATGGCTAGATTACTGGGGAAGAGTGGGGGTTTGGGGTATTTACAAGGGTTTTGTCGATGGTTTGGGTGGTCCGTGTGAGGTTAAGGGCTGCCAGAATTGGTATTTTGTTGCGAGAAGCCGAGATGCAATGTGTTACCTCCTTTCGGTGCTGGCCGGGGCGTGCTTTCGGTGCCACTTCTTGTTTTGGTGTTGGCAACGCGCGAGTTGGCCGTCTTCTTTTATTTGGTGTCGATGTCGATTATTCCTTTGCCTTTTTTATTGTGGGTGCATATATGCGTGTGTGTGCATATATGTGTATCTGTGTAAGTGCTTTTATGCATGTGTGTGTGTATTGGTGACTGTGTGTATTGGTGACTGCGTGATTGTGTTTGTGTGTTGTGTGTGAGTCGAATATGTAGGTGTGCATATGTGTATGTATACGTGCGATGTGTGGGAACGAGAGAGAAGTGGAAGGGGTATTATTTAAATATGTATGTATATATATATATATATATATATATATATATATATATATATATATATATATATATATATATATATAATTTATTTACGTGCTTACTCTGTGCGTGTGCAGGGAAACAACGTGAGAGCACGAGAGTGAGAGAGAGAGGGAACGCGGGCGCTGGGGAAAAAATGGGAGGGGGAGAGGGTGTGTGTGTGCGTGTGTAGTGGGGGTGTGTGTATAGAATAAGAGAGAGAGAGAAATGCTATGAGGGCGGCGCCTGTAGAGGCCGACGGGAGAGAGAAAGAGAGAGAGTTTTGATGTTGCCGACCCAGAGAGCGAGGGAGGGGGTGTGAGAGGGTGTGTGTGTAGATAAGAATAAGAGAGAGAGATTCATCCTGTTTTACTGCTACACCTTTGGGCCTCTGACACAGAGCGAGCGGGAGAGCGGGGTGAGGTGGCGAGGGAGGGAGAAGGTGAGGGAGTTGGCGTGGATAAGAGAGAGAGAGAGAGGGCCAGTTTTTGCGCGCACTAGGGCTGGTCCAGAGAACGCGCGAGAGGAAGAGAGAGAGCTTGGGGGGGGGGGGCTCCGGGTTGCTTTTGGCCAACAGTGAGTGAGGAGGGGGGGGGGGGGGGGGGGGAGTTAATGAGGTCAAAGGGTGGGTAGTGAGGGAGAGAGAGAGAGAGTGCATTATTATGATTCCCTTGCGGGTTGTTCACAGCAGTGAGAGAGACAATGAGGGAGAGAGAGAGTGAGAGAGAGAAGAGAGAGAAAGAGAGAGAGGAGAGGGAGAAGAGAGAGAGAGAGAGAGGAGAGAGAGAGAGAGAGAGAGAGAATATTATTATTGCATGGCGGGTTCCTCCATTGAGGGAAAGAGAGAGAGAGAGTGTGTAGGTGAGAGGGGGGAAAAGATAGTGAGAGAGAAAGGGAACACGGGCGCTGGTGGGAAGAAACAAGAGGGGAGAGAGGGGTATATGTGAGGCCAAGAGGGGGGGTAAGAGAGAGAGTGTGTGGAAAAATAATGAAAGAGAAAGAGAAAAAAAATGGTGGCCCGCTATGGGAGAAAGAGGTCCCTGATATTTTATGCGCCCTTCGGGGTTTGGTGACAGTGATAATAAGGAAAAAATGCCTTTTTTTGTGGTTTTGTTTACCTCCGGCTCCTCGAATGGTGATTCATGTGGTTCTTGGTTTTGAAATCCGAGAACTCTAAACTCTCAGGCCAGGCTAGAGGCGGTGCTGCTAACCCAGTGTCAATGCGTATCCACCAAGGTGCACCAGTGAGACTGTCGATGGTAGTCATGCAGGTCTTACATGTTGAGATTGACATCTCAACATTCCTTTCAAGATCAATGCAATCTCTCGTATTCCAAGCATCACTCAAAATCACCATAGCTTCACCACTCCAAGGGCCTTCGTGAAGATATATGAAACCTGCCCATCCGTCGCCACATGTACTGCAGGTCGATGTCGTCGGCTAAGAACCTCTCTCTAATGAAGTGGTAGTGCACCTCAATGTTGATTTTTCTTGGCATGAAACATTGGGTTTCATGCCAAATAGCCTTTGTACATGTACTCCAAAGTTGTGAAGTAGAAATCCCGACCATGCTACCTCACATGCCGTCACTACAACACCCTTGTACTCTGCCTCTGTACGTGAAACAGAAACTGTAGGTTGGTTTTTGATGCTCCATATGATAGCAGAACTCCCAAGTGAGAACATTTAAACCCGCTGGTAGACCTACGAACATATATACTACCAACCCAATCTACATCAGCGTAGCCATAGAGCTGCAATTCCACATCATCCCTATAAAAGAGTGCATAATCCAAAGTAGCCCTCACAATGTGCAAAGTTCATCTCATTGCATCCAAGTGTGGTTTCCTGGGAGACTGCATAAACTCACCCACCAATCCAATTGTGTAGCTCAAGTTTGGATGTGAGATAGTCAAGTAGATCAAGCTGCCTACAATCTTCCTGTACATGCTAACATTATCAAGCACTTGACTTGCATCATTTCCCAATTTCAAATTTTGATCTAAGGGCATTGCAATTGGCTTACAATCAACCATACCATACTTTTTCAACATATGCAAAGCATATTGCCTTTGTGACAACCATACACCTTCTTCTGCGCGAATAATTTCAATGCCCACCAAGAATACCGCAAGTCTCCTAGGTATTTTATGTCAAAATCCTACATAAGTAGAGCATGTACCCTCTACTTTAGCACATTATCACCTCCAACAATCAAATCATCCACATAGATACATATTACCACAATTCCTGCCTCATTTTTTTGCACATATAATCAATGGTCTGCAAAGCCTAGTGAACTGAGGAATGCTCGTACCAATCTCTAGGTGCTTGCTTTAGCCATAAAACTCTTTCTTTAATCTACATACAAGGTCACATAGCCTCATATTTACATAACCTTGTGGTTGCTCCATATGCACAATTTCCTCCAAGTCTCCATTCAAAAATGCATTCTTTACATCCATTTGTTTCAACAAACGTTTTAATGTGGCAACCACTATAATAAACACACGAATAGTATCCATCTTAGCTACGGAGCTAAACGTCTCCTCATAATCAATCCCATAATTCTATGCATAACTTTGGCCACAAGTCTAGCCTTGTACCTTGTCACACTGCCATCAACATTATGATTTATTTTGTAAACCCACTTACATCCAATTGCTCCTTCTTATCCTTTGGTAGTGGTACCAATTTCCGTGTCCCATTTGCATCAAGTGCAACCAATTGATCCATAGCTTGTTGCCATTTTTTATCCTTGACAGCATCCTCAAAACATGTGGGTTCTACTTCCTCAGTAATCTTCACCATAAATACACAATGATGAGCCACATAAATGTCATCAGCCAATCTTTGCACATGATTTCTTGTTCTTTGTGACTTGCGTAGTCCAAGATCACTTCCAAGTGCCCTATTCCTTGCTTGCATTCTTCTGGCACCCAGAGTCTTCACAGAGGGTATGGCAAACTCCTGATCCAAATTCTGCTCAGAACCAATGCTATCACCATCATCATAACCAACACTCAAATTTGGCAAATTAGGGACATCATCAACTTTTTCCTTTCCTTTTCTGATACATTTGAAGAGTTTGTAGAACTCACTCTTTCACGTAACCTGCTACTCCATGGATTCTCCCCATGACTTGCACCAGAGGACCCTTGTGGCCCACTCAAAACTTGTGACTGTGCACCTGTATTTTTTGCAGCCACACATCAGCCCCCAAATCATCTTTTACATCAGCATACCAACTTACAATTTCATAAAAAGTGATATCTTAATTGCTCACCCTCACTTTACCTGTCAACAGGGTTGTAACATTTGTACCCTTTCTGCTCAGGGAATAGCCAACAAACACACATCTTTATGCTTTTGGATCAAGCTTACTTCCACGAAACTAGAATCGAGCTCCTAGGGCAACCCAATACAAGACATGAAGTTGTGGTTGCTTAAAGTAGGAGGAGAACATGAAGTTTTTGTTGGTGCCAAAAAGAAAAAAAAACAAGGGCCATGACAAAGAGGCAATGGACTATTGTTGTTGGATACAAAAAGAAGGCAAAATCCTTTTATGTAGGATGAGCCATGTCGATAAATATTTCGAGGTTACAACAATGCATATTTTGTTAGACTCAACATGAGAGAGAGAGAGAGAGAGAGGAGAGAGAGAGAGGAGAGAGAGAGAGAGAGAGAGAGAGAGAGAGAGAGAGAGAGAGAGCAATAGCAATAGATCCATGTCAATGAGAGTGGCATCGAGCCGGATTAGCAATGACTACTTGAGGACCGGGGGGGGGGGGGGGGTACTACAAAAAAAAAAAAAAAACGATCGTGTTGGTCCAACATTAGGGATTCTATTATTCTATATTTTCTCACATTTTCATAGATAGAAGGGTGTTGAAAAATGGATCTTGATTTTTCTTTTAAAAAGATGAGTAGGAAAAGGGTCCCTTTTATTGGTGATCTTAAATGCAATCGATATATAGAATCTACTTGGTGACCCCTCCCCCTGGAAGCAAAACTAGCTATAGCCAACGGATGAGTAGAGATAAGAGATCAAACAAACCTTCATTATCTTCGACATTGATTGATCACAAGGAGATTTAATCCGATTATTATATAAGAAAAAACTAGAGCAAGATAGTAGAAAGATTCAATTTTCCTAGTTAGAAATAGCTAAATTATGCTTCTCAACCTAAGAACTTTGTTTGCTACGTAATGTTGAGGCTTTAAGTAGTTAATTTGACATGCTATCTAAGAATCCTACATTTCTGTTGTATACTAATCCTATTCCTATAATTTTGTTATATAGCAATTATACTCATCTTACCATGCTTCTCTAAGATAAAAATCTTTAATTGAAAGATGTAAAGGAATCTTTCAAGAACATATGTCACCCGTCCTTCTTCCCTCTTTTCCATTGTTTAGTAACAAACCTCCTCCCCCCTTCTCCCTCCCCCCCCCCCCCCCCCCCCCCCCCCCCCCCCCCCCCCCCCCCCCCACACCCCCAACCTTGTTTTTGGCATACATCAACCAAAGAACGATTGAGCATGACACCTTTGATCTCCAACATCATGGGTAGGGATCGTTTGGTGAATTCTCTTATCTAATACACCCATGATTTACATAAGGCCTCCAAGGGCCTTTTGAAAGTTTATGGTGGATAGACAAAAGATCCATTCATATTGAGCTGACATAATGATTGTATTAGATTTTGAGATGGAGATGGAGGATCACATCATTTGCATAGTGGCCATCTACAGACTCAAGAAAGGAAGGTGGCATTAAATGTTGGAAAGTGATATTCATCACATGTGGGAAAAAGGTCAAGCATCATGTGGTTATACAAAATAGCATGTGACTATAGAGAATCATGTGTTAGGGAAATCCATGTAGTAAGGTGCATGCTTAGTATGCTTGGCTTTTGGGGCTTGGTCACGTATTGAGTGTAAGCTAACAATTTACCCCACCAAACACCCTCGTAAGTTGAAGCTTACACGATGTTCATGGATACTAATAGAGGAGGTTAATATGGGTCACTTAGGGTAATTGCACATGGATCATAAGATGAATCTATTGCAAAAGAGCGTAGGTCTTACCTCCAAAATCCATTACAATACATCATCATAATAGATAGTGTTGGCATCCCCTTCTTCTTCTTCAATGTGCTATGCAATGAGAGAGTGATGTCTCGGAGATTCAATTGTGGGTGTTGGAGTTTGAACCCACCTTTCCATCCAAAGGCACTGAGTGGGACACATTCTTTAAGTTTGAGCTTTCATAGCTCTGAACTAGGGAAAACCTCAAGTCTGGATAAAATGAGCATGAGTTCCCATGGTTGAAGGGAAAACAAGAGAAGAAGTTCCTCAGCTGATTTCCACCTGTGTAGTTTCCCTTTCCAAAGAACTTGCCAAGTGGTGACTCCTTTGTTGTGACATTGAAGTGCCGTCCTTCTCTGATTATTGGCAATAGGGGTTAGATGGGAGAGAGGCCACCAAATGGAGTCGAATTGCCGGACATCATTAAACCTGTTGCTAGACCAGAAGGCTCATAGATTAAGCCTTGCCCTATTCCACGCACCCCACAAAGATGCAGGCAAGTGCGACCCTTTAGCCTTGATGGGGAATGGCCCAAAAAAAATAGTGATCCAGCTCAGTTTTTGCCAAGGCTTCCAATTGGCCAGAGCGAAGCTATTTTACTTTAATAGGTGGAGAGCCCATTCTTGGCTAGTATCTTAAAGAGAACAGATGAGGACTTTGACTGCTATTTATATGTCCATTTGTAATATTTTTTACTCCTAGACCCCCTTTTACTACTGGAAGACAACAAATATCCCACCGAACTTTGGCTGCAGCTTTCTTAAAAGTTGGCTATTATTGCTTGGATAATCGAGTTGATGGTATTAAAGTCCTCGCTACCATATTCTTAAATTGAGGGTTTTGGGTTGACAACGAAGCATAGTAGAAGCGTGGATACTTAATCACTGGCCATTGGAAAAGCTGGAGCTAGGCTCTAAATTTGGCTATATGAGTACAACTTTCCCTTTTTCCTTTCTAGTGATCATCATCCATAGCTGTTGGACCTTTGGTGGTTGATTTGGTGGTCCTTCATTGTGCCCTCCTTTCTTAGTCTGAATTTCTAGTTTATCAAATGGCTAGTTTGATGGACCCTCCATGCTTGATTAGATGCAGTCCACGAAACTAGAGCCGAGCTCCTAGGGCAACCCAATACAAGACGTGAAGTTGTGGTTGCTTAAAGTAGGAGGAGAACATTAAGTTGTTGTTGGTGCCAAAAAAAAAAAAACAAGGGCCA
The DNA here is from genome assembly GCF_014529385.1 of Adiantum capillus-veneris. Taxonomy (NCBI): domain Eukaryota; kingdom Viridiplantae; phylum Streptophyta; class Polypodiopsida; order Polypodiales; family Pteridaceae; genus Adiantum; species Adiantum capillus-veneris. The sequence goes on along the minus strand of NC_140949.1, from coordinate 120,284,722 downwards.
TGACAAAGAGCCGATGGGCTATTGTTGTTAGATACAAGAAGAAGGCAAAATTTTTTATGTAGATGAGCCATGTCGATAAAGATTTCGAGGTTACAAAAATGCATATTTTGTTAGACTCAACATGAGAGAGAGAGAGAGAGAGAGAGAGAGAGAGAGAGAGAGAGAGAGAGAGAGAGAGAGAGAGAGAGAGAGCATAGCAGTAGAGCCACGTCCATGAGAGTGGCATCGAGTCGGATTAGCAGTGACTACTCGAGGATCTAAAGGGGGGGGGGGGGGGGGGTTCACTACAGCAAAAAAAAAAAAAACGATCATGTGGGTTCAACATTTGGGATTCTATTTGTAACATTTAATGGCCTAGTAACTTGTGTGTAGCGGAAAATAGCATGAGCATAGTGAGCATTTCATTAGAATAGATTCCTAATGAGATTAACAAGAGTGCTTGGGTGGAGAGAGCAACAAAAAACATAACACCTAGTTAGATAGCATGAACAATACTTCAAAAAGAGAGAGAAAATTAAGCAATTGACAACATTTGAGGACCGGATTTGCATGGAGCCGGTCCCCCCTCCAAAAGGCTTTGTATTATGGTTTCTCCCATCAAGAGAGACATTTTACAATACAATTTCTTGTGTTCCTTCAATACTAGCTAGTGAAATGAAGATGGAAACTTCATGCACAACGGAAAACACTTATCAAACACAACATCAATTACCTCATGGTCTCAGACCCAAGACCTCACACACCTTCGAAGATGGTGAGAGCTAGCGGGGTATGAGAGTAGAATATTGAGAGGAAGAAGGAGTATTTTTACGAGAAAGATGTACATCTCCTCACATAATCACTCATATTAGCATAGCTTAGCTTAGTAATTAGCATGGTAGAGGAGATGAGCATGCATTGAATCTTGGCTCTTGGTTGGATTTGCATCACAAAGCCAAGAGTTTTTGGTGTAGGCCTCCCTTCTCACAAGCTTGGAGTAGGTGATAAGCTTTCCATTAAAGCTTGAGAAAGAGAGAGAGTCTTCTTTACTTCACACATGAGCTAGTATGAGTGTTTAGGTGATAATGCTTTGAAAAATCAGCCCCCTCTCTCTCTCTTGGTCGACCCCTCTTGCTATTTGCTCTTGCTAGCATCCTATTGGACCTCCCCAAGCTAAACCAATGGTAATTAAGCAGCATAAGTGATAGCCTTCTGAGATGTGTCCCCCTTTACCCTTTTGTGAGAGCTTTAGGTAATTATTTAATTCAACTAAACTCTCATTGGACCCCTTTGCCTCCTGGCCAATAGGAATCACGCAAGCCATTGGGCTGTTGAATGCTCATTGGTCCCTTGGGAGACTGTCCAATAGTCTTCTAGAGAGCTTAATTCTTACTGGTTCTTTTATTAAGTGTTTTTAAATTAATTAAACTAGATTTACTCTAGCCTAATTCTCATTGGTCCACCTCCAAGGCCATCCAATAGGAATTGGGTACACCTTGTGGGCATCTAAGCTAGGGAGCTTACACGTGTCCCTCATTCCCTTTGTGTAAAGGGAGCTTGTGTGTGTGTGTGTGTGTGTGTGTGTGTGTGTGTTTCTCTCTCTCTCATCCCCCTTGCAAGGCTCGCCCCCTCCTATGTAGGGATTGCCAAAGACTTTTGGGACACACACAAAGCATCCAGTTCCCCCAATGTTTGACCTTTGGACACAACCTTTCAATTTTGGAACCTTAGCATTTTGGAAGTCTTAATGGGCTGAACCTTAGGGTCTTTTAAGCCCATTGTTTCACATGGATCTTTTACAGATGGACCCCCCTTTCGATCCCTATTTTCCCTCCTTTGAATCCCTACTGTGGCCGGTCTGCTAGCTTAACCAATTGTATTCTAGCTTTTTCTCCCCTGGAACTTCCCCATATTAAATGATCAGTTTAACATGAGAAAATCATTTAGGAGAATTAGATATTGATTATTATGACATTACCTCTCTCTTGAAATCATAGTCTTCCTTCGACTATGGGGTAGAGAAGATAAAGCATAGTTATTGGCCCTTTTTTAGCGGGTAGAGGATCCCTATCTTACGCTACGACATCATTCCACAATGGATGACCAGTCCATTTGGCGCTTGAGAGCCTGAGGCTAAAACAAGCATGTCTGCACATTAGTCCTATCATCTTCCATAGTAGGTTTAGGTTATACTTTAATTGTATGCCTTGCATCCATCTAGCATATTCAAAAGGATAATTCTTGAACTTAATAAGATATCTTCGGATAGTCTTACCACCTCTTAGTACCTTGTATTCATGTGGGAGAATGGACTCTGGCTGCAGCACCTCTTCTTGGTCCTCGATCTCCGTGGGTCTTCAATAGTTGGTTCTTGAGGTGGCTCTCCTTTGTAAGGCTTTAGTAGGCTCACATGGAAAGCATTGTGTATGAGCCAATGGTTGGGAAACTTGAGTTGATAGGCCATCTCATTGATTGGCCTAAGAATCTGGAGGGGACCATAGTACCTTTTTACTAGCTTAGCATAGTACTTTTGGTGTCCCATGGGATTCTTGCCATCGTGTGCCTTAATCGAGCCTAGGGAAATTTTAATAAGACCCAATCATTTTCTTTAAAGACTTGGGCTCTTCTGTGCTTGTTAGCAGCAACCTTTTGCCTTTGCTTCTGCGAGATAGAGATAGCATCCTTGATATTTTGGAAAGATTCTTGTAGGTCTTGGCTATACTCATCTCCAACGAAGATTCTTCCCGTGTACCTTAAGTAGCAAGGGACTGTTTGATCTTTCATCAATTACCTCAAAAGGTGCTTTTACCGTGGAAGTATGTACAGTGTTATTGTACGCATACTCCACTAAGGGTAAGTACTTCTCCCATTGGGATCTTTGATCTACTTCCGTTACATAGGCTTTTAGTAGGTCGAGAATTGTTAGGTTAGCTATTTCACTTTGGCCATCCGTTTGCGAGTGATAGGCCGAACAGAAGTTTAACCTTGTTCCTAAATTCTCAAAGAGATCCTTCCAGAAATTACTGGTCATTCTAGGATCTCTATCCGGCACTGTGGACATTGGCAAGCCATGGTACTTGAAGATAAGTGAAATGAAGAGGGTTGCCATTTGATGGGCTTTGATAGTCTTTTTGACAGGTATAAAATGCTCGCTTGTTTACTGAACCTGTCTACTATCGTCCATATTCCCCTATTCCCATGGATAGACTTAGGCAATCCAAAGATAAAATCCATGGATATGCTTTCCCATGGTGAATTAGGGATTGGCAAAGGTTGAAGCAATCCAAGTTGCTTCCCTCTATCAAACTTTGTCTTTTGTCATGCCACACATTTAGAAACATACTCTTGTATGTTTGCTTTCATGGTAAGCCAATAGAAATATATTTCAATGCCCTTTAGGGTAGACTGCATCCCTCTATGTCCTGCATAAGGAGGAGAATGAGATTCATACATTACTTTCTCACGCAGTGAGCTAGTAACACATAATCTATTGCCATAGAGAAGATAACCATCTTGTAAAGTAAATGGTTCCTCTTTCTTCCCTAGTGCAAGGGCTGAAATCACATCTCTAAAATCGGGATCAATAGAAAACTCAACTATCATAGAAGATAGATCATTGTGAGTTGCTATGGAAACCGCATTCACTCTCGGCCATCTAGAGAGTGCATGAGTTACTTGATTATGCTTGCCAGCAATGTGAGCAATATGAAAAGGAAATTGTGAAAGAAAATTTACCCACCTCATTTGTTTGTCAGAGAGCTTGGTCTGCGTCATGAAGTACTTAAGACTTTGGTGGTCCGTTCGCAGAATAAAAGGAGTCCCTAATAAATAGTGCTTCCATGAGTCTAAGGCATGTAGAACTGCGAGGAGTTCCTTTTCATATATGCCTAAAGCTTGCTCAACAGGGTTGAGCCTTCAACTTTCATAGCCTATGGAGTTCCCTTCTTAAAGCAAAACAGCTCCAAGGCAATAACCACAAGCATCACATTGGACCTCAAATGGTTTTGAGAGATCCGGTAATGTAAGCACAGGTTGAGAGATAAGCTTTTCTTTAAGATTTTTGAAAGCATTGTTTTCCTTGGCAGACCATGTGTATCAAACGTTTTTTTTAATGCACACATACCTATAAAGCTTCTTAACTCATGAAGATTCCCTGGTTTAGGCCATCCCTTTATTACCTCTAACTTTGATGGATCCATTTGGATGCCATCTTGAGAGATAATGTGACCTAAATACTGAATCTCTTGCAAGAAAAATTCACTTTTCTTTCGATTAACATAAAGTTTATTCTCTCTTAAAACTTGAAATATTACTTGTATTCGTCTAATGAATTAGAGTAGATGATAATATCATCAAAGAGCACTCCAGTGAAGGTTCGATGAGGCCTAAACAGCATCTCCATCGAGCGGTTAAATGTGGCTGGTGCATTGATCAAGCCAAAAGGCATGACAATGTATTCATAAAGAACAAACGTAGTGCGAAATGTGATCTTTACAATGTTTTGATCAACTACCCTTATTTGATGATAGCCACTTTTTAGATCAATCCTACTGAAGTAGGTGGACCCTTGTAGCTTATCAAATAGGTCTTCTACCTGTGGAACGAGAAACCTATTCTTGATAGTGATCCTATTTAGTGCTCTATAGTTGACACACATACGATATGTGCCGTCTTTCTTTTGCACTAGTAGCACAGGAGAACAAAATGGAGATGAGCTAGGCCTAACCATGCCCTTGTCAACTAACTCATGCACTTGCCGCATAAATCTCCTCTTGCTGAGCTTGAGAAACTGTATAAGGAGGTTTATTAGGCGGTGAACTTCCTATAAGAAGTTCAATTGCATGGTCATCATTGCCTCATTTAGGAGGTAGCTCACAAGGGATGTCGTCAATAAAGACATCTTGAAACCCCTTGAGAAAATTGGATAACTCTAATTCCTTTTGATTGTGTATATTTTCTTTTGCTAAAGCATTAGGTTCATTTTGAGAATCTTTAACAAAAATCATATACACGGAAATAGAGCTCTTTATTGACTTGTTGAAAGCTTGTGTATGTACAATGGGTATTGTGTTACCCATTTCCTTAGCATCTATATACATATCTTTTTCCTGAACTTAAAGGAGATTCATTGACTTGTTGAAAGCTTGTGTATGTACAATGGGTATTGTGTTACCCATTTCCTTAGCATCTATATACATATCTTTTTCCTGAACTTAAAGGAGATTCTTCTTTCAGGAAATTTAACATTGGCAGCCATGCATGGTGCCCCTAGGATTACATCCTCATGCTTGAGAGGAGAGATAAAGAAGTCCTCTTTGTCCACATAGCTTTGGACATGGAGCCTCAATTTCTTGATTAAGGGAGTGACTAAAGCTTCTTGCCCCTTGAAAGCACCGTCTGCGGGTAGGACATCTCCCATCTCGTAGGCTTGTATGCCTATCTTGGTGGCCAACTCTATAGATATAAAATTATGAGTAGAACCAGGGTCAAAGAGAATAAAAGAATCATGTTCTCTTACATTTCCCCAAGCATGGCATAGAGGAGATCCTTTGTGGTGAGTTTCCTCCTCTTGGATTTCGACCAAGGTAGCTCTAGGAGGATCATGGCAGTTGTTCTTTTGGGGCAAGCCCGTACGCATGCCCTTGTTCGCCGCACTTGAAACACCAGTTACCCTTGCGATAATGCTCAAGCTCTTAAGGAGAGAGTTTATTTTTTCCTTTATAAATTCCCTTCTCCTTAGCTTTGTTGGACTTGCCCTTAGGAGACTTTTGGACATTGTCCTTCCCCTTAGGCTCATTCAAACCCTTGTTTTCAAGGGGCTTAGAATTCCTCTAAGCCCCTGTTTAGAAATTGATTTGAGAGGCCACCATAGTATGACGTGTTACCACCGATATGGTGCGTGGCCTTTGGGAGTTGACATACTCCGCCATTGCTTTGGTTAAGACCGCACAAAATTTCTATTTTTGCTCTCCAAAATCCAACTTTTTGAAGACAGTGGCTTTGAGTTGTAGGTCCCAAAACTTGTCTACATATTTGTGGATGGATTCATAGGGAGAGAGCTTCAAGCTTCGCCATTCGGTGAGTACTTTGTCTTTGGCATCGGTGGCCAAAAACTACTTCATAATGGAAGCTCTTAAAGCTTTCCATGTTCGTGGAGCTACACCATTGGCCCGTAGGCTAGACCACCATTGTCTGGCGAACTTTTGAAAGTGCATAGCTACATGGTGTAGCTTAGAGGACTCCGTGAAGCCCTCATCTCCAAACGCCGCATCAAATTGTTGGATAAAGGCCAAGACTTTGTCCGTAGCACCAAAGGTACCATCATAGGTAAGGAAAGAGATGCTCTTCCCTCCCTCTTTGAATTTCTTCAACTTGGACGACCTCTTCCATGCGGCATAGGATTTCCTATGGCCTCTTCTTTTTGATGGTTCAAAGGTTGCACCATCACTTTCTTTAGAAGGTGAAGAATTTGAAGAAGGTGGAGAAGAGGGTGACCTCTTTTCTTGTCCTTGATCTTCGTTGTCTTCACCATCATTTTCATAAGAGGAAGAGGATGAAGAAGATGGAGAAGAGGGTGTCCTCTTTCTCTCCTTTTTCTTCTTTTGCTTTTTATCATCCCTCTTTGAATTATGGCGTGGAGAAGAGTGTGATGGTCGTCTCCGCTTTGGTGGTGATGGAGAGCGTTTAACCCACCGTCTTCGTGGAGCCATCTCCGCCGAGGTGGCGGGAGACTCACTTATTTATCGTTCCTTCGATGGAGGCTCTTGAGTTCTCCTTTGGGAAGGAGATGCATCATCAAGAAGTAAATTCTTGAGCCCTTCGTATGGATTCTCTTCTTCTTCCCGAATCGGAGAGAGACCTCTTTTGGGAGTCTCACAAGGAGGCTTCCTAGGTGTTCTCTCGTCATGGTGATGAGCTTGGAGAATCTCGTGAGCACGAAGCTGCCGTTGCACTTCACTTTGGAGAGATGGATTGCCCATGGCTTGTTGAAGCCTAGAAACAAGATAGTTAACAAGCATCGAAGCATCATTAGTAGCTTGCTCATTAGCAAAATCAAAGTTATCAACATTAATTTCACTCTCTTTACTATTGTCAGCCATTCTAACAACTTTTAGGTGTAAACTTTTTAGGTGTACTTTGGTACTTCAAGCTCTAGTTGCTACTCCTCTTTACCCCTTTAGAAAAAGCACTCAAGCTACTGTACCCGCGGCTCGAATACCATTAATTGCAAGGAATAGAAGAGAGGGTCTTTCAACACCAAAACAGCACCGGCTCCTGTCAAGCTTCTAATAGCTCAATAGTGGTTAAGCCGTAGGCAAGCCCCGTAGGACTCCACTATTAAGACCATAGCTCTCGACGGTGATGCCCCGTTAACTGAACAAAGGCAGGCGCATTTCAAGGCTGAAAAATCCCTATTCTACTTACTCATAGGAAATTAATAATACCAACCGTTTATAGCTAGCTTGAGGACCTCCCTTCTTGAGCAAGAAAAGAGAAACCTTGTGCTCTGATACCAATGTAACATTTAATGGCCTAAAACTTGTGTGTAGCGGAAATTAGCATAAACATAGTGGGCATTTCATTAGAATAGATTCCTAATGAGAATTACAAGAGTGCTTGGGTGGAGAGAGCAACAAAAAGGATAACACCTAGTTAGATAGCATCAAAAATACTTTCAAAAGAGAGAGAAATTAAGCTATTGACAACAGTTGAGGACCGGATTTTCATGGAGCCGGTCCCCCCTCCAAAAGGCTTTGTATTAAATGGTTTCTCCCATCAAGAGAGACATTGTACAATACAATTCTTTGTGTTCCTTCAAGATTAGCTAGTGCAATGAAGATGAAAGATTCATGCACTAAGCAAAACACTTAGCAAACACAACATCAATTATCCCCGTTCTCAGACCCAAGACCTCACACACCTTCGAAGATGGTGAGAGCTAGCATGGTATGAGAGTAGATTGAGAGGAAGAAGGAGTATCTTACGAGAAAGATGTACATCAATTCACATAATCACTCATATTAGCATAGCTTAGCTTAGTAATTAGCTTGGTAGATGAGATGAGCATGCATTGAAGCTTGGCTCTTGGTTGGATTTGCATCCACATGCCAAGAGTGTGTCGATGTAAGCTTCTATCTCACAAGCTTGGAGTAGGAGATGAGCTCTCCATTAAAGCTTGGGAAGAGATAGTCTTCTTTGCTTCAAACATAGACTGTGTGTGAGTGTGTGTGTGATAATGCCTTGCAAAAATCAGCCCCCTCTCTCTCTTGGGCAAGCCCTCTTTCTTTTCTATTTGCTCTTGCTCTACCCTCATTGGACCTCCCCAAGTCAAGCCAATGATAATTAAGCAGCATAAGTGATAGCCTTCTGACATGTGTCCCCCTTTCCCCTTTTGTGAGAGCTTTAGGTAATTTAATAATTAAACTAGACTCTCATTGGACCCCTTTGCCTCCTGGCCAATAGGAATCAGGCAAGCCATTGGGCTGCTGAATGCTCATTGGACCCCTTGGGAGACTGTCCAATAGTCATCTAGGGGACTTAATTCTCATTGGTTCTTTTATTAAGTGTTTTTAAATTAATTAAACTAGATTTACTCTAGCCTAATTCTCATTGGTCCACCTCCAAGGCCATCCAATAGGAATTGGGCACACCTTGTGGGCATCTGGGCTAGGGAGCTGACATGTGTCCCTAATTCCCTTTGTGTAAAGGGAGCCTGTGTGTGTGTGTGTGTGTGTGTGTGTGTGTGACTTTCTATCTCATCCCCTACTCCCAAGGCTCGCCCCCTCCTATGTAGGGATTTGAAAAGACTTTTTGGTCACACACAAAGCATCCAATTCCCCTAGGGTTGACCTTTGGACACAACCTTTGAATTTTGGAACCTTAGCATTTTGGAAGTCTTAATGGGCTGAACCTTAGGGTATTTTTAGCCCATTGTTGCACATGGCTCTTTTGCAGATGCCCCCCCCTTTGGATCCCTATTTTCCCTCCTTTGGATCCCTACTGTGGCCGGTCTGCTAGCTTAACCAATATTCTAGCTTTTTCTCCCCTGGCACTTCCCCATATTAAATGATCAGTTTAACATGAGAAAATCATTTAGGATAATTAGCTATTGATTATTATGAGAGAGAGAGAGAGAGAGAGAGAGAGAGAGAGAGATAACATAGAGAGAGAATGAGAATGTAATATAAGGATGCTTTCCAAAGAAAAAAAAGAGAGAGAATGAGAGAGAGATATATAAAGTAGAGAGAGAGAGAGAGAGAGAGAGAGAGAGAGAGAGAGAGATAAGAGGAGAAAACAAAGAGAAAGAGAGAGAGAGAGAGAGAGAGAGAGGGAGAGAGAGGGAGAAAGCAAAGAGAGAGCGAGAGAGAGATAAGGGGAGAAAACAAAGAGAGAGAGAGATAAATAAAAAAAATAGAGAAAATATGAAATGAAATATTATATTAAGATTTAGGTTAGGCTAGATTTCAGTTAGATTTCAAATTAGGCTAGACTACATTTAAGTTAGATTTAAGATTATCTTAGACTTAAGATTATGTTATATTTAAGATTATATTAAATTTAGGTTTATGTTAGATTTAAGAATAGGTTAGACTTAAGATTAGGTTAAGATTTAAGTTAGATTACATTTAAATTTGATTTAGGTTAGATTTTGAGATTAAGCTAGATCACATTTAGGTTTAGGTTAGATTTATGTTAGATTTAAGATTAGATTAGATTTAGGTAAATATGTTATATTTAAGGTTATGGTAAGATTTAAGATTAGGTTAGACTTAAGCTTAGATTAGATTTAGGTTTATGTTAGATTTAAGATTAGATTAGATATAGGTTAGATTTAAGATTAGGCTTGATCTAGGTTAGATTTAAGGTTAGATCTAGTGTACCTTCACGATTACGGTTTAAATTTAGAGTTAGGACAATAGTGATCTCTCTCTTCCTCTCCACGGATGCGCTCACTTGGTTTAATCATATACATGCTATCTGTACTAACCTATTAGAGTTTTTAGGACATGTCACTCTAACAAGGAGTTGCTGTGAAGAGATGTTAAACTGCTATGAATTGCTACAGCTAAAGAAGAGGCAAAGGGGTTTTTTCCACTACATGCATTGTCATGTAGACGTGGGTGTGTAGATTTATTGTACCCACAAATATAATCATTGACCAATAAAGACGTGATTATAACCCGGTGGTTGTGATCTCTGTGCACCTCTACACAGAGGTGTGCGGGGATTGGACATGACTAGAGAATGTGAGGTAGTTTACAATGTGATCTAAGAGAGAGAGAGAGAGAGAGAGAGAGAGAGAGAGAGAGAGAGAGAGAAGAAGAAGAAGAAGAAGAAGAGACGGAGGATGTCAATACAAGATTAAATTTATGTTCAGGTTATAAGGTTTTTACATTCATTATGAGTAGTGACGACAATGTGGGGCCGTCCATTCAAAACACCTATCTCTCAACAAGGATCTTATGTCCGTGTAATCAATGCAAACATACTGTGCGACGGACAAGACGCGTTTCTTTGCAACACGTTTGCAAATTTGGTGAGTTTGACCCATATGTTATAGATCAAGTTGTTGCCAATTACAACACGTCGGACTCTGACGCTGACCAACATGCAGCAATCTTGCAACCGAATAGACATGTTCGGAGGCGCTTTGATCAAGCAGCATACATGAGGGCACAAGATGCAGCCTCTAATAGCTCAGAGGGTGATCATGCAGACCACCGTCCCAACAAGGCTATGTTTGACCCCGAGATCGATGAAATGATCGAGATGATCATGGATTCAGAAAGGCTTATTTCTGATGACATGAAAAGTGAAGCCGATACGCCATTGTATGGTGGAGCACGTGTGTCAAGATTGAAGGCGCTCTTGATTCTTCTCAACATGCAGGCAAAGTTTTGATGGAGTGACACTAGCATGACAACGCTTTTCAGGTGGTCTATTACAATGTGTTTACTTCAATAAAATAGTATAGATGTATAATGATCGGATAGATTACATACACAAGTGTACCGTATTTTTTTTGCTATGTAGATTGTTCAAAGAGCACATACTGCCAATTGATAATGTGATGCCAGATTCCAAAGAGGAAGCATGAAAGATCTTGCAAAACTTGGGGATGGATTACAATTCGATTCCATGCTTGTCCTAACGACTGCATTCTTTTCAGAGGGGAATACATAGACATGGAGAAGTGTCCGCAATGTGATTCCGAAAGATATCGAGTAGATCTCCACGGACAAAAAATTCCACAAAAGGTTTTCTGACACTTTTCTCTACTGCCTCACATCACGCATTTCTTCACATGTAAGTCCATGGCCACCCTAGCATCATGGCACAAGGAGAATAGATCTTCGGATGGTGTGCTACGGATTCCTGCAGATTGTGCATCCTAGAAACATATAGACGACACATGGCCTGATTTTGTCAGGGAAGCTCAAAATTTGCGCATCGGCCTGGCTATGGATGGCATAAATTCATTTGGTCTAAGGTCAAAATCATACAGTGTATGGCCAGTTGTCATCCTCAACTACAACATTTCCCCGTGGTTGACTACCAAGAAGGGGCACCTGTTTCTACGCTTGATTATGCTGGGGTGGTATAAAGTGACGAATATGGATGTGTATCCTCGTCCACTATTGGAAGAGCTACAACAATTGTGGATTGGCATAGAAGTGGTGTATATGAGCCGACACACAGGTCGACACAATGCTTTGATCAGAGGCATTCTAATGTGGACCATGCATGACTATCCCGGACTAACAAAATGCGCAGGTGATATATACTCAAACTTAAACACTATAAACCTTGGTTTTTCTCAAGCTTATCTATTGTCATGTGTATACATGCATGGCTTCAAATAAGCAGATACAAAGCATGTGTCACAGGTGGACCTAGACTTAATGCACGGTGGGCGCCCTCACTGAAGAAGAAAATCTACAAAGGTCATCGAGCGCATCTTTGAGAGAATCAGGAGTTACACGATGTTTTTCTGGGAAGAGATCCACCGAGGATGTCTGCTTGAGCATGGTTAGAGTAAAGGAGATGTGTGATGATGGTTTGCCCCCAAGGATAAAGAGACTCTCTCTATGGTACGAGTTACCATATTGGCCCAGACTCATGATCAATCACTTGCTCGATCCAATGCACATATTCAAGAATGTGGGTAATCTACTGTGGGACCATCTCATCAGAAAAAAAAGGTACTTTGGGGGCCAAAATTGACCTTAGAAATGTGGATCATATGGAGCAATATTGGCCGCAGACAGCACCCAATGGATCGATAAAACTCCCTAAAGCACCATGGATTTTGACAACAGGCCAAGAACACAAAGTAAAAGAGATCATTCAATCCGTGTGATGTCCGCTGGCATAATGCACTCGCTCCGAACATGTTTCACTAAAGAAGGGAAGCTTACTGGTTTGAAGTCACACGACTGGCATAAAGTGTGTCAGGTATTTTGAAGTGGAATATATCATATTGGAAATTGTGTAACATATCATGTGTGGACTTTGCTAGACATATTTTGCAATTTATTTTATCGGTTGCCATTGAGGGATGTTGGTCTCCTGACATCCGTACCACAATCTGGAGTGAATTGCCAAATGAATTAAAAGACAGAGTCATCAGCATGCTACATGACGAGTTTCCTATGTCAATTCGGGATGAGTGCTTCAATGAAGACCTGATGAAGGTGCAGATGCGCGAATACTGCAAGCATAAGCATTCTGCATTGCAAAAAGCAATAAAGCATGGGTGGAACATGCCAGATTAGCTGGCCAAAGAAGATTAAAAGAATGCAAAGCAAGCAGCGCATGAGAATCCTGACAAGTGGAAGCAACAAAAGGAGGCAGCCTAAGCGCGAGTAGAGGCAGGGAGCTCGCACCACTTGGGGAGCGGAGCGGCGGGTGGGCATCATTTGAGGCCGATTTTGTAAGTTTTTTTGCATTGTCCTTTAGGTTTGGTAGTTATGGATAATTGTACCTTTAAATTCTAACATAACGTGTTCTTTGTATGTTTTGAACAGTGGTCGATGACAGGACATGACCCCACACCGTACGAGGGCGAGTATGCGGGCAAAAAGAGCTTACACGCCCTTATGGACATTCTCAGTATTCGCACTGGCATGGTTAATATTTCACTTAACTCTCTTAGATTTGTTGTATTTTAATGATAAGCTAAGAAAATAGATTGTTTTGTAACTATATGTTTAGCACTAGTTTTATTTTGTCATATATAGCATGTATATATGATGACGTGTGCACGTCATTTTTGTAACTATTGGTCAACGATATTGTATTTTTCTCAATAATGACAATTGTGTTGTAACTATTACATCAAACGATTTTGCATGTGATGTGTATAATTTTGTCATTGTAACAATTCACTTTCGTCAAAATACTTTTGTCTGTCAGTTTTGCATCTTTATTTTGGAAACAATGTTCAATGTGGTTGATGGGTGGCAGGGCATTCAATTCCTTGCCACCAAAAAAAATTTATTCTTGGGCGTCACTATAGGCATCTCTATATAATGTTCTGCAGTGTCGCTATTATCGTCGCTAAATTAGGACTGATACCGTCGCTATAAGCGTCGTTATTTAGAGATGCTAATAGCGACGCCTATAGCGACGTTCCCATTTCGACGCTTTTAGCGACCCCGGGGGATTAAAAAACGCATTGTAGTTTCGCTGCATATTAGTTTTTATGACAGTCATGTTCAAAGTGACCATGTCTTCCACAGCCCTAACAAACTACATTTTTGTGTTGACCTGCATGCACATTTCCACGACCTCTTGGACTCCCCCTACCTCAAAAGTTTTCTCAACCACCACCTGTGTTCTGACCATGATTGTTATTTTGCTGTTGTGCTTGGTGGTTGCCTCTTCCTCGGCCTCGTCCAAGGCATGTATCATGTCCTCTTCATCTGTTGTAGAAAAGAACCTGTTCAGAATTGTTTCCACCCTACAGAGGAGTCTTCCTCAAGTTCCTTCTCTTCCAGAATCAATGAGGACACCAAATCTGTAAATGATGGAATGTTCTCTAAAAAATGGATGCCATTTTTGAATTGTTTGTATTCAGGACCCAAACCTCATAGATAGACTTCTATTTTATCATCATTATCGCGACTGTAACACCAATTGATACAAGATTATTAGATAATTATGAGGCCACAAACCAAAACCCAAGTTGAAATTTCAGAAACTTTAGACCAAGACCATATGTAGCTCAACGGAACTTCAAACAATATTAGAGACCACCTCAAAATCAAGGAAATTTTAGGCCAGGGAATCCACCTTTTGTGAAGAATGGACCACCCAACAACAACAATGGTAATAACTTTAATCAATCACCTCATCCAAGACGGGGAGGAAACCAATGACCCCAAGCAAGAGCTCAAAATAACAAAGTTCAAGGTGCTTGAGGCGATGGAAATCAAGCAAATGCATATGTTCATGCTGCAATCAAACATCAGGGAGCTAATGAACAATTTTCCCTTTTTGCCCTTGGTAAGGTCTCTCAAAAGTCAGGAATTTGTGACTTTTTGGTCTCTAGAAACTGGTCTTGGGGTACCCTAAAAGTTTGGATTTAGGAAACCAAGCTTTCTTCCTGGCTATACCCGACTCAACTTGGAGTTGTCTATTAAAAGTTAGAGCAATTTAGTGAACTGCACTTGAAACATCACTCAAAACAGGCCAGGACCAAAACTGGGCCAAGGTCAACACCAAGCGATGGGGAGAGTTGGGCAGTCACCAAGCCTCCTATTCGCTCGGTGCTCTCCTTTTTGACTTGTAATCACATCACCCCAAGGGTCTCCGTTGTCGGTTATCATGTCCCAAGGTCTTTACTGTCTCTTGTAATGGCTTTAACACCAAGGTCAACACCAAGCAATAGGGAGTGTTGGGATGTTACCAACCTTCTTATTTTCCCAATGTTGACTCTTTCCTAAATTTTGAGAGTGTGTAGATAAGGTCATATGCAGGCTTATATACCAATTTTCATCAAATTTAGAGGTTGAGGTACATGGATCGCGATCCATGTTCAACCACATCTGGAGTTGATTGCTTGGCAGCTTGTTGCACTCTATGTCCATCGGCTAAATCTCAAATCTTTTTGGATTTGGACTTTTTTTGACAGGTCAAATGCCCAATACTATGTCTGCACCGCGGTTTTTAGTCTGCCACCTGTTTTGCTCCCTTGTGACCCAAATTTGCTGATTGTTTTCCAAAATTGGAGTTGGGGATATGTTTCTTTGTGTATGCACTACCGATCCGAAAATTTTTAGGTCAAGTTTTCACTATGGGTACATGGATCGCGATCCATGTTTGGAGCCCAAATTAACTTTTTTTTGGTACCATCAAATTCAACATGCTTAGGAGGTCCTATGGTATCAAAATTTTTGAAAATGGACCTATGGATTGAAAGTTAGGTCAATTCTGGCACTTTGTCGGAGTACTTGACAGTTCTGGGCTTTTGGTATCCAAATTCAATTTTGAAAAGACCACTAGACTCCTTGTGATGTCCTCTAGCTATGATGCAAATATGGTATCAATCTGTGACAAAGAAACATGGATCACGATCCATGTACCTTTGTGTCAGATGGTAATGAAACTTGGCACACAGCTTCCCCTTGGTCTCCTGATGCTAGGTATGTGATTTTTGTGTGATTTGGACTTGTTTAAGCTAGGTAAAAGTCAATCCCTAGGTCTGTTTTAGGGTCTTCCTCTTTTGATAGTTTTTGGCTCTTTTCACCACTTTCCGAACTTTTTTGACAAACATTCTTTGGAGAATTTTGTTCACAATGGTCTCTGCTACATGCTACAAAAGTTCACTATGGGTACATGGATCGCGATCCATGTTTGGAGCCCAAATTAACTTTTTTTTGGTACCATCAAATTCAACATGCTTAGGAGGTCCTATGGTATCAAAATTTTTGAAAATGGACCTATGGATTGAAAGTTAGGTCAATTCTGGCACTTTGTCGGAGTACTTGACAGTTCTGGGCTTTTGGTATCCAAATTCAATTTTGAAAAGACCACTAGACTCCTTGTGATGTCCTCCAGCTATGATGCAAATATGGTATCAATCTGTGACAAAGAAACATGGATCACGATCCATGTACCTTTGTGTCAGATGGTAATAAAACTTGGCACACAGCTTCCCCTTGGTCTCCTGATGCTAGGTATGTGATTTTTGTGTGATTTGGACTTGCTTAAGCTAGGTAAAAGTCAATCCCTAGGTCTGTTTTAGGGTCTTCCTCTTTTGATAGTTTTTGGCTCTTTTCATCACTTTCTGAACTTTTTTGACAAACATTCTTTGGGGAATTTTGTTCACAATGGTCTCTGCTACATGCTACAAAAGTTCACTATGGGTTCATGGATCGCGATCCATGTTTGGAGCCCAAATTAACTTTTTTTTGGTACCATCAAATTCAACATGCTTAGGAGGTCCTATGGTATCAAAATTTTTGAAATGGACCTATGGTTGAAAGTTAGGTCAATTCTGGCACTTTGTCGGAGTACTTGACAGTTCTGGGCTTTTTGGTATCCAAATTCAATTTTGAAAAGACCACTAGACTCCTTGTGATGTCCTCTAGCTATGATGCAAATATGGTATCAATCTGTGACAAAGAAACATGGATCACGATCCATGTACCTTTGTGTCAGATGGTAATGAAACTTGGCACACAGCTCCCCTTGGTTCCTGATGCTAGGTATGTGATTTTGTGTGATTGGAACTTGTTTAAGCTAGGTAAAAGTCAATCCCTAGGTCTTTTTAGGGTCTTCCTCTTTTGATAGTTTTTTTGCTCTTTTCACCACTTTCTGAACTTTTTTGACAAACATTCCTTTGGGGAGTTTTGTTCACAATGGTCTCTGCTACATGCTACAAAAGTTTTTGTCCAAAACTTTCAAAGGGGTACATGGATCTCGATCCATGTTCCACCACTTTTGGATTTGAATCTTTGGTGTGCTAATAGCTTCTGATGTTTGTAGCCTGCTCCATGAAAAATTTCAATTTGGATCAATTTTGCCCAACCAAAACTGACTGACTTCTACGGTCTACTGCAGTAGTTTTGAGAATGTTCTATTTTGGCTCATTTGACTACTTTTACAACTTTTTTGCATATGGTTCTTTTGGGAAAAAGTGTTTTCTATGTCTTAGAACGTAATGCTCAAATCTCAACAAAAAAAATTTCAAAGATTTTTCATGAGGTACATGGATCCGATCCATGTTTGGAAGCCAATCTGACACTTCTTGATACCATTACAATCAACATGTTTACTGGATGCTATGGTATCAAAAGTTTTGAATTTGAACTAGTTTTTGTCATTCAAAAGCAATTTTTTTTTCTTTCTGTCCTGCAATTTTGACTAGTTTCTGCATTTGGCTATTTTGACAACTTTCTCAATTTTTGACATGGTCCTTTTGGCAAAGTTGTTCCTCTAGTTATCAAGAATGTATTTGTCAAATATTAGCCCCAAATGTCAAAAAGGTACATGGATCGCAATCCCATGCATTAGGGAAATTTGGACTTTGCATGGGCCCTGTGTAAAGGGATCCTAATTTTTTTAGGTGATTAAGGCTAACTTTGTTCTCTCCTCCTCCTTCCTCCACTCTCCCTCTCCTCTCCCTCCCTACCCCCTTCTCTCCTCCTCCTCCCCTCTCTCTCTCCTCTCCCCCCCTGCCCCCTTCTCTCCTCCCATGTTCCTCCCTCTCCCTCTCCCTCCCCCCTCTTTCTTTTCATTCTTCTTTGCTTCCTTACGCAACAGCTGCCATGGTGCTCACGGACATCACAAATTGTATGCCTCCACCACCATGTACTCCGCACAACAAAAGTGTACATATTGCTTGTCCGCGGTGTTTGCACCGAAGGCCGCACGTGAGGGTGAGCAAAGGTCATCCCAAGATCATCATACTGTCGGTGAGACGAATGTGTATGGTTCTTCAATATCTTGGGAGGGGAGAAGTAGGCTTGTTAAGCTATTGAAATTGGTTGTGTATGGGTGCAGGTGCTTCTTTGCATTCGTGGATGCACGAATGTCAAGCTCTTCAGCTCAAAACAATGGCATTACAAGAAACAATGTGTGCAGGTTAGAGAGGTCAAGTGTCACCACTTTTACTCTAAAACAACCTTCTTTGTTACATCTTGCAGGTAGGTGCTTCAAATCCATCCTTATTAGAGGTGGGTAATCTCATCCTAATGTATATTTCATGATTTTTTATTCCTAGTTGGATGGAAATACTTGCAAATTTGTACAACATATACTTAACAAGTGTCTTTATTATACAACTTAAAAATGTTGAATTCATACATATTTTTGTTTGAAGAACATGTCTCTAATGCGTCATGATACAAGGTGACCTCTTACTATGCTAGTTAAGTGGCGTTGTTTGCAAGAATGGCTCAAGGAACTGGCATAACATGAAGCTTTTACGGTGGCACAAAGCTCTCCTCAAGCAATGTGGCTCCCACTACACCAAAAATCACTATGCTAACATGGAGAGATCCCTAGTAGGACAATACAACAGCTTTTCATCAGCAGCACACCCTTTCCTAACATGAAGGCACCCCCACCAGAGATATTTGTATATGATAGGTCACCCCATGAGCATACCATGTCATGGAATGGATGTAAGAACTATGACTGCACTACCCCTTGGAAGTTGTTCACGAATGTATGTTTATCAAAGATAATGAGAAGAAGTTTGGACCTTTTTGTTTGTTGATGTGTAAGAGCACTCTTGGTCTGTCAATATTTTAGATTGTTTTTGGATTGTACAATCTATCATTGTGGGGAGTCCAAGGGGGGGCTATTTTCAAATTTTTAGCATAAATTTTTTTTGAAGGAAATTTTGGTTATTCTAAAGTTTATACACAGTGTAGGAGTTCATTCTGATTGTTTTTCTTCAGTTTCAAATTTTGACCGAGTGCACTCCTTGGAAGCTACTTTTGAAGGTGTTAGGGCGAGATTTTGGGAAAGTTTTGTATGTAGGAAATACAGTCCTTAAAACAATAAAAAACAATGGTTCTTTGAGTATTTTCAGATTCCATGGTTTTAATGCTCTTTGGAGCCCGTAGATTAAGAAAAAAGTAAAAAATGTATGTTTTACATCATTTTTAAATAAATTGTCAACTTGCACGTTGATTTTTGGAGAATGCGAGCAAGATATGATTTTTTTCTCATCACATGATGGTCGAAGAACGCGATGAGATGAACAAATTCATGTGAGACAAGCCCAGACAGATTCGAAGCCGATTGAAATCTAGAAGCTGTGAGTGGTGCATCTTACTTATTACGACATGTGAGCTATGTACTAGATTTGACAGTGAGTTTGATCTCGATTGGTCAGCTTAGAGATTGTGGATGTCAGATTTCGCTACGAGAGCGAGATTTTGTGATGCATTTGGGTTCGCTAGTGATTGCGAGAGGTGCCAAGAGTGGTACAGGTTACCCATTGCATGTGGATCACGCGAGAGACGGTGTTGTCTCTGTGATCACGCAGCCAGGTAGAGACGTGGTAGAATTCTGGGCCACACAGTGTCCAAAAACGGCAATTCAACTGATCAAGAAAATGTGCAGACAATTGCTGCACTATCGAGACCAACAAAGATAAAAGAAGGGCAAGCATTTATGGGGCATTGCGGATACTACAATCTTTCATGTCTCATTGATTTTCTAATCTTCATTTCTATGTTAAACTTCTAATCTACCATCAAACCTCTCTCTTATCTAATCCATTAATCTACACTTAAATTTTTTTTAAAAAAAACTTAACACTTGAATCATGGCCATGCATCAAAAATATTCTCACACGGTGAAGGAGGTGCTTCAAAGCTATGGAAATCAGTATAAAATGCAAGCAATAGCGTTGGAGGCTATTCAAGAAGTTGTAGAGGCTCACATAATTTCAGATGACTTTGCAATGACAAAATGATTAAGAGTTGTGTCTACTGTCTCCATAGTGATTTGGCTTTTCGGTTTATCCATGTGTTTTAAGTTAAGTGGTTCTGGCCATGAAGAGTTAAATTTAAATCAAATATTAACATTTTTGCCATCCTAAGGGGCAAAAAAAGCTAGAAAATGCAAAAAAAAGGGTGGCCACAAGGGCGCGCAAATGGCCCATCCAACAATTTTGGATGGCTCATCTGCGCGCCCTTGTGGCCACCCTTTTTTTTTGCATTTTCTAGCTTTGTTTGTCCCTTAGGATAGCAAAAATGTTAATAGCTGATGATTCCAGATGTTTATGTAGCATGAGACTAGATTTTTATATTGTCCATTGTGATTTGGCCTTTTGGTGCAGGGAACTAGTAAGTTGAGTTGAAGGAAGGCATAATGTGCTTGAAAAGTTAAATTTTACATTCATCTCACCTTTCCAAGGTCCTGGAGTACAACAATAGCCTAATTATGCAAAAAAAAGGATGGCCACAAGGGCACGCAGATGGCCCATTCAACAGTTTTGGATGGCTCACCTGCGCGCCCTTGTGGCCACCCTTTTTTTTGCATTATATGGCCTTGTCTTCCCCTTATAATAGAAAGAATGTTAATATTTGATGAAACCAGATGTTTATGCAGCATGAGACTAGATTTTTATACTGTACAATGTGATTTGCCCTTTTGGTGCAGGGAACTAGTAAGTTGAGTTGAAGGAAGGCATAATGTGCTTGAAAAGTTCAATTTTAGGTTCATCTCATCTTTTCCAGGGTCCTGGAGTGCAACAATAGACTAATTATGCAAAAAAAGGGTGGCCACAAGGGCCCACATATGGCCCATCCAGCAGTTTTGGATGGCTCACTACGCGCCCTTGTGGCCACCCCTTTTTTTGCATTATATGGCCTTGTCTGCACCCCAGGATACCAGTTTTTTTTTAGATTAAGTGAAAGAAAATCTTTATGCAACATGACAGTACAAATTCCACTTATTTTCACTCAGATGTAATTAGAGCTCCCCCCCCTTTCTTTGTGTACAAAGGTCCGGAGCATTCACTATGTAAAATTTTCCTATGTCACGTGCGTTCACTAGAATGGATTAAAAGTACCCCTTATAGGCCTTATCTACACATGTTTTTGCAACTTTACAAGAATATAAAATCCCTTCTGTTGAACACATGTGCTATGTTACATATACTTTAGTGAACTCCCCATGTCAACGGCCTCACAAATCCTGTGCACTAAACATTAAACACTAGAAATCGACCAAACAAGGATCCAATTTTTACTTCCTTGTGTCCACCTAGTGTTCTTGGAATGTTTTGGTTAAGCCATTTCTTGGTATTTGAAACCACATGTGACCCCTATTGTTATAGTATCCAACCAAAGGTTTCTTGATTGGAAGTTTACATAGGCTCGAGTGTACATATCTTCTATGTTAACAATGCATGTTTATATGGCCTTGTCTGCACCCCAGGATACCAGTTTTTTTTTAGATTAAGTGAAAGCAAATCTTTATGCAACATGACAGTACAAATTCCACTTCTTTTCACTCAGATGTAATTAGAGCTCCCCCCCCTCCCCCCCCTTTCTTTGTGTACAAAGGTCCGGAGCATTCACTATGTAAAATTTTCCTATGTCACGTGCGTTCACTAGAATGGATTAAAAGTACCCCTTATAGGCCTTATCTACACATGTTTTTGCAACTTTACAAGAATATAAAATCCCTTCTGTTGAACACATGTGCTATGTTACATATACTTTAGTGAACTCCCCATGTCAACGGCCTCACAAATCCTGTGCACTAAACATTAAACACTAGAAATCGACCAAACAAGGAGCCAATTTTTACTTCCTTGTGTCCACCTAGTGTTCTTGGGAATGTTTTGGTTAAGCCATTTCTTTGGTATTTGAAACCACATGTGACCCCTATTGTTATAGTATCCAACCAAAGGTTTCTTGATTGGAAGTTTACATAGGCTCGAGTGGTACATATCTTCTATGTTAACAATGCATGTATCTATAATTTATGTTTAGACTTTCTCTATACAAATGAGCTACATGGTAAAAATAAAATCCGGAATTTAACAGTTAAGTTCACAAGGTGATAGCTACTGGTATCATCTTTAGCAATACCAAAGAAATAGCTACCAATAGCTAATGAATAGGGATATTTAAGAAGATTTCATACCAAAAACTTGTCAACACTACTCAAAAAGTTGGAAACTCAAAGGCTTTACAATATATGTATGATGAAACAAGAATCAATAATAAGTCACCCCTATACATAGACACCTCCATCTCAAGTGATCATTTCTCTAATCAAGCTTGGCATATGCATAGTATGGAAGCAATAACATGTTGGAAATCAAGAGTTTAGCTTTCTTAACTTGTGAAACATTGCTAATGATATATATTCAACATCCCCAAATGAGGACATCTTGACAAAGTTTATGATCCACTTTAGTAAGAATAACCATTAATGATTAAACTGAAATCAACATATTGCTTGAATTTCTTCAAGGTGGAGTGATTAAGACTTGCGACTTGAATCATCGTACAGAAAAATCAAAATATCCATAAAAGTAAACAATATTTCTCAGATCTGTATGAAACTTCAGTAATCTAAATTAAATACTCTCACTCAATGCGACACCATTTAACAAAAAAACATATTTATATTGCATTTATAGAGGAATCCAGCCTCATGAAATTTTTTTACAAATGGAGACAATGTTGTTGCTGTTAGGCTTCTCTTACAAGTATTTGTCTTCCTCATCTAGAGATTCATATACAGTTGAGTATTTGTGTGTCTATGACACTAGGGAAGATAGTAGTACTATATGGATGGCTTCTATGAGAGCTCCTAGAGAGTCCCTATTGGTTCAAGATTCTAAAAAACACATACTATTCTTATCAAAATCTTTTAACATGGTAGTGAAAGGTTCCTCAAGGAAGAAAAATAAAGTGATTTCCATCTCTGCACATGGTTGCTTGCTCATGTCCTCTTAAAACAAGTTGAATCTGTAAGTAAACAAAAGATTATGTGAGCACAAAGTTATAAAGTACAAAATGATATCATTCCAATTATCTAATGACAATTATACGAAGAATAAATTACAAGAAAAATCTTTGACGACTCTCTATAGATAACACAACTTACTTACATTGTGAGACTCAAATCACATTCTACACAACTATAGATGGCGCACCAAAGCCATCAACAAAATAGCACCACCCAGTGTTATGAGGTGTGAAGCCTAAACACTGAAAGCCATAAAGAGGTTAATTCTCTCCAGCATGATAAACTTAAAGATGGAGATGATTTAAGCTCTGAATGTAAGCTACAAGGGTAGTTTTCTTACCATTCTATCTTTATGTTGGAGATGAACCCTTGCAATGCCCACGCGATATTCACACCTCCTATTGTTGTGGTATGCAACTCATGTGAGCTCATACTTTTGCCACCTTCGGGAGTAGAGGTTTCCATGTAGTGTGAGTGAATGAAAGTAGAAGGAGTAGAATCTTGTTTCATGTTGTAATGGAGGTGAGAGAAGGGAGAGGAGCTAGCTTGGTGTGAAACTATGTGGTGGGCAAGGGAAAGAGATGGAGGAGGAGCTTGCTTGGTGCTACAATGGAGGTGGGAGAAAGCTAGCAGAGAGATAATGATGGACTATAGGGGGTGCATGTGGTTGTTGCAGCAATGGAGAGCTTGGAAAAGGGTTTGTAGAGAGAGAAAAACACTTTTTAGCTATAGAATAGGTTTGGAAAGACTTTGGAGGGTGAAAATGATGTTTTGATTGTTTTTAATAAAAAATTCAATTTTTTGGATTTTTTAGTGCACGTTTTTAACTTTTGAAGGTCAAAAATACTTTTTTGACCATGAAATAGGTTTGGGGACCTTTTAAGGAGGGAAAACTTGAAATTTGAAATTTTTTGAAAATTTGAAATTTTTAGTGTATTTTTAAATCCGGGCCAAAAAGTGGGGGAAAAGAGGTCAAAGTGGTCCCCCCCCCCTCTTTCCCCTAGCCACCTCCCTTACCTTCTCACTAGGTAAGAGGCAATTAAGAGGTGTAAGGCTACCTTGTCCCCCTACTTTTTTGAGGGTATAGAGTGTGTCCACCACCCTCTTCCTATTGGCTGACCTCTAATTAACCTTAATCCCAAAGGGCCCCTAGAGGGTTCATATTTTTCCTAATGGTTTGGCAGCATTTTTTCATGAATTTTGTTCAGCAGGTTCACTATGCCGTGTAGAAGCCAAATCTCACCCCTTTTTGAATTTGGATCCCAAAATCTCAAGATTTACCCAATTTTGTGTCTGAATCCCTGTTTTTGTTGTTTTTGCCATAACAGTCAATTCTGATGTGATTTTTGAATTTTTCTTTCAAACAAACTTGATCAGAGCAGTATCCAACTGATGCTCAATGTCAGTGAGATCACTTTTCACCAAAAATGGTCTCTGGGGTACATGGATCGCGATCCATGTTCCTCCACAGAATTTGGCCAAACTTTTCAGATTGCTTCTAGAGAGTATTCCAATGCCCTTGATCCACAAATTTTTGAATTTGGATAAGTTTTGAGCTCTCTACCATCAAATTTTCACAATTTCAGAGTTATGGTCATTTCGGCCAAAATATGGTTTTCACCCTTTTTTCTCTCTATCTTTTGGCCCAAATTTGATGGTCGTAGTTTCTACTTACCCTACTCCTAAGTACTAAAATGAATCATGAAACAAAAACAAACTAAATGGTACAAAATATAGTCGAAACGAAAAACGTTACAGCACTCTGAAAGCATAGAGAAAATCGAAGAATAAAATGCTTTTGGCTATCTCACTCACAACCCGCTTTACTTCTCAAGAATAGATCTAGCAAGTCCTCAACTTCTAGACTCTATCAAGCACTAAACCCCGTGTCTAGCTGCTTCACTGCTAAGGCGTAAACGTAATGGAACACATATCTTTAGAAAGAACGCTCTAAATACGTAGTAGGTCACTCACCATAATGGCGCCAATGTTAGTAGGTCGCTACGACGGATGTCTGCAACATAGCTTTTTGGTACTAACATAATGTCAATAATCAGGGAAGTGACTTGGATGGGGCACGGAGACTCTTTGAGGTCATCAATCTCAAGAAGTGAACCTTAACAAGCAATCACACCTACTCAACAAACAAACCAACACTCAATGATCAGAGAACTCTGCCTATGTCCTTTCTCATAGCTCAGGTCATCATGCCATTTCGGCACTCGAAACGGACTCGAAATGCAGCGAAACTTTAGGAGAAGGTCTAGGACTCCTAGGGGCACTATCCTAGCAGGTCTGGTTGCAATACAAGAAGGTACCAAAATCATGGTCCATCATGAAAAAGGTCCTGAAAACTACAACAAAACTATCCAAAAAGGTCACCTTATGGTCTAAGAACACTCTCCTATGGTCAAAACGACTAAAAACAGTGATTTAAGCACTAAAATCTACAATTGAGGCTCACAAATGCGTAGTCGCAAAGCACTGTAAAACTGACAATGCTTACACTTAATTGAAAGAGAAAAGAGAGAGGAACACAATGCAAGTTCCGAAAATGAAATCTGGTCACCCATTCAGTAACTGCGATGATTACAAGTTTGGAGCAGCTCATAGCTTGAGCGTATGTTTTTTGAGCTCCTTTGTTCTTCTAAAGATAAGCCTCCTTTCACATTTAGGTTACTGACCTTTATACCTAGGGCTTTCTAAATGGCCAATGGCCGGCTCACACGGACCTTTCAAATATCATTACATCATTAGAACTCAGGGGATTGATCCACTACTTTGTAATCAAGATTTACAAAGAATATTACTAGACTAGCTCGAAAAACTAATAGAGTATACATGTGGTGTCTGACTACGTGTTTGGCTAGGTGAGCGCCCGTTTGGTTTGTCCTCAAACAGAAGACCATGACTAACTTGCGTTATGGCAAAGCTCATTATGTGAAAAGGGATGATAAGCAACGTAAGGGCAATTCTTTGCAACATGAGTCAAAGAAAGAGGGCAATAGAGATGCATCAAAGGGTAGATCAAAGTCTCGTGGTTGCCGCAATGTTCAATGCCATTATTGTGATAAGTTTGGTCACATAAAGAAGGATTGTTTTGCTTGGAAGCATGACAAAGAGAAGGGAAAAGGTAAAGGCAAAGATCATGATGATAAAGAGAAGAAACCAAAGAGTTTGGTTAAGATTGAAGAACTAAACATAGTTCAAGATGACAGTGATACACAAGACATTAGTATGTTGACTTAAAATAATGATTTCTTTTATGATGCACAGGAAACTCTATCTTTGCAGAGTTCTATGCCAGCTGAACTCCTTGTTAGTAGTGAGGTATCCCATTCATGGATTCTTGATTCCAGTGCTTCGTTGCATGTCACACCTCATCGGCATTGCTTTACTACATACTAGGAGACCATTGGCTGTGTTACACTTGGTGACAATTACTCTTGTGACATTGTTGGCGCAGGTGATATTGCCATGGTTATGGCAAATGGGGTGAAGTTTATCATCCATAATGTGCATCATGTTCCAACCTTCACATGCAATCTGATTTTGGTTGGATGTGTTGATGAATTGGGTTACAAAGACACTTTTCATCAGCAGTCTTGGCGTGTTGCAAAGGGTCATCTTATTATAGCCTATGGCTATAAAGCTGGTTCACTTTACCCTCTTTATGTCAGGATAAGGATAGGACCCATCACGGCCAAGGGCCAGGACGGACATGCAGTCAAGGGGGTCCCTACATTTAGAAGGCCAAGGGCCTATATAGGGCATGGCTGGGTGGTGATGAGCATGTTCCAGTCCCCCTGCCCTTACATTGGTATCATTGCCAGGGGAGAAGGAGCCATGGAGGAAGGGGGAAGGTTACATGAAGCATGCATGGTTTCTCTTTCTCTTCCCATCTCTCTCTCTCTCTCTCTCTCTCTCTCTCTCTCTCTCTCTCTCTCTCTCTCTTCTCTCTCTCTCTCTCTCTCTCTCTCTCTCTCTCTCGGCGGGCTTCGCGCTCGTGGAGGCCGTGTGAAGACACAGGCCGTGGGCATGGCCCCTTGAAACCACAATCTGAAGAGCATGAAGGTCGACACAAGAAGCAGGGCCGTGGGAGCGACTGCTTGCACGGGATTGGACAATCGATGACCTGCACGGATTGGGGTCGGGACTGCTCCAAAGAGGATCGCTAGGCTGGGATTGGCAATTTTTGTCTCTTCATCCCCGTCATGCATGCAGCACAGCGACCCCTGCAAGCGCAGTTTGCATCTCTGTGTTGCCGTCAGCCAGGCCGCTGACGGACGCAAAGTGGCCCTGAACCCCGACGGCCTCTAAAACGCCGGGATACAGATGGCGCGCCTCGAGCCTGACACGGTAAAGCGAACAGGGGCCACTACCTAGCTTTGAGCGGCTAGGACGCAAACCACTATGATATGAACACCGCAAACTTACACACACACACACACACACACACACACACACACAACAGAGAGAGAGAGAGAGAGAGAGAGAGAGAGAGAGAGAGAGAGAAATTTTCAAATGATGAAAACCCTCGGGGGTGTGAGGGTGAATTATATCTGCAATATTTACAAAGTGGCACGCCGTGGTGGTAGAGAGGTAGGGAGAGGAGGTGGTGCAACCTACTTGGTGCGTTCTCTAAGACGACTCAATGATTGTGAAACTTACTACCAAGAGCGTGTATACGTGTGTGCATCGACCATTGGAGTCGAGAGATGGGTGTGGTTCCCTTCGCATGGTGCAATTCCCAAGGCAAACGCAACACACAAGCCCCCTCCCCGTGATGGTGATAGTGTCAATCCTTCCCACTACACTCTACCAAATGCTTGGCTCCTCATGAATTGCCCCCCCGATAGTGACCTCTCAATGCCAATTTATAGGTGTTGGCTGCTTGGATTATGGTAATCCCAGTGTGTTAGGGTAAGCTTAATCGGGGAGACAAAGCAAGTGGTGGGCCCGGTGTGGCTGACCCTTGCTTTGTTTTGGGAGGTTTATTAAAAGATGGGAATGTCTAGGTGGGCCTTTGTGACCATTACCTAGAGAGAGGATATTTACAAAAAAATGGGAATTTACAATGGCTCGAGTGAAACTGAAGAAAATGATGAAAATAACCTATAAATTACTGGATGGCATCGTGGTTGCGTGTTGCCGGCGAATGGTGTTTGCCTGTGCGTCGGTGTCGAGCGAGCGTACTTCTTTTCGGGGTCGGACGAGGCATGCCTTCAGGCACTTCCTCTTTTTGTTGTTGGCGGCGCGTGATTTGGATCCTTCATCTTTTTGTGGTTGTCGTAGTTGTGAAGTCCTTCGTTTTTTCCTGAATTCGTGGTGCATATATGCGTGTGTGTGTATGTATGTGCATGTGGACAGATGTGTGTGGTATATATATATATATATATATATAATATGGGTGTGTGCGCGTGAGTGCATGTGTGTATTTTATGTGTGCGCGAGCGTGGGGTGGGAACGGGGGCTTATATACATAATGTATATATGTTTTTTTTTTTTTATGTTAGATAATTTTGATGTTCTTCTCTGTTTGTGCGCCGATGAGGGAGAGGGGGTGTGTGTGTGTGTGTGTGTGTGAGTGTGAGGATGAGGGAGAGGGTGAGTATGAGTGTGAGTGTGTGGTGTATGAAGGCGTGGGCTCCATGGTCATGTGCACTGCGCCTTCGGGCTTGAAACGGAGAGAGAGAGAGAGAGAGAGAGAGAGGAGAGAGAGAGAGAGAGAGAGAGAGGAGGAGAGAAGAGGAGAGAGAGGGGAGAGAGAGATGAGAGAGGAGAGAGAGAGAGGAGAGGATGAGGTGGTGCTAGAGGGAGGGGAATCTCTAGGGCGGTGGTGCCCAACGTGGAGGGGGGGGGGGTTGTCTTATCCTCCGTTTTGTATGCTGTCTCAAGGATGGGGGGGGGGGGGGGGGGGGGGGGGGGGGGGGTGGGGGGGGGTTCGATGCGGCCTCAACACAGAGGGAGCACGCGGAGAGGGGTCGGGGTGAGTGCTCTAAAGCTTGCGCTTGGCCGAGTGGGGGTGGTAAATTTGGGAGAGAGGATATTAGAGGAGTCGTATGTACGGAAAATGAGAGAGAAAGAGAGGGGGTGTTATTTCATCCAATGCCCGTCGGGGCGGGGGGGTTCAACGTATTGATTGATTCTTCCTTCCCTATCCAGTTGGAGTCTCTCCAGATCCAAGATGTGGTTTCGGAGGTTTACAATCGGATGATGTGTCTGGCTAGCCAAAACTCGTAAGCTGGCTATATGTACGTACCTCAATGGGTAGAATTGCCTCCTTCCCAGAAACTAGATGGAAAGGGGTGAAATCTAGTGATGTTCGGAATGTTGTTCTGTAATCCCAAAGAGCTACCATGAGATGTTTATCCCAGTCCCCTGTGTGATTGTTCACCTGTTTTGTGATGATTTTGCAAATCATTCCATTTACCTTCTCTACCAGACCATTGCATTGTGGATAGTATGGTGTGGAATGCCGACGTGTGATGCCTAACTTCTTCATTAGTTCTCCCACCAAATCACCTCTGAATCCTGGTCCTCTATCTGATATTATCTCAAGAGGAGTGCCAAAACGGCAAACGATATGCTAAAAAATGAACTTTGCCACTTCTTGGGCTGTAATGCGGGTGGTGGCCGTTGCTTCTCCATCGAGTCATGTAATCTACACCCACTATGATGTACAGTTTACCTGATTGGGCCCTTGGTAAAGGACCGATTGCATCTATTCCCCATTTCTCAAAAGGACCATATGAGATGATAGGGGTTTGTGGCTCGTAGGTTAACATGCGATCACTGGCCACTTGACAAGCCTTGCATGTTTTACACCATGGTGTACATCCCTGTTCAAACTAGGCAAAAGTATCGTGCCTGTAGAATCTTCCTACTGGTGATATCTAGAGCAAAATGACCGCCACAGACCCCATCATGGCAACTTGAAATTACCTCTGTGATTTCACTGGAGGTTGGCACCCGCCTGAGAATTTGATCTTTGCCCTTACAATACAAGTGGTCGTCTATAAGGCGGTACCTAGTAGCCTTCCTTACCAGCCACTGTTTTTGGCCTTTGGTGTGTCCTGCTGGACATTCTCCTGTATCTAGAAAACCAATGATATCAGGCATAGCCCCTACGGGAACGTCTTGTAATCTTTCTTTAGCTAGAGCATCTGCCTCTTCATTTTCTGCTCTGGGGACATGGAATACTTTTGCTGTTTCAAACTTCTTTAGAAGGTCCTTAACTTGGCGAAGTTGACCAAGTAAAACCTGATTTCTACAATCCCAGGTGACAAGTGCACATAACCTCTTGTAGTGGTTGAAAAATGGATCTTGAATTTATTTATTTTAGATTGAATAGGAAAAGGGTCCCTTTTATTGGTGAGCTTGAATGCACTCGATATACAGAATCTATTTATAGTGCCCCCCCCCCCCCCCCCCCCCCCCCCCCCCCCCCCCCGAAGTAAAACTAGCTATAGCCAACGGATGAGCAGAGATAAGAGATCGAGCAAGTTTCTTTGACACTGATTGATCACAAGGAGCTTTAATCCGATTCCTATATAAGAAAACTAGAGCAAGATAGTAGAAAGGTTCAATTTTCCTAGTTAGAAATAGCTAAATGATGCTTCTCAATCTAAGAACTTTGTTTGCTAGATAACTGAGGCTTTACATAATTAATTTGACATGCTAACTAAGAATCCTACATTTTTGTCGTATAGTAATCCTAATCCTATAATTTTGTTATGTAGAAATTATACTCATCATACATGCTTCTCTGAAATAAAAATCCATTGATTGAAAGATGTAAAGGAATCTTTGAAGTACATATGTCCCCTCGTCCTTCTCCTCTCCTCTTCTTCCATCATTTAGTAACAACCCCCCTCCCCTGCCACCTTGTTTTTGGCATACATCAACCAAAGGACCATTGAGAAAGGCACCTTTGATCTCCAACAACCATGGGTAGGGATCTCCTTGTGATTCTCTTATCTTATATGCCCATGCTTTGCATAAGGCCTACAAGGTCCTTTTGAAAGTTTATGGGGATAGACAAAAGAACCATTCATATTGAATTGACATAATGATTGTATTAGATTTTGAGATGAGATGGAGGATTACATGATTTGCACAATGACCATCTACAGACTCAAAAAAGGAAGGTGGCATCAAATGATCCTATTGGTGCAAAATAAAGATGGCACATATCATATGTGTGTCGACTATAAAGCACTAAATAGGATCACTATCAAGAATAGGTTTCCCGTTCCATGGGTAGAAGGCCTATCCGATAAGCTACAAGGGTTGACCTACTTCAGTAGGATTGACCTAAAAAGTGGCTACCATCAAATATAAGGATAGTTGATCAAGACATTGTAAAGACCGCATTTCACACTACGTTTGGTTTTTACGAATACATTGTCATGACTTTTTGCTTGAGCAATGCACCAACCACATTTAACCGCTTGATGGAGAAGCTATTCAGGCCTCATCGAACCTTTACTGGAGTGTTCTTTGATGATATAATCATCTACTGTAATTCACTAGACGACACAAGCAACATCTCCAGGTAATATTTCAGGTCTTATGAGAGAATAAGATTTATATTAATTGAAAGAAAAGTGAGTTTTTCTTACAAGAGATTCAGTATTTAGGTCACATTATCTCTCAAGATGGCATCCAAATGGATCCACCAAAACTAGAGGTAATAAAAGAATGGTCTAATCCAAGGAATCTACATGAACTAAGAAGCTTTATAGGTATATGTGCATATTATAGACGCTTCATAGAAAAGTTCTCACAAATCGTGAGACCATTACATGACCTAACAAAGAAAAATGTTAGGTATACATGGTCTACCAAGGAGAACAATGCTTTCAAAAAGCTTAAAGAAAAGCTTATCTCTCAACCTGTGCTTACACTGCCGGATCTCTCAACGCCATTTGAGGTCCAACGTGATGCTTATGGTGATTGCCTTGGAGCCAAGAAGGGTACGCCATAGCCTATGAAAGTTGAAGGCTCGACTCTATTGAGCAAGCTCTAGGCATATATGAAAAGGAACTCCTCGCAGTTCTACATGCGTTAGACTCGTGGAAGCACTATTTATTGGGGACTCCTTTCAGTTTGTGGACGGATCATCAAAGCCTTAAGTACTTCATGATGCAGACCAAGCTCTCCGACAAACAAATGAGGTGGGAAAATTTCCTTTTGCAATTTTATTTTCATTTTGCTCACATTGCTAGCCAACATAAAGCCGATGCACTCTCAAGACGGCCGAGAGTGACTGCGGTTTCCATAGCAACTCACAATGATCTATCTTCTATGATAGATGAGTACTCTATTGATTCCGATTTTAGAGATGTGATTTCAGCCTCGCACTAGGGAAGAAAGAGGAACCATTTACCTTACAAGATGCTATTTTCTCTATGTCAATAGACTATGCGTTACTAACTCACTACATGAGAAAGTAATGTATGAATCTCATGCTCCTCCTTATGCGAGACATAAGGGATTTAGTCTACCCTAAAAGGGATAGAAATATATTTCTATTGGCCTGCCATGAAAGCAAACACACAAGAGTATGTTTCTAAATGTGTGGTATGCCAAAAGACGAAGTTTGATAGAGGGAAGCAACCTGGATTGCTTCAACCATTGCCAATACCTAATTCACCATGGTAGAGCATATCCATGGATTTTATCTTTGGATTGCCTAAGTCTATCCATGGGAATATGGGAATATGGACGATAGTAGACAAGTTCAGCAAACAAGCTCATTTTATACCTATCAAAAAGACTATCAAAGCCCATCAAATGGCAACCCTCTTCATATCACAAATCTTCAAGTACCATGGCTTGCCAATGTCCAGAGTGTCGGATAGAGATCCTAGAATGACCAATAATTTTTGGAAGGGTCTCTCTGAGAATTTAGGACAAGGCTAAACTTCTCTTCGGCCTACCACCCTCAAACGGATGGCCAAAGTGAAATATCTAGCCTAACAATTCTTGATCTACTAAAAGCCTACGTAATGGAAGTAGATCAAAGGTCCCAATGGGAGAAGTACTTACCGTTAGTGGAGTATGCTTACAATAACACTATACATACCTCCATGGGAAAAGCATCTTTTGAGGTAGTTGAGGTAAGATCTAAAAGTCCCCTGCTACTTAAGGTACAGGGAAGATCTTCGCTAATGCAGATGAGTATAGCCGAGACCTACAAGAATCTTTCCAGAAGATTAAGGATGCTATCTCTATCTCACAGCAAAGGTAAAAGGCTGTTGTTAATAAGCACAGAAGAGCTCAAGGCTTTAAAAAAATTATTGGGTCTTACTTCAATTTCCCAAGGCTCGATTAAGGCACACAACAGGCAAGAATCCTATAGAACACCAAAAGTACTATGCTAAATTAGCAAAAAGGTACTATGGTCCCTTCCAGATTCTTAGACCAATCAACGAGATGGCCTATCAACTCAAGGTGCCCAGTCATTGGCTCATACACAATGCTTTCCATGTGAGCCTACTAAAGCCTTACAAAGGAGAGCCACCTCAAGAACCAATTATTGAAGACCCACCGGAGATCGAGGACCAAGAAGAGGTGATGTAGCCCGAGTCCATTCTCTGACATGAAGACAAGGTACTAAGAGGTGGTAAGATTATCGACGCTATCTTATTAAGTTTAAGAACTATCCTTTTGAAGATGCTAGATGGATGCAAGCTGGCATAACCTTGTCAATGCTTACAATGCTTCCCTAGAGTAAGCAAATGTAAAAATGTTTAAAATGAACAAAGTTTTTGTCTTATAAGACTCTTTTTTTCTTTATTGTGCACAAATGTTAAAATGTATGCATGCTTAGGATCAAGTTTGCGTGGAGACAACGTCTTCCAGACACCAAATAGCGCTTGTCACTCTACTATGGAAGATTGATAAGACTAATGCGCAGACATGCTTGCGGCAGCTTAGGCTCTCAAGCGCCCAATGTATTAGTCATCCATTCCGGAACGATGTCGTAGGGTAAAATAGGGATCCTCTACCTGCTAGAAAAAGGACTAATGACTAGGCTTTATCTTCTCTACCTCATAGTCGAGGATGACTATGATTTCAAGAGAGAGGTAATGTCATAATAACTAATAATCTAATTTTCCTAAATGATTTTCTCATGTTAAACTGATCATTTAGTATGGGGAAGTGCCAAGGGAGAAAAAGCTAGAATATTTTTTAGGCTGGCAGACCGGTCACAGTAGGGATCCAAAGGAGTGAAAATAGGGATCCAAAGAAGGGGCATGCAAAAGAGAAAAGTGCAGCAATGGGCTTCAAAGATCCTAAGGTTCATCCCATTAAGACTTCCAAAAATCTTAGGTTCCAAAATCAAATGAAATGTTTAATGGTCAAACTCTAGGTAATTTGGATGCTTGTGGGAAGACTCAAAAGTCTCTCCACATGGCTATCAAGGAGGGGACGAGCCTTATATGTAGGGGATGAGAGAGAACCACACACACACACACACACTCTTGCAAGCTCCCTTTACACAAAGGGCATAGTGGACACATGTCAGCTCACTAGCCCAGTTGCCCCCAAGGTGCATTCAAATCCTATTGGATGGCCATATAGGTGGACCAATGAGAATTAGGCTAGAGTAAACTAGTTTAATTTATTTTAAACAATTGATAAAGAACCAATAGAAACTAAGCTCTAGAAGACTATTGGATAGTCTCCCAAGGGGTCCAATGACCATTCAACATCCCAATGGCTTTTTGCCTGATTCATATTGGCTAGAAGGCTAAGAGGTCCAATGAGAGTTTAATTGCATTATTTAAATACCTAAAGCTCTCACAAAAGGGAAAGGGGGACACATGTCACAAGGCTATCACTTATGCTTCTTAATTGTCATTGGCTAAGCTTTGTAGGGGACAATAGGATGCCAACATGAGTAAAAAGCAAGAGGGGTTGACAAGGCATTAGCACACACACACTCACACAACCTCATGTGTAAAGAAAAGAAGACTATCTCTCCTTCTCAAGCTTTAATGGAAAGCTCATCATCTACTCCAAGCTTGTGAGAAGGGAGGCCTACACCAACAACTCTTGTCTTTGTGATGCAGATCCAACCAAGAGCCAAGATGCAATGCATGCCCATCTCCTCTACCATGCTAATTACTAAGCTATGCTAAGCTGTTATGAGTGATACATACTTCTTTCTCATAAGAATACTCCTTCTTCCTCTCGATCTACTCTTATACCCCACTAGCTCTCACCATCTTCAAAGGTGTGTGAGGTCTTGGGTCTGAGATCGTGAGGGAATTGATGTTGTGTTTTCAAGTGTAATCTTGGTGCTTGAAGCTTCCATCTTCATTGCACTAGCAATTTATTGAGGAACACAAAGTATTGTATTGTAAAATGTCTCCCTTGATGGGGGAAACCTATAATACAAAGCCTTTTGGAGGGGGACCGCCGACTCCATGCAAATCCGGTCCTCAATTGTCGTCAATAGCTTAATTTCTCTCTCTTTTTGAAGTATTGTTCATGCCTATCTAACTAGGTGTTATTCTTTTGTTGCTCTCACGATCCAAGCACTCTTGCTATGCTCATTAGGAATCTATTCTAATGAAATTCTCACTATGTCTAGGTTATTTTCCACTTATACACACAAGTTACTAGACCATTAAATGTTGCAAGATTTTGCCCATTTGATGAAACGATTTGCTTGGGCTTGTCCCATCGTACTTTTGACTTGCTAAAGATGACGACTCTTGGCATCTTTTGTGAGGCTTTTTCACTTTTGATGAAATCATTTGCTTGGGCTTGTCCCATGATTATTTTTGACTTGCTAAAGATGTACAATCTTGGCATTCTTAGTACTCTTCAAAATCAATGAAGCATTGTTATATCAAAATGCAGGTTGCCTAGTAGAACCGAGATATATCTACCCTTGCTTTGAATACTATTTCGTTGTGAAATTGGATCATGATCTATAGTTATTGGAGTTACAACCCCAACATGACAATTAATAACCTTGGAATCACCCACATTGGCACTATACACACTCGCACCATCAATATCTATGGTTGTCAATGCAATTGAATCACCAATGTCGAGCTCTGCACACTGATGTAGAATTGCTCCATCAATATATAAATTATCTATAATTGCTAAGGAAGGGTCTATATATATTCGAAATTCTAGCTGGCCAAAAAGGAAAGAGATGGTTGGGCTTTACCTCACAGACACCATAGCACCTCTCACATTTGCAAAGATTGTACCAGGAAGCTCTAAAATTAGAAGGCTGCAACACCCTTCGAAGAGAGTTTTACTCTTCTAGAGAAGAACTAGCCTATATGGTACCCTTCAGAAAAATTGTAGAAAATTTAAAAAATAGTTGTATGCTCTTCCTATTTGTGTAGAAAGAAAAGGGGAATGCCCTTCTTAATGAAAATGGGAGTCACAACTTCAAATTGTAACGCTAACCACCATTTCAAAATGCTAAAGAAGAGGTTGGCCAAGGAGAAAACGCGTAGGATGAGAGAGGGGGCAAGAAGTATATGCGCAAGGTAGAGTTGATAGTGTAGATTGAGTAGGCTAAGAATTGTCTCTCTTTACTGCACCTAAGCTATCCTAACAGTTGTGATGATCAACTAAGAGTCTAATAGATAAGAGGCCCAACATAAGATTAACGAGTCCTATTTACAGGTGTCACCACTAAGGTTCTGACTAAATGTTCCGCTAGCGTACAATATGAAACTACTGTCACACCTTCATACAAAACTATTCTCACTGTTCACAAAAAGGGAAGGCCTCCCATGTTAGCATAGCTATTCGAGAATATTATATGTAAGTTATTAATGGCAAGGCACCTCAAAATCAACATTATAGGGATTGACCTAGACAAGTTATAATTGTACAAAGCTGTCTTGGAGATTGGTGCCGGGGTAACCGCTGAGGACGCACCCGGAGATGACGTCGTTGAGGATTTCCTGGTACGACACAGGTCCGTCGTAGCCGTTGCGGATCTGTACGCGGCAGGTGGCCATGTCAGTCTGGAAGGCTGTGTGGGCCTGCACAACTACGTCGCTGCTATCGTCGCGGGAGAATTGGTTGCTTATTAGATTTTGGCAGTCTTCGAGGAGCGGGCTGTCGCCCCCATCGCAGGTCACGTCCGCCATCGCCTGCCACTGAAGATCGCCAAACCACAGTAGTATCACCGTCATCAGCGTTACCGCCTGCACAGTAATGAGGTGCTGCGCCTTCATTGCCGCCATTTTAATGGCTCTGCACCTATCTTTGTGATTTTTCTTGAAGACTAGCTGCTGCTGCTGCGCTAAATCTACTGCTGTATGATGCTGCTGTCAAAATTCTCTTCTACTTCTTCTTCGTCTTTCTCTCACTCTCTCGTTCTCTTATAACAATCCTTGGTGAGAAGATCTATGAAGAGGACCTTCCAACGAACCAACAGAAAGAAATCTCTTGCAATTTTTTTGGCGATAGAAAACTATAATTCTGTCCAAGTTTGCCGGTTGTATGGAGGCAAGCTTAATCAAGATCTGTAATATTCAACTCATCTAAACCCATTGCCCCACCGCTTTAAGCTACACATTTGCCTTAGCTTATAACAATTATGCCACTTGAAAATTCAATAATGCCCTAGGAAAAGGAAAAACGTTGCCTAAAACCAAAGGAGAATAGTGACAATCGCACAAATATAGCTCAAATCCCTAATATTTCCGCATTGAAAAGCTATGTCTTTAATTATCGAGCTCCTCAGATAGTAGAGGTTGGCTTCGCTGATTTTTGTTTTCAACACTTGTAGAGTGAAATTCACAAACAGCGCTTTCAGGCTTGTAGCCTGGTAAGCCACATTAAACACATGACTGTTTCTCAATTTCCAATAATCCATAGAAATTCAGCCCTAGTTCGGTTCCAATAGCAGGACAAAATGCCTATAGAGTCTCCTAGTAGAGCAGTTGCCTCCAAGAGACTGATTTTTTGAGAACAAAATTTATAGGAGACAAAATAATAGCAGACTGTGGACAACTTAAAAATAAATGAAATAAGTTCTACATTGCATCTGAGATAGATCCCCATGGATATCCCTGCATTGAGGCTTCTCTCCCAATCCATAAGGCTTTGTGGAGTATAAGCCAAAGGAGGACCGATTTCTTGGGTTGTATTGACGTGTCCCACAGCTTCTTGAATTTGAACATCAACTGCTTCCTGTCCAGGCTGATGTTCCACTGTCTGTTCAATGTGCTATGCAATGAGAGAGTGATGTCTCCGAGATTCAATTGCGGGCCGTGTTGGAGTTTCAACCCACCTTTCCATCCAAAGGCACTGAGTGGGACACATTCTTTAAGTGAGAGCTTCCATAGCTCTGAACTAGGTAAAACCTCAAGTCTGGATAAAATGAGCATGAGTTCCCATGGTTGAAGGGAAAACTGGAGAAGAAGTTTCTCAACCGAGTTCCACCTGTGTAGTTTCCCATTCCAAAGAACTCCACAAGTGGTGATTTCTTTGTCTTGACATCGAAGTGCCGTCCTTCTCTGATTATTGGCGATAGGGGTTAGAGGGGAGAGAGGCCACCAAATGGAGTCGAATTGCCGGACAACATTAGACCTGTTGTTAGACAAGAAGACTCACAGATTAACCCTTGCCCTATTCCACGCACCCCAAAACGATGCAAGCAGGTGTGACCCTTTAGCCTAGATGGGGAATGGCCCAAAAAAATAGTGATCTAGCTCATTTTTGCCAAGGCTTCTAGTTGGCTAGAGTGAAGCTATTTATTTTTCTGAACAGGAGGAGAGCCCATTCTTGGCTAGTATCCTCAAGAGCACGGACGAGGAGTTTGACTGCTATTTTATATGCCCACTTATTGATATCTTTTAATCCTAGATCCCCTTTTACTAATGGAAGACAACAAATATCCCACCGCGTACTTTGGCTGCAGCGTCCTTAAGAGTTGGCTAGTAGTATTGCTTGGATAGTCATGTTGATGGTCTTAAAGTCCTCGCTACCATATTTGACAATGTAGCATGGTAGAAGCGTAGATACTTAGTCAGTGGTTTGAAAAGCTCGAGCTATGCTCTAAATTTGTCTATTTGAGTATAACTTTCCCTTTTTCCTTTCTGGTGATCATCATCCATAGCTGCTGGACCTTTGGTGGTTGATCTTGTGGTCCTTCATCGTGCCCTCCTTTCTTAGTCTGGATTTTTGGTTTATCAAATGGCTAGTTTGATGGACCCTCTATGCCCAAATTGGGCTAAGTGCCTCTTTGCTTAGATCCAGTCCATCGGCTTCCATGAAACTAGAGTCGAGCTCCTAGGGAAACCCAATACAAGACATGAAGTTGTGGTTGCTTAAAGTAGGAGGAGAACACGAAGTTGTTGTTGATGCCAAAAAAAAAAAGGGCCATGACAAAGAGGAGATGACTATTGTTGTGGATACAACAATAAGGCAAAGTCCTTTTATGTAGGATGAGCCATGTCAATAAAGATTTCGAGGCAATGCATATTTTGTTAGACTCAATATGAGAGAGAGAAGAGAGAGGAGAGAGAAGAGAGAGAGAGAGAGAGAGAGAGAGAGAGAGAGAGAGTGCAATAGCAAATAGAGCCATGTCAATGAGAGTGGCATCGAGCCGGATTAGCATGACTACTCGAGGACGGGGAGATGGGGGGGGGGGGGGGGGGGGGGGGGGGGGGGGGGGGGGGGGGGGGGGGGGTCACTACAAAAAAAATAATCAATCGTGTGGATTCAACTTAGGGATTCTATTATTCTATAGTTTCCTCACATTTTCATAGACAGAAGGGTGTTCACTACAAGAGTTCTTCATATTAGCTGGGCTAGTTAGTGCGACGCTCAAATGTGAAAATCCACGGCATCGCCATTGTCGTCGCTATGGTTCATCACTATGCTTGTCGCTAAACTACTTCTAAATAGCGACGACCATAGCTCCTTCCCTCCCCCATCCTAAACTAGAGTCGAGCTCCTAGGGAAACCCAATACAAGACATGAAGTTGTGGTTGCTTAAAGTAGGAGGAGAACACGAAGTTGTTGTTGATGCCAAAAAAAAAAAGGGCCATGACAAAGAGGAGATGGACTATTGTTGTGGATACAACAATAAGGCAAAGTCCTTTTATGTAGGATGAGCCATGTCAATAAAGATTTCGAGGCAATGCATATTTTGTTAGACTCAATATGAGAGAGAGAGAGAGAGAGAGAGAGAGAGAGAGAGAGAGAGAGGAGAGAGAGAGAGAGAGAGAGCGCAATAGCAATAGAGCCATGTCAATGAGAGTGGCATCGAGCCGGATTAGCAGTGACTACTCGAGGACTGGGGAGAGGGGGGGGGGGGGGGGGGGGGGGGGGGGGGGGGGGGGGGGGGGGTCACTACAAAAAAAAAATCAATCGTGTGGATTCAACATTAGGGATTCTATTATTCTATAGTTTCTCACATTTTCATAGACAGAAGGGTGTTCACTACAAGAGGTTCTTCATATTAGCGGGCTAGTAGTGCGACGCTCAAATGTGAAAATCCACGGCATCGCCATTGTCGTCGCTATGGTCATCACTATGCTTGTCGCTATACTACTTGCTAAATAGCGACGACCATAGCTCCTCTCCCTCTCCCTCTTCCCCTCCTCCCCCCCCCCCCCCCCCCCCCCCCCCCCCCCCCCCCCCCCCCCCCCCCCCCCCCTATCCCCCCGTGCTGCGAACACCCACCACCAGGAACCCTCACACCAACACCACCCACAAACACGATAAGGGAGAAAACAAAGAGAGAGAGAGATAAATTAAAAAAGTAGAGAAAATATGAAATGAAATGTTATATTAAGATTAGGTTAGGCTAGATTTAAGTTAGATTTAAAATTAGGCTAGATTACATTTAAGTTAGATTTAAGATTAGGTTAGACTTAAGATTATGTTATATTTAAGATTAGATTAGATTTAGGTTTATGTTAGATTTAAGAATAGGTTAGACTTAAGATGAGGTTAAGATTGAAGTTAGATTACGTTTAAATTTGATTTAGGTTAGATTTAAAATTAAGTTAGATTACATTTAGGTTTGATTAGATTTAAGATTGATTAGATTTAGGTTTATGTTAGATTTAAGATTAGATTAGATTTAGGTTTATGTTATATTTGAGATTACAGTAAGATTTAAGATTAGGTTAGACTTAAGATTGGATTAGATTTAGGTTTATGCTAGATTTAGATTTAGGTTAGATTAGATATAGGTTAGATTTAAGATTAGGTTAGATCTAGGTTAGATTTAGGTTAGATTTAAGGTTAGTTCTAGTTTACCTTCTAGATTACGATTTAAATTTAGAGTTAGGCCAATGGTGATCTCTCTCTTCCTCTCCACGGATGCGGTCACTTGGTGTAATCATATACATGCTACCTGTACTAATCTATTAGAGTTTTTAGGACATGTCCCTCGAACAAGAAGCTGATGTGAAGAGATGTTGAGCTGCTATGAATTGCTACAGCTAAAGAAGAGGCAAAGGGGTTTTTTCCACTACATGCATTGTCATGTAGACGTGGGTGTGTAGATTTATCGTACCCACAAATATAGGCATTGACCAATAAAGACGAGATTATAACCTGGTGGTTCTGATCTCCATGCACCTCTAGACTGAGGTGTGCGGGGATTGGACATGACTAGAGAATGTGAGGTAGTTTACAGTGTGATGAGAGAGAGAGAGAGAGAGAGACGGAGGATGCAATAGAAGATTTAATTTATGTTCAGGTTATAAGGTTT
This sequence comes from Adiantum capillus-veneris, assembly GCF_014529385.1. Taxonomy (NCBI): domain Eukaryota; kingdom Viridiplantae; phylum Streptophyta; class Polypodiopsida; order Polypodiales; family Pteridaceae; genus Adiantum; species Adiantum capillus-veneris. The sequence continues at coordinate 120,243,063 of NC_140949.1, read as the reverse complement.
TTACATTCATTATGAGTAGTGACGAGGATGTGGGGCCGTCCAATCGAAACACATATCTCTCAACAAGGATCTTATGTCCTCGTAATCAATGTAAACATGTTGTGCGACAGACAAGACGCGTTTCTTTGCAACACGTTCGCGAATTTGGCGAGTTTGACCCATCTATTATAGATCAAGATGTTTCCAATTACAACTCGTCGGACTCTGACGCTGACCAACTAGCAGCAATCTTGCAACCCAATAGACGTGTTCGCAGGCGCTTCGGTCAAGCAGCATACTTGAGGCCACAAGATGTAGCCTCTAACAGTTCGGAGGGTGATCATGCAGACCACCATCCCAACGAGGCTATGTTTGAGCCCGAGATCGATGAAATGATCGAGACGATCATGGATTCAGAAAGGCTTATCTATGATGACATGAAAAGTGAAGCCGATACTCCATTGTATGGTGGATCACGTGTGTCAAGATTGACAGTGCTCTTGATTCTTCTCAACCTGAGGGAAAGTTTGGATGGAGTGATACTAGCACCACAACGCTTTTCAAGTGATCTATTACAATGTGTTTACTTCAATAAAAGACTATAGATGTATAATGATCCGATAGATTACTTACACAAGTGTACCATATTTTTTTTGCTATGTAGATTGTTCAAAGAGCACATACTGCCAGCTGATAGTGTGATGCCAGATTCTAGAGACGAAGCAAGAAAGATCTTGCAAAACAATTACAATTCGATTCCATGCTTGTCGTAACGACTCCATTCTTTTCAGAGGGAAATACATAGACATGGGAGAAGAGTCCAAAATGTGATTCCAAAAGATATCGAGTAGATCTCCATGGACAAAAAATTCCACAAAAGGTTTTGCGACACTTTTCTCTGCTGCCTTGCATCAAGCATTTCTTCAAATGTAAGTCCATGGTTGCCCTAGCATCATGGCACGAGGAGAATAGATCTTCAGATAGTGTGCTGTTGATTCTTGTAGATTGTGCAACCTGGAAACATATAGACGACACATTGCCGGATTTTGTCAGGGAAGCTCGAAATTTGCGCACTGGCCTGGCTATGGATAGCGTAAATTCATTTGGTCAGAGGTCAACATCTTATAGTGTATGGCCAGTTGTCATCCTCAACTACAACATTCCCCCATGGTTGACTACGAAGAAGGGGCACTTGTTTCTAAGCTTGATTGTGCCGGGGTGGTATAAAGTGAAGAATATGGATGTGTATCCTCGTCCACTATTGGAAGAGCTACAACAATTGTGGATTGGCATAGAAGTGGTGGATATGAGCCGACACACAGGTCGACGCAATGCTTTGATTAGAGGCATTCTAATGTGGACCATGCATGACTATCCTGGACTAACAAAATTCTCAGGTGATATATACTCAAACTTAAACACTATAAACCTTGGTTTTTCTCAATCTTATCATTGTCATGTGTATACATGCAAGGCTTCAAACAAGAGGATATAGAGCACGGGTCACATGTGGACCTAGACTTAATGCATGGTGGGCGCCCTCACTGAAGAAGAAAATCTACAAAGGCCATCAAGCGCATCTTCCAGAGAATCACGAGTTACACGATGTTTTTTTGGGAAGAGATCCACCAAGGATGTCTGCTCGAGCATGGTTAGAGCAAAAGGAGATGTATGATGACGGTTTGCCCCCAAGGATGAAGAGACTCTCTCTATGGTACGAGTTACCATATTGGCCCAGACTCATGATCAATCACTTGCTCGATCCAATGCACATATTCAAGAATGTGGGTAATTTGCTGTGGAACCATCTCATCGGAAAAAAAGATACTTTGGGTCCAGAATTGACCTTAGAAATGTGGATCGTATAGAGCAATATTGGCCGCAGACAACACCCAATGGATCGATAAAACTCCCCAAAGCGCCATGGATTTTGATATCAGGCCAAGAACGCAAAGTAAAAGAGATCATTCGATCCGTGCGGACGTCCACTAGCATAATGCACTCGCTCCAAACATGTTTCACTAAAGAAGGAAAGCTTACTGGTTTGAAGTCACACGACTGGCATAAAGTGTGCAGGTATGTTTGAAGTGGAATATATCATATTGGAAATTGTGTAACATATCATGTGTGGACTTTAATATCATTGCTAGACGTGTTTTGCAATTTATTTTATCGGTGGCCATTGAGGGATGTTTGTCTCCTAACGTCCGTACCACAATCTGGAGTGAAGTGCCAAATATATTAAAAGATAGAGTCATCAGCATGCTGCATGACTAGTTTCCCGTGTCAAGTCGGGATGAGTGCTTCAATGAAGACTTGATGAAGGTCCGGATGTGCGAATATTGCAAGCACAAGCGTGCTGAAGTGCAAAAAGCAATAAAGCAATAAAGCATGTATGGAACAGGCGAGATTAGCTGGCCAAAGAAGATTGGAAGAATGCAAAGCGAGCCGCGCACGAGAATCTTGACACGTGGAAGCAACAAAAGGAGGCAGCCAAAGCGCGAGTAGAGCCATAGAGCTCGCACCACTTGGGGAGTGGCAGGTGGCCATCATTTGAGGCCGATTTTGTAAGTTTTTTTGCATTGTTCTTTAGGTTTGGTAGTTATGGATAATTGTACTTTTAAATTCTAACATAACGTATTCTTTGTATGTTTTAGACAGTGGTCGATGGACAGGACATGACCCCACACCGTACGAGAGCAAGTTGCGGGCAGAAAGGGCTTACACGCTCTTATGGATATTCTCAGTTCTCGCACCGACATGGTTAATATAATTTCACTTTACTCTTTTACATTTGTTGTATTTCAATGATAAGCTAAGAAAATAGATTGTTTTGTAATTATATGTTTATACTTACAGAAAGTCTTATTGTTTTTTTTTTTTTTTTGCAGAATCCGACACATACGCCGCTTGGACGCGATGAGATGTCTGATTAGACGACGTCAATCTAGCCGTAGCCAGATATCACTAGTTTTATTTTGTCATATATAGCATGTATATATGATGACGTGTGCACGTCATTTTTGTAACTATTGGTCACAACGATATTGTATTTTCTCAATAATGACAATTGTGTTGTAACTATTACATCAAATGATTTTGCATGTGATGTGTATAATTTTGTCATTGTATTACTTTTGTCAATTCACTTTTGTCAAAATACTTTTGTCTGTTAGTCTTGCATCTTTATTTTGGAAACAATGTTCAATATGGTTGATGGGGTGGCAGGGCATTGAGTACCCTGCCACCCAAATTTTTTTATTCTTGGGCATCACTGTAGGCGTCTCTATATAAGGTTTTGTAGCGTCGCTATTATTATCGCTAAATGAGGACTAGTACCATCGCTATAAGCGTCATTATTTAGATACGCTAATAGTGACGCCTATAGCGACGTTCCCATTTCGACGCTTTTGGCGACGACTAGGGAATAAAAAACCCATTGTAGTTTCGTCGCTATAGCCGTCACAAGTGCACATAACCTCTTGTAGTGGTTGAAAAATGGATCTTGAATTTATTTGTTTTAGATTGAATCGGAAAAGGGTCCCTTTTATTGGTGAGCTTGAATGCACTCGATATATAGAATCTACTTATAGTGACACCCCCCCCCCCCCCCACCAAGCAAAACTAGCTATAGCCTTCATTCTCTTTGACACTGATTACAAGGAGCTTTAATCCAATTCCTATATAAGAAGCCTAGAGCAAGATAGTAGAAAGGTTCAATTTTCCTAGTTATAAATAGCTTGGCATACATCAACCAAAACACCATTGAGCATGACACCTTTGATCTCCAACAGCCATGGGTAGGGATCTCTTGGTGAATTCTCTTATCTAATATGCCTATGCTTTGCATAAGGCCTACAAGGGCCTTTTGAAAGTTTATGGTGGATAGACAAAAGAACCATTCATATTGAATTGACATAATGATTGTATTAGATTTTGAGATGGAGATGGAGGATTACATGATTTGCATAGTGACCATCTACAGACTCAAAAAAGGAAGGTAGCATTAAATGATCCTATTAGTGCAAAAGAAAGATGGCACATATCGTATGTGTGTCGACTATAAAGCACTAAATAGGATCAGTATCAAGAATAGGTTTCCCGTTCCACAGGTAGAAGCCCTATTCGATAAACTACAAGGCTCGACCTACTTCAGTAGGATTGACCTAAAAAGTGGCTACCATCAAATATAAGGATAGTTGATCAAGACACTGTAAAGACCGCATTTCACACTACGATTGGTCTTTACGAATACATTGTCATGCCTTTTGGCTTGACCAATGCACCAACCACATTTAACCGCTTGATGGAGAAGCTATTTAGGCTATTCATTCTTCAATGATATAATCATCTACTCTAATTCACTAGACGACACAAGAAACATCTCCAGGTAATATTTCAGGTCTTATGAGAGAATAAACTTTATATTAATTGAAAGAAAAGTGAGTTTTTCTTACAAGAGATTCATTATTTAGGTCACATTATCTCTCAAGATGGCATCCAAATGGATCCATCAAAACTAGAGGTAATAAAAGGATGGTCTAATCTAAGGAATCTACATGAACTAAGAAGCTTTATATGTATGTGTGCATACTATAGACGCTTCATAGAAAAGTTCTCACAAATTGCAAGACCATCACATGACCTAACAAAGAAAAATGTTAGGTATACATAGTCTGCCAAGGAGAACAATGCTTTCAAAAAGCTTAAGGAAAAGCTTATCTCTCAACCTATGCTTACACTGCCGCATCTCTCAAAGCCATTTGAGGTCCAATGTGATGCTTGTGGTGATTGCCTTGGAGCTGTTTTACTCCAAGAAGGGTACGCCATAGCCTATGAAAGTCGAAGCTTGACCCTGTTGAGCAAGATCTAGCCATATATGAAAAGGAACTTCTCGCAGTTCTACAAGCCTTAGACTCGTGGAAGCACTATTTATTGGGGACTCCTTTCATTCTGTGGACGGATCATCAAAGCCTTAAGTACTTCATGATGCAAACCAAGCTCTCTGACAAACAAATGAGGTGGGAAAATTTTCTTTCGTGATTTCATTTTCATATTGCTCACATTGCTAGCAAGCATAATCAAGTAGCCAATGCACTCTCAAAACGGCCAAGAGTGAATGTGGTTTCCATAGCAACTCACAATGATCTATCTTCTATGATAGATGAGTACTCTATTGATTCCAATTTTAGAGATGTGATTTCAGCCCTCGCACTAGGGAAGAAAGAGGAACCATTTACCTTACAAGATGGTTCTCTTCTCTATGTCAATAGACTATGGGTTACTAACTCACTACGTGAGAAAGTAATGTATGAATCTCATGCTCATCCTTATGCAGGGCATAGAGGGATTCAGTCTACCGTAACCCAGATTGAAACATATTTCTATTGGCCTACCATGAAAGCAAACATACAAGGGTATTTTTCTAAATGTATGGTATGCCAAAAGACGAAGTTTGATAGAGGGAAGCAACCTGGATTTCTTCAACCATTGTCAATCCCTAATTCACCATGGGAGAGCATATGCATGGATTTTATCTTTGGATTGCCTAATTCTATCCATGGGAACATGGGAATATGGACAATAGTAGACAGGTTCAACAAACAAGCTCATTTTATACCTGTCAAAAATACTATCAAAGCTTATCAAATGGCAACCCTCTTCATATCGCAAATCTTCAAGTACCATGGCTTGCCAATGTCCACAGTGTCGGATAGAGATCCTAGAATGACCAGTAATTTCTGGAAGGGTCTCTTTGAGAATTTAGGGACAAGGCTAAAGTTCTCTTTGGCCTATCACCCTCAAACAGATGGCCAAAGTGAAATAGCTAACCTAAAAATTCTTGATCTACTAAACGCCTACGTAACGGAAGTAGTTCAAAGGTCCCAATGGGAGAAGTACTTACCGTTAGTGGAGTATGACTACAATAACACTATGCATACCTCCACCAAAAAACCTTTTGAGGTAATTGAGGGAAGATCTAATAGTCCCCTGCTACTTAAGGTACATAGAAGATCTTTGCTACTACAGATTAGTATAGCCAAGACCTACAAGAACCTTTCGAAAAGATTAAGTGTAACATTTAATGGCCTAGTAACTTGTGTGTAGCGGAAAATAGCATGAACATAGTGAGCATTTCATTAGAATAGATTCCTAATGAGATTAACAAGAGTGCTTGGGTGGAGAGAGCAACAAAAAGCATAACACCTAGTTAGATAGCATGAACAATACTTCAAAAGAGAGAGAAATTAAGCAATTGTTTTCATGGAGCTGGTCCCCCCTCCAAAAAGGCTTTGTATTATGGTTTCTCCCATCAAGATAGACATTTTACAATACAATTCTTTGTGTTCCTTCAATACTAGCTAGTGCAATGAAGATGGAAACTTCATGCACTAAGCAAAACACTTATCAAACACAACATCAATTCCCTCATGGTGTCAGACCCAAGACTTCACACACCTTCTAAGATAGTGAGAGCTAGCGGGGTATGAGAGTAGATTGAGAGGAGGAAGTAGTATTCTTACGAGAAAGATGTGCATCTCCTCACATAATCACTCATATTAGCATAGCTTAGCTGAGTAATTATCATGGTAGAGGAGATGAGCATGCAATGAAGCTTGGCTCTTGGTTGGATTGAGAGGAGGAAGGAGTATTCTTACGAGAAAGATGTGCATCTCCTCACATAATCACTCATATTAGCATAGCTTAGCTGAGTAATTATCATGGTAGAGGAGATGAACATGCATTGAAGCTTGGCTCTTGGTTGGATTTGCATCACAAAGCCAAGAGTTGTTGGTGTAGGCCTCCCTTCTCACAAGCTTGGAGTAGGTGGTAAGATTTCTATTAAAGCTTGAGAAGGAGAGAGAGTCTTCTTTGCTTCACACATGAGATTGTGTGAGTGTGTGTGTGATAATGCCTTGTAAAAATCACCCCCCCTCTCTCTCTCTCTCTTGGTCGACCCCCCTTGCTAAATGCTCATGATATAGCCCTATTGGACCTCCCCAGGCCTAGCCAATGGAAATTAAGCAGCATAAGTGATATCCTTCTGACATGTGTCCCCCTTTCCCCTTTTGTGAGAGCTTTAGGTAATTATTTAATTCAACTAAACTCTCCTTGGGCTGCTGAATGCTCATTGGACCCCTTGGGAGACTGTCCAATAGTCTTCTAGAGAGCTTAATTATTATTGGTTCTTTATTAAATTTTTTTAAATTGATTAAACTAGATTTAATCTAGCCTAATTCTCATTGGTCCACCTCCAAGGCCATCCAATAGGAATTGAGTACACCTTGTGGGCATCTGGGCTAGGGAGCTGACATGTGTCCCTCATTCTCTTTGTGTAAAGGGAGCTTGTGTGTGTGTTTGTGTGGTGTGTGTGTGTGTGTGTGTGTGTGAGTTTCTCTTTCATCTCCTACTTCTATGGCCCCGTTGTATGTAGGGATGGTTGAAGACTTTTGAGACACACACAAAGCATCCAAATTTCTTAAGCTTTGACCTTTGGACACAACCTTTGAATTCTAGAACCTTAGCATTTTGGAAGTCTTAATGGGCTGAACCTTAGGGTCTTTTAAGACCATTGGTGCACATTGCTCTTTTGCAGATGGCTCCCTATTTGGATCCCTATTTTCCCTCCTTTGGATCCCTACTGTGGCCGATCTGGCTAGCTTAACCAATATTCTAGCTTTTTCTCCCCTGGCACTTCCCCATATTAAATGATAAGTTTAACATGAGAAAATCATTTAGCAGAATTAGATATTGATTATTATGACATTAGTTTCTCTCTTGAAATCATACTAGTCCTCAACTATGGAGTAGAGAAGATAAAGCATATTCATTAGTCCTTTTTTCTAGCAAGTAGAGGATCCCTATGGTACCCTAGGACATCGTTCCAGAATGGATGACTAGTCCATTTGGTGCTTGAGAGCCTAAGCTCCCGCAGGCTTGACTGCACATTCGTCCTATCAATCTTCCATAGTACAATGACAAGCTCTACTTGGTGTTTGGGAGACGTCATCTCCACAAACTTGATCTAAGCATGCATACTACTTCATTTTTGTGCACAATAAAGAAAAAGAGAGTCTTATAAGACAAAAAATTTGTTCATTTTTAACATTTGTACATTTGCTTACTCTAGGGAAGCATTGTAAGCACTGACAAGTTTTAGGTTATCCTTTAATTGTATGCCTTGCATCCATCTAGCATCTTCAAAAGGATAATTCTTAAACTTAATAAGATATCGCTGGATAGTGATCTTACCCTTCTCTGAGTACCTTGTCTTCATGTCGGAGAATGGACTCGGGCTGCTGCACCTCTTCTTGGTCCTTGATCTCCGATGGATCTTCAATGGTTGGTTCTTGAGGTGGCTCTCCTTTGTAAGGCTTTAGTAGGCTCACATGGAAAGCATTGTGTATGAGCCAATGGTTGGGCAACTTGAGTTGATAGGCCGTCTCATTGATTGGCCTAAGAATCTGGAAGGGACCATAGTACCTTTTTGCTAAACGAAGATCTTCTCATGTACCTTAAGTAGCAAGGGACTTTTTGATCTTCCCTCAATTACCTCAAAAGGTGCTTTTCCCGTGGAAATGTACATTGTTATTGTAGGCATACTGGAAGAAGTTCAATTGCATGATCATCATTACCTCGTTTAGGAGGTAGCTCACAAGGGATGTCGTCAATAAAGACATCTTGAAACCCCTTAAAAAAATTGGATAACTCTAATTCCTTTTGGTTGTGTATATTTTCTTTTGCTAAAACATTAGGTTCATTTTGAGAATATTTAACAAAAATCATGTACACGGAAATAGAGCTCTTTATTGACTTGTTGAAAGATTGTGTATGTACAATGGGTATAGTGTTATCCATTTCCTTAGCATCTATATACATATCTTTTTCCCTGAACTTAAAGGAGATTCTCCTTTCAGGGAATTTAACATTGGCAGCCATGCGATCAAACCATGGTGTCCCTAGGATTACATCCTCATGCTTGAGAGGAGAGATAAAGAAGTCCTCTTTGTCCACATAGCTTTGGACATGGAGCCTCAATTTTCTGATTAAGGCCCCTTGAAAGCACTGTTTGCGGATAGGACATCTCCCATCTCGTAGACTTGTATGCCTAGCTTGGTGGCCAACTCTATAGATTTTAAATTGTGAGTAGAACCAGGGTCAAAGAGAATAAAAGCATCATCTTCTCTTACCTTTCCCCAAGCATGGCATAGAGGAGATCCTTTGTGGTGAATTTCCTCCTCTTGGATTTTGACCAAAGTAGCTCTAGGAGGTTCATGGCGAGTGTTATTTTGGGGACAAGCGTGGTACGCATGCCCTTGCTCACCGCACTTGAAACAACGGTTATCCTTGCATTAACGCTCAAGCTCTTCAGGAGAGAGTTTATTTTTGCCTTTATAAACTCCCTTCTCTTTAGCTTTGTTGGAGTTGCCCTTAGGAGACTTTTGGACATTGTCCTTCCCCTTAGGCTCATTGGAACCCTTGTTTTCCATGGACTTAGAATTTCTTTTAGCCCCCGTTTGGAAATTGATTCGAGAGGCCACCATAGTATGGTGTATAACCGCAGGTATGGTGCGTGGCCTTTGGGAGTTGACATACTCCGCCATTTCTTCAATTAAGCCTGCACAAAATTGTTTCTTTTGCTCTCAAAAATCCAATTCTTGAAGACAATGGCTTTGAGTTGTAAATCCCAAAACTTGTCTACATATTTGTGAATGGATTCGTACGGAGAGAGCTTCAAGCTTTGCCATTCGGTGAGTACTTTGTCTTTGGCATCAGTGGACAAAAACTGCTTCATAAAGGAAGCTCTTAAATCTTTCCATGTTTGTTGAGCTTCAACGTTGGCCCATAGGCTAGACCACCATTGCCTGGTGGACTTTTGAAAGTGCATAGGTACATGACGACTCTTTGAAGCCCTCGTCTCCAAACGCCGCATCAAATTGTTGGATAAAGGCCAAGACTTTGTCTGTAGCACCAAAAGTGCCATCATAGGTAAGGAAAGAGATGTTGTTCCCTCCCTCTTTTAATTTCTTGAGCTTGGACGACCTCTTCCACGCGGCATAGGATTTCTTATGGCCTCTTGTTTTTGATGGTTCAAAGGTTGCACCATCAATTTCTTCAGAAGATGAAGAATTTGAGGAAGATGGAGAAGAGGATGACCACTTTCTCGCCTTTTTCTTGCCTTGATTTTCGTTGTCTTCACCATCAGTTTCATAAGAGGAAGACGATGGAGAAGATGGAGAAGAGGGTCCTCTTTCTCACCTTTTTCTTCTCTTGCTTTTTGTCATCCCTCTTTGAAGTATGGTGTGGAGAAGTATGCGATGGTCTTCTCCGTTTTGGAGGTGATGGAGAGCGTTTAGCCCGCCATCTTCGTGGAGCCATCTCCGTCGAGGTGGTAGGAGACTCACTTCTTTCTCGTTCCTTCGGTGGAGGCTCTTGAGTTCTCCTTTGAGAAGGAGATGCATCATCAAGGAGCAAATTTTTGAACCCTTCATATGGATCCTATTCTTCTTCCAAATCGGAGAGAGGCCTCTTTTGGAAGTCTTGCAAGTAAGCTTCCTAGGTGCTCTCTCGTCATGGTGAGGAGCTTGGAGAATCCCATGAGCACGAAGCTGCTGTTGCACTTCACTTTGGAGGGATGGATTGCCCATGGCTTGTTGAAGCCTAGAAACAAGATAGTGAACAAGAATCAGGGCATCATTAGTAGCTTGCTCATTAGCAAAATCAAAGCTATCAACATTAATTTCACTCTCTTTACTATTGTCAGCCATTCTAAAAACTTTTAGGTGTACTTTGGCACTTCAAGACCTAGTTGCTAATCCTCTTTACCCCTTTAGAAAAAGCACTCAAGCTACTATACTCGTGGCTCGAATACCATTAATTGCAAGGAATAGAAGAGAGGGTCGTTCAACACCAAAATATCACCGGCTCCTGTCAAGATTCTAATAGCTCAATAGTGGTTAGCCGTGGGAAAGCCCCGTAGGACTCCACTATTAAGACCATAGCTCTCGATGGTGATCCCCCGTTAATCACACAAAGGCAGGTGCACTCCAAGGGTGAAAGATCCCTATTCTACTTACTCACATGAAATTAATAGTACCAACCATTTATAGCTAGCTTGAGGACCTCCCTTCTTGAGCAAGAAGAGGGAAACCTTGGGCTCTCATACCAATGTAACATTTAATGTGTTAGGAAATAAGGCGTAGCTAAATAGATAATTGAGTAGATTAATTAATGGAGAGAGACAGATTTACATACACGAGATTATAGAGTAAAGAGAGAGAGAGAGAGTACACACGATATACGTGGTTCACCCAATGTGGGCTACGTCCACGGGAAAGCAGCCACTCAATGGCTTTAGTACTTCAAAACAAGAAGTAATTTACAAAGGGATTATACCCTTAATGGAGCTCCCGCCTTGCTTCACTCTCACCACCTCACACTCACCTTGTTGCATCAACTTCACACTATGAAATGTGTGTAGAAATGGCCTCCTTTTATAGGCCAAAAGGGCTGCCCTCTCTTATGAGAGACAGCCATGTGTAGCCGCCCTTGTGCGAATAAGTCCAAATCGGACCCTCCAATCCGCCCATGTGTGGCCGCCCTTGAGAAGACAAGTCCGCTTTTGAATTCGGCCACCGGCCATTGAATTCGGCCACCGGCCACCGGCCATTGACTTCCGACCACCGGCCATTGGCCATTGACTACCGGCCACCGGCCAACCGACTGGTTGTTTTCCGACCGCCGTCCGGCCATAATATTCTGGCGAAAAGGAATATTTCGGCGAAAAAAGTCTCGGGGGCCTCCGCCCCCGAGGCCTTTAAAGTTGCCCCTGATTCTTGTCCGTGAAAATTTTGGTTTCCGGTGAGTGATTTTCCTTCACGCACGATGGCTTCTCCTCATAATGGGGGCCTTACAAATGTGCGCTTTTACCACAGAAAATTACAAGGGTAAATCAGGCTCCATACTTAACAATCTCCCACTTGGAGACTGATCTCCAAACCAAACCTGTGACTGCTTTCCATTCTGGCTTCTTATCCTTGAATGCCGATTGAAGATGAGCAAAAGCTCAACTTCTCCTTGTTGACCACCTTTGTAAACATGTCTGCAGGATTTTCACTTGTATGCACCTTTCCTAGCTTTAGTTGTCCCTCTTCCAAAAGAGTGCGTATGAAGTGATATCTCACCTCAATGTGCTTTGTCCTTGAATGAAAGGCTGAGTTCTTCGCAAGATGGATAGCGCTTTGGCTATCACTGTACAAGACACAATTGTCTTGTTTGAATCCAAGCTCTTCTAAGAATCTGTGAAGCCACAGAATTTCTTTGCTTGCCTCCGTCATTGCTACATACTCTGCTTCCGTGGTAGAAAGTGAAACCACTTTCTGCAGCTTTGAAGCCCAGCTTACTGCTGTGCCTCCAACCGTGAACACATAGCCAGTAGTGCTCCTTCGAGTATCTTTGTCACCTGCCATATCTGCATCAGCATACCCTTCTAGAAAAATATCAGTTCCTCCAAAATACAAAGCATTTGTTGTTGTCCCTTTTAGATACCTAAGTATCCACTTCACAGCTTGCCAATGCTCTTTACCTGGGTTGTCCATGAACCTACTCACAACTCCCACTGCATGTGCAATGTCTGGCCTTGTCCAGACCATAGCATACATTAGAGAACCTACCGCTGCAGCATATGGAACTTTAGACATATAGGCTATCTCCTCTTGTGTCTTTGGACACATATCCTTCGTTAGTTTAAAATGACCAGCCAAAGGTGTAGAAACTGGTTTTGCATTTTGCATTGCAAACCTTTCTAGTACCTTCTTGATGTAATCTTCTTGAGATAGCTTTATTGTCTTCTTCGTCCTGTCCCTTGATATTTTCATACCAAGTATCCTCTTTGCAGCACCTAAATCTTTCATTGAAAAAGATTTGGACAGCTCCTCTTTTAGGTCTTTGATGTCCTGCATGTTAGCACTTGCAATCAACATGTCATCAACATACAACATTAGGATGATGAATTTCCCATCTCCCAAATTCTTCGTGTAGACGCAGTGATCCGAGTTGCATCTTGTGAATCCATGATCCAACATCCATCGATCAAACTTCAAGTACCATTGTCTTGATGCTTGCTTTAAACCATACAAGCTCTTCTTTAATCTGCAAACCATTTTCTCCTTACCTTTTACTTCATACCCCTTTGGTTGAAGCATGTAGATTTCCTCCTCTAAGTCACCGTGAGGGAATGCCGTATTTACATCCATTTGCTCGAGATTTAGATCATGAGCAGCCACAAGGCTTAAGACAAGCCTAATTGAGTTCATTTTTACAACAGGAGAAAATATTTCATTGAAGTCAATACCTTTCTTTTGAGAAAAACCTTTTACCACAAGCCTAGACTTGTACCTTTTCTTCCCACCTTCTTCTTCCTTTAGCTTGTACACCCATTTGTTTTGAAGTGCCCGCTTACCTTTAGGCAACTCAACCAACTCCCATGTTTGGTTGCGATGTAGTGAGTCCATCTCCACTTGCATGCTCTTCGTCCATTCTTCTTTGGATTCATGTTGCATAGCTTCTTCATATGATTCCGGCTCTCCAGAATCTGAGATCAAGAGATGGTTGAAGGAAGGAACAAACCTTTCTGGAGGTCTACTTGCTCTTGTAGATCTTCGGGAATAGGTTGAGGCTCCTCATTTGGTTGACGTTGTTGCACATTGTCACCGTTTGCAGTCCTTGAGTCTTCACCGTCCTCAAGCTCCATGTACTCATCACCTGTTTCTTTTGTTTGTTTTCTTTCCAAGTAATCTTTGTACATATTTTGTTCGTTAAAAATTACATCCCTACTCCTTAAGATTTTACCATCTTCAGGATTCCATAGGCGATACCCAAAGTCTCCTTCTCCATAGCCAATGAAGAAACACTTTTTGGACTTTGCATCTAACTTTGATCTTAGGCTTCTATCTATGTGCATGAAAGCCTCACACCCAAACACTTTGAGAAATGCATAATTCACCGGTTTACCTGTCCATGCCTCTTCTGGAACTCCCCCATCCAATGCCGTTGAGGGTGACCGATTGATTAAGTACACAGACGTACTTACAGCTTCCGCCCAAAGCTCAAGCGGTAGGCCTGCATGTAGCCGCATGCTTCGTGCTCGTTCCATGATTGTCCTGTTCATCCTTTCCGAAATCCCATTTTGTTGAGGTGTCCTTGGGGTTGTCCTTTGCCTCCGAATGCCATTGCTAGCACAAAAGCTTTCAAAAGCTTGGCTGCAATATTCGCCTCCATTGTCGGATCTGAGGCATTTAACCTTGGTACCTGTTTCATTCTCCACAAAGGCTTTCCACCTTTGAAATATGGAAAATACATCGGATTTATTCTTCATGACATAAAACCATGTTTTTCTAGTCGCATCGTCTATGAATGTTACATAGTACAATGAGCCACCAAGTGATGGTGTACTTGCAGGACCCCAAACATCAGAATGAACCAACTCAAGTTTTTTATTTTTTCTTTCATTTCCTGATTTTTGAAATTTTACCCTCTTTTGTTTACCATAAACACAATCTTCACAGAACTCTAAGTCCACTTCTTTCAAACCTGGTAGAAGCTTCTTTGTTTGAAGGATTTGCATTCCTTTGGCACTCATATGCCCAAGTCGGTAGTGCCACACCGCACTGTCAACTTCTGTAGTTGCTGCACAAGCTGAAGGTTGCGTGCTAACAGTACACAAGTAAAGTGTACCGACTTTTTCACCCTTGGCAACCACCAAAGATCCCTTGAGATCTTCCACCGTTTGTTTCCGAATGCAATGTTGTGACCTTCATCGTCCAATTGTCCTGTAGAGATCAAATTTTTGCGAAGAGAAGGAACATGCCTAACATCTTTAAGCTTCCATTCATTTCCGTTAGCAGTTTTGACAGAAACTGTACCTTTGCCGACAATCTCACAAGCTTCATCATCTCCCAAGTATACATACCCAAAATTACCTTTGGTGTAGTCTTGGAAATGTTGCTTGTGTGGTGTCGCATGGAATGAAGCCCCGGAATCTACTATCCAGGAATTAGACACATTGTCTAATGAGAGAATTAGAGCATCTTGCTCTACTTTACCTGCCACATTGGCCTCCGATGTTGGCTTGTTGTCTTGAGACTCTGTCTCCTTCTTCTTCTTGGACCAGCAATCCTTCTTGACGTGGCCCTTCTTGCCGCAGTTCCAACATTCAAGAACTGACTTTGTGCGTGACTTGCTCCGCCTTGAGCGATCACGACCCTTTTGGTTTTTGAACCTCTCCTTAGGCCTTCCTCTTGTTTCCACTGATAGTGCAGCACTTGATGATTCTCCTGTGCTTCTCCTTCGCATTTCCTCGCTTAGGAGAACACCCACAACATCATCAAACTTAAGAGTATTTGTTCCAGAGATAGAATTACTTACAGCCATCACAAGGCTGTCCCAACTATCCGGTAGAGATGATAGTATAAGGAGAGCTCGCACTTCGTCATCGAAATTGATTTTCACTGATCGAAGTTGACTTATGTTTGTGTTAAAGTCATTTAGGTGTTCTGCAACTGAACCATTCTCTGCCATCTTTAGATTGAACAAGCGCTTCATAAGAAATACCTTATTGGATGCCGATGGTTTCTCGTAGAAGTCGTCAAGTGACTTCATCAAGTCCTCCGTGGTCTTCATCTCCGAAACATTGAAGGCCACCGTTGACGCCAAGCTTAACCGGATTGTTCCCAGTGCCTTTCGATCAAGGACAATCCATGCTTCATCTGCCATTGTTGCGGGCTTCTTCGCAAGACCGCCTAGTGGCAAATAGAGGTCCTTCTGGTAGAGATAGTCTTCAATCTGCATCTTCCAATGTTGGTAGTTTTTCCGTTGAACTTCTCAATCTTGAGCTTCCCTTCCTCCGCCATAACTCCCACTCAATTCAAGGAATCCTTTCCTTGAGATAATTTAGCTACGAGCAAACCTTGCTCTGATACCAGTTGTTAGGAAATAAGGCGTAGCTAAATAGATAATTGAGTAGATTAATTAATGGAGAGAGACAGATTTACATACACGAGATTATAGAGTAAAGAGAGAGAGAGAGAGTACACACGATATACGTGGTTCACCCAATGTGGGCTACGTCCACGGGAAAGCAGCCACTCAATGGCTTTAGTACTTCAAAACAAGAAGTAATTTACAAAGGGATTATACCCTTAATGGAGCTCCCGCCTTGCTTCACTCTCACCACCTCACACTCACCTTGTTGCATCAACTTCACACTATGAAATGTGTGTAGAAATGGCCTCCTTTTATAGGCCAAAAGGGCTGCCCTCTCTTATGAGAGACAGCCATGTGTAGCCGCCCTTGTGCGAATAAGTCCAAATCGGACCCTCCAATCCGCCCATGTGTGGCCGCCCTTGAGAAGACAAGTCCGCTTTTGAATTCGGCCACCGGCCACCGGCCATTGACTTCCGACCACCGGCCATTGGCCATTGACTACCGGCCACCGGCCAACCGACTGGTTGTTTTCCGACCGCCGTCCGGCCATAATATTTTGGCGAAAAGGAATATTTCGGCGAAAAAAGTCTCGGGGGCCTCCGCCCCCGAGGCCTTTAAAGTTGCCCCTGATTCTTGTCCGTGAAAATTTTGGTTTCCGGTGAGTGATTTTCCTTCACGCACGATGGCTTCTCCTCATAATGGGGGCCTTACAAATATGCGCTTTTACCACAGAAAATTACAAGGGTAAATCAGGCTCCATACTTAACATAATGGCCTAGTAACTTGTGTTGGAATTAGGGTTGCAGAGAAACACACACAGCTTGGAGAAGACGAAGGAAGCTCAAGGCACACAATAGAGAGTGTGTTTCTTAGTATACAATGGAAAGATAGATAGCCCTAGAGTGATGGGCGCATATATAATGCACGGGGGAAAAAACGTCCTAAAGAGGGAAAAAATGCCCCGGAGGTCCTAGTGTGTTCACACACATCACTACCACATGTATATGGTAACAAATCCCCCCTGGAGTGATGCGGTGAATGAGAGCTGGCACATGAGTAAAGGGAAGTGCCATGCCCTGAGAAAAGGATCAGTCCACAAAGGGGAGTAAGCCCAAAGCTTTGCGGAAAGCTTCAAGCTTCTCACAAGACAATGCCTTTGTGAAAAGATCTGCAAGGTTGTCCTGTGTTGGAACATAAGCCAAGCTGATCTCTCCTGCTGAGAGCCTCTCCTTGACATAGTGTTAATGCACCTAAATGTGCTTTGTGCGAGCATGAAAAACTGGGTTCCTCGCAACTGCCAATGCGCTCTGACTGTCAGTGTAGATAGTGTTGGCAATGTCCCGTCCAACACCCAAATCAGCCATAAGGCATCTGAGCCATACACACTCAACCGTAGCTGTGAAGACTGCCCTGTACTCAGCCTCACAACTCGAAGTGGCCACAGTAGGTTGCTTCTTGCTCAACCATGATATACATGAACTGCCAAGCATGAAACAAAAACCACTTGTGGACACTCGCGTGTCAAAACAACCAGCCCAATATGAGTCCGAAAATGCATGTAAGTCTAGCGGCAATGATCCCCCCTTGGGATAAAACAAGCCAATATGTAAAGTGCCACTAAGGTAGCGGAAAATCCTCTTGACAACCTGCCAATGCTTAGACCCTGGGCTATGCATAAATCTGCTGACCTGTGAGACTGCAAACTGAATATCCGGCCTCGTGTTGCATACATAAATGAGGCAGTCAACAGCAGTTTGGTAAAGAGTGACATCAGCAGGATCACCAGCATCATGTAGACTCAACTTCAAACCTGTTTCCATGGGAGTGGCAATAGGTTTGGAATCCTCAAGTCCAAACTTACATAGCAATGTCTCTATGTAACTTTTCTGACACAAGGCAATACCACCAATATCACACTGCTTAAACTGTATACCCAAATAATGATACAACAGCCCCAAATCTTTCATCTTGAAAGTATCATTCAAATCAGCCTTAAATTAAGCAATATGTCTCTCATTTGGTCCAGTGATGATCAGCAAATCATCAACATAAAGAACCACAATGAGAAGTACATCACCCTCACGCTTTACATACAATGTGATTTCTGTTGGACCGTTACGAAAGCCTTGTTTGAACAAATGAGTGTCAGCTTTCTCATACCAAGCACGAGGAGATTGCTTCAACCCATACAAAGCCTTGTTACATTTGCACACTTTGTCCTCTTGTCCTTTTATGACAAAACCGCGAGGCTGCGTTACATAAAATTCCTCAAATATGTCACCATTCAAGAAAGCAGTAACAATGTCTGATTGATGTACATACCAACCAAAATGAGTTGCCAATGCACATAGAAAATGCACAGTAGTCATAGGAAAAGTGGGAGCGAAAGTCTCTTCATAATCTATGCCTTTTTGCTGTGCATAACCCTTTGCAACAAGTCGAGCCTTATGGCGATCGATCTCACCATCCGGCTTGCGTTTCAACTTGTAAACCCACTTCGTACCAATGGCCTTTTTGCCAGAGGCAAATCACATAAAGTCCATGTGTCATTTTCTATAAGTGCATCATATTCTGATTGCATGGCAGCCATCCAATTTTCTGAATTTCGTGCTTCATCAAAATTCAGAGGCTCCTCAACATCATGTAAGCTAGACACATCCAAAGCATAACAATCTGATGCATAAGATGCATAGCGAGAGCCTGAACGAGTACGACTAGACAAAGGTGCATCCAATTTACTGTCACGCAAAGTGTGCACCAGCCATTTTGGCATACCTCTAGCCTGCTCAGTTTCAGCCCTTTCCTCATCAAGTACATCACGTACATCTACATCATTAATAGGCTGATCTAGAACATTTTCAGAAACCCCCATAGGCTGTACATTTGCCTCATTGGAACTTACATTCGTATTTCCACCACTGAAAAGAGGCAACAAAGTGTCATAAATGTCCTGTGAGCTTACATTACTGTCTCTAGTACATGACAGCAAGGGCTGAACAGAATCTTCCACAAACACTACATCCCGAGAAACCAGAATACGTTTTGTTTGCGGATGATACAACCTGTAACCTTTGATTTCAGCACCATAACCAACAAAAATACATTTGACAGCCTTATCATCCAATTTTCTGCGCTACACTTGTGGCACCAAAGCATATGCCAAATAGCCAAAAACACGCATGTGCTCAATAGAAGGCTTTCTATCATGCCATGCTTCATATGGAGTAACAGACTGCAAAGCTTTTGTAGGACACCTGTTAAGTACATAAGTGGCACACATGATGGCCTCAAGCCAAAAAGAATGCGGTAAAGCTTGACTTTTGACCATACATCGTGCCATTTCCGTCAGTGACCTATTTTTCCTCTCAGCAACACCATTTTGCTGAGGCGTATAAGGCACTGTACATTGGTGTTTTATCCCACGACTAGCCAGAAATGCATTAAATTCATGAGACATATACTCCCCCCCTCGATCGGAACGGAGGGTGCCCATAGTACATTTCGAGACATTTTTAGCTATAGCCAGAAATTGTTTGAAGCACATAAAAACTTCGGACTTCGCTTTAAGCGGAAATACCCATGCATGCCTGGAGTAATCATCAATGAAATTCACGAAGTACAAGTAATTGCCCAAGGACGGAGTTTGCATGGGCCCACAAACATCACTATGCACAAGCTGCAACCTGCATGTGGCCCGAACTGAACCATCCTTTGGAAATTTAGAACACTGCATCTTACCCAAAATACAGCCTTCACAAACATGTTTGACAGGTGCTTCAAGAGGCGGCAAAGAAGCAACCATATCAGATTTCTGCAAACACAGCAAACTGGCAAAATTCAGATGACCAAAACATGCATGCCAAAGTTCAGATGACCAAAACGTGCATGCCAAAGTTTTGCATCTGAAATAGCCCTTGAATCTGCAACAGCATTTGCAAAATTTTGTCCACACTTGTCATACAAAGTGAGCTTATACAGCCCATGGCACAAAAGCCCAGATGCAACAATTTGATCACCAAAACTGAGATCATGAACTGTACGTCTGACATCCACAAATTTGACTACATGTCCAAGCCTAGCAAGTGCGGATACAGACAAGAGGTTCTTCTTGATCCCATGTACATAAAGTGCATCAACAAGTGTGAAGGAACTGCCATTAGCAGCAGTGAGCACAATCTTTCCAACTCCTTGAACTGGATAAGAGGCGTTGTTGGCACAAGTGACTGAATTCCCATGAGGGACTGACTCGAGAGAGGTAAAAAATTCACGATGTGAGGAAATGTGCTTTGTAGCATCACTGTCAAAATACCACACATGTGAATCTACAACAACTGACAAGCATGCATCATGGACAACAGAATTGTAAGTGCACTCTGCGCTAAAAGCCCATTCTGCATCAACATCAGCATTACAGTCTCCTTTCACAGAAGACTCAACAATGGCTGCATTTGTAGTGGAACCAACATTTGCAGTGGAACCACCCTCTTTCTTCTTAGCCTCTTTGGCCTTCAACTTAGGGCATGACTTGATCAAGTGATCATTGGCCTTACAATAATGGCAGCGCGTCTTCTTTTTGCCCTTATCACCAGAATTTCCAGATGAATTGCTGCCAACAGAACATTAGGAACAGGATTTTTGCCACTCGCAACAGAACCATAAGAAGTGGCTGCATTGCTGTTACCACCCTTTCTTTGAGAAGCAATAAAATCCTGTTCAACTGCACACTGTCTAGTCCTGTTTTTTCTGGAGAGTGACTCTTGTAACAACAATGTGCATAATGCATAAAACTTGACAACTTTTGGATTTCCTTGGGTCATCAGTCTCCAAGTACTAGCAAAAGTCTGGTAGGAATCTGGTAAGGCATCAAGAACAGTCTGCACAAGGGAGCTGTCTGAAATGACTTCACTTGTAGAAATAAGCTGCTCATTGATATCCTTGACACTAGCAAGGAAAGTGTCAATATCATCTTCCTCATGCATAATCTTCGACTCCAGCTCTTTACGCAGCAAAGCAATTTTAGCATCATTGCGGCTTGCATAAAGACCTAGTAGAATATCCCAAGCCTGTTTTGCAGATTTTGCTGAACGGATGTGAGGAACAATGGTGCGCTTCACAGACAACGCAATAAATGCATGAGCCTTCGCATCCTTAACATCCCAACGAGCTTGTTCTGCCGTAGGCAAAAGAACTCTAACAGCTGCAATCCTTGCAGCAAGACCTGCAACATCCTCAACATCGCCTACATCCTCAGAACCAGGACGTACATCAATGCCCTGCACAATGTTCCAGACACCCTTTGACACAAGAACATATTGCATCATATAAGCCCACATAGGGTAGTTGTCCCCATCCAACCTGTCCTCAGCAGCAAACGCTTGAACACATCTGTGTTGTTGTTGTCAGCCATGGTAAATGCTGCACCTGATGTGAAAACTGCCCGAAAATAGGAGAAACGGAGCGGGAACAACCTGTGCTATATAGCACAAACCGTAGAGACTATAAGGCACATGTTATGCAGAAAACGGCACTGACAGAAATTCTGCACAAAATGACGAAATAGCCTGTGTAGTACTGCCTGTAGTGGAAACGGAGGCCTAAATGAGCCCAAATCAAAATTCTGAGCAGACCAAGCTCTTTGAGCTTGCCCAAAATATTTGTCGACTTGCGAACGCTCGCCAAAGCTCACTGAAATCGGAGAAAGTGAGCAAGCGTGTGCTGGAGCAGCTGGCGACTAAGCCCGGGAGGACGTGACGTGCTATGATACCAATTGTTGGAATTAGGGTTGCAGAGAAACACACACAGCTTGGAGAAGACGAAGGAAGCTCAAGGCACATAATAGAGAGTGTGTTTCTTAGTATGCAATGGAAAGATAGATAGCCCTAGAGTGATGGGCGTATATATAATGCACGGGGGGAAAAACCTCCTAAAGAGGGAAAAAATGCCCCGGCGGTCCTAGTGTGTTCACACACATCACTACCACATGTATATGGTAACAAATTATGTGTAGCGGAAAATAGCATGAACATAGTGAGTATTTCATTAGAATAGATTCCTAATGAGATTAACAAGAGTGCTTGGGTGGAGAGAGCAAAGAAAATCATAACACCTAGTTAGATAGCATGAACAATACTTCAAAAGAGAGAGAAATTAAGCAATTGACAACAGTTGAGGACCGGATTTGCATGGAGCTGTTCCCCCCTCCAAAAAGGCTTTGTATTATGGTTTCGCTCATCAAGAGAGACATTTTACAATACAATTCTTTGTGTTCCTTCAATACCAGGTAGTGCAATGAAGATGGAAACTTCATGCACTAAGCCAAACACTTACCAAACACAACATCAATTCCCTCACGGTCTTTGACCCAAGACCTCACACACCTTCGAAGATGGTGAGAGCTAGCGGGGTATGAGACTAGATTGAGAAGAAGAAGGGGTATTCTTACGAGAAAGATGTACATATCCTCACGTAATCACTCATATTAGCATAGCTTAGCTGAGTAATTATCATGGTAGAGGAGATGAGCATGCATTGAAGCTTGGCTCTTGGTTGGATTTGCATCACAAAGCCAAGAGTTGTTGGTGTAGGCCTCCCTTCTCACAAGCTTGGAGTAGGTGGTAAGCTTTCAATTAAAGATTGAGAAGGAGAGAGAGTCTTCTTTGCTTCACACATGAGATTGTGTGAGTGTGTGTGTGATAATGCCTTGCAAAAATCAGCCCCCTCTCTCTCTTGGTCGACCCCCCTTGCTGAATGCTCATGCTACATCCCTATTGGACCTCCCGAGGCCTAGCCAATGGAAATTAAGCAGCATAAGTGATAGCCTTCTGACATGTGTCCCCCTCCCCCCTTTTGTGAGAGCTTTAGGTAATTATATAATTCAACTAAACTCTGATTGGACCTCTTTTCCCCCTGGCCAATAGAAATCAGACAAGCCATTGGGCTGCTGAATGCTCATTGGACCCCTTGGGAGACTGTCCAATAGTCTTCTAGAGAGATAAATTCTTATTGGTTCTTTTATTAAGTTTTTTTAAAGTCATTAAACTAGATTTACTCTAGCCTAATTCTCATTGGTCCACCTCCAAGGCCATCCAATAGGAATTGAGTACACCTTGTGGGCATCTGGGCTAGGGAGCTGACATGTGTCCCTGATTCCCTTTGTGTAAAGGGAGCTTGTGTGTGTCTGTGTGTGAGTATTTCTCTTTCATCTCCTACTTCTATGGCTCACCCCCTCCTATGTAGGGATGGTTGAAGACTTTTGGGACACACAGAAAGCATTCAAATTTCCTAAGCTTTGACCTTTGGACACAACCTTTGAATTTTGGAACCTTAGCATTTTGGAAGTCTTAATGGGCCGAACCTTAGGGCCTTTTAAGCCCATTAGTGCACATTGCTCTTTTGCAGATGGCCCCACTTTTGGATCCCTATTTTCCCTCCTTTGGATCCCTACATTGGCGGGTCTTCTAGCTTAACCAATATTCTAGCTTTTTCTCCCCTAGCACTTCCCCATATTGAATGATAAGTTTAACATGAGAAAATCATTTAGGAGAATTAGATATTGATTATTATGACATTAAGGATGCTATCTCTATCTCACAGCAAAGGCAAAAGGCTGCTGTTGATAAGCACAGAAGAGCTCAAGCCTTTAAAAAAAATGATTGGGTCTTACTTAAATTTCCCAAGGCTTGATTATGGCACACAACGGGCAAGAATCCTACAAGACGCCCAAAGCACTATGCTAAATTAGCAAAAAGGCACTATGGTCCCTTCCAAATTCTTAGACCAATCAACAAGATGGCCTATCAACTCAAGTTGCCCAGTCATTGGCTCATACACAATGCTTTCCATGTGAGCCTACTAAAGCCTTACAAAGGAGAGCCACCTCATGAACCAATTATTGAAGACCCACCGGAGATCGAGGAACAAGCACTACAAGAGGTTGTGTGCTCTTGTGACGCTGTTAGCGACGGAAATACACTGGGTTTTTATAACCCCCGGCGTCGCTACAACCGTCGCTAATAGCGTCGCTACGAGAGCGTCGCTATAGGCGTCGCTATGTGCGTCGCTATATAGAGACGCTCATAGCGACGGTTAAACAGAAGTCTATAGCGACGCTCATAGCGATGCTACAGAGCCATAAATAGCGACGGTTATAGCGACGCCCGAGAGAAATTTTTTTGGTGGCAGGGCATTGAATGCCCTGCCACCCATCAACCATATTGTACTTGATTCACTTTTTAAAAAAAGTGCAAGGGTAGATAATAGACCCAAAATAGTCACCCACAAGACGCATTGTTTGCAAAATTGACAAGCGTAAAATTGACAATTGTACATATCATAGGCAAAATGAATTGATTGGCAAATGTAATAATGACAATTGTACAACATCATAGGCATAAAGAATTGATTGGCAAAATGAACTGCGGTGACAAATGTAATAATATACATGGTTCAAAAAGACGTATAAAATCCGTCTCATGATACATAAGCTATGAGAAACCCTAAACTAATGCTATCTAGCTACGGCTAAACTGACGTCGTCTAGTCAGACGTCTCATCGCGTCCAAGCGGCGTATCTTTCGGATTCTGCAAAAAAAGACAATAAGACAACTTTCAGTAAGTATAAACATATAACGACATTTATAAAACAATACAAAAAATAAAAAAGAGTAAACCCTAGTACTAACCATGCCGCCGTGAGGACTGAGAATGTCCATCAGGGCGTTTAAGCCCTTCCTTCCTGCGTACTCGCGCTCGTACGGTGTGGGATCACGTCGTGTCATCGACCACTGTCAAAACATACAAAGAATTCATTATGTTAGAATTAAAAAACTCATAAACCCTAAACTATCGAACATAAAGAGCAATGCAAAAACACTTACAAAATCGGCCTCAAATGATGCCCATCCACCGCTCCCCAAGTGGTGCGAGCTCCCTGCCTCTACTCACGTTCTTGCTGCATCCTTTTGTTGCTTCCACTTGTCGGGATTCTCGCGCGTTGCTTTCTTCGCATTCTTCCAATCTTCTTTGGCCAGCCAATCTGGCCTGTTCCACCCATGCTTGATTGCTTTTTGCACTTTGGAACGCTTGTGTTTGCAGTATTCGCGCATTCGAATCTTCATCAGGTCTTCATTGAAGTGCTGATCCCGTGTTGGAACGGGAAACTCATCATGAAGTATGCTGATGACCCTGTTTTTTAAATCACTTGGTACTTCACTCCATTTGGGATATTTGCAAGGACCATTGGGTAAGGAACACCTCTCAAGCCTATATAGAGAGGCCTCCGCTAAGCACAAAGAGAGAGACACAAGTAAGGGAGGAATACACTAGCTCCATGCATTCTATATGGTAATCACCACTAAGCACATAATGCACCCCAAGCTAGAGAGATCATGGCATCCTGTTGAGTTGAAAGCTTGGACATTTTAGTATTGGCAACATCACCATTTGCCCCATTATCCACCATACCATGGTTGAGTTACTAGTCACGGCCACTCCATGCAGATAAGGTAGTCACTACTCTCCCACAAGGCAACATTAGCATGCTTGATTGATTGCATCAACACCATGATACCTTGGGCCGCTCTCGATGTGGGTGATTGACGTTGTCGATGGCTGCATCATCTTGATGTTTTTCCTCATCTAACCTTCCCGCTAACTCCAACTTCGCCATGCACCATATGGTGCTCGCATTCCATCATGAATCCCTAGTGCCAAGAGCCAGGTTTGTAACCATCAAGACCACCATTTGTAAGTATCATCATAGCCAATAAAAGGGTGCTATCTTGTCTTGATCTTTGGGGTCCATTCTCTGTTCTCCTTAGTTTTGCTTTCTCTCATTCGCGGGATGCTTTGTGTCATGTATATCACTCTGCTTGTACTCCATCACGTGCGGCCTCTCCAATCAGTCAGTAAGCTCCTTTCCAACCTTGTCACATATCTCCCTCGTACACACACTCCTAACTATTGACTAGGCATTTTCTACATGTGGACGTTTTCTATATCACCATTTCATGTTGGTTACCTAGAGAGCATCTCACTTTTGCTACCCTAGGTTGTGTATGCCGCACTTATGCTAGGTGATGCCCCTCTCTACCTATAGGATTACTCCTACCTTCAGATGCTACTTGGGGATGTTCAGGCTATGTGTGTTGTAGAGACCACCCCATATGGTATGTCATTTTAGGCTAGCATTTTTCTTGGCGCCCCCACCGAGGATCCTTTCATGAAACCCTCCAGTTTACAAGACTAAAACCCCTAAACTTTTGTGGATGGATGAATGGCTAGTAGGGTTCCCTAACTGGACGACCGAAGAAGAAGAGCTCCAAGCACAATTGGACAAACTCCGCATCTCCATCGAAGCTCGAGTGCCAGGCGTAACGGTAATCAATTTGCAGTGGGAGAGTCAACCAACATGCCAAACTCAATGGATATACATAGGCCGGGTACCAAGAAGAAGAAGGAGAATGTCGAAACCATGTCCACAACCTACAACCAACCCACAACAACAAGATGGAGGGAGCTCTGCACAATAGAGAATCAACACTATGCTACTTCGAGAATCGGGTAACTCAAGTCACCGAAGTAATTATCACAGTCAGTTTCCAAGTCGCACCTGATGCTGCAGCATAGATAACGGAAGCACATGCTCACACTCTCACGAGAGAGACTAGAGATCTACTGAGCTTGTTTTAGGAAAGAACACCACCCTCCCCACAAGCTTGGACAGTGACTAAGGACCTCTAAGCTTCACATGAATCAGTACAACTTACCTCAAAGCAGATCACACATTCCAATATGAGTACACTCAATCAAGGTAATACTGGACTTAAAGGCTCACTACCAGCACGTCATCGACACCATGCTAGGTGGGGAGTGCTTCTTTGAGGTTCTGCTGGCATCAGATCAGCCATTTGTCTTACCTTTGGTACAAGGCAATGTATCATTTGAGATTTTAATCCATGTTCTAGTATAAAAGGGTATACATGCCTCCTTGTAAAAGAAAAAAAAAGAAAGAAAAAAAACCTTTTGATTGCAAGCTAACCAATGTGTCTTTCTAGATCTCTCTCTCAGTAATCATGTCAAGTGTAGCATTTCCAACATTTAAAGGAAAGAAGGGGGAGGATTTCGTAACAGATTTCCTAGATGACTTTGAAGTAGCATGTGTAGTAAGCAACAAAGATACAAATGAATCCTGGGTTAGAATCTTTAAGCATCTCATGAAGTAGAAGCTAGTTCATGGTACAACGCACTTCCACCAGCAACTAAGGATGACTGGGAGCCCTTAAAAACTTCTTTTAAGAGGTGCTTTGGGGGAGGTACCACTTCAGAGAAGCTGTGGGACAAGTTGAGAGACTTAAAGCAGGAGGGTCTTTTAGAATATGCCACCTATGAGTCCAAATTTGTGGATTTGTGGGAACGGTGGGTTGAGTCACTAGCAATAGGGGAAGCTGCACTTGATTTCCTAAAAAAGTATCGGTTCATGCATGGCTTATGGCTGCTTCTCAAGGATAAGGTGAAGGGTAGATTCTCAGCTACATACGAGTTAGCCATCGAGATTGCTCGCCTTAAGGACAAGAAGCTACGAATGAAATCCAAAGAACCCGAGTCAATAGAAGCAGGAACATTGCGTTGACTAACAACCACAACAACCACCATTCCTCCACCACCACCGGCTCCTGGGGTAAGAGATGACCAACAAGATATGTTGGCCCATATTACTGACCAACTACAAAATTTGTCTGTCCACTTGATATAGCAAGGAAGAAATCAAGAAAGAGATCAAGACCCGAGAAGAGCACGACGACAAAACAGTGAGTATCACTTCTACAACTGCGGAGAAGATGGTCATGGTATGTACTACTGTTCCAAACCACAACAAAACTATAATAGAGGAGGTAGGAGGAACCAACTGTCACCTCCTAGAGAAAGAACACCCCCACCCCGAGCACAAGCCCCACCAACACAAATTTTACGTCCACCCCAGGCACCACCACAAGCACCCATTCCACCTCTTCCACCGGCACCACCACCTGATCACCCTGTAAACATCATAAGGCTAGAAGAGAAAGGAAAGGCCATAGTAGTGGATCCACCAGAGCAAAGGAGAGGGATAAGGGTAAGGAGAAGGTAACCTTTGTAGAACCATTTGAAGCCATGACTGTAAAGAAAGCTATGAGGGAGAAAGCTACACAATCTGATGATGAGAGAAGCATGAAAGCAGAGACTAGCAAGAGGCCATCAAGGCCACGACGGAAATTAGGCATCACCGAATTCCAGTTAGGGGAAAGCTCTAAGCCCTATGATCTAACATTGGATGTGGCAGAGTAAGGACGAAAGATTACATGGCCACAGCTGCTACATCTTGCACCAAAGGTAAGGCAACAATGATCCAAAATGGTAAGTACAAGGCGCTCCAAAGCAAAGGTTGGAAACACCTACATTGATGTAGGTGCACAAATTTGTGTGATGAGTGAAGCTATGATGCTTCGGCTGGGGCTCGAGGTTGATAGGCCTTCTCCATGCAAGGCAAAGATGGCAAACAACGCAAAAGTAAAGTGTGTAGGTGTGGTAATTGCTGTGAAGATAAAAGCTTTCAACACTGAGGTAGAAGTGGATGTTTTTGTAATGCCTACTAAGGGGGAGGACTATCCATTAATCTTGGGAAGACCATGGTTGATGGCCATGAAGGCAAAAGAGGACTGAGGCACTGGCCTTCTACGCATGACTGGTAAGAAAGGGGAGACAATCTACTACGACATGAAGACTGGCAAGCAGAAGCAAATGGACCTAGAGACATCAACAAATGAAAACACTAGTGAGTCTTCCACTTCTAAAGAGGAGACCACATCCACCAACAAAAGTGAGACTTCCATCGATGTAATGGGTATCATCATGAAGGATCCACAAAGGGTAAGCACAACTGGAAATCCATCACCAGAAGGGCAACGCAATGAAGAGGAAAGTAAATCACCTGGCCTAGGAGAAAGTAGATTGAAGGGTATGTTGTCTAAGGAGTTAACAATTGAGGAAAAAGATAATTTTTTGCAAATGTTGATGGGATTTTTTGACCTGTTCATTGACAACTATGAGAGAATCACAGGTATTACAGTAGTGAAACACCATATTAAGTTGAAGAAAGGGGTAAAACCAGTTGTGCAAAAGCTACGACGACTAGGGGTCATACAAGAAAATGCACTCCTGGCCGAGGTAAGGAAGCTACTAGAAGCAGGGTTCATCTATCCTGTAGAAAACTTAGAGTGGGTGTCACCCGTAGTAGTGACGCCTAAAAAGAATGGTAAGTGGAGGGTCTACGTTGACTACAAACCACTAAATGCAGCGACAAAGAGAGATCACTTTCCTCTCCCTTTATTGGATGAAATTTTGAATGAAGTGGCGGGTTTTGAATGCTACACCGTGCGTGATGGTTATTCCGGGTATTTTCAAATACGCATAGCCTTGGAAGATCAGCTAAAAACCACTTTCATTACGCTATGGGGTTGTTTTGCATACAGAGTTATGCCATTTGGTCTCACAAATGCACCTGCCACATTCCAAAGATATGTCACATATGTCTTTCAACCGTTCTTTGGAACATCCATAAGAGTTTTCATTGATGATTTTTGTATATATAGCCCTCGCATTTCACACTTAGAAAAGGTAACTGAGGGTTTGGCAAGGTTGCAAAGCCTAGGTGGGCAATTAAATGTGGAAAAATGCCACATTGGGGAAGGTAAAGTCATTCTGTTAGGCCATGAAATTTCAGCAAAAGGTATCAGCGCCGATCCAAGTAAGGTGTCCGCACTCATAGCCCTACCTTCACCAACAACCACACGTCAACTGGTCTCCTTTTTACAAAAGGTGAGGTACTTGAGTAGATTCATACATCTACTATCACAACTTGTTCTACCACTGCAACAGCTCACTCAAAGATCAACTTTCACCTAGAATGAGGAGAGCGAACATCACTCCAACAAGGTAAAGGAGGTCTTAGCCACCCTACCAACTATCTCACCACCTAAGTGGGATGAAAAATTCTATGTCACCTCAAGTGTGGGTGATGACTCCTTGGGCGCTGTGCTACTCCATAAGGATACAACAACATCTTTCATGAGGCCAATTTATTTCTCCAACCGAATGATGACAGCAGCAGAGAAAGGTTTCATCCATGTGGAACACCTAGTCCTAGCTCTTAGTTTTGCAACGTGACAAAGTTTAGGTCATATTTGTTGCCTAAGCAATTTGTGATTCTAACCATGGATGAGATGTTTCCCTATGTTGTACATCACATGGATGTTTCTGCTAGGATTACTAAATGGCTAGTTTGTCTGCAAGAATTTGACTACACGGTATAGGTGGAAAGCACGACAAGGGCAAGCTTGAGGGGACTTATGACCTACCAAAACTTTGAGAAGAAGGTGAAGCAATCTAAAGGGGAAGGAATTCAACCACTTCCAGAGCCACCGGTAGTAGAAAGAGCACACCCTCTCTACTTTGATGGAGCCTACAAGCGAGCATCCGACAAAGCAGTTGCAGGCATAGTGGTCTTTGATGACAAAGGTATCAAGGTATTTTTGCTTGGCCATTTGTTGGAATCACATTCTAACAATGAAGCTAAATATGCAGCACTGACCAAGGGTTTACAATGGTGCGTCTCGCAAGGGGTAAAGCGCCTTAATGTATTTGGGGATGCTCTACTTTTGGTAAGGCAGGTAAATGGAGTGTGGACATGCAAGAATACTAGCTTGAGGATTCACTT
Organism: Adiantum capillus-veneris; assembly: GCF_014529385.1. Lineage (NCBI taxonomy): Eukaryota > Viridiplantae > Streptophyta > Polypodiopsida > Polypodiales > Pteridaceae > Adiantum > Adiantum capillus-veneris. Next base: position 120,212,348 of record NC_140949.1, on the reverse strand, counting down.
AAACTGTGTAAAAACCTTGTTGGGTAAGTTTGAAGAAGTTCAATTACACCACATCCCAAGGGCTCAAAACCATGAAGCTGATGCCTTAGCAAGCGAAAGACTACACGAACTGATGGTTGGGGCTATAAAGCTAAATCTCCCTCTATTCCAAGGTAGTGACGCCTTACCTGACATCATGCATTTTTTGGAAATAGGAGAATATCCACTAGATCTAACAAAGGGACAGAAGCAATAGCTCACCCGGAAGGCCACAAGGTACCCGCTTATCAATGACGGTTTGTATTGTAAGGGTAAGGACCAAATACTCAGGAACGTCCCTCTCTCTCATGAAATTACGGGGGTAATTGCCAGTTTTCATGACGATGTTTGTGGTGGTCACTTTTCCCTAGATATAACAAGGAAAATCTTGCAGACTGTTTTTGTATGGCCTAGCCTCAACCGTGATGTACACCACTGGTGTAAGACATGTAAGTTGTGTCAAAAGGCCGGCACCAGGTTACTCATGCCTGAACCACAGATACCTATCCTTTCATATGGACCATTTGAAAAATGGGGTATAGATGCCATAGGACCATTGCGTAGGGCCAACTCAGGGAAATTCTACATCATCATGGGAGTTGACTATATGGCTAGATGGGCGGAAGCTAGCCACTACTAGAACCACAGCGGTAGAGGTAGCTAAGTTTGTCTATGAGCACATATGCTGTAGGTTTGGCACAGCATTAGAAATCATCTCTGATAGAGGGCCAGGTTTCAGAGCAGACTTGGTAGGAGAGTTAATGCAAAAACTAGGCATTACAAGGAGGCACTCATCACCATATTACCCTCAATGTAATGTCCTAGTTGAGAAAGTGAATGGAATGGTTTGTAAAATTATCACCAAGCAGGTTAACAATCATCCTGCAGATTGGGATAAGTATCTACTCCCAGCTTTGTGGGCCTACATAACCTCATTCTTTACATCTTTGGGGTTCACACCATATCATTTGGTATTTGGCAAGGAGGCAATCTTGCCTATTGAGGTGCAACTACAAAGTCTCAGAGTGATGGCAAGCCAACTTCAACGGCCCAACATGCATTTAAGAGACCACATCCTCGACTTGGACTACAGCTGGATAGAGAAGAAGCAATTAATTATTATGCGGCACAGGCAGAGCACAGACGGCTCAGCTTCAACCAGCATCTTCGATGCAAATATTTAAAGAAAGGAATGTTCGTGCTCCGCTATGACAATCGTTTTGACACACGCAAAGAAAAGAAGCTCCTACTCCGATGGGAGGGCCCTTTCATCATCAGGAAAAAGTATGCCAATGGAAGTTACCAGCTTAAGGAAGCTGATGGTAAACTTCATAAAACCAAGGTAAATCGTTGGCGGCTCAAACCTTATCTCCTTTCCATTTACTCTCTTAAATCCTCAGGTGTTTCCTCCACATTTTGGACATTCATAGCTCCTATGTTTTGCAAAAGATTGAACTCTCCTTCTTCTATGGAATAAAGATTCAAAAGAGAGAGAAAAATGCAATATCTTCAATCAAAAGCTTACAACCGTGCCTTCCATGCAACTCACAGGGGCTATGGAACTTCTTCCAATCATCTTGGAGTATGACAACTTCTTGGGGTCTGTACTTGTTGTTAAATTTCCTACTCTAAAAATATCATTAAAGTTTATAGATTTGTCAAGCTTGTGATCCCTCATAAGGTCAGCAAAAACATTTTGATAATCTAGAGTTTCATTGCTAAATCCTTCCAAAAAACTCTCAAGATCAAAGGGAACCTTAAATATTTCTCTCACATAGGCAAACTTAGATAGCTGCTTCACTTGGTATAGTCCATCAACCTGTCATCACTTGTCTCCTCAACCTCTTCAAAATCAACACCCTCCAAACTCTTCTTAGTCACCTTTTCAGCAAAAGAAAAACAAAAAATACGTTAAAATGTCATACACTTGGAAGAAAGATGGACATGTAGATTAAGAGCAAAAACACCTTAAAATGTCATAAACTTGGAAGAAAGTTTTAACATGTTGACTCTTTAATAAACTTGGTCATATTTTGCCCCTATGCAAAAAAAGAGCATCCAGACATGGTGTTCTATATTTGCATATAAGGGCAACACAACCAAAGAAATGGTTGACTCTTCATGTTACTCTTCAATAAACTTGGTTATATATGTCATCCCTATGTCAAAAAAGAGCATCTAGACGTAGGTCTAGATGTCCTATTTTTGCATAAGGGTGACACATCCAAAGAAAGATTAAACATGAATTTGAACATGTTGACTCTTCACTGAACTTGGTCATATGTTGTTCCTATGCAAAAAAAGAGCATCCAAATGTAGGTCCGGGTGTTCTATTTTTGCATAAGGGCAACATAAACATGAAATATTAGTGATTTCTTTGCCTATTCACATTAGTGTCGTCTCTACGCAAAAAAAGAGCACCCAAATGTATGTCCGGGTGTTCTATTTTTCCATGAGGGAAACACAATCAAAGAAGAGTGTCAATAAGTTTGAAGTTTTGTTGGCTCTATGTCTTGTGTCCTTGCAATGCAAAAATAGAGCATCTGAATGCATGTCTGGCTGCTCTAATTTTTCATAAGGACGACATATGAGGCCTCATTTTTTTGCTCATTGATTTATGTCCTTGTAATGCAAAAATAGAGCATCCGGATGCATTTTTGGTTGCTCTATTTTTGCAAAGAGACGACATACACAATGACAAAAAATGTTATAAAAAAATTCCAATAGAATATGTACCTTTGTGTTTTCGTAATAACATTTTGAGCTCTCTTCAACTTTGGATTCTATGAATTTTTTAACCAAAATAGGACGGAAGGATCAACAATGCTATGTATAGCAAATTTGATAGCTATAAATAGTATTTCAATCATGCACCTTGAGACAGATGCACAACAATTAAATCCATGCATCATAAATTGTGTAAATTCAAATTTTACCCAGGTAATTGTGCACTCCTATATAAAGAGGTGCTCGCCATCGATCCTTATTTGGCTTTTTTTTTTTTTCAATTAGCTCCATTCTTCTCTCCACATTGCTCCACAAGGTCAATTCAAAGTCAACTTACATCAAGCCTTCTTCTATTGCTCCACAAAGTCCATTTCAGCCTAACCTTCTTGTTTTCTCTATTCTTTTCTTTGTTTTCTCTTCTCGAATATTTGGATGATCATTGTAAGGTAATCTTTCACAACATCAATGCTTTCTTTGCAAAATTTGTCACACAGAGTTTTTGTTAAGCCATGTCATCGCTATGAAAAAATAGTGTATCCATACACATGTCCGACTATACTATTTTTGCGTAGGGACGACATAATAGTCCTTTTAATATTTTTCATGTTTGTGTGCTCTCTACACAAAAATAGCGTAATCAGTCATGCATCCAACAAGCTTAATTTTGCGTAGAGAGGACACAAGAGTTTATGAGAGATACTTTTATAAGTTTTTATTGAGCAATAATTTATTAAAAATACTTTTATGATTTTTCCTTGAATCTGTCTTGTCAATGCAAAAATAGTGTATTTGGCGAGACTGACTACACTTTGTTTTGCGTAGAGACGACACAAAGTTGTTTTCATAACTTTTCTTGGTGGTGTCCCCCCTATGCAATAATGGAGTAGTCAGACATGGCTCCACGGACATGCATCTGGTTAAACTATTTTTGCATAGGGAGGACACCTTGGGGGGTGCACTATGTAAGCATGTTAATGTATAATGTGAGTTCAAAAGGGGGGATTTTAAAATGCAAAAATTTAGGCAATTTAACAGAGATACATTAAAATAAGGGGTTTCTATATTCAAATTTGGAAAAAACTTCTAAAATAAGGAGTCATTTGATTCATTCAGACATGTTAAAAGAGGGTTTTTTTTAATAGCCCGTGAACACACGTTATATAGGGGGTACTGAATGGTGAACCCCCAAGGAGGACACAGCCTTTATTTTTGGTGCAACATTTCTAGATTGCATCCTTCTGAAGTTAATGAAGAGGTCTAAGATAGTGTGACTCCATGGCTATATATTTTCCTTTTTAGGTCTAATCTATAGATATGGCAAGGACCAAAAAACTGCAAGGAAGGTTCCTAGAGAAAATGTCAAACCAAGAGATTTCTAGGCAAAGCAACACCAGAAAATTTCAAACCAATAGACAAAGGTGAGAGCTCAAAGGGGAGAAAGGTGAGAGCTCATAGATGGACAAAGGTGAGAGCTCAAAGAGAGATAAGGTAGTTGGATCCTCCAAGCAACCAACCAAAAAGGGAGTTGGTATAAAACTCCCACTTGTAAAGAAAATGAGATTCTCTCAAAATGTGAGATGCTTGAGAAAGATAAACAGAGCACAAAAGGATTTGATAATTGCAATTCCAAGGCTTCCTTTTCAAATTCTTCGTAGGAAAATAGCAGAGTAGTTTAAGATTGATATGAGATGGAGAAGAGGTGCCTTGGCATGTATGCAAGAGGCTGCTGAAGACTTTTCAATTAAGCTCTTCCAAGATACATATGTGCATCCCACTCTCACAGGGTCATAGTTATGGACAAGGATATGATTGTCTTAAGCAGATTAAGATACAAATTTAGTAAAATTTGTAAATCAATACCTCAGCAAGATAAGAAAACCTTCAACATTCTCAACATACCCACATCAAGAAAGGCAAAAGAGCCTGAAATTTTGATTGAGGAGATAATAGAGGAGGATGATGTTTTGGAAGAAGGGAAAGAGCCCAAAGCTGACAGGAGGAGATGGAAACAAAGGAACTCAGGGATATTGAAGCACCCTGAGTTGAAGCACAACTCCCTTCATTGTTGTCAAGTGTCAACTCCATAGGCTTCTTAGTGGCTGCTTTCTTAGAGGATGACCTTCTTCAAAGAAAAAATTATATTGACATGGATGCTTAGTGTGTTGACATCCTCAAAGATTTGAAAAGAGAGATCAATGACCGTATCATTATTGCATCCTTGAGGTTTGCCTAACCATCACCATTCTATATGTTTTTTGTACATTGTTCATATATAATAAGTGTTCTTTGAATTTCTTTGTAGATTATTGATGCATGACTATAAGTTAGATGTTCAACAGAAAGTAGACATTGTTGACCCAACCATCTCTCGCTATTTGAGGACTGATTTTTACATAAGGAACTAGCTATCCATTATAGATATTGAAACTTGTGAACTCCTTACCTCCCCCTACCATGAGAGGCATGTTCTACTATAACCTAGGTCATTTTCAAAGTTTCATCTTGGAGGCTTTTGACAATGTCCAATGGTCTTGACATAGCTCTCACTAGAGTCTTATAGAAATTGATATCACTCATAAAACATGTTTCATATTGGACTCTCTTTAGGGCTACCATGGAATGTCTAGGTTGTAAGTGTAACTATCCAATACTCTAACCAGTGCTCCCACTTTCAGTTATTTTGTAACAATGCTTTGGATATTTCGAAATAGGGATGCCTCAAGGCTGATAGAGGCGATTGAGCAATGTCCTCCTATCACAAAGCTCACGGATGACATGAAAATCTTGAATGTGAAGGTACGATACTCTAAGGTTGTAAGTAATTTGAGTTTAAAATTGTGTAGTTATATTGCCCCTTTTGTTTATTTATCCACCATTGTAGGAGGAGGATTTCTCATGATCACATGGATGAAGAGTGATAACAAATGTAAAGGTAGTGGTTGACTACACCTATTGCAATCCAAAAAAGACTATTGGGGTAAGAATTTGACCATATAAATAGGGTAACCTATTTCTATGAGGGTAAGCTAACACACTAAACTTTCTTAACTAGATCCATAGGAATGGCTACACTGACAACCATGTTTTGTGGGTAAGGGAAAAGTTGATTAGATATAGCACAAACACATGCCAAGGAGGAGCAAAATAAGTAGACATTACAAGAACAAAAGTCCAAGGAGGAAGAGAAATAGAGAAAGACAGCCAAGGAGACAGAGCCTAAGGAGGTCAAGAAGAAAGAAGAAGAGCCCAAAACACCGAGGAAGATCCCAAGGAAAACATAGGAAGCTAGCACAACAAAGAGTCCTAGGACTTTGAGAACCCCTAAAAAAAGTATCTTGTGAAAGCAAAATTCTATAATAGCAAAGCAATTTTCTGTAAATAGAATTTTGTGAAGTAGAAACCTTCTTGACATACTCTACTTGAGAACATTACATACTCTCTACTTGAGAGAATTTTGTAAAGAGACAAAATTACATACTCATATTGTTTTGGAGAGAGAAAACATTAAAATTCTCTCCTTGAGAGTATGACGTAAGTTTTAAAACTTTCATTAGATCCATCTCTTGTGTAGCTCCCAATACAATCCTTCAACTTTTGTTGCAATTGTGGTAGCCCTTGCAATTGTCTCTACATGTTTTTCATAGTCCAATTGTGTTGATAGAAACATGTCAAGGCCCAATCCATAATCCATGCCATCCTCCAACCCCTACCCTAGAAGGGCCTAAGAAATCTGCCAACCATGGTGTGAGTTATTTCAAGGAAGTTGAGATAATGAAAATTGGCTCAGGGTCTTCCACCTCTTCCCTCTCCTCCTTCTCTTTCTTTTCTTGTTCATGGGATTTTTATCCCTATTCTCCTTTTCTTCTTGCTCAAAGGAAATGAGGAAGAGGATCCATAATCCTTACCCATTACTCTTGATCTGTTGCTCAGAGGAAGAGGAAGAGGAAGAGGAGAAAGGGTGACAAACGTAAACCAAGATGACCTATTTATTGTGTTGTGAAGGCATACAATATTGACGACATTGACATCAAACAAGATATGAAAAATTTAAAAAAATAAGACATCCGAACAATAAATCAAATAAAATGAAGACATCTAAACCAAAATGTCATTTGTCATTGATATGGAAATGTACAAAATGTCAGTCTACTACAAGAAGAGACAACCAACATTTGTACAAAATACCAATTTGATACAATTTGCATATGCTTTAGCTTGGAAGAAGATGTACTATCCATTTTGGTACTTCTTGGCATGAAAATTTCTTCTCAATTCTCCTCCAGACCTGCAATCCATATTAAAAATTAGGAAAAGTAAGAATAGGTCACACAAAAAAATTTCCATTAAAAAAATATTATTTGTAAGAAATGCGGAATACAATAAGGATATAGTAGCAAGGAGAGTAGAGAGAGATACAATGCAAAGTAGATCAGTGGCAAATCAAAAAAATTAGATTAGCACACTATTACAAAGTGACTCCATCATCCACCCATGTGCTCTCAAGGTAGAGCTTAGATGGCGATATAGACAACTACAGCAAGTAGGAATTACAAGGGACTAACAATCCTTCAACAAGGATGTGTGTGTGTGTGCTTTGAAAAGAAAAAGTTGAAGGTAAATTTTCATCTTCATTGTGTAACTCATGCTTCACTTGGTACAATGAGCACTTGGTTCTTATCTTCAATGTTTCCAAGTGTTCATTGTGCATCCATACATCAATGGGTTTATCATTGAAATCATCTATGTTTTGTTTTGTCTAAAGGTACAAAGTCCCCCTCTCATGATGCCATCCACTATAAAAAAAAAATGCAATAATGAAGTTTTGGGCATGGATCATGTATTTACAGGTAATGGATCCGGATTGCACTTTGCAAAGTACCCCATTCAGTTTTTTTCAACTCCAACCCTCATCCAAAAATTCTAGCACATCTTCACTGTTTAAGTACGTAACCGACATCATTGTTATAGACACTTTCACATCAACATTTGCAAAGAAATCCACAAAGAAAATGATGGGAATAAAAATTGAAATTTTACTCAACTTGCTTGCAATGTTGGTCTTTTGACATTTTTGAATTGCATAGAAGATCTTGCACCTATAGATTTCACTTATTACTGAGCTTGGCAATGGCCACTCTCCACTTATAAAACTAGGCAGTGCAACCTTGTTGATAGTGCCCGAATCCTTCATAGATCTTGGTGAGATATAAAAATTATCATAAAAGAAAATCCCTTTTTCTGTCACATAACTATGTGTTCTCCCTTTGTAAATCTCTTCACCAATGGATCCATGCTAGACATCTAAAATATCTATGACCACTTGTTTCCATTCCTCTATGCTTAAGGGATATAGGTCTGTAATGAGCATAGGAGAGAACCATCAACCAAAATTATAAGAATCATTTAGAAAACCACAAACGTAGTAGAGAACCACAAAGCAAAATTATAACAATCAAGTACAAAAGATAATCTAATGTGTACATCTAAGAAACAAACAAGAAGAGAACCACAAACATGTGAGAAACACTTACAGTTAGCTCTGTGCAGAGGAAGATTTGAGCTTTTGGGTTGTGGATGAAGCTCCTTGTGCATGTAAACATGTTGTACTAAAACCTCTTTCACTGTCTTCTTGTCTCAATAAGTTCAAAGTATTTTACTCTCCCTTTCTAGCATGACAAGAATGGGTTCTTAGACGAGGATTTTCTTCTCCTAATCTGTTGCATTATAATCCAACTACCCTTGGTTATAGATATTGGGATCCATTGGTTGTGCTCATCTAATGTGGCATAAGTGGTGATGGATTCAATGCATGTGCTAGGGCATTTAGATCAAGTGTACTCCATTTCTTAAGGAGAATAAGATGCATAGTAGATGGGGGTGAAGAGAGGAAAGTAGGAAGAGGAGGAAAGATGAGGGAAGGGGAGGTGGGACAAAGAGGGGAGGGAAAAGGAGACCATGAGAAGATTCAAAAAACAAATACAATTTCCAAACAGAAGATTCTATAACGGAAGTTATCCCCTCATTAGCTTAGAGCACTCTCTCTCTAAACATTAAAAGGAAAAAAAGAGATCTCAAACTTCCCTTAATGGCACTTGGATCTCATATAACAACATTTGTACAAGGTTCTCTCTCTCTCTCTCTCTCTCTCTCTCTCTCTCTCTCTCTCTCTCTCTCTCTCTCTCTCTCCCCCCCCCCAAACATCAATCGTTCCATAACTAAGATCCTTCTAACTTTCTCTCTTTCACTCACCATGAGTTCAAAAAAGGACTTGAGTGTGTTGTGTGCCTCTGTCGCTTTGACATCCATGATATCTTTTGAACTCTTTCCAAATGCAAGCATTCCTATCACATCAAGTGCATCAATACATGGATTAATAGTCATTCCATCTTTCCTTTATGCCAATTCAGAGTTGAGATTTATTACGTTTTCATAGTGGAGGATTTTTTATCTATAGTTAAGTGCAGCATTAGTGAATTCCATTGAAATTCCAGTACAAGGAGACCATTGTCAGTCACAAAAATTCAAATGTTGAAGCTTCAATAGGAATTGATAGAGAATTTTAGGTTTATGTGCAAACAAATGGTGAAATTTAGTGAAGGCAACTGAGTGCTAGTGCCCTCCTTGGCTTGGGTGGCATTTTACTACCTGGCAAGAACTGAGATTGATAGGCATTCTATTGTTTATGTCCCTTGCGAGAAGGATACTAAAAAGCTGTTTTTGAAACATAAGTCATATAGTTTTTGAGGTTGATGGCCTCCATATAAATTTTTTATGCTACCCTATGTTCCAGTGTAGACACTGGAATGCCTTGTCCTCCCATCTTTCTCTTCTTCCTAGTTTGAGGCGTTTCATTTAGAAAAATGCTAATGGTCTCAAAACTGCATGGCTGCATCTTTTGGTCAAATGGCAATATAAATATATGTGGTATAGAAGAAACACTAATTTTGAGGTTGCGATCATTAACCACAAATATAATTGTATTAGCATCGAAGGTGTCCACCACTTGTTCTATGATGGAGAAGAACCCAAAGACCATCATACCCTAGTTCTACAAAAATTCCCTTCCTCTATCTTGAAAGACATACTTGTCAATATATTGATATGAGAGTACTAGTGGAGGTTTCCTTAGTGCTAATCCCTACTTGAGGTTTTCTCTATCTTGAAAGACATATGTGGAAATAGGTTGAGGTTGCCTTGGTGCTAATCCCTACTTGAGGTCTACTCTGGCTTGGTTTTTCTCATTGAGAACTACTTGCATGGCTTGTGCTGATACAATGCCATGATTCCCCATCTTTGAGCTCTATGAGAGTGGTTTTGTGGAGAAGAAGAGCTTGCTAGATGAAGTAAACGATGAAAACCAAACATGCATTGGTGTCCTCTATGCATGTAGCAGCTGGAGGTGAAGATGTTGAAGTAGGAGGCTTTGCAACAGAGGGCTCTATTGGTGCAAGAGGGAGAAATGGTCATGAGTTCATGCACCCTCTTGATAGTTATTCTTATTCTAGCCATGTATGCTCCACTCTTGCATTCCTTGGGGCAATAGAAACCACCATTATTGACATGGCGTTCATGAATTTGCCATGCCTTATAATCATTATCAATGGGATACCCAAAAAGCAATAATCTGCTATATAGAACTTTCCCATAGGAGTTGTTTAACTCCATGGGGTATCATAGAGGTGGGTCAGAGTCTATCAAATCTTCCTCTATCTCAACCTGATGCATGTGTAACTCCAAGTTTAGACTCTTGATGCCATGTAATACATTGTTGGCAGCCAAATAGCCAGACAAAATAGCCAAACCAACCAGACAGGCCCCGTCAAGTTCCCCCTTCATTTTTAGCCCAAATTTGGATATCTATTATTTTCTAAAAAGCCTTTGTAATTATATGAGAGTCTCTAATTTTATTTGGATCATCTTGAGTTTGTCTATGCTACATCCGAGTTGTATAATTTATAAATGAGTCTCAGCCTTGTAAAGTCGGTCACTCACCAAGAGAGCCCTAGGTACGACTGAGAGCGGCTACTCTCATGCGCCTTGTAATCTCATATATTAAGCTCTGTAATCACATTTTGATTCCAAAACTTGCAATGTGTTCCTTCTTTATTTCTCTTTCATTTGAGTGTATTCATTGTTGAGTCTGTTGTGATTTACAACTACGCATTAGTAGGCTAAATCTTGCTGATTTGAGTGTGGTAATGACTATTTTTTGACCTTCCAAGCATAGGAGAATGTTTCTAGACTCTAGGGAAACCTTTTTGTATGTTTTGTTGCAATTTCTAGGACCTTGATCATGATGGATTGTGATTTGGGTACCTCATTGGATTGCAAAAAAACTTGGTTGGTTAGTGCCCCTAAGTGTCGTGTACCTCCTCCCAAAGTTTCATAGAATTTGGACTATTTTCAAGTTCTAAAATGTGTCAATGGATGAGTGCGCTGACACAGAACATAAGCAGGTTGCCAGATCAAAGAGTGATAGTTTTGCAGATGCTAGAGGTCTTGCCGTTTCGTAGATTCACTTCTTGAGGTTGACACCCTCAAAGAGTCTCCGCTCCCCGTCAGAGTTGCTTCCCTGAGTATTGAAATTATGTTAGTTCCAGAAAGCTATGATGTAGACGTCCATCGACAACCCGCTAACATTGGCACCGTTGTCGTGGATAGTGATGATCAGGTGGTGACTGACCTAGTCAGAGCATTTTACTTAAAGATTTTTATTTTGATTTCAATACATTTACATTTTAGTAGTCGGGCAGCTAGACACAGGGTTTAGCGCTTGGTAGAGGCTAGAAGTCGAGGACTTGCTAGGTGTGCTCTTGAGAGGTATTAGGAGTTTTGAGCGAGATACGAAAGCATTTCATTCTGCATATTCTATGATGCTTTGAAAGTATTGTTCCATATTGCATTTTTCTTCTAGCTTTGCACGATTTGTTGATGTTTAGTCATATGATTCAATTCTGCAATTAGGAGTAGGTTAGGTAGCATCTATAACCATCAAATTAAGCAAAAAGGATCAGGGATGAAGAATCATAAAATCTAAAATTCTAGAAATATGATGGTTTGAGCTCAAAAGAAAATACAAACCCAAAAATGAGCGGGTAAAGGGGTTGACCAAGTTAAAGAGAGCTGATCTAGAAAGTTTCAAGCCAAAACGTGTAGGAACATGGATCAAAGAGAAAGGTTTTCAAATCCAAAAATAAGTGGATAGTAGACTCCGTAGACTTCAAGTAACCATTTGACCAAGTTTGGGGTTGTGATCTGTTGGAACATGGATCACAATCCATGTCCCCATGTTAGATTTTGGGATTGTAACCTTACACACTTGTAGTAAAGACCAACACAAACAACTTCTCCAAAAACAAGGGTACCAAAAAACTTCAAGAAGAGACTCAAACAAGTATAAAGTAAATCAAGACCAAAAACCACAAAATAGACTGACAAAGTGACCTTTGAGAGACCTAAGGGGAATCAAACCACCTAAAAATCACTCAATAGGTATCAAGAGACTATGACAAACCTGTGTGCTAATATCAAGTGATTGTGACCCTAGGGTGCATGGATCGTGATCCATGACCTTTTGAAACATAAAAGACGCAGATTAGCACCAGAGTTAGCACTAGTCCCTGATAGCATAATGGTGTCTTCAAAATTCAATTTGGCACTGAATTGTGCAATAACCCAACAACTGTAAAGCAATAACCACCATAGTACTAGAGACCAATCAAGCCATATTTCAATGAAGGGTAGTGTAAATCAAGGGACTGTACCTACCTTGGAGACGATCTGGGAGGAAAGTCTGTCTGATGCTTCTTTAGAGAGATCATATATCTATATGGCTAAGGGATCCAAAAGTGTGAGTTTCAAGGAAGAAACCAAAATGGGAGTAGGACAGTCACAGCATGCACCAAACCTGAAACTTTTTAACCTACAACCTATGAAAAATGTGGTCTACAGTAATGATTTCTTACAACACAACACTATGCCTGATTGTGTTTGTGATACATTTATCCCATACTGCAGAGATTTTGATACTTATGGCTTACATGTCTGCACTTGTAATCTAGATCTCATCGAAAATACCATAATAAAGAAAGTCCTTGCTAAGGGACTCAATCACATACCCACTTTTCCTAAAAACCCATATCTTGCTTTAACAACTTAGCTTTTTAACTGACCTTGTCGGTACTCTCCGACTGGAGAAGACAATCTAATGGACTTAGTTAAATTGGTTGAAAAATGCTTCTTTCAAAAGATATCGCATATAGCTTTTTAGTGGATGTCTATTAAGAGCACTTAGATCACACCACAACTAGCTGACGATTTTCAAAAACTTTCACATAACTAGTTTATTGTTGGACTTGATAAAAGTTCCAATTGTCCCACTCTTATATACACAAACTTGGCTTGGAATGCAACTCACTCTAGGATTTTTGGGAAGGAATTCACACCACTTAATACTTCCCCTTATGAGGTCACCTATGATATTTCAAAACATCTTGAAAGTATAGGGTATTCTATAAAAAATACAAAACTTCGTGTACTTTTCCCCACCTATAAGTTACATAAGCATAAGTTTAGATGGATATCTGATGCCTTGAATTGTTTTTTTACCAAAGATATTACCCTTTGTCTTGACTTGATTCTTTCAAAATTTGAGAATGTCTATGCATCTAAACAAAAAATCTGCTCTAACTTTCTTCAAATTCACTATAACCCATTCTGATTGGTAAAAATGCCACTGAGGTTACACTAAACCTCCCTAAACAAATTTTCCATCTTTTCACAGTTGATATTACTCAGTGCTATAAGAATATAGCTTTGGAAGGTGAATTAGGACTGAAAGATGTTCTATCTCAGATGATTAAACTAGCCTTCAAAAATGCTAGGACTAATGGCTTCTTTTACATATCGCTCTCCAGAAAACCTAGATGGATTAAAAAACCACAATCTTCTCATCCCCTTCACTTTCATGATATAAAACTTATCTTCGGTACTTGATAACTGTACCATCCTCTTCCGAGGATAGTGCTTTAAGAAAAGCTAGGGCATTCCCATGGGATTTTCTTGCTCACCTGTAATGTGTAATCTATACTTAGCCTTCTTTGAATATACATGGTTTCTCAAAACCATGAGTGACAAAAGTAATTATCATAAAATTCCACATTTTAATCATACTTACAAATATATGGATGACTTATTAAGCCTCAACAATAGATTTATTCTTGGATGAGATTAATCTTGTTTATCCCAACTGCTTAAAAATTCAACCAACCTTTAAAATTGGGTTCACTACACCAACTGGATTTTTTGTCATTACTATCCAATTCCTTAACTTTTAATTGAACTACATAACCCTTGTGTAGCAGACTATGACCAGAAGTTCTCTTGGAAAAGAGACCTTTTAGATATCCCACGTATTGAATTCTTAAAAAAGAACAATAATCGTCCACATAAATCTTCTCTTAGTACATGCATTAGCCTCCTATACCCCCCCCCCCCCCCCCCCCCCCTTTTCTCTCTCTCTCTCTCATACACACACACATGGCACACACACAACACAATCACACACACACACACACACACACACACACACACACACACATGAGCTTCAGAGCTTGAGATCTTCATTATTTGGCATGCGTGCCAATTTGTTTGTTCATTAGGAAATTTTAGAGATCTTTTAGAGAGCCTTATAGAAGAGATGGAAGAAAGAGCTCCTCCAATGAGATAAGGGCCAATGTTACATATACAAATAGGCTATTATTAACAAAAATATTAAAAAGGTATCACCCACTCATTCAACGATCCAACAATCACCTTTTTATTAAAAGCGAGTTTCATTTTCATGGACTAGGAACCACACATTCAATATGGATTTTGTTATTGCCAAAATGAAAAACAAATTCACAAAACTATTAACTAGTGGCAGAATTTGAAGTTTTTGACACCAGCAATGCTTCTAGAACGCCCAAAAACCTAAAAATAAATTTCTACTTATTGGGCTAGATGCAAAAACATGGTACCCTAATCATCAATGGCTAGCGTTAGGCTATTGAGGGTGAAGCCTTAGCTTAACCATGGTGTTTGGGTTAGGGTTAGAGATATGGAGGTTAGGGTTAGGTTATGCCAAGTGCAATAGCATAGAGAGAGAGAGAGAGAGAGAGAGAGAGAGAGTAGAGAGATTAGACACAATTATAATGCTCAAAGTGAGATAGATTGATTAAAGAATAGCCTCTAATATAGGTTGTATACATTTCTATCATCACTTGTATTTCCATCAAGGTGTGTTTGTGGCAGGTGGTCTTGGAGTAGCTTTAGCCCGTGGGAGTGCTCCTAAATACAAAAGTAAAAGGCTCTGAGCATGGAGCTCACGGTAATGTGGGCCTTGGAACCGCACTGTGGGAATGAGGGCTTAGAAAGATGCAAGGCCAAGTAGTGAGAATCGTTGCTATGATAAATCCCAATAAATAATATTGCAAAAATAAAAGGGAGGCTTTACAGGTTAATGAGAGCAGGTGCAACAGTATCCTTGCTAAGGCAATAAAATAATATGTGCACTGGGCTGGCATCGATGAGGCATCACAAGATGAGTATGTGCATGAGAAAATTGTAGTAATTGAGCCCTAATGTAGGCCACGTGAAGGAAAAGAAGTGGGTTAAATGTTATCAAATATATCGAGAACTTGCAGGCTGATGTTGCGACCAAGCATGTGAGGTCATGACATCAAATGGGGCAAGTTTTTTTATGATTATCATTTGCTAGCTCTTATGTGGAGCAATAAGGGGCAAACAACTAGAAAAATATTGCAAGAGCCCAATTGTAGTGAGGCTGGCCAATTGCAAGTTTGACGATGTGGCTCCTTGGCAGCAATTGTGCATGGACAAAATCTCGTGCAGAAAAGTGGCTTCAATGGTAGAGCAAGGAGCAGCTTTATGCAGTGCAGGGCCAAAGTTGGGAGAGATAGTGATGATGGTGGGTTAAGAATGGTTGTGATTCAATGAAGCACTCATGACTCGTTCATTTTGGGACTTGTATAGAATTAAGTAACTGCCAAGTTGACTTCCTTGCCTCCTCAAACTAGGAGGTTCCCACCAAAACAACGCGTGCGTGCACACACACACACACACACACACTTTAGCTTCAATTTGAAGGAAATTACAGAGAAATGGTGCTCTATTTATGTAGGATTAATCATGCAATTACTTGTGACTATGCATTAGGAAGAGAATGGGGTCTAGGAGGGCCTCTTTATTTGATAGTTTAAGGAAGTCAAACCTTTTGTATTAAGAAAGTAATCAAAGGACAACTTTTGAATTCAAACAGGCAAAACGGGCTAGTTTTTGAATTTGAATTCAAAGTTCCCCCCAAAATGGTAAAATCTAGCGGGTAAAACCATATCATGTAGCATATCTATGGAAAGGGCTCGATGTGTAGATTGTAGACGTGTGATCTCCGCTCAAATCAGAGATCATATGTGAGAGTTATGGAAGGCTGAAAATCATAAAAGTTTCCACCTCCTTTTTGGGGGGAAAAGTGAATCCTTTGACCAATCTTACACATCTCTTACACACCCACCATTCTTGCACACATGGCGTATACCTATTTGTCAAAATGTTAATCACCTCCATAAGCTCATGGCAAGTAAAGAGGCCCTCCTACACCCCATTCTCTTCCTAATGGAAAGCCAATTAGAGCAAGTGTGTATCCAACAAAGTGATGCAATGATTTGAAGCTTGCGTAAAAACTAATTTTGAAGCAAAAGTTGCACAAAAATAAATTGGAAAATGTAATGAAACACATACACTAATTGCAATTAAAATGTAAACACAATTTGCTCCTTGTCTAATCACCAAAAGGGTAGTGGAGCATGCTCAAGCCCAAATGGTGATTAGGGAGTAAGATTATTAGGGATGATAGTGCAATAGAAACTAATATGCCTACGCTTAGAACCCTCAACTCTGATACCACTTGGTGGGTTATATGTGTAAGCTTGGTCCCTTAATCATCAATGGCTAGCATTAGGCTATGGAGGGTGAAGCCTTAGGTTAACCATGGCATTAAGTTTAGGGTTAGAGATATGGAGGTTATGGTTAGGTTATGCCAAGTGCAAGAGCATAGAGAGAGAGAGAGAGAGAGAGAGAGAGAGAGAGAGTAAAGACACAATGATAATGCTCAAAGTGTGATTGATTGATTCAAGAATAGCTTCTAATATAGGCTTAGTACTTTACAATCATTGGCTAGAGAGGTTGCAACTTGTTGCTATTGGACCATCTCATCATTTATGTTTTCCTAGGTGGCTAGAGGGATTTCTCATATGATTCCACAAGTTGGGCTTACCCTAAAACTAATTGCCTTCTCTGACATTCGAAGAGGGAGAAAAGACAAAAAAACCCAAAAAAAGGATTTTTGTTGAATAAATTTTGGAATGGCCTCTACATGCCGGGAGGAAAATACTATCAAATGGCATGTAAAGGCCATTTCAAAAGAAAAATTCAATGCCCCCCTCCCCGTTTGAAAAACCCCCTTTAGGGGCTGTTTTGGCATTTTCTTCCTCTTCGGGTGTCAGAACGAGGCTCATTTTTTAGATTTTTGGGCGTTTCGGATGCATTGGTCATGTCAAAAGCTTCAAATTCTAACATTACTTAGAATGTGTTTTTTTCCATTTCAATGATGATGAAAGCCATATTGAATGATCGTCACCTACTTCATGACAAAGACACTTGCATTTAATGAAAAGGTGACCGTGTTGAAATATTGGTGAAAAGTTAGGTTTGCATTTCAGAGTGCCTAGTGTCAAGAGAAAGAGAATGAGAGAGTTTGAGCTCTTCAAGCACACACACACACACACACACACACACACACACACACAAAGATGGAGGCAAAAGATTGTACTTCTTCTTCTTCACAAACTCAAGATAGGAGGTCTACAAAACATAAGGGAATATAAAAAGGGAACTAGTACAACGGTCTAGTATTAACCACTAGTGAGTGAGGTGAGTAGATAAGTGTGCCATCACTCCGATAGTTAGACCAACTCGGTGTAGTCCAACTGTAGTATCACTGGCAAAGATATGCTGATAGCCGGAAAAGACATGCCATATGGGGTGGCCTCTACACCACACATAGCCTGAACATCCCAACCATCATCTCAAGGTAGGACTAATCCTATAGGTAGAGAGGGGCACCACCTATCATAAGTGCGGCTAGGACGCAGACATACATGACCTAGGGTAGCAAAAGTGAGATGCCCTCTAGGTAACCAACATGAAATGGTGATATAGCAAACGTCCACATGTAGAAAATGCCTAGTCAACACTTAGGAGTGTGTGTACGAGGGAGATATGTGACAAGGTTGGAATGGAGCTTACTGACTGATTGGAGAGGCCGCACATGATGGAGTACAAGCAGAGTGACATACATGACACAAAGCATCCCGCGAATGTGAGAAAGCAAAACTAAGGAGAACAGAGAATGGACCCCAAATATCAAGACAATATAGCACCCTTTTATTGGTGATGATGATACTTACTGACTGGTTGGAGAGGCCGCACGTGATGGAGTACAAGTAGAGTGATATACATGACACAAAGCATCCCGCGAATGTGAGAAAGCAAAACTAAGGAGAATTGAGAATGGACCCCAAAGATCAAGACAACATAGCACCCTTTTATTGGCGATGATGATACTTACAAATGGTGGTCTTGATGGTTACAAACCTGGCTCTTGGCACTAGGGATTCATGATGGAATGTGAGCACCATATGGTGCATGGTGAAGTTGGAGTTAGCGGGAAGGTTAGTTGAGGGAGAACATCAAGACGATGCAGCCACCACTGACGATGTCAATCACCCACATCGAGAGTGGTCCAAGGTAGCATGGTATCGATGAAATCAATCAAAGCGTGCTCATGTTGCGTTGAGGGAGAGTAGTGACTACCTTATGTGCATGGAGTGGGCCTAACTAGTAACTCAACCATGGTATGGTGGATAATGAGGCAAATGGTGATGTTGCCAATATTAAAATGCCCAAGCTTTCAACTCAACATGATTCCATGAGCTCTCTAGCTTGGGGTGCATTATGTGCTTAGTGGTGCTTACCATATGGAATGCATGGAGCTAGTGTATTCCTCCCTTGTGTCTCTCTCTTTGTGCTTAGCGGAGGCCTCTTTATATAGGCTTGAGAGGTGGTCCTTACCAAATGGTCCTTGCAAATATCCACTGGTCGCAGGAAAAGATCTAGATGCCTCTCTACTAAGAGAGATAGAGAGAGAGAAGGTAGAGATAGAGAGAGGGAAGAGTGGGGGGGGGAAGAGTTCTTTTTACAACCCACTAGCCATGCCTAGGTTATTAGGGAAGAGTGGGGCTTTGGGGAATTTACAAGGGTTTTATGGGTGTCGGTGTGAGGTTTAGGGCTGCCATAATTGGTATTTTGTTGCGAGAAGCCGAGATGCTATGTGCTACCTCCTTTTGATGCCGGCCGAGGCATGCCTTCGGCGCCACTTCTTGTTTTGGTGTTGGTGATGCGTGAGTTGGCCGTCTTCTTTTATTTGGCATTGATTCCTTCGCTTTTTTTTATTGTGGGTGCGTATATGCGTGTGTGCATGTATGTGTATCTGTGTAAGTTCTTTTATGCATGTGTGTGTGTATTGGTGACTGCGTGATTGTGTTTGTGTGTTGTGTGTGCATGCGTATGTGTATGTAGGTGTGCGTATGCGTATGTATACGTGCGGTGTGTGGGAACGAGAGAGAAGGGGAAGGGGTATTATTTATAAATTTTGTATATATATATATATATATAAAATTTATTTACGTGCTTACTGTGTGCGTGTGCAGGGAAACAACTTGAGAGCACGAGAGTGAGAGAGAGAGAGGGAGCGCGGGCGCTGGGGAAAAAATGGGAGGGGGAGAGGGTGTGTGTGTGTGTGTGTAGTGGGTGTGTGTGTATAGAATAAGAGAGAGAGAGAAATGCCATGAGGGCGGCGCCTGCATAGGCCAACGGGAGAGAGAAAGAGGGAGAGTTCTGATGTTGTCGACCCAGAGAGCGAGGGAGGGGGTGTGAGAGGGTGTGTGTGTAGATAAGAATAAGAGAGAGAGAGAGAGAGTTCATCCTATTTTACTGCTGCGCCTTTGGGCCTCCGACACAGAGTGAGCTGGAGAGCGGGGTGAGGTGGCGAGGGAGGGAGAAGGTGAGGGAGTGGGTGTGGATAAGAGAGAGAGAGGGCCGGTTTCCGCGTGCACTCGGGCTAGTCCAGAGAATGCGCGAGAGGAAGAGAGAGAGCTTGGGGGGGCCCTCCGGGTTGCTTTCGATCGATAGTGAGCGAGGAAGGGGGGGGGGGGAGTTAATGAGGTCAAAGGGTGGGTAATGAGGGAGAGAGAAAGTGCATTATTATTATTCCCTTGTGGGTTGTTCACACGCAGCGAGAGAGACAATGAGGGAGAGAGAGAGTGAGAGAAGAAGAAGACAGAGAGAAAGAAGAGAGAGGAAGAGGGAAAGAAGAGAGAGAGAGAGAGAGAGAGAATATTATTATTGCATGGCGGGTTCCTCCATCGAGGGGAAGAGAGAGAGAGAGAGTGTGTGAGTAAGAGGGGGGAAAAGATAGTGAGAGAGAAAGGGAACACGGGCGCTGGTGGGAAGAAACAAGAGGGGAGAGAGGGGTATATGTGAGGCTAAGAGGGGGGGTAAGAGAGAGAGTGTGGAAAAATAATGAAAGAGAAAGAGAGAGATTTAAAAAAAAACGGCGGCCCGCTATGGGGATAGAGAGGTCACTGATATTTTATGCGTCCTTCGGGGTTTGGTGACAGTGATAATAAGAAAAAAATGTCTTTTTTTGTGGTTTTCTTGACTTCCTGCTCCTCGAATGGTGATTCATGCGGTTCTCGGTTTTGAAACCCAAGAACTCTAAACTCTCAGGCCGGGCTAGAGGGCGATGCGGCTAACCCAGTGTCATTAGCCCTCCCCCTAAGGTTAGGGCATTCATGCCTCTAACTCATCTGTTTGATCATTGTCGTCGAAGGTGGAGGTTGATGGTGTATCCTCATTAGGAATGTCGATAGACAAATCGAAGAAAATAAGGTTTGAGCCGCCAACGATTTACCTTGGTTTTATGAAGTTTACCATCAGCTTCCATAAGCTGGTAACTTCCATTGGCATACTTTTTCCTGATGATGAAAGGGCCCTCCCATCGGAGTAGGAGCTTCTTTTCTTTGCGTGTGTCAAAACGATTGTCATAGCGGAGCACGAACATTCCTTTCTTTAAATCTTTGCATCGAAGATGCTGGTTGAAGCTGAGCCGTCTGTGCTCTGCCTGTGCCGCATAATAATTAATTGCTTCTTCTCTATCCAGCTGTAGTCCAAGTCGAGGATGTGGTCTCTTAAATGCATGTTGGGCCGTTGAAGTTGGCTTGCCATCACTCTGAGACTTTGTAGTTGCACCTCAATAGGCAAGATTGCCTCCTTGCCAAATACCAAATGATATGGTGTGAACCCCAAAGATGTAAAGAATGAGGTTATGTAGGCCCACAAAGCTGGGAGTAGATACTTATCCCAATCTGCAGGATGATTGTTAACCTGCTTGGTGATAATTTTACAAACCATTCCATTCACTTTCTCAACTAGGCCATTACATTGAGGGTAATATGGTGATGAGTGCCTCCTTGTAATGCCTAGTTTTTGCATTAACTCTCCTACCAAGTCTGCTCTGAAACCTGGCCCTCTATCAGAGATGATTTCTAATGCTGTGCCAAACCTACAGCATATGTGCTCATAGACAAACTTAGCTACCTCTACCGCTGTGGTTCTAGTAGTGGCTAGCTTCCGCCCATCTAGCCATATAGTCAACTCCCATGATGATGTAGAATTTCCCTGAGTTGGCCCTACGCAATGGTCCTATGGCATCTATACCCCATTTTTCAAATGGTCCATATGAAAGGATAGGTATCTGTGGTTCAGGCATGAGTAACCTGGTGCCGGCCTTTTGACACAACTTACATGTCTTACACCAGTGGTGTACATCACGGTTGAGGCTAGGCCATACAAAAACAGTCTGCAAGATTTTCCTTGTTATATCTAGGGAAAAGTGACCACCACAAACATCGTCATGAAAACTGGCAATTACCCCCGTAATTTCATGAGAGAGAGGGACGTTCCTGAGTATTTGGTCCTTACCCTTACAATACAAACCGTCATTGATAAGCGGGTACCTTGTGGCCTTCCGGGTGAGCTATTGCTTCTGTCCCTTTGTTAGATCTAGTGGATATTCTCCTATTTCCAAAAAATGCATGATGTCAGGTAAGGCGTCACTACCTTGGAATAGAGGGAGATTTAGCTTTATAGCCCCAACCATCAGTTCGTGTAGTCTTTCGCTTGCTAAGGCATCAGCTTCATGGTTTTGAGCCCTTGGGATGTGGTGTAATTGAACTTCTTCAAACTTACCCAACAAGGTTTTTACACAGTTTAAGTGAATCCTCAAGCTAGTATTCTTGCATGTCCACACTCCATTTACCTGCCTTACCAAAAGTAGAGCATCCCCAAATACATTAAGGCGCTTTACCCCTTGCGAGACGCACCATTGTAAACCCTTGGTCAGTGCTGCATATTTAGCTTCATTGTTAGAATGTGATTCCAACAAATGGCCAAGCAAAAATACCTTGATACCTTTGTCATCAAAGACCACTATGCCTGCAACTGCTTTGTCGGATGCTCGCTTGTAGGCTCCATCAAAGTAGAGAGGGTGTGCTCTTTCTACTACCGGTGGCTCTGGAAGTGGTTGAATTCCTTCCCCTTTAGATTGCTTCACCTTCTTCTCAAAGTTTTGGTAGGTCATAAGTCCCCTCAAGCTTGCCCTTGTCGTGCTTTCCACCTATACCGTGTAGTCAAATTCTTGCAGACAAACTAGCCATTTAGTAATCCTAGCAGAAACATCCATGTGATGTACAACATAGGGAAACATCTCATCCATGGTTAGAATCACAAATTGCTTAGGCAACAAATATGACCTAAACTTTGTCACGTTGCAAAACTAAGAGCTAGGACTAGGTGTTCCACATGGATGAAACCTTTCTCTGCTGCTGTCATCATTCGGTTGGAGAAATAAATTGGCCTCATGAAAGATGTTGTTGTATCCTTATGGAGTAGCACAGCGCCCAAGGAGTCATCACCCACACTTGAGGTGACATAGAATTTTTCATCCCACTTAGGTGGTGAGATAGTTGGTAGGGTGGCTAAGACCTCCTTTACCTTGTTGGAGTGATGTTCGCTCTCCTCATTCTAGGTGAAAGTTGATCTTTGAGTGAGCTGTTGCAGTGGTAGAACAAGTTGTGATAGTAGATGTATGAATCTACTCAAGTACCTCACCTTTTGTAAAAAGGAGACCAGTTGACGTGTGGTTGTTGGTGAAGGTAGGGCTATGAGTGCGGACACCTTACTTGGATCGGCGCTGATACCTTTTGCTGAAATTTCATGGCCTAACAGAATGACTTTACCTTCCCCAATGTGGCATTTTTCCACATTTAATTGCCCACCTAGGCTTTGCAACCTTGCCAAACCCTCAGTTACCTTTTCTAAGTGTGAAATGCGAGGGCTATATATACAAAAATCATCAATGAAAACTCTTATGGATGTTCCAAAGAACGGTTGAAAGACATATGTGACATATCTTTGGAATGTGGCAGGTGCATTTGTGAGACCAAATGGCATAACTCTGTATGCAAAACAACCCCATAGCGTAATGAAAGTGGTTTTTAGCTGATCTTCCAAGGCTATGCGTATTTGAAAATACCCGGAATAACCATCACGCACGGTGTAGCATTCAAAACCCGCCACTTCATTCAAAATTTCATCCAATAAAGGGAGAGGAAAGTGATCTCTCTTTGTCGCTGCATTTAGTGGTTTGTAGTCAACGTAGACCCTCCACTTACCATTCTTTTTAGGCGTCACTACTACGGGTGACACCCACTCTAAGTTTTCTACAGGATAGATGAACCCTGCTTCTAGTAGCTTCCTTACCTCGGCCCAGGAGTGCATTTTCTTGTATGACCCCTAGTCGTCGTAGCTTTTGCACAACTGGTTTTACCCCTTTCTTCAACTTAATATGGTGTTTCACTACTGTAATACCTGTGATTCTCTCATAGTTGTCAATGAACAGGTCAAAAAATCCCATCAACATTTGCAAAAAATTATCTTTTTCCTCAATTGTTAACTCCTTAGACAACATACCCTTCAATCTACTTTCTCCTAGGCCAGGTGATTTACTTTCCTCTTCATTGCGTTGCCCTTCTGGTGATGGATTTCCAGTTGTGCTTACCCTTTGTGGATCCTTCATGATGATACCCATTACATCGATGGAAGTGTCACTTTTGTTGGTGGATGTGGTCTCCTCTTTAGAAGTGGAAGACTCACTAGTGTTTTCATTTGTTGATGTCTCTAGGTCCATTTGCTTCTGCTTGCCAGTCTTCATGTCGTAGTAGATTGTCTCCCCTTTCTTACCAGTCATGCGTAGAAGGCCAGTGCCTCAGTCCTCTTTTGCCTTCATGGCCATCAACCATGGTCTTCCCAAGATTAATGGATAGTCCTCCCCCTTAGTAGGCATTACAAAAACATCCACTTCTACCTCAGTGTTGAAAGCTTTTATCTTCACAGCACTTACCACACCTACACACTTTACTTTTGCGTTGTTTGCCATCTTTGCCTTGCATGGAGAAGGCCTGTCAACCTCGAGCCCCAGCCGAAGCATCATAGCTTCACTCATCACACAAATTTGTGCACCTACATCAATGTAGGTGTTTCCAACCTTTGCTTTGGAGCGCCTTGTACTTACCATTTTGGATCATTGTTGCCTTACCTTTGGTGCAAGATGTAGCAGCTGTGGCCATGTAATCTTTCGTCCTTACTCTGCCACATCCAATGTTAGATCATAGGGCTTAGAGCTTTCCCCTAACTGGAATTCGGTGATGCCTAATTTCCGTCGTGGCCTTGATGGCCTCTTGCTAGTCTCTGCTTTCATGCTTCTCTCATCATCAGATTGTGTAGCTTTCTCCCTCATAGCTTTCTTTACAGTCATGGCTTCAAATGGTTCTACAAAGGTTACCTTCTCCTTACCCTTATCCCTCTCCTTTGCTCTGGGTGGATCCACTACTATGGCCTTTCCTTTCTCTTCTAGCCTTATGATGTTTACAGGGTGATCAGGTGGTGGTGCCGGTGGAAGAGGTGGAATGGGTGCTTGTGGTGGTGCCTGGGGTGGACGTAAAATTTGTGTTGGTGGGGCTTGTGCTCGGGGTGGGGGTGTTCTTTCTCTAGGAGGTGACAGTTGGTTCCTCCTACCTCCTCTATTATAGTTTTGTTGTGGTTTGGAACAGTAGTACATACCATGACCATCTTCTCCGCAGTTGTAGAAGTGATACTCACTGTTTTGTCGTCGTGCTCTTCTCGGGTCTTGATCTCTTTCTTGATTTCTTCCTTGCTGTATCAAGTGGACAGACAAATTTTGTAGTTGGTCAGTAATATGGGCCAACATATCTTGTTGGTCATCTCTTACCCCAGGAGCCGGTGGTGGTGGAGGAATGGTGGTTGTTGTGGTTGTTAGTCAACGCAATGTTCCTGCTTCTATTGACTCGGGTTCTTTGGATTTCATTCGTAGCTTCTTGTCCTTAAGGCGAGCAATCTCGATGGCTAACTCGTATGTAGCTGAGAATCTACCCTTCACCTTATCCTTGAGAAGCAGCCATAAGCCATGCATGAACCGATACTTTTTTAGGAAATCAAGTGCAGCTTCCCCTATTGCTAGTGACTCAACCCACCGTTCCCACAAATCCACAAATTTGGACTCATAGGTGGCATATTCTAAAAGACCCTCCTGCTTTAAGTCTCTCAACTTGTCCCACAGCTTCTCTGAAGTGGTACCTCCCCCAAAGCACCTCTTAAAAGAAGTTTTTAAGGGCTCCCAGTCATCCTTAGTTGCTGGTGGAAGTGCGTTGTACCATGAACTAGCTTCTACTTCATGAGATGCTTAAAGATTCTAACCCAGGATTCATTTGTATCTTTGTTGCTTACTACACATGCTACTTCAAAGTCATCTAGGAAATCTGTTACGAAATCCTCCCCCTTCTTTCCTTTAAATGTTGGAAATGCTACACTTGACATGATTACTGAGAGAGAGATCTAGAAAGACACATTGGTTAGCTTGCAATCAAAAGGTTTTTTTTCTTTCTTTTTTTTTCCTTTACAAGGAGGCATGTATACCCTTTTATACTAGAACATGGATTAAAATCTCAAACGATACATTGCCTTGTACCAAAGGTAAGACAAATGGCTGATCTGATGCCAGCAGAACCTCAAAGAAGCACTCCCCACCTAGCATGGTGTCGATGACGTGCTGGTAGTGAGCCTTTAAGTCCAGTATTACCTTGATTGAGTGTACTCGTATTGGAATGTGTGATCTGCTTTGAGGTAAGTTGTACTGATTCATGTGAAGCTTAGAGGTCCTTAGTCACTGTCCAAGCTTGTGGGGAGGGTGGTGTTCTTTCCTAAAACAAGCTCAGTAGATCTCTAGTCTCTCTCGTGAGAGTGTGAGCATGTGCTTCCGTTATCTATGCTGCAGCATCAGGTGCGACTTGGAAACTGACTGTGATAATTACTTCGGTGACTTGAGTTACCCGATTCTCGAAGTAGCATAGTGTTGATTCTCTATTGTGCAGAGCTCCCTCCATCTTGTTGTTGTGGGTTGGTTGTAGGTTGTGGACATGGTTTCGACATTCTCCTTCTTCTTCTTGGTACCCGGCCTATGTATATCCATTGAGTTTGGCATGTTGGTTGACTCTCCCACTGCAAATTGATTACCGTTACGCCTGGCACTCGAGCTTCGATGGAGATGCGGAGTTTGTCCAATTGTGCTTGGAGCTCTTCTTCTTCGGTCGTCCAGTTAGGGAACCCTACTAGCCATTCATCCATCCACAAAAGTTTAGGGGTTTTAGTCTTGTAAACTGGAGGGTTTCATGAAAGGATCCTCGGTGGGGGCGCCAAGAAAAATGCTAGCCTAAAATGACATACCATATGGGGTGGTCTCTACAACACACATAGCCTGAACATCCCCAAGTAGCATCTGAAGGTAGGAGTAATCCTATAGGTAGAGAGGGGCATCACCTAGCATAAGTGCGGCATACACAACCTAGGGTAGCAAAAGTGAGATGCTCTCTAGGTAACCAACATGAAATGGTGATATAGAAAACGTCCACATGTAGAAAATGCCTAGTCAATAGTTAGGAGTGTGTGTACGAGGGAGATATGTGACAAGGTTGGAAAGGAGCTTACTGACTGATTGGAGAGGCCGCACGTGATGGAGTACAAGCAGAGTGATATACATGACACAAAGCATCCCGCGAATGAGAGAAAGCAAAACTAAGGAGAACAGAGAATGGACCCCAAAGATCAAGACAAGATAGCACCCTTTTATTGGCGATGATGATACTTACAAATGGTGGTCTTGATGGTTACAAACCTGGCTCTTGGCACTAGGGATTCATGATGGAATGCGAGCACCATATGGTGCATGGCGAAGTTGGAGTTAGCGGGAAGGTTAGCTGAGGAAAAACATCAAGATGATGCAGCCATCGACAACGTCAATCACCCACATCGAGAGCGGCCCAAGGTATCATGGTGTTGATGCAATCAATCAAGCATGCTCATGTTGCCTTGTGGGAGAGTAGTGACTACCTTATCTGCATGGAGTGGCCGTGACTAGTAACTCAACCATGGTATGGTGGATAATGGGGCAAATGGTGATGTTGCCAATACTAAAATGTCCAAGCTTTCAACTCAACATGATGCCATGATCTCTCTAGCTTGGGGTGCATTATGTGCTTAGTGGTGATTACCATATAGAATGCATGGAGCTAGTGTATTCCTCCCTTACTTGTGTCTCTCTCTTTGTGCTTAGCGGAGGCCTCTCTATATAGGCTTGAGAGGTGTTCCTTACCCAATGGTCCTTGCAAATATCCACTGGTCGCACGAAAAGATCTAGATGCCTCTCTAGTAAGAGAGATAGAGAGAGAGAAGGTAGAGATAGAGGGAGGGAAGAGTGGGGTGGGGGAAGAGTTTTTTTTTACAATCCACTAGCCATGGCTAGATTACTGGGGAAGAGTGGGGGTTTGGGGTATTTACAAGGGTTTTGTCGATGGTTCGGGTGGTCCGTGTGAGGTTAAGGGCTGCCAGAATTGGTATTTTGTTGCGAGAAGCCGAGATGCTATGTGTTACCTCCTTTCGGTGCTGGCCGGGGCGTGCTTTCGGTGCCACTTCTTGTTTTGGTGTTGGCAACGCGCGAGTTGGCCGTCTTCTTTTATTTGGTGTCGATGTCGATTATTCCTTTGCCTTTTTCTATTGTGGGTGCATATATGCGTGTGTACATATATGTGTATCTGTGTAAGTGCTTTTATGCATGTGTGTGTGTATTGGTGACTGTGTGTATTGGTGACTGCGTGATTGTGTTTGTGTGTTGTGTGTGAGTCGAATATGTAGGTGTGCATATGTGTATGTATACGTGCGATGTGTGGGAACGAGAGAGAAGTGGAAGGGGTATTTTTTATAAATTATGTATGTATATATATATATATATATATATATATAATTTATTTACATGCTTACTCTGTGCGTGTGCAGGGAAACAACGTGAGAGCACGAGAGTGAGAGAGAGAGGGAACGCGGGCGCTGGGAAAAAATGGGAGGGGGAGAGGGTGTGTGTGTGCGTGTGTAGTGGGGGTGTGTGTATAGAATAAGAGAGAGAGAGAAATGCTATGAGGGCGGCGCCTGTAGAGGCCGACGGGAGAGAGAAAGAGAGAGAGTTTTGATGTTGCCGACCCAGAGAGCGAGGGAGGGGGTGTGAGAGGGTGTGTGTGTAGATAAGAATAAGAGAGAGAGATTCATCCTGTTTTACTGCTACACCTTTGGGCCTCTGACACAGAGCGAGCGGGAGAGCGGGGTGAGGGTGGCGAGGGAGGGAGAAGGTGAGGGAGTTGGCGTGGATAAGAGAGAGAGAGAGAGGGCCAGTTTTTGCGCGCACTAGGGCTGGTCCAGAGAACGCGCGAGAGGAAGAGAGAGAGCTTGGGGGGGGGGGGGCTCCGGGTTGCTTTTGGCCAACAGTGAGTGAGGAAGGGGGGGGGGAGTTAATGAGGTCAAAGGGTGGGTAATGAGGGAGAGAGAGAGAGAGTGCATTATTATGATTCCCTTGCGGGCTGTTCACACGCAGTGAGAGAGACAATGAGGGAGGAGAGTGGTGAGAGAGGAAAGAAGAGAGAGAAAAGAAGAGAGAGAGGAAGAGGGAAAGAAGAGAGAGAGAGAGAGAGAGAGAGAGAGAGAGGAGAGAGAGAAGAGAGAGAGAGAGAGAGAGAGAGAGAGAGAGAGAGAGAGAGAGAGAGAGAGAGAATATTATTATTGCATGGCGGGTTCCTCCATTGAGGGAAAGAGAGAGAGAGAGAGTGTGTAGGTGAGAGGGGGGAAAAGATAGTGAGAGAGAAAGGGAACACGGGCGCTGGTGGGAAGAAACAAGAGGGGAGAGAGGGGTATATGTGAGGCCAAGAGGGGGGGTAAGAGAGAGAGTGTGTGGAAAAATAATGAAAGAGAAAGAGAAAAGAAAATGGTGGCGCGCTATAGGGAGAAAGAGGTCCCTGATATTTTATGCGCCCTTCGGGGTTTGGTGACAGTGATAATAAGGAAAAAATGCCTTTTTTTGTGGTTTTGTTTACCTCCGGCTCCTCGAATGGTGATTCATGTGGTTCTTGGTTTTGAAATCCGAGAACTCTAAACTCTCAGGCCAGGCTAGAGGCGGTGCCGCTAACCCAGTGTCAATGCGTATCCACCAAGGTGCACCAGTGAGACTGTCGATGGTAGTCATGCAGGTCTTACATGTTGAGATTGACATCTCAACATTCCTTTCAAGATCAATGCAATCTCTCGTATTCCAAGCATCACTCAAAATCACCATAGCTTCACCACTCCAAGGGCCTTCGTGAAGATATATGAAACCTGCCCATCCGTCGCCACATGTACTGCAGGTCGATGTCGTCGGCTAAGACCCTCTCTCTAATGAAGTGGTAGTGCACCTCAATGTTGATTTTTCTTGGCATGAAACATTGGGTTTCATGCCAACTAGCCTTTGTACATGTACTCCAAAGTTGTGAAGTAGCAATCCCGACCATGCTACCTCACATGCCGTCACTACAACACCCTTGTACTCTGCCTCTGTACGTGAAACAGAAACTGTAGGTTGGTTTTTGATGCTCCATATGATAGCAGAACTCCCAAGTGAGAACATTTAAACCCGCTGGTAGACCTACGAACATATATACTACCAACCCAATCTACATCAGCGTAGCCATAGAGCTGCAATTCCACATCATCCCTATAAAAGAGTGCATAATCCAAAGTAGCCCTCACAATGTGCAAAGTTCATCTCATTGCATCCAAGTGTGGTTTCCTGGGAGACTGCATAAACTCACCCACCAATCCAATTGTGTAGCTCAAGTTTGGATGTGAGATAGTCAAGTAGATCAAGCTGCCTACAATCTTCCTGTACATGCTAGCATTATCAAGCACTTGACTTGCATCATTTCCCAATTTCAAATTTTGATCTAAGGGCATTGCAATTGGCTTACAATCAACCATACCATACTTTTTCAACATATGCAAAGCATATTGCCTTTGTGACAACCATACACCTTCTTCTGCGCGAATAATTTCAATGCCCACCAAGAATACCGCAAGTCTCCTAGGTATTTTATGTCAAAATCCTACATAAGTAGAGCATGTACACCCTCTACTTTAGCACATTATCACCTCCAACAATCAAATCATCCACATAGATACATATTACCACAATTCCTGCCTCATTTTTTTGCACATATAATCAATGGTCTGCAAAGCCTAGTGAACTGAGGAATGCTCGTACCAATCTCTAGGTGCTTGCTTTAGCCCATAAAACTCTTTCTTTAATCTACATACAAGGTCACATAGCCTCATATTTACATAACCTTGTGGTTGCTCCATATGCACAATTTCCTCCAAGTCTCCATTCAAAAATGCATTCTTTACATCCATTTGTTTCAACAAACGTTTTAATGTGGCAACCACTATAATAAACACACGAATAGTATCCATCTTAGCTACGGAGCTAAACGTCTCCTCATAATCAATCCCATAATTCTATGCATAACCTTTGGCCACAAGTCTAGCCTTGTACCTTGTCACACTGCCATCAACATTATGATTTATTTTGTAAACCCACTTACATCCAATTGCTCCTTCTTATCCTTTGGTAGTGGTACCAATTTCCGTGTCCCATTTGCATCAAGTGCAACCATCCCTTGATCCATAGCTTGTTGCCATTTTTTATCCTTGACAGCATCCTCAAAACATGTGGGTTCTACTTCCTCAGTAATCTTCACCATAAATACACAATGATGAGCCACATAAATGTCATCAGCCAATCTTTGCACATGATTTCTTGTTCTTTGTGACTTGCGTAGTCCAAGATCACTTCCAAGTGCCCTATTCCTTGCTTGCATTCTTCTGGCACCCAGAGTCTTCACAGAGGGTATGGCAAACTCCTGATCCAAATTCTGCTCAGAACCAATGCTATCACCATCATCATAACCAACACTCAAATTTGGCAAATTAGGGACATCATCAACTTTTTCCTTTCCTTTTCTGATACATTTGAAGAGTTTGTAGAACTCACTCTTTCACGTAACCTGCTACTCCATGGATTCTCCCCATGACTTGCACCAGAGGACCCTTGTGGCCCACTCAAAACTTGTGACTGTGCACCTGTATTTTTTGCAGCCACACATCAGCCCCCAAATCATCTTTTACATCAGCATACCAACTTACAATTTCATAAAAAGTGATATCTTAATTGCTCACCCTCACTTTACCTGTCAACAGGGTTGTAACATTTGTACCCTTTCTGCTCAAGGGAATAGCCAACAAACACACATCTTTATGCTTTTGGATCAAGCTTACTTCCACGAAACTAGAATCGAGCTCCTAGGGCAACCCAATACAAGACATGAAGTTGTGGTTGCTTAAAGTAGGAGGAGAACATGAAGTTTTTGTTGGTGCCAAAAAAAAAAAAAACAAGGGCCATGACAAAGAGGCAATGGACTATTGTTGTTGGATACAAAAAGAAGGCAAAATCCTTTTATGTAGGATGAGCCATGTCGATAAAGATTTCGAGGTTACAACAATGCATATTTTGTTAGACTCAACATGAGAGAGAGAGAGAGAGAGAGAGAGAGAGAGAGAGAGAGAGAGAGAGAGAGAGAGAGAGAGAGAGAGAGAGAGAGAGAGAGAGAGAGAGAGAGAGAGAGAGAGAGATAGCAATAGATCCATGTCAATGAGAGTGGCATCGAGCCGGATTAGCAATGACTACTTGAGGACCGGGGGGGGGGGGTCACTACAAAAAAAAAAAAAAAACGATCGTGTTGGTCCAACATTAGGGATTCTATTATTCTATATTTTCTCACATTTTCATAGATAGAAGGGTGTTGAAAAATGGATCTTGATTTTTCTTTTAAAAAGATGAGTAGGAAAAGGGTCCCTTTTATTGGTGATCTTAAATGCAATCGATATATAGAATCTACTTGGTGACCCCTCCCCCCGGAAGCAAAACTAGCTATAGCCAACGGATGAGTAGAGATAAGAGATCAAACAAACCTTCATTATCTTCGACATTGATTGATCACAAGGAGATTTAATCCGATTATTATATAAGAAAACTAGAGCAAGATAGTAGAAAGATTCCAATTTTCCTAGTTAGGAAATAGCTAAATTATGCTTTTCTCAACCTAAGATCTTTGTTTGTACGTAGGTTGAGGATTTAAGTAGTTAATTTGACCATGCTATCTAAGAATCCTACATTTCTGTTGTATACTAATCCTATTCCTATAATTTTGTTATATAGCAATTATACTCATCTTACATGCTTCTCTAAGATAAAAATCCATTAATTGAAAGATGTAAAGGAATCTTTCAAGTACATATGTCACCTCGTCCTTCTCCTCCCCTCTTCTTCCATGTGTTTAGTAACAAACCTCCTCCCCCTTCTCCCTCCCCCCCCCCCCCCCCCCCCCCCCCCACACCCCCAACCTTGTTTTTGGCATACATCAACCAAAGAACGATTGAGCATGACACCTTTGATCTCCAACATCATGGGTAGGGATCGTTTGGTGAATTCTCTTATCTAATACACCCATGATTTACATAAGGCCTCCAAGGGCCTTTTGAAAGTTTATGGTGGATAGACAAAAGATCCATTCATATTGAGCTGACATAATGATTGTATTAGATTTTGAGATGGAGATGGAGGATCACATCATTTGCATAGTGGCCATCTACAGACTCAAGAAAGGAAGGTGGCATTAAATGTTGGAAAGTGATATTCATCACATGTGGGAAAAAGGTCAAGCATCATGTGGTTATACAAAATAGCATGTGACTATAGAGAATCATGTGTTAGGGAAATCCATGTAGTAAGGTGCATGCTTAGTATGCTTGGCTTTTGGGGCTTGGTCACGTATTGAGTGTAAGCTAACAATTTACCCCACCAAACACCCTCGTAAGTTGAAGCTTACACGATGTTCATGGATACTAATAGAGGAGGTTAATATGGGTCACTTAGGGTAATTGCACATGGATCATAAGATGAATCTATTGCAAAAGAGCGTAGGTCTTACCTCCAAAATCCATTACAATACATCATCATAATAGATAGTGTTGGCATCCCCTTCTTCTTCTTCAATGTGCTATGCAATGAGAGAGTGATGTCTCGGAGATTCAATTGTGGGTGTTGGAGTTTGAACCCACCTTTCCATCCAAAGGCACTGAGTGGGACACATTCTTTAAGTTTGAGCTTTCATAGCTCTGAACTAGGGAAAACCTCAAGTCTGGATAAAATGAGCATGAGTTCCCATGGTTGAAGGGAAAACAAGAGAAGAAGTTCCTCAGCTGATTTCCACCTGTGTAGTTTCCCTTTCCAAAGAACTTGCCAAGTGGTGACTCCTTTGTTGTGACATTGAAGTGCCGTCCTTCTCTGATTATTGGCAATAGGGGTTAGATGGGAGAGAGGCCACCAAATGGAGTCGAATTGCCGGACATCATTAAACCTGTTGCTAGACCAGAAGGCTCATAGATTAAGCCTTGCCCTATTCCACGCACCCCACAAAGATGCAGGCAAGTGCGACCCTTTAGCCTTGATGGGGAATGGCCCAAAAAAAATAGTGATCCAGCTCAGTTTTTGCCAAGGCTTCCAATTGGCCAGAGCGAAGCTATTTTACTTTAATAGGTGGAGAGCCCATTCTTGGCTAGTATCTTAAAGAGAACAGATGAGGACTTTGACTGCTATTTATATGTCCATTTGTAATATTTTTTACTCCTAGACCCCCTTTTACTACTGGAAGACAACAAATATCCCACCGAACTTTGGCTGCAGCTTTCTTAAAAGTTGGCTATTATTGCTTGGATAATCGAGTTGATGGTATTAAAGTCCTCGCTACCATATTCTTAAATTGAGGGTTTTGGGTTGACAACGAAGCATAGTAGAAGCGTGGATACTTAATCACTGGCCATTGGAAAAGCTGGAGCTAGGCTCTAAATTTGGCTATATGAGTACAACTTTCCCTTTTTCCTTTCTAGTGATCATCATCCATAGCTGTTGGACCTTTGGTGGATGATTTGGTGGTCCTTCATTGTGCCCTCCTTTCTTAGTCTGAATTTCTAGTTTATCAAATGGCTAGTTTGATGGACCCTCCATGCTTGATTAGATGCAGTCCACGAAACTAGAGCCGAGCTCCTAGGGCAACCCAATACAAGACGTGAAGTTGTGGTTGCTTAAAGTAGGAGGAGAACATTAAGTTGTTGTTGGTGCCAAAAAAAAAAAAACAAGGGCCATGACAAAGAGCCGATGGGCTATTGTTGTTAGATACAAGAAGAAGGCAAAATTTTTTATGTAGATGAGCCATGTCGATAAAGATTTCGAGGTTACAAAAATGCATATTTTGTTAGACTCAACATGAGAGAGAGAGAGAGAGAGAGAGAGAGAGAGAGAGAGAGAGAGAGCAATAGCAGTAGAGCCACGTCCATGAGAGTGGCATCGAGTCGGATTAGCAGTGACTACTCGAGGATCTAAAGGGGGGGGGGGGGGTTCACTACAGCCAAAAAAAAAAAAAACGATCATGTGGGTTCAACATTTGGGATTCTATTTGTAACATTTAATGGCCTAGTAACTTGTGTGTAGCGGAAAATAGCATGAGCATAGTGAGCATTTCATTAGAATAGATTCCTAATGAGATTAACAAGAGTGCTTGGGTGGAGAGAGCAACAAAAAACATAACACCTAGTTAGATAGCATGAACAATACTTCAAAAAGAGAGAGAAAATTAAGCAATTGACAACATTTGAGGACCGGATTTGCATGGAGCCGGTCCCCCCTCCAAAAGGCTTTGTATTATGGTTTCTCCATCAAGAGAGACATTTTACAATACAATTTCTTGTGTTCCTTCAATACTAGCTAGTGAAATGAAGATGGAAACTTCATGCACAACGGAAAACACTTATCAAACACAACATCAATTACCTCATGGTCTCAGACCCAAGACCTCACACACCTTCGAAGATGGTGAGAGCTAGCGGGGTATGAGAGTAGAATATTGAGAGGAAGAAGGAGTATTTTTACGAGAAAGATGTACATCTCCTCACATAATCACTCATATTAGCATAGCTTAGCTTAGTAATTAGCATGGTAGAGGAGATGAGCATGCATTGAATCTTGGCTCTTGGTTGGATTTGCATCACAAAGCCAAGAGTTTTTGGTGTAGGCCTCCCTTCTCACAAGCTTGGAGTAGGTGATAAGCTTTCCATTAAAGCTTGAGAAAGAGAGAGAGTCTTCTTTACTTCACACATGAGCTAGTATGAGTGTTTAGGTGATAATGCTTTGAAAAATCAGCCCCTCTCTCTCTCTTGGTCGACCCCTCTTGCTATTTGCTCTTGCTAGCATCCTATTGGACCTCCCCAAGCTAAACCAATGGTAATTAAGCAGCATAAGTGATAGCCTTCTGAGATGTGTCCCCCTTTACCCTTTTGTGAGAGCTTTAGGTAATTATTTAATTCAACTAAACTCTCATTGGACCCCTTTGCCTCCTGGCCAATAGGAATCACGCAAGCCATTGGGCTGTTGAATGCTCATTGGTCCCTTGGGAGACTGTCCAATAGTCTTCTAGAGAGCTTAATTCTTATTGGTTCTTTTATTAAGTGTTTTTAAATTAATTAAACTAGATTTACTCTAGCCTAATTCTCATTGGTCCACCTCCAAGGCCATCCAATAGGAATTGGGTACACCTTGTGGGCATCTAAGCTAGGGAGCTTACACGTGTCCCTCATTCCCTTTGTGTAAAGGGAGCTTGTGTGTGTGTGTGTGTGTGTGTGTGTGTGTGTGTGAGTTTCTCTCTCATCCCCTACTTGCAAGGCTCGCCCCCTCCTATGTAGGGATTGCCAAAGACTTTTGGGACACACACAAAGCATCCAGTTCCCCCAATGTTTGACCTTTGGACACAACCTTTGAATTTTGGAACCTTAGCATTTTGGAAGTCTTAATGGGCTGAACCTTAGGGTCTTTTAAGCCCATTGTTTCACATGGATCTTTTACAGATGGACCCCCCTTTCGATCCCTATTTTCCCTCCTTTGAATCCCTACTGTGGCCGGTCTGCTAGCTTAACCAATTGTATTCTAGCTTTTTCTCCCCTGGAACTTCCCCATATTAAATGATCAGTTTAACATGAGAAAATCATTTAGGAGAATTAGATATTGATTATTATGACATTACCTCTCTCTTGAAATCATAGTCTTCCTTCGACTATGGGGTAGAGAAGATAAAGCATAGTTATTGGCCTTTTTTAGCGGGTAGAGGATCCCTATCTTACGCTACGACATCATTCCACAATGGATGACCAGTCCATTTGGCGCTTGAGAGCCTGAGGCTAAAACAAGCATGTCTGCACATTAGTCCTATCATCTTCCATAGTAGGTTTAGGTTATACTTTAATTGTATGCCTTGCATCCATCTAGCATATTCAAAAGGATAATTCTTGAACTTAATAAGATATCTTCGGATAGTCTTACCACCTCTTAGTACCTTGTATTCATGTGGGAGAATGGACTCTGGCTGCAGCACCTCTTCTTGGTCCTCGATCTCCGGTGGGTCTTCAATAGTTGGTTCTTGAGGTGGCTCTCCTTTGTAAGGCTTTAGTAGGCTCACATGGAAAGCATTGTGTATGAGCCAATGGTTGGGAAACTTGAGTTGATAGGCCATCTCATTGATTGGCCTAAGAATCTGGAGGGGACCATAGTACCTTTTTACTAGCTTAGCATAGTACTTTTGGTGTCC
Organism: Adiantum capillus-veneris; assembly: GCF_014529385.1. NCBI lineage: Eukaryota > Viridiplantae > Streptophyta > Polypodiopsida > Polypodiales > Pteridaceae > Adiantum > Adiantum capillus-veneris. The sequence continues at coordinate 120,175,185 of NC_140949.1, read as the reverse complement.
CATGGGATTCTTGCCATCGTGTGCCTTAATCGAGCCTAGGGAAATTTTAATAAGACCCAATCATTTTCTTTAAAGACTTGGGCTCTTCTGTGCTTGTTAGCAGCAACCTTTTGCCTTTGCTTCTGCGAGATAGAGATAGCATCCTTGATATTTTGGAAAGATTCTTGTAGGTCTTGGCTATACTCATCTCCAACGAAGATCTTCCCGTGTACCTTAAGTAGCAAGGGACTGTTTGATCTTTCATCAATTACCTCAAAAGGTGCTTTTACCGTGGAAGTATGTACAGTGTTATTGTACGCATACTCCACTAAGGGTAAGTACTTCTCCCATTGGGATCTTTGATCTACTTCCGTTACATAGGCTTTTAGTAGGTCGAGAATTGTTAGGTTAGCTATTTCACTTTGGCCATCCGTTTGCGAGTGATAGGCCGAACAGAAGTTTAACCTTGTTCCTAAATTCTCAAAGAGATCCTTCCAGAAATTACTGGTCATTCTAGGATCTCTATCCGGCACTGTGGACATTGGCAAGCCATGGTACTTGAAGATAAGTGAAATGAAGAGGGTTGCCATTTGATGGGCTTTGATAGTCTTTTTGACAGGTATAAAATGCTCGCTTGTTTACTGAACCTGTCTACTATCGTCCATATTCCCCTATTCCCATGGATAGACTTAGGCAATCCAAAGATAAAATCCATGGATATGCTTTCCCATGGTGAATTAGGGATTGGCAAAGGTTGAAGCAATCCAAGTTGCTTCCCTCTATCAAACTTTGTCTTTTGTCATGCCACACATTTAGAAACATACTCTTGTATGTTTGCTTTCATGGTAAGCCAATAGAAATATATTTCAATGCCCTTTAGGGTAGACTGCATCCCTCTATGTCCTGCATAAGGAGGAGAATGAGATTCATACATTACTTTCTCACGCAGTGAGCTAGTAACACATAATCTATTGCCATAGAGAAGATAACCATCTTGTAAAGTAAATGGTTCCTCTTTCTTCCCTAGTGCAAGGGCTGAAATCACATCTCTAAAATCGGGATCAATAGAAAACTCAACTATCATAGAAGATAGATCATTGTGAGTTGCTATGGAAACCGCATTCACTCTCGGCCATCTTGAGAGTGCATGAGTTACTTGATTATGCTTGCCAGCAATGTGAGCAATATGAAAAGGAAATTGTGAAAGAAAATTTACCCACCTCATTTGTTTGTCAGAGAGCTTGGTCTGCGTCATGAAGTACTTAAGACTTTGGTGGTCCGTTCGCAGAATAAAAGGAGTCCCTAATAAATAGTGCTTCCATGAGTCTAAGGCATGTAGAACTGCGAGGAGTTCCTTTTCATATATACCTAAAGCTTGCTCAACAGGGTTGAGCCTTCAACTTTCATAGCCTATGGAGTTCCCTTCTTAAAGCAAAACAGCTCCAAGGCAATAACCACAAGCATCACATTGGACCTCAAATGGTTTTGAGAGATCCGGTAATGTAAGCACAGGTTGAGAGATAAGCTTTTCTTTAAGATTTTTGAAAGCATTGTTTTCCTTGGCAGACCATGTGTATCAAACGTTTTTTTTAATGCACACATACCTATAAAGCTTCTTAACTCATGAAGATTCCCTGGTTTAGGCCATCCCTTTATTACCTCTAACTTTGATGGATCCATTTGGATGCCATCTTGAGAGATAATGTGACCTAAATACTGAATCTCTTGCAAGAAAAATTCACTTTTCTTTCGATTAACATAAAGTTTATTCTCTCTTAAAACTTGAAATATTACTTGTATTCGTCTAATGAATTAGAGTAGATGATAATATCATCAAAGAGCACTCCAGTGAAGGTTCGATGAGGCCTAAACAGCATCTCCATCGAGCGGTTAAATGTGGCTGGTGCATTGATCAAGCCAAAAGGCATGACAATGTATTCATAAAGAACCAAACGTAGTGCGAAATGTGATCTTTACAATGTTTTGATCAACTACCCTTATTTGATGATAGCCACTTTTTAGATCAATCCTACTGAAGTAGGTGGACCCTTGTAGCTTATCAAATAGGTCTTCTACCTGTGGAACGAGAAACCTATTCTTGATAGTGATCCTATTTAGTGCTCTATAGTTGACACACATACGATATGTGCCGTCTTTCTTTTGCACTAGTAGCACAGGAGAACAAAATGGAGATGAGCTAGGCCTAACCATGCCCTTGTCAACTAACTCATGCACTTGCCGCATAAATCTCCTCTTGCTGAGCTTGAGAAACTGTATAAGGAGGTTTATTAGGCGGTGAACTTCCTATAAGAAGTTCAATTGCATGGTCATCATTGCCTCATTTAGGAGGTAGCTCACAAGGGATGTCGTCAATAAAGACATCTTGAAACCCCTTGAGAAAATTGGATAACTCTAATTCCTTTTGATTGTGTATATTTTCTTTTGCTAAAGCATTAGGTTCATTTTGAGAATCTTTAACAAAAATCATATACACGGAAATAGAGCTCTTTATTGACTTGTTGAAAGCTTGTGTATGTACAATGGGTATTGTGTTACCCATTTCCTTAGCATCTATATACATATCTTTTTCCTGAACTTAAAGGAGATTCATTGACTTGTTGAAAGCTTGTGTATGTACAATGGGTATTGTGTTACCCATTTCCTTAGCATCTATATACATATCTTTTTCCTGAACTTAAAGGAGATTCTTCTTTCAGGAAATTTAACATTGGCAGCCATGCATGGTGCCCCTAGGATTACATCCTCATGCTTGAGAGGAGAGATAAAGCAAGTCCTCTTTGTCCACATAGCTTTGGACATGGAGCCTCAATTTCTTGATTAAGGGAGTGACTAAAGCTTCTGCCCCTTGAAAGCACCGTCTGCGGTAGGACATCTCCCATCTCGTAGGCTTGTATGCCTATCTTGGTGGCCAACTCTATAGATAAAAATTATGAGTAGAACCAGGGTCAAAGAGAAATAAAAGAATCATGTTCTCTTACATTTCCCCAAGCATGGCATAGAGGAGATCCTTTGTGTGAGTTTCCTCCTCTTGGATTTCGACCAAGGTAGCTCTAGGAGGATCATGGCATTGTTCTTTGGGGCAAGCCCGTACGCATGCCCTTGTTCGCCGCACTTGAAACACCAGTTACCCTTGCGATAATGCTCAAGCTCTTAAGGAGAGAGTTTATTTTTTCCTTTATAAATTCCCTTCTCCTTAGCTTTGTTGGACTTGCCCTTAGGAGACTTTTGGACATTGTCCTTCCCCTTAGGCTCATTCAAACCCTTGTTTTCAAGGGGCTTAGAATTCCTCTAAGCCCCTGTTTAGAAATTGATTTGAGAGGCCACCATAGTATGACGTGTTACCACCGATATGGTGCGTGGCCTTTGGGAGTTGACATACTCCGCCATTGCTTTGGTTAAGACCGCACAAAATTTCTATTTTTGCTCTCCAAAATCCAACTTTTTGAAGACAGTGGCTTTGAGTTGTAGGTCCCAAAACTTGTCTACATATTTGTGGATGGATTCATAGGGAGAGAGCTTCAAGCTTCGCCATTCGGTGAGTACTTTGTCTTTGGCATCGGTGGCCAAAAACTACTTCATAATGGAAGCTCTTAAAGCTTTCCATGTTCGTGGAGCTACACCATTGGCCCGTAGGCTAGACCACCATTGTCTGGCGAACTTTTGAAAGTGCATAGCTACATGGTGTAGCTTAGAGGACTCCGTGAAGCCCTCATCTCCAAACGCCGCATCAAATTGTTGGATAAAGGCCAAGACTTTGTCCGTAGCACCAAAGGTACCATCATAGGTAAGGAAAGAGATGCTCTTCCCTCCCTCTTTGAATTTCTTCAACTTGGACGACCTCTTCCATGCGGCATAGGATTTCCTATGGCCTCTTCTTTTTGATGGTTCAAAGGTTGCACCATCACTTTCTTTAGAAGGTGAAGAATTTGAAGAAGGTGGAGAAGAGGGTGACCTCTTTCTTGCCTTTTTCTTGTCTTGATCTTCGTTGTCTTCACCATCACTTTCATAAGAGGAAGAGGATGAAGAAGATGGAGAAGAGGGTGTCCTCTTTCTCTCCTTTTTCTTCTTTTGCTTTTTATCATCCCTCTTTGAATTATGGCGTGGAGAAGAGTGTGATGGTCGTCTCCGCTTTGGTGGTGATGGAGAGCGTTTAACCCACCGTCTTCGTGGAGCCATCTCCGCCGAGGTGGCGGGAGACTCACTTATTTATCGTTCCTTCGATGGAGGCTCTTGAGTTCTCCTTTGGGAAGGAGATGCATCATCAAGAAGTAAATTCTTGAGCCCTTCGTATGGATTCTCTTCTTCTTCCCGAATCGGAGAGAGACCTCTTTTGGGAGTCTCACAAGGAGGCTTCCTAGGTGTTCTCTCGTCATGGTGATGAGCTTGGAGAATCTCGTGAGCACGAAGCTGCCGTTGCACTTCACTTTGGAGAGATGGATTGCCCATGGCTTGTTGAAGCCTAGAAACAAGATAGTTAACAAGCATCGAAGCATCATTAGTAGCTTGCTCATTAGCAAAATCAAAGTTATCAACATTAATTTCACTCTCTTTACTATTGTCAGCCATTCTAACAACTTTTAGGTGTAAACTTTTTAGGTGTACTTTGGTACTTCAAGCTCTAGTTGCTACTCCTCTTTACCCCTTTAGAAAAAGCACTCAAGCTACTGTACCCGCGGCTCGAATACCATTAATTGCAAGGAATAGAAGAGAGGGTCTTTCAACACCAAAACAGCACCGGCTCCTGTCAAGCTTCTAATAGCTCAATAGTGGTTAAGCCGTAGGCAAGCCCCGTAGGACTCCACTATTAAGACCATAGCTCTCGACGGTGATGCCCCGTTAACTGAACAAAGGCAGGCGCATTTCAAGGCTGAAAAATCCCTATTCTACTTACTCATAGGAAATTAATAATACCAACCGTTTATAGCTAGCTTGAGGACCTCCCTTCTTGAGCAAGAAAAGAGAAACCTTGTGCTCTGATACCAATGTAACATTTAATGGCCTAAAACTTGTGTGTAGCGGAAATTAGCATAAACATAGTGGGCATTTCATTAGAATAGATTCCTAATGAGAATTACAAGAGTGCTTGGGTGGAGAGAGCAACAAAAAGGATAACACCTAGTTAGATAGCATCAAAAATACTTTCAAAAGAGAGAGAAATTAAGCTATTGACAACAGTTGAGGACCGGATTTTCATGGAGCCGGTCCCCCCTCCAAAAGGCTTTGTATTAAATGGTTTCTCCCATCAAGAGAGACATTGTACAATACAATTCTTTGTGTTCCTTCAAGATTAGCTAGTGCAATGAAGATGAAAGATTCATGCACTAAGCAAAACACTTAGCAAACACAACATCAATTATCCCCGTTCTCAGACCCAAGACCTCACACACCTTCGAAGATGGTGAGAGCTAGCATGGTATGAGAGTAGATTGAGAGGAAGAAGGAGTATCTTACGAGAAAGATGTACATCAATTCACATAATCACTCATATTAGCATAGCTTAGCTTAGTAATTAGCTTGGTAGATGAGATGAGCATGCATTGAAGCTTGGCTCTTGGTTGGATTTGCATCCACATGCCAAGAGTGTGTCGATGTAAGCTTCTATCTCACAAGCTTGGAGTAGGAGATGAGCTCTCCATTAAAGCTTGGGAAGAGATAGTCTTCTTTGCTTCAAACATAGACTGTGTGTGAGTGTGTGTGTGATAATGCCTTGCAAAAATCAGCCCCCTCTCTCTCTTGGGCAAGCCCTCTTTCTATTTGCTCTTGCTCTACCCTCATTGGACCTCCCCAAGTCAAGCCAATGATAATTAAGCAGCATAAGTGATAGCCTTCTGACATGTGTCCCCCTTTCCCCTTTTGTGAGAGCTTTAGGTAATTTAATAATTAAACTAGACTCTCATTGGACCCCTTTGCCTCCTGGCCAATAGGAATCAGGCAAGCCATTGGGCTGCTGAATGCTCATTGGACCCCTTGGGAGACTGTCCAATAGTCATCTAGGGGACTTAATTCTCATTGGTTCTTTTATTAAGTGTTTTTAAATTAATTAAACTAGATTTACTCTAGCCTAATTCTCATTGGTCCACCTCCAAGGCCATCCAATAGGAATTGGGCACACCTTGTGGGCATCTGGGCTAGGGAGCTGACATGTGTCCCTAATTCCCTTTGTGTAAAGGGAGCCTGTGTGTGTGTGTGTGTGTGTGTGTGTGTGACTTTCTATCTCATCCCCTACTCCCAAGGCTCGCCCCCTCCTATGTAGGGATTTGAAAAGACTTTTTGGTCACACACAAAGCATCCAATTTCCCCTAGGGTTGACCTTTGGACACAACCTTTGAATTTTGGAACCTTAGCATTTTGGAAGTCTTAATGGGCTGAACCTTAGGGTATTTTTAGCCCATTGTTGCACATGGCTCTTTTGCAGATGCCCCCCCCTTTGGATCCCTATTTTCCCTCCTTTGGATCCCTACTGTGGCCGGTCTGCTAGCTTAACCAATATTCTAGCTTTTTCTCCCCTGGCACTTCCCCATATTAAATGATCAGTTTAACATGAGAAAATCATTTAGGATAATTAGCTATTGATTATTATGAGAGAGAGAGAGAGAGAGAGAGAGAGAGAGAGAGAGAGAGAGAGAGAGAGAGAGAGAGAGAGAGAGATAACATAGAGAGAGAATGAGAATGTAATATAAGGATGCTTTCCAAAGAAAAAAAAGAGAGAGAATGAGAGAGAGATATATAAAGTAGAGAGAGAGAGAGAGAGAGAGAGAGAGAGAGAGAGAGAGAGAGAGAGAGAGAGAGAGAGATAAGAGGAGAAAACAAAGAGAAGAGAGAGAGAGAGAGGGAGAGAGAGGGAGAGAGAGGGAGAAAGCAAAGAGAGAGCGAGAGAGAGATAAGGGGAGAAAACAAAGAGAGAGAGAGATAAATAAAAAAAATAGAGAAAATATGAAATGAAATATTATATTAAGATTTAGGTTAGGCTAGATTTCAGTTAGATTTCAAATTAGGCTAGACTACATTTAAGTTAGATTTAAGATTATCTTAGACTTAAGATTATGTTATATTTAAGATTATATTAAATTTAGGTTTATGTTAGATTTAAGAATAGGTTAGACTTAAGATTAGGTTAAGATTTAAGTTAGATTACATTTAAATTTGATTTAGGTTAGATTTTGAGATTAAGCTAGATCACATTTAGGTTTAGGTTAGATTTATGTTAGATTTAAGATTAGATTAGATTTAGGTAAATATGTTATATTTAAGGTTATGGTAAGATTTAAGATTAGGTTAGACTTAAGCTTAGATTAGATTTAGGTTTATGTTAGATTTAAGATTAGATTAGATATAGGTTAGATTTAAGATTAGGCTTGATCTAGGTTAGATTTAAGGTTAGATCTAGTGTACCTTCACGATTACGGTTTAAATTTAGAGTTAGGACAATAGTGATCTCTCTCTTCCTCTCCACGGATGCGCTCACTTGGTTTAATCATATACATGCTATCTGTACTAACCTATTAGAGTTTTTAGGACATGTCACTCTAACAAGGAGTTGCTGTGAAGAGATGTTAAACTGCTATGAATTGCTACAGCTAAAGAAGAGGCAAAGGGGTTTTTCCACTACATGCATTGTCATGTAGACGTGGGTGTGTAGATTTATTGTACCCACAAATATAATCATTGACCAATAAAGACGTGATTATAACCCGGTGGTTGTGATCTCTGTGCACCTCTACACAGAGGTGTGCGGGGATTGGACATGACTAGAGAATGTGAGGTAGTTTACAATGTGATCTAAGAGAGAGAGAGAGAGAGAGAGAGAGAGAGAGAGAGAGAGAGAGAGAGAGAGAGAGAGAGAGAAGAGAGAGAGAGAGAGAGAGAAGAAGAAGAAGAAGAAGAAGAAGACAAGATGTCAAATAAATTTATGTTCAGGTTATAAGGTTTTTACATTCATTATGAGTAGTGACGACAATGTGGGGCCGTCCATTCAAAACACCTATCTCTCAACAAGGATCTTATGTCCGTGTAATCAATGCAAACATACTGTGCGACGGACAAGACGCGTTTCTTTGCAACACGTTTGCAAATTTGGTGAGTTTGACCCATATGTTATAGATCAAGTTGTTGCCAATTACAACACGTCGGACTCTGATGACGCTGACCAACATGCAGCAATCTTGCAACCGAATAGACATGTTCGGAGGCGCTTTGATCAAGCAGCATACATGAGGGCACAAGATGCAGCCTCTAATAGCTCAGAGGGTGATCATGCAGACCACCGTCCCAACAAGGCTATGTTTTGACCCCGAGATCGATGAATGATCGAGATGATCATGGATTCAGAAAGGCTTATTTCTGATGACATGAAAAGTGAAGCCGATACGCCATTGTATGGTGGAGCACGTGTGTCAAGATTGAAGGCGCTCTTGATTCTTCTCAACATGCAGGCAAAGTTTTGATGGAGTGACACTAGCATGACAACGCTTTTCAGGTGGTCTATTACAATGTGTTTACTTCAATAAAATAGTATAGATGTATAATGATCGGATAGATTACATACACAAGTGTACCGTATTTTTTTTGCTATGTAGATTGTTCAAAGAGCACATACTGCCAATTGATAATGTGATGCCAGATTCCAAAGAGGAAGCATGAAAGATCTTGCAAAACTTGGGGATGGATTACAATTCGATTCCATGCTTGTCCTAACGACTGCATTCTTTTCAGAGGGGAATACATAGACATGGAGAAGTGTCCGCAATGTGATTCCGAAAGATATCGAGTAGATCTCCACGGACAAAAAATTCCACAAAAGGTTTTCTGACACTTTTCTCTACTACTCTGCCTCACATCACGCATTTCTTCACATGTAAGTCCATGGCCACCCTAGCATCATGGCACAAGGAGAATAGATCTTCGGATGGTGTGCTACGGATTCCTGCAGATTGTGCATCCTAGAAACATATAGACGACACATGGCCTGATTTTGTCAGGGAAGCTCAAAATTTGCGCATCGGCCTGGCTATGGATGGCATAAATTCATTTGGTCTAAGGTCAAAATCATACAGTGTATGGCCAGTTGTCATCCTCAACTACAACATTTCCCCGTGGTTGACTACCAAGAAGGGGCACCTGTTTCTACGCTTGATTATGCTGGGGTGGTATAAAGTGACGAATATGGATGTGTATCCTCGTCCACTATTGGAAGAGCTACAACAATTGTGGATTGGCATAGAAGTGGTGTATATGAGCCGACACACAGGTCGACACAATGCTTTGATCAGAGGCATTCTAATGTGGACCATGCATGACTATCCCGGACTAACAAAATGCGCAGGTGATATATACTCAAACTTAAACACTATAAACCTTGGTTTTTCTCAAGCTTATCTATTGTCATGTGTATACATGCATGGCTTCAAATAAGCAGATACAAAGCATGTGTCACAGGTGGACCTAGACTTAATGCACGGTGGGCGCCCTCACTGAAGAAGAAAATCTACAAAGGTCATCGAGCGCATCTTTGAGAGAATCAGGAGTTACACGATGTTTTTCTGGGAAGAGATCCACCGAGGATGTCTGCTTGAGCATGGTTAGAGTAAAGGAGATGTGTGATGATGGTTTGCCCCCAAGGATAAAGAGACTCTCTCTATGGTACGAGTTACCATATTGGCCCAGACTCATGATCAATCACTTGCTCGATCCAATGCACATATTCAAGAATGTGGGTAATCTACTGTGGGACCATCTCATCAGAAAAAAAAGGTACTTTGGGGGCCAAATTTGACCTTAGAAATGTGGATCATATGGAGCAATATTGGCCGCAGACAGCACCCAATGGATCGATAAAACTCCCTAAAGCACCATGGATTTTGACAACAGGCCAAGAACACAAAGTAAAAGAGATCATTCAATCCGTGTGGATGTCCGCTGGCATAATGCACTCGCTCCGAACATGTTTCACTAAAGAAGGGAAGCTTACTGGTTTGAAGTCACACGACTGGCATAAAGTGTGTCAGGTATTTTGAAGTGGAATATATCATATTGGAAATTGTGTAACATATCATGTGTGGACTTTGCTAGACATATTTTGCAATTTATTTTATCGGTTGCCATTGAGGGATGTTGGTCTCCTGACATCCGTACCACAATCTGGAGTGAATTGCCAAATGAATTAAAAGACAGAGTCATCAGCATGCTACATGACGAGTTTCCTATGTCAATTCGGGATGAGTGCTTCAATGAAGACCTGATGAAGGTGCAGATGCGCGAATACTGCAAGCATAAGCATTCTGCATTGCAAAAAGCAATAAAGCATGGGTGGAACATGCCAGATTAGCTGGCCAAAGAAGATTAAAAGAATGCAAAGCAAGCAGCGCATGAGAATCCTGACAAGTGGAAGCAACAAAAGGAGGCAGCCTAAGCGCGAGTAGAGGCAGGGAGCTCGCACCACTTGGGGAGCGGAGCGGCGGGTGGGCATCATTTGAGGCCGATTTTGTAAGTTTTTTTGCATTGTCCTTTAGGTTTGGTAGTTATGGATAATTGTACCTTTAAATTCTAACATAACGTGTTCTTTGTATGTTTTGAACAGTGGTCGATGACAGGACATGACCCCACACCGTACGAGGGCGAGTATGCGGGCAAAAAGAGCTTACACGCCCTTATGGACATTCTCAGTATTCGCACTGGCATGGTTAATATTTCACTTAACTCTCTTAGATTTGTTGTATTTTAATGATAAGCTAAGAAAATAGATTGTTTTGTAACTATATGTTTAGCACTAGTTTTATTTTGTCATATATAGCATGTATATATGATGACGTGTGCACGTCATTTTTGTAACTATTGGTCAACGATATTGTATTTTCTCAATAATGACAATTGTGTTGTAACTATTACATCAAACGATTTTGCATGTGATGTGTATAATTTTGTCATTGTAACAATTCACTTTCGTCAAAATACTTTTGTCTGTCAGTTTTGCATCTTTATTTTGGAAACAATGTTCAATGTGGTTGATGGGTGGCAGGGCATTCAATTCCTTGCCACCAAAAAAAATTTATTCTTGGGCGTCACTATAGGCATCTCTATATAATGTTCTGCAGTGTCGCTATTATCGTCGCTAAATTAGTACTGATACCGTCGCTATAAGCGTCGTTATTTAGAGATGCTAATAGCGACGTTCCCATTTCGACGCTTTTAGCGACCCCGGGGGATTAAAAAACGCATTGTAGTTTCGCTGCATATTAGTTTTTATGACAGTCATGTTCAAAGTGACCATGTCTTCCACAGCCCTAACAAACTACATTTTTGTGTTGACCTGCATGCACATTTCCACGACCTCTTGGACTCCCCCTACCTCAAAAGTTTTCTCAACCACCACCTGTGTTCTGACCATGATTGTTATTTTGCTGTTGTGCTTGGTGGTTGCCTCTTCCTCGGCCTCGTCCAAGGCATGTATCATGTCCTCTTCATCTGTTGTAGAAAAGAACCTGTTCAGAATTGTTTCCACCCTACATAGAGGAGTCTTCCTCAAGTTCCTTCTCTTCCAGAATCAATGAGGACACCAAATCTGTAAATGATGGAATGTTCTCTAAAAAATGGATGCCATTTTTGAATTGTTTGTATTCAGGACCCAAACCTCATAGATAGACTTCTATTTTATCATCATTATCGCGACTGTAACACCAATTGATACAAGATTATTAGATAATTATGAGGCCACAAACCAAAACCCAAGTTGAAATTTCAGAAACTTTAGACCAAGACCATATGTAGCTCAACGGAACTTCAAACAATATTAGAGACCACCTCAAAATCAAGGAAATTTTAGGCCAGGGAATCCACCTTTTGTGAAGAATGGACCACCCAACAACAACAATGGTAATAACTTTAATCAATCACCTCATCCAAGACGGGGAGGAAACCAATGACCCCAAGCAAGAGCTCAAAATAACAAAGTTCAAGGTGCTTGAGGCTATGGAAATCAAGCAAATGCATATGTTCATGCTGCAATCAAACATCAGGGAGCTAATGAACAATTTTCCCTTTTTGCCCTTGGTAAGGTCTCTCAAAAGTCAGGAATTTGTGACTTTTTGGTCTCTAGAAACTGGTCTTGGGGTACCCTAAAAGTTTGGATTTAGGAAACCAAGCTTTCTTCCTGGCTATACCCGACTCAACTTGGAGTTGTCTATTAAAAGTTAGAGCAATTTAGTGAACTGCACTTGAAACATCACTCAAAACAGGCCAGGACCAAAACTGGGCCAAGGTCAACACCAAGCGATGGGGAGAGTTGGGCAGTCACCAAGCCTCCTATTCGCTCGGTGCTCTTCTTTTTGACTTGTAATCACATCACCCCAAGGGTCTCCGTTGTCGGTTATCATGTCCCAAGGTCTTTACTGTCTCTTGTAATGGCTTTAACACCAAGGTCAACACCAAGCAATAGGGAGTGTTGGGATGTTACCAACCTTCTTATTTTCCCAATGTTGACTCTTTCCTAAATTTTGAGAGTGTGTAGATAAGGTCATATGCAGGCTTATATACCAATTTTCATCAAATTTAGAGGTTGAGGTACATGGATCGCGATCCATGTTCAACCACATCTGGAGTTGATTGCTTGGCAGCTTGTTGCACTCTATGTCCATCGGCTAAATCTCAAATCTTTTTGGATTTGGACTTTTTTTGACAGGTCAAATGCCCAATACTATGTCTGCACCGCGGTTTTTAGTCTGCCACCTGTTTTGCTCCCTTGTGACCCAAATTTGCTGATTGTTTTCCAAAATTGGAGTTGGGGATATGTTTCTTTGTGTATGCACTACCGATCCGAAAATTTTTAGGTCAAGTTTTCACTATGGGTACATGGATCGCGATCCATGTTTGGAGCCCAAATTAACTTTTTTTGGTACCATCAAATTCAACATGCTTAGGAGGTCCTATGGTATCAAAATTTTTGAAAATGGACCTATGGATTGAAAGTTAGGTCAATTCTGGCACTTTGTCGGAGTACTTGACAGTTCTGGGCTTTTGGTATCCAAATTCAATTTTGAAAAGACCACTAGACTCCTTGTGATGTCCTCTAGCTATGATGCAAATATGGTATCAATCTGTGACAAAGAAACATGGATCACGATCCATGTACCTTTGTGTCAGATGGTAATGAAACTTGGCACACAGCTTCCCCTTGGTCTCCTGATGCTAGGTATGTGATTTTTGTGTGATTTGGACTTGTTTAAGCTAGGTAAAAGTCAATCCCTAGGTCTGTTTTAGGGTCTTCCTCTTTTGATAGTTTTTGGCTCTTTTCACCACTTTCCGAACTTTTTTGACAAACATTCTTTGGGAATTTTGTTCACAATGGTCTCTGCTACATGCTACAAAAGTTCACTATGGGTACATGGATCGCGATCCATGTTTGGAGCCCAAATTAACTTTTTTTTGGTACCATCAAATTCAACATGCTTAGGAGGTCCTATGGTATCAAAATTTTTGAAAATGGACCTATGGATTGAAAGTTAGGTCAATTCTGGCACTTTGTCGGAGTACTTGACAGTTCTGGGCTTTTGGTATCCAAATTCAATTTTGAAAAGACCACTAGACTCCTTGTGATGTCCTCTAGCTATGATGCAAATATGGTATCAATCTGTGACAAAGAAACATGGATCACGATCCATGTACCTTTGTGTCAGATGGTAATGAAACTTGGCACACAGCTTCCCCTTGGTCTCCTGATGCTAGGTATGTGATTTTTGTGTGATTTGGACTTGTTTAAGCTAGGTAAAAGTCAATCCCTAGGTCTGTTTTAGGGTCTTCCTCTTTTGATAGTTTTTGGCTCTTTTCACCACTTTCTGAACTTTTTTGACAAACATTCTTTGGGGAATTTTGTTCACAATGGTCTCTGCTACATGCTACAAAAGTTTTTGTCCAAAACTTTCTCAGGGGTACATGGATCTCGATCCATGTTCCACCACTTTTGGATTTGAATCTTTGGTGTGCTAATAGCTTCTGATGTTTGTAGCCTGCTCCATGAAAAATTTCAATTTGGATCAATTTTGCCCAACCAAAACTGACTGACTTCTACGGTCTACTGCAGTAGTTTTGAGAATGTTCTATTTTTGGCTCTTTTGACTACTTTTTACAACTTTTTTGCATATGGTTCTTTTGGGAAAAGTGTTTGTCTATGTCTTAGCAACGTAATGCTCAAATCTCAGCAAAAAAAATTTCAAAGATTTTTCATGAGGTACATGGATCCGATCCATGTTTGGAAGCCAATCTGACACTTCTTGATACCATTACAATCAACATGTTTACTGGATGCTATGGTATCAAAAGTTTTGAATTTGAACTAGTTTTTGTCATTCAAAAGCAATTTTTTCTTTCTGTCCTGCAATTTTGACTAGTTTCTGCATTTGGCTATTTTGACCAACTTTTCTCAATTTTTTGACATGGTCCCTTTTGGCAAAGTTGTTCCTCTAGTTATCAAGAATGTATTTGTCAAATATTAGCCCCAAATGTCAAAAAGGTACATGGATCGCAATCCATGCATTAGGGGAAATTTGGACTTTGCATGGGCCTTGTAAAGAATCCTAATTTTTAGGGATTAAGGCTAATGTTGTGTAGGGTTAAGGGGACAAGGGCATTCAAGAAGCTAGTTTTGAGTAGACTTTTCTAGCCTTTTTTTTAGACACATGTAGGATGTGGACCTAAGAGGTCACTTTCTCTCTCTTTAGCTTTCCGGGAAAGTGAAGGGAGTAAAGGGGTGTGGCCACATCAGCAAAAACGTGGGTCACTAAGAGCCAAAATTTGACTTTTTTTCAAAAAAGTTATTTTTACTTATTTTTGACTTAAAACTCCCACCCAACATATATACACATCAAAAAATCATTTTTTGACATTTTTTTTAAACCTACAAACACTAAAAGTCCACTTTTTCAAAAAACAAATCCCCAAAAAAAAAAAACCTTTGTTCTCTCCTCCTCCTTCCTCCACTCTCCCTCTCCTCTCCCTCCCTACCCCCTTCTCTCCTCCTCCTCCCCTCTCTCTCCCTCTCCCCCCCTGCCCCCTTCTCTCCTCCCATGTTCCTCCCTCTCCCTCTCCCTCCCCCCTCTTTCTTTTCATTCTTTGCTTCCTTACGCAACAGCTGCCATGGTGCTCACGGACATCACAAATTGTATGCCTCCACCACCATGTACTCCGCACAACAAAAGTGTACATATTGCTTGTCCGCGGTGTTTGCACCGAAGGCCGCACGTGAGGGTGAGCAAAGGTCATCCCAAGATCATCATACTGTCGGTGAGACGAATGTGTATGGTTCTTCAATATCTTGGGAGGGGAGAAGTAGGCTTGTTAAGCTATTGAAATTGGTTGTGTATGGGTGCAGGTGCTTCTTTGCATTCGTGGATGCACGAATGTCAAGCTCTTCAGCTCAAAACAATGGCATTACAAGAAACAATGTGTGCAGGTTAGAGAGGTCAAGTGTCACCACTTTTACTCTAAAACAACCTTCTTTGTTACATCTTGCAGGTAGGTGCTTCAAATCCATCCTTATTAGAGGTGGGTAATCTCATCCTAATGTATATTTCATGATTTTTTATTCCTAGTTGGATGGAAATACTTGCAAATTTGTACAACATATACTTAACAAGTGTCTTTATTATACAACTTAAAAATGTTGAATTCATACATATTTTTGTTTGAAGAACACGTCTCTAATGCGTCATGATACAAGGTGACCTCTTACTATGCTAGTTAAGTGGCGTTGTTTGCAAGAATGGCTCAAGGAACTGGCATAACATGAAGCTTTTACGGTGGCACAAAGCTCTCCTCAAGCAATGTGGCTCCCACTACACCAAAAATCACTATGCTAACATGGAGAGATCCCTAGTAGGACAATACAACAGCTTTTCATCAGCAGCACACCCTTTCCTAACATGAAGGCACCCCCACCAGAGATATTTGTATATGATAGGTCACCCCATGAGCATACCATGTCATGGAATGGATGTAAGAACTATGACTGCACTACCCCTTGGAAGTTGTTCACGAATGTATGTTTATCAAAGATAATGAGAAGAAGTTTGGACCTTTTTGTTTGTTGATGTGTAAGAGCACTCTTGGTCTGTCATATTTTAGATTGTTTGATAAGTTAAATAAGATTTGTAGTCATTTAAAGTGTCATTTTTTTTTTTTTTGGGTAAGATTGTACATGAGAAGACATGATAAAGTACAAGAGATCTTGACGGAATAAACCTCGATGAGATTCCCACCATGCACTTGTGACACCATACCTCTCCTTGAATCCTTTGACTTCTATCATTGTGGGGAGTCCAAGGGGGGGCTATTTTCAAATTTTTAGCATAAATTTTTTTTGAAGGAAATTTTGGTTATTCTAAAGTTTATACACAGTGTAGGAGTTCATTCTGATTGTTTTTCTTCAGTTTCAAATTTTGACCGAGTGCACTCCTTGGAAGCTACTTTTGAAGGTGTTAGGGCGAGATTTTGGGAAAGTTTTGTATGTAGGAAATACAGTCCTTAAAACAATAAAAAACAATGGTTCTTTGAGTATTTTCAGATTCCATGGTTTTAATGCTCTTTGGAGCCCGTAGATTAAGAAAAAAGTAAAAAATGTATGTTTTACATCATTTTTAAATAAATTATCAACTTGCACGTTGATTTTTGGAGAATGCGAGCAAGATATGATTTTTTTCTCATCACATGATGGTCGAAGAACGCGATGAGATGAACAAATTCATGTGAGACAAGCCCAGACAGATTCGAAGCCGATTGAAATCTAGAAGCTGTGAGTGGTGCATCTTACTTATTACGACATGTGAGCTATGTACTAGATTTGACAGTGAGTTTGATCTCGATTGGTCAGCTTAGAGATTGTGGATGTCAGATTTCGCTACGAGAGCGAGATTTTGTGATGCATTTGGGTTCGCTAGTGATTGCGAGAGGTGCCAAGAGTGGTACAGGTTACCCATTGCATGTGGATCACGCGAGAGACGGTGTTGTCTCTGTGATCACGCAGCCAGGTAGAGACGTGGTAGAATTCTGGGCCACACAGTGTCCAAAAACGGCAATTCAACTGATCAAGAAAATGTGCAGACAATTGCTGCACTATCGAGACCAACAAAGATAAAAGAAGGGCAAGCATTTATGGGGCATTGCGGATACTACAATCTTTCATGTCTCATTGATTTTCTAATCTTCATTTCTATGTTAAACTTCTAATCTACCATCAAACCTCTCTCTTATCTAATCCATTAATCTACACTTAAATTTTTTTAAAAAAAACTTAACACTTGAATCATGGCCATGCATCAAAAATATTCTCACACGGTGAAGGAGGTGCTTCAAAGCTATGGAAATCAGTATAAAATGCAAGCAATAGCGTTGGAGGCTATTCAAGAAGTTGTAGAGGCTCACATAATTTCAGATGACTTTGCAATGACAAAATGATTAAGAGTTGTGTCTACTGTCTCCATAGTGATTTGGCTTTTCGGTTTATCCATGTGTTTTAAGTTAAGTGGTTCTGGCCATGAAGAGTTAAATTTAAATCAAATATTAACATTTTTGCCATCCTAAGGGGCAAAAAAAGCTAGAAAATGCAAAAAAAGGGTGGCCACAAGGGCGCGCAAATGGCCCATCCAACAGTTTTGGATGGCTCATCTGCGCGCCCTTGTGGCCACCCTTTTTTTTGCATTTTCTAGCTTTGTTTGTCCCTTAGGATAGCAAAAATGTTAATAGCTGATGATTCCAGATGTTTATGTAGCATGAGACTAGATTTTTATATTGTCCATTGTGATTTGGCCTTTTGGTGCAGGGAACTAGTAAGTTGAGTTGAAGGAAGGCATAATGTGCTTGAAAAGTTAAATTTTACATTCATCTCACCTTTTCCAAGGTCCTGGAGTACAACAATAGCCTAATTATGCAAAAAAAAGGATGGCCACAAGGGCGCGCAGATGGCCCATTCAACAGTTTTGGATGGCTCACCTGCGCGCCCTTGTGGCCACCCTTTTTTTTGCATTATATGACCTTGTCTTCCCCTTATAATAGAAAGAATGTTAATATTTGATGAAACCAGATGTTTATGCAGCATGAGACTAGATTTTTATACTGTACAATGTGATTTGCCCTTTTGGTGTAGGGAACTAGTAAGTTGAGTTGAAGGAAGGCATAATGTGCTTGAAAAGTTCAATTTTAGGTTCATCTCATCTTTTCCAGGGTCCTGGAGTGCAACAATAGACTAATTATGCAAAAAAAGGGTGGCCACAAGGGCCCACATATGGCCCATCCAGCAGTTTTGGATGGCTCACTACGCGCCCTTGTGGCCACCCCTTTTTTTGCATTATATGGCCTTGTCTGCACCCCAGGATACCAGTTTTTTTTTAGATTAAGTGAAAGCAAATCTTTATGCAACATGACAGTACAAATTCCACTTCTTTTCACTCAGATGTAATTAGAGCTCCCCCCCCTCCCCCCTTTTCTTGTGTACAAAGGTCCGGAGCATTCACTATGTAAAATTTTCCTATGTCACGTGCGTTCACTAGAATGGATTAAAAGTACCCCTTATAGGCCTTATCTACACATGTTTTTGCAACTTTACAAGAATATAAAATCCCTTCTGTTGAACACATGTGCTATGTTACATATACTTTAGTGAACTCCCCATGTCAACGGCCTCACAAATCCTGTGCACTAAACATTAAACACTAGAAATCGACCAAACAAGGAGCCAATTTTTACTTCCTTGTGTCCACCTAGTGTTCTTGGGAATGTTTTGGTTAAGCCATTTCTTTGGTATTTGAAACCACATGTGACCCCTATTGTTATAGTATCCAACCAAAGGTTTCTTGATTGGAAGTTTACATAGGCTCGAGTGGTACATATCTTCTATGTTAACAATGCATGTATCTATAATTTATGTTTAGACTTTCTCTATCCAAATGAGCTACATGGTAAAAATAAA
The DNA here is from genome assembly GCF_014529385.1 of Adiantum capillus-veneris. Lineage (NCBI taxonomy): Eukaryota > Viridiplantae > Streptophyta > Polypodiopsida > Polypodiales > Pteridaceae > Adiantum > Adiantum capillus-veneris. Next base: position 120,156,236 of record NC_140949.1, on the reverse strand, counting down.
ATCCGGAATTTAACAGTTAAGTTCACAAGGTGATAGCTACTGGTATCATCTTTAGCAATACCAAAGAAATAGCTACCAATAGCTAATGAATAGGGATATTTAAGAAGATTTCATACCAAAAACTTGTCAACACTACTCAAAAAGTTGGAAACTCAAAGGCTTTACAATATATGTATGATGAAACAAGAATCAATAATAAGTCACCCCTATACATAGACACCTCCATCTCAAGTGATCATTTCTCTAATCAAGCTTGGCATATGCATAGTATGGAAGCAATAACATGTTGGAAATCAAGAGTTTAGCTTTCTTAACTTGTGAAACATTGCTAATGATATATATTCAACATCCCCAAATGAGGACATCTTGACAAAGTTTATGATCCACTTTAGTAAGAATAACCATTAATGATTAAACTGAAATCAACATATTGCTTGAATTTCTTCAAGGTGGAGTGATTAAGACTTGCGACTTGAATCATCGTACAGAAAAATCAAAATATCCATAAAAGTAAACAATATTTCTCAGATCTGTATGAAACTTCAGTAATCTAAATTAAATACTCTCACTCAATGCGACACCATTTAACAAAAAAACATATTTATATTGCATTTATAGAGGAATCCAGCCTCATGAAATTTTTTTACAAATGGAGACAATGTTGTTGCTGTTAGGCTTCTCTTACAAGTATTTGTCTTCCTCATCTAGAGATTCATATACAGTTGAGTATTTGTGTGTCTATGACACTAGGGAAGATAGTAGTACTATATGGATGGCTTCTATGAGAGCTCCTAGAGAGTCCCTATTGGTTCAAGATTCTAAAAAACACATACTATTCTTATCAAAATCTTTTAACATGGTAGTGAAAGGTTCCTCAAGGAAGAAAAATAAAGTGATTTCCATCTCTGCACATGGTTGCTTGCTCATGTCCTCTTAAAACAAGTTGAATCTGTAAGTAAACAAAAGATTATGTGAGCACAAAGTTATAAAGTACAAAATGATATCATTCCAATTATCTAATGACAATTATACGAAGAATAAATTACAAGAAAAATCTTTGACGACTCTCTATAGATAACACAACTTACTTACATTGTGAGACTCAAATCACATTCTACACAACTATAGATGGCGCACCAAAGCCATCAACAAAATAGCACCACCCAGTGTTATGAGGTGTGAAGCCTAAACACTGAAAGCCATAAAGAGGTTAATTCTCTCCAGCATGATAAACTTAAAGATGGAGATGATTTAAGCTCTGAATGTAAGCTACAAGGGTAGTTTTCTTACCATTCTATCTTTATGTTGGAGATGAACCCTTGCAATGCCCACGCGATATTCACACCTCCTATTGTTGTGGTATGCAACTCATGTGAGCTCATACTTTTGCCACCTTCGGGAGTAGAGGTTTCCATGTAGTGTGAGTGAATGAAAGTAGAAGGAGTAGAATCTTGTTTCATGTTGTAATGGAGGTGAGAGAAGGGAGAGGAGCTAGCTTGGTGTGAAACTATGTGGTGGGCAAGGGAAAGAGATGGAGGAGGAGCTTGCTTGGTGCTACAATGGAGGTGGGAGAAAGCTAGCAGAGAGATAATGATGGACTATAGGGGGTGCATGTGGTTGTTGCAGCAATGGAGAGCTTGGAAAAGGGTTTGTAGAGAGAGAAAAACACTTTTTAGCTATAGAATAGGTTTGGAAAGACTTTGGAGGGTGAAAATGATGTTTTGATTGTTTTTAATAAAAAATTCAATTTTTTGGATTTTTTAGTGCACGTTTTTAACTTTTGAAGGTCAAAAATACTTTTTTGACCATGAAATAGGTTTGGGGACCTTTTAAGGAGGGAAAACTTGAAATTTGAAATTTTTAGTGTATTTTTAAATCCGGGCCAAAAAGTGGGGGAAAATAGGTCAAAGTGGTCCCCCCCCCCTCTTTCCCCTAGCCACCTCCCTTACCTTCTCACTAGGTAAGAGGCAATTAAGAGGTGTAAGGCTACCTTGTCCCCCTACTTTTTTGAGGGTATAGAGTGTGTCCACCACCCTCTTCCTATTGGCTGACCTCTAATTAACCTTAATCCCAAAGGGCCCCTAGAGGGTTCATATTTTTCCTAATGGTTTGGCAGCATTTTTTCATGAATTTTGTTCAGCAGGTTCACTATGCCGTGTAGAAGCCAAATCTCACCCCTTTTTGAATTTGGATCCCAAAATCTCAAGATTTACCCAATTTTGTGTCTGAATCCCTGTTTTTGTTGTTTTTGCCATAACAGTCAATTCTGATGTGATTTTTGAATTTTTCTTTCAAACAAACTTGATCAGAGCAGTATCCAACTGATGCTCAATGTCAGTGAGATCACTTTTCACCAAAAATGGTCTCTGGGGTACATGGATCGCGATCCATGTTCCTCCACAGAATTTGGCCAAACTTTTCAGATTGCTTCTAGAGAGTATTCCAATGCCCTTGATCCACAAATTTTTGAATTTGGATAAGTTTTGAGCTCTCTACCATCAAATTTTCACAATTTCAGAGTTATGGTCATTTCGGCCAAAATATGGTTTTCACCCTTTTTTCTCTCTATCTTTTGGCCCAAATTTGATGGTCGTAGTTTCTACTTACCCTACTCCTAAGTACTAAAATGAATCATGAAACAAAAACAAACTAAATGGTACAAAATATAGTCGAAACGAAAAACGTTACAGCACTCTGAAAGCATAGAGAAAATCGAAGAATAAAATGCTTTTGGCTATCTCACTCACAACCCGCTTTACTTCTCAAGAATAGATCTAGCAAGTCCTCAACTTCTAGACTCTATCAAGCACTAAACCCCGTGTCTAGCTGCTTCACTGCTAAGGCGTAAACGTAATGGAACACATATCTTTAGAAAGAACGCTCTAAATACGTAGTAGGTCACTCACCATAATGGCGCCAATGTTAGTAGGTCCTACGACGGATGTCTGCAACATAGCTTTTTGGTACTAACATAATGTCAATAATCAGGGAAGTGACTTGGATGGGGCACGGAGACTCTTTGAGGTCATCAATCTCAAGAAGTGAACCTTAACAAGCAATCACACCTACTCAACAAACAAACCAACACTCAATGATCAGAGAACTCTGCCTATGTCCTTTCTCATAGCTCAGGTCATCATGCCATTTCGGCACTCGAACGGACTCGAAATGCAGCGAAACTTTAGGAGAAGGTCTAGGACTCCTAGGGGCACTATCCTAGCAGGTCTGGTTGCAATACAAGAAGGTACCAAAACATGGTCCATCATGAAAAAGGTCCTGAAAACTACAACAAAACTATCCAAAAAGGTCACCTTATGGTCTAAGAACACTCTCCTATGGTCAAAACGACTAAAAACAGTGATTTAAGCACTAAAATCTACAATTGAGGCTCACAAATGCGTAGTCGCAAAGCACTGTAAAACTGACAATGCTTACACTTAATTGAAAGAGAAAAGAGAGAGGAACACAATGCAAGTTCCGAAAATGAAATCTGGTCACCCATTCAGTAACTGCGATGATTACAAGTTTGGAGCAGCTCATAGCTTGAGCGTATGTTTTTTGAGCTCCTTTGTTCTTCTAAAGATAAGCCTCCTTTCACATTTAGGTTACTGACCTTTATACCTAGGGCTTTCTAAATGGCCAATGGCCGGCTCACACGGACCTTTCAAATATCATTACATCATTAGAACTCAGGGGATTGATCCACTACTTTGTAATCAAGATTTACAAAGAATATTACTAGACTAGCTCGAAAAACTAATAGAGTATACATGTGGTGTCTGACTACGTGTTTGGCTAGGTGAGCGCCCGTTTGGTTTGTCCTCAAACAGAAGACCATGACTAACTTGCGTTATGGCAAAGCTCATTATGTGAAAAGGGATGATAAGCAACGTAAGGGCAATTCTTTGCAACATGAGTCAAAGAAAGAGGGCAATAGAGATGCATCAAAGGGTAGATCAAAGTCTCGTGGTTGCCGCAATGTTCAATGCCATTATTGTGATAAGTTTGGTCACATAAAGAAGGATTGTTTTGCTTGGAAGCATGACAAAGAGAAGGGAAAAGGTAAAGGCAAAGATCATGATGATAAAGAGAAGAAACCAAAGAGTTTGGTTAAGATTGAAGAACTAAACATAGTTCAAGATGACAGTGATACACAAGACATTAGTATGTTGACTTAAAATAATGATTTCTTTTATGATGCACAGGAAACTCTATCTTTGCAGAGTTCTATGCCAGCTGAACTCCTTGTTAGTAGTGAGGTATCCCATTCATGGATTCTTGATTCCAGTGCTTCGTTGCATGTCACACCTCATCGGCATTGCTTTACTACATACTAGGAGACCATTGGCTGTGTTACACTTGGTGACAATTACTCTTGTGACATTGTTGGCGCAGGTGATATTGCCATGGTTATGGCAAATGGGGTGAAGTTTATCATCCATAATGTGCATCATGTTCCAACCTTCACATGCAATCTGATTTTGGTTGGATGTGTTGATGAATTGGGTTACAAAGACACTTTTCATCAGCAGTCTTGGCGTGTTGCAAAGGGTCATCTTATTATAGCCTATGGCTATAAAGCTGGTTCACTTTACCCTCTTTATGTCAGGATAAGGATAGGACCCATCACGGCCAAGGGCCAGGACGGACATGCAGTCAAGGGGGTCCCTACATTTAGAAGGCCAAGGGCCTATATAGGGCATGGCTGGGTGGTGATGAGCATGTTCCAGTCCCCCTGCCCTTACATTGGTATCATTGCCAGGGGAGAAGGAGCCATGGAGGAAGGGGGAAGGTTACATGAAGCATGCATGGTTTCTCTTTCTCTTCCCAACTCTCTCTCTCTCTCTCTCCTCTCTCTCTCTCTCTCTCTCTCTCTCTCTCTCTCTCTCTCTCTCTCTCTCTCTCTCTCTCTCTCTCTCTCTCTCTCTCTCTCTCTCTCTCTCGGCGGGCTTCGCGCTCGTGGAGGCCGTGTGAAGACACAGGCCGTGGGCATGGCCCCTTGAAACCACAATCTGAAGAGCATGAAGGTCGACACAAGAAGCAGGGCCGTGGGAGCGACTGCTTGCACGGGATTGGACAATCGATGACCTGCACGGATTGGGGTCGGGACTGCTCCAAAGAGGATCGCTAGGCTGGGATTGGCAATTTTTGTCTCTTCATCCCCGTCATGCATGCAGCACAGCGACCCCTGCAAGCGCAGTTTGCATCTCTGTGTTGCCGTCAGCCAGGCCGCTGACGGACGCAAAGTGGCCCTGAACCCCGACGGCCTCTAAAACGCCGGGATACAGATGGCGCGCCTCGAGCCTGACACGGTAAAGCGAACAGGGGCCACTACCTAGCTTTGAGCGGCTAGGACGCAAACCACTATGATATGAACACCGCAAACTTACACACACACACACACACACACACACACACACACACACACAGAGAGAGAGAGAGAGAGAGAGAGAGAGAGAGAGAGAGAAATTTTCAAATGATGAAAACCCTCGGGGGGTGTGAGGGTGAATTATATCTGCAATATTTACAAAGTGGCACGCCGTGGTGGTAGAGAGGTAGGGAGAGGAGGTGGTGCAACCTACTTGGTGCGTTCTCTAAGACGACTCAATGATTGTGAAACTTACTACCAAGAGCGTGTATACGTGTGTGCATCGACCATTGGAGTCGAGAGATGGGTGTGGTTCCCTTCGCATGGTGCAATTCCCAAGGCAAACGCAACACACAAGGCCCCTCCCCGTGATGGTGATAGTGTCAATCCTTCCCACTACACTCTACCAAATGCTTGGCTCCTCATGAATTGCCCCCCCCGATAGTGACCTCTCAATGCCAATTTATAGGTGTTGGCTGCTTGGATTATGGTAATCCCAGTGTGTTAGGGTAAGCTTAATCGGGGAGACAAAGCAAGTGGTGGGCCCGGTGTGGCTGACCCTTGCTTTGTTTTGGGAGGTTTATTAAAAGATGGGAATGTCTAGGTGGGCCTTTGTGACCATTACCTAGAGAGAGGATATTTACAAAAAAATGGGAATTTACAATGGCTCGAGTGAAACTGAAGAAAATGATGAAAATAACCTATAAATTACTGGGATGGCATCGTGGTTGCGTGTTGCCGGCGAATGGTGTGTTGCCTGTGCGTCGGTGTCGAGCGAGCGTACTTCTTTTCGGGGTCGGACGAGGCATGCCTTCAGGCACTTCCTCTTTTTTGTTGTTGGCGGCGCGTGATTTGGATCCTTCATCTTTTTGTGGTTGTCGTAGTTGTGAAGTCCTTCGTTTTTTCCTGAATTCGTGGTGCATATATGCGTGTGTGTGTATGTATGTGCATGTGGACAGATGTGTGTGTGTATATATATATATATATATATATATATATATGTATATGGGTGTGTGCGCGTGAGTGCATGTGTGTATTTGTATGTGTGCACGAGCGTGGGGTGGGAACGGGGGCTTATATACATAATGTATATATGTTTTTTTTTTTATTTTTATATATTTTTTTTCTTCTCTGTTTGGCGGCCAACGGCAGCTACGCAAGCTTGGTGTGTGTGTGTGTGTGTGTGTGTGGTGTTAGAGAGAGAGAGAACGCGCTGCGCCTGTATAGGCCGAGAGGGAGAGAAAGCGGGAGGGCGGGCGGCTGCTGCCGAAACAGAGCGCGAGAGAGGGAGAGGGGGTTGGGGGTGTGTGTGTGTGAGTGTGAGGATGAGGGAGAGGGGTTGGGGTGTGTGTGTGTGTGTGTGTGTGTGAGTGTGAGGATGAGGGAGAGGGTGAGTATGAGTGTGAGTGTGTGGTGTATGAAGGCGTGGGCTCCATGGTCATGTGCACTGCGCCTTCGGGCTTGAAACGGAAGAGAGAGAGAGAGAGAGAGAGAGAGAGAGAGAGAGAGAGAGAGAGAGAGAGAGAGAGAGAGAGAGAGAGAGAGAGAGGATGAGGTGGTGCTAGAGGGAGGGGAATCTCCTAGGGCGGGTGCCCACCGTGGGGGGGGGGGTTGTCTTATCCTCCGTTTTGTATGCTGTCTCAAGGATGGGGGGGGGGGGGGGGGGGGGGGGGGGGGGGGGGGGGGGGGGGGGGGGGGGGGGGGGGGGGGGGGGGGGGGGGGGGTCGATGCGGCTCAACACAGAGGGAGCACGAGAGAGGGGTCGGGGTGAGTGCTCAAAGCTTGCGCCTGGCCGAGGGGGGGTGGTAAATTTGGGAGAGAGGATATTAGAGAGAGGTATGTACGGAAAATGAGAGAGAAAGAGAGGGGGTGTTATTTCATCCAATGCCCGTCGGGGGGGGGGGGGGGGGGGAAAACTACAGGGGGATTAAGGATATTTGAAACCGAGGGCAACTGGTTAGGCTGGGGTATGGACCAACGGGGCTGAGGGTGACAAGGCCGGAAAATCAAAGGGGGGGGGGGGGTGTCATGCCCGTAGGGGTGTTGGGAGGATTGACCAGGCAGTGCTGAGCCTTCCAACAGTGTTGCCAAGGCTTCAACAGAGGAAAAATAAGTTTTTTTTCTTCTTTTTCTTTGATTTTCAAAAGTCGGCTATCATTAGCCCTCTCCCTTTGGCTAGAGGCATTCATGCTTCTAGCCCTTCTTCTGCTTCTTCAGCTGTAGAGTTAGAGGGTTCTCCCTCCTCTGGAATGTCTAGCACGAATTCTGGGTCAAACCTAAGAAAATACCTTTTCAGTCTCCATCCATCGACCCTAGTCTTGTGAATTCTCCCATCTACTTCCATCAGCTTATAGCTGCCGTTGTCATAGCGCTTCTTGATGATGAATGGCCCTTCCCATCTGGGTTGAAATTTCTTATCCTTCCTAGTGTCAAATCTATTGTCATATTGCAGTACTAACATGCCTTTTTCTAGTCCCTTTTCTTTAAGCCCTTGATTGAAAGTGAGCCGGCGTCGTTCTACCTGTGCTGCGTAGTGATTGATTGCTTCTTCCCTATCCAGTTGGAGTCTCTCCAGATCCAAGATGTGGTTTCGGAGGTTTACAATCGGATGATGTGTCTGGCTAGCCAAAACTCGTAAGCTGGCTATATGTACGTACCTCAATGGGTAGAATTGCCTCCTTCCCAGAAACTAGATGGAAAGGGGTGAAATCTAGTGATGTTCGGAATGTTGTTCTGTAATCCCAAAGAGCTACCATGAGATGTTTATCCCAGTCCCCTGTGTGATTGTTCACCTGTTTTGTGATGATTTTGCAAATCATTCCATTTACCTTCTCTACCAGACCATTGCATTGTGGATAGTATGGTGTGGAATGCCGACGTGTGATGCCTAACTTCTTCATTAGTTCTCCCACCAAATCACCTCTGAATCCTGGTCCTCTATCTGATATTATCTCAAGAGGAGTGCCAAAACGGCAAACGATATGCTAAAAAATGAACTTTGCCACTTCTTGGGCTGTAATGCGGGTGGTGGCCGTTGCTTCTGCCCATCGAGTCATGTAATCTACACCCACTATGATGTACAGTTTACCTGATTGGGCCCTTGGTAAAGGACCGATTGCATCTATTCCCCATTTCTCAAAAGGACCATATGAGATGATAGGGGTTTGTGGCTCGTAGGTTAACGTGCGATCACTGGCCACTTGACAAGCCTTGCATGTTTTACACACAATGGTGTACATCCCTGTTCAAACTAGGCCAAAAGTATCGTGCCTGTAGAATCTTCCTACTGGTGATATCTAGAGCAAAATGACCGCCACAGACCCCATCATGGCAACTTGAAATTACCTCTGTGATTTCACTGGAGGTTGGCACCCGCCTGAGAATTTGATCTTTGCCCTTACAATACAAGTGGTCGTCTATAAGGCGGTACCTAGTAGCCTTCCTTACCAGCCACTGTTTTTGGCCTTTGGTGTGTCCTGCTGGACATTCTCCTGTATCTAGAAAACCAATGATATCAGGCATAGCATCACTACCTTGGAAGAGGGGTAGCTTTAATTTGATCGCCCCTACGGGAACGTCTTGTAATCTTTCTTTAGCTAGAGCATCTGCCTCTTCATTTTCTGCTCTGGGGACATGGAATACTTTTGCTGTTTCAAACTTCTTTAGAAGGTCCTTAACTTGGCGAAGTTGACCAAGTAAAACCTGATTTCTACAATCCCAGGTGACAAGTGCACATAACCTCTTGTAGTGGTTGAAAAATGGATCTTGAATTTATTTATTTTAGATTGAATAGGAAAAGGGTCCCTTTTATTGGTGAGCTTGAATGCACTCGATATACAGAATCTATTTATAGTGCCCCCCCCCCCCCCCCCCCCCCCCCCCCCCCCCCCGAAGTAAAAACTAGCTATAGCCAACGGATGAGCAGAGATAAGAGATCGAGCAAGTTTCTTTGACACTGATTGATCACAAGGAGCTTTAATCCGATTCCTATATAAGAAAACTAGAGCAAGATAGTAGAAAGGTTCAATTTTCCTAGTTAGAATAGCTAAATGATGCTTCTCAATCTAAGAACTTTGTTTGCTAGATAACTGAGGCTTTACATAATTAATTTGACATGCTAACTAAGAATCCTACATTTTGTCGTATAGTAATCCTAATCCTATAATTTTGTTATGTAGAAATTATACTCATCATACATGCTTCTCTGAAATAAAAATCCATTGATTGAAAGATGTAAAGGAATCTTTGAAGTACATATGTCCCTCGTCCTTCTCCTCTCCTCTTCTTCCATCATTTAGTAACAACCCCCCTCCCCTGCCACCTTGTTTTTGGCATACATCAACCAAAGGACCATTGAGAAAGGCACCTTTGATCTCCAACAACCATGGGTAGGGATCTCCTTGTGAATTCTCTTATCTTATATGCCCATGCTTTGCATAAGGCCTACAAGGTCCTTTTGAAAGTTTATGGGGATAGACAAAAGAACCATTCATATTGAATTGACATAATGATTGTATTAGATTTTGAGATGAGATGGAGGATTACATGATTTGCACAATGACCATCTACAGACTCAAAAAAGGAAGGTGGCATCAAATGATCCTATTGGTGCAAAATAAAGATGGCACATATCATATGTGTGTCGACTATAAAGCACTAAATAGGATCACTATCAAGAATAGGTTTCCCGTTCCATGGGTAGAAGGCCTATCCGATAAGCTACAAGGGTTGACCTACTTCAGTAGGATTGACCTAAAAAGTGGCTACCATCAAATATAAGGATAGTTGATCAAGACATTGTAAAGACCGCATTTCACACTACGTTTGGTTTTTACGAATACATTGTCATGACTTTTTGCTTGAGCAATGCACCAACCACATTTAACCGCTTGATGGAGAAGCTATTCAGGCCTCATCGAACCTTTACTGGAGTGTTCTTTGATGATATAATCATCTACTGTAATTCACTAGACGACACAAGCAACATCTCCAGGTAATATTTCAGGTCTTATGAGAGAATAATATTTATATTAATTGAAAGAAAAGTGAGTTTTTCTTACAAGAGATTCAGTATTTAGGTCACATTATCTCTCAAGATGGCATCCAAATGGATCCACCAAAACTAGAGGTAATAAAAGAATGGTCTAATCCAAGGAATCTACATGAACTAAGAAGCTTTATAGGTATATGTGCATATTATAGACGCTTCATAGAAAAGTTCTCACAAATCGTGAGACCGTTACATGACCTAACAAAGAAAAATGTTAGGTATACATGGTCTACCAAGGAGAACAACGCTTTCAAAAAGCTTAAAGAAAAGCTTATCTCTCAACCTGTGCTTACACTGCCGGATCTCTCAACGCCATTTGAGGTCCAACGTGATGCTTATGGTGATTGCCTTGGAGCCAAGAAGGGTACGCCATAGCCTATGAAAGTTGAAGGCTCGACTCTATTGAGCAAGCTCTAGGCATATATGAGAAGGAACTCCTCGCAGTTCTACATGCGTTAGACTCGTGGAAGCACTATTTATTGGGGACTCCTTTCAGTTTGTGGACGGATCATCAAAGCCTTAAGTACTTCATGATGCAGACCAAGCTCTCCGACAAACAAATGAGGTGGGAAAATTTCCTTTTGCAATTTTATTTTCATTTTGCTCACATTGCTAGCCAACATAAAGCCGATGCACTCTCAAGACGGCCGAGAGTGACTGCGGTTTCCATAGCAACTCACAATGATCTATCTTCTATGATAGATGAGTACTCTATTGATTCCGATTTTAGAGATGTGATTTCAGCCCTCGCACTAGGGAAGAAAGAGGAACCATTTACCTTACAAGATGCTATTTTCTCTATGTCAATAGACTATGCGTTACTAACTCACTACATGAGAAAGTAATGTATGAATCTCATGCTCCTCCTTATGCGAGACATAAGGGATTTAGTCTACCCTAAAAGGGATAGAAATATATTTCTATTGGCCTGCCATGAAAGCAAACACACAAGAGTATGTTTCTAAATGTGTGGTATGCCAAAGACGAAGTTTGATAGAGGGAAGCAACCTGGATTGCTTCAACCATTGCCAATACCTAATTCACCATGGTAGAGCATATCCATGGATTTTTTCTTTGGATTGCCTAAGTCTATCCATGGGAATATGGGAATATGGACGATAGTAGACAAGTTCAGCAAACAAGCTCATTTTATACCTATCAAAAAGACTATCAAAGCCCATCAAATGGCAACCCTCTTCATATCACAAATCTTCAAGTACCATGGCTTGCCAATGTCCAGAGTGTCGGATAGAGATCCTAGAATGACCAATAATTTTTGGAAGGGTCTCTCTGAGAATTTAGGACAAGGCTAAACTTCTCTTCGGCCTACCACCCTCAAACGGATGGCCAAAGTGAAATATCTAGCCTAACAATTCTTGATCTACTAAAAGCCTACGTAATGGAAGTAGATCAAAGGTCCCAATGGGAGAAGTACTTACCGTTAGTGGAGTATGCTTACAATAACACTATACATACCTCCATGGGAAAAGCATCTTTTGAGGTAGGTTGAGGTAAGATCTAAAAGTCCCCTGCTACTTAAGGTACAGGGAAGATCTTCGCTAATGCAGATGAGTATAGCCGAGACCTACAAGAATCTTTCCAGAAGATTAAGGATGCTATCTCTATCTCACAGCAAAGGTAAAAGGCTGTTGTTAATAAGCACAGAAGAGCTCAAGGCTTTAAAAAAATTATTGGGTCTTACTTCAATTTCCCAAGGCTCGATTAAGGCACACAACAGGCAAGAATCCTATAGAACACCAAAAGTACTATGCTAAATTAGCAAAAAGGTACTATGGTCCCTTCCAGATTCTTAGACCAATCAACGAGATGGCCTATCAACTCAAGGTGCCCAGTCATTGGCTCATACACAATGCTTTCCATGTGAGCCTACTAAAGCCTTACAAAGGAGAGCCACCTCAAGAACCAATTATTGAAGACCCACCGGAGATCGAGGACCAAGAAGAGGTGATGTAGCCCGAGTCCATTCTCTGACATGAAGACAAGGTACTAAGAGGTGGTAAGATTATCGACGCTATCTTATTAAGTTTAAGAACTATCCTTTTGAAGATGCTAGATGGATGCAAGCTGGCATAACCTTGTCAATGCTTACAATGCTTCCCTAGAGTAAGCAAATGTAAAAATGTTTAAAATGAACAAAGTTTTTGTCTTATAAGACTCTTTTTTTCTTTATTGTGCACAAATGTTAAAATGTATGCATGCTTAGGATCAAGTTTGCGTGGAGACAACGTCTTCCAGACACCAAATAGCGCTTGTCACTCTACTATGGAAGATTGATAAGACTAATGCGCAGACATGCTTGCGGCAGCTTAGGCTCTCAAGCGCCCAATGTATTAGTCATCCATTCCGGAACGATGTCGTAGGGTAAAATAGGGATCCTCTACCTGCTAGAAAAAGGACTAATGACTAGGCTTTATCTTCTCTACCTCATAGTCGAGGATGACTATGATTTCAAGAGAGAGGTAATGTCATAATAACTAATAATCTAATTTTCCTAAATGATTTTCTCATGTTAAACTGATCATTTAGTATGGGGAAGTGCCAAGGGAGAAAAAGCTAGAATATTTTTTAGGCTGGCAGACCGGTCACAGTAGGGATCCAAAGGAGTGAAAATAGGGATCCAAAGAAGGGGCATGCAAAAGAGAAAAGTGCAACAATGGGCTTCAAAGATCCTAAGGTTCATCCCATTAAGACTTCCAAAATCTTAGGTTCCAAAATCAAATGAAATGTTTAATGGTCAAACTCTAGGTAATTTGGATGCTTGTGGGAAGACTCAAAAGTCTCTCCACATGGCTATCAAGGAGGGGACGAGCCTTATATGTAGGGGATGAGAGAGAACCACACACACACACACACACACTCTTGCAAGCTCCCTTTACACAAAGGGCATAGTGGACACATGTCAGCTCACTAGCCCAGTTGCCCCCAAGGTGCATTCAAATCCTATTGGATGGCCATATAGGTGGACCAATGAGAATTAGGCTAGAGTAAACTAGTTTAATTTATTTTAAACAATTGATAAAGAACCAATAGAAACTAAGCTCTAGAAGACTATTGGATAGTCTCCCAAGGGGTCCAATGACCATTCAACATCCCAATGGCTTTTTGCCTGATTCATATTGGCTAGAAGGCTAAGAGGTCCAATGAGAGTTTAATTGCATTATTTAAATACCTAAAGCTCTCACAAAAGGGAAAGGGGGACACATGTCACAAGGCTATCACTTATGCTTCTTAATTGTCATTGGCTAAGCTTTGTAGGGGACAATAGGATGCCAACATGAGTAAAAAGCAAGAGGGGTTGACAAGGCATTAGCACACACACACTCACACAACCTCATGTGTAAAGAAAAGAAGACTATCTCTCCTTCTCAAGCTTTAATGGAAAGCTCATCATCTACTCCAAGCTTGTGAGAAGGGAGGCCTACACCAACAACTCTTGTCTTTGTGATGCAGATCCAACCAAGAGCCAAGATGCAATGCATGCCCATCTCCTCTACCATGCTAATTACTAAGCTATGCTAAGCTGTTATGAGTGATACATACTTCTTTCTCATAAGAATACTCCTTCTTCCTCTCGATCTACTCTTATACCCCACTAGCTCTCACCATCTTCAAAGGTGTGTGAGGTCTTGGGTCTGAGATCGTGAGGGAATTGATGTTGTGTTTTCAAGTGTAATCTTGGTGCTTGAAGCTTCCATCTTCATTGCACTAGCAATTTATTGAGGAACACAAAGTATTGTATTGTAAAATGTCTCCCTTGATGGGGGAAAACCTATAATACAAAGCCTTTTGGAGGGGGACCGCCGACTCCATGCAAATCCGGTCCTCAATTGTCGTCAATAGCTTAATTTCTCTCTCTTTTTGAAGTATTGTTCATGCCTATCTAACTAGGTGTTATTCTTTTGTTGCTCTCACGATCCAAGCACTCTTGCTATGCTCATTAGGAATCTATTCTAATGAAATTCTCACTATGTCTAGGTTATTTTCCACTTATACACACAAGTTACTAGACCATTAAATGTTGCAAGATTTTGCCCATTTGATGAAACGATTTGCTTGGGCTTGTCCCATCGTACTTTTGACTTGCTAAAGATGACGACTCTTGGCATCTTTTGTGAGGCTTTTTCACTTTTGATGAAATCATTTGCTTGGGCTTGTCCCATGATTATTTTTGACTTGCTAAAGATGTACAATCTTGGCATTCTTAGTACTCTTCAAAATCAATGAAGCATTGTTATATCAAAATGCAGGTTGCCTAGTAGAACCGAGATATATCTACCCTTGCTTTGAATACTATTTCGTTGTGAAATTGGATCATGATCTATAGTTATTGGAGTTACAACCCCAACAAACAACACAACATGACAATTAATAACTTGGAATCACCCACATTGGCACTATACACACTCGCACCATCAATATCTATGGTTGTCAATGCAATTGAATCACCAATGTCGAGGCTCTGCACACTGATGTAGAATTGCTCCATCAATATATAAATTATCTATAATTGCTAAGGAAGGGTCTATATATATTCGAAATTCTAGCTGGCCAAAAAGGAAAGAGATGGTTGGGCTTTACCTCACAGACACCATAGCACCTCTCACATTTGCAAAGATTGTACCAGGAAGCTCTAAAATTAGAAGGCTGCAACACCCTTCGAAGAGAGTTTTACTCTTCTAGAGAAGAACTAGCCTATATGGTACCCTTCAGAAAAATTGTAGAAAATTTAAAAAATAGTTGTATGCTCTTCCTATTTGTGTAGAAAGAAAAGGGGAATGCCCTTCTTAATGAAAATGGGAGTCACAACTTCAAATTGTAACGCTAACCACCATTTCAAAATGCTAAAGAAGAGGTTGGCCAAGGAGAAAACGCGTAGGATGAGAGAGGGGGCAAGAAGTATATGCGCAAGGTAGAGTTGATAGTGTAGATTGAGTAGGCTAAGAATTGTCTCTCTTTACTGCACCTAAGCTATCCTAACAGTTGTGATGATCAACTAAGAGTCTAATAGATAAGAGGCCCAACATAAGATTAACGAGTCCTATTTACAGGTGTCACCACTAAGGTTCTGACTAAATGTTCCGCTAGCGTACAATATGAAACTACTGTCACACCTTCATACAAAACTATTCTCACTGTTCACAAAAAGGGAAGGCCTCCCATGTTAGCATAGCTATTCGAGAATATTATATGTAAGTTATTAATGGCAAGGCACCTCAAAATCAACATTATAGGGATTGACCTAGACAAGTTATAATTGTACAAAGCTGTCTTGGAGATTGGTGCCGGGGTAACCGCTGAGGACGCACCCGGAGATGACGTCGTTGAGGATTTCCTGGTACGACACAGGTCCGTCGTAGCCGTTGCGGATCTGTACGCGGCAGGTGGCCATGTCAGTCTGGAAGGCTGTGTGGGCCTGCACAACTACGTCGCTGCTATCGTCGCGGGAGAATTGGTTGCTTATTAGATTTTGGCAGTCTTCGAGGAGCGGGCTGTCGCCCCCATCGCAGGTCACGTCCGCCATCGCCTGCCACTGAAGATCGCCAAACCACAGTAGTATCACCGTCATCAGCGTTACCGCCTGCACAGTAATGAGGTGCTGCGCCTTCATTGCCGCCATTTTAATGGCTCTGCACCTATCTTTGTGATTTTTCTTGAAGACTAGCTGCTGCTGCTGCGCTAAATCTACTGCTGTATGATGCTGCTGTCAAAATTCTCTTCTACTTCTTCTTCGTCTTTCTCTCACTCTCTCGTTCTCTTATAACAATCCTTGGTGAGAAGATCTATGAAGAGGACCTTCCAACGAACCAACAGAAAGAAATCTCTTGCAATTTTTTTGGCGATAGAAAACTATAATTCTGTCCAAGTTTGCCGGTTGTATGGAGGCAAGCTTAATCAAGATCTGTAATATTCAACTCATCTAAACCCATTGCCCCACCGCTTTAAGCTACACATTTGCCTTAGCTTATAACAATTATGCCACTTGAAAATTCAATAATGCCCTAGGAAAAGGAAAAACGTTGCCTAAAACCAAAGGAGAATAGTGACAATCGCACAAATATAGCTCAAATCCCTAATATTTCCGCATTGAAAAGCTATGTCTTTAATTATCGAGCTCCTCAGATAGTAGAGGTTGGCTTCGCTGATTTTTGTTTTCAACACTTGTAGAGTGAAATTCACAAACAGCGCTTTCAGGCTTGTAGCCTGGTAAGCCACATTAAACACATGACTGTTTCTCAATTTCCAGATAATCCATAGAAATTCAGCCCTAGTTCGGTTCCAATAGCAGGACAAAATGCCTATAGAGTCTCCTAGTAGAGCAGTTGCCTCCAAGAGACTGATTTTTTGAGAACAAAATTTATAGGAGACAAAATAATAGCAGACTGTGGACAACTTAAAAATAAATGAAATAAGTTCTACATTGCATCTGAGATAGATCCCCATGGATATCCCTGCATTGAGGCTTCTCTCCCCAATCCATAAGGCTTTGTGGAGTATAAGCCAAAGGAGGACCGATTTCTTGGGTTGTATTGACGTGTCCCACAGCTTCTTGAATTTGAACATCAACTGCTTCCTGTCCAGGCTGATGTTCCACTGTCTGTTCAATGTGCTATGCAATGAGAGAGTGATGTCTCCGAGATTCAATTGCGGGCTGTGTTGGAGTTTCAACCCACCTTTCCATCCAAAGGCACTGAGTGGGACACATTCTTTAAGTGAGAGCTTCCATAGCTCTGAACTAGGTAAAACCTCAAGTCTGGATAAAATGAGCATGAGTTCCCATGGTTGAAGGGAAAACTGGAGAAGAAGTTTCTCAACCGAGTTCCACCTGTGTAGTTTCCCATTCCAAAGAACTCCACAAGTGGTGATTTCTTTGTCTTGACATCGAAGTGCCGTCCTTCTCTGATTATTGGCGATAGGGGTTAGAGGGGAGAGAGGCCACCAAATGGAGTCGAATTGCCGGACAACATTAGACCTGTTGTTAGACAAGAAGACTCACAGATTAACCCTTGCCCTATTCCACGCACCCCAAAACGATGCAAGCAGGTGTGACCCTTTAGCCTAGATGGGGAATGGCCCAAAAAAATAGTGATCTAGCTCATTTTTGCCAAGGCTTCCAGTTGGCTAGAGTGAAGCTATTTATTTTTCTGAACAGGAGGAGAGACCATTCTTGGCTAGTATCCTCAAGAGCACGGACGAGGAGTTTGACTGCTATTTTATATGCCCACTTATTGATATCTTTTAATCCTAGATCCCCTTTTACTACTGGAAGACAACAAATATCCCACCGCGAACTTTGGCTGCAGCTTCCTTAAGAGTTGGCTGGTAGTATTGCTTGGATAGTCATGTTGATGGTCTTAAAGTCCTCGCTACCATATTTGACAATGTAGCATGGTAGAAGCGTAGATACTTAGTCAGTGGTTTGAAAAGCTCGAGCTATGCTCTAAATTTGTCTATTTGAGTATAACTTTCCCTTTTTCCTTTCTGGTGATCATCATCCATAGCTGCTGGACCTTTGGTGGTTGATCTTGTGGTCCTTCATCGTGCCCTCCTTTCTTAGTCTGGATTTTTGGTTTATCAAATGGCTAGTTTGATGGACCCTCTATGCCCAAATTGGGCTAAGTGCCTCCTTGCTTAGATCCAGTCCATCGGCTTCCATGAAACTAGAGTCGAGCTCCTAGGGAAACCCAATACAAGACATGAAGTTGTGGTTGCTTAAAGTAGGAGGAGAACACGAAGTTGTTGTTGATGCCAAAAAAAGAAAGGGCCATGACAAAGAGGAGATGGACTATTGTTGTGGATACAACAATAAGGCAAAGTCCTTTTATGTAGGATGAGCCATGTCAATAAAGATTTCGAGGCAATGCATATTTTGTTAGACTCAATATAAATGAGAGAGAGAGAGAGAGAGAGAGAGAGAGAGAGAGAGAGAGAGAGAGAGCGCAATAGCAATAGAGCCATGTCAATGAGAGTGGCATCGAGCCGGATTAGCAGTGACTACTCGAGGACACGGGAGAGGGGGGGGGGGGGGGGGGGGGGGGGGGGGGGTGTCACTACAAAAAAAATAATCAATCGTGTGGATTCAACATTAGGGATTCTATTATTCTATAGTTTCTCACATTTTCATAGACAGAAGGGTGTTCACTACAAGAGGTTCTTCATATTAGCGGGGCTAGTAGTGCGACGCTCAAATGTGAAAATCCACGGCATCGCCATTGTCGTCGCTATGGTCATCACTATGCTTGTCGCTATACTACTTGCTAAATAGCGACGACCATAGCTCCTCTCCCTCCTCTTCCCCTCCTCCCCCCCCCCCCCCCCCCCCCCCCCCCCCCCCCCCCCCCCCCCCCACTCCCCACACACACACACACACACACACACACACACACACACACGAGGAGAGGAAGGAGACCCAGGTATACTCCTTCCCTCTCCTCCCTCTCATGTTCCCTTCCCTTCTTTCTCTCTCTCCCTCTCTCTCTCTCTCACACACACACACACACACACACACAATGTGTCTTTGAGAGAGAGAGAGAGAGAGAGAGAGAGAGAGAGAGGAGAGAGAGAAAGAGAGAGAATGTACAAACATGCATAAACAAAAAAACATACACACACACATTGAATGTACAAAAAATGTATACACACATGCATAAACAAAGAATGCATACATTGAGAGAGAGAGAGAGAGAGAGAGAGAGAGAGAGAGAGAGAGAGAGAGAGAGAGAGAGAGAGAGAGAGATAACATAGAGAGAGAATGAGAATGTAATATAAGGATGCTTTCCAAAAAATAAAAGAGAGAGAGAATGAGAGAGAGATATATAAAGCAAAGAGAGAGAGAGAGAGAGAGGAGAGAGAGAGAGAGAGATAAGGGAAGGGAGAAAACAAAGAGAGAGAGAGATAAATTAAAAAAGTAGAGAAAATATCAAGAGAGAGAGAGAGATAGAGATTAGAGAAGAGAGATGAGAGAATATTTGAAATGAAATGTTATATTAAGATTAGGTTAGGCTAGATTTAAGTTAGATTTAAAATTAGGCTAGATTACATTTTAAGTTAGATTTAAGATTAGGTTAGACTTAAGATTATGTTATATTTAAGATTAGATTAGATTTAGGTTTATGTTAGATTTAAGAATAGGTTAGACTTAAGATGAGGTTAAGATTGAAGTTAGATTACGTTTAAATTTGATTTAGGTTAGATTTAAAATTAAGTTAGATTACATTTAGGTTTGATTAGATTTAAGATTGATTAGATTTAGGTTTATGTTAGATTTAAGATTAGATTAGATTTAGGTTTATGTTATATTTGAGATTACAGTAAGATTTAAGATTAGGTTAGACTTAAGATTGGATTAGATTTAGGTTTATGCTAGATTTAGATTTAGGTTAGATTAGATATAGGTTAGATTTAAGATTAGGTTAGATCTAGGTTAGATTTAGGTTAGATTTAAGGTTAGTTCTAGTTTACCTTCTAGATTACGATTTAAATTTAGAGTTAGGCCAATGGTGAACTCTCTCTTCCTCTCCACGGATGCGGTCACTTGGTGTAATCATATACATGCTACCTGTACTAATCTATTAGAGTTTTTAGGACATGTCCCTCGAACAAGAAGCTGATGTGAAGAAATGTTGAGCTGCTATGAATTGCTACAGCTAAAGAAGAGGCAAAGGGGTTTTTTCCACTACATGCATTGTCATGTAGACGTGGGTGTGTAGATTTATCGTACCCACAAATATAGGCATTGACCAATAAAGACGAGATTATAACCTGGTGGTTCTGATCTCCATGCACCTCTAGACTGAGGTGTGCGGGGATTGGACATGACTAGAGAATGTGAGGTAGTTTACAGTGTGTGAGAGAGAGAGAGAGAGAGTGAGGAGAGAGAGAGAGAGAGAGAGAGAGAGAGGAGAGAGAGAGAGGAGGATGCAATAGAAGATTTAATTTATGTTCAGGTTATAAGGTTTTTACATTCATTATGAGTAGTGACGAGGATGTGGGGCCGTCCAATCGAAACACATATCTCTCAACAAGGATCTTATGTCCTCGTAATCAATGTAAACATGTTGTGCGACAGACAAGACGCATTTCTTTGCAACACGTTCGCGAATTTGGCGAGTTTGACCCATCTATTATAGATCAAGATGTTTCCAATTACAACTCGTCGGACTCTGACGCTGACCAACTAGCAGCAATCTTGCAACCCAATAGACGTGTTCGCAGGCGCTTCGGTCAAGCAGCATACTTGAGGCCACAAGATGTAGCCTCTAACAGTTCGGAGGGTGATCATGCAGACCACCATCCCAACGAGGCTATGTTTGAGCCCGAGATCGATGAAATGATCGAGACGATCATGGATTCAGAAAGGCTTATCTATGATGACATGAAAAGTGAAGCCGATACTCCATTGTATGGTGGATCACGTGTGTCAAGATTGACAGTGCTCTTGATTCTTCTCAACCTGAGGGAAAGTTTGGATGGAGTGATACTAGCACCACAACGCTTTTCAAGTGATCTATTACAATGTGTTTACTTCAATAAAAGACTATAGATGTATAATGATCCGATAGATTACTTACACAAGTGTACCATATTTTTTTTGCTATGTAGATTGTTCAAAGAGCACATACTGCCAGCTGATAGTGTGATGCCAGATTCTAGAGACGAAGCAAGAAAGATCTTGCAAAACAATTACAATTCGATTCCATGCTTGTCGTAACGACTCCATTCTTTTCAGAGGGAAATACATAGACATGGGAGAAGAGTCCAAAATGTGATTCCAAAAGATATCGAGTAGATCTCCATGGACAAAAAATTCCACAAAAGGTTTTGCGACACTTTTCTCTGCTGCCTTGCATCAAGCATTTCTTCAAATGTAAGTCCATGGTTGCCCTAGCATCATGGCACGAGGAGAATAGATCTTCAGATAGTGTGCTGTTGATTCTTGTAGATTGTGCAACCTGGAAACATATAGACGACACATTGCCGGATTTTGTTAGGGAAGCTCGAAATTTGCGCACTGGCCTGGCTATGGATAGCGTAAATTCATTTGGTCAGAGGTCAACATCTTATAGTGTATGGCCAGTTGTCATCCTCAACTACAACATTCCCCCATGGTTGACTACGAAGAAGGGGCACTTGTTTCTAAGCTTGATTGTGCCGGGGTGGTATAAAGTGAAGAATATGGATGTGTATCCTCGTCCACTATTGGAAGAGCTACAACAATTGTGGATTGGCATAGAAGTGGTGGATATGAGCCGACACACAGGTCGACGCAATGCTTTGATTAGAGGCATTCTAATGTGGACCATGCATGACTATCCTGGACTAACAAAATTCTCAGGTGATATATACTCAAACTTAAACACTATAAACCTTGGTTTTTCTCAATCTTATCATTGTCATGTGTATACATGCAAGGCTTCAAACAAGAGGATATAGAGCACGGGTCACATGTGGACCTAGACTTAATGCATGGTGGGCGCCCTCACTGAAGAAGAAAATCTACAAAGGCCATCAAGCGCATCTTCCAGAGAATCACGAGTTACACAATGTTTTTTTGGAAGAGATCCACCAAGGATGTCTGCTCGAGCATGGTTAGAGCAAAAGGAGATGTATGATGATGGTTTGCCCCCAAGGATGAAGAGACTCTCTCTATGGTACGAGTTACCATATTGGCCCAGACTCATGATCAATCACTTGCTCGATCCAATGCACATATTCAAGAATGTGGGTAATTTGCTGTGGAACCATTCATCGGAAAAAAGATACTTTGGGTCCAGAATTGACCTTAGAAATGTGGATCGTATAGAGCAATATTGGCCGCAGACAACACCCAATGGATCGATAAAACTCCCCAAAGCGCCATGGATTTTGATATCAGGCCAAGAACGCAAAGTAAAAGAGATCATTCGATCCGTGCGGACGTCCACTAGCATAATGCACTCGCTCCAAACATGTTTCACTAAAGAAGGAAAGCTTACTGGTTTGAAGTCACACGACTGGCATAAAGTGTGCAGGTATGTTTGAAGTGGAATATATCATATTGGAAATTGTGTAACATATCATGTGTGGACTTTAATATCATTGCTAGACGTGTTTTGCAATTTATTTTATCGGTGGCCATTGAGGGATGTTTGTCTCCTAACGTCCGTACCACAATCTGGAGTGAAGTGCCAAATATATTAAAAGATAGAGTCATCAGCATGCTGCATGACTAGTTTCCCGTGTCAAGTCGGGATGAGTGCTTCAATGAAGACTTGATGAAGGTCCGGATGTGCGAATATTGCAAGCACAAGCGTGCTGAAGTGCAAAAAGCAATAAAGCAATAAAGCATGTATGGAACAGGCGAGATTAGCTGGCCAAAGAAGATTGGAAGAATGCAAAGCGAGCCGCGCACGAGAATCTTGACACGTGGAAGCAACAAAAGGAGGCAGCCAAAGCGCGAGTAGAGCCATAGAGCTCGCACCACTTGGGGAGTGGCAGGTGGCCATCATTTGAGGCCGATTTTGTAAGTTTTTTTGCATTGTTCTTTAGGTTTGGTAGTTATGGATAATTGTACTTTTAAATTCTAACATAACGTATTCTTTGTATGTTTTAGACAGTGGTCGATGGACAGGACATGACCCCACACCGTACGAGAGCAAGTTGCGGGCAGAAAGGGCTTACACGCTCTTATGGATATTCTCAGTTCTCGCACCGACATGGTTAATATAATTTCACTTTACTCTTTTACATTTGTTGTATTTCAATGATAAGCTAAGAAAATAGATTGTTTTGTAATTATATGTTTATACTTACAGAAAGTCTTATTGTTTTTTTTTTTTTTGCAGAATCCGACACATACGCCGCTTGGACGCGATGAGATGTCTGATTAGACGACGTCAATCTAGCCGTAGCCAGATATCACTAGTTTTATTTTGTCATATATAGCATGTATATATGATGACGTGTGCACGTCATTTTTGTAACTATTGGTCACAACGATATTGTATTTTCTCAATAATGACAATTGTGTTGTAACTATTACATCAAATGATTTTGCATGTGATGTGTATAATTTTGTCATTGTATTACTTTTGTCAATTCACTTTTGTCAAAATACTTTTGTCTGTTAGTCTTGCATCTTTATTTTGGAAACAATGTTCAATATGGTTGATGGGGTGGCAGGGCATTGAGTACCCTGCCACCCAAATTTTTTTATTCTTGGGCATCACTGTAGGCGTCTCTATATAAGGTTTTGTAGCGTCGCTATTATTATCGCTAATGAGGACTAGTACCATTGCTATAAGCGTCATTATTTAGATACGCTAATAGTGACGCCTATAGCGACGTTCCCATTTCGACGCTTTTGGCGACGACTAGGGAATAAAAAACCCATTGTAGTTTCGTCGCTATAGCCGTCACAAGTGCACATAACCTCTTGTAGTGGTTGAAAAATGGATCTTGAATTTATTTGTTTTAGATTGAATCGGAAAAGGGTCCCTTTTATTGGTGAGCTTGAATGCACTCGATATATAGAATCTACTTATAGTGACACCCCCCCCCCCCCCCCACCAAGCAAAACTAGCTATAGCCTTCATTCTCTTTGACACTGATTACAAGGAGCTTTAATCCAATTCCTATATAAGAAGCCTAGAGCAAGATAGTAGAAAGGTTCAATTTTCCTAGTTATAAATAGCTTGGCATACATCAACCAAAACACCATTGAGCATGACACCTTTGATCTCCAACAGCCATGGGTAGGGATCTCTTGGTGAATTCTCTTATCTAATATGCCTATGCTTTGCATAAGGCCTACAAGGGCCTTTTGAAAGTTTATGGTGGATAGACAAAAGAACCATTCATATTGAATTGACATAATGATTGTATTAGATTTTGAGATGGAGATGGAGGATTACATGATTTGCATAGTGACCATCTACAGACTCAAAAAAGGAAGGTAGCATTAAATGATCCTATTAGTGCAAAAGAAAGATGGCACATATCGTATGTGTGTCGACTATAAAGCACTAAATAGGATCAGTATCAAGAATAGGTTTCCCGTTCCACAGGTAGAAGCCCTATTCGATAAACTACAAGGCTCGACCTACTTCAGTAGGATTGACCTAAAAAGTGGCTACCATCAAATATAAGGATAGTTGATCAAGACACTGTAAAGACCGCATTTCACACTACGATTGGTCTTTACGAATACATTGTCATGCCTTTTGGCTTGACCAATGCACCAACCACATTTAACCGCTTGATGGAGAAGCTATTTAGGCTATTCATTCTTCAATGATATAATCATCTACTCTAATTCACTAGACGACACAAGAAACATCTCCAGGTAATATTTCAGGTCTTATGAGAGAATAAACTTTATATTAATTGAAAGAAAAGTGAGTTTTTCTTACAAGAGATTCATTATTTAGGTCACATTATCTCTCAAGATGGCATCCAAATGGATCCATCAAAACTAGAGGTAATAAAAGGATGGTCTAATCTAAGGAATCTACATGAACTAAGAAGCTTTATATGTATGTGTGCATACTATAGACGCTTCATAGAAAAGTTCTCACAAATTGCAAGACCATCACATGACCTAACAAAGAAAAATGTTAGGTATACATAGTCTGCCAAGGAGAACAATGCTTTCAAAAAGCTTAAGGAAAAGCTTATCTCTCAACCTATGCTTACACTGCCGCATCTCTCAAAGCCATTTGAGGTCCAATGTGATGCTTGTGGTGATTGCCTTGGAGCTGTTTTACTCCAAGAAGGGTACGCCATAGCCTATGAAAGTCGAAGCTTGACCCTGTTGAGCAAGATCTAGCCATATATGAAAAGGAACTCCTCGCAGTTCTACAAGCCTTAGACTCGTGGAAGCACTATTTATTGGGGACTCCTTTCATTCTGTGGACGGATCATCAAAGCCTTAAGTACTTCATGATGCAAACCAAGCTCTCTGACAAACAAATGAGGTGGGAAAATTTTCTTTCGTGATTTCATTTTCATATTGCTCACATTGCTAGCAAGCATAATCAAGTAGCCAATGCACTCTCAAAACGGCCAAGAGTGAATGTGGTTTCCATAGAACCTCACAATGATCTATCTTCTATGATAGATGAGTACTCTATTGATTCCAATTTTAGAGATGTGATTTCAGCCCTCGCACTAGGGAAGAAAGAGGAACCATTTACCTTACAAGATGGTTCTCTTCTCTATGTCAATAGACTATGGGTTACTAACTCACTACGTGAGAAAGTAATGTATGAATCTCATGCTCATCCTTATGCAGGGCATAGAGGGATTCAGTCTACCGTAACCCAGATTGAAACATATTTCTATTGGCCTACCATGAAAGCAAACATACAAGGGTATTTTTCTAAATGTATGGTATGCCAAAAGACGAAGTTTGATAGAGGGAAGAAACCTGGATTTCTTCAACCATTGTCAATCCCTAATTCACCATGGGAGAGCATATGCATGGATTTTATCTTTGGATTGCCTAATTCTATCCATGGGAACATGGGAATATGGACAATAGTAGACAGGTTCAACAAACAAGCTCATTTTATACCTGTCAAAAATACTATCAAAGCTTATCAAATGGCAACCCTCTTCATATCGCAAATCTTCAAGTACCATGGCTTGCCAATGTCCACAGTGTCGGATAGAGATCCTAGAATGACCAGTAATTTCTGGAAGGGTCTCTTTGAGAATTTAGGGACAAGGCTAAAGTTCTCTTTGGCCTATCACCCTCAAACAGATGGCCAAAGTGAAATAGCTAACCTAAAAATTCTTGATCTACTAAACGCCTACGTAACGGAAGTAGTTCAAAGGTCCCAATGGGAGAAGTACTTACCGTTAGTGGAGTATGACTACAATAACACTATGCATACCTCCACCAGAAAAAACCTTTTGAGGTAATTGAGGGAAGATCTAATAGTCCCCTGCTACTTAAGGTACATAGAAGATCTTTGCTACTACAGATTAGTATAGCCAAGACCTACAAGAACCTTTCGAAAAGATTAAGTGTAACATTTAATGGCCTAGTAACTTGTGTGTAGCGGAAAATAGCATGAACATAGTGAGCATTTCATTAGAATAGATTCCTAATGAGATTAACAAGAGTGCTTGGGTGGAGAGAGCAACAAAAAGCATAACACCTAGTTAGATAGCATGAACAATACTTCAAAAGAGAGAGAAATTAAGCAATTGTTTTCATGGAGCTGGTCCCCCCTCCAAAAAGGCTTTGTATTATGGTTTCTCCCATCAAGATAGACATTTTACAATACAATTCTTTGTGTTCCTTCAATACTAGCTAGTGCAATGAAGATGGAAACTTCATGCACTAAGCAAAACACTTATCAAACACAACATCAATTCCCTCATGGTGTCAGACCCAAGACTTCACACACCTTCTAAGATAGTGAGAGCTAGCGGGGTATGAGAGTAGATTGAGAGGAGGAAGTAGTATTCTTACGAGAAAGATGTGCATCTCCTCACATAATCACTCATATTAGCATAGATTAGCTGAGTAATTATCATGGTAGAGGAGATGAGCATGCAATGAAGCTTGGCTCTTGGTTGGATTGAGAGGAGGAAGGAGTATTCTTACGAGAAAGATGTGCATCTCCTCACATAATCACTCATATTAGCATAGCTTAGCTGAGTAATTATCATGGTAGAGGAGATGAACATGCATTGAAGCTTGGCTCTTGGTTGGATTTGCATCACAAAGCCAAGAGTTGTTGGTGTAGGCCTCCCTTCTCACAAGCTTGGAGTAGGTGGTAAGATTTCTATTAAAGCTTGAGAAGGAGAGAGAGTCTTCTTTGCTTCACACATGAGATTGTGTGAGTGTGTGTGTGATAATGCCTTGTAAAAATCACCCCCCTCTCTCTCTCTCTCTTGGTCGACCCCCCTTGCTAAATGCTCATGATATAGCCCTATTGGACCTCCCCAGGCCTAGCCAATGGAAATTAAGCAGCATAAGTGATATCCTTCTGACATGTGTCCCCCTTTCCCCTTTTGTGAGAGCTTTAGGTAATTATTTAATTCAACTAAACTCTCCTTGGGCTGCTGAATGCTCATTGGACCCCTTGGGAGACTGTCCAATAGTCTTCTAGAGAGCTTAATTATTATTGGTTCTTTATTAAACTTTTTTAAATTGATTAAACTAGATTTAATCTAGCCTAATTCTCATTGGTCCACCTCCAAGGCCATCCAATAGGAATTGAGTACACCTTGTGGGCATCTGGGCTAGGGAGCTGACATGTGTCCCTCATTCTCTTTGTGTAAAGGGAGCTTGTGTGTGTGTTTGTGTGTGTGTGTGTGTGTGTGTGTGTGTGTGAGTTTCTCTTTCATCTCCTACTTCTATGGCCCCGTTGTATGTAGGGATGGTTGAAGACTTTTGAGACACACACAAAGCATCCAAATTTCTTAAGCTTTGACCTTTGGACACAACCTTTGAATTCTAGAACCTTAGCATTTTGGAAGTCTTAATGGGCTGAACCTTAGGGTCTTTTAAGACCATTGGTGCACATTGCTCTTTTGCAGATGGCTCCCTATTTGGATCCCTATTTTCCCTCCTTTGGATCCCTACTGTGGCCGATCTGGCTAGCTTAACCAATATTCTAGCTTTTTCTCCCCTGGCACTTCCCCATATTAAATGATAAGTTTAACATGAGAAAATCATTTAGCAGAATTAGATATTGATTATTATGACATTAGTTTCTCTCTTGAAATCATACTAGTCCTCAACTATGGAGTAGAGAAGATAAAGCATATTCATTAGTCCTTTTTTCTAGCAAGTAGAGGATCCCTATGGTACCCTAGGACATCGTTCCAGAATGGATGACTAGTCCATTTGGTGCTTGAGAGCCTAAGCTCCCGCAGGCTTGACTGCACATTCGTCCTATCAATCTTCCATAGTACAATGACAAGCTCTACTTGGTGTTTGGGAGACGTCATCTCCACAAACTTGATCTAAGCATGCATACTACTTCATTTTTGTGCACAATAAAGAAAAAGAGAGTCTTATAAGACAAAAAATTTGTTCATTTTTAACATTTGTACATTTGCTTACTCTAGGGAAGCATTGTAAGCACTGACAAGTTTTAGGTTATCCTTTAATTGTATGCCTTGCATCCATCTAGCATCTTCAAAAGGATAATTCTTAAACTTAATAAGATATCGCTGGATAGTGATCTTACCCCTTCTGAGTACCTTGTCTTCATGTCGGAGAATGGACTCGGGCTGCTGCACCTCTTCTTGGTCCTTGATCTCCGATGGATCTTCAATGGTTGGTTCTTGAGGTGGCTCTCCTTTGTAAGGCTTTAGTAGGCTCACATGGAAAGCATTGTGTATGAGCCAATGGTTGGGCAACTTGAGTTGATAGGCCGTCTCATTGATTGGCCTAAGAATCTGGAAGGGACCATAGTACCTTTTTGCTAACTTATCATAGTACTTTTGGTGTCCCGTAGGATTCATTGCCCTCAAGTCCTTAATCGAGCCTTTGGAAATTTGAGTAGGACCCACAATCATTTTCTTTAAAGGATTGGGCTCTCTGTGCTTGTCAGCCAGCAGGCTTTTGCCTTTGCTGTGAGATAGAGATAGCATCCTTTAATCTTTTGAAAGATTCTTGTAGGTCTCGGCTATACTCATCTGCAACGAAGATCTTCTCATGTACCTTAAGTAGCAAGGGACTTTTTGATCTTCCCTCAATTACCTCAAAAGGTGCTTTTCCCGTGGAAATGTACATTGTTATTGTAGGCATACTGGAAGAAGTTCAATTGCATGATCATCATTACCTCGTTTAGGAGGTAGCTCACAAGGGATGTCGTCAATAAAGACATCTTGAAACCCCTTAAAAAAATTGGATAACTCTAATTCCTTTTGGTTGTGTATATTTTCTTTTGCTAAAACATTAGGTTCATTTTGAGAATATTTAACAAAAATCATGTACACGGAAATAGAGCTCTTTATGACTTGTTGAAAGATTGTGTATGTACAATGGGTATAGTGTTATCCATTTCCTTAGCATCTATATACATATCTTTTTCCCTGAACTTAAAGGAGATTCTCTTTCAGGGAATTTAACATTGGCAGCCATGCGATCAAACCATGGTGTCCCTAGGATTACATCCTCATGCTTGAGAGGAGAGATAAAGAAGTCCTCTTTGTCCACATAGCTTTGGACATGGAGCCTCAATTTTCTTGATTAAGGGAGTGATTGAAGATTCTTGCCCCTTGAAAGCACTGTTTACGGATAGGACATCTCCCATCTCGTAGACTTGTATGCCTAGCTTGGTGGCCAACTCTATAGATTTTAAATTGTGAGTAGAACCAGGGTCAAAGAGAATAAAAGCATCATCTTCTCTTACCTTTCCCCAAGCATGGCATAGAGGAGATCCTTTGTGGTGAATTTCCTCCTCTTGGATTTTGACCAAAGTAGCTCTAGGAGGTTCATGGCGAGTGTTATTTTGGGGACAAGCGTGGTACGCATGCCCTTGCTCACCGCACTTGAAACAACGGTTATCCTTGCATTAACGCTCAAGCTCTTCAAGAGAGAGTTTATTTTTGCCTTTATAAACTCCCTTCTCTTTAGCTTTGTTGGAGTTGCCCTTAGGAGAATTTTGGACATTGTCCTTCCCCTTAGGCTCATTGGAACCCTTGTTTTCCATGGACTTAGAATTTCTTTTAGCCCCCGTTTGGAAATTGATTCGAGAGGCCACCATAGTATGGTGTATAACCGCAGGTATGGTGCGTGGCCTTTGGGAGTTGACATACTCCGCCATTTCTTCAATTAAGCCTACACAAAATTGTTTCTTTTGCTCTCAAAAATCCAATTTCTTGAAGACAATGGATTTGAGTTGTAAATCCCAAAACTTGTCTACATATTTGTGAATGGATTCGTACGGAGAGAGCTTCAAGCTTTGCCATTCGGTGAGTACTTTGTCTTTGGCATCAGTGGACAAAAACTGCTTCATAAAGGAAGCTCTTAAATATTTCCATGTTTGTTGAGCTTCAACGTTGGCCCGTAGGCTAGACCACCATTGCCTGGTGGACTTTTGAAAGTGCATAGGTACATGACGACTCTTTGAAGCCCTCGTCTCCAAACGCCGCATCAAATTGTTGGATAAAGGCCAAGACTTTGTCTGTAGCACCAAAAGTGCCATCATAGGTAAGGAAAGAGATGCTGTTCCCTCCCTCTTTAATTTCTTGAGCTTGGACGACCTCTTCCACGCGGCATAGGATTTCTTATGGCCTCTTGTTTTTGATGGTTCAAAGGTTGCACCATCAATTTCTTCAGAAGATGAAGAATTTGAGGAAGATGGAGAAGAGATGACCACTTTCTCGCCTTTTTCTTGCCTTGATTTTCGTTGTCTTCACCATCAGTTTCATAAGAGGAAGACGATGGAGAAGATGGAGAAGAGGGTCCTCTTTCTCACCTTTTTCTTCTCTTGCTTTTTGTCATCCCTCTTTGAAGTATGGTGTGGAGAAGTATGCGATGGTCTTCTCCGTTTTGGAGGTGATGGAGAGCGTTTAGCCCGCCATCTTCGTGGAGCCATCTCCGTCGAGGTGGTAGGAGACTCACTTCTTTCTCGTTCCTTCGGTGGAGGCTCTTGAGTTCTCCTTTGAGAAGGAGATGCATCATCAAGGAGCAAATTTTTGAACCCTTCATATGGATCCTATTCTTCTTCCCAAATCGGAGAGAGGCCTCTTTTGGAAGTCTTGCAAGTAAGCTTCCTAGGTGCTCTCTCGTCATGGTGAGGAGCTTGGAGAATCCCATGAGCACGAAGCTGCTGTTGCACTTCACTTTGGAGGGATGGATTGTCCATGGCTTGTTGAAGCCTAGAAACAAGATAGTGAACAAGAATCAGGGCATCATTAGTAGCTTGCTCATTAGCAAAATCAAAGCTATCAACATTAATTTCACTCTCTTTACTATTGTCAGCCATTCTAAAAACTTTTAGGTGTACTTTGGCACTTCAAGACCTAGTTGCTAATCCTCTTTACCCCTTTAGAAAAAGCACTCAAGCTACTATACTCGTGGCTCGAATACCATTAATTGCAAGGAATAGAAGAGAGGGTCGTTCAACACCAAAATATCACCGCTCCTGTCAAGATTCTAATAGCTCAATAGTGGTTAGCCGTGGGAAAGCCCCGTAGGACTCCACTATTAAGACCATAGCTCTCGATGGTGATCCCCCGTTAATCACACAAAGGCAGGCGCACTCCAAGGTGAAAGATCCCTATTCTACTTACTCACATGAAATTAATAGTACCAACCATTTATAGCTAGCTTGAGGACCTCCCTTCTTGAGCAAGAAGAGGGAAACCTTGGGCTCTCATACCAATGTAACATTTAATGTGTTAGGAAATAAGGCGTAGCTAAATAGATAATTGAGTAGATTAATTAATGGAGAGAGACAGATTTACATACACGAGATTATAGAGTAGAGAGAGAGAGAGAGAGTACACACGATATACGTGGTTCACCCAATGTGGGCTACGTCCACGGGAAAGCAGCCACTCAATGGCTTTAGTACTTCAAAACAAGAAGTAATTTACAAAGGGATTATACCCTTAATGGAGCTCCCGCCTTGCTTCACTCTCACCACCTCACACTCACCTTGTTGCATCAACTTCACACTATGAAATGTGTGTAGAAATGGCCTCCTTTTATAGGCCAAAAGGGCTGCCCTCTCTTATGAGAGACAGCCATGTGTAGCCGCCCTTGTGCGAATAAGTCCAAATCGGACCCTCCAATCCGCCCATGTGTGGCCGCCCTTGAGAAGACAAGTCCGCTTTTGAATTCGGCCACCGGCCATTGAATTCGGCCACCGGCCAGCCTTCCGACCACCGGCCATTGGCCATTGACTACCGCCACCGGCCAACCGACTGGTTGTTTTCCGACCGCCGTCCGGCCATAATATTCTGGCGAAAAGGAATATTTCGGCGAAAAAAGTCTCGGGGGCCTCCGCCCCCGAGGCCTTTAAAGTTGCCCCTGATTCTTGTCCGTGAAAATTTTGGTTTCCGGTGAGTGATTTTCCTTCACGCACGATGGCTTCTCCTCATAATGGGGGCCTTACAAATGTGCGCTTTTACCACAGAAAATTACAAGGGTAAATCAGGCTCCATACTTAACAATCTCCCACTTGGAGACTGATCTCCAAACCAAACCTGTGACTGCTTTCCATTCTGGCTTCTTATCCTTGAATGCCGATTGAAGATGAGCAAAAGCTCAACTTCTCCTTGTTGACCACCTTTGTAAACATGTCTGCAGGATTTTCACTTGTATGCACCTTTCCTAGCTTTAGTTGTCCCTCTTCCAAAAGAGTGCGTATGAAGTGATATCTCACCTCAATGTGCTTTGTCCTTGAATGAAAGGCTGAGTTCTTCGTAAGATGGATAGCGCTTTGGCTATCACTGTATAAGACACAATTGTCTTGTTTGAATCCAAGCTCTTCTAAGAATCTGTGAAGCCACAGAATTTCTTTGCTTGCCTCCGTCATTGCTACATACTCTGCTTCCGTGGTAGAAAGTGAAACCACTTTCTGCAGCTTTGAAGCCCAGCTTACTGCTGTGCCTCCAACCGTGAACACATAGCCAGTAGTGCTCCTTCGAGTATCTTTGTCACCTGCCATATCTGCATCAGCATACCCTTCTAGAAAAATATCAGTTCCTCCAAAATACAAAGCATTTGTTGTTGTCCCTTTTAGATACCTAAGTATCCACTTCACAGCTTGCCAATGCTCTTTACCTGGGTTGTCCATGAACCTACTCACAACTCCCACTGCATGTGCAATGTCTGGCCTTGTCCAGACCATAGCATACATTAGAGAACCTACCGCTGCAGCATATGGAACTTTAGACATATAGGCTATCTCCTCTTGTGTCTTTGGACACATATCCTTTGTTAGTTTAAAATGACCAGCCAAAGGTGTAGAAACTGGTTTTGCATTTTGCATTGCAAACCTTTCTAGTACCTTCTTGATGTAATCTTCTTGAGATAGCTTTATTGTTTTCTTCGTCCTGTCCCTTGATATTTTCATACCAAGTATCCTCTTTGCAGCACCTAAATCTTTCATTGAAAAAGATTTGGACAGCTCCTCTTTTAGGTCTTTGATGTCCTGCATGTTAGCACTTGCAATCAACATGTCATCAACATACAACATTAGGATGATGAATTTCCCATCTCCCAAATTCTTCGTGTAGACGCAGTGATCCGAGTTGCATCTTGTGAATCCATGATCCAACATCCATCGATCAAACTTCAAGTACCATTGTCTTGATGCTTGCTTTAAACCATACAAGCTCTTCTTTAATCTGCAAACCATTTTCTCCTTACCTTTTACTTCATACCCCTTTGGTTGAAGCATGTAGATTTCCTCCTCTAAGTCACCGTGAGGGAATGACGTATTTACATCCATTTGCTCGAGATTTAGATCATGAGAAGCCACAAGGATTAAGACAAGCCTAATTGAGTTCATTTTTACAATAGGAGAAAATATTTCATTGAAGTCAATACCTTTCTTTTGAGAAAAACCTTTTACCACAAGCCTAGACTTGTACCTTTTCTTCCCACCTTCTTCTTCCTTTATCTTGTACACCCATTTGTTTTGAAGTGCCCGCTTACCTTTAGGCAACTCAACCAACTCCCATGTTTGGTTGTGATGTAGTGAGTCCATCTCCACTTGCATGCTCTTCGTCCATTCTTCTTTGGATTCATGTTGCATAGCTTCTTCATATGATTCCGGCTCTCCAGAATCTGAGATCAAGAGATGGTTGAAGGAAGGAACAAACCTTTCTGGAGGTCTACTTGCTCTTGTAGATCTTCGGGGAGTAGGTTGAGGCTCCTCATTTGGTTGACGTTGTTGCACATTGTCACCGTTTGCAGTCCTTGAGTCTTCACCGTCCTCAAGCTCCATGTACTCATCACCTGTTTCTTTTGTTTGTTTTCTTTCCAAGTTATCTTTGTACATATTTTGTTCGTTAAAAATTACATCCCTACTCCTTAAGATTTTACCATCTTCAAGATTCCATAGGCGATACCCAAAGTCTCCTTCTCCATAGCCAATGAAGAAACACTTTTTGGACTTTGCATCTAACTTTGATCTTAGGCTTCTATCTATGTGCATGAAAGCCTCACACCCAAACACTTTGAGAAATGCATAATTCACCGGTTTACCTGTCCATGCCTCTTCTGGAACTCCCCATCCAATGCCGTTGAGGGTGACCGATTGATTAAGTACACAGACGTACTTACAGCTTTCGCCCAAAGCTCAAGCGGTAGGCCTGCATGTAGCCGCATGCTTCATGCTCGTTCCATGATTGTCCTGTTCATCCTTTCCGAAATCCCATTTTGTTGAGGTGTCCTTGGGGTTGTCCTTTGCCTCCGAATGCCATTGCTAGCACAAAAGCTTTCAAAAGCTTGGCTGCAATATTCGCCTCCATTGTCGGATCTGAGGCATTTAACCTTGGTACCTGTTTCATTCTCCACAAAGGCTTTCCACCTTTGAAATATGGAAAATACATCGGATTTATTCTTCATGACATAAACCCATGTTTTTCTAGTCGCATCGTCTATGAATGTTACATAGTACAATGAGCCACCAAGTGATGGTGTACTTGCAGGACCCCAAACATCAGAATGAACCAACTCAAGTTTTTTATTTTTTCTTTCATTTCCTGATTTTTGAAATTTTACCCTCTTTTGTTTACCATAAACACAATCTTCACAGAACTCTAAGTCCACTTCTTTCAAACCTGGTAGAAGCTTCTTTGTTTGAAGGATTTTCATTCCTTTGGCACTCATATGCCCAAGTCGGTAGTGCCACACCGCACTGTCAACTTCTGTAGTTGCTGCACAAGCTGAAGGTTGCGTGCTAACAGCACACAAGTAAAGTGTACCGACTTTTTCACCCTTGGCAACCACCAAAGATCCCTTTGAGATCTTCCACCGTTTGTTTCCGAATGCAATGTTGTGACCTTCATCGTCCAATTGTCCTATAGAGATCAAATTTTTGGGAAGAGAAGGAACATGCCTAACATCTTTAAGCTTCCATTCATTTCCGTTAGCAGTTTTGATAGAAACTGTACCTTTGCCGACAATCTCACAAGCTTCATCATCTCCCAAGTATACATACCCAAAATTACCTTTGGTGTAGTCTTGGAAATGTTGCTTGTGTGGTGTCGCATGGAATGAAGCCCCGGAATCTACTATCCAGGAATTAGACACATTGTCTAATGAGAGAATTAGAGCATCTTGCTCTACTTTACCTGCCACATTGGCCTCCGATGTTGGCTTGTTGTCTTGAGACTCTGTCTCCTTCTTCTTCTTGGACCAGCAATCCTTCTTGACGTGGCCCTTCTTGCCGCAGTTCCAACATTCAAGAACTGACTTTGTGCGTGACTTGCTCCGCCTTGAGCGATCACGACCCTTTTGGTTTTTGAACCTCTCCTTAGGCCTTCCTCTTGTTTCCACTGATAGTGCAGCACTTGATGATTCTCCAGTGCTTCTCCTTCGCATTTCCTCGCTTAGGAGAACACCCACAACATCATCAAACTTAAGAGTATTTGTTCCAGAGATAGAATTACTTACAGCCATCACAAGGCTGTCCCAACTATCCGGTAGAGATGATAGTATAAGGAGAGCTCGCACTTCGTCATCGAAATTGATTTTCACTGATCGAAGTTGACTTATGTTTGTGTTAAAGTCATTTAGGTGTTCTGCAACTGAACCATTCTCTGCCATCTTTAGATTGAACAAGCGCTTCATAAGAAATACCTTATTGGATGCCGATGGTTTCTCGTAGAAGTCGTCAAGTGACTTCATCAAGTCCTCCGTGGTCTTCATCTCCGAAAAATTGAAGGCCACCGTTGACGCCAAGCTTAACCGGATTGTTCCCAGTGCCTTTCGATCAAGGACAATCCATGCTTCATCTGCCATTGTTGCGGGCTTCTTCGCAAGACCGCCTAGTGGCAAATAGAGGTCCTTCTGGTAGAGATAGTCTTCAATCTGCATCTTCCAATGTTGGTAGTTTTTTCCGTTGAACTTCTCAATCTTGAGCTTCCCTTCCTCCGCCATAACTCCCACTCAATTCAAGGAATCCTTTCCTTGAGATAATTTAGCTACGAGCAAACCTTGCTCTGATACCAGTTGTTAGGAAATAAGGCGTAGCTAAATAGATAATTGAGTAGATTAATTAATGGAGAGAGACAGATTTACATACACGAGATTATAGAGTAAAGAGAGAGAGAGAGAGTACACACGATATACGTGGTTCACCCAATGTGGGCTACGTCCACGGGAAAGCAGCCACTCAATGGCTTTAGTACTTCAAAACAAGAAGTAATTTACAAAGGGATTATACCCTTAATGGAGCTCCCGCCTTGCTTCACTCTCACCACCTCACACTCACCTTGTTGCATCAACTTCACACTATGAAATGTGTGTAGAAATGGCCTCCTTTTATAGGCCAAAAGGGCTGCCCTCTCTTATGAGAGACAGCCATGTGTAGCCTCCCTTGTGCGAATAAGTCCAAATCGGACCCTCCAATCCGCCCATGTGTGGCCGCCCTTGAGAAGACAAGTCCGCTTTTGAATTCGGCCACCGGCCATTGAATTCGGCCACCGGCCACCGGCCATTGGCCATTGACTACCGGCCACCGGCCAACCGACTGGTTGTTTTCCGACCGCCGTCCGGCCATAATATTCTGGCGAAAAGGAATATTTCGGCGAAAAAAGTCTCGGGGGCCTCCGCCCCCGAGGCCTTTAAAGTTGCCCCTGATTCTTGTCCGTGAAAATTTTGGTTTCCGGTGAGTGATTTTCCTTCACGCACGATGGCTTCTCCTCATAATGGGGGCCTTACAAATGTGCGCTTTTACCACAGAAAATTACAAGGGTAAATCAGGCTCCATACTTAACATAATGGCCTAGTAACTTGTGTTGGAATTAGGGTTGCAGAGAAACACACACAGCTTGGAGAAGACGAAGGAAGCTCAAGGCACACAATAGAGAGTGTGTTTCTTAGTATACAATGGAAAGATAGATAGCCCTAGAGTGATGGCGCATATATAATGCACGGGGAAAAAACGTCCTAAAGAGGGAAAAAATGCCCCGGAGGTCCTAGTGTGTTCACACACATCACTACCACATGTATATGGTAACAAATCCCCCCTGGAGTGATGCGGTGAACGAGAGCTGGCACATGAGTAAAGGGAAGTGCCATGCCCTGAGAAAAGGATCAGTCCACAAAGGGGAGTAAGCCCAAAGCTTTGCGGAAAGCTTCAAGCTTCTCACAAGACAATGCCTTTGTGAAAAGATCTGCAAGGTTGTCCTGTGTTGGAACATAAGCCAAGCTGATCTCTCCTGCTGAGAGCCTCTCCTTGACATAGTGTTAATGCACCTAAATGTGCTTTGTGCGAGCATGAAAAACTGGGTTCCTCGCAACTGCCAATGCGCTCTGACTGTCAGTGTACATAGTGTTGGCAATGTCCCGTCCAACACCCAAATCAGCCATAAGGCATCTGAGCCATACACACTCAACCGTAGCTGTGAAGACTGCCCTGTACTCAGCCTCACAACTCGAAGTGGCCACAGTAGGTTGCTTCTTGCTCAACCATGATATACATGAACTGCCAAGCATGAAACAAAAACCACTTGTGGACACTCGCGTGTCAAAACAACTAGCCCAATATGAGTCCGAAAATGCATGTAAGTCTAGCGGCAATGATCCCCCCTTGGGATAAAACAAGCCAATATGTAAAGTGCCACTAAGGTAGCGGAAAATCCTCTTGACAACCTGCCAATGCTTAGACCCTGGGCTATGCATAAATCTGCTGACCTGTGAGACTGCAAACTGAATATCCGGCCTCGTGTTGCATACATAAATGAGGCAGTCAACAACAGTTTGGTAAAGAGTGACATCAGCAGGATCACCAGCATCATGTAGACTCAACTTCAAACCTGTTTCCATGGGAGTGGCAATAGGTTTGGAATCCTCAAGTCCAAACTTACATAGCAATGTCTCTATGTAACTTTTCTGACACAAGGCAATACCACCAATATCACACTGCTTAAACTGTATACCCAAATAATGATACAACAGCCCCAAATCTTTCATCTTGAAAGTATCATTCAAATCAGCCTTAAATTAAGCAATATGTCTCTCATTTGGTCCAGTGATGATCAGCAAATCATCAACATAAAGAACCACAATGAGAAGTACATCACCCTCACGCTTTACATACAATGTGATTTCTGTTGGACCGTTACGAAAGCCTTGTTTGAACAAATGAGTGTCAGCTTTCTCATACCAAGCACGAGGAGATTGCTTCAACCCATACAAAGCCTTGTTACATTTGCACACTTTGTCCTCTTGTCCTTTTATGACAAAACCGCGAGGCTACGTTACATAAAATTCCTCAAATATGTCACCATTCAAGAAAGCAGTAACAATGTCTGATTGATGTACATACCAACCAAAATGAGTTGCCAATGCACATAGAAAATGCACAGTAGTCATAGGACAAGTGGGAGCGAAAGTCTCTTCATAATCTATGCCTTTTTGCTGTGCATAACCCTTTGCAACAAGTCGAGCCTTATGGCGATCGATCTCACCATCCGGCTTGCGTTTCAACTTGTAAACCCACTTCGTACCAATGGCCTTTTTGCCAGAGGCAAATCACATAAAGTCCATGTGTCATTTTCTATAAGTGCATCATATTCTGATTGCATGGCAGCCATCCAATTTTCTGAATTTCGTGCTTCATCAAAATTCAGAGGCTCCTCAACATCATGTAAGCTAGACACATCCAAAGCATAACAATCTGATGCATAAGATGCATGGCGAGAGCCTGAACGAGTACGACTAGACAAAGGTGCATCCAATTTACTGTCACGCAAAGTGTGCACCAGCCATTTTGGCATACCTCTAGCCTGCTCATTTTCAGCCCTTTCCTCATCAAGTACATCACGTACATCTACATCATTAATAGGCTGATCTAGAACATTTTCAGAAACCCCCATAGGCTGTACATTTGCCTCATTGGAACTTACATTCGTATTTCCACCACTGAAAAGAGGCAACAAAGTGTCATAAATGTCCTGTGAGCTTACATTACTGTCTCTAGTACATGACAGCAAGGGCTGAACAGAATCTTCCACAAACACTACATCCCGAGAAACCAGAATACGTTTTGTTTGCGGATGATACAACCTGTAACCTTTGATTTCAGCACCATAACCAACAAAAATACATTTGACAGCCTTATCATCCAATTTTCTGCGCTGCACTTGTGGCACCAAAGCATATGCCAAACAGCCAAAAACACGCATGTGCTCAATAGAAGGCTTTCTATCATGCCATGCTTCATATGGAGTAACAGACTGCAAAGCTTTTGTAGGACACCTGTTAAGTACATAAGTGGCACACATGATGGCCTCAAGCCAAAAAGAATGCGGTAAAGCTTGACTTTTGACCATACATCGTGCCATTTCCGTTAGTGACCTATTTTTCCTCTCAGCAACACCATTTTGCTGAGGCGTATAAGGCACTGTACATTGGTGTTTTATCCCACGACTAGCCAGAAATGCATTAAATTCATGAGACATATACTCCCCCCCTCGATCGAACGGAGGGTGCCCATAGTACATTTCGAGACATTTTCAGCTATAGCCAGAAATTGTTTGAAGCACATAAAAACTTCGGACTTCGCTTTAAGCGGAAATACCCATGCATGCCTGGAGTAATCATCAATGAAAGTCACGAAGTACAAGTAATTGCCCAAGGACGGAGTTTGCATGGGCCCACAAACATCACTATGCACAAGCTGCAACCTGCATGTGGCCCGAACTGAACCATCCTTTGGAAATTTAGAACCTGCATCTTACCCAAAATACAGCCTTCACAAACATGTTTGACAGGTGCTTCAAGAGGCGGCAAAGAAGCAACCATATCAGATTTCTGCAAACACAGCAAACTGGCAAAATTCAGATGACCAAAACATGCATGCCAAAGTTCAGATGACCAAAACGTGCATGCCAAAGTTTTGCATCTGAAATAGCCCTTGAATCTGCAACAGCATTTGCAAAATTTTGTCCACACTTGTCATACAAAGTGAGCTTATACAGCCCATGGCACAAAAGCCCAGATGCAACAATTTGATCACCAAAACTGAGATCATGAACTGTACGTCTGACATCCACAAATTTGACTACATGTCCAAGCCTAGCAAGTGCGGATACAGACAAGAGGTTCTTCTTGATCCCATGTACATAAAGTGCATCAACAAGTGTGAAGGAACTGCCATTAGCAGCAGTGAGCACAATCTTTCCAACTCCTTGAACTGGATAAGAGGCGTTGTTGGCACAAGTGACTGAATTCCCATGAGGGACTGACTCGAGAGAGGTAAAAAATTCACGATGTGAGGAAATGTGCTTTGTAGCATCACTGTCAAAATACCACACATGTGAATCTACAACAACTGACAAGCATGCATCATGGACAACAGGATTGTAAGTGCACTCTGCGCTAAAAGCCCATTCTGCATCAACATCAGCATTACAGTCTCCTTTCACAGAAGACTCAACAATGGCTGCATTTGTAGTGGAACCAACATTTGCAGTGGAACCACCCTCTTTCTTCTTAGCCTCTTTGGCCTTCAACTTAGGGCATGACTTGATCAAGTGATCATTGGCCTTACAATAATGGCAGCGCGTCTTCTTTTTGCCCTTATCACCAGAATTTCCAGATGAATTGCTGCCAACAGAACATTAGGAACAGGATTTTTGCCACTCGCAACAGAACCATAAGAAGTGGCTGCATTGCTGTTACCACCCTTTCTTTGAGAAGCAATAAAATCCTGTTCAACTGCACACTGTCTAGTCCTGTTTTTTCTGGAGAGTGACTCTTGTAACAACAATGTGCATAATGCATAAAACTTGACAACTTTTGGATTTCCTTGGGTCATCAGTCTCCAAGTACTAGCAAAAGTCTGGTAGGAATCTGGTAAGGCATCAAGAACAGTCTGCACAAGGGAACTGTCTGAAATGACTTCACTTGTAGAAATAAGCTGCTCATTGATATCCTTGACACTAGCAAGGAAAGTGTCAATATCATCTTCCTCATGCATAATCTTCGACTCCAGCTCTTTACGCAGCAAAGCAATTTTAGCATCATTGCGGCTTGCATAAAGACCTAGTAGAATATCCCAAGCCTGTTTTGCAGATTTTGCTGAACGGATGTGAGGAACAATGGTGCGCTTCACAGACAACGCAATAAATGCATGAGCCTGCGCATCCTTAACATCCCAACGAGCTTGTTCTGCCGTAGGCAAAAGAACTCTAACAGCTGCAATCCTTGCAGCAAGACCTGCAACATCCTCAACATCGCCTACATCCTCAGAACCAGGACGTACATCAATGCCCTGCACAATGTTCCAGACACCCTTTGACACAAGAACATATTGCATCATATAAGCCCACATAGGGTAGTTGTCCCCATCCAACCTGTCCTCAGCAGCAAACGCTTGAACACATCTGTGTTGTTGTTGTCAGCCATGGTAAATGCTGCACCTGATGTGAAAACTGCCCGAAAATAGGAGAAACGGAGCGGGAACAACCTGTGCTATATAGCACAAACCGTAGAGACTATAAGGCACATGTTATGCAGAAAACGGCACTGACAGAAATTCTGCACAAAATGACGAAATAGCCTGTGCAGTACTGCCTGTAGTGGAAACGGAGGCCTAAATG
This sequence comes from Adiantum capillus-veneris, assembly GCF_014529385.1. Taxonomy (NCBI): domain Eukaryota; kingdom Viridiplantae; phylum Streptophyta; class Polypodiopsida; order Polypodiales; family Pteridaceae; genus Adiantum; species Adiantum capillus-veneris. The sequence goes on along the minus strand of NC_140949.1, from coordinate 120,114,063 downwards.
AGCCCAAATCAAAATTCTGAGCAGACCAAGCTCTTTGAGCTTGCCCAAAATATTTGTCGACTTGCGAACGCTCGCCAAAGCTCACTGAAATCGGAGAAAGTGAGCAAGCGTGTGCTGGAGCAGCTGGCGACTAAGCCCGGGAGGACGTGACGTGCTATGATACCAATTGTTGGAATTAGGGTTGCAGAGAAACACACACAGCTTGGAGAAGACGAAGGAAGCTCAAGGCACATAATAGAGAGTGTGTTTCTTAGTATGCAATGGAAAGATAGATAGCCCTAGAGTGATGGGCGTATATATAATGCACGGGGGGAAAAACCTCCTAAAGAGGGAAAAAATGCCCCGGCGGTCCTAGTGTGTTCACACACATCACTACCACATGTATATGGTAACAAATTATGTGTAGCGGAAAATAGCATGAACATAGTGAGTATTTCATTAGAATAGATTCCTAATGAGATTAACAAGAGTGCTTGGGTGGAGAGAGCAAAGAAAATCATAACACCTAGTTAGATAGCATGAACAATACTTCAAAAGAGAGAGAAATTAAGCAATTGACAACAGTTGAGGACCGGATTTGCATGGAGCTGTTCCCCCCTCCAAAAAGGCTTTGTATTATGGTTTCGCTCATCAAGAGAGACATTTTACAATACAATTCTTTGTGTTCCTTCAATACCAGGTAGTGCAATGAAGATGGAAACTTCATGCACTAAGCCAAACACTTACCAAACACAACATCAATTCCCTCACGGTCTTTGACCCAAGACCTCACACACCTTCGAAGATGGTGAGAGCTAGCGGGGTATGAGACTAGATTGAGAAGAAGAAGGGGTATTCTTACGAGAAAGATGTACATATCCTCACATAATCACTCATATTAGCATAGCTTAGCTGAGTAATTATCATGGTAGAGGAGATGAGCATGCATTGAAGCTTGGCTCTTGGTTGGATTTGCATCACAAAGCCAAGAGTTGTTGGTGTAGGCTCCCTTCTCACAAGCTTGGAGTAGGTGGTAAGCTTTCAATTAAAGATTGAGAAGGAGAGAGAGTCTTCTTTGCTTCACACATGAGATTGTGTGAGTGTGTGTGATAATGCCTTGCAAAAATCAGCCCCCTCTCTCTCTTGGTCGACCCCCCTTGCTGAATGCTCATGCTACATCCCTATTGGACCTCCCGAGGCCTAGCCAATGGAAATTAAGCAGCATAAGTGATAGCCTTCTGACATGTGTCCCCCTCCCCCCTTTTGTGAGAGCTTTAGGTAATTATTTAATTCAACTAAACTCTGATTGGACCTCTTTTCCCCCTGGCCAATAGAAATCAGACAAGCCATTGGGCTGCTGAATGCTCATTGGACCCCTTGGGAGACTGTCCAATAGTCTTCTAGAGAGATAAATTCTTATTGGTTCTTTTATTAAGTTTTTTTAAAGTCATTAAACTAGATTTACTCTAGCCTAATTCTCATTGGTCCACCTCCAAGGCCATCCAATAGGAATTGAGTACACCTTGTGGGCATCTGGGCTAGGGAGCTGACATGTGTCCCTGATTCCCTTTGTGTAAAGGGAGCTTGTGTGTGTCTGTGTGTGAGTATTTCTCTTTCATCTCCTACTTCTATGGCTCACCCCCTCCTATGTAGGGATGGTTGAAGACTTTTGGGACACACAGAAAGCATTCAAATTTCCTAAGCTTTGACCTTTGGACACAACCTTTGAATTTTGGAACCTTAGCATTTTGGAAGTCTTAATGGGCCGAACCTTAGGGCCTTTTAAGCCCATTAGTGCACATTGCTCTTTTGCAGATGGCCCCACTTTTGGATCCCTATTTTCCCTCCTTTGGATCCCTACTGTGGCCGGTCTTCTAGCTTAACCAATATTCTAGCTTTTTCTCCCCTAGCACTTCCCCATATTGAATGATAAGTTTAACATGAGAAAATCATTTAGGAGAATTAGATATTGATTATTATGACATTAAGGATGCTATCTCTATCTCACAGCAAAGGCAAAAGGCTGCTGTTGATAAGCACAGAAGAGCTCAAGCCTTTAAAAAAAATGATTGGGTCTTACTTAAATTTCCCAAGGCTTGATTATGGCACACAACGGGCAAGAATCCTACACGACGCCCAAAGCACTATGCTAAATTAGCAAAAAGGCACTATGGTCCCTTCCAAATTCTTAGACCAATCAACAAGATGGCCTATCAACTCAAGTTGCCCAGTCATTGGCTCATACACAATGCTTTCCATGTGAGCCTACTAAAGCCTTACAAAGGAGAGCCACCTCATGAACCAATTATTGAAGACCCACCGGAGATCGAGGAACAAGCACTACAAGAGGTTGTGTGCTCTTGTGACGCTGTTAGCGACGGAAATACACTGGGTTTTTATAACCCCCGGCGTCGCTACAACCGTCGCTAATAGCGTCGCTACGAGAGCGCCGCTATATGCGACGCTATAGGCGTCGCTATGTGCGTCGCTATATAGAGACGCTCATAGCGACGGTTAAACAGAAGTCTATAGCGACGCTCATAGCGATGCTACAGAGCCATAAATAGCGACGGTTATAGCGACGCCCGAGAGAAATTTTTTTGGTGGCAGGGCATTGAATGCCCTGCCACCCATCAACCATATTGTACTTGATTCACTTTTTAAAAAAAGTGCAAGGGTAGATAATAGACCCAAAATAGTCACCCACAAGACGCATTGTTTGCAAAATTGACAAGCGTAAAATTGACAATTGTACATATCATAGGCAAAATGAATTGATTGGCAAATGTAATAATGACAATTGTACAACATCATAGGCATAAAGAATTGATTGGCAAAATGAACTGCGGTGACAAATGTAATAATATACATGGTTCAAAAAGACGTATAAAATCCGTCTCATGATACATAAGCTATGAGAAACCTAAACTAATGCTATCTAGCTACGGCTAAACTGACGTCGTCTAGTCAGACGTCTCATCGCGTCCAAGCGGCGTATCTTTCGGATTCTGCAAAAAAAAGACAATAAGACAACTTTCAGTAAGTATAAACATATAACGACATTTATAAAACAATACAAAAAATAAAAAAGAGTAAACCCTAGTACTAACCATGCCGCCGTGAGGACTGAGAATGTCCATCAGGGCGTTTAAGCCCTTCCTGCCTGCGTACTCGCGCTCGTACGGTGTGGGATCACGTCGTGTCATCGACCACTGTCAAAACATACAAAGAATTCATTATGTTAGAATTAAAAAACTCATAAACCCTAAACTATCGAACATAAAGAGCAATGCAAAAACACTTACAAAATCGGCCTCAAATGATGCCCATCCACCGCTCCCCAAGTGGTGCGAGCTCCCTGCCTCTACTCACGTTCTTGCTGCATCCTTTTGTTGCTTCCACTTGTCGGGATTCTCGCGCGCTGCTTTCTTCGCATTCTTCCAATCTTCTTTGGCCAGCCAATCTGGCCTGTTCCACCCATGCTTGATTGCTTTTTGCACTTTGGAACGCTTGTGTTTGCAGTATTCGCGCATTCGAATCTTCATCAGGTCTTCATTGAAGTGCTGATCCTGTTGGAACGAGAAACTCATCATGAAGTATGCTGATGACCCTGTTTTTTAAATCACTTGGTACTTCACTCCATTTGTTTAGTATGTAGTGTCTAAACAGCTGAGAGCAAAGACCACGCATGCGCGAGATCACCTTCTTGCCGTCATCATCCATGATGATGCCGCCGCTGAAGTCGACGGAGTAAGGCAAGCCCTCTGGCCGGTGACGCGTGAACCTGAGTGTCCCGGCAGGGGTCTCTAGCGGCGTGTCGATGGGGGTACGGACGTCAGGTGTCTCCACCGGCGTCTGGGCCCCGAAGCGAGGAGTGTCGAGTGGGGTGGCTCCTGGCGGAGTAGGTAGAGGTGTGTAGCTGCTAGGAACAGTCAGCCGTGCAAAACCTGGCGTAGATGGCGATGCTGTGGCTGGTGTGGGGGCGGGCAAAGGGGGGCAAGGGGGTGGGTAAAGAGCCTCGTCGAACACGAGGCGGTGTGGAGGCATCGGTGGCGGAATCCCCACAACAACCGCCACCGCCACCACTAGAGCGCCGGTGTCTAGACGAGTGTGAAGCTCGTCTCGTCGACGCCGAAGCTTCGGAGCGCGCCGAATGCTCCGAAAGAGAGGGAGATGCGGATGGAGTAGGAACGCGCGATGATGCGCCAGAGCGATGACGCTCCACGTACCACTGTCTCTGCTGCGGTGACAAAGAAGAAAGAAACTCCTCATCATCCATACCTGCATTAAACACACGAATATTTAAACTTAATATTGAATGAATAGAGTAGACAATGACGCAAAGACCATTAAATACAATGACGTAATGACACATATAAATACAATGACGCAATGAATTGAGTGATAGAAGAGGCAAGTCGAAAACTCAGAATTTTCAATGAAAAGATGTGAGCGCGAGTAGAAAAGAGTGTTATACACCATGGAAGGTACTTAGAGAGCCAGAGCTTTTACAACACGGAGCAAAATTTTTCAAATACAATATTTGTGGCTTTAAGAGATCTCTCTCTCATCCTCGCATAACTCAGCATAACTTCCTATATCTATATAGAGCTCTCCGTTTAAACACATATCCTCTGTTTCATTTTGTAGCTCCTCTGCATGCACCCCATATAGAGTAGTAGCATCTTGATGCTTGTCTGGCACCACCGCAGCGGCTTCTGATTGAGCATCTTCTCTGATCTCCTCCATTGATGCCGTTGTGATTGGCACATGGTAGCCTTCATACGTCCTTGCACTACGAGGGGCTACCTCTATGACGTACCACCAGTTTGATGTAGACTTTGTAGGATGAAATATTACCTGCCAGAGCCACATAACTTACATGAGAGCTTTCAAGCACATAACTTGTAAAAGGGGGATGTTAACTATTTACATACTTACTTGTTCACAATGCTCGGGTAGTACGAAAGTGTCTCTTAGGTCAGTCCATTTCTTAGTAGAATCCACCTCAAGAAAACCAGACTCTCCTCTACGCACAGTAGCGTTGCGACCCTCCATGATTATCTTGAACCATTTTCACGTCGAACAAGTCGACAAAAAATCCTCTGTAATCGATCCTCAAAATCTCTTGCAGCGTGCCGAAGTAAGTGAGTTCCGCCACCACAGGATCTGCATCAGAGGAACGTCGTCGACTATACTGTTCAAATTTTGCCATGATTCCACAATCTTGAGTAAAACGCTTTTTGTCGATTCGTTCCACCCTAAAATGTCAACCTTTACACCATGCTGCTGTGTATGACTTATACTACAACGAACAAAGATTATGAGTGGCCGTTCAAACGTTTAGAAATAAAGTCACTAGCTAGTCGTACATTGCAAACTTACCTTGGTCGCGCAACCCCGAGAGTACTCCCACTCTTCCTCAGTCACTTCGTCACCGCATTGTTGTGCACTTTTCAATTGGTTGTGCAACCATCTTAAGCTCATGAAGGTTGGTAGGCTCTCCAGAACCGTCAGATAGTGCATCGGTGGTCGTCTTCCCCGTCTCCACTCGATTCGTGCCCTTTGTCGTTCTTGCTTTGCATCCTCATATTGTGAAATCCACTTTTGCATCAATGGATTGTGAAGCATGCAAAATCGGTTGATTTTAGCCTCTAGATCTTCCGTCATCTTCTTCTCAACACCGAGATTGCACATGACAATCCCAGATATGCGCTCATCATCTATGGTTTGCCATAGCATGTCCCGGGCTTTATCAAATCCGTCTAGCCACTCTCCAATGTACACTAGGGACTCTGATACCAACCAACCTTCTGCCATGCTACCCTCCGGACGTGCCTTTTGACGCACATATCCCTTAAGCGTTTTCATGAAACGTTCTAAGAAGAACATCCATCTGGAATGAACTGTGCCAGCTATTTCCACCTCATCAACTATGTGAACAAGAAGATGCACCTGAATGGTTAGCATGGTAGTAGGAAAATGTTTCTCAAACATGCACACAAGCTCCGCAGCATTTAGTTTGGCGAATGGTATGGAGTCTACGTTGATCTCCTTTTGTGAGATCCATTGCACCAGCTTTGCAAGTTTGTAGATTGTGTTACGGATGTCGAGAGACAAACATCCCTCAATGGCAACGGTAAAATAAAATGTAAAGTATGTGCAGCAATGATATTAAAGTCCACTATGAACGTACCTGACACATTTTATGCCAATCGTGTGACTTCAAACCGGTAAGCTTTCCTTCTTTAGTAAAACACGTTCGGAGCGAGTGCATTACGCCAGTGGGGGTCCGCAAAGATCGAATGGTCTCTTTTACTTTGCGTTCTTGGGCTCCTGTGAAAATCCATGGTGCTTTAGGGAGTTTTATCGATCCATCAGACGCTGTTTGCGGCCAATATTGCTCCATAAGATCCACATTTCTAAGGTCAACTCTGGCTCCCAAAGTATCTTTCTTGCCGGTCAGATGGTCCCATAGTAGATTACCCACATTCTTGAATATGTGCATTGGATCGAGCAAGTGATTGATCATGAGTCGGGGCCAGTATGGTAACTCGTACCATAGAGATAGTCTCTTCATCCCTGGAGGCAATCCGTCATCGCACATCTCCTTCTGCTCTAACCATGCTTGTGCAGACATCCTTGGTGGCTCTCTTCCCAAAAAGCCGTCGCGTAACACATGATTCTCTGGAAGATACGCTTGATGACCTTCGTAGATTTGCTTCTTGAGTGAGGGCGCCCTACGTGCATTCAGTCTAGGTCCACATGTGACACATGCTCTGTATCCGCTTGTTTGAAGCCCTACATGTATACACATGATAATAGATCAACTATGGGAAAAAACAAGATTTACAGTGTCTGAGTGAGGAGTGTCAATAGATCACCTGAGCATTCTGTTAGCCCGGGATAGTCATGCATGGTCCACATTAGAATGCCTCTGATCAAAGCATTCCGTCATCCTGTGTGTCGGCTCATATCCACCACCTCTATGCCAATCCACAATTGTTGTAGCTCTTCCAATAGTGGACGAAGATACACATCCATATTCTCCACTTTATATCGCCCTGGCACAATCAAGCTTAGCCATAGGTGCCCCTTCTTCGTAGTCAACCACGGGGGAATGTTGTAGTTGACGATGACAACGGGCTATACACTGTAAGATGTTGATCTTTGACCAAATGGATTTACGCCATCCATAGCCAGGCCTAAGCGCAAATTTCGAGCTTCCCTGGCAAAATCCGACCATGTTCCATCTATATGTTTCCAGGCTGCGCAATCTGCAGGAATTCGTAGCACACCATCCGAAGATTTATTCTCCTCATGCCATGATGCTAGGGCGGCCATGGACTTACATTCGAAGAAATGCTTGATGCGAGGAAGCAGAGGAAAATGTCGCAAAACATTTTGTGGAATTTTTGTCCCGTGGAGATCTACTCGATATCTTTCGGAATCACATTTCGGACACTTCTCCATGTCTATGTATTCCCCTTTGAAAAGAATGCAGTCATTAGGACAAGCGTGGATAGAATTGTAATCCATCCCCAAGTTTCGCAAAATCTTTCTTGCTTCATCTCGGGAATCTGGCATCACATTGTCAGCTGGTAGTATGTGCTCTTTAAGCAATCTACACAACATAAAAATACGATACAGTCATGTAAAAATCTATCAGATCATTATACATTTAGAGTTTTATTAAAGTAAACTAATTGTAATAGATCACCTGAAAAGCGCTGTGACGCTAGTGTCACTCCATCCAAACTTTGCCTGCATGTTGAGAAGAACCAGGAGTGCTTTCAATCTAGACATACGTGCTCCATTATACAATGGCGTATCAGCTTCACTTTTCATATCATCATAGATAAGCCTTTCTGAATCCATGATCGTCTCGATCATTTCATCAATCGGGCTCAAACATTGCCTCGTTGGGAATGTGGTCTGCATGATCATCCCCCGAGCTTTCAAAGGCTACATCTTGTGGCCTCACATATGCTGCTTGACCAAAGCGCCTGCGAACACATCTATTGGGTTGCAAGATTGCTGCTTGTTGGCCAGCGTTAGAGTCCGACGAGTTATAATTGGCAACAACTCGATCTATAATAGATGGATCGAACTCGCCAAATTCGCGAACGTGCTGCAAAGAAACACGTCTTGTCCGTCGCACAGCATGCTTGCATTGATTACAAGGACATAAGACCCTCGTTGAGAGATAGGTGTTTCGGTTGGACGGTCCCACATCCTCGTCACTACTCATAATGAGGATAAAAATCTTATAACTTGGACAACAAATTTAATATTCTATTGGCATTCTTCGTCTTATCTCTCTCTATCTCTCTCTCTCTCTCTCTCTCTCTCTCTCTCTCTCTCTCTCTCTACCTCACATTCTCTAGTCATGTCCAATCCCCGCACACCTCGGTCTAGAGGTGCACGGAGATCAGAACCACCGGGTTATAATCTCGTCTTTATTGGTCAATACCTATATTTGTGGGTACAAGAAATCTACAGACCCACGTCTACATGATACTGCATGTAGTGGACAAAACCCCTTTGCCTCTTCTCTAGCTGTAGCACTTCACAGCATCTTAACATCTTTTCACAGTAGATCTTTTCACTTTTCGTCTAACTCTAAACCCTAAACCGTAAGTAATTCTTGCGTGGACTCGATCTAACGTAAATAAGCGCAAATCTAAATAAACGTAAATCTAACTAAAAATAAACCTAAATATAATTTAACGTAAGTCTACATCTAACCTAATCTTTAACGTCTTTTGGGATAGTTTCCTACGACGTTAAAACTCTCTTCTTCTTGTGTGTGTGTGTGTGTGTGGGTAAACCTAAATAAACCTAAATAAACCTAAGTCTAATCTAATATAACATAAATCTAAATCTAACGTAAATTATGCTATATTAAAAACAAAGAACTAAACTAACAGGGATTATAAGAACCTTAAAACTGATTTAACACATAATTTTTCACATAACTCGGCAAGAGTTGGCATTCTCATCACTAAAGATGTGAGAGTTAACTTCCGGCGGTGACGCTGCCTCATCTCCATCCACATCTGACGACAGCAATTGGCCCTTTAGACCGTTCTTGCTCTTGTTACTAACTTTGAAGTTGCTGTTGAATGACTAGAGGTTGTCTAGATGGTCATTGTGTCGGGGATGTAGTGACTCTTGCCGCCCTGAAGATCCACCTTCTTCCCTATCTTCTGAAGACATTTCACCAGTACTTTTGGATCGACGGAGCCCACCATGAGTGAAGGCAGCAATACCCTATATTCGATTGAGGGCTTTCTTCACCCGCTTCATGCAGGCATCGCAGTCTATGGAGACCTAAATCTAATCTAATATAACGTAAATCTAAATCTTGCGTAAATAAACGTAAATCTAATTAAAAATAAACCTAAATCTAATCTAATTTAACTTAAATAAACCTAAATCTAATTTAAGGTAAGTCTACATCTAACCTAATCTTTAACGTCTTTTAGGATAGTTTCCTACGACGTTATAACTCTCTTCTTCTTGTGTGTGTGTGCGTGTGTGGATGTGTGTGCCAATAAAAAGAGATAAATGGTATAACCTTTCTATCACCCATGCCAAGTATGATAGATTGGTTATGCCATTTCCCTCTTGAATAATAGGTCTTGAGTTCAACTCCTCGTCGGCTAGATCTTTAGGTCTTTTAATTTTAATTAGTTTCCTACGACGTTAAATTAGTTTCTTTCTCTTTCTCTCTCAATGTGTGTGCGTTTTTTTGTTTATGCATGTTTTCTCTCTCTTTTCCTCTCTCAATGTGTGCGTTTTTTGTTTATGCATGTTCTTTCTCTCTTTTCCTCTCTCAATGTGTGCGTTTTTTGTTTATGCATGCTCTCTCTCTCTTTTCCTCTCTCAATGTGTGTGTGCATTCTTTGTTTATGTATGTGTGTGTGCGTTTTTGTTTATGTTTGTACTCTCTCTCTCTCTCTCTCTCTCTCTCAAAAACACTATGTGTGTGTGTGTGTGTGTGTGAGAGAGAGAGAGAGAGAGAGAGAGGTGAGAGAGAGAGAGAGAGAGAGAGAGAGGAGAGAGAAAGAGGGGAAGGGAACATGAGAGTGAGGAGAGAGGAAGAGATAGCAGGCTCTCCCTCTCCGTGTGTGTGTGTGTGAGAGAGAGAAGAGAGGAGAGAGAGAGAGAGAGAGAGAGGGAGAGCGTTACCTGCTCCTTGCTTGAGGGCGCCGAAAAACTCAGATTTGAGATCTGAGTTTTTGGGCGCTCTCTGTTATTTTTTAGCCCAGCCCAGTCGGCGTCGCTATGAGTGTCGCAAATTTACAAGTAAATTTGCGACGCTCATAGCGACGCCGAGAATTTTTTTTTTGAGCGTCGCTAATATGAATAGCCTCTTGTAGTGAAGAAGAGGTGCTGCAGCCCCAGTCCATTCTCCGACATGAAGACAAGGTACTGAGAGGTGGTAAGATTATCCGATGCTATCTTATTAAGTTTAAGAACTATCCTTTTGAAGATGCCAGATGGATGCAAGGCATACAATTAAAGGATAACGTAATCTTTGTCAATGCTTACAATGCTTCCCTAGAGTAAGCAACTGTACAAATGAACAATGTGAAACAATGTTTAAAATGAACAAAAGAGCAATGTGAAACAATGAGCTTCAAAGACCCTAAGGTTCAACCCATTAAGACTTCCAAAAAGCTTAGGTTCCAAAATCAAATGAAATGTTTAATGGTCAAACTCTAGGAAATTTGGATGCTTGTGGGAAGACTCAAAAGTCTCTCCACATCCCTATCAAGGAGGGGGCGAGCCTTATATGTAGGGGATGAGAGAGAAACACACACACACACACACACACACTTGCAAGCTCCCTTTACACAAAGGGCATAGTGGACACATATCAGCTCCCTAGCCCAATTGCCCCCAAGGTGCATTCAAATCCTATTGGATGTCCATAGAGGTGGACCAATGAGAGAATTAGGCTAGAGTAAACTTAGTTTAATTTATTTTAAACAATTGATAAAAGAACCAATAGAAATTAAGCTCTAGAAGACTATTGGACAGTCTCCCAAGGGGTCCAACGACTATTCAACAGCCCAATGGTGATTCATATTGGCTAGAAGACTAAGAGGTCCAATGAGAGTTTAATTGCATTATTTAAATACCTAAAGCTCTCACAAAAGGGAAAGGAGGACACATGTCACAAGGCTATCACTTATGCTTCTTAATTGTCATTGTCTAAGCTTTGCAGGGGCCAATAGGATGCCAGCATGAGTAAAAAGCAAGAGGGGTTGACAAGGCATTAACACACACACACACACACACACACACACAATCTCATGTGTAAAGAAAAGAAGACTATCTCTCCTTCTCAAGCTTTAATGGAAAGCTCATCATCTACTCCAAGCTTGTGAAAAGGGAGGCCTACACCAACAACTCTTGGCTTTGTGATGCAGATCCAACCAAGAGCCAAGCTGCAATGCGTGCTCATCTCCTCTACCATGCTAATTACTAAGCTATGCTAAGCTATTATGAGTAATCATGCGAGGATACATACGTCTTTCTCATAAGAATACTCCTTCTTCCTCTCGATCTACTCTTATATTCCACTAGCTCTCACCATCTTCGAAGGTGTGTGAGGTCTTGGGTCTGAGATCGTGAGGGAATTGATGTTGTGTTTTCAAGTGTAAGCTTGGTGCTTGAAGCTTCCATCTTCATTGCACTAGCAGGTTATTGAAGGAACACAAAGTATTGTATTGTAAAATGTCTTCCTTGATGGGGGAAACCTATAATACAAAGCCTTTTGGAGGGGGACCGCCGACTCCATGCAAATCCGGTCCTCAATTGTCGTCAATAGCTTAATTTCTCTCTCTTTTTGAAGTATTGTTCATGCCTATCTAACTAGGTGTTATTCTTCTGTTGCTCTCACCATCCAAGCACTCTTGCTATGCTCATTAGGAATCTATTCTAATGAAATGATCACTATGTCTATGTTATTTTCCGCTACACACAAGTTACTAGACCATTAAATGTTGCAAGATTTTGCCCATTTGATGAAACAATTTGCTTGGGCTTGTCCCATCGTACTTTTGACTTGCTAAAGATGACGACTCTTGGCATCTTTTGTGAGGCTTTTTCACTTTTGATGAAATCATTTGCTTGGGCTTGTCCCATGATTATTTTTGACTTGCTAAAGATGTACAATCTTGGCCTTCTTAGTACTCTTCAAAATCAATGAAGCATTGTTATATCAAAATGCAGGTTGCCTAGTAGAACCGAGATATATCTACCCTTGCTTTGAATACTATTTCGTTGTGAAATTGGATCATGATCTATAGTTATTGGAGTTACAACCCCAACATGACAATTAATAACCTTGGAATCACCCACATTGGCAGCATACACACTCGCACCATCAATATCTATGGTTGTCAATGCGGTTGAATCACCTCTGCACACTGATGTAGAATTGCTCCATCAATATATAAATTATCTATAATTGCTAAGGAAGGGTCTATTCGAAATTCTAGCTTGCCAAAAAGGAAAGAGACGGTTGGGCTTTATCTCATAGACACCATAGGACCTCTCACATTTGCAAAGATTGTACCAGGAAGCTCTAAAATTACAAGGATGCAACACCGTTCCAAGAGAGTTTTACTCTTCTAGAGAAGAACTAGCATATATGGTACCCTTCAGAAAAATTGTAGGAAATTTAAAAAATAGTTGTATGCTCTTCCTGTTTGTGTAGAAAGAAAAGGGGAATGACCTTCAAAATGAAAATGGGAGTCACAACTTCAAACTGTAACGCTAACCACCAGTTCAAAATGCTAAAGAAGAGGTTGGCCAAGGAGGAAACGCGTAGGATGAGAGAGGGGCAAGAAGTACATGCGCAAGGTAGAGTTGATAGTGTAGATTGAGTAGGCTAAGAACAGTCTCTCTTTACTGCACGTAAGCTATCCTAAGAGTTGTGATGATCAACTAAGAGTCTAAGAGATAAGAGGCCCAAAATAAGATTAACGAGTCCTATTTACAGGCGTCACCACTAAGGTTCTGACTAAATGTTCCGCTAGCGTAAAATGTGAAACTAGTGTCACACCTTCATACAAAACTATTCTCACTCTTCACAAAGGGAAGGCCTCCCATGTTAGAACTGAGACATAGCTATTCGAGAATATTATATGTAAATTATTGGCACCTCAAAATCCATATTATGGATTGACCTAGACAAGTTATATTTGTCACGCTTTTCCCATCAAGTGTGCATGAGGACGAATTGTACAAAGCTGTCTTGGAGATTGGTGCCGGGGTAACCGTTGACGACGCAGGCGGAGATGACGTCGTTGAGATAAAAGCGAATGGCGGAGGCCTGGTACGACGCAGGTCCGTCGTAGCCGTTGCGGATCTCTACGCGGCAGGTGGCCATGTCAGTCTGGAAGGATGTGTGGGCCTGCACAACTAAGTCGCTGCTACCGTCGGAGAATTGGTTGCTTATCAGATTTTGGCAGTCTTCGAGGAGCGGGCTGTCGCCCCCATCGCAGGTCACGTCTGCCATCGCCTGCCACTGAAGAACCCACAGTAGTATCACCGTCATCAGCGTTACCGCCTGCACAGTAATGAGGTGTTGCGCCTTCATTGCCGCCATTTTAATGGCGCTGCACCTATCTTTGTGATTTTTCTTGAAGACTAGCTGCTGCTGCTGCGCTAAATCTACTGCTGTATGATGCTGCTGTCAAAATTCTCTTCTACTTCTTCTTCGTCTTTCTCTCACTCTCTCGTTCTCTTATAACAATCCTTGGTGAGAAGATCTATGAAGAGGACCTTCCAACGAATTACCAACACAAAGAAATCCCTTGCAATATTTTTGGCGATGTTTGCTAGAATTCTGTCCAAGTTTGCCGGTTGTATCGAGGCAAGCTTATCAAGATCTTTAATATTCAACTCATCTAAACCCATTGCCCCACCGCTTTGAGCTACACATTTGCCTCAGCTTATAACAATCATGCCACTTGAAAATTCAATAATGTCCTAGGACAAGGAAAAACAATAGTATGATTGGTTGAAGAAGCCTTGAGCAGAGCAGCCGGTCAAGAGCAAGAGCGTAGGGGGGACAATCCACCAAGGATAGCCTCTGTTGCTTTGTGGGACAGAGTCGTGCTACATTCACGAAGAACAGAGAACTTCCTCAACAAAATGACCTTCAAAGTTGCCCTTTTTTTGCTCCCAACAAAGCAGTGAAGGTTATGTTAACAGAGGAAAGGAGACAAAATTACAACCATGGGATACCTGCAGACCATGCCCCGGCACCATATCACTTCCACGGAGACTCTCCCTTTACAAAACCGACTCGTTCCATTATATATCCTTTGACTAGTTACAAAACAACTAAAGCCGATCATACACAACCCGATCATACAATACATCCTTTCATGATATTCTTCAATCTTTCAGAGAATCTATCATTCCTTGTATCTTTTCCATGAAGCTACCGGCTTTGGAAATGACCTCGAACGCCGCCCGGGAGGAATCCTGATTAGCAGCCAACATGTTCCTAATTTTTGCTAGCTTTCTCTTATTAATGGGGAGTTCCAGATCTTCAGCCTCCATTGTCTGGTGTGCTTTTTCCGCGTCTTTAATTATCGAGTTCCTGAGATAGTAGAGGTTGGCTTCGTTGATTTTTGTTTTGAACACTTGTAGATTGAAATCCACAAACATCGCTTTCAGGCTAGGAGCCTGGTAAGCCACATTAAACACATCACTGTTTCTCAATTTCCAGATAATCCATAGAAATTCAGCCCTAGTTCGGTTCCAATAGCAGGACAAAATGCCTTTAGAGTCTCCCCGTAGTAGCAGTTGCCTCCAAGAGACTGTTTTTTTTCGAACAAAATTTATAGGAGACAAAATAATAGCAGACTGCGGACATCTTAAAAATAAATGAAATATAGACTCCACTTCTACATTGCATCTGAGACAGATCCCCATGGATATCCCTGCATCGAGGCTTTTCTCCCCACTCCACAGGACTTTGTGGAGTATAAGCCAAAGGAGGACCGATTTCTTGGGTTGAATTGACGTGTCCCACATCTTCTTAAATTTGAATATCCACTGCTTGCTGTCCAGGCTGACGTTCCACCGTCTGTTCAATGTGCTATGCAATGAGAGAGTGATGTCTCCAAGATCCAATTGTGGGCCATGTTGGAGTTTGAATCCACCTTTCCATCCAAAGGCACTAAGTGGGACACATTCTTTAACTGAGAGCTTCCATAGCTCTGAACTAGGGAAAACCTCAAGTCTCGATAAAATGAGTGTGAGTTCCCATGGCTGAAGGGAAAAATGGGGAAGAAGTTCCTCAGCTAATTTCCATCTGTGTAATTGCCCATTCCAAAGAACTCGCCAAGTGGTGATTCCTTTGTTGTGACATCGAAGTGCCGTCCTTCTCTGTTATTGGCGATAGGGGTTTGAGGGGAGAGAGGCCACCAAATGGAGTGGAATTGCCAAACAACATTAGACCTGTTGTTTGACCAGAAGACTGACAGATCAACCCTTGCCCTATTCCACACACACCCCAAAGAGATACAGGAAGGTCTGACCCTTTAGACTTGATGGGAAATGGCCCAAAAAAAATAGTGATCCAGCTCAGTTTTTGCGAGGCTTCCAATTGGCCAGAGCGAAGCTATTTATTTTCTTGAACAGGAAGAGAGCCCATTCTTGGCTAGTATCTGAAGAGCACAGATGAGGACTTTGAATGCTATTTTATATGTCCATTTTTTAATATTTTTTACTCCTAGACCCCCTTTTACTACTAGAAGACAAAAAATATCCCACCGATCTTTGGCTGCAGCTTTCTTAAGAGTTGGCTAGTATTGCTTGGATAGTCGAGTTGATGGTCTTAAAGTCCTCGCTACCATATTCTTAAAATGAGGGGTTTGGGGTTGACAATGAAGCATAGTAGCAGCGTAGATACTTAATCACTGGCCGTTGGAAAAGCTCGAGCTATGCTCTAAATTGGCTATATGAGTACAACTTTCCCTTTTTCCTTTCTGGTGATCATCATCCATAGTTGTTGGACCTTTGGTGGTTGATTTGGTGGTCCTTCATCGTGCCCTCCTTTCTTAGTCTGGATTTATGGTTTATCAAATGGCGAGTTTGATGGACCCTCCATGCTTGAATTGGGCTAAGTGCCTCCTTGATTAGATGCAGTCCATCGGCTTCCACGAAACTACAGTCAAGCTCCTAGGGAAACCCAATACAAGATGTGAAGTTGTGGTTGCTTAAAGTAGGAGGAGAACATGAACTTGTTGTTGCTGCCAAAAAAAAAACAAGGGCCATGACGAAGAGGCGATGGACTATTGTTGCTGGATACAACAAGAAGGCAAAATCCTTTTATGTAAGATGAGCCATGTCGATAAAGATTTCGAGGTTACAACAATGGTTAGACTCAACGAGAGAGAGAGAGAGAGAGAGAGAGAGAGAGAGAGAGAGAGAGAGAGAGAGAGAGAGAGAGAGAGAGAGAGAGAGAGAGAGAGAGAGAGAGAGAGAGAGCAATAGCAATAGAGCCATGTCAATGAGAGTGGCATCGACCCGGATTAGCAGTGACTACTCGAGGACTGGGGGGGGGAGGGGGTCACTACAACAAAATAAAAAACGATCGTGTGGGTTCAATATTAGGGATTCTATTATTCAATATTTTCTCACATTTTCATAGATAGAAGGGTGTTGAAAAATGGATCTTGATTTTTTTTTAAAGATTGAATAGGAAAAGGGTCCCTTTTATTCGTGAGCTTTAATGCACTCGATATATAGAATCTACTTATGGTTGACCCCCTCCCCCCCCCCCCCCCCCCCCCCCCCGCCAAAAAACGAAACTAGCTATAGCCAACGGATGAGTCGAGATAAGAGATCGAACAAGCCTTCATTCTCTTTGACACTGATTGATCACAAGGAGCTTTAATCCGATTCCTATATAAGAAAACTAGAGCAAGATAGTAGAAAGGTTTAATTTTCCTAGTTAAAAATAGCTAAATTATGCTTCTCAACCTAAGAACTTTGTTTGCCAGGTAACTTGAGGCTTTAAGTAGTTAATTTGACATGCTAACTAAGAATCCTACATTTTTGTTGTATAGTAATCCTAATCATATCATTTTGTTATATAGCAATTATACTCATCATACATGCTTCTCTGAAATAAAAATCCATTAATTGAAAGATGTAAAGGAATCTTTCAAGTACAAATGTAACCTCTTCCTTCTCCTCCTCTCTTCTTCCATTGTTTAGTACCACACACCCCCCCCCCCCCCCCCCCCCCCCCCCCACGCACCCACCCCCACCCCCAACGTTGTTTTTGGCATACATCAACCAAAGCATGCTTGACCAGGACTCCTTTGATCTTAAACAACCATGGGTAGGGATATCTTGGTGAATTCTCTTATCTAATATGCCCATGCTTTACATAAGGCCTACAAGGGCCTTTTGAAAGTTTATGTTGGATAGACAAAAGAACCATTCATATTGAATTGATGACATAATGATTGTATTAGATTTTGAGATGGAGATGGAGGATTACATCATTTGCATAGTGGCCATCTACAGACTCAAACAAGGAAGGTGGAATTAAATGTTGAAAAGTGATATTCATCACATGTGGGAAAAAGGTCAAGCATCATGTGGTTATACAAAATAGCATGTGACTATTGAGAAGCATGTGTTAGGGAAATCCATGTAGTAAGGTGCATGCTTAGTATGCTTGGCTTTTGGGGCTTGGTCATGTATTAAGTGTAAGCTAACAGTTTACCCAACAAACACCCTCGTAAGTTGAAGCTTACACGATGTGCATGGATACTAATAGAGGAGGTTAATATGGGTCACTTAGGGTAATTGTACATGACTCATAAGATGAATCTAATGCAAAAGAGGGTAGGTCTTACCTCCAAAATTTGGGTTTTGGGTAGTGTCTAAAACCCATTACAATACATCAACATAATAGATAGTGTTGGCATCCCCTTCTTCTTATTCTTCTTCTTCCACAACGTGTACTTTAACTTTGGAATATTTGGGATTTCTTTGATTCTTAGCATTTTCTTTGAAGAAACACTGGTTGGGTGCATGTCCCTTCTTATTGGTGGACATAGTGCTTGTATACATGCAAATACAAAGGGACAATGGTTTGTTCAAAATACAAAAATACTTACAGTGTGAATGCATGGCTTGGTGCCATGAATAGTTTTTAACTTTTTAGTTGTAGGGCCGTGAATGCTTGATGTGTTTTTGGAACTCATTTGCCAAACCAGTTTAGTGCTTGAAGTGCTCAAAGCTTGAAGTGTTTTGAGTATCTTGAATGCTCAATGCGCTTGAATGATCCTTGAATACTTATTTGAAGCTCAAATACACAGTGTGGTGGTGATGATCTCTTGGTGCCTTGGAGTCCTTGGGAGCTCTTATGATGCCTTGCTTTGTGAACTTGGGCTTGGTCAAGAGTTTTAAGCCGTGGGAGCATGGGTTTGTTAGGACCAAAACAATTGACTTGGTGAGAATGAGATTTTCCAAAAGTAAACTTAATGTTCAATTGTCAATAAAGCCAAGATCTACAAGTGGCAATAGCCTGTAGGTGATGATGGGCGAGTTGATGGCATTGAAGAGTTGTGGGCAAATATGTTGTAGATGCAAGGGGTTGTGGGTGGTTGAGAGCAAGTCGAGCAAGTATGGACCATGAGCCTATGGATGTTTAAATTCTATGTGAGGAGATGTGGGCTACAACATAGAAGCATGGGTCCATCAGTGGGGTTAGCACAGAGCATGGGATAGCCAAAAGAGGGATCTTGGGGTAGGCGAAAGAGGCTTCAACAAATGGTTGAGCCTTTGAGGCAAGTAGCAGGGCAAGCTAAACAAAGTAATGAGCAGCAGACAATGATGTCGATGACAAGCAAGAGTAGGAGCCAATAGTAAGGCAAGGCAGAAAAGGTAGCTTCATACAGGTCACTTTGAACAGTGTGGGAATTGTCAGCCTCAGCTTTAAGTTCACGGGGTCCTAACCATGGGATCAAGGACTCTTGTGCAAAATCAAGGGTGCTCATAGATCTTGTTTGTTGATGGATAAAAACTAAACTCGAGATCCCAAGCTTAGTTTTTATGGTGGAATCCACAAAAACGGAACTTCGGATCCCAATTTTAGTTTTTATGTCAATATCCCAAGTTTACCTCACATTGATCTGGAATCACATCTAATTCAACCAAGGGCATGTGGGCATGTTGGTCAAGTCCTCTGCTCCTCAACCTAGTGATGAGGGTTCAAAACCCGACAGAGAAGTGAGGGCGTCTCGAGATTAGATCCCTCGTAGGTCCACGTGACAGGCCTCCCAAGATTAGCTTAAAAAATTTAAACTTGGGATCCTGAGTTTAGATTTAATTGATCAATGGTTCAGATCATTCGCCTTCCTGCCTTTCAATTGGGACCATTGATCCCATGGTTAGGGACACTGTGGCACGTAAAAGGGAGGCAATGCCGGTGCATGTGTTGTGGATGCACCTTTTGTGGGCTAGTAGTCAGAGATGGCATGGGGCTCCGGCGTTCAAGGCTGCAAACTTCTGCATATCAAAGCTCGCATGTGGGGTTTTCTTTCTCTTTTTGGTTTGCTTTGGAGGGGGTGTATCCCACATTTCATTGCACACAAACACACACATGAAAAAAACACGCTTAATGGTCCACACACACACACACACACAACACACACACACACACACACACACACACACACACACACACACACACACACACACACACACACACACACAAACACAAAACCATAACACACTTAGTCACTGGGCAATAAGCAAAAATAAAATTCAAAAATGGCCTTAAAGCCGGGACCTAGAAGTGACAAGGTACGGATCTTTGTGTCCAAGAAATGCATGCTGAGTGCTCGTATGGCCCCTCTTTACACACACATGTCTATGTCTTCTCCTCTTTGGTGGGTGCTGATACTCCTTTGCTCCCTTCCCCTTTGAGGATGGAGACATGGCCCTGCAAGATGCACTCATGAATGGACTCCTTCAAGGTGAAGGGAAAAAAAATATTCACAATGTTTTGGTGTCTTCCTTCATGCCTGGGAAGTCCGTCTAGCACATCTCTTAGCCCTGGTCTTGGAGCATCAACCTTCTCTAGTAGATCTATGCTACAAGGCCCTCATTCTTATGCTCAAGCAGTTTAGTCCAACCTACCCCAAATCTTCAAGCCTCTCAATAGTTCTTGCAGGATGACCTGTTCAAATCCTTGTCACCTCAACCACATGGACCATAAATAAATACGCTCATTCACCCTCTCACCTTGTAGAGATATCTATAGATAAATCATAATCCCCCCTTTCTTAATGACTAAATTCTTCTATTTCTAATGTCTGGCAGAATGTTGAGAATCATCCTCAAATCCTTGAGGTTAATGAGAGTCATCCCCGAAAACAAAATGGTTGTGCTAATTCTCATTCTAATTTGAAGAGTCTTGTTGTTGAAGCTGAAAACAAAGAAGCTAGAGAAGATATGCCTAATGATAATCATGAAGATGCTGATAATAAAGGGCATCAGGCTCAGTTTCAGAATGAAGGGTAAGTCATTGTTGGGGCTGCTGATCTCAACAACTGGTTTAAACACCTAAAAGAGAGAGTGGTAATAGGAATGTGCCTTGAAATCAGACCTCCAATCAAACTCATAAAACAATGGATAGCGTGAGAATGGGAATCGAGTAATCTTTTACCCTCTCAGGTACGATACCTGCCTAGCAACTACTATCTCTTTTTCTTTGATGACTGTGAAAGTGACTTGCAAGTGATAAGTAGAGGGTAATGGCTAATTAGGAGCTCATTATGTTTGTTTTGAAGTGGCATAAAGGCTTTGATCCCAAGCTTGGGGTTCACCGTTCTACCCCCCTATATAACGTGCATTTGTTGGGTATTAAAAAAAAACCCTCTTTTAACATGTTTAAGTGAGTAAAATGACCCCTTATTTAGGAAATTTTCCCAAAATTCAATATAAAAACCCCTTATTTAAATGTATCTCTGTTAAATTGTCTACATTTTTTGTATTTTAAAGCCCCTCCTTTTGAACTCGCATTATACATTAACATGATTACATATTGCACCCCCCAAGATCCCAAGGGTAAGAAACCTTCCAAGGTTTGTGTGTGGGTTGAATTTCTAGATTACGCCAATGAATTCTTTTCCTGGCTCAAGCAGAGGGGTGCACAAATAGGTAAATTTTTAGGCCAAAAAACTACAAATGATATTAACCCCAAATGGGACCCACAATTACTCATAGGGTGGGCATTGATGCTCCTCTCAAAGAAACGATTCAAATCAAAGATCAAAGTGGATAGGTCCTACACATCCAAAAATGTTCCCAATGCTTGGTTTGATTGTCTAAAGTAGGGGCATTTAATTAAGGATTTCCATGATCTTGATAACACGGCTCAGAAGAAGGAAGCTGAAAAGAATAAAGGATGTAAAGAGAACAACCAAGGCTTCCAACAAGTCAACACAAGGGTCCAAGCTATAGAAACAAAACTCCAACAAGGGGAAAATCCTGTGGATATGTCAATAAGTTTGGGGCATTATTAGATGATCTTTTTGAACCATCTCTATTTGAGGAGGATAAGGATAAAGAGGACAAGGTTTCTTCATCTCAACTAGCCAAAGAAGACCAGGAAAGAGCATGCACGCCATCCTAATGCAGAGAAAATTCCTTCCCAAGTTGAACCTTTGGTCCCTCCTGAAAGCCCTAGCTATGGATAAGGCAAGAGGCATGTCTTCATATTCCAACATCTCAGATGATGGAGAGCCAGGTATTCTAGCTACTCAAATTCCCTCATCAACCCTTAGGATGGAAGACACCCCTCAAGTCACTCACCCTACCAATGATCCCATCTACAAAGAATTTCAAAAGCATGACAAGGTGGAATTTATAAATTTTCTCAATCACTTGTTAAATCAGTGGAAATTCTTATGACCCAAGCTAAATAGGAAACTCTTCATATTCCAGGTAGAAAACCTAAAATGAAAAAAGAGAAAAGATATGATCTTAACAGAGCATCAATTCTATGGTTAAGCCTTCTAAATCCCAACTCAAGTTCCCTCACCAGCCCTCAGGATGGAAGACAAGCCACCCTACAGATGATCCCTTTTGCAAAGACCTTCAAGAGCATGACAAGGTGGAGCTTAATAAATATTCTTGATTTCTTGTTAACTTAATGGACATTCTTTTGACCCAAGATGAAGAGGAAACAGTGCGTATTCCAGGTAACAAACCTAAAAGAGAAAAAGAGAAAATCTATGATGCTGGCAATGTTACCGTATACACGTGGTAGTGATGTGTGTAAAAATACTTAGGACCACCAGGGCATTTTTTCCCTCAATAGGAGGTTTTTCCCCCCGTGAATTGTATATACACCCATCACTCTAGGGCTAACTTATCTTTTATAGTGCATTAAGAAATACATACTCTCTATTGTGTGCCTTGAGATTCTTCATCTTCTCCAAGTTGTGTGCCCTATTTCCCTGCAACCCTATTTTCAACTATTGGTATTAGACTAGTGTGTTACATACTCCCGAGCTTGATCACCAGCATCACTAGCACGTATTGGGTTCACTTCATTTCTCCTCTTTTTGGGCAATTTTCACATGAGGTGCAGGCACTCACCATGGATGACAACAACATAGATGTGGTCAAGATGTTTGCTGTTGAGGGTAAAGTGGATGGAGAAAATTAGTCAATGTGGGCTTACATGATGATGCACCATTTTTTGTGTAAAGTGCATTTGGAAATTTGTTTAGGGAATTGACGTACGTCCTTGTTATGTGGATACATGTGATGTTGAGGATGTTGTAGAATATGGTGGTAGGGTTACTACTTGTTGCAGAGCTATTTTCCCTACAACTAAGCAATCTCATTGGGATGCTAAAGATGCACAACCTCATGCATTGATTTCATTATTTGTGAATCACACTACTACTCATCAAATTTTCTCAGCTAAATAGAATTGGGATATTCTATGTGGTCTTTATAGAAGTGACAACGAGGCTAAAATTGCATTGTTGTGTAAAGAGTTGAAATCAAAGATTATGCATGAGGAAAATGACATGGACACTTTCATTTGCTGGTATCACGGATATTTATGAGAAACTCACTTCTAGAGTCAAAGTCTGTCATCAAATATCTAATATCTAATCAACCCAAATGATTTTCTCATATTAAACTGATCATTTAAATATGGGATCGATAATAAACGGGAACAAGGGTTAGAATATAGACATGTGCTTACGGATCTATCTCAACACGGGGCCAATGGTAAAGGGCCCCAAATTGAGTGATAATATGTCAAAGAGCAAGGTTAACTAATGAACCTTAAAAGACCTTAGGGTTAGCTTCATAAAGACCTCAAATGGTTAGTGTTAAAAGTCCTTTTGACCTTAAGCAAGCTAGGGTTGTGCTTGAGGTGAGAACCTTAAGCAAGCTAGGGTTGTACTTGAGGTGGGAACCCGACCTAAACTTAGGCAAGCTAGGGCTGTGCTTGAGGAGGGAACCGCAAGCTAGGGTTGTGCTTGAGGTGGGAACACCACCTAAGGTGCTTGTCATGCTTGATGACTAAGGTACTCGAGGTACCTGTCACATTTAATGAGGAAGTTGCTTGAGAATCTTCCTATGCATGGGGGGTAAGATGCTTGAGTCAAAAAGAGAACCTACTCACTTAATGAGGAAGCTGCTTGAGAAACTTCCTATGCATAAAAATCTCAAAGTTAGTGGAAATTCTAAAAGAGCACATGGGACACATGTCAGACTCTCACTAAGCTTAACCACATGGGTGTGTGAATGCTATTGGTTGGGCTAAAGAGGGGTCCAATGAGTTTCTACTTCCATCTAACAAACATCTAGATATTTTCAAGCTCTGTCTCTCTAAGGGATAAGGAGGACACTTGTCAGAAGACTACCCATGTACTTGATTGCATGCTGCATGTGATTGGCTAGGGGGAGAGGGGTCCAATGAGCTTGCAACATGCAACAGGGTCACAACTCGCCCAAAGCAAGGAGGGGGGGTGCTACAGGGATATACACCATCACACACACTCATTTAAGGGACCATTCTCACTTGGTGAAAGTTGAGGAACACCACCTCCTTATCCAAGCTTGTGAGAGTGAAAGCCTACACAACACTCTTGGCTATGGAGTGCTAATCCAAGCAAGAGTCATGATTAAATGCTTAAGCTTGCCATCTTCTCCATCTCCATTACTATGATATTATGTATGCTAGCAAGGAGAGTAATGATATGTGAGGAACTACTTCTTTCTCCTATGGAATGTTTCTTCTTCCTCTTCCCTATCCTCATTCCCCGCTAGATCTCTCCACCTTCGAAGGTGTTTGAGGCCTTGGGACTGAGGCTTGGGATAGTTAATGATTTCTTTAAGTTATGCTATACTTGTGATGCATGAAGTTTTCCATCTTCATTGCATCACGTAGGTCACAAGGAACACAAAGATTGTAATGTACCAAGTCTCTCTTGATGGGAGAACCTATAATACAAATGCCTATTGGAGGGGGGGACCAGCTCCATATGAATCCGTTTCTCAACTAGTGTCATGTTCTCTAAACTCTCTCTCTTGCAAAAGTATTGTTCATGCCAAGTTAACTAAGTACCATGTTTATGTTGCTACCATCAAATAAGTTCACCCGCTATGCTCACAAAGAATCTCTCAAAAGTGCTTCACCTAATTCCCTAATTCCGCTACTCTTAAAGTTCATAGGCAATTTCCATTACGTTGGTATCAGAGCATTTGGTTTCTCTTTTCTTGCTTGAGAAGAGAGGTCCTTAAGTAGCCTATTAATGCTTGATTTTGATAATTATATTAGGGTAAGTGGGACTGGGATCTATGATAGGTTTTGTTGAGCCCACGATGTGGGATATGGTGCACACCTCGGGAGCTTTGGACTTAATAATGGAGTCTTTTTAGACTTGCCTATGGCTTTACCATTATTGAGCCATAAGAAATCCGAAAGGATCTATCCCTCGACAACTTTGCTATGTTACACTCACTCCACTACTCTCTATAATTAACCAATTCAAGACGTGGGTGTAGATACTTATGTGCCTATTTTCAAAGGCTAAGAGGAGTAGCAACTAAGGTTTTGAATTGCTAAAGCACACTGAGTAAACACATAAGATTAATTAGCATGGCTGACAATAACCAAGAGAGGAGAATAAACATTGATAACTTTGATTTTGCACATGAAGGTGCCAATGATGGTTCTCCCATGTTTGTTAATTATCTTGTCACTAGGTTGCAACAAGCTATGGGCAACCGCGCTTTGTAAGCCGAAGTTACTCAACAACTTTGTGCTTATGGGATTACCTTCCTCTCCAAGAGGAGAGAGAGCTTACAAGGCTTCTTGAAGAGACCCCCAAAAGAAGACTCTCTCCCATACGAGAGGAGGAATCCAAAGATCAAGAAAGCAATGAATCTCTAAATTCCTCCGAAGATGTGGTCCACGAAGAAGGATGACTAAATGATCGCCAACTCCTCCCAAGAAAAAAACAATTAACACATAGTCCTTCTCCTCGTCACTCCAAAAGGGCAGAGAGGAAACCAAGGAAGAAAAGGGCAAGAAAGAGTTCACCCTCTTCTCTTTCTTCTTCACCTTCCTCCTCTATCGATGAAAGCTATGGCTATTCTCCTAGAGAATATAAGAGGGGAGGATATCACAAATCTTACCCTCCATGGAGAAGGTTACAAAAGCTCAAGAAGTTCAAAGAGGGAGAAAAGAGTATCTCTTTTCTCATCTATGATGGAACCTTTGGTGCTACCGACAAAGTATTGGACTTCATCCAACAATTTGATGCGGACTTTGGAGACGATGGCTTCACGGAGTCCTCCAAGCTACATCATGTAGCTATGCACTTCCAAAAATCGGCTCGTCAATGGTGGGCTAGCCTTCAAGGCAATGGAAAATCCCCAAAGACATGGAAAACTCTACGAGTTTCCATCATGAAGCAATTTCTTGCAAGTGATGCAAAGGACAAAGTGCTCACCAAATGGCAGAGTTTAAGGCTTCTCTCTCATGAGTCTATCCACAAATGTGTGGACAGGTTTTGGGATTTACATCTCAAGGCTACTGTCTTTCAAAAGATAAACTTTGCTGAGCAAAAACAACAATTCTGTGTGCAGGATTACCTGATGAAGAGATGGCCGAGTATGTCAACTCTCAATGGCCCGACTCTATTAGCGAAGTAATCCACCATACCATGGTTGCTTCATGCATCAATTTCCAACAAGGGGTTAGACGGAATGCCAAACCCATGGAAAATAAAGACAAAAGTGATGCAAAGGAAAAAATTAATGCCCAAAATTTTTCCCACGGCCATTCCAACAACAACAACAACAATCGGTCCAAGGAGAAAGGAGTCTACAAAGGTAAAAATAAACTCTGCCCTGAAGAGCTTGAAACTTTTCTCTAGGATCACAAATGTTTTAAGTGTGGGGAGCAAGGACATGGCTATCGTTCTTGCCCCAAAAGAAATGCTCGCAATGAGACTCCTAGGGCTTCCACTATCGCAGCTCCAAAAGAGGATACTCATTGCAAAGGATCACCTCTTTACTATGCTTGGGGAAAGGTAAGGGATCATGATGCTTTCATCTTGTTTGACCCTAGTTATGCTCTCAACTTCATATCAATGGAGTTGGCCACCAAGTTGGGCATTCAAGATTTTGAGATGGGAGATGCTGTAATGGCCAATGCCTCTTTCAAGGGACAACAAGCCTCCGTTACTCCCTTGATTCAAAAGTTGAGGCTTCATGTCCAAAGCTATGTCAACAAAGAAGACTTATTCATCTCTCCTCTCCAACATGAGGATGTTATCCTAGGGATACCATGGTTCAACCGCATTGCTGCCAACATGAAGTTCCCTGAAAGGAGAATCTACTTCACCTACAGGGGAAAGAATATGTATATAGACGCTAATGAGCCTGGTCATACTATACCACTTCTAAACCCTCTCGCCCTTGATAAATCAATGAAAAGCTCAGTTTCTGCGTACATGAGTTTTGTCAAAGAATCCCAAAAAGGTCCTAATGTTTCATCAAAGGTGAATGGTAGGAATCAAGACGTGTTAGACTTGTCTAACTTTCTAAAAGGATTCCAAGATGTGTTCATTGATGATATCCCTATGGAATTACCTCCAAAACGAGGGGATGATGACCATCAAATTGAGCTCCTATCAGGAAGCTCACCGCCTAACAAACGTCCCTATCAAGTTTCATAAGCTCAACAATAGGGGATCATGAGGCAAGTACAAGAATTGGTAGACAAAGGAATGGTGAGGCGTATCTCCTCTCCCTTTTTCTCTCCAGTCCTTTTAGTGAAAAAGAAAGATGGTACATACCGCATGTATGTCGACTATCGCGCACTAAACCATATCACTATCAAAAATAAATTTCCCGTATCCCGGGTAGAAGATCTGTTTCAAAATGAAGATAATCATGAAGATGCTGATAATGAAGGGCATCAGGCTCAGTTTCAGAATGAAGGGTGAGTCATTGTTGGGGCTGTTGAGCTCAACAATTGGTTTAAACACCTAAAAGAGATAGTGGTAATAGACATGTGCCATGAAATCAGACCTCCAATCAAAATCATAAAACAATGGATAGCGCGAGAATGGGAATCGAGTAATCTTTTACCCTCTCCGGTACAATACCTGCCCAACAACTACTATCTCTTTTTCTTTGATGACTGTGCAAGTGATAAGTAGAGGGTAATGGCTAATTAGAAGCTCATTATGTTTGTTTTGAAGTGGCATAAAGGCTTTGATCTCAAGCTCAGGGTTCACCGTTCTACCCCCCTATATAATGTGCATTTGCTGGGTATTAAAAAAAAACCCTCTTTTAACATGTCTAAGTGAGTAAAATGACCCCTTCTTTAGGAAATTTTCCCAAAATTCAATATAAAAACCCCTTATTTAAATGTATCTCTGTTAAATTGTCTACATTTTTTGTATTTTAAAGCCCCTCCTTTTGAACTCACATTATACATTAACATGATTACATATTGCACCCCCCAAGATCCCAAGGGTAAGAAACCTTCCAAGGTTTGTGTGTGGGTTGAATTTCTAGATTACGCCAATTAATTCTTTCCCTGGCTCAAGCAGAGGGGTGCACAAATAGGTAAATTTTTAGGCCAAAAAACTACAAATGATATTAACCCCAAATGGGACCCACAATTACTCATAGAGGTGGGCATTGATGCTCCTCTCAAAGAAACGATTCAAATCAAAGATCAAAGTGGATAGGTCCTACACATCCAAAAATGTTCCCAATGCTTGGTTTGATTGTCTAAAGCAGGGGCATTTAATTAATGATTTCCATGATCTTGATAACAAGGCTCAAAAGAAGGAAGCTGAAAAGAATAAAGGATGTAAAGAGAACAACCAAGGCTTCCAACAAGTCAACACAAGGGTCCAAGCTATAGAAACAAAACTCCAACAAGGGAAAATCCTGTGGATATGTCAATAAGTTTGGGGCATTATTAGATGATCTTTTTGAACCATCTCTATTTGAGGAGGATAAGGATAAAGAGGACAAGGTTTCTTCATCTCAACTAGCCAAAGAAGACCAGGAAAGAACATGCACGCCATCCTAATGCCGAGAAAATTCCTTCCCAAGTTCAACCTTTGGTCCTCCTGAAAGCCCTGGCTATGGATTAGGCAAGAGGCATGTCTTCATATTCCAACATCTCAGTTGATGGAGAGCCAGGCATTCTAGCTACTCAAATTCCCTCATCAACCCTTAGGATGGAAGACACCCCTCAAGTCAGTCACTCTACTAATGATCCCTTCTACAAAGACCTTCAAGAGCATGACAAGGTGGAACTTATAAATTTTCTCAATCACTTGTTAAATCAGTGGAAATTCTTATGACCCAAGCTAAATAGGAAACTCTTCATATTCCAGGTGGAAAACCTAAAATGAAAAAAGAGAAAAGATATGATCTTAACAGAGCATCAATTCTATGGTTAAGCCTTCTAAATCCCAACTCAAGTTTCCTCACCAGCCCTCAGGATGGAAGACAAGCCACCCTACAGATGATCCCTTTTGCAAAGACCATCAAGAGAATGACAAGGTGGAACTTAATAAATATTCTTGATTTCTTGTTAACTCA
This sequence comes from Adiantum capillus-veneris, assembly GCF_014529385.1. Lineage (NCBI taxonomy): Eukaryota > Viridiplantae > Streptophyta > Polypodiopsida > Polypodiales > Pteridaceae > Adiantum > Adiantum capillus-veneris. The sequence continues at coordinate 120,084,918 of NC_140949.1, read as the reverse complement.
ATGTACATTCTTTTGACCCAAGATGAAGAGGAAACAGTGCGTATTCCAGGTAACAAACCTAAAAGAGAAAATCTATGATCCTGGCAATGTTACCGTATACACGTGGTAGTGATGTGTGCAAAAACAATTAGGACCACTAGGGCATTTTTTCCCTCACTAGGAGGTTTTCCCCGCCCGTGAATTGTATATACACCCATCACTCTAGGGCTAACCTATCTTTTATAGTGCATTAAGAAATACATACTCTCTGTTGTGTGCCTTGAGATTCTTCATCTTCTCCAAGTTGTGTGCCCTGTTTCCCTGCAACCCTATTTTCAACTATTTGTATCAGAGTGTGTTTGTAACGACTCCAAACCCGTCGACACCAAAAGCGGGATGGAACCTTTGACAGGTCTCTAGGCGTACTAAGGTCAAAGTCTTTAAAAAAAATAAAATTCCAGGGAATTCACCCTTACCATTGACAATGGTTTAGGTTTATAGCCCTAGAAGAGACCTAGTCCTGTCTCGCAGTGGAAACGGGACCCTAGAAAAGAAAAATTCCGGCCCTAAATCTTCATCCTTTAGATTAAGGTTTTCTTCGCCAATGCTTTTTTCCCTCTAGCATATGTGAGGGCACAGCCGCTGGTGGATTCCTTGTCCAAGTGAAGAAGTTTCTAATCGTTTTAATGCGTGGGAATGGATAGTTACCTGACTAATCAGGTCCACCCATCCATGATTGACAACCTTAGTCAATCCCCACTTACCACCCCGCACTCACACATGATTCTATTGTTGTTTAATTACTACCACATTCTTTCACAGTTAAAATAATGATTCTTTTTTAATTTTTCAAACTGCATTTCCTTAAGACAATCTTTGAAAAACAGTATTGAAAGCATTCTTTCAGAAAACAGACATTTTTAAACTTAAGACAAGGTACTGTCATTTCTAAGTATCACTGACCAGTACTAACTTGTCTCAAGACCACCTATACAAGGGTGAAAAAAGGCACCCATTTCTTATTTATATAACCGGGGTGGAAGGTCTTCACCCAAAGTCTGGGCGCCCATACGCCAAAACCAGTTGCCCATACAACCGGGCGGTTCCTCTAGGATAAACTTAAAAGTACTATCCATGAACATAAACAAGCACGAAGTAAAGACTCCACACGTGCCGAGGTAACCGACTCCTCCATGATATTATCTCCATCATTACTCATTACCTGGAGTAAAATATTTCCAAGGAATCAGAGGTGTCTTGAGACAAGCTGTCTTAAGGATGGCCAAACATTTCTTTCCTATTTCAACTAGTCATAACCCAAACAGTCGTTTCCTAATTACAATCATTGTTCGCGGGTTTCGTGGAAGTTACCTTCTATTTACAGCCAGTTTTTTTCCTTCCTACTAATCTTATGTATGCAATGCTTAATTTAAAATGAAATCTAAAAGCTTATTAATGGCATAATTGAAATCCACCTGGGACTGGTCGTCCATCTGCTGTGGGGCAGGTGCCCGTAAACTCTCCTCTGTTGGCCTATGGCTAGGCCCTGCTTCATGGTCGTTAGTTGCTTTGTTACGTTTGTTACTAACATCTTCATCTTCCATCAAAGGGTTCCCCCTGGTTCTCTTGGGAGCCATTTCGGCAGCCTTATAAAAAAACTTAATCCATTAGAGGATTTTTTGAATAACATTTATTTTTCTTTGTTTACCTAAAAATAAGGGTTTTGGACCTCGGTTAATTCTTTGGCACTTAGATAATTTTATTTCTTAATTTTTCTTATCCATTATATACAAAAAAATTGGTTACTTTTGACCACAATACGTACCTAAACTATTTATCTAAGGTTAGGATAATTATAATATATTCTCCAAGGTATATTCCATCTCTGGTATTGATATCAAAGGGTTTCTATTTACTTTACTATATTTCCCTTTTTTATTCTTCCCAAAAATTGGAGTAATTTTACTAGGATATATAATTAAACTAATTTTCTAATGGTAGCATAATTACCACAGGTTCTTTGAGGTCTAATAAACCTTTGATAAAGATCTCAATTCAATTTAATTCTATTTACTAATTTTCCCTATTTAAATTTCTCAAAAAATAGGGTATTTTAGCTAAAGTAATTATCTAGATTAATTTTCTGACTTTCTCCTAATTATCACGGGTTCTTGAACACCTAATTAACCATTGATAGTTATATTGAAGTATTTGAATTCCATTTACTAATTTCCCCTATTAAAATTGGTCAAAAATAGGATATTTTAGCTAAAGTAATTAGCTAATTTATTTTTGTGAACCTCTCCTAATTATCATGGGTTTTTGAACACTTAATTAACCACTGATAATTATATGGAAGTATTTGAATTCCATTTACTAATTTCCCCTATTAAAATTGTTCACAAAACAGGGTATTTTAGCTAAAGTAATTAGCTAATTTAATTTCCTGAACTTATCCTAATTATCACAGGTTTTTGAACATCTAATTAACCACTGATAATTATATGGAAGTGTTTAAATTCCATTTACTAATTTCCCCTATTAAAATTGCTCAAAAAAACAGGGTATTTTAGCTAAAGTAATTAGCTAAATTAATTTTCTGAACTTCTCCTAATTATTACAGAGTTTTGAAAATTTAATTAACCCGTGATAATTATATGACAGCATTTGAATTCCATTTACTAATTTCCTTTATTTAAATTGCTCAAAAAACAGGGTATTTTAGCTAAAGTAATTAGCTAATTTATTTTCCTGAACTTCTCCTAATTATCACTGGTTTTTTAACACCTAATTAACCACTGATAATTATATGGAAGTGTTTAAATTCCATTTACTAATTTCCCCTATTAAAATTACTAAACAAACAGAGTATTTTAGCTAAAGTAATTAGCTAAATAAACTTTCTGAACTTATCTTAATTATCACAGGTACTTGAACACTTAATTAACTACTGATAATTATATGGAAGCATTTGAATTCCATTTACTAAATTCCCCTATTAAAATTGTTCAAAAAACAAGGTATTTTAGCTAAAATTATTAGCTAAGTTAACTTTCTGAACTTCTCCTAATTATCACGGGTTATAAAACACCTAATTAACCACTGATAATTATATGGAAGTGTTTAAATTCCATTTACTAATTTCTCCTATTAAAATTTCTCAAAACATAGGGTATTTTAGCTAAAGTAATTAGCTAATTTAACTTTCTGAACTTTTCCTAATTATCATAGGTATTTGAACACTTAATTAACCACTGATAATTATATGGAAGCATTTGAATTCCATTTACTAATCTCCCCTATTAAAATTGTTCAAAAAACAGGGTATTTGGGCCTAATTAATTAGGAAAACTTCTCAGAAAACTATAGGATAATTTTCCTAGATTAATAACTGTCTAATGTATCTCTGATAAATAATTCAACTTAATCTAATCCTAATTCATATTTTTACCATTAATTCATGGTTAAATTGGCTAATTTCAGTCCTAATATGAGAGGATAAGTAATTAGCTTAGTATGACTAAGCTGAATTATAATAATCATTAGAGATTAATTAATTTAAAGAGGTTTAAGAAGCATATATAGGACTAATCTTTGATTAATTAACCATTTATCTTAATCTAACCTTACTAATTAAGAAGGATTAGGTCAATTACCGTTAGGGTTAATCAATTAGAGATTTAACTCTAATGATTTCTGTGTAGTGTTTCTCCCTAGATGAGAGAGAAATTCTCAAGCCTCCGAGTCTAACAAAATATGAAGAGAATGGTCCTATTTATAGCTTTTTCTGGGCATCTGGCAGCTTTCCCCTAGTCCAAGCAGCCCCCCAGCTTGAAAATGGCGCATTTTTTTGCCATCAATGCCCCTGGAAAGTTTCCACAGCTTCCACACTCACCCCATACCTTCCAGAATTTGCCTGTTTGATTTTTGCAGATTTTCCATGATGAAATTTGGAATTTCCTATTTAACTCTAGAACCTTAGTGTAAAGAAGTCTTTGCTAATGATTAAAATGAAACCATCCAATTTTTGTTATTAATTAAATTTCTATGGTAATTTTCCAGGTCCCGTAACTGTTCCTGTTTTTATCGGAATCAGATTCTGAAAATTTCTAGACATAGTAAAGCTCTGCTTATAATTCCAAAAACACCAAAATTAATAGTGTTTGGAGTCCTGCAATAGTATTTTCATTAAGTTTTTCAAGCTTAGTACAGTTTTGAAGGTTTCGTAAACTAGAAACCTTACAGTGTTGCATACTCCCGAGCTTGATTGCCAGCATCACTAGCACGTATTGGGTTCACTTCATTTGTCCTCTTTTTGGGCAGTTTTCACATCAGGTGCAGACACTCACCATGGATGACAACAACATAGATTTGCTCAAGATGTTTGTTGTTGAGGATAAATTGGATGGAGAAAATAGTCAATGTGGGATTACATGATGATGCACCATTTTTTTGTGTCAAAGTGCATTTGGAATTTTGTTTAGGGAATTGACGTCCGTCCTTGTTATGTGGATAAAGGTGATGTTGAGGATGTTGTAGAATATGGTGGTAGGGTTACTACTTGCATAGCTATTTTCCCTACAACTAAGCAATCTCATTGGGATGCTAGAGATGCACAGACTCATTCATTGATTTCATTATTTGTGAATCACACTACTACTCATCACATTTGCTCAGCTAAATAAGCTAAATAGAATTGGGATATTCTATGTGGTCTTTACAGAAGTGACAACGAGGCTAAAATTGCATTCTTGTGTAAAGAGTTGAAATCAAAGATTATGCATGAGGAAAATGACATGGACACTTTCGTTGTGCTGGTATCACGGATATTTATGAGAAACTCACTTCTAGAGTCAAAGTCTGTCATCAAATATCTAATATCTAACCAACCCAAATGATTTTCACATATTAAACTGATCATTTAATATGGGATAATAAACGGGAACAAGGGTTAGAATATAGACATTGATAGCCGTTTTTCGGCTCTCCATAATTGCCATAGTAAGTTACTCCACCCTACCAAATTCACCCAAACGCTATGGCTATCCCTACCATTTCGCTGTACATAGGCGTGTGTGAGTTACGGGGCTTTTCCCATATCTTCTTAAAAACCTTCAGCTAGCTAGTCACTGGGCTAGTTGAGCCAAAAAAATAAAAAAAATAAAAGTATATTATGGCCTCTTTGTGTGTAAATATTTCATTGTATATATGGCCTAAATATAGGGATTTTTTATAATTATTTTGGTATTTTATTTAAATATTCTACTTAGGTGTGTGTTTTATTAAACCTATGTACACCTTCTTTCATTCTCTTACACCATAATTATATTTTTTGCCAATATTGTACATACTCTAACCTCATATTTTTTCCTTTATACAAATCACTCCCACATTTTCACCCTCACCCTCGTGAAAACAAAAAATTGATTTCTACTCATTGGTTACTTTTATTATATTATTTACTTGCATACCTTTTCCTCTTTCACCCAAAATAATTCAAGGAGGGACCATATCATATGATTCCAATATCTTTCCATATCCATAACTCCTCCATATTTTTATTATTATTTTTACTCATTATTCTAACACCATGTGCTCATTGAGCTAAAGTCCATGAATAGTCCATACACTAGTCCCACCATGTATATATTTCTTTATTCACCAATAATCCTCCTCCATGCATGGGTCAAGGGCAACTTGGATGCTTTGTATTATAATATGACAAAGGAGGGGCTCACTCTTGGATGCATTGTACAAATTCAACAAAGGAGGGGGCCACTAAAAGACTTTTGCAGGCATAAAAAACAGGCTTTTTGGTGAGAATTTTGGCACTTATCTCCACTCCGAATTTGGAGCGGTGGTCAAAAGAGAAAATGTAGCCCACGCTCTGAATAATGATCTCAAATTTTTTCATGATTTTTGGAGCTACCAGCGGTGAGCTATGATTTTTTGAGTGGACCCAAGTCTGCCCACTTTTCTCACAAGTAGCCCTTAGTCTTCTCTCACCCTTCCACACACCTACTCACTCTTACACATCCCTCCCTCTCCTTCCCTCACTCAAACCTGCAATTTCCATGGCTTCTCCCACCCTCTTCACCATTACCCTTCTCTCTCATCCCTATAGTTCTTTTATGAACCTCTACATACATACACCCTCTCCATGTCTCTCTCTATTGCTTCTATGTTACAATTTCATTTACCTCTCCTAAAAATATCTAAAATTCAGCATCTTAACCATGATAACTTCTGAAAATTGAGGATTTTTCATCAATAAATCCTCTTTTCATCGTGGTGGTCAACCGTGGCGGCGGCGTAAAGAAGAGAAGAAGACCAGCGGTCATTTTTTCCACAATCTACACAAGGGTGAGTTCAAGCTTCTTCAAAGCTTCACCATCTCAATGATTCTCTTTTAATTCACCCCTCTTCCTTCATCAAATCAACTCATCCTACCCATTGTAAATGTATCACTAACAATTCTAGTGATTATTACCACTAACAACTAACTTCTCTGGTAAAAATGCACCCACACTATCAACATATGGAGTAGGCAACCGCACAAGTAAACCAAATTCACTCACTTCGATGGAAGTTTCTCTCCTTTCACCACATCAATAATTCTCTTACTTGAGCCCACATCCATGTGACTCAAGAGAAAAGAGAGACCCCATTCTCATTTGAAATTCATAAAAATTCATAATCCTTGATCTTTCCTAATAAAATTGATTAGGCTTAATCCTAATCAAGGCTTCTAAAACCTATAAATAGAACCCATTCCTCCTTGTAAAAGACATCAATATACCATTGCACACTAGATTGAGCGTATCACACGCCAGTTCTATCTTGGTTGTAAAGAGAGAGTAAGCTTTCTATACACCATCACCTTGGTGCATAGAAAAGCTTGAGCTAGTTTGAGTGAGTGCGAGTAGAAGATATTCTTCCTACCATTGTTGTATCTACCCCAACATCAATGAATTGGTAGTTGTGGGTGCAATTCATGTCCAAAGGCTCACGCTTCTCCTCCAATTTGGCTTGGCAAACTCATTCAGCTTCATAAGGTGACTTGTTTCATTGAAGGTTGTTGTTTTGTTACTTGTGATTCATTGGGTATATTTTGGCTACCATTGTAAGAGGGTGGATGGTGAGTGGGCTCCCATAACCCTAAGACAATGTGCTAGTGATGCTATAACCAAATCTTGTCACTTGATTCCGCAAGCTCTAAGTTCCTTTTTGTGCAAAATATAAAGTTGAAGCTAAGTTGTACACCATCTCTCTCTCTCTCTCTCTCTCTCTCTCTCGTGTTTTAGTGTGTGAGAGTGTTCCATTGGTATTAGGGTTAGTGTAAATTCATTGCTTGTTTGTGGGTTGCCCTAACGATTTTCCTCTTTTGCGTCCTAGTTCGCTCTTAAACTAGGTGGTGCCCCTTGTGTAGTTGGGATTTGGCTGTGGGTTTGATGTTTTGGTTTGTGTTGTGTTGTGCCCCAGCCCCATTGAGCAGCACGGGAACCTTGAAGGGTGTCTAGAGGTTGCTCTTCTTGTTGCCTGCCCCGGACCGCCTCAATTTTGGTGCCCCCACTGAGGAAAGGCTTGTGAATCACGAGAATTTGTATGATCCTTTCATTCCCATTGTCAAGTAGGTTGCATCAATCACGAGAATTTGTATGATCCTTTCATTCCCATTGCAAGGCAAAAGGTACACATAATTGTTAGTACTAAGTTGCAGTTTCAGCGAGTAATTCGTAGGATTTTAGGTCCTCTTAGGTTGGCCGAGATAAACGCTTCAGTAAACCCTTTTATTTTGCCTCTGATTAGGTACGACCTTAGTTTGGACGTCTATATTTTTGTTTTGTTTTGAGCATTAGGTCATGCATAGACCATGGATAATGGCCCAGGAATAGAGGTTTTCCCCTTCCATTTCCCTCCACACATTAGAATAAACATTGCAATTAGTAGAAAAATCCATTTTCAACAACGTATGGTATTCATGTTTGGTGCCCAAAGAGTAGGAGAAATTATCGCGTCACCAAACCCTGTCAATCTACCTCTTATTGATTATCATAGGTCATTTGATGTGAATATTTTATTTTGTTGTAGAATAGATTACAATTTAGAAAATATTATTGTGTAAATCTTTTAAAGAAAGAAAAAACAAAAACGCGTCACTTTGAAATCAATTCAATGGAGAGCCAACGCCAAATGTCTGGATATCCTCTTTTCTTTGGAGAGCCTGGAGAGGATGCATAATTATTTCTAGCGAATTTCAAGATGTCTTGCCGTATCAAGAGGATAGTAACTGATCAAGAACGTGTAGAAATGTTTGAGGTGGTCCTTAGGAAAGACACTTGGTTTGACTCTTTGCCTGAGGAAGTTAAAGGGAATTACACGGAAGTTTTGAATCATTTCAAGAAATACTTCTTTGATCCCAAAACACTCTGAAATTATGGCAAGACATTGTTTCTCATAAGCAAAAAGACTTAGATGACTACTACTTGTACAAGCAAGAGTTTCTACGTCTTTGGGCTCTATGGATACGAAATGTTGCTAACCCTGGTGATGGTGCAGAATTTCTAAAGAAGGAAAGGTTCATAGCCGGACTCTTTCCTGACCTTAAGGTAAAAGTTGAGGCGGGTGCACCTGCTACCTTTGATGCAGCTGAAACTAGGGCTGCTGAGAAATATAGGAAACTCAAGTGCTTAAGGGGGGAGGTTCCAATAGAAGGTCTTAGACCCAAAGGTAAGTCACAAGCATCAACATCTAAGGAGCTTCCTGAGGTAACGGTGGAAGTGATTGAGAAGTTAAATGAATCTTTAAGCAGCTTGTCAATTCACCTTGCACAAGCTGTAGGTCCAAAGGGACAAGCAAAGAAGTCTGAAGAGCGAGACCCACGACCTAGGAGAGTCTTGCAATGTTGGAATTGCGGTGAGCATGGACATGGGATGTATAATTGTCCTTGGCCCCGTGGGGAGCCAGGGAGACCTAACTTGAATTACCCAGTGATGAATGCAGGTGAAGGAACTAGTCAGCAACCACGGCTTATACAAAGGCCAAATGGAGCAAGACCACCTCCACAAGGAGTGGAAGGAGTTCCACCTTTGCCAGACCCAAACGTGCATGTGGTAGAGGTGACAAATTCAAGAGAGGTTGACATGGAAGCAAATGGCATTAAGCGTGGCCGAGGGAAAGGTAAGGAGAAAGAAGGAGTTACATCACAAAGTGACCATGGACGAGGAAAGAAGTCAAAGGAGACCAAGGAAGCTAAGAGGACTCGACGTCGTATCAACCTCCAAGACTTTCCTCTTGGACATGGAATGGCTCCATACAACCTGTTGGAAGACATGAGAGGTAAGGGTCCTGATATCTCATGGCCTCAATTTCTTGCATTATGTCCACAAGTTAGGAGGGATTTAACAAGGGCAGTTAGCACTAGGAGAAAGGTAAAAGAGAGTGTGCCTGTTGTAAAAATTGCACAAGCTGAAATGAATGAGGACATTACACCTGTGCTAGATTGTTACATAAAAGGTAGATTGGTTAGGAAAGGTCTAGTGGATGGGGGTGCACAAATTTGCATCATGATAGAGGGACTCATGCAAAAACTAGGCATGCACATCCATGAGACACCTGAAATTAAGGTCGAGATGGCAAACAATAGCAAGGCTAGGTGCGTAGGCATTTGTAAAAAATATTTTGTGGAGGCCTTTGGCATTAAGAAGGCAGTGGATTTCTATGTCATGTCTACCAAAGGAAATGGTTACCCATTTATCCTAGGGAGACCATGGCTAATGAAAATGCGAGCTTTGCAGGATTGGGAGAGTGGAAAGCTAATTTGCAGGAACGACAATCATAAGAAGGTTGTCTTTGACATGAAGGAGCAACGCCAAGAGGGCTCCATGAAGAATCATCTCAAAGTGAGACGGAAGAAGGTTGGACCGATAACACTTCAGAAGAAGAAAGTAGCGGCAGCATTACTGAAGAGGAGTCTTCGATCGAAGTCATGGGGGTAAGGTTTAAGCCAACCAACCAAGAGACCTCTTGTCAAGGTTTGGAGGAGGTAGGTTCCCAAGAGAACCAAAAAGTGGAAGATGAAAGAATGCTAGAAGGTATGCTATCTACAACACTTACAAAGGATGAAAGAGAGGAGTTCAAATGTGTGCTAAGGAAATTTCCTAGGCTTTTTGCTAAAGACTACACCGATGTGCGTGGAGTAGATGCTGTTCAACACAAAATTGAGTTGAAGCCAGAGGCCACACCTAAGGCTCAGAAGCTACGAAGGCTAGGAGTCATCAAGGAGCAGCTGAAAGAAGGTGTACATAGGTTTAAATAAAACACCACCTAAGTAGAATATTTAAATAAAATACCAAAATAATTATAAAAAATCCCACCTATATTTAGGCCATATATACAATGAAATATTTACACACAAAGAGGCCATAATATACTTTTATTTTTTTTATTTTTTTGGCTCAACTAGCCCAGTGACTAGCTAGCTGAAGGTTTTTAAGAAGATATGGGAAAAGCCCCCTAACTCACACACGCCTATGTACAGCGAAATGGTAGGGATAGCCATAGCGTTTGGGTGAATTTTGTAGGGTGGAGTAACTTACTATGGCAATTATGGAGAGCCGAAAAACGGCTATCAATGTCTATATTCTAACCCTTGTTCCCGTTTATTATCCCATATTAAATGATCAGTTTAATATGTGAAAATCATTTGGGTTGGTTAGATATTAGATATTTGATGACAGACTTTGACTCTAGAAGTGAGTTTCTCATAAATATCCGTGATACCAGCACAACGAAAGTGTCCATGTCATTTTCCTCATGCATAATCTTTGATTTCAACTCTTTACACAAGAATGCAATTTTAGCCTCGTTGTCACTTCTGTAAAGACCACATAGAATATCCAATTCTATTTAGCTTATTTAGCTGAGCAAATGTGATGAGTAGTAGTGTGATTCACAAATAATGAAATCAATGAATGAGTCTGTGCATCTCTAGCATCCCAATGAGATTGCTTAGTTGTAGGGAAAATAGCTATGCAAGTAGTAACCCTACCACCATATTCTACAACATCCTCAACATCACCTTTATCCACATAACAAGGACGGACGTCAATTCCCTAAACAAAATTCCAAATGCACTTTGACACAAAAAAATGGTGCATCATCATGTAATCCCACATTGACTATTTTCTCCATCCAATTTATCCTCAACAACAAACATCTTGAGCAAATCTATGTTGTTGTCATCCATGGTGAGTGTCTGCACCTGATGTGAAAACTGCCCAAAAAGAGGACAAATGAAGTGAACCCAATACGTGCTAGTGATGCTGGCAATCAAGCTCGGGAGTATGCAACACTGTAAGGTTTCTAGTTTACGAAACCTTCAAAACTGTACTAAGCTTGAAAAACTTAATGAAAATACTATTGCAGGACTCCAAACACTATTAATTTTGGTGTTTTTGGAATTATAAGCAGAGCTTTACTATGTCTAGAAATTTTCAGAATCTGATTCCGATAAAAACAGGAACAGTTACGGGACCTGGAAAATTACCATAGAAATTTAATTAATAACAAAAATTGGATGGTTTCATTTTAATCATTAGCAAAGACTTCTTTACACTAAGGTTCTAGAGTTAAATAGGAAATTCCAAATTTCATCATGGAAAATCTGCAAAAATCAAACAGGCAAATTCTGGAAGGTATGGGGTGAGTGTGGAAGCTGTGGAAACTTTCCAGGGCATTGATGGCAAAAAAATGCGCCATTTTCAAGCTGGGGGGCTGCTTGGACTAGGGGAAAGCTGCCAGATGCCCAGAAAAAGCTATAAATAGGACCATTCTCTTCATATTTTGTTAGACTCGGAGGCTTGAGAATTTCTCTCTCATCTAGGGAGAAACACTACACAGAAATCATTAGAGTTAAATCTCTAATTGATTAACCCTAACGGTAATTGACCTAATCCTTCTTAATTAGTAAGGTTAGATTAAGATAAATGGTTAATTAATCAAAGATTAGTCCTATATATGCTTCTTAAACCTCTTTAAATTAATTAATCTCTAATGATTATTATAATTCAGCTTAGTCATACTAAGCTAATTACTTATCCTCTCATATTAGGACTGAAATTAGCCAATTTAACCATGAATTAATGGTAAAAATATGAATTAGGATTAGATTAAGTTGAATTATTTATCAGAGATACATTAGACAGTTATTAATCTAGGAAAATTATCCTATAGTTTTCTGAGAAGTTTTCCTAATTAATTAGGCCCAAATACCCTGTTTTTTGAACAATTTTAATAGGGGAGATTAGTAAATGGAATTCAAATGCTTCCATATAATTATCAGTGGTTAATTAAGTGTTCAAATACCTATGATAATTAGGAAAAGTTCAGAAAGTTAAATTAGCTAATTACTTTAGCTAAAATACCCTATGTTTTGAGAAATTTTAATAGGAGAAATTAGTAAATGGAATTTAAACACTTCCATATAATTATCAGTGGTTAATTAGGTGTTTTATAACCCGTGATAATTAGGAGAAGTTCAGAAAGTTAACTTAGCTAATAATTTTAGCTAAAATACCTTGTTTTTTGAACAATTTTAATAGGGGAATTTAGTAAATGGAATTCAAATGCTTCCATATAATTATCAGTAGTTAATTAAGTGTTCAAGTACCTGTGATAATTAAGATAAGTTCAGAAAGTTTATTTAGCTAATTACTTTAGCTAAAATACTCTGTTTGTTTAGTAATTTTAATAGGGGAAATTAGTAAATGGAATTTAAACACTTCCATATAATTATCAGTGGTTAATTAGGTGTTAAAAAACCAGTGATAATTAGGAGAAGTTCAGGAAAATAAATTAGCTAATTACTTTAGCTAAAATACCCTGTTTTTTGAGCAATTTAAATAAAGGAAATTAGTAAATGGAATTCAAATGCTGTCATATAATTATCACGGGTTAATTAAATTTTCAAAACTCTGTAATAATTAGGAGAAGTTCAGAAAATTAATTTAGCTAATTACTTTAGCTAAAATACCCTGTTTTTTTGAGCAATTTTAATAGGGGAAATTAGTAAATGGAATTTAAACACTTCCATATAATTATCAGTGGTTAATTAGATGTTCAAAAACCTGTGATAATTAGGATAAGTTCAGGAAATTAAATTAGCTAATTACTTTAGCTAAAATACCCTGTTTTGTGAACAATTTTAATAGGGGAAATTAGTAAATGGAATTCAAATACTTCCATATAATTATCAGTGGTTAATTAAGTGTTCAAAAACCCATGATAATTAGGAGAGGTTCACAAAAATAAATTAGCTAATTACTTTAGCTAAAATATCCTATTTTTGACCAATTTTAATAGGGGAAATTAGTAAATGGAATTCAAATACTTCAATATAACTATCAATGGTTAATTAGGTGTTCAAGAACCCGTGATAATTAGGAGAAAGTCAGAAAATTAATCTAGATAATTACTTTAGCTAAAATACCCTATTTTTTGAGAAATTTAAATAGGGAAAATTAGTAAATAGAATTAAATTGAATTGAGATCTTTATCAAAGGTTTATTAGACCTCAAAGAACCTGTGGTAATTATGCTACCATTATAAAATTAGTTTAATTATATATCCTAGTAAAATTACTCCAATTTTTGGGAAGAATAAAAAAGGGAAATATAGTAAAGTAAATAGAAACCCTTTGATATCAATACCAGAGATGGAATATACCTTGGAAAATATATTATAATTATCCTAACCTTAGATAAATAGTTTAGGTACGTATTGTGGTCAAAAGTAACCAATTTTTTTGTATATAATGGATAAGAAAAATTAAGAAATAAAATTATCTAAGTGCCAAAGAATTAACCGAGGTCCAAAACCCTTATTTTTAGGTAAACAAAGAAAAATAAATGTTATTAAAAAAATCCTCTAATGGATTAAGTTTTTTTATAAGGCTGCCGAAATGGCTCCCAAGAGAACCAGGGGAACCCTTTGATGGAAGATGAAGATGTTAGTAACAAACGTAACAAAGCAACTAACGACCATGAAGCAGGGCCTAGCCATAGGCCAACAGAGGAGAGTTTACGGGCACCTGCCCCACAGCAGATGGACGACCAGTCCAAGGTGGATTTCAATTATGCCATTAATAAGCTTTTAGATTTCATTTTAAATTAAGCATTGCATACATAAGATTAGTAGGAAGGAAAAAAACTGGCTGTAAATAGAAGGTAACTTCCACGAAACCCGCGAACAATGATTGTAATTAGGAAACGACTGTTTGGGTTATGACTAGTTGAAATAGGAAAGAAATGTTTGGCCATCCTTAAGACAGCTTGTCTCAAGACACCTCTGATTCCTTGGAAATATTTTACTCCAGGTAATGAGTAATGATGGAGATAATATCATGGAGGAGTCGGTTACCTCGGCACGTGTGGAGTCTTTACTTCGTGCTTGTTTATGTTCATGGATAGTATTTACTTTTAAGTTTATCCTAGAGGAACCGCCCGGTTGTATGGGCAACTGGTTTTGGCGTATGGGCGCCCAGACTTTGGGTGAAGACCTTCCACCCCGGTTATATAAATAAGAAATGGGTGCCTTTTTTCACCCTTGTATAGGTGGTCTTGAGACAAGTTAGTACTGGTCAGTGATACTTAGAAATGACAGTACCTTGTCTTAAGTTTAAAAATGTCTGTTTTCTGAAAGAATGCTTTCAATACTGTTTTTCAAAGATTGTCTTAAGGAAATGCAGTTTGAAAAATTAAAAAAGAATCATTATTTTAACTGTGAAAGAATGTGGTAGTAATTAAACAACAATAGAATCATGTGTGAGTGCGGGGTGGTAAGTGGGGATTGACTAAGGTTGTCAATCATGGATGGGTGGACCTGATTAGTCAGGTAACTATCCATTCCCACGCATTAAAACGATTAGAAACTTCTTCACTTGGACAAGGAATCCACCAGCGGCTGTGCCCTCACATATGCTAGAGGGAAAAAAGCATTGGCGAAGAAAACCTTAATCTAAAGGATGAAGATTTAGGGCCGGAATTTTTCTTTTCTAGGGTCCCGTTTCCACTGCGAGACAGGACTAGGTCTCTTCTAGGGCTATAAACCTAAACCATTGTCAATGGTAAGGGTGAATTCCCTGGAATTTTATTTTTTTTAAAGACTTTGACCTTAGTACGCCTAGAGACCTGTCAAAGGTTCCATCCCGCTTTTGGTGTCGACGGGTTTGGAGTCGTTACAAACACACTCTGATACAAATAGTTGAAAATAGGGTTGCAGGGAAACAGGGCACACAACTTGGAGAAGATGAAGAATCTCAAGGCACACAACAGAGAGTATGTATTTCTTAATGCACTATAAAAGATAGGTTAGCCCTAGAGTGATGGGTGTATATACAATTCACGGGGGGAAAACTCCTAGTGAGGGAAAAAATGCCCTAGTGGTCCTAATTGTTTTTGCACACATCACTACCACGTGTATACGGTAACATTGCCAGGATCATAGATTTTCTCTTTTAGGTTTGTTACCTGGAATACGCACTGTTTCCTCTTCATCTTGGGTCAAAAGAATGTACATTGAGTTAACAAGAAATCAAGAATATTTATTAAGTTCCACCTTGTCATTCTCTTGATGGTCTTTGCAAAAGGGATCATCTGTAGGGTGGCTTGTCTTCCATCCTGAGGGCTGGTGAGGAAACTTGAGTTGGGATTTAGAAGGCTTAACCATAGAATTGATGCTCTGTTAAGATCATATCTTTTCTCTTTTTTCATTTTAGGTTTTCCACCTGGAATATGAAGAGTTTCCTATTTAGCTTGGGTCATAAGAATTTCCACTGATTTAACAAGTGATTGAGAAAATTTATAAGTTCCACCTTGTCATGCTCTTGAAGGTCTTTGTAGAAGGGATCATTAGTAGAGTGACTGACTTGAGGGGTGTCTTCCATCCTAAGGGTTGATGAGGGAATTTGAGTAGCTAGAATGCCTGGCTCTCCATCAACTGAGATGTTGGAATATGAAGACATGCCTCTTGCCTAATCCATAGCCAGGGCTTTCAGGAGGGACCAAAGGTTGAACTTGGGAAGGAATTTTCTCGGCATTAGGATGGCGTGCATGTTCTTTCCTGGTCTTCTTTGGCTAGTTGAGATGAAGAAACCTTGTCCTCTTTATCCTTATCCTCCTCAAATAGAGATGGTTCAAAAAGATCATCTAATAATGCCCCAAACTTATTGACATATCCACAGGATTTTCCCTTGTTGGAGTTTTGTTTCTATAGCTTGGACCCTTGTGTTGACTTGTTGGAAGCCTTGGTTGTTCTCTTTACATCCTTTATTCTTTTCAGCTTCCTTCTTTTGAGCCTTGTTATCAAGATCATGGAAATCATTAATTAAATGCCCCTGCTTTAGACAATCAAACCAAGCATTGGGAACATTTTTGGATGTGTAGGACCTATCCACTTTGATCTTTGATTTGAATCGTTTCTTTGAGAGGAGCATCAATGCCCACCTCTATGAGTAATTGTGGGTCCCATTTGGGGTTAATATCATTTGTAGTTTTTTGGCCTAAAAATTTACCTATTTGTGCACCCCTCTGCTTGAGCCAGGGAAAGAATTAATTGGCGTAATCTAGAAATTCAACCCACACACAAACCTTGGAAGGTTTCTTACCCTGGGATCTTGGGGGGTGCAATATGTAATCATGTTAATGTATAATGTGAGTTCAAAAGGAGGGGCTTTAAAATACAAAAAATGTAGACAATTTAACAGAGATACATTTAAATAAGGGGTTTTTATATTGAATTTTGGGAAAATTTCCTAAAGAAGGGGTCATTTTACTCACTTAGACATGTTAAAAGAGGGTTTTTTTTTAATACCCAGCAAATGCACATTATATAGGGGGGTATAACGGTGAACCCTGAGCTTGAGATCAAAGCCTTTATGCCACTTCAAAACAAACATAATGAGCTTCTAATTAGCCATTACCCTCTACTTATCACTTGCACAGTCATCAAAGAAAAAGAGATAGTAGTTGTTGGGCAGGTATTGTACCGGAGAGGGTAAAAGATTACTCGATTCCCATTCTCGCGCTATCCATTGTTTTATGATTTTGATTGGAGGTCTGATTTCATGGCACATGTCTATTACCACTATCTCTTTTAGGTGTTTAAAACCAATTGTTGAGCTCAACAGCCCCAACAATGACTCACCCTTCATTCTGAAACTGAGCCTGATGCCCTTCATTATCAGCATCTTCATGATTATCTTCATTTTGAAACAGATCTTCTACCCGGGATACGGGAAATTTATTTTTGATAGTGATATGGTTTAGTGCGCGATAGTCGACATACATGCGGTATGTACCATCTTTCTTTTTCACTAAAAGGACTGGAGAGAAAAAAGGGAGAGGAGATACGCCTCACCATTCCTTTGTCTACCAATTCTTGTACTTGCCTCATGATCCCCTATTGTTGAGCTTATGAAACTTGATAGGGACGTTTGTTAGGCGGTGAGCTTCCTGATAGGAGCTCAATTTGATGGTCATCATCCCCTCGTTTTGGAGGTAATTCCATAGGGATATCATCAATGAACACATCTTGGAATCCTTTTAGAAAGTTAGACAAGTCTAACACGTCTTGATTCCTACCATTCACCTTTGATGAAACATTAGGACCTTTTTGGGATTCTTTGACAAAACTCATGTACGCAGAAACTGAGCTTTTCATTGATTTATCAAGGGCGAGAGGGTTTAGAAGTGGTATAGTATGACCAGGCTCATTAGCGTCTATATACATATTCTTTCCCCTGTAGGTGAAGTAGATTCTCCTTTCAGGGAACTTCATGTTGGCAGCAATGCGGTTGAACCATGGTATCCCTAGGATAACATCCTCATGTTGGAGAGGAGAGATGAATAAGTCTTCTTTGTTGACATAGCTTTGGACATGAAGCCTCAACTTTTGAATCAAGGGAGTAACGGAGGCTTGTTGTCCCTTGAAAGAGGCATTGGCCATTACAGCATCTCCCATCTCAAAATCTTGAATGCCCAACTTGGTGGCCAACTCCATTGATATGAAGTTGAGAGCATAACTAGGGTCAAACAAGATGAAAGCATCATGATCCCTTACCTTTCCCCAAGCATAGTAAAGAGGTGATCCTTTGCAATGAGTATCCTCTTTTGGAGCTGCGATAGTGGAAGCCCTAGGAGTCTCATTGCGAGCATTTCTTTTGGGGCAAGAACGATAGCCATGTCCTTGCTCCCCACACTTAAAACATTTGTGATCCTAGAGAAAAGTTTCAAGCTCTTCAGGGCAGAGTTTATTTTTACCTTTGTAGACTCCTTTCTCCTTGGACCGATTGTTGTTGTTGTTGTTGGAATGGCCGTGGGAAAAATTTTGGGCATTAATTTTTTCCTTTGCATCACTTTTGTCTTTATTTTCCATGGGTTTGGCATTCCGTCTAACCCCTTGTTGGAAATTGATGCATGAAGCAACCATGGTATGGTGGATTACTTCGCTAATAGAGTCGGGCCATTGAGAGTTGACATACTCGGCCATCTCTTCATCAGGTAATCCTGCACACAGAATTGTTGTTTTTGCTCAGCAAAGTTTATCTTTTGAAAGACAGTAGCCTTGAGATGTAAATCCCAAAACCTGTCCACACATTTGTGGATAGACTCATGAGAGAGAAGCCTTAAACTCTGCCATTTGGTGAGCACTTTGTCCTTTGCATCACTTGCAAGAAATTGCTTCATGATGGAAACTCGTAGAGTTTTCCATGTCTTTGGGGATTTTCCATTGCCTTGAAGGCTAGCCCACCATTGACGAGCCGATTTTTGGAAGTGCATAGCTACATGATGTAGCTTGGAGGACTCCGTGAAGCCATCGTCTCCAAAGTCCGCATCAAATTGTTGGATGAAGTCCAATACTTTGTCGGTAGCACCAAAGGTTCCATCATAGATGAGAAAAGAGATACTCTTTTCTCCCTCTTTGAACTTCTTGAGCTTTTGTAACCTTCTCCATGGAGGGTAAGATTTGTGATATCCTCCCCTCTTATATTCTCTAGGAGAATAGCCATAGCTTTCATCGATAGAGGAGGAAGGTGAAGAAGAAAGAGAAGAGGGTGAACTCTTTCTTGCCCTTTTCTTCCTTGGTTTCCTCTCTGCCCTTTTGGAGTGACGAGGAGAAGGACTATGTGTTAATTGTTTTTTCTTGGGAGGAGTTGGCGATCATTTAGTCATCCTTCTTCGTGGACCACATCTTCGGAGGAATTTAGAGATTCATTGCTTTCTTGATCTTTGGATTCCTCCTCTCGTATGGGAGAGAGTCTTCTTTTGGGGGTCTCTTCAAGAAGCCTTGTAAGCTCTCTCTCCTCTTGGAGAGGAAAGGTAATCCCATAAGCACAAAGTTGTTGAGTAACTTCGGCTTACAAAGCGCGGTTGCCCATAGCTTGTTGCAACCTAGTGACAAGATAATTAACAAACATGGGAGAACCATCATTGGCACCTTCATGTGCAAAATCAAAGTTATCAATGTTTATTCTCCTCTCTTGGTTATTGTCAGCCATGCTAATTAATCTTATGTGTTTACTCAGTGTGCTTTAGCAATTCAAAACCTTAGTTGCTACTCCTCTTAGCCTTTGAAAATAGGCACATAAGTATCTACACCCACGTCTTGAATTGGTTAATTATAGAGAGTAGTGGAGTGAGTGTAACATAGCAAAGTTGTCGAGGGATAGATCCTTTCGGATTTCTTATGGCTCAATAATGGTAAAGCCATAGGCAAGTCTAAAAAGACTCCATTATTAAGTCCAAAGCTCCCGAGGTGTGCACCATATCCCACATCGTGGGCTCAACAAAACCTATCATAGATCCCAGTCCCACTTACCCTAATATAATTATCAAAATCAAGCATTAATAGGCTACTTAAGGACCTCTCTTCTCAAGCAAGAAAAGAGAAACCAAATGCTCTGATACCAACGTAATGGAAATTGCCTATGAACTTTGAGAGTAGCGGAATTAGGGAATTAGGTGAAGCACTTTTGAGAGATTCTTTGTGAGCATAGCGGGTGAACTTATTTGATGGTAGCAACATAAACATGGTACTTAGTTAACTTGGCATGAACAATACTTTTGCAAGAGAGAGAGTTTAGAGAACATGACACTAGTTGAGAAACGGATTCATATGGAGCTGGTCCCCCCTCCAATAGGCATTTGTATTATAGGTTCTCCCATCAAGAGAGACTTGGTACATTACAATCTTTGTGTTCCTTGTGACCTACGTGATGCAATGAAGATGGAAAACTTCATGCATCACAAGTATAGCATAACTTAAAGAAATCATTAACTATCCCAAGCCTCAGTCCCAAGGCCTCAAACACCTTCGAAGGTGGAGAGATCTAGCGGGGAATGAGGATAGGGAAGAGGAAGAAGAAACATTCCATAGGAGAAAGAAGTAGTTCCTCACATATCATTACTCTCCTTGCTAGCATACATAATATCATAGTAATGGAGATGGAGAAGATGGCAAGCTTAAGCATTTAATCATGACTCTTGCTTGGATTAGCACTCCATAGCCAAGAGTGTTGTGTAGGCTTTCACTCTCACAAGCTTGGATAAGGAGGTGGTGTTCCTCAACTTTCACCAAGTGAGAATGGTCCCTTAAATGAGTGTGTGTGATGGTGTATATCCCTGTAGCACCCCCCCTCCTTGCTTTGGGCGAGTTGTGACCCTGTTGCATGTTGCAAGCTCATTGGACCCCTCTCCCCCTAGCCAATCACATGCAGCATGCAATCAAGTACATGGGTAGTCTTCTGACAAGTGTCCTCCTTATCCCTTAGAGAGACAGAGCTTGAAAATATCTAGATGTTTGTTAGATGGAAGTAGAAACTCATTGGACCCCTCTTTAGCCCAACCAATAGCATTCACACACCCATGTGGTTAAGCTTAGTGAGAGTCTGACATGTGTCCCATGTGCTCTTTTAGAATTTCCACTAACTTTGAGATTTTTATGCATAGGAAGTTTCTCAAGCAGCTTCCTCATTAAGTGAGTAGGTTCTCTTTTTGACTCAAGCATCTTACCCCCCATGCATAGGAAGATTCTCAAGCAACTTCCTCATTAAATGTGACAGGTACCTCGAGTACCTTAGTCATCAAGCATGACAAGCACCTTAGGTGGTGTTCCCACCTCAAGCACAACCCTAGCTTGCGGTTCCCTCCTCAAGCACAGCCCTAGCTTGCCTAAGTTTAGGTCGGGTTCCCACCTCAAGTACAACCCTAGCTTGCTTAAGGTTCTCACCTCAAGCACAACCCTAGCTTGCTTAAGGTCAAAAGGACTTTTAACACTAACCATTTGAGGTCTTTATGAAGCTAACCCTAAGGTCTTTTAAGGTTCATTAGTTAACCTTGCTCTTTGACATATTATCACTCAATTTGGGGCCCTTTACCATTGGCCCCGTGTTGAGATAGATCCGTAAGCACATGTCTATATTCTAACCCTTGTTCCCGTTTATTATCGATCCCATATTTAAATGATCAGTTTAATATGAGAAAATCATTTGGGTTGATTAGATATTAGATATTTGATGACAGACTTTGACTCTAGAAGTGAGTTTCTCATAAATATCCGTGATACCAGCAAATGAAAGTGTCCATGTCATTTTCCTCATGCATAATCTTTGATTTCAACTCTTTACACAACAATGCAATTTTAGCCTCGTTGTCACTTCTATAAAGACCACATAGAATATCCCAATTCTATTTAGCTGAGAAAATTTGATGAGTAGTAGTGTGATTCACAAATAATGAAATCAATGCATGAGGTTGTGCATCTTTAGCATCCCAATGAGATTGCTTAGTTGTAGGGAAAATAGCTCTGCAACAAGTAGTAACCCTACCACCATATTCTACAACATCCTCAACATCACATGTATCCACATAACAAGGACGTACGTCAATTCCCTAAACAAATTTCCAAATGCACTTTACACAAAAAATGGTGCATCATCATGTAAGCCCACATTGACTAATTTTCTCCATCCACTTTACCCTCAACAGCAAACATCTTGACCACATCTATGTTGATGTTGTCATCCATGGTGAGTGCCTGCACCTCATGTGAAAAATGCCCAAAAAGAGGAGAAATGAAGTGAACCCAAATACGTGCTAGTGGATGCTGGTGATCAAGCTCGGGAGTATGTAACACATAGTCTAATACCAATAGTTGAAAATAGGTTGCAGGGAAATAGGGCACACAACTTGGAGAAGATGAAGAATCTCAAGGCACACAATAGAGAGTATGTATTTCTTAATGCACTATAAAAGATAAGTTAGCCCTAGAGTGATGGGTGTATATACAATTCACGGGGGAAAAAACCTCCTATTAGGGAAAAAATGCCCTGGTGGTCCTAAGTATTTTTACACACATCACTACCACGTGTATACGGTAACATTGCCAGCATCATAGATTTTCTCTTTCTCTTTTAGGTTTGTTACCTGGAACACGCACTGTTTCCTCTTCATCTTGGGTCAAAAGAATGTCCATTAAGTTAACAAGAAATCAAGAATATTTATTAAGCTCCACCTTGTCATGCTCTTGAAGGTCTTTGCAAAGGGATCATCTGTAGGGTGGCTTGTCTTCCATCCTGAGGGCTGGTGAGGGAACTTGAGTTGGGATTTAGAAGGCTTAACCATAGAATTGATGCTCTGTTAAGATCATATCTTTTCTCTTTTTTCATTTTAGGTTTTCTACCTGGAATATGAAGAGTTTCCTATTTAGCTTGGGTCATAAGAATTTCCACTGATTTAACAAGTGATTGAGAAAATTTAAATTCCACCTTGTCATGCTTTTGAAATTCTTTGTAGATGGGATCATGGGAGGGTGAGTGACTTGAGGGGTGTCTTCCATCCTAAGGGTTGATGAGGGAATTTGAGTAGCTAGAATACCTGGCTCTCCATCATCTGAGATGTTGGAATATGAAGACATGCCTCTTGCCTTATCCATAGCTAGGGCTTTCAGGAGGGACCAAAGGTTCAACTTGGGAAGGAATTTTCTCTGCATTAGACGCATGCTCTTTCCTGCTTCTTTGGCTAGTTGAGATGAAGAAACCTTGTCCTCTTTATCCTTATCCTCCTCAAATAGAGATGGTTCAAAAAGATCATCTAATAATGCCCCAAACTTATTGACATATCCACAGGATTTTCCCCTTGTTGGAGTTTTGTTTCTATAGCTTGGACCCTTGTGTTGACTTGTTGGAAGCCTTGGTTGTTCTCTTTACATCCTTTATTCTTTTCAGCTTCCTTCTTCTGAGCCGGTATCAAGATCATGGAAATCCTTAATTAAATGCCCCTACTTTAGACAATCAAACCAAGCATTGGGAACATTTTTGGATGTGTAGGACCTATCCACTTTGATCTTTGATTTGAATCGTTTCTTTGAGAGGAGCATCAATGCCCACCCTATGAGTAATTGTGGTCCCATTTGGGGTTAATATCATTTGTAGTTTTTTGGCCTAAAAATTTACCTATTTGTGCACCCTCTGCTTGAGCCAGGAAAAGAATTCATTGGCGTAATCTAGAAATTCAACCCACACACAAACCTTGGAAGGTTTCTTACCCTTGGGATCTTGGGGGTGCAATATGTAATCATGTTAATGTATATGTGCGAGTTCAAAAGGAGGGGCTTTAAAATACAAAAAATGTAGACAATTTAACAGAGATACATTTAAATAAGGGGTTTTTATATTGAATTTTGGGAAAATTTCCTAAATAAGGGGTCATTTTACTCACTTAAACATGTTTAAAAGAGGGTTTTTTTTTAATACCCAACAAATGCACGTTATATAGGGGGTAGAACGGTGAACCCCAAGCTTGGGATCAAAGCCTTTATGCCACTTCAAAACAAACATAATGAGCTCCTAATTAGCCATTACCCTCTACTTATCACTTGCAAGTCACTTTCACAGTCATCAAAGAAAAAGAGATAGTAGTTGCTAGGCAGGTATCGTACCTGAGAGGGTAAAAGATTACTCGATTCCCATTCTCACGCTATCCATTGTTTTATGAGTTTGATTGGAGGTCTGATTTCAAGGCACATTCCTATTACCACTCTCTCTTTTAGGTGTTTAAACCAGTTGTTGAGATCAGCAGCCCCAACAATGACTTACCCTTCATTCTGAAACTGAGCCTGATGCCCTTTATTATCAGCATCTTCATGATTATCATTAGGCATATCTTCTCTAGCTTCTTTGTTTTCAGCTTCAACAACAAGACTCTTCAAATTAGAATGAGAATTAGCACAACCATTTTGTTTTCGGGGATGACTCTCATTAACCTCAAGGATTTGAGGATGATTCTCAACATTCTGCCAGACATTAGAAATAGAAGAAATTTAGTCATTAAGAAAGGGGGGATTATGATTTATCTATAGATATCTCTACAAGGTGAGAGGGTGAATGAGCGTATTTATTTATGGTCCATGTGGTTGAGGTGACAAGGATTTGAACAGGTCATCCTGCAAGAACTATTGAGAGGCTTGAAGATTTGGGGTAGGTTGGACTAAACTGCTTGAGCATAAGAATGAGGGCCTTGTAGCATAGATCTACTAGAGAAGGTTGATGCTCCAAGACCAGGGCTAAGAGATGTGCTAGACGGACTTCCCAGGCATGAAGGAAGACACCAAAACATTGTGAATATTTTTTTTCCCTTCACCTTGAAGGAGTCCATTCATGAGTGCATCTTGCAGGGCCATGTCTCCATCCTCAAAGGGGAAGGGAGCAAAGGAGTATCAGCACCCACCAAAGAGAGAAGACATAGACATGTGTGTGTAAAGAGGGGCCCATACGAGCACTCAGCATGCATTTCTTGGACACAAAGATCCGTACCTTGTCACTTCTAGGTCCCGCTTTAAGGCCATTTTTGAATTTTATTTTTGCTTATTGCCCAGTGACTAAGTGTGTTATGGTTTTGTGTGTGTGTGTGTTGTGTGTGTGTGTGTGTGTTGTGTGTGTGTGTGTGTGTGTGTGTGTGTGTTTGTGTGTGTGTTGTGTGGTGTGTGTGGTGTGTGTGTGTGTGTGTGTGTGTGTGGACCATTAAGCGTGTTTTTTTCATGTGTGTGTTTGTGTGCAATGAAATGTGGGGATACACCCCCTCCAAAGCAAACCAAAAAGAGAAAGAAAACCCCACATGCGAGCTTTGATATGCAGAAGTTTGCAGCCTTGAACGCCGGAGCCCCATGCCATCTCTGACTACTAGCCCACAAAAGGTGCATCCACAACACATGCACACGGCATTGCCTCCCTTTTACGTGCCACAGTGTCCCTAACCATGGGATCAATGGTCCCAATTGAAAGGCAGGAAGGCGAATGATCTGAACCATTGATCAATTAAATCTAAACTCAGGATCCCAAGTTTAAATTTTTTAAGCTAATCTTGGGAGGCCTGTCACGTGGACCTACGAGGGATCTAATCTCGAGACGCCCTCACTTCTCTGTCGGTTTTGAACCCTCATCACTAGGTTGAGGAGCAGAGGACTTGACACAACATGCCCACATGCCCTTGGTTGAATTAGATGTGATTCCAGATCAATGTGAGGTAAACTTGGGATATTGACATAAAAACTAAAATTGGGATCCGAAGTTCCGTTTTTGTGGATTCCACCATAAAAACTAAGCTTGGGATCTCGAGTTTAGTTTTTATCCATCAACAAACAAGATCTATGAGCACCCTTGATTTTGCACAAGAGTCCTTGATCCCATGGTTAGGACCCCGTGAACTTAAAGCTGAGGCTGACAATTCCCACACTGTTCAAAGTGACCTGTATGAAGCTACCTTTTCTGCCTTGCCTTACTATTGGCTCCTACTCTTGCTTGTCATCGACATCATTGTCTGCTGCTCATTACTTTGTTTAGCTTGCCCTGCTACTTGCCTCAAAGGCTCAACCATTTGTTGAAGCCTCTTCGCCTACCCCAAGATCCCTCTTTTGGCTATCCCATGCTCTGTGCTAACCCCACTGATGGACCCATGCTTCTATGTTGTAGCCCACATCTCCTCACATAGAATTTAAACATCCATAGGCTCATGGTCCATACTTGCTCGACTTGCTCTCAACCACCCACAACCCCTTGCATCTACAACATATTTGCCCACAACTCTTCAATGCTATCAACTCGCCCATCATCACCTACAGGCTATTGCCACTTGTAGATCTTGGCTTTATTGACAATTGAACATTAAGTTTACTTTTGGAAAATCTCATTCTCACCAAGTCAATTGTTTTGGTCCTAACAAACCCATGCTCCCACGGCTTAAAACTCTTGACCAAGCCCAAGTTCACAAAGCAAGGCATCATAAGAGCTCCCAAGGACTCCAAGGCACCAAGAGATCATCACCACCACACTGTGTATTTGAGCTTCAAATAAGTATTCAAGGATCATTCAAGCGCATTGAGCATTCAAGATACTCAAAACACTTCAAGCTTTGAGCACTTCAAGCACTAAACTGGTTTGGAAATGAGTTCCAAAAACACATCAAGCATTCACGGCCCTACAACTAAAAAGTTAAAAACTATTCATGGCACCAAGCCATGCATTCACACTGTAAGTATTTTTGTATTTTGAACAAACCATTGTCCCTTTGTATTTGCATGTATACAAGCACTATGTCCACCAATAAGAAGGGACATGCACCCAACCAGTGTTTCTTCAAAGAAAATGCTAAGAATCAAAGAAATCCCAAATATTCCAAAGTTAAAGTACACGTTGTGGAAGAAGAAGAATAAGAAGAAGGGGATGCCAACACTATCTATTATGTTGATGTATTGTAATGGGTTTTAGACACTACCCAAAACCCAAATTTTGGAGGTAAGACCTACCCTCTTTTGCATTAGATTCATCTTATGAGTCATGTACAATTACCCTAAGTGACCCATATTAACCTCCTCTATTAGTATCCATGCACATCGTGTAAGCTTCAACTTACGAGGGTGTTTGTTGGGGTAAACTGTTAGCTTACACTTAATACATGACCAAGCCCCAAAAGCCAAGCATACTAAGCATGCACCTTACTACATGGATTTCCCTAACACATGCTTCTCAATAGTCACATGCTATTTTGTATAACCACATGATGCTTGACCTTTTTCCCACATGTGATGAATATCACTTTTCAACATTTAATTCCACCTTCCTTGTTTGAGTCTGTAGATGGCCACTATGCAAATGATGTAATCCTCCATCTCCATCTCAAAATCTAATACAATCATTATGTCATCAATTCAATATGAATGGTTCTTTTGTCTATCCAACATAAACTTTCAAAGGCCCTTGTAGGCCTTATGTAAAGCATGGGCATATTAGATAAGAGAATTCACCAAGATATCCCTACCCATGGTTGTTTAAGATCAAAGGAGTCCTGGTCAAGCATGCTTTGGTTGATGTATGCCAAAAACAACGTTGGGGTGGGGGTGGTGCGTGGGGGGGGGGGGGTGGGGGGGGGGGGGGGGGGGGGGGTGGGGGTGGTACTAAACAATGAAGAAAAGGCCTTCTCACCAAGTCAATTGTTTGGTCCTAACAAACCCATGCTCCCACGGCTTAAAACTCTTGACCCAGCCCAAGTTCACAAAGCAGGCATCATAAGAGCTCCCAAGGACTCCAAGGCACCAAGAGATCATCACCACCACACTGTGTATTTGAGCTTCAAATAGTATTCAAGGATCATTCAAGCGCATTGAGCATTCAAGATACTCAAAACACTTCAAGCTTTGAGCACTTCAAGCACTAAACTGGTTGGCAAATGAGTTCCAAAAACACATCAAGCATTCACGGCCCTACAACTAAAAAGTTAAAAACTATTCATGGCACCAAGCCATGCATTCACACTGTAAGTATTTTTGTATTTTGAACAAACCATTGTCCCTTTGTATTTGCATGTATACAAGCACTATGTCCACCAATAAGAAGGGACATGCACCCAACCAGTGTTTCTTCAAAGACAATGCTAAGAATCAAAGAAATCCCAAATATTCCAAAGTTAAAGTACACGTTGTGGAAGAAGAAGAATAAGAAGAAGGGGATGCCAACACTATCTATTATGTTGATGTATTGTAATGGGTTTTAGACACTACCCAAAACCCAAATTTTGGAGGTAAGACCTACCCTCTTTTGCATTAGATTCATCTTATGAGTCATGTACAATTACCCTAAGTGACCCATATTAACCTCCTCTATTAGTATCCATGCACATCGTGTAAGCTTCAACTTACGAGGGTGTTTGTTGGGTAAACTGTTAGCTTACACTTAATACATGACCAAGCCCCAAAAGCCAAGCATACTAAGCATGCACCTTACTACATGGATTTCCCTAACACATGCTTCTCAATAGTCACATGCTATTTTGTATAACCACATGATGCTTGACCTTTTTCCACATGTGATGAATATCACTTTTCAACATTTAATTCCACCTTCCTTGTTTGAGTCTGTAGATGGCCACTATGCAAATGATGTAATCCTCCATCTCCATCTCAAAATCTAATACAATCATTATGTCATCAATTCAATATGAATGGTTCTTTTGTCTATCCAACATAAACTTTCAAAAGGCCCTACTACATCCTCAGAAACCAGGGACGTACATCAATGCCCTGCACAATGTTCCGACACCCTTTGACACAAGAACATATTGCATCATATAAGCCCACATAGAGTAGTTGTCCCCATCCAACCTGTCCTCAGCAGCAAACGCTTGAACACATCTGTGTTGTTGTTGTCAGCCATGGTAAATGCTGCACCTGATGTGAAAACTGCCCGAAAATAGGAGAAACGGAGCGGGAACAACCTGTGCTATATAGCACAAACCGTAGAGACTATAAGGCACATGTTATGCAGAAAACGGCACTGACAGAAATTCTGCACAAAATGACGAAATAGCCTGTGCAGTACTGCCTGTAGTGGAAACGGAGGCCTAAATGAGCCCAAATCAAAATTCTGAGCAGACCAAGCTCTTTGAGCTTGCCCAAAATATTTGTCGACTTGCGAACGCTCGCCAAAGCTCACTGAAATCGGAGAAAGTGAGCAAGCGTGTGCTGGAGCAGCTGGCGACTAAGCCCGGAGGACGTGACGTGCTATGATACCAATTGTTGGAATTAGGGTTGCAGAGAAACACACACAGCTTGGAGAAGACGAAGGAAGCTCAAGGCACATAATAGAGAGTGTGTTTCTTAGTATGCAATGGAAAGATAGATAGCCCTAGAGTGATGGGCGTATATATAATGCACGGGGGGAAAAACCTCCTAAAGAGGGAAAAAATGCCCCGGCGGTCCTAGTGTGTTCACACACATCACTACCACATGTATATGGTAACAAATTATGTGTAGCGGAAAATAGCATGAACATAGTGAGTATTTCATTAGAATAGATTCCTAATGAGATTAACAAGAGTGCTTGGGTGGAGAGAGCAAAGAAAATCATAACACCTAGTTAGATAGCATGAACAATACTTCAAAAGAGAGAGAAATTAAGCAATTGACAACAGTTGAGGACCGGATTTGCATGGAGCTGTTCCCCCCCCCCTCAAAAAGGCTTTGTATTATGGTTTCGCTCATCAAGAGAGACATTTTACAATACAATTCTTTGTGTTCCTTCAATACCAGGTAGTGCAATGAAGATGGAAACTTCATGCACTAAGCCAAACACTTACCAAACACAACATCAATTCCCTCACGGTCTTTGACCCAAGACCTCACACACCTTCGAAGATGGTGAGAGCTAGCGGGGTATGAGACTAGATTGAGAAGAAGAAGGGGTATTCTTACGAGAAAGATGTACATATCCTCACATAATCACTCATATTAGCATAGCTTAGCTGAGTAATTATCATGGTAGAGGAGATGAGCATGCATTGAAGCTTGGCTCTTGGTTGGATTTGCATCACAAAGCCAAGAGTTGTTGGTGTAGGCCTCCCTTCTCACAAGCTTGGAGTAGGTGGTAAGCTTTCAATTAAAGATTGAGAAGGAGAGAGAGTCTTCTTTGCTTCACACATGAGATTGTGTGAGTGTGTGTGTGATAATGCCTTGCAAAAATCAGCCCCCTCTCTCTCTTGGTCGACCCCCCTTGCTGAATGCTCATGCTACATCCCTATTGGACCTCCCGAGGCCTAGCCAATGGAAATTAAGCAGCATAAGTGATAGCCTTCTGACATGTGTCCCCCTCCCCCCTTTTGTGAGAGCTTTAGGTAATTATTTAATTCAACTAAACTCTGATTGGACCTCTTTTCCCCCTGGCCAATAGAAATCAGACAAGCCATTGGGCTGCTGAATGCTCATTGGACCCCTTGGGAGACTGTCCAATAGTCTTCTAGAGAGATAAATTCTTATTGGTTCTTTTATTAAGTTTTTTTAAAGTCATTAAACTAGATTTACTCTAGCCTAATTCTCATTGGTCCACCTCCAAGGCCATCCAATAGGAATTGAGTACACCTTGTGGGCATCTGGGCTAGGGAGCTGACATGTGTCCCTGATTCCCTTTGTGTAAAGGGAGCTTGTGTGTGTCTGTGTGTGAGTATTTCTCTTTCATCTCCTACTTCTATGGCTCACCCCCTCCTATGTAGGGATGGTTGAAGACTTTTGGGACACACAGAAAGCATTCAAATTTCCTAAGCTTTGACCTTTGGACACAACCTTTGAATTTTGGAACCTTGCATTTTGGAAGTCTTAATGGGCCGAACCTTAGGGCCTTTTAAGCCCATTAGTGCACATTGCTCTTTTGCAGATGGCCCCACTTTTGGATCCCTATTTTCCCTCCTTTGGATCCCTACTGTGGCCGGTCTTCTAGCTTAACCAATATTCTAGCTTTTTCTCCCCTAGCACTTCCCCATATTGAATGATAAGTTTAACATGAGAAAATCATTTAGGAGAATTAGATATTGATTATTTGACATTAAGGATGCTATCTCTATCTCACAGCAAAGGCAAAAGGCTGCTGTTGATAAGCACAGAAGAGCTCAAGCCTTTAAAAAAATGATTGGGTCTTACTTAAATTTCCCAAGGCTTGATTATGGCACACAACGGGCAAGAATCCTACAAGACGCCCAAAGCACTATGCTAAATTAGCAAAAAGGCACTATGGTCCCTTCCAAATTCTTAGACCAATCAACAAGATGCCTATCAACTCAAGTTGCCCAGTCATTGGCTCATACACAATGCTTTCCATGTGAGCCTACTAAAGCCTTACAAAGGAGAGCCACCTCATGAAACCAATTATTGAAGACCACCGGAGATCGAGGAACAAGCACTACAAGAGGTTGTGTGCTCTTGTGACGCTGTTAGCGACGGAAATACACTGGGTTTTTATAACCCCCGGCGTCGCTACAACCGTCGCTAATAGCGTCGCTACGAGAGCGTCGCTATATGCGACGCTATAGGCGTCGCTATGCGTCGCTATATAGAGACGCTCATAGCGACGGTAAACAGAAGTCTATAGCGACGCTCATAGCGATGCTACAGAGCCATAAATAGCGACGGTTATAGCGACGCCCGAGAGAAATTTTTTTGGTGGCAGGGCATTGAATGCCCTGCCACCCATCAACCATATTGTACTTGATTCACTTTTAAAAAAAGTGCAAGGGTAGATAATAGACCCAAAATAGT
This sequence comes from Adiantum capillus-veneris, assembly GCF_014529385.1. Taxonomy (NCBI): domain Eukaryota; kingdom Viridiplantae; phylum Streptophyta; class Polypodiopsida; order Polypodiales; family Pteridaceae; genus Adiantum; species Adiantum capillus-veneris. The sequence continues at coordinate 120,053,310 of NC_140949.1, read as the reverse complement.
CACCCACAAGACGCATTGTTTGCAAAATTGACAAGCGTAAAATTGACAATTGTACATATCATAGGCAAAATGAATTGATTGGCAAATGTAATAATGACAATTGTACAACATCATAGGCATAAAGAATTGATTGGCAAAATGAACTGCGGTGACAAATGTAATAATATACATGGTTCAAAAAGACGTATAAAATCCGTCTCATGATACATAAGCTATGAGAAACCCTAAACTAATGCTATCTAGCTACGGCTAAACTGACGTCGTCTAGTCAGACGTCTCATCGCGTCCAAGCGGCGTATCTTTCGGATTCTGCAAAAAAAGACAATAAGACAACTTTCAGTAAGTATAAACATATAACGACATTTATAAAACAATACAAAAAATAAAAAAGAGTAAACCCTAATACTAACCATGCCGCCGTGAGGACTGAGAATGTCCATCAGGGCGTTTAAGCCCTCCTGCCTGCGTACTCGCGCTCGTACGGTGTGGGATCACGTCCTGTCATCGACCACTGTCAAAACATACAAAGAATTCATTATGTTAGAATTAAAAAACTCATAAACCCTAAACTATCGAACATAAAGAGCAATGCAAAAACACTTACAAAATCGGCCTCAAATGATGCCCATCCACCGCTCCCCAAGTGGTGCGAGCTCCCTGCCTCTACTCGCGCTTCTTGCTGCATCCTTTTGTTGCTTCCACTTGTCGGGATTCTCGCGCGCTGCTTTCTTCGCATTCTTCCAATCTTCTTTGGCCAGCCAATCTGGCCTGTTCCACCCATGCTTGATTGCTTTTTGCACTTCGGAACGCTTGTGTTTGCAGTATTCGCGCATTCGAATCTTCATCAGGTCTTCATTGAAGTGCTGATCCCGTGTTGGAACGGGAAACTCATCATGAAGTATGCTGATGACCCTGTTTTTTAAATCACTTGGTACTTCACTCCATTTGTTTAGTATGTAGTGTCTAAACAGCTGAGAGCAAAGACCACGCATGCGCGAGATCACCTTCTTGCCGTCATCATCCATGATGATGCCGCCGCTGAAGTCGACGGAGTAAGGCAAGCCCTCTGGCCGGTGACGCGTGAACCTGGGTGTCCCGGCAGGGGTCTCTAGCGGCGTGTCGATGGGGGTACGGACGTCAGGTGTCTCCACCGGCGTCTGGGCCCCGAAGCGAGGAGTGTCGAGTGGGGTGGCTCCTGGCGGAGTAGGTAGAGGTGTGTAGCTGCTAGGAACAGTCAGCCGTGCAAAACCTGGCGTAGATGGCGATGCTGTGGCTGGTGTGGGGGCGGGCAAAGAAGGGGAGGGTAAAGAGCCTCGTCGAACACGAGGCGGTGTGGAGGCATCGGTGGCGGAATCCCCACAACAACCGCCACCGCCACCACTAGAGCGCCGGTGTCTAGACGAGTGTGAAGCTCGTCTCGTCGACGCCGAAGCTTCGGAGCGCGCCGAATGCTCCGAAAGAGAGGGAGATGCGGATGGAGTAGGAACGCGCGATGATGCGCCAGAGCGATGACGCTCCACGTACCACTGTCTCTGCTGCGGTGACAAAGAAGAAAGAAACTCCTCATCATCCATACCTGCATTAAACACACGAATATTTAAACTTAATATTGAATGAATAGAGTAGACAATGACGCAAAGACCATTAAATACAATGACGTAATGACACATATAAATACAATGACGCAATGAATTGAGTGATAGAAGAGGCAAGTCGAAAACTCAGAATTTTCAATCAAAAGATGTGAGCGCGAGTAGAAAAGAGTGTTATACACCATGGAAGGTACTTAGAGAGCCAGAGCTTTTACAACACGGAGCAAAATTTTTCAAATACAATATTTGTGGCTTTAAGAGATCTCTCTCTCATCCTCGCATAACTCAGCATAACTTCCTATATCTATATAGAGCTCTCCGTTTAAACACATATCCTCTGTTTCATTTTGTAGCTCCTCTGCATGCACCCCATATAGAGTAGTAGCATCTTGATGCTGTCTGGCACCACCGCAGCGGCTTCTGATTGAGCATCTTCTCTGATCTCCTCCATTGATGCCGTTGTGATTGGCACATGGTAGCCTTCATACGTCCTTGCACTACGAGGGGCTACCTCTATGACGTACCACCAGTTTGATGTAGACTTTGTAGGATGAAATATTACCTGCCAGAGCCACATAACTTACATGAGAGCTTTCAAGCACATAACTTGTAAAAGGGGATGTTAACTATTTACATACTTACTTGTTCACAATGCTCGGGTAGTACGAAAGTGTCTCTTAGGTCAGTCCATTTCTTAGTAGAATCCACCTCAAGAAAACCAGACTCTCCTCTACGCACAGTAGCGTTGCGACCCTCCATGATTATCTTGAACCATTTCACGTCGAACAAGTCGACAAAAAATCCTCTGTAATCGATCCTCAAAATCTCTTGCAGCGTGCCGAAGTAAGTGAGTTCCGCCACCACAGGATCTGCATCAGAGGAACGTCGTCGACTATACTGTTCAAATTTTGCCATGATTCCACAATCTTGAGTAAAACGCTTTTTGTCGATTCGTTCCACCCTAAAATGTCAACCTTTACACCATGCTGCTGTGTATGACTTATACTACAACGAACAAAGATTATGAGTGGCCGTTCAAACGTTTAGAAATAAAGTCACTAGCTAGTCGTACATTGCAAACTTACCTTGGTCGCGCAACCCCGAGAGTACTCCCACTCTTCCTCAGTCACTTCGTCACCGCATTGTTGTGCACTTTTCAATTGGTTGTGCAACCATCTTAAGCTCATGAAGGTTGGTAGGCTCTCCAGAACCGTCGATAGTGCATCGGTGGTCGTCTTCCCCGTCTCCACTCGATTCGTGCCCTTTGTCGTTCTTGCTTTGCATCCTCATATTGTGAAATCCACTTTTGCATCAATGGATTGTGAAGCATGCAAAATCGGTTGATTTTAGCCTCTAGATCTTCCGTCATCTTCTTCTCAACACCGAGATTGCACATGACAATCCCAGATATGCGCTCATCATCTATGGTTTGCCATAGCGTGTCCCGGGCTTTATCAAATCCGTCTAGCCACTCTCCAATGTACACTAGGGACTCTGATACCAACCAACCTTCTGCCATGCTACCCTCCGGACGTGCCTTTTGACGCACATATCCCTTAAGCGTTTTCATGAAACGTTCTAAGAAGAACATCCATCTGGAATGAACTGTGCCAGCTATTTCCACCTCATCAACTATGTGAACAAGAAGATGCACCTGAATGGTTAGCATGGTAGTAGGAAAATGTTTCTCAAACATGCACACAAGCTCCGCAGCATTTAGTTTGGCGAATGGTATGGAGTCTACGTTGATCTCCTTTTGTGAGATCCATTGCACCAGCTTTGCAAGTTTGTAGATTGTGTTACGGATGTCGAGAGACAAACATCCCTCAATGGCAACCGGTAAAATAAAATGTAAAGTATGTGCAGCAATGATATTAAAGTCCACTATGAACGTACCTGACACATTTTATGCCAATCGTGTGACTTCAAACCGGTAAGCTTTCCTTCTTTAGTAAAACACGTTCGGAGCGAGTGCATTACGCCAGTGGGGGTCCGCAAAGATCGAATGGTCTCTTTTACTTTGCGTTCTTGGGCTCCTGTGAAAATCCATGGTGCTTTAGGGAGTTTTATCGATCCATCAGACGCTGTTTGCGGCCAATATTGCTCCATAAGATCCACATTTCTAAGGTCAACTCTGGCTCCCAAAGTATCTTTCTTGCCGGTCAGATGGTCCCATAGTAGATTACCCACATTCTTGAATATGTGCATTGGATCGAGCAAGTGATTGATCATGAGTCGGGGCCAGTATGGTAACTCGTACCATAGAGATAGTCTCTTCATCCCTGGAGGCAATCCGTCATCGCACATCTCCTTCTGCTCTAACCATGCTTGTGCAGACATCCTTGGTGGCTCTCTTCCCAAAAAGCCGTCGCGTAACACATGATTCTCTGGAAGATACGCTTGATGACCTTCGTAGATTTGCTTCTTGAGTGAGGGCGCCCTACGTGCATTCAGTCTAGGTCCACATGTGACACATGCTCTGTATCCGCTTGTTTGAAGCCCTGCAATGTATACACATGATAATAGATCAACTATGGGAAAAAACAAGATTTACAGTGTCTGAGTGAGGAGTGTCAATAGATCACCTGAGCATTCTGTTAGCCCGGGATAGTCATGCATGGTCCACATTAGAATGCCTCTGATCAAAGCATTCCGTCATCCTGTGTGTCGGCTCATATCCACCACCTCTATGCCAATCCACAATTGTTGTAGCTCTTCCAATAGTGGACGAAGATACACATCCATATTCTCCACTTTATATCGCCCTGGCACAATCAAGCTTAGCCATAGGTGCCCCTTCTTCGTAGTCAACCACGGGGAATGTTGTAGTTGACGATGACAACGGGCCATACACTGTAAGATGTTGATCTTTGACCAAATGGATTTACGCCATCCATAGCCAGGCCTAAGCGCAAATTTCGAGCTTCCCTGGCAAAATCCGACCATGTTCCATCTATATGTTTCCAGGCTGCGCAATCTGCAGGAATTCGTAGCACACCATCCGAAGATTTATTCTCCTCATGCCATGATGCTAGGGCGGCCATGGACTTACATTCGAAGAAATGCTTGATGCGAGGAAGCAGAGGAAAATGTCGCAAAACATTTTGTGGAATTTTTGTCCCGTGGAGATCTACTCGATATCTTTCGGAATCACATTTCGGACACTTCTCCATGTCTATGTATTCCCCTTTGAAAAGAATGCAGTCATTAGGACAAGCATGGATAGAATTGTAATCCATCCCCAAGTTTCGCAAAATCTTTCTTGCTTCATCTCGGGAATCTGGCATCACATTGTCAGCTGGTAGTATGTGCTCTTTAAGCAATCTACACAACATAAAAATACGATACAGTCGTGTAAAAATCTATCAGATCATTATACATTTAGAGTTTTATTAAAGTAAACTAATTGTAATAGATCACCTGAAAAGCGCTGTGACGCTAGTGTCACTCCATCCAAACTTTGCCTGCATGTTGAGAAGAACCAGGAGTGCTTTCAATCTAGACATACGTGCTCCATTATACAATGGCGTATCAGCTTCACTTTTCATATCATCATAGATAAGCCTTTCTGAATCCATGATCGTCTCGATCATTTCATCAATCTCGGGCTCAAACATTGCCTCGTTGGGAATGTGCTCTGCATGATCATCCCCCGAGCTGTCAGAGGCTACATCTTGTGGCCTCACATATGCTGCTTGACCAAAGCGCCTGCGAACACATCTATTGGGTTGCAAGATTGCTGCTTGTTGGCCAGCGTTAGAGTCCGACGAGTTATAATTGGCAACAACTCGATCTATAATAGATGGATCGAACTCGCCAAATTCGCGAACGTGCTGCAAAGAAACACGTCTTTGTCCGTCGCACAGCATGCTTGCATTGATTACAAGGACATAAGACCCTCGTTGAGAGATAGGTGTTTCGGTTGGACGGTCCCACATCCTCGTCACTACTCATAATGAGGATAAAAATCTTATAACTTGGACAACAAATTTAATATTCTATTGGCATTCTTCGTCTTCTCTATCTCTCTCTATCTCTCTCTCTCTCTCTCTCTCTCTCTCTCTCTCTCTCTACTCACATTCTCTAGTCATGTCCAATCCCCGCACACCTCGGTCTAGAGGTGCACGGAGATCAGAACCACCGGTTATAATCTCGTCTTTATTGGTCAATACCTATATTTGTGGGTACAAGAAATCTACAGACCCACGTCTACATGATACTGCATGTAGTGGACAAAACCCCTTTGCCTCTTCTCTAGCTGTAGCACTTCACAGCATCTTAACATCTTTTCACAGTAGATCTTTTCACTTTTCGTCTAACTCTAAACCCTAAACCGTAAGTAATTCTTGCGTGGACTCGATCTAACGTAAATAAGCGCAAATCTAAATAAACGTAAATCTAACTAAAAATAAACCTAAATATAATTTAACGTAAGTCTACATCTAACCTAATCTTTAACGTCTTTTGGGATAGTTTCCTACGACGTTAAAACTCTCTTCTTCTTGTGTGTGTGTGTGTGTGTGTGGTAAACCTAAATAAACCTAAATAAACCTAAGTCTAATCTAATATAACATAAATCTAAATCTAACGTAAATTATGCTATATTAAAAACAAAGAACTAAACTAACAGGGATTATAAGAACCTTAAAACTGATTTAACACATAATTTTTCACATAACTCGGCAAGAGTTGGCATTCTCATCACTAAAGATGTGAGAGTTAACTTCCGGCGGTGACGCTGCCTCATCTCCATCCACATCTGACGACAGCAATTGGCCCTTTAGACCGTTCTTGCTCTTGTTACTAACTTTGAAGTTGCTGTTGAATGACTAGAGGTTGTCTAGATGGTCATTGTGTCGGGGATGTAGTGACTCTTGCCGCCCTGAAGATCCACCTTCTTCCCTATCTTCTGAAGACATTTCACCAGTACTTTTGGATCGACGGAGCCCACCATGAGTGAAGGCAGCAATACCCTATATTCGATTGAGGGCTTTCTTCACCCGCTTCATGCAGGCATCGCAGTCTATGGAGACCTAAATCTAATCTAATATAACGTAAATCTAAATCTTGCGTAAATAAACGTAAATCTAATTAAAAATAAACCTAAATCTAATCTAATTTAACTTAAATAAACCTAAATCTAATTTAACGTAAGTCTACATCTAACCTAATCTTTAACGTCTTTTAGGATAGTTTCCTACGACGTTATAACTCTCTTCTTCTTGTGTGTGTGTGCGTGTGTGGATGTGTGTGCCAATAAAAAGAGATAAATGGTATAACCTTTCTATCACCCATGCCAAGTATGATAGATTGGTTATGCCATTTCCCTCTTGAATAATAGGTCTTGAGTTCAACTCCTCGTCGGCTAGATCTTTAGGTCTTTTAATTTTAATTAGTTTCCTACGACGTTAAATTAGTTTCTTTCTCTTTCTCTCTCAATGTGTGTGCGTTTTTTTGTTTATGCATGTTTTCTCTCTCTTTTCTTCTCTCAATGTGTGCGTTTTTTTGTTTATGCATGTTCTTTCTTTCTTTTCCTCTCTCAATGTGTGCGTTTTTTGTTTATGCATGCTCTCTCTCTCTTTTCCTCTCTCAATGTGTGTGTGCATTCTTTGTTTATGTATGTGTGTGTGCGTTTTTGTTTATGTTTGTACTCTCTCTCTCTCTCTCTCTCTCTCTCTCTCTCAAAAACACTATGTGTGTGTGTGTGAGAGAGAGAGAGAGAGAGAGAGAGGGAGAGAGAAAGAGGGGAAGGGAACATGAGAGTGAGGAGAGGGAAGGAGCATACCTGGCTCTCCTTCCTCTCCTCGTGTGTGTGTGTGTGTGTGGAGAAGAGAGAGAGAGAGAGAGAGAGAGAGAGGGAGAGCGTTACCTGCTCCTTGCTTGAGGGCGCCGAAAAACTCAGATTTGAGATCTGAGTTTTTGGGCGCTCTCTGTTATTTTTTTAGCCCAGTCGGCGTCGCTATGAGTGTCGCAAATTTACAAGTAAATTTGCGACGCTCATAGCGACGCCGAGAATTTTTTTTTTGAGCGTCGCTAATATGAATAGCCTCTTGTAGTGAAGAAGAGGTGCTGCAGCCCCAGTCCATTCTCCGACATGAAGACAAGGTACTGAGAGGTGGTAAGATTATCCGATGCTATCTTATTAAGTTTAAGAACTATCCTTTTGAAGATGCCAGATGGATGCAAGGCATACAATTAAAGGATAACGTAATCTTTGTCAATGCTTACAATGCTTCCCTAGAGTAAGCAACTGTACAAATGAACAATGTGAAACAATGTTTAAAATGAACAAAAGAGCAATGTGAAACAATGAGCTTCAAAGACCCTAAGGTTCAACCCATTAAGACTTCCAAAAAGCTTAGGTTCCAAAATCAAATGAAATGTTTAATGGTCAAACTCTAGGAAATTTGGATGCTTGTGGGAAGACTCAAAAGTCTCTCCACATCCCTATCAAGGAGGGGGCGAGCCTTATATGTAGGGATGAGAGAGAAACACACACACACACACACACACACTTGCAAGCTCCCTTTTACACAAAGGGCATAGTGGACACGTACATATCAGCTCCCTAGCCCAATTGCCCCCAAGGTGCATTCAAATCCTATTGGATGTCCATAGAGGTGGACCAATGAGAGAATTAGGCTAGAGTAAACTTAGTTTAATTTATTTTAAACAATTGATAAAAGAACCAATAGAAATTAAGCTCTAGAAGACTATTGGACAGTCTCCCAAGGGGTCCAACGACTATTCAACAGCCCAATGGTGATTCATATTGGCTAGAAGACTAAGAGGTCCAATGAGAGTTTAATTGCATTATTTAAATACCTAAAGCTCTCACAAAAGGGAAAGGAGGACACATGTCACAAGGCTATCACTTATGCTTCTTAATTGTCATTGTCTAAGCTTTGCAGGGGCCAATAGGATACCAGCATGAGTAAAAAGCAAGAGGGGTTGACAAGGCATTAACACACACACACACACACACACACACACACACACACACACCACATCTCATGTGTAAAGAAAAGAAGACTATCTCTCCTTCTCAAGCTTTAATGGAAAGCTCATCATCTACTCCAAGCTTGTGAAAAGGGAGGCCTACACCAACAACTCTTGGCTTTGTGATGCAGATCCAACCAAGAGCCAAGCTGCAATGCGTGCTCATCTCCTCTACCATGCTAATTACTAAGCTATGCTAAGCTATTATGAGTAATCATGCGAGGATACATACGTCTTTCTCATAAGAATACTCCTTCTTCCTCTCGATCTACTCTTATATTCCACTAGCTCTCACCATCTTCGAAGGTGTGTGAGGTCTTGGGTCTGAGATCGTGAGGGAATTGATGTTGTGTTTTCAAGTGTAAGCTTGGTGCTTGAAGCTTCCATCTTCATTGCACTAGCAGGTTATTGAAGGAACACAAAGTATTGTATTGTAAAATGTCTTCCTTGATGGGGGAAACCTATAATACAAAGCCTTTTGGAGGGGGACCGCCGACTCCATGCAAATCCGGTCCTCAATTGTCGTCAATAGCTTAATTTCTCTCTCTTTTTGAAGTATTGTTCATGCCTATCTAACTAGGTGTTATTCTTCTATTGCTCTCACCATCCAAGCACTCTTGCTATGCTCATTAGGAATCTATTCTAATGAAATGATCACTATGTCTATGTTATTTTCCGCTACACACAAGTTACTAGACCATTAAATGTTGCAAGATTTTGCCCATTTGATGAAACGATTTGCTTGGGCTTGTCCCATCGTACTTTTGACTTGCTAAAGATGACGACTCTTGGCATCTTTTGTGAGGCTTTTTCACTTTTGATGAAATCATTTGCTTGGGCTTGTCCCATGATTATTTTTGACTTGCTAAAGATGTACAATCTTGGCCTTCTTAGTACTCTTCAAAATCAATGAAGCATTGTTATATCAAAATGCAGGTTGCCTAGTAGAACCGAGATATATCTACCCTTGCTTTGAATACTATTTCGTTGTGAAATTGGATCATGATCTATAGTTATTGGAGTTACAACCCCAACATGACAATTAATAACCTTGGAATCACCCACATTGGCAGCATACACACTCGCACCATCAATATCTATGGTTGTCAATGCGGTTGAATCACCTCTGCACACTGATGTAGAATTGCTCCATCAATATATAAATTATCTATAATTGCTAAGGAAGGGTCTATTCGAAATTCTAGCTTGCCAAAAAGGAAAGAGACGGTTGGGCTTTATCTCATAGACACCATAGGACCTCTCACATTTGCAAAGATTGTACCAGGAAGCTCTAAAATTACAAGGATGCAACACCGTTCCAAGAGAGTTTTCTCTTCTAGAGAAGAACTAGCATATATGGTACCCTTCAGAAAAATTGTAGGAAATTTAAAAAATAGTTGTATGCTCTTCCTGTTTGTGTAGAAAGAAAAGGGGAATGACCTTCAAAATGAAAATGGGAGTCACAACTTCAAACTGTAACGCTAACCACCAGTTCAAAATGCTAAAGAAGAGGTTGGCCAAGGAGGAAACGCGTAGGATGAGAGAGGGGGCAAGAAGTACATGCGCAAGGTAGAGTTGATAGTGTAGATTGAGTAGGCTAAGAACAGTCTCTCTTTACTGCACGTAAGCTATCCTAAGAGTTGTGATGATCAACTAAGAGTCTAAGAGATAAGAGGCCCAAAATAAGATTAACGAGTCCTATTTACAGGCGTCACCACTAAGGTTCTGACTAAATGTTCCGCTAGCGTAAAATGTGAAACTAGCAAAAAAGTGTCACACCTTCATACAAAACTATTCTCACTCTTCACAAAGGGAAGGCCTCCCATGTTAGAACTGAGACATAGCTATTCGAGAATATTATATGTAAATTATTGGCACCTCAAAATCAACATTATAGGGATTGACCTAGACAAGTTATATTTGTCACGCTTTTCCCATCAAGTGTGCATGAGGACGAATTGTACAAAGCTGTCTTGGAGATTGGTGCCGGGGTAACCGTTGACGACGCAGGCGGAGATGACGTCGTTGAGATAAAAGCGAATGGCGGAGGCCTGGTACGACGCAGGTCCGTCGTAGCCGTTGCGGATCTCTACGCGGCAGGTGGCCATGTCAGTCTGGAAGGATGTGTGGGCCTGCACAACTAAGTCGCTGCTACCGTCGGAGAATTGGTTGCTTATCAGATTTTGGCAGTCTTCGAGGAGCGGGCTGTCGCCCCCATCGCAGGTCACGTCTGCCATCGCCTGCCACTGAAGAACCCACAGTAGTATCACCGTCATCAGCGTTACCGCCTGCACAGTAATGAGGTGTTGCGCCTTCATTGCCGCCATTTTAATGGCGCTGCACCTATCTTTGTGATTTTTCTTGAAGACTAGCTGCTGCTGCTGCGCTAAATCTACTGCTGTATGATGCTGCTGTCAAAATTCTCTTCTACTTCTTCTTCGTCTTTTCTCTCACTCTCTCGTTCTCTTATAACAATCCTTGGTGAGAAGATCTATGAAGAGGACCTTCCAACGAATTACCAACACAAAGAAATCCCTTGCAATATTTTTGGCGATGTTTGCTAGAATTCTGTCCAAGTTTGCCGGTTGTATCGAGGCAAGCTTATCAAGATCTTTAATATTCAACTCATCTAAACCCATTGCCCCACCGCTTTGAGCTACACATTTGCCTCAGCTTATAACAATCATGCCACTTGAAAATTCAATAATGTCCTAGGACAAGGAAAAACAATAGTATGATTGGTTGAAGAAGCCTTGAGCAGAGCAGCCGGTCAAGAGCAAGAGCGTAGGGGGGACAATCCACCAAGGATAGCCTCTGTTGCTTTGTGGGACAGAGTCGTGCTACATTCACGAAGAACAGAGAACTTCCTCAACAAAATGACCTTCAAAGTTGCCCTTTTTTTGCTCCCAACAAAGCAGTGAAGGTTATGTTAACAGAGGAAAGGAGACAAAATTACAACCATGGGATACCTGCAGACCATGCCCCGGCACCATATCACTTCCACGGAGACTCTCCCTTTACAAAACCGACTCGTTCCATTATATATCCTTTGACTAGTTACAAAACAACTAAAGCCGATCATACACAACCCGATCATACAATACATCCTTTCATGATATTCTTCAATCTTTCAGAGAATCTATCATTCCTTGTATCTTTTCCATGAAGCTACCGGCTTTGGAAATGACCTCGAACGCCGCCCGGGAGGAATCCTGATTAGCAGCCAACATGTTCCTAATTTTTGCTAGCTTTCTCTTATTAATGGGGAGTTCCAGATCTTCAGCCTCCATTGTCTGGTGTGCTTTTTCCGCGTCTTTAATTATCGAGTTCCTGAGATAGTAGAGGTTGGCTTCGTTGATTTTTGTTTTGAACACTTGTAGATTGAAATCCACAAACATCGCTTTCAGGCTAGGAGCCTGGTAAGCCACATTAAACACATCACTGTTTCTCAATTTCCAGATAATCCATAGAAATTCAGCCCTAGTTCGGTTCCAATAGCAGGACAAAATGCCTTTAGAGTCTCCCCGTAGTAGCAGTTGCCTCCAAGAGACTGTTTTTTTTCGAACAAAATTTATAGGAGACAAAATAATAGCAGACTGCGGACATCTTAAAAATAAATGAAATATAGACTCCACTTCTACATTGCATCTGAGACAGATCCCCATGGATATCCCTGCATCGAGGCTTTTCTCCCCACTCCACAGGACTTTGTGGAGTATAAGCCAAAGGAGGACCGATTTCTTGGGTTGAATTGACGTGTCCCACATCTTCTTAAATTTGAATATCCACTGCTTGCTGTCCAGGCTGACGTTCCACCGTCTGTTCAATGTGCTATGCAATGAGAGAGTGATGTCTCCAAGATCCAATTGTGGGCCATGTTGGAGTTTGAATCCACCTTTCCATCCAAAGGCACTAAGTGGGACACATTCTTTAACTGAGAGCTTCCATAGCTCTGAACTAGGGAAAACCTCAAGTCTCGATAAAATGAGTGTGAGTTCCCATGGCTGAAGGGAAAAATGGGGAAGAAGTTCCTCAGCTAATTTCCATCTGTGTAATTGCCCATTCCAAAGAACTCGCCAAGTGGTGATTCCTTTGTTGTGACATCGAAGTGCCGTCCTTCTCTGTTATTGGCGATAGGGGTTTGAGGGGAGAGAGGCCACCAAATGGAGTGGAATTGCCAAACAACATTAGACCTGTTGTTTGACCAGAAGACTGACAGATCAACCCTTGCCCTATTCCACACACCCCAAAGAGATACAGGAAGGTCTGACCCTTTAGACTTGATGGGAAATGGCCCAAAAAAAATAGTGATCCAGCTCAGTTTTTGCGAGGCTTCCAATTGGCCAGAGCGAAGCTATTTATTTTCTTGAACAGGAAGAGAGCCCATTCTTGGCTAGTATCTGAAGAGCACAGATGAGGACTTTGAATGCTATTTTATATGTCCATTTTTTAATATTTTTTACTCCTAGACCCCCTTTTACTACTAGAAGACAAAAAATATCCCACCGATCTTTGGCTGCAGCTTTCTTAAGAGTTGGCTAGTATTGCTTGGATAGTCGAGTTGATGGTCTTAAAGTCCTCGCTACCATATTCTTAAAATGAGGGGTTTGGGGTTGACAATGAAGCATAGTAGCAGCGTAGATACTTAATCACTGGCCGTTGGAAAAGCTCGAGCTATGCTCTAAATTGGCTATATGAGTACAACTTTCCCTTTTTCCTTTCTGGTGATCATCATCCATAGTTGTTGGACCTTTGGTGGTTGATTTGGTGGTCCTTCATCGTGCCCTCCTTTCTTAGTCTGGATTTATGGTTTATCAAATGGCGAGTTTGATGGACCCTCCATGCTTGAATTGGGCTAAGTGCCTCCTTGATTAGATGCAGTCCATCGGCTTCCACGAAACTACAGTCAAGCTCCTAGGGAAACCCAATACAAGATGTGAAGTTGTGGTTGCTTAAAGTAGGAGGAGAACATGAACTTGTTGTTGCTGCCAAAAAAAAAACAAGGGCCATGACGAAGAGGCGATGGACTATTGTTGCTGGATACAACAAGAAGGCAAAATCCTTTTATGTAAGATGAGCCATGTCGATAAAGATTTCGAGGTTACAACAATGGTTAGACTCAATGAGAGAGAGAGAGAGAGAGAGAGAGAGAGAGAGAGAGAGAGAGAGAGAGAGAGCAATAGCAATAGAGCCATGTCAATGAGAGTGGCATCGACCCGGATTAGCAGTGACTACTCGAGGACTGGGGGGGGGAGGGGGTCACTACAACAAAAGAAAAAACGATCGTGTGGGTTCAATATTAGGGATTCTATTATTCAATATTTTCTCACATTTTCATAGATAGAAGGGTGTTGAAAAATGGATCTTGATTTTTTTTAAAAGATTGAATAGGAAAAGGGTCCCTTTTATTCGTGAGCTTTAATGCACTCGATATATAGAATCTACTTATGGTTGACCCCTCCCCCCCCCCCCCCCCGCCCAAAAAGCGAAACTAGCTATAGCCAACGGATGAGTCGAGATAAGAGATCGAACAAGCCTTCATTCTCTTTGACACTGATTGATCACAAGGAGCTTTAATCCGATTCCTATATAAGAAAACTAGAGCAAGATAGTAGAAAGGTTTAATTTTCCTAGTTAAAAATAGCTAAATTATGCTTCTCAACCTAAGAACTTTGTTTGCCAGGTAACTTGAGGCTTTAAGTAGTTAATTTGACATGCTAACTAAGAATCCTACATTTTTGTTGTATAGTAATCCTAATCATATCATTTTGTTATATAGCAATTATACTCATCATACATGCTTCTCTGAAATAAAAATCCATTAATTGAAAGATGTAAAGGAATCTTTCAAGTACAAATGTAACCTCTTCCTTCTCCTCCTCTCTTCTTCCATTGTTTAGTACCACCACCCCCCCCCCCCCCCCCCCCCCCCCCCCCACCCCCACGCACCCACCCCCACCCCCAACGTTGTTTTTGGCATACATCAACCAAAGCATGCTTGACCAGGACTCCTTTGATCTTAAACAACCATGGGTAGGGATATCTTGGTGAATTCTCTTATCTAATATGCCCATGCTTTACATAAGGCCTACAAGGGCCTTTTGAAAGTTTATGTTGGATAGACAAAAGAACCATTCATATTGAATTGATGACATAATGATTGTATTAGATTTTGAGATGGAGATGGAGGATTACATCATTTGCATAGTGGCCATCTACAGACTCAAACAAGGAAGGTGGAATTAAATGTTGAAAAGTGATATTCATCACATGTGGGAAAAAGGTCAAGCATCATGTGGTTATACAAAATAGCATGTGACTATTGAGAAGCATGTGTTAGGGAAATCCATGTAGTAAGGTGCATGCTTAGTATGCTTGGCTTTTGGGGCTTGGTCATGTATTAAGTGTAAGCTAACAGTTTACCCGAACAAACACCCTCGTAAGTTGAAGCTTACACGATGTGCATGGATACTAATAGAGGAGGTTAATATGGGTCACTTAAAGTAATTGTACATGACTCATAAGATGAATCTAATGCAAAAGAGGGTAGGTCTTACCTCCAAAATTTGGGTTTTGGGTAGTGTCGAAAACCCATTACAATACATCAACATAATAGATAGTGTTGGCATCCCCTTCTTCTTATTCTTCTTCTTCCACAACGTGTACTTTAACTTTGGAATATTTGGGATTTCTTTGATTCTTAGCATTGTCTTTGAAGAAACACTGGTTGGGTGCATGTCCCTTCTTATTGGTGGACATAGTGCTTGTATACATGCAAATACAAAGGGACAATGGTTTGTTCAAAATACAAAAATACTTACAGTGTGAATGCATGGCTTGGTGCCATGAATGGTTTTTAACTTTTTAGTTGTAGGGCCGTGAATGCTTGATGTGTTTTTGGAACTCATTTGCCAAACCAGTTTAGTGCTTGAAGTGCTCAAAGCTTGAAGTGTTTTGAGTATCTTGAATGCTCAATGCGCTTGAATGATCCTTGAATACTTATTTGAAGCTCAAATACACAGTGTGGTGGTGATGATCTCTTGGTGCCTTGGAGTCCTTGGGAGCTCTTATGATGCCTTGCTTTGTGAACTTGGGCTTGGTCAAGAGTTTTAAGCCGTGGGAGCATGGGTTTGTTAGGACCAAACAATTGACTTGGTGAGAATGAGATTTTCCAAAAGTAAACTTAATGTTCAATTGTCAATAAAGCCAAGATCTACAAGTGGCAATAGCCTGTAGGTGATGATGGGCGAGTTGATGGCATTGAAGAGTTGTGGGCAAATATGTTGTAGATGCAAGGGGTTGTGGGTGGTTGAGAGCAAGTCGAGCAAGTATGGACCATGAGCCTATGGATGTTTAAATTCTATGTGAGGAGATGTGGGCTACAACATAGAAGCATGGGTCCATCAGTGGGGTTAGCACAGAGCATGGGATAGCCAAAAGAGGGATCTTGGGGTAGGCGAAAGAGGCTTCAACAAATGGTTGAGCCTTTGAGGCAAGTAGCAGGGCAAGCTAAACAAAGTAATGAGCAGCAGACAATGATGTCGATGACAAGCAAGAGTAGGAGCCAATAGTAAGGCAAGGCAGAAAAGGTAGCTTCATACAGGTCACTTTGAACAGTGTGGGAATTGTCAGCCTCAGCTTTAAGTTCACGGGGTCCTAACCATGGGATCAAGGACTCTTGTGCAAAATCAAGGGTGCTCATAGATCTTGTTTGTTGATGGATAAAAACTAAACTCGAGATCCCAAGCTTAGTTTTTATGGTGGAATCCACAAAAACGGAACTTCGGATCCCAATTTTAGTTTTTATGTCAATATCCCAAGTTTACCTCACATTGATCTGGAATCACATCTAATTCAACCAAGGGCATGTGGGCATGTTGGTCAAGTCCTCTGCTCCTCAACCTAGTGATGAGGGTTCAAAACCCGACAGAGAAGTGAGGGCGTCTCGAGATTAGATCCCTCGTAGGTCCACGTGACAGGCCTCCCAAGATTAGCTTAAAAAATTTAAACTTGGGATCCTGAGTTTAGATTTAATTGATCAATGGTTCAGATCATTCGCCTTCCTGCCTTTCAATTGGGACCATTGATCCCATGGTTAGGGACACTGTGGCACGTAAAAGGGAGGCAATGCCGGTGCATGTGTTGTGGATGCACCTTTTGTGGGCTAGTAGTCAGAGATGGCATGGGGCTCCGGCGTTCAAGGCTGCAAACTTCTGCATATCAAAGCTCGCATGTGGGGTTTTCTTTCTCTTTTTGGTTTGCTTTGGAGGGGGTGTATCCCACATTTCATTGCACACAAACACACACATGAAAAAAACACGCTTAATGGTCCACACACACACACACACACACACACACACACACACACACACACAAAACCATAACACACTTAGTCACTGGGCAATAAGCAAAAATAAAATTCAAAAATGGCCTTGAAGCCGGGACCTAGAAGTGACAAGGTACGGATCTTTGTGTCCAAGAAATGCATGCTGAGTGCTCGTATGGGCCCCTCTTTACACACACATGTCTATGTCTTCTCCTCTTTGGTGGGTGCTGATACTCCTTTGCTCCCTTCCCCTTTGAGGATGGAGACATGGCCCTGCAAGATGCACTCATGAATGGACTCCTTCAAGGTGAAGGGAAAAAAAATATTCACAATGTTTTGGTGTCTTCCTTCATGCCTGGGAAGTCCGTCTAGCACATCTCTTAGCCCTGGTCTTGGAGCATCAACCTTCTCTAGTAGATCTATGCTACAAGGCCCTCATTCTTATGCTCAAGCAGTTTAGTCCAACCTACCCCAAATCTTCAAGCCTCTCAATAGTTCTTGCAGGATGACCTGTTCAAATCCTTGTCACCTCAACCACATGGACCATAAATAAATACGCTCATTCACCCTCTCACCTTGTAGAGATATCTATAGATAAATCATAATCCCCCCTTTCTTAATGACTAAATTTCTTCTATTTCTAATGTCTGGCAGAATGTTGAGAATCATCCTCAAATCCTTGAGGTTAATGAGAGTCATCCCCGAAAACAAAATGGTTGTGCTAATTCTCATTCTAATTTGAAGAGTCTTGTTGTTGAAGCTGAAAACAAAGAAGCTAGAGAAGATATGCCTAATGATAATCATGAAGATGCTGATAATAAAGGGCATCAGGCTCAGTTTCAGAATGAAGGGTAAGTCATTGTTGGGGCTGCTGATCTCAACAACTGGTTTAAACACCTAAAAGAGAGAGTGGTAATAGGAATGTGCCTTGAAATCAGACCTCCAATCAAACTCATAAAACAATGGATAGCGTGAGAATGGGAATCGAGTAATCTTTTACCCTCTCAGGTACGATACCTGCCTAGCAACTACTATCTCTTTTTCTTTGATGACTGTGAAAGTGACTTGCAAGTGATAAGTAGAGGGTAATGGCTAATTAGGAGCTCATTATGTTTGTTTTGAAGTGGCATAAAGGCTTTGATCCCAAGCTTGGGGTTCACCGTTCTACCCCCCTATATAACGTGCATTTGTTGGGTATTAAAAAAAAACCCTCTTTTAACATGTTTAAGTGAGTAAAATGACCCCTTATTTAGGAAATTTTCCCAAAATTCAATATAAAAACCCCTTATTTAAATGTATCTCTGTTAAATTGTCTACATTTTTTGTATTTTAAAGCCCCTCCTTTTGAACTCGCATTATACATTAACATGATTACATATTGCACCCCCCAAGATCCCAAGGGTAAGAAACCTTCCAAGGTTTGTGTGTGGGTTGAATTTCTAGATTACGCCAATGAATTCTTTTCCTGGCTCAAGCAGAGGGGTGCACAAATAGGTAAATTTTTAGGCCAAAAAACTACAAATGATATTAACCCCAAATGGGACCCACAATTACTCATAGGGTGGGCATTGATGCTCCTCTCAAAGAAACGATTCAAATCAAAGATCAAAGTGGATAGGTCCTACACATCCAAAAATGTTCCCAATGCTTTGTTTGATTGTCTAAAGTAGGGGCATTTAATTAAGGATTTCCATGATCTTGATAACACGGCTCAGAAGAAGGAAGCTGAAAAGAATAAAGGATGTAAAGAGAACAACCAAGGCTTCCAACAAGTCAACACAAGGGTCCAAGCTATAGAAACAAAACTCCAACAAGGGGAAAATCCTGTGGATATGTCAATAAGTTTGGGGCATTATTAGATGATCTTTTTGAACCATCTCTATTTGAGGAGGATAAGGATAAAGAGGACAAGGTTTCTTCATCTCAACTAGCCAAAGAAGACCAGGAAAGAGCATGCACGCCATCCTAATGCAGAGAAAATTCCTTCCCAAGTTGAACCTTTGGTCCCTCCTGAAAGCCCTAGCTATGGATAAGGCAAGAGGCATGTCTTCATATTCCAACATCTCAGATGATGGAGAGCCAGGTATTCTAGCTACTCAAATTCCCTCATCAACCCTTAGGATGGAAGACACCCCTCAAGTCACTCACCCTACCAATGATCCCATCTACAAAGAATTTCAAGAGCATGACAAGGTGGAACTTATAAATTTTCTCAATCACTTGTTAAATCAGTGGAAATTCTTATGACCCAAGCTAAATAGGAAACTCTTCATATTCCAGGTAGAAAACCTAAAATGAAAAAGAGAAAAGATATGATCTTAACAGAGCATCAATTCTATGGTTAAGCCTTCTAAATCCCAACTCAAGTTCCCTCACCAGCCCTCAGGATGGAAGACAAGCCACCCTACAGATGATCCCTTTTGCAAAGACCTTCAAGAGCATGACAAGGTGGAGCTTAATAAATATTCTTGATTTCTTGTTAACTTAATGGACATTCTTTTGACCCAAGATGAAGAGGAAACAGTGCGTATTCCAGGTAACAAACCTAAAAGAGAAAAAGAGAAAATCTATGATGCTGGCAATGTTACCGTATACACGTGGTAGTGATGTGTGTAAAAATACTTAGGACCACCAGGGCATTTTTTTCCCTCAATAGGAGGTTTTTTCCCCCCGTGAATTGTATATACACCCATCACTCTAGGGCTAACTTATCTTTTATAGTGCATTAAGAAATACATACTCTCTATTGTGTGCCTTGAGATTCTTCATCTTCTCCAAGTTGTGTGCCCTATTTCCCTGCAACCCTATTTTCAACTATTGGTATTAGACTAGTGTGTTACATACTCCCGAGCTTGATCACCAGCATCACTAGCACGTATTGGGTTCACTTCATTTCTCCTCTTTTTGGGCAATTTTCACATGAGGTGCAGGCACTCACCATGGATGACAACAACATAGATGTGGTCAAGATGTTTGCTGTTGAGGGTAAAGTGGATGGAGAAAATTAGTCAATGTGGGCTTACATGATGATGCACCATTTTTTGTGTAAAGTGCATTTGGAAATTTGTTTAGGGAATTGACGTACGTCCTTGTTATGTGGATACATGTGATGTTGAGGATGTTGTAGAATATGGTGGTAGGGTTACTACTTGTTGCAGAGCTATTTTCCCTACAACTAAGCAATCTCATTGGGATGCTAAAGATGCACAACCTCATGCATTGATTTCATTATTTGTGAATCACACTACTACTCATCAAATTTTCTCAGCTAAATAGAATTGGGATATTCTATGTGGTCTTTATAGAAGTGACAACGAGGCTAAAATTGCATTGTTGTGTAAAGAGTTGAAATCAAAGATTATGCATGAGGAAAATGACATGGACACTTTCATTTGCTGGTATCACGGATATTTATGAGAAACTCACTTCTAGAGTCAAAGTCTGTCATCAAATATCTAATATCTAATCAACCCAAATGATTTTCTCATATTAAACTGATCATTTAAATATGGGATCGATAATAAACGGGAACAAGGGTTAGAATATAGACATGTGCTTACGGATCTATCTCAACACGGGGCCAATGGTAAAGGGCCCCAAATTGAGTGATAATATGTCAAAGAGCAAGGTTAACTAATGAACCTTAAAAGACCTTAGGGTTAGCTTCATAAAGACCTCAAATGGTTAGTGTTAAAAGTCCTTTTGACCTTAAGCAAGCTAGGGTTGTGCTTGAGGTGAGAACCTTAAGCAAGCTAGGGTTGTACTTGAGGTGGGAACCCGACCTAAACTTAGGCAAGCTAGGGCTGTGCTTGAGGAGGGAACCGCAAGCTAGGGTTGTGCTTGAGGTGGGAACACCACCTAAGGTGCTTGTCATGCTTGATGACTAAGGTACTCGAGGTACCTGTCACATTTAATGAGGAAGTTGCTTGAGAATCTTCCTATGCATGGGGGGTAAGATGCTTGAGTCAAAAAGAGAACCTACTCACTTAATGAGGAAGCTGCTTGAGAAACTTCCTATGCATAAAAATCTCAAAGTTAGTGGAAATTCTAAAAGAGCACATGGGACACATGTCAGACTCTCACTAAGCTTAACCACATGGGTGTGTGAATGCTATTGGTTGGGCTAAAGAGGGGTCCAATGAGTTTCTACTTCCATCTAACAAACATCTAGATATTTTCAAGCTCTGTCTCTCTAAGGGATAAGGAGGACACTTGTCAGAAGACTACCCATGTACTTGATTGCATGCTGCATGTGATTGGCTAGGGGGAGAGGGGTCCAATGAGCTTGCAACATGCAACAGGGTCACAACTCGCCCAAAGCAAGGAGGGGGGGTGCTACAGGGATATACACCATCACACACACTCATTTAAGGGACCATTCTCACTTGGTGAAAGTTGAGGAACACCACCTCCTTATCCAAGCTTGTGAGAGTGAAAGCCTACACAACACTCTTGGCTATGGAGTGCTAATCCAAGCAAGAGTCATGATTAAATGCTTAAGCTTGCCATCTTCTCCATCTCCATTACTATGATATTATGTATGCTAGCAAGAAGAGTAATGATATGTGAGGAACTACTTCTTTCTCCTATGGAATGTTTCTTCTTCCTCTTCCCTATCCTCATTCCCCACTAGATCTCTCCACCTTCGAAGGTGTTTGAGGCCTTGGGACTGAGGCTTGGGATAGTTAATGATTTCTTTAAGTTATGCTATACTTGTGATGCATGAAGTTTTCCATCTTCATTGCATCACGTAGGTCACAAGGAACACAAAGATTGTAATGTACCAAGTCTCTCTTGATGGGAGAACCTATAATACAAATGCCTATTGGAGGGGGGGACCAGCTCCATATGAATCCGTTTCTCAAGTAGTGTCATGTTCTCTAAACTCTCTCTCTTGCAAAAGTATTGTTCATGCCAAGTTAACTAAGTACCATGTTTATGTTGCTACCATCAAATAAGTTCACCCGCTATGCTCACAAAGAATCTCTCAAAAGTGCTTCACCTAATTCCCTAATTCCGCTACTCTCAAAGTTCATAGGCAATTTCCATTACGTTGGTATCAGAGCATTTGGTTTCTCTTTTCTTGCTTGAGAAGAGAGGTCCTTAAGTAGCCTATTAATGCTTGATTTTGATAATTATATTAGGGTAAGTGGGACTGGGATCTATGATAGGTTTTGTTGAGCCCACGATGTGGGATATGGTGCACACCTCGGGAGCTTTGGACTTAATAATGGAGTCTTTTTAGACTTGCCTATGGCTTTACCATTATTGAGCCATAAGAAATCCGAAAGGATCTATCCCTCGACAACTTTGCTATGTTACACTCACTCCACTACTCTCTATAATTAACCAATTCAAGACGTGGGTGTAGATACTTATGTGCCTATTTTCAAAGGCTAAGAGGAGTAGCAACTAAGGTTTTGAATTGCTAAAGCACACTGAGTAAACACATAAGATTAATTAGCATGGCTGACAATAACCAAGAGAGGAGAAAAACATTGATAACTTTGATTTTGCACATGAAGGTGCCAATGATGGTTCTCCCATGTTTGTTAATTATCTTGTCACTAGGTTGCAACAAGCTATGGGCAACCGCGCTTTGTAAGCCGAAGTTACTCAACAACTTTGTGCTTATGGGATTACCTTTCCTCTCCAAGAGGAGAGAGAGCTTACAAGGCTTCTTGAAGAGACCCCCAAAAGAAGACTCTCTCCCATACGAGAGGAGGAATCCAAAGATCAAGAAAGCAATGAATCTCTAAATTCCTCCGAAGATGTGGTCCACGAAGAAGGATGACTAAATGATCGCCAACTCCTCCCAAGAAAAAACAATTAACACATAGTCCTTCTCCTCGTCACTCCAAAAGGGCAGAGAGGAAACCAAGGAAGAAAAGGGCAAGAAAGAGTTCACCCTCTTCTCTTTCTTCTTCACCTTCCTCCTCTATCGATGAAAGCTATGGCTATTCTCCTAGAGAATATAAGAGGGGAGGATATCACAAATCTTACCCTCCATGGAGAAGGTTACAAAAGCTCAAGAAGTTCAAAGAGGGAGAAAAGAGTATCTCTTTTCTCATCTATGATGGAACCTTTGGTGCTACCGACAAAGTATTGGACTTCATCCAACAATTTGATGCGGACTTTGGAGACGATGGCTTCACGGAGTCCTCCAAGCTACATCATGTAGCTATGCACTTCCAAAAATCGGCTCGTCAATGGTGGGCTAGCCTTCAAGGCAATGGAAAATCCCCAAAGACATGGAAAACTCTACGAGTTTCCATCATGAAGCAATTTCTTGCAAGTGATGCAAAGGACAAAGTGCTCACCAAATGGCAGAGTTTAAGGCTTCTCTCTCATGAGTCTATCCACAAATGTGTGGACAGGTTTTGGGATTTACATCTCAAGGCTACTGTCTTTCAAAAGATAAACTTTGCTGAGCAAAAACAACAATTCTGTGTGCAGGATTACCTGATGAAGAGATGGCCGAGTATGTCAACTCTCAATGGCCCGACTCTATTAGCGAAGTAATCCACCATACCATGGTTGTTGCTTCATGCATCAATTTCCAACAAGGGGTTAGACGGAATGCCAAACCCATGGAAAATAAAGACAAAAGTGATGCAAAGGAAAAAATTAATGCCCAAAATTTTTCCCACGGCCATTCCAACAACAACAACAACAATCGGTCCAAGGAGAAAGGAGTCTACAAAGGTAAAAATAAACTCTGCCCTGAAGAGCTTGAAACTTTTCTCTAGGATCACAAATGTTTTAAGTGTGGGGAGCAAGGACATGGCTATCGTTCTTGCCCCAAAAGAAATGCTCGCAATGAGACTCCTAGGGCTTCCACTATCGCAGCTCCAAAAGAGGATACTCATTGCAAAGGATCACCTCTTTACTATGCTTGGGGAAAGGTAAGGGATCATGATGCTTTCATCTTGTTTGACCCTAGTTATGCTCTCAACTTCATATCAATGGAGTTGGCCACCAAGTTGGGCATTCAAGATTTTGAGATGGGAGATGCTGTAATGGCCAATGCCTCTTTCAAGGGACAACAAGCCTCCGTTACTCCCTTGATTCAAAAGTTGAGGCTTCATGTCCAAAGCTATGTCAACAAAGAAGACTTATTCATCTCTCCTCTCCAACATGAGGATGTTATCCTAGGGATACCATGGTTCAACCGCATTGCTGCCAACATGAAGTTCCCTGAAAGGAGAATCTACTTCACCTACAGGGGAAAGAATATGTATATAGACGCTAATGAGCCTGGTCATACTATACCACTTCTAAACCCTCTCGCCCTTGATAAATCAATGAAAAGCTCAGTTTCTGCGTACATGAGTTTTGTCAAAGAATCCCAAAAAGGTCCTAATGTTTCATCAAAGGTGAATGGTAGGAATCAAGACGTGTTAGACTTGTCTAACTTTCTAAAAGGATTCCAAGATGTGTTCATTGATGATATCCCTATGGAATTACCTCCAAAACGAGGGGATGATGACCATCAAATTGAGCTCCTATCAGGAAGCTCACCGCCTAACAAACGTCCCTATCAAGTTTCATAAGCTCAACAATAGGGGATCATGAGGCAAGTACAAGAATTGGTAGACAAAGGAATGGTGAGGCGTATCTCCTCTCCCTTTTTCTCTCCAGTCCTTTTAGTGAAAAAGAAAGATGGTACATACCGCATGTATGTCGACTATCGCGCACTAAACCATATCACTATCAAAAATAAATTTCCCGTATCCCGGGTAGAAGATCTGTTTCAAAATGAAGATAATCATGAAGATGCTGATAATGAAGGGCATCAGGCTCAGTTTCAGAATGAAGGGTGAGTCATTGTTGGGGCTGTTGAGCTCAACAATTGGTTTAAACACCTAAAAGAGATAGTGGTAATAGACATGTGCCATGAAATCAGACCTCCAATCAAAATCATAAAACAATGGATAGCGCGAGAATGGGAATCGAGTAATCTTTTACCCTCTCCGGTACAATACCTGCCCAACAACTACTATCTCTTTTTCTTTGATGACTGTGCAAGTGATAAGTAGAGGGTAATGGCTAATTAGAAGCTCATTATGTTTGTTTTGAAGTGGCATAAAGGCTTTGATCTCAAGCTCAGGGTTCACCGTTCTACCCCCCTATATAATGTGCATTTGCTGGGTATTAAAAAAAAACCCTCTTTTAACATGTCTAAGTGAGTAAAATGACCCCTTCTTTAGGAAATTTTCCCAAAATTCAATATAAAAACCCCTTATTTAAATGTATCTCTGTTAAATTGTCTACATTTTTTGTATTTTAAAGCCCCTCCTTTTGAACTCACATTATACATTAACATGATTACATATTGCACCCCCCAAGATCCCAAGGGTAAGAAACCTTCCAAGGTTTGTGTGTGGGTTGAATTTCTAGATTACGCCAATTAATTCTTTCCCTGGCTCAAGCAGAGGGGTGCACAAATAGGTAAATTTTTAGGCCAAAAAACTACAAATGATATTAACCCCAAATGGGACCCACAATTACTCATAGAGGTGGGCATTGATGCTCCTCTCAAAGAAACGATTCAAATCAAAGATCAAAGTGGATAGGTCCTACACATCCAAAAATGTTCCCAATGCTTGGTTTGATTGTCTAAAGCAGGGGCATTTAATTAATGATTTCCATGATCTTGATAACAAGGCTCAAAAGAAGGAAGCTGAAAAGAATAAAGGATGTAAAGAGAACAACCAAGGCTTCCAACAAGTCAACACAAGGGTCCAAGCTATAGAAACAAAACTCCAACAAGGGAAAATCCTGTGGATATGTCAATAAGTTTGGGGCATTATTAGATGATCTTTTTGAACCATCTCTATTTGAGGAGGATAAGGATAAAGAGGACAAGGTTTCTTCATCTCAACTAGCCAAAGAAGACCAGGAAAGAACATGCACGCCATCCTAATGCCGAGAAAATTCCTTCCCAAGTTCAACCTTTGGTCCCTCCTGAAAGCCCTGGCTATGGATTAGGCAAGAGGCATGTCTTCATATTCCAACATCTCAGTTGATGGAGAGCCAGGCATTCTAGCTACTCAAATTCCCTCATCAACCCTTAGGATGGAAGACACCCCTCAAGTCAGTCACTCTACTAATGATCCCTTCTACAAAGACCTTCAAGAGCATGACAAGGTGGAACTTATAAATTTTCTCAATCACTTGTTAAATCAGTGGAAATTCTTATGACCCAAGCTAAATAGGAAACTCTTCATATTCCAGGTGGAAAACCTAAAATGAAAAAAGAGAAAAGATATGATCTTAACAGAGCATCAATTCTATGGTTAAGCCTTCTAAATCCCAACTCAAGTTTCCTCACCAGCCCTCAGGATGGAAGACAAGCCACCCTACAGATGATCCCTTTTGCAAAGACCATCAAGAGAATGACAAGGTGGAACTTAATAAATATTCTTGATTTCTTGTTAACTCAATGTACATTCTTTTGACCCAAGATGAAGAGGAAACAGTGCGTATTCCAGGTAACAAACCTAAAAGAGAAAATCTATGATCCTGGCAATGTTACCGTATACACGTGGTAGTGATGTGTGCAAAAACAATTAGGACCACTAGGGCATTTTTTCCCTCACTAGGAGGTTTTCCCCCCCGTGAATTGTATATACACCCATCACTCTAGGGCTAACCTATCTTTTATAGTGCATTAAGAAATACATACTCTCTGTTGTGTGCCTTGAGATTCTTCATCTTCTCCAAGTTGTGTGCCCTGTTTCCCTGCAACCCTATTTTCAACTATTTGTATCAGAGTGTGTTTGTAACGACTCCAAACCCGTCGACACCAAAAGCGGGATGGAACCTTTGACAGGTCTCTAGGCGTACTAAGGTCAAAGTCTTTAAAAAAATAAAATTCCAGGGAATTCACCCTTACCATTGACAATGGTTTAGGTTTATAGCCCTAGAAGAGACCTAGTCCTGTCTCGCAGTGGAAACGGGACCCTAGAAAAGAAAAATTCCGGCCCTAAATCTTCATCCTTTAGATTAAGGTTTTCTTCGCCAATGCTTTTTTCCCTCTAGCATATGTGAGGGCACAGCCGCTGGTGGATTCCTTGTCCAAGTGAAGAAGTTTCTAATCGTTTTAATGCGTGGGAATGGATAGTTACCTGACTAATCAGGTCCACCCATCCATGATTGACAACCTTAGTCAATCCCCACTTACCACCCCGCACTCACACATGATTCTATTGTTGTTTAATTACTACCACATTCTTTCACAGTTAAAATAATGATTCTTTTTTAATTTTTCAAACTGCATTTCCTTAAGACAATCTTTGAAAAACAGTATTGAAAGCATTCTTTCAGAAAACAGACATTTTTAAACTTAAGACAAGGTACTGTCATTTCTAAGTATCACTGACCAGTACTAACTTGTCTCAAGACCACCTATACAAGGGTGAAAAAAGGCACCCATTTCTTATTTATATAACCGGGGTGGAAGGTCTTCACCCAAAGTCTGGGCACCCATACGCCAAAACCAGTTGCCCATACAACCGGGCGGTTCCTCTAGGATAAACTTAAAAGTACTATCCATGAACATAAACAAGCACGAAGTAAAGACTCCACACGTGCCGAGGTAACCGACTCCTCCATGATATTATCTCCATCATTACTCATTACCTGGAGTAAAATATTTCCAAGGAATCAGAGGTGTCTTGAGACAAGCTGTCTTAAGGATGGCCAAACATTTCTTTCCTATTTCAACTAGTCATAACCCAAACAGTCGTTTCCTAATTACAATCATTGTTCGCGGGTTTCGTGGAAGTTACCTTCTATTTACAGCCAGTTTTTTTCCTTCCTACTAATCTTATGTATGCAATGCTTAATTTAAAATGAAATCTAAAAGCTTATTAATGGCATAATTGAAATCCACCTGGGACTGGTCGTCCATCTGCTGTGGGGCAGGTGCCCGTAAACTCTCCTCTGTTGGCCTATGGCTAGGCCCTGCTTCATGGTCGTTAGTTGCTTTGTTACGTTTGTTACTAACATCTTCATCTTCCATCAAAGGGTTCCCCCTGGTTCTCTTGGGAGCCATTTCGGCAGCCTTATAAAAAGACTTAATCCATTAGAGGATTTTTTGAATAACATTTATTTTTCTTTGTTTACCTAAAAATAAGGGTTTTGGACCTCGGTTAATTCTTTGGCACTTAGATAATTTTATTTCTTAATTTTTCTTATCCATTATATACAAAAAAATTGGTTACTTTTGACCACAATACGTACCTAAACTATTTATCTAAGGTTAGGATAATTATAATATATTTTCCAAGGTATATTCCATCTCTGGTATTGATATCAAAGGGTTTCTATTTACTTTACTATATTTCCCTTTTTTATTCTTCCCAAAAATTGGAGTAATTTTACTAGGATATATAATTAAACTAATTTTATAATGGTAGCATAATTACCACAGGTTCTTTGAGGTCTAATAAACCTTTGATAAAGATCTCAATTCAATTTAATTCTATTTACTAATTTTCCCTATTTTAAATTTCTCAAAAAATAGGGTATTTTAGCTAAAGTAATTATCTAGATTAATTTTCTGACTTTCTCCTAATTATCACGGGTTCTTGAACACCTAATTAACCATTGATAGTTATATTGAAGTATTTGAATTCCATTTACTAATTTCCCCTATTAAAATTGGTCAAAAATAGGATATTTTAGCTAAAGTAATTAGCTAATTTATTTTTGTGAACCTCTCCTAATTATCATGGGTTTTTGAACACTTAATTAACCACTGATAATTATATGGAAGTATTTGAATTCCATTTACTAATTTCCCCTATTAAAATTGTTCACAAAACAGGGTATTTTAGCTAAAGTAATTAGCTAATTTAATTTCCTGAACTTATCCTAATTATCACAGGTTTTTGAACATCTAATTAACCACTGATAATTATATGGAAGTGTTTAAATTCCATTTACTAATTTCCCCTATTAAAATTGCTCAAAAAAACAGGGTATTTTAGCTAAAGTAATTAGCTAAATTAATTTTCTGAACTTCTCCTAATTATTACAGAGTTTTGAAAATTTAATTAACCCGTGATAATTATATGACAGCATTTGAATTCCATTTACTAATTTCCTTTATTTAAATTGCTCAAAAAACAGGGTATTTTAGCTAAAGTAATTAGCTAATTTATTTTCCTGAACTTCTCCTAATTATCACTGGTTTTTTAAACACCTAATTAACCACTGATAATTATATGGAAGTGTTTAAATTCCATTTACTAATTTCCCCTATTAAAATTACTAAACAAACAGAGTATTTTAGCTAAAGTAATTAGCTAAATAAACTTTCTGAACTTATCTTAATTATCACAGGTACTTGAACACTTAATTAACTACTGATAATTATATGGAAGCATTTGAATTCCATTTACTAAATTCCCCTATTAAAATTGTTCAAAAAACAAGGTATTTTAGCTAAAATTATTAGCTAAGTTAACTTTCTGAACTTCTCCTAATTATCACGGGTTAAAAACACCTAATTAACCACTGATAATTATATGGAAGTGTTTAAATTCCATTTACTAATTTCTCCTATTAAAATTTCTCAAAACATAGGGTATTTTAGCTAAAGTAATTAGCTAATTTAACTTTCTGAACTTTTCCTAATTATCATAGGTATTTGAACACTTAATTAACCACTGATAATTATATGGAAGCATTTGAATTCCATTTACTAATCTCCCCTATTAAAATTGTTCAAAAAACAGGGTATTTGGGCCTAATTAATTAGGGAAACTTCTCAGAAAACTATAGGATAATTTTCCTAGATTAATAACTGTCTAATGTATCTTTGATAAATAATTCAACTTAATCTAATCCTAATTCATATTTTTACCATTAATTCATGGTTAAATTGGCTAATTTCAGTCCTAATATGAGAGGATAAGTAATTAGCTTAGTATGACTAAGTTGAATTATAATAATCATTAGAGATTAATTAATTTAAAGAGGTTTAAGAAGCATATATAGGACTAATCTTTGATTAATTAACCATTTATCTTAATCTAACCTTACTAATTAAGAAGGATTAGGTCAATTACCGTTAGGGTTAATCAATTAGAGATTTAACTCTAATGATTTCTGTGTAGTGTTTCTCCCTAGATGAGAGAGAAATTCTCAAGCCTCCGAGTCTAACAAAATATGAAGAGAATGGTCCTATTTATAGCTTTTTCTGGGCATCTGGCAGCTTTCCCCTAGTCCAAGCAGCCCCCAGCTTGAAAATGGCGCATTTTTTTGCCATCAATGCCCCTGGAAAGTTTCCACAGCTTCCACACTCACCCCATACCTTCCAGAATTTGCCTGTTTGATTTTTGCAGATTTTCCATGATGAAATTTGGAATTTCCTATTTAACTCTAGAACCTTAGTGTAAAGAAGTCTTTGCTAATGATTAAAATGAAACCATCCAATTTTTGTTATTAATTAAATTTCTATGGTAATTTTCCAGGTCCCGTAACTGTTCCTGTTTTTATCGGAATCAGATTCTGAAAATTTCTAGACATAGTAAAGCTCTGCTTATAATTCCAAAACACCAAAATTAATAGTGTTGGAGTCCTGCAATAGTATTTTCATTAAGTTTTTCAAGCTTAGTACAGTTTTGAAGGTTTCGTAAACTAGAAACCTTACAGTGTTGCATACTCCCGAGCTTGATTGCCAGCATCACTAGCACGTATTGGGTTCACTTCATTTGTCCTCTTTTTGGGCAGTTTTCACATCAGGTGCAGACACTCACCATGGATGACAACAACATAGATTTGCTCAAGATGTTTGTTGTTGAGGATAAATTGGATGGAGAAAATAGTCAATGTGGGATTACATGATGATGCACCATTTTTTTGTGTCAAAGTGCATTTGGAATTTTGTTTAGGGAATTGACGTCCGTCCTTGTTATGTGGATAAAGGTGATGTTGAGGATGTTGTAGAATATGGTGGTAGGGTTACTACTTGCATAGCTATTTTCCCTACAACTAAGCAATCTCATTGGGATGCTAGAGATGCACAGACTCATTCATTGATTTCATTATTTGTGAATCACACTACTACTCATCACATTTGCTCAGCTAAATAAGCTAAATAGAATTGGGATATTCTATGTGGTCTTTACAGAAGTGACAACGAGGCTAAAATTGCATTCTTGTGTAAAGAGTTGAAATCAAAGATTATGCATGAGGAAAATGACATGGACACTTTCGTTGTGCTGGTATCACGGATATTTATGAGAAACTCACTTCTAGAGTCAAAGTCTGTCATCAAATATCTAATATCTAACCAACCCAAATGATTTTCACATATTAAACTGATCATTTAATATGGGATAATAAACGGGAACAAGGGTTAGAATATAGACATTGATAGCCGTTTTTTCGGCTCTCCATAATTGCCATAGTAAGTTACTCCACCCTACCAAATTCACCCAAACGCTATGGCTATCCCTACCATTTCGCTGTACATAGGCGTGTGTGAGTTACGGGGCTTTTCCCATATCTTCTTAAAAACCTTCAGCTAGCTAGTCACTGGGCTAGTTGAGCCAAAAAAATAAAAAAAATAAAAGTATATTATGGCCTCTTTGTGTGTAAATATTTCATTGTATATATGGCCTAAATATAGGGATTTTTTATAATTATTTTGGTATTTTATTTAAATATTCTACTTAGGTGTGTGTTTTATTAAACCTATGTACACCTTCTTTCATTCTCTTACACCATAATTATATTTTTTGCCAATATTGTACATACTCTAACCTCATATTTTTCCTTTATACAAATCACTCCCACATTTTCACCCTCACCCTCGTGAAAAAAAAAATTGATTTCTACTCATTGGTTACTTTTATTATATTATTTACTTGCATACCTTTTCCTCTTTCACCCAAAATAATTCAAGGAGGGACCATATCATATGATTCCAATATCTTTCCATATCCATAACTCCTCCATATTTTTATTATTATTTTTACTCATTATTCTAACACCATGTGCTCATTGAGCTAAAGTCCATGAATAGTCCATACACTAGTCCCACCATGTATATATTTCTTTATTCACCAATAATCCTCCTCCATGCATGGGTCAAGGGCAACTTGGATGCTTTGTATTATAATATGACAAAGGAGGGGCTCACTCTTGGATGCATTGTACAAATTCAACAAAGGAGGGGGCCACTAAAAGACTTTTGCAGGCATAAAAAACAGGCTTTTTGGTGAGAATTTTGGCACTTATCTCCACTCCGAATTTGGAGCGGTGGTCCAAAGAGAAAATGTAGCCCACGCTCTGAATAATGATCTCAAATTTTTTCATGATTTTTGGAGCTACCAGCGGTGAGCTATGATTTTTTGAGTGGACCCAAGTCTGCCCACTTTTCTCACAAGTAGCCCTTAGTCTTCTCTCACCCTTCCACACACCTACTCACTCTTACACATCCCTCCCTCTCCTTCCCTCACTCAAACCTGCAATTTCCATGGCTTCTCCCACCCTCTTCACCATTACCCTTCTCTCTCATCCCTATAGTTCTTTTATGAACCTCTACATACATACACCCTCTCCATGTCTCTCTCTATTGCTTCTATGTTACAATTTCATTTACCTCTCCTAAAAATATCTAAAATTCAGCATCTTAACCATGATAACTTCTGAAAATTGAGGATTTTTCATCAATAAATCCTCTTTTCATCGTGGTGGTCAACCGTGGCGGCGGCGTAAAGAAGAGAAGAAGACCAGCGGTCATTTTTTCCACAATCTACACAAGGGTGAGTTCAAGCTTCTTCAAAGCTTCACCATCTCAATGATTCTCTTTTAATTCACCCCTCTTCCTTCATCAAATCAACTCATCCTACCCATTGTAAATGTATCACTAACAATTCTAGTGATTATTACCACTAACAACTAACTTCTCTGGTAAAAATGCACCCACACTATCAACATATGGAGTAGGCAACCGCACAAGTAAACCAAATTCACTCACTTCGATGGAAGTTTCTCTCCTTTCACCACATCAATAATTCTCTTACTTGAGCCCACATCCATGTGACTCAAGAGAAAAGAGAGACCCATTCTCATTTGAAATTCATAAAAATTCATAATCCTTGATCTTTCCTAATAAAATTGATTAGGCTTAATCCTAATCAAGGCTTCTAAAACCTATAAATAGAACCCATTCCTCCTTGTAAAAGACATCAATATACCATTGCACACTAGATTGAGCGTATCACACGCCAGTTCTATCTTGGTTGTAAAGAGAGAGTAAGCTTTCTATACACCATCACCTTGGTGCATAGAAAAGCTTGAGCTAGTTTGAGTGAGTGCGAGTAGAAGATATTCTTCCTACCATTGTTGTATCTACCCCAACATCAATGAATTGGTAGTTGTGGGTGCAATTCATGTCCAAAGGCTCACGCTTCTCCTCCAATTTGGCTTGGCAAACTCATTCAGCTTCATAAGGTGACTTGTTTCATTGAAGGTTGTTGTTTTGTTACTTGTGATTCATTGGGTATATTTTGGCTACCATTGTAAGAGGGTGGATGGTGAGTGGGCTCCCATAACCCTAAGACAATGTGCTAGTGATGCTATAACCAAATCTTGTCACTTGATTCCGCAAGCTCTAAGTTCCTTTTTGTGCAAAATATAAAGTTGAAGCTAAGTTGTACACCATCTCTCTCTCTCTCTCTCTCTCTCTCTCTCTCTCTCTCTCTCTCTCTCTCTCTCTCTCTCTCTCTCGTGTTTTAGTGTGTGAGAGTGTTCCATTGGTATTAGGGTTAGTGTAAATTCATTGCTTGTTTGTGGGTTGCCCTAACGATTTTCCTCTTTTGCGTCCTAGTTCGCTCTTAAACTAGGTGGTGCCCCTTGTGTAGTTGGGATTTGGCTGTGGGTTTGATGTTTTGGTTTGTGTTGTGTTGTGCCCCAGCCCCATTGAGCAGCACGGGAACCTTGAAGGGTGTCTAGAGGTTGCTCTTCTTGTTGCCTGCCCCGGACCGCCTCAATTTTGGTGCCCCCACTGAGGAAAGGCTTGTGAATCACGAGAATTTGTATGATCCTTTCATTCCCATTGTCAAGTAGGTTGCATCAATCACGAGAATTTGTATGATCCTTTCATTCCCATTGCAAGGCAAAAGGTACACATAATTGTTAGTACTAAGTTGCAGTTTCAGCGAGTAATTCGTAGGATTTTAGGTCCTCTTAGGTTGGCCGAGATAAACGCTTCAGTAAACCCTTTTATTTTGCCTCTGATTAGGTACGACCTTAGTTTGGACGTCTATATTTTTTGTTTTGTTTTGAGCATTAGGTCATGCATAGACCATGGATAATGGCCCAGGAATAGAGGTTTTCCCCTTCCATTTCCCTCCACACATTAGAATAAACATTGCAATTAGTAGAAAAATCCATTTTCAACAACGTATGGTATTCATGTTTGGTGCCCAAAGAGTAGGAGAAATTATCGCGTCACCAAACCCTGTCAATCTACCTCTTATTGATTATCATAGGTCATTTGATGTGAATATTTTTATTTTGTTGTAGAATAGATTACAATTTAGAAAATATTATTGTGTAAATCTTTTAAAGAAAGAAAAAACAAAAACGCGTCACTTTGAAATCAATTCAATGGAGAGCCAACGCCAAATGTCTGGATATCCTCTTTTCTTTGGAGAGCCTGGAGAGGATGCATAATTATTTCTAGCGAATTTCAAGATGTCTTGCCGTATCAAGAGGATAGTAACTGATCAAGAACGTGTAGAAATGTTTGAGGTGGTCCTTAGGAAAGACACTTGGTTTGACTCTTTGCCTGAGGAAGTTAAAGGGAATTACACGGAAGTTTTGAATCATTTCAAGAAATACTTCTTTGATCCCCAAAACACTCTGAAATTATGGCAAGACATTGTTTCTCATAAGCAAAAAGACTTAGATGACTACTACTTGTACAAGCAAGAGTTTCTACGTCTTTGGGCTCTATGGATACGAAATGTTGCTAACCCTGGTGATGGTGCAGAATTTCTAAAGAAGGAAAGGTTCATAGCCGGACTCTTTCCTGACCTTAAGGTAAAAGTTGAGGCGGGTGCACCTGCTACCTTTGATGCAGCTGAAACTAGGGCTGCTGAGAAATATAGGAAACTCAAGTGCTTAAGGGGGGAGGTTCCAATAGAAGGTCTTAGACCCAAAGGTAAGTCACAAGCATCAACATCTAAGGAGCTTCCTGAGGTAACGGTGGAAGTGATTGAGAAGTTAAATGAATCTTTAAGCAGCTTGTCAATTCACCTTGCACAAGCTGTAGGTCCAAAGGGACAAGCAAAGAAGTCTGAAGAGCGAGACCCACGACCTAGGAGAGTCTTGCAATGTTGGAATTGCGGTGAGCATGGACATGGGATGTATAATTGTCCTTGGCCCCGTGGGGAGCCAGGGAGACCTAACTTGAATTACCCAGTGATGAATGCAGGTGAAGGAACTAGTCAGCAACCACGGCTTATACAAAGGCCAAATGGAGCAAGACCACCTCCACAAGGAGTGGAAGGAGTTCCACCTTTGCCAGACCCAAACGTGCATGTGGTAGAGGTGACAAATTCAAGAGAGGTTGACATGGAAGCAAATGGCATTAAGCGTGGCCGAGGGAAAGGTAAGGAGAAAGAAGGAGTTACATCACAAAGTGACCATGGACGAGGAAAGAAGTCAAAGGAGACCAAGGAAGCTAAGAGGACTCGACGTCGTATCAACCTCCAAGACTTTCCTCTTGGACATGGAATGGCTCCATACAACCTGTTGGAAGACATGAGAGGTAAGGGTCCTGATATCTCATGGCCTCAATTTCTTGCATTATGTCCACAAGTTAGGAGGGATTTAACAAGGGCAGTTAGCACTAGGAGAAAGGTAAAAGAGAGTGTGCCTGTTGTAAAAATTGCACAAGCTGAAATGAATGAGGACATTACACCTGTGCTAGATTGTTACATAAAAGGTAGATTGGTTAGGAAAGGTCTAGTGGATGGGGGTGCACAAATTTGCATCATGATAGAGGGACTCATGCAAAAACTAGGCATGCACATCCATGAGACACCTGAAATTAAGGTCGAGATGGCAAACAATAGCAAGGCTAGGTGCGTAGGCATTTGTAAAAATATTTTTGTGGAGGCCTTTGGCATTAAGAAGGCAGTGGATTTCTATGTCATGTCTACCAAAGGAAATGGTTACCCATTTATCCTAGGGAGACCATGGCTAATGAAAATGCGAGCTTTGCAGGATTGGGAGAGTGGAAAGCTAATTTGCAGGAAGCGACAATCATAAGAAGGTTGTCTTTGACATGAAGGAGCAACGCCAAGAGGAGCTCCATGAAGAATCATCTCAAAGTGAGACGGAAGAAGGTTGGACCGATAACACTTCAGAAGAAGAAAGTAGCGGCAGCATTACTGAAGAGGAGTCTTCGATCGAAGTCATGGGGGTAAGGTTTAAGCCAACCAACCAAGAGACCTCTTGTCAAGGTTTGGAGGAGGTAGGTTCCCAAGAGAACCAAAAAGTGGAAGATGAAAAGAATGCTAGAAGGTATGCTATCTACAACACTTACAAAGGATGAAAGAGAGAGTTCAAATGTGTGCTAAGGAAATTTCCTAGGCTTTTTGCTAAAGACTACACCGATGTGCGTGGAGTAGATGCTGTTCAACACAAAATTGAGTTGAAGCCAGAGGCCACACCTAAGGCTCAGAAGCTACGAAGGCTAGGAGTCATCAAGGAGCAGGCTTTACTCAAGGAGGTAAGAAAGCTTCTAGCAGTAGGTTTTATTTATCCAGTGGAGAATTCAGAGTGGGTCTCTCCCGTTGTTGTCACTCCTAAGAAAAACGGAAAGTGGAGGGTGTGTGTGGATTACCGTCCACTCAATGAGGCAACAAAAAGAGATCACTTTCCCCTCCCATTTCAGGATGAGATACTAAATGAGGTAGCTGGTCATGAGAAGTACACTGTGTGTGATGGCTACTCAGGCTACTTTCAAATAGGTATCGCATTGGAAGATCAATTGAAAACAACCTTTATCACTCCTTAGGGTTGTTATGCTTTTAGAGTCATGCCATTTGGTCTGACAAATGCTCCTGCAACATTCCAACGTTTCATGAACATGGTGTTTCAAGCATTCTTTGGAAAGTCAATTAGGGTAGAAATTGATGATTTTTGCATTTATAGCTCAAAATCATTGCATCTACAAAGGGTAGAAGAAGGTTTAAAGAAGCTCTACGACATGGGAGGTCAACTCAACCCCGACAAGTGCCACATAGGTGAGGATGAAGTGATCTTTCTCTGTCACAAGGTTTCCTATAAAGGCATTGAGGTGGATCCTTCAAAGGCAAAGGCTCTTATTGAGCTCCCATCACCGAAGAGTCTTAAGGAGGTCATCTCTTTCATTCAGAAGGTGAAGTATATGTCACGCTTCATTCACTTAGCCTCGGAGTTGCTTCATCCTTTGCAAAAGTTGACACAACAATTAGAATTTGCATGGTCTGATGAGCTTGAAGAGTATTTTTGTAACATTAAAGTCATTTTGTCAGAGCTACCAACACTCATGCCTCCTTGTTGGGAGTACACATTCTTTGTTAGCTCTAGTGTTGGAAGGGAAACAATTGGTGCTCTGTTGCTACAACAAGATCCCCACAGTACAAGGATGCGACCCATCTACTTTGCTAGTAGGGTCATGAATGCTTTGGAGAGAGACTACACAGAAGCAGAACTCATGATGCTTTCTCTCATGTTTGCGATAAGGAAGTTTAGATCCTACTTGTTTCCTCCTCTTGGATTTTTACCAAGGTAGCTCTAGGAGGTTCATGGCGGGTGTTCTTTTGGGGACAAGCACGGTACACATGCCCTTGCTCGCCGCACTTGAAACAACGGTTATCCTTGCGATAACGCTCGAGCTCTTCAGGAGAGAGTATTTTTTGCCTTTGTAAACTCCCTTCTCGTTAGCTTTGTTGGAGTTTCCCTTAGGAGATTTTGGACATTGTCCTTCCCCTTAGGCTCATTGGAACCCTTTTTTTGTGTGGGCTTAGAATTTCTTTTAGCCCTCGTTTGGAAATTGATTCGAGAAGCCACCATAGTATGGTGTATAACCACCGATATGGTGCGTGGCCTTTGGGAGTTGACATACTCCGTCATTTCTTCAGTAAAGCGCGCACAAAATTGTTGCTTTTTCTCTCCAAAATCCAACTTGTTGAAGACAATGGCTTTGAGTTGTAAGTCCCAAAACATGTCTACATATTTGTGAATGGATTCGTAGGGAGAGAGCTTCAAGCTTCGCCATTCGGTGAGTACTTTGTCTTTGGCATCAGTGGCCAAAAACTGCTTCATAATGGAAGCTCTAAAAGATTTCCATGTTTGTGGCACTTCAGCGTTGGCTTGTAGGCTAGACCACCATTGCCTGGAGGACCTTTGAAAGTGCATAGCTACATGGCGTAGCTTAGAGGACTCCGTGAAGCCCTCATCTCCAAACACCGCCTCGAATTGCTGGATAAAGGCCAAGACTTTGTCGGTGCTATCATAGGTAAGGAAAGAGATGCTCTTCCCTCCCTCTTGAACTTCTTGAGCTTGGACGACCTCTTCCACACGGCATAGGACTTCCTATGGCCTTTTCTTTTTGATGGTTCAAAAGTTGCACCATTACATTCTTCAAAAGATGAAGAATTTGAAGAAGGTGGAGAAGAGGGTGACCTTTTTCTCGCCTTTTTCTTGTCTTGATCTTCTTGGTCTTGACCATCACTTTTATAAGAGGAAGAGGATGAAGAAGATGGAGAAGAGGGTGTACTCTTTCTCACCTTTTTCCTCTCTTGGTTTTCATCATCCCTCTTTGAACTATGGTGTGGAGAAGTGTGTGATGGTCTTCTCTGTTTTGGAGGGTATGGAGAGTGTTTATCCCGCTGTCTTCGTGGAGCCATCTCCACCGAGATGGCGGGAGACTCACTTCTTTCTCGTTCCTTTGGTGGAGGCTCTTGATTTCTCCTTTGAGAAGGAGATGCGTCATCAAGGAGTAAATTTTTGGGCCCTTCATATGGATCCTCTTCTTCTTCCCGAATCAGAGAGAGACCTCTTTTGGAAGTCTCACAAGGAGGCTT
Organism: Adiantum capillus-veneris; assembly: GCF_014529385.1. Lineage (NCBI taxonomy): Eukaryota > Viridiplantae > Streptophyta > Polypodiopsida > Polypodiales > Pteridaceae > Adiantum > Adiantum capillus-veneris. The sequence continues at coordinate 120,014,290 of NC_140949.1, read as the reverse complement.
CCTAGGTGCTCTCTTGTCATGGTGGGGAGCTTGGAGAATCCCATGAGCATGAAGCTACCGTTGCACTTCACTTTGGAGGGATGGATTACCCATAGCTTGTTGAAGCCTAGAAACTAGGTAGTTCACAAGCATAGGGGCATCATTAGTAGCCTGCTCATTAGAAAAATCAAAGTTATCAACATTAATTTCACTCTCTTTACTATTGTCAGCCATTCTAAAAAATTTTAGGTGTAAACCTTTTAGGTGTACTTTGGCACTTCAAGCCCTAGTTGCTACTCCTCTTTACCCCTTTAGAAAAAGCACTCAAGCTACTGTACCCGTGGCTCAAATACCATTAATTTCAAGGAATAGAAGAGAGGGTCGTTCAACACCAAAACAGCACCATCTCCTGTCAAGCTTCTAATAGCTCAATAGTGGTTAAGCCATAGCCCCGTAGGACTCCACTATTAAGACCATAGCTCTCGACGGTGATGCCCCGTTCTCTGCACAAAGGCAGGCGCACTGGAAGGCTGAAAAATCCCTATTCTACTTACTCACATGCAATTAGTAATACCAACCACTTATAGCTAGCTTGAGGACCTCCTTTCTTGAGCAAGAATAGAGAAACCTTGTGCTCTGATACCAATGTAACATTTAATGGCCTAACAACTTTTGTGCAGCGGAAAGTAGCATGAACATAGTGAGAATTTCATTAGAATAGATTCCTAATGGGAATAACAAGGGTGCTTGGGTGGAGAGAGCAACACAAAGTATAACACCTAGTTAGATACCATGAACAATACTTCAAAAGAGAGAAATTAAGCAATTGACAACAATTGAGGACCGGATTTGCATGGAGCCAGTCCCCCCTCCAAAAGGCTTTGTATTATGGTTTCTCCCATCAAGAGAGACATTTTACAGTACAATTCTTTGTGTTCGTTCAATTATTATAGTTTCTACGAAGATGGAAACTTCAAGCACCAAGCACAACACTTATGAAACACAACATCAATTCTCTCACGGTCTTAGACCCAAGACCTCACACACCTTCGAAGATGGTGAGAGCTAGCAGGGTATGAGAGTAGATTGAGAGGAAGAAGGAGCATTCTTACGAGAAAGATGTACATCTCCTCACATAATCACTCATATTAGCATAGCTTAGCTTAATAATTAGCATGGTAGAGGAGATGAGCATGCATTGAAGCTTGGCTCTTGGTTGGATTTGCATCACAAAGCCAAGAGTTGCTGGTGTAGGCCTCCCTTCTCACAAGCTTGGAGTAGGTGGTAAGCTTTCCATTAAAGCTTGAGAAGGAGAGAGAGAGTCTTCTTGCTTCACACACAGATTGTGTGAGTGTGTAAGTCAATAATGCCTTTGAAAATCAGCCCCCTCACTCTCTTGGTAGACCCCTCTTGCTATTTGCTCATGCTCACATCCTATTGGAACTTCACAGCCTCAGCCAATGGAAACTAAGCAGTATAAGTGATAGCCTTCTGACATGTGTCCCCCTTTCGCCTTTTGTGAGAGCTTTAGGTAATTAATAAATGCAACTAAACTCTCATTGGACCCCTTTGCCTCCTGACCAATAGGAATCAGGCAAGCCATTGGGCTACTGAATGCTCATTGGACCCCTTGGGAGACTGTCCAATAGTCTTCTACCGAGCTTAATTCTTATAGGTTCTTTTATTAAGTGTTTTTAAATTGATTAAACTAGATTTACTCTAGCCTAATTCTCATTGGTCCACCTCCAAGGTCATCCAATAGGATTTGAGTACACCTTGTGGGCATCTAGGTTAGGGATCTGACATGTGTCCCTCATTCCCTTTGTGTAAAGGGAGCTTGTGTGTGTGTGTGTGTGTGTGTGTGTGTGTGTGTGTGTGTATGAGAGTTTCTCTCTCATCTCCTACAACTAGGGCTCTCCCCCTCCTATGTAGGGATGCATGAAGACTTTTGGGACACACACAAAGCATCCAATTTCCCTAATGGTTGACCTTTGGACACAACCTTTGAATTTTGGAACCTTAGCATTTTGGAAGTCTTAATGGGCTGAACCTTAGGGTCTTTTAAGCCCATTGTTTCACATTGCTCTTTTGTAGATGGCCCCCCCTTTGGATCCCTACTGTGGCCGGTCTGCCAACTTAACCAATATTCTAGCTTTTTCTCCCCTGGCACTTTCCCATATTAAATGATCAGTTTAACATGAGAAAATAATTTAGGAGAATTAGATATTAGTTTTTATGACAGTCATGTTCAAAGTGACCATGTCTTCCACAGCCCCAACAAACTACATTTTTGTGTTGACCTGCATGCACATTTCCACGACCTCTTGGACTCCCCCTGCCTCAAAATTTTTCTCAACCACCACCTGTGTTCTAACCATGATTGTTATTTTGCTGTTGTGCTTGGTGGTTGCCTCTTCCTCGGCCTCGTCCAAGACATGAATCATGTCCTCTTCATCTGTTGTAGAAAAGAACCTGTTCAGAATTGTTTCCACCCTACATAGAGGAGTCTTCCTCAAGTTCCTTCTCTTCCGCAATCAATAAGGACACCAAATCTGTAAATGATGGAATGTTCTCTTAAAAATGGATGCCATTTTTGAATTGTTTTTATTCAGGACCCAAACCTCATAGATAGACTTCTACTTTATCATCATTATTGCGACTGTAACACCAATTGATACAAGATTATTAGATAATTATGAGGCCACAAACCAAAACCCAAGTTGAAATTTTAAAAACTTTAGACCAAGACCATATGTAGCTCAACGGAACTTCAAACAATATTAGAGACCACCTCAAAATCAAGGAAATTTTAGGCCATGGAATCCACCTTTTGTGAAGAATGGACCACCCAACAACAGCAATGGTAATAACTTTAATCAATCATCTCATCCAAGACGGGGAGGAAACCAATGACCCCAAGCAAGAGCTCAAAATAACAAAGTTCAAGGTGCTTGAGGCGATGGAAATCAAGCAAATGCATATGTTCATGCTGCAATCAAACATCCGGGAGCTAATGAACAATTTTTCCTTTTTCCCCCTGGTAAGGTCTCTCAAAAGTCAGGAATTTGTGACTTTTTGGTCTCTAGAGACTGGTCTTGGGGTACCCTAAGAGTTTGGATTTAGGAAACCAAGCTTTCTTCCTGGCTAGACCCGACTCAACTTGGAGTTGTCTATTAGAAGTTAGAGCAATTTTAGTGAACTGCACTTGAAACAACACTCAAAACAGGGCCAAGGTGGGCCAAGGTCAACACCAAGCGATGGGGAGAGTTGGGCAGTCACCAAGCCTCCTATTCGCTCGGTGCTCTCCTTTTTGACTTGTAATCACATCACCCCAAGGGTCTCCGTTGTCGGATCGGGGGATTCACTATGGATTTCCGTATGGTAATACGTGAGTGTACAAGAGGGGGGTTTTTAAAGGTAAGACATAAGCGTATACAATAGGGGTAGCCCCCCATTATTTCATGCTCGTACCATATGCATAAGGGAGGGGGGGGGGGGGGTGGGGGGGGGGGGGATATTAAGTGGTTATGCCATTAGACACATACCCTAATAAGACAATTAAAGAATCTTTCACATGAGGGTGTTGTTCTTGGTATTTCAAAGAGTTAATTCACTCCACTAGCAAACTAAGCTAGCTATATCAATGAGAAAATATGGTACCTCCTTGTCCTTTCCCTTAGCTAACATCTTTAAGACTTGTTCAAAAAGCTTCTAGATTTGTTGGGGTTGATGCTACCATAAACTTGACTAATCTTCTTCTGTGTAGTCAGTAGGCATCAATATCTTGGACATTCAAATCCTCATTAGCCTCTTCAACATCATCATCATCAATACCACCGTCTGCATAGCCTGTGTCTCCACATCTGCACACTCATTTTATTTATTGTTTTCTTCTTACACATCGTCCAAGTCACTCTTCTCTTCTTCTTCTTCTATGCAAACTCAGTAGCAACACCAATGGCATGATCAAGAGCTTCTCCTGCACCCATGATACCAGCTTTACAGCCATCATTGTAATCTATAATAAGTTTCCCAATCTTTGCCAATCAGCGGATGCAAGTTGAGGGTGTGTCTCCAGATGCTATGTTGTCTCATGGAGTGCATTGATTGGAGGATATGTCCAACAAGGTTAGGGAGGGAGATTGTTTGTCGCTTTGTGGGTGCCTTGGTCGTCATGTATGCCAAACGTGATGCACTTCATAAAGCACAGAAAGTGTTTGAGGAGCTTCTATCGGGGATGTCATCTCTTGAAATGCACCTATTGCGGGGATATGCACAACTTGGGGAGGTCCACGGAATGGAGGCAAGGGTGGCAAGCATGGGGTTTCCCCTATTCCCCCGGAGATGTAGCCACTTTTGCTTGCATATCAACAACATGGCAAATACCCAAAAAGTTATCTGCAAAGATGCATGTCGGCAATTGTCACAACCGTCACACACACATACACATGTATCGGTGGTAAGAGCGAGCAAGATCTAGTAGATGTAACTTTGAGTAGTACCCTTTTTGGCGTGGGCGACACTGAAAGTAAGAGCTGAGTCGCACCCTGTGTGAATGGGGGGAGTGGGATGAAGCAATTACCCAAGCTTAGTAAAGCCGCTTTCTCTACCTCGGTTGTAGAAGCCCTGCTACAATTCTGTTAGAGCTACGAGAAAGGGAGGGGATACGCTATATTTCTGCAGACTCTCGCTTCTCCTTGTTTCTCGAACCATCTCGCCCTGCACCCCTCCCACAAATGGAGAACCTTGGGAAAGGGTTTTAGAGCCGAGTCGCACACAGTGTGAGTAGGGGCAGTGGGGGGAAGACAGGGATTTAGGTCTCACCCAGCGGTAGAATATCAAAGGTCGAAATTGATAGAAAATATTGGGCCATTTTGATTGGGCGAGAAGGAGAACTTGCACCCCTCCCACAAATGGAGAACCTTGGGAAAGGGTTTTAGAGCCGAGTCGCACACAGTGTGACTGGGGGAAGAGAGGGATTCAGGTCGCACCCAGCGGTAGAATATCAAAGGTCGAAATTGATAGAAAATATTGGGCCATTTTAATTAGTTCTCCTCTCCCCACCCTACGTAGACTGACGCACTGTCGGTGTTTCTCCCGCACAAGCACAGTTTGCTCTTTGATCCTCTTCTCTCTCTCTCTCTCTCTCTCTCTCTCTCTCTCTCTCTCTCTCTCTCTCTCTCTCTCTCTCTCTCTCTCTCTCTCTCTCTCTCACACACACACACACACACACACACACACACACACACACACGCACACATAAAAACACACACAATAAACTTTGTGCTACGAGTAGCAGCATCGCCATGGAGGACGTGTGTGAGGGCAAGGACTTCAACTTTCCACTACAGGAGGAGAAGGTCCTAGCCCTTTGGAAGAAGTTGGATGCATTCAAAAGACAGCTGGAGCTGTCTGAGGGCAAGCCCGAGTACATATTTTATGCTGGACTGCCCTTTGCAACAGGTCTCCCACATTATGGACACATTCTAGCTGGGACAATAAAGGATATTTTTACACGGTTTCAAACAGCAAATGGCTGCCATGTGACTTGCCGGTTTGGCTGGGACTGCCATGGACTCCCAGTTGAGTTTGAAATCAACCAAAAGCTTAACATCAAGAGCACCAAGGATGTGCTAAAACGGTTTGATCTTGTGTGGATCTTGTGCACAGAAACAGTTTGATCAATAAGCCAGTAAATGGATATAGAAAGGGGATTTTCGTTTCAAGGTCCACCACGTGTTCAACCTTGCAAGACTCAAGGGATACTTGGACATTGGAAAGCAGTCCTTAGTATAGTAGTAGTAGGTGGCATGGTATTACAACTAGGTCCAACCTATGCTCTCATATAGCAAAGAGGCTTTGGTTTCAAGGTCCACCACTTGTCCAACCTTACTTCCATTAAATAAATGAGGGGCTACGTAAACATTGGCAAGCAAGGTAGCAAGGTCCTAAGGTATTTCACCTTGGATATTGGGCATTATAACTAGGTCCACCACTTGTCCAAGCTATGCTCTGATATAGAAAGGGGATTTTCGTTTCAAGGTCCACCACGTGTTCAACCTTGAAAGCCTCAAGGGATACTTGGACATTGGAAAGCATAGTCCTATAGTAGTTGATAGGTGGCAGTGGGTATTACAACTAGGTCCACCACTTGTCCAACCTATGCTCTAATATAGCAAGGATGCTTTGGTTTCAAGATCCACCATAATTTCCAACCTTGCTTCCATTAATATAGCAAGGAGGATTTGGTCTCAAGGTTCACCACTTGTCCAACCTATGCAAACCTTTTCCATGTTGTAGCATGATTTTTTGTTTGAAGAGTATTTTTCTATAACTATGGATTTAACAATGTAATCTTTTTCACTTACAGGATGGACTTTGAATCTGGGGAGAACGGGAACGATACTATGACATGTGTGGTATTGTGTGTGTGGAGTGTATACCAGATTCACTTGTGGGGTACAAAGATAGGGCAAGGAAATGTCTCCATACTAGTGGAGGAATGCTTGAAGGATGTGGTCCTACCTTTTCCTACAATGGATACTTCATCTCTCCAAGGCTCATTATGGAGTGTTGCTCGATGGTCAAAGCTTCTTTTGCAATCTTTTGTATTAAATGGGAACTTAATTGATCCACAGGAAAGCTACAATGGTGATGAAGAACATGATCATTCTGATCCTCTAGTTACAGATGCAATACCTATGACAAGCCCAGAATTTGAAGCAATGATTCGAGAGTCTTGGAGAAATCAGAGGGTCCTTTTAAAAGATGACACAATGATGCAAACCATGAATGAAGGGACCATCTTATATGTATTTCCACATGATTATGCCAACTTTCAGGAACTTGGTCCTGATTGTGTGGGCGTGGGTATTGAAAGAGAAAATGCAAGCATTGATGATGTGGTTGAAGTGGGTAGCATCACTTTGCTAAAGTGGCCCATCAAGCAGACAACAATGTTGAATGGGAGCCCATTACAAAGATTTGTTCATGTTGATGGCATGCATGCTACATATGAGGATGTATCCAACGATGACAATGTTGGGAAAAAACTTGATGGGAGTAATGTTGTCCAGTTGTCAAGGAAGAGACGATACACTTTCATGAACAGGACTCAAAAATCAAAAGCAGCACCAGCTTCAACTTTTTACCTTTCAAACAAATCAATTCAAAGGGTATCATGCATTGATTGTTGTGCACAAAAATGTTGCCAGTTTGCAGATCGTGATATGGTGACAAGGTTACGACAACAGTTTTGGGGAGAGTCTCAAAAATCACGCACTAATTATGTTTATGATGTTCTTTCTATATGTTATCAGAAAGATGAGAAGTCACGATACCAATTCAGGCTAAATGGCTCTATTGTTTGTTGTAGAGCATGGTATGAGCTACATGGAATACCAAAGACATCATTTTATCGATACAAGGAGAATTCTGAAAATGGTGTGCTCCAATATGTACATGGGAACACATGTACATTGAGAAGGGGACTTCAACATACTAGTTTAGCAAGAGCACTACTAAATGAGTTTGTGGAAAACAACTCTGAGAAGATGCCACATAGAAGTAGAACACTGCTAGATGGCTCAAGAGAGACTCAATTGGTGATTCCATCAACATACAAACAAGTGGATATTTTATGTGAAATCAACACGACACTTGACCAAATGGGCTATGAGAAGAAGCTATCCCAATCTTCTTTTGGTAGAATTTGGAACAAAGAGTACCCACATGTCACTTTAACAAAGACGAGTGAGTTCTCTAAGTGCAATATTTGTAGCTCAATCAAAGCAAGGTTAGAAGCTAAACCTTCTCTTGAAGAGAGAGCTCTTCTCTTGAGGGAGAGAGAAGTTCACATGGCACAACAAAAGAGTTGCAGAAGCCTATATTATGCATGGCGCACGTATTCAGAAACTCAACCACAAAAATATGTATGCATAATCCATGATAAGATGGATCAAAAGAAGACTGCCATTCCTAGATTACGCATTGTTCCCAAGGGTGTGGATTCAGGATATAATCTGCAGGTGGCATTGATTGGCATGATCACTCATGGACATGGAGAAGGTCATTACGGACACTTTGTCTTGAATGGTTTGTGGCCAGCTGATCCAAATCTTACAATTGGCTCAATTGCTAATTGTTTACATAACCTAGAGAGGATAGATAAGCATCCTCTTGGTGATCTAGTAACAAATGGACTTCCAAGGAGCAATATTTCACTACTACATGCTTTGAACTCAAGGGATGCTTTGGACTACCATAACTTGAGTGATGGAAAAGAGCCCATTGTGCAGTCGTCAGAAATTGCAGAAGAGGAATTGGGGTCAACATTTCGCAGATTGCCAGAGAACTTGTTGCTACAATTGGATAATTGTGCAGGGGAAAACAAAAATCGATACTTATTTGCCTATTTGTCAATGCTTGTTGCAAGGGGTGTTTTCAAAACCATCCAGCTGAGATTTTTAATGGTTGGTCATACACATGAGGACATATACGCCATGTTTAGTAGGTTTTCAGAGAAGCTGAGAGTTACACAAACCTATACTTTGCCACATTTGATGGATACATTACGAAACAGCTCATCTTCATCTCCAGCTCCATTTTTTCTCACAAAGATCCCCGATTTCAAGCAATATTGTGATGGCTATCTTTGTGATGGACAAGACATACTTGTTGGACATTCCAAACCGCTTCAGTTCAGGTTCTTTATGCAGGATGAGACACCAATGATGCAATATAAGGCACATGTAGGTGTATCAAGTTGGAGTGGAAGTATTCGCCTTTGGAAAACAGACACAGAAGGCAAGCCAATGTTACCACATGGAGATCCACCTCTAGTACAAATGGCGGAGTATGTCAAGGCCCACGAAGAAGTCATTTTGGGGCTAAAGAACTATATAAAATTTTGGAAAAATTTAGGGAATGGTTCAAGTATTCCGCGATATTATAGACCCGTGATAGATTATTGGAGTAAGGTAATTGAAGAGATTGGAAAAGCAATCATATCAGAGGGAGTCTTGTATGAAATGTTTTGGCCAAAAACTCAAGAATATTCTCACCTACAAAGCACTACAATGAATTTGCAACAAGGAGCAGAAAGATTCCTAGGCCTTGAAGAGTTGAACGATCATTTTTGTGGGCCTCAACGAGATAGGCCAAGGGAAGAGTTTGACCCTATGTCTGATGTGCACCAAGGTGACTTTCTTATGCTTGTTCCGAGTGACATAGAAATCTATCCAGTGTGGCTTGCAATGGCTTTATCTGACATTGATAATGAGCCTACATCACCAAACTACAGAAAACTCTTGATTCAATATTGGGCACCTTGCGCGAGAAAAAGTGGGATGACAGATACTCAAGCTTACAGCAATTGTTGGAAGGGTTATTGGGCTGTCAACTATAAGGACCCACAAGTGTGGGAAACTGTAGATGCAATTGTTTGGTCCTGGAGACCCAACAAAGAAGGATCATTTTCTAGAATAAAGATTCCAGAAAGGCATGCTCTAAAAGCCAAAGAAGGCCTCACTCGTGCACATCAACCACACTTGGATCAAAGTTCAGATATGGTATCAAATGTGGAGTAGAATTATGTGGAGCTTCTATTGTGACTATACTAGTCAGTTTGTAAACAAAATATTTTTTGTATCTTCCTTTGTTTTATGTAATTTATAGTTATTATTCAAATCCATGTGTTGTACATCCTCTTGACTTTTGGTGTTTATCAACACCACAATCCTATGAGATTTTCACTTTATTTACTAACCACACACCTCAATTTTTCCCACTTTAAGTGGAAAATTCCCAAATTACATGAATTTAGTCGATTTGGAGATTCCCTTAATGTGAGATTTTTACCAAAATACCTAATATGGTCTTACATCATGTAAATTGGGAAGAACTAGAATCGTTTATAGTTGATTGTTGTTCTTATGGTTATGAGTATAAGAAACATGGGGATGAATGTCCTATAGACTAGAGTTGGAGGAGGTTTGCGGAGCACTTTCACATTTTTTCTATATTTGCCTTTATGGCCACAACCTAATAAATTAGCTTATATAAAGCTTAGCGTGGAATAAGTTAGTCTAGAAATAGTGCCTATCGAAAGCACGTCTTGTAAAAATGTGGTTGAGAACGACATGATTGTGAAGAGGGTTTAAAATTGGCTCTAGGTACTTCAATGAAATAATCTCGAATACCCCAAGTACAAGAGGCCTTGTGACTTCCACTTTGGGGGCTAGTATTTAGGTCAATGTTGTGGAGATTTCCTCTTATCCTCTCTATTCTATGTGTTTGAGAGGTCCAAGAACCATTGACTCAAAAGTCGGGATGGGATTTTTGATAGTTCTCTATCCCTATTGAAAATAGAGTCGAGCTAAGAAGGAAAAATCTAGGAAATAGGCCCTTTTCCTTGATAATGGCTTGAGTCCATAGTCCTATAACAAAAAGGGATGATCATGTTGTTACCAAAAACGGGACAAAACCCTAAAAGACCTAAAACTTTTTTTGCCCTATAACCTCCACATAGGGACTAAGAAATCCTCTTCCAATGATTTTTTCTCTCTGTGTATGTGAGAGTACAACCATTAGTGGACTCTCTTTCTAATGGGAAAGTCTACTAGATGTTAATGTGGCAGAGATGGATATTTACTCAACTAATCAAATCCACCCGTCTATGATCGACAAACTTGGTCAATTCCTACTTACCACCCCGCACTCACACATGATTCTTAATATCTAATTACTAAAATATTTTTTTAGCACATAAAGTAATGGCTCTTTTCAAAATTCCATAACAATTTTATAAAAAAAAACAAATGCTTGAAAGTACCATTGCAAACAATCTTTATCAAATAGACATATTTAAACATAAGACAAAATGCGATTACCTAAACAACCCCATGAACAATACTTATATTGTCTCAAGGTTAGGGATATAAGGATGAAAAATGATACCAATTTCTTTATTCCAAAACTCGAGTGGAAGAAGACATCACCCAAAAGTTCAGGTGCCTATACATCCTAATACGTTGCGCATATAACCGGGTGGCTCCCCTAGAATAAGAAAACAATTTCCTCCTACATGTCATAATATATGTAGAGACATTTACATGAAGGGATCAGAGACTCATGGGTGGTTGGCTTGAAAGTGGAAAAATAACCATCATTTCTCATCACCCAAAGTGAAAGAAATAAGAGGTGGTCGTGTCTTAAGGATGATCAAATAGTCCTTTTCTAGTTCATCCAGACTGACCAAAGTGTTTCCTTATTAGTTTTGTAAACAAGTGCATGGTGTTTCTTCAAAGATGTCCTTCCATTCAATAAATTTTAGCTTTTCTTAAGTACATATCTACTATTTCCTAATGGATGCAATGTTATAGCTTAAAAAACTTACACTACATTATAATTTTTTTAACAACAAGGATTAGGGTTGTGTGCGCATCTGTCGCACGTGTCAATGCAAAGGACTTGCCGATACACTGTGTGCAAGACACAAATGGCTCCAAGCACTCAACTAGACTAATCTAGCAAGCTTAAGAGAGCAAGGGTGTGTCACTCACTGCCCTACACTCGCCTTGGTGGAGGATTCCTCGCCGCGAAGAAGAAGGCACTCAACTTCTTCACCGCCACCGTGCTGTGGTCGCAATGCTTGATTGCTCTCTCTCCCTCTCTCTCTCTCTCTCTCTCTCTCCTCTCTCTCTCTCTCTCTCTCTCGCATGGAACTATTTCACACCTGCCACATACATGTCGCAAAGACAATGCTAGTATGTAAATCTCTAGACACTTGCTTCTATGACAAGCTTCTTATTGATAGAGGGTGGTATGTTAAAGAGGTGGATGACATACATTGCGAGATTGCATTGGACACTTTGGTGGCCAAGTACATGATTAGCACACAGTCACTTCTCATCTCCTTTTGATACAAGCGCTCTCAAATTTTTGTAGGCTGCTCTCAATTTGTGCCTATTGATCAAAATTTAGCAAGCCTGGAAAACAATGCTATCATAGATGTGGAGGTATTGGACAAGGAGCTCAACCTTCTGATAGTGGTTACAATAAGGGATCAATGCAACCTTTTGCAACTCGAGCACAACATAGTGGACAAGACCACGGACAAGGAGCCCTCCCATTTCTATTTCTTACTAGGTGGACGCAAAGTAATGCAATGAAGGGAAAAAGAGATTGTCTGTAGAGAGCTAACTGGCCGAGTTCAAATCGTGCCAATATAACTTGGATGAATTCCATTGGGTGTAAGTTCTTATCTGATTGAAACCTATATTCATGACTTCCATTATAATGTTTCTTTCAATTGAAATATTTTATTTCAACTATGAGATGATTCCAACCATTTGGTTGTATCTTTATTTCAATAGTAAGATGAAATTTTCTATCTATCTCTCTCCCTTTCAGAAAGTACGTGTCATTTATTTTCATTTTGTACAACATATGCAAAGTTTGATGTCTAATCTCTCTCTCTCTCTCTCTCTCTCTCTCTCTCTCTCTCACACACACACACACACACACACACACACTTACTTCCATGGTACAAAGAGTTGCTTCATCCTTTGCAAAAGTTGACACAACAAGTAGAATTTGCATGGTCTGATGAGCTTGAAGAGTATTTTTGTAACATTAAAGTCATTTTGTCAGAGCTACCAACACTCATGCCTCCTTGTTGGGAGTACACATTCTTTGTTAGCTCTAGTGTTGGAAGGGAAACAATTGGTGCAGTTTTGTTACAACAAGATCCCTATAGTACCAGGATGCGGCCCATCTACTTTGCTAGTAGGGTCATGAATGCTTTAGAGAGAGGCTACACGGAGGCAGAACTCATGATGCTTTCTCTCATGTTTGCGATAAGGAAGTTTAGATCCTACTTGCTCCCAAAACCTTTTGTAATCCTCACCGTAGAGAATTTGTTCCCTTGGGTGTCATCTCAAATGAATCTTAGTACTAGGATCTCAAAGTGGATTATGGAGTTGCAAGAGTTTCAATACTCTTTCAAGGTAGAAGATAGTGTGCGTGCACAATTTGCAGGGATTCTCACTTATAGGGTGCATGAAAAGGAGATTAAGGTGCCTGAAGTAAAGACCCTACCATTGCCACCACCAAAAAGTATTCCTAATGCTTTTACCTTGTTCTTTGATGGAGCTTTTCGTCGAGCCACAGGAAAAGCAGGGGGAGGGCTAGTGTTGCTCAACCCAAGTGGAGAGGTGGTCATGAAAGAGAAGGTCAATCTACCAAGTTCAGCTAGCAACAATGAAGCAGAATACGACACACTAATTCATGATTTGAAGATGTGCATTGGCCAAGGGATAAAACGTCTCATGGTAAAGGGAGATGCACTTCTCATTGTTAAATAGATTTTAGGCATTTGGGCATGCAAGAATGAAAGTTTAAGGACAAAAGTTCATGCCATTCGTAGGATGTTTAATCAGTTTGAAGAAGTGCAACTATATCATATTCCGAGGAAACAAAATGAAGATGCCAATTTACTTGCACAACAAGCAGTTACATGTGTTGAGAGAGAAGTGCAGGTCATCATGGTGGCAGCAGCTGTCAAGAAACCGAGATACCAGGGATTGGAGTCATTGGCTCCCATTATTGGCTACATTTTGGAGGGTGAGTTTCCACAAGACTTCACGAAGGCTCAGAAGAGGAGACTCATGAAGAAGGCAAGCGCATATCTCTTCCTAGAAGGATCCCTCTATCAAAGAGGGAAGGATAAAGTGTGCAGAAGAGTACCAACTTTCGCGGAAATTCCAGCCATTCTAAAAGGTTTGCATGAAGAGGCATGTGGTGGTCATTTTTCCCAAGAATTAACTGTGAAGAAGATTTTGCTTGCGGGGTATGTTTGGCCAAGTCTGCATGTGGATGTCCAACATTGGTGTAAAAGTTGTCACAATTGTCAGGTAAATGGGAATAGAAGATTGATTTATGGTCCAAGGCAAATCGTGCTTGCAAATGGACCCTTTGAAAAGTGGGGCATTGATGCTATGGGTCCTTTGCCTAGGACAAAAAATGGTAAACTCTACATTCTAGTGGCTGTAGACTATATGACTAGGTGGGTGGAAGCACAAAGTGTGGCAAAGGTAAATGAGAGGACAGTGAGCAAATTCGTCTACGCTCACATTTGTTGTAGATTTGGCACACCTTTGGAGATTGTTTCTGATAATGGTCCAGGGTTTAGAAAGGGATTGCTCACAGAAGTCTGTGAAGAACTTCACATTCTACATTGTCATAGCACACCATACTACCCACAGTCAAATGGTTTGGTGGAGAAGTCTAATGGTGTCATTACAGGCATCATTAGAAAGATGGTGAGAAACAAGACAAAGTTGTGGGATGACTTCTTGGATGGTGCCTTGTGGGCGTATCGAACCACATATAGGGATGCCACGGAGTTCACACCATTTCACTTGGTCTATGGTCAAGAGGCTTTACAGCCAATTGAGCTAAACATTCCAACAATGCGACTTCATGGCAAATCAGCACAAGATGATCAAGAAGCATGGATGGATCGACTTCTTACCTTAGCTGAGCTTGAGTGGAAAAGAGAAGCAGCATACGAGTGCTATAAGAGGAAAGCAACACAAACAAAGGAGAAGCTTGACAAGAAGCTGAAGGACAAAGGCATCAATGAAAGAGATCTTGTGCTAAGGTATGACAATCGACTCGATAATCGTTTTGATGTCAAATTTGAAACAAGATGGCAAGGGCCATACATAGTCAAGAAGGCTTTCAATTCAAGTTACTATCAGCTTATGGACTTGAATGGTAAAGAGCACTCCAGGAAAGTAAACGGGTATCGCTTGAAGCCCTATTTGAGTCGCCTTCTACCAAAGGATCTACCAAAGATCTGTCAAAAGGCCACTGTCTCATGTAAGTATTGTTACATGAAGCATGAGTGTAACTCTAGCCAAAATTCTGAGGGCCAAACAATAAAGATCTCGTCAAGGACTCTGAAGCACTCTCTTTGGAAAAGATGCTTTATGATGGTACATGAATATACCATCATCCTGGGGGAGGGCTAATGATAGCCGTTTTTCGGCTCTCTGTAATTCGCATAGTGAGTTACCTCACCCTACCAAAATCACCCAAACACTGTGGCTATCCCTACCATTTCACTGTATATAGGCGTGTGTGAGTGACGGGACTTTTCCCATATCTTCTTAAAAAACCCTCAATTAGCTAGTCATTGGGCTAGTTGAGCCAAAAAAATAAAAATAAATAAAAAAAATAAGTATATTATGGCCCATGAGTATGTAAATATTTCTTTGTATTAGGGCCTAAATAAAAGATTTTTTCATAATTATTTTGATATTTATTTAAATATTTCTACCTAGGTGTGTGTTATTTATGCTCTGTACATTGCCTCACCATTACCACAATTTTTCTTACCATTTTTCATACTCTTTATTCCATATAGAAATATTTTCATGTAAGCTTCTCTTATATTTGGTGTAACTCCACCCCAACAAAAATCCAAAAAAACTAGTTTTATTTATGTGTATATTTTTTTCACTATTGTGATTTTTCCCTTCCTACATCTATTTTGTTTTTTTTCTAAAAAATTAGAACACCAAAATATTTATCTTTTTATGGTAGCCTCATAATGAGAGAGATTTCTTTTGACCCCTTTATATTTTTTCCACTTATATTATTTATATTTGACATGTACATATTTTTTAGACCCCTCAATATTTGATTTTCTTAGTTGTACTATTCACTTATATCATGATCTCAACAATATCTTCAATATAGACCTACCAAATAAGGTCAAGGGTAGGTGGCATGCATACATGCACTATGGAGGGCTCACTCTTGGAGGTATTCAAAAGAATCATCCAAAGAAGGACCCCACAAGGACCTTGTGCAGTGGAAAAAAACGGTCGGTTTTGCTGAATTTTTAAAGTTCACTTGCTCTCCGAATTTGAAAAGGTGATACAAACAAAAGTTGTAGCTCGTGGGCTGAACTTTTGCCTCAAATTTTTTCATATTTTTTTGAGTTACGAGCTGTGAGCTATGAGCTATGATTTTATTAGTGGACCCCAGTTTTCCCATGCTATGCAGCCACACTCTCTCTTCCACTTTATCACTTTCCTCTTTCACACACACTTCTCCACTCATCATCCCCACCTCTCTCACCACTCCTCTCTGCACCCTACTCACCTTCTCCTCAACCTTGAAGAATAAGAGAAACCATGGTGAACTCATACCTCCCACACACAATTCCATTCCAAAATTGACCACTTAGTCTCATTTTTTCCTCCTCCAAATTACCCATATCTATAAAAAAACCACAAAATTCAGCTTCTTCTCTTAAAAGACAACATCATGGTGGTTGATTACTCAGCTTCAATTACCTTGTCTCTCAAGGAAGGTCAAGAGTGGAGAAAAAATGTACCGTCAAAGCTAGTGGACCGTCAACAAGCGTCAAAATTGGCCCTCCTCAAGACACTTGGAGCATCAACCTTGTAAGAAATCCACCTTTTCTTACCTCTTAAGAGTTTTCTTCCTTATTTGTATCCTACATGGATACTCCCATTGTAAATATCCAATTCCATTTGTAAATTAATACTAACTCTACTAACACTAACCCACTATGAAAAGTCCTATCACCTCCATTTCTCTCCTCTCTCTTTCCCACCAACTTCTTGATAATTCCAAGCAAAAGAAATTAGATAAATTGCTGAAAATATAACCCAACCATGGTTAGAGGAGTAACCCTAGCCTTCAAATTGCTATAAAAGGAGGGTGTAGCTAGCACAAAAGAGGAGCCATAAGCAAGAGCACTATGCTATAGCTTGAGAAGCCAAGCCTCAACCTCTCTAAAGGAGCATTCAATTGAGAGTGGGAGCTCATTGTCTTATGCATGTGCATGTGTTGTAATAGGGGATAGCAAGGGAACTCTATGCCATTGTAAGAGAGAGAGTGATCATTCAATTGAGAGTAGGAAATCTATCATTTTTCCTACTAGTGTAAGCCCAACATTTGCTGAATCAAGGAGGGTGGATTTGGACTAAGCTTGGATACTTTGTCTCCCTTCCAACGTGAAGTAATGGACAACAATGATGCGTAAGTGTCTTGGTGTTTTTTGTTAAGTTCTTGATAGCTTGTCTCTGGTGTTGTCATCAATCTAGCCATAAATCCCACTACTGTAAGAGGGCGACAGGGTGGAGAGGACTCCCCTGGCCTTAAGACAGTGATTGGGGTGGCTTTTCTTGTGATGTGTTGTGGTGAAATTTACGCAAGCTATGTTGAGCAAATACTAATCTCACTTTGATTTGTCATGACAGATTTGTAAGAAGGTATTAATGCAACAAACACCCCCTCCCCCTTTCTCTCTCTTTCTTACATATATAATTGTGTTTGCTTGATCATTGCCGATACGTTTCAAAGCAGCCCGAGCACTATCTCTCTCTCTCTCTCTCTCTCTCTCTCTCTCTCTCTCTCTCTCTCTCTCTCTCTCTCTCTCTCTCTTTACGCGTCCTAGTTTGCATCCAAAACTAGGTGGTGCCCCAAATTTGTGTAGGGTTAGGTTGCGGGTTTGTGTGTGTGTTTGTTGTTTTTTTCCAACCCCAACCCAATTGAGCAGCACGGGAGCCTTGAAGGGTGTCTAGAGGTTGCTCTTCTTGTTGCCCGCCCCGGACCGCCTCAGTAGAATTCATGCTCATGTCCTTCAAATGAGGGCGGGAGAGAGAGTTATGCCCGGTGGATTAAGTAACCCCTTATGTGGCGTGTTGTCTATCAACAAAGTGTTGTCAACATTGAATGGGACATGATTTGAGAAAAAGGTTTGTAATAAAGTTGTACATTTGGTTTTGTAGGGTGGTAGTGGCTATCGATGACAACACACTTTGTTTAGCAATACACAAAATTAAATTTCCAACGCTCAATTTTGGCTATGTTGCAAACTATGGCTACGAGGCGGTTGAGGTTTCTCAGCTGCATAGAAGACCATATCGCAATGCAAAACCTTGGAAAAAGAAATTGTAAAGCATCCTTGGTGTCTGTCCGTAACATGACTCTATGTCCAGCTACACAAAAGTTGCACAAGTTGAGAGATCTTGCATTTGAATCATATGCCTCTTAAAACAGCAGCAATCCATTGATGTCCAAAATAGACAGTCTCTGCAAACATTTTTTTAAACAATTAATTAGCTAGACAATAGGATGATTTTCAAATTCTTTTACATTGGTTATTACCTAAACAATCATGTCAATGTCTAGCAAAGGTTGATACTGTGTTTTTGGCTACTGTGGAGGTTGTCCAATCCACTATTGAAATCCTCGAGCTTTTACTCACCACTCCCTTGTTCTTCTGATGTCTGAGACTCTTGTGTCTCCACTGTAGAGTGATCCATAGCAGATGAATTAGCTTCTAACGTGCTCTAATCTATTTGTGGGTAGGGCATCATTGACTATTGATGATTTTTAAGCTCTTCCGATGGAATCATGGGAGTGGTATGCTCTACTTGAGGGTTTGGGTGCTCTTCCCCAGCCCCCCCTCCCTATGCATTATCTTCTCCCTTCTAAAACCCTCCAAGCATAGAGGGAATTCCAATCTTAATTTATTCCTCAGCCCCTCCATGTGGATGTTTTGGCTCCTCTGCGCTCGCACTACCCTTCCCCTCATCTTGCATCTCTACCCTATCAAACTCTCCCTCTGCATAAATTCTCTTCTCATCAATTAATCCCTCCTCTTTCTCATGTCCCTTCTCAATTGATCTTATGATTTTTTTTTGATGGTGTCCCTCAATAGAAATTGTTATCTCTACAATATGGTCATCCAAAAGGGTGTCTTCTGCATCCATTCTTACACAATGTGAAATAGAAACTAGATGCTTGATCAAACTGGCACAGTATCGGTGCAAATACAATAGTGTATACTTCTCCAATGCACTCTGCAAAAGAAAAATGAAAACAAGAAGGAACTGGGATAGATTTTTATTAAAACAATCACCATGTTATTGTAACATTTAATGGTCTAAAAACTTATGTGTAGCGGAAATTAGCATGAACATAGTGGGCATTTCATTAGAATAGATTCCTAATGAGAATTACAAGAGTGCTTGAGTGGAGAGAGCAACAAAAAGCATAACACCTAGTTAGATAGCATCAACAATACTTTCCAAAGGGAGAGAAATAAAGCTATTGACAACAATTGAGGACTGGATTTGCATGGAGCCGGTCCCCCCTCAAAAAGGCTTTGTATTATGGTTTCTCCCATCAAGAGAGACATTGTACAATATAATTGTTTGTGTTCCTTCAAGACTAACTAGTGCAATGAAGATGAAAGCTTCATGCACTAAGAAAAACACTTAGTAAACACAACTTTAATTATCCCCGTTCTCAGACCCAAGACCTCACACACCTTCGAAGATGGTGAGAGCTAGCAGGGTATGAGAGTAGATTGAGAGGAAGAAGGAGTATCTTACGAGAAAGATGTACATCTCCTCACATAATCACTCATATTAGCATAGATTTAGCTTAGTAATTAGCTTGGTAGAGGAGATGAGCATGCATTGAAACTGGTGGCTCTTGGTTTCTATCTCACAAGCTTGGAGTAGGTGATGAGCTCTCCATTAAAGCTTGGGAAGAGATAGTCTTCTCTTTCTTCACACATGAGATTGTGTGAGTGTGTGTGATAATGCCTTGCAAAAATCAGCCCCCTCGACCTCTTGGGCGAGCCCCCTTGCTATTTTCTCTTGCAGGCTCCCCATTGGACCTCCCCAAGTCAGCCAATGGCTATTAAGCAGCATAAGTGATAGCCTTCTGACATGTGTCCCCCTTTCCCGTTTTGTGAGAGCTTTAGGTAATTTAATAATTAAACTAAACTCTCATTGGACCCCTTTGCCTCCTGGCCAATAGGAATCAGGCAAGCCATTGGGCTCCTGAATGCTCATTGGACCCCTTGGGAGACTGTCCAATAGTCTTCTAGGAAACTTAATTCTCATTGGTTATTTTATTAAGTGTTTTTAAATTAATTAAACTAGATTTACTCTAGCCTAATTCTCATTGGTCCACCTCCAAGGCCATCCAATAGGAATTGGGCACACCTTGTGGGCATCTGGGCTAGGGAGCTGACATGTGTCCCTAATTCCCTTTGTGTAAAGGGAGCCTGTGTGTGTGTGTGTGTGTGTGTGACTTTCTCTCTCATCCCCTAGAAGAAGGGCTCACCCCCTCCCATGTAGGGACATGCAAAGACTTTTTAGTTACACACAAAGCATCCAATTTCCCCTAGGGTTGACGTTTGGATACAACCTTTGAATTTTGGAACCTTAGCATTTTGGAAGTCTTAATGGGATGAACCTTAGGGTCTTTTTAGCCCATTGTTGCACATGGCTCTTTTGCAGATGGCCCCCCCTTTGGATCCCTATTTTCCCTCCTTTGGATCCCTACTGTGGCCGGTCTGCTAGCTTAACCAATATTCTAGCTTTTTCTCCCCTGGCACTTCCCCACATTAAATGATCAGTTTAATATGAGAAAATCATTTAGGAGAATTAGATATTGATTATTATGACATTACCTCTCTCTTGAAATCATAGTTGTCCTAAACTATGGTGTAGAGAAGATAAAGCATATTTATGAGTCCTTTTCTTAGCGGGTAGAGGATCCCTATGTTACCCTACGACATCATTCCACAATGGATGACTAGTCCATTTGGCTCTTGAGAGCCTGAGGCTGCCGCAAGCATGTCTGCACATTAGTCCTATCAATCTTCCATAGTAGAGTGACAAGCTCTACTTGATCTAATCATGCATACTACTTCATTTTTGTGCACAATAAAGGAAAAGAGAGTCTTATAAGTAAAAAAAACTTTTTTCATTTTTAACATTTTTTACATTTCCTTACTCTTGGGAAGCATTGTAAGCATTGACAAGGTTTAGGTTATCCTTTAATTGTATGCCTTGCATCCATCTAGTATCTTCAAAAGGATAATTCTTAAACTTAATAAGATATCGTCGGATAGTCTTACCGCCTCTTAATACCTTGTCTTTATGTCGGAGAATGGACTTGGGTTGCAGCACCTCCTCTTGGTCCTCGATCTCCGGTGGGTCTTCAATAGTTGGTTCTTGAGGTGGCTCTCCTTTGTAAGGCTTTAATAGGCTCACATGGAAATCATTGTGTATGAGCCAATGATTGGGAAACTTGAGTTGATAGGCCATCTCATTGATTGGCCTAAGAATCTGGAAGGGACCATAGTACCTTTTTGCTAGTTTAGCATAGTACTTTTGGTGGCCCGTAGGATTCTTGCCCGTTGTGTGCCTTAATCGAGCCTTGGGAAACTTTAACAAGACCCGATTGTTTTCTTTAAAGGTTTGGGCTCTTCTATGCTTGTCAGTAGCACCATTTGTTGTGAGATAGAGATAGCATCCTTAATCTTTTGAAAAGATTCTTGTAGGTCTCGGCTATACTCATCTGCAGTGAAGATCTTCCCATGTACCTTAAGTAGCAAGGGACTTTTTTATCTTCCCTCAATTACCTCGAAAGGTGCTTTTCCCGTGGAAGTATGTACAGTGTTATTGTAAGCATACTCCACTAAGGGTAAGTACTTCTCCCATTGGGATCTTTGATCTACTTCCGTTACATAGGCTTTTAGTAGATCAAGAATTGTTAGGTTAGCTATTTCACTTTGGCCATCCGTTTGTGGATGATAGGTGGAAGAGAAGTTTAGCCTTGTTCCTAAATTCTCAAAGAGATCCTTCCAGAAATTACTGGTCATTCTAGGATCTCTATCCGACACTATAGACATTGGCAAGCCATGGTACTTGAAACTTTGTGAAATGAAGAGGGTTGCCATTTGATGGGCTTTGATAGTCTTTTTGACAGGTATAAAATGAGCTTGTTTACTGAACCTGTCTACTATCGTCCATATTCCCGTATTCCCATGGATAGACTTAGGCAATCCAAAGATAAAATCCATGGATATGCTCTCCCATGGTGAATTAGGGATTGGCAAGGGTTGAAGCAAAGGTTTGAAGAAATCCAAGATGCTTCCCTCTATCAAATTTTGTCTTTTGGAAAACCACACATTTAGAAACATACTCTTGTATGTTCACTTTCATGGTACGCCAATAGAAATATGTTTCAATTCCCTTTAAGGTAGACTGAATCCCTCTATGCCCCGCATACGGTGGAGCATGAGATTCATACATGTGACTTTCTCACGTAGTGAGTTAGTAACGCATAGTCTATTTCCATAGAGAAGATAACCATCTTGTAAAGTAAATGGTTCTTCTTTCTTCCCTAATGCAAGGGCTAAAATCACATCTCTAAAATCGGGATCAATACCGTACTCATCTATCATTGAAGATAGATCATTGTGAGTTGCTATGGAAACGGCATTCACTCTCGGCCGTCTTGAGAGTGCATCAGCTACTTGATTATGCTTGCCAGCAATGTGAGCAATATGAAAATGAAATTGCGAAAGGAAACTTGCCCACCTCATTTGTTTGTCGGAGAGCTTGGTCTGCGTCATGAAGTACTTAAGACTTTGGTGATCCGTTCGCAGAATGAAAGGAGTCCCCAATAAATAGTGCTTCCATGAGTCTAAGGCATGTAGAACTGCAAGGAGTTCCTTTTCATATATGCCTAGAGCTTGCTCAACAAGGTCGATCCTTCGACTCTCATAGCCTATGGTGTGCCCTTCTTGGAGTAAAACATCTCCAAGGCAATCACCACAAGAATCACATTGGACCTCAAATGGTTTTGAGAGATCCGGTAGTGTAAGCACAGGTTGAGAGATAAGCTTTTCGAAAGCATTGTTCTCCTTAGCAGACCATGTGTACCTAACGCTTTTCTTTGTTAGGTCATGTAATGGTCCCGCAATTTGTGAGAACTTTTCTATGATGCGTCTATAGTATGCACACATACCTATAAAGCTTCTTAGTTCATGAAGATTCCTTGGTTTAGGCCATCCTTTTATTACCTCTAACTTTGATGGATCCATTTGGATGCCATCTTGACAGATAATGTGACCTAAATACTGAATCTCTTGCAAGAAAAATTCGTGCTTTTCTTTCGATTAACATAAAGTTTATTTTCTCTCAAAACATGAAATATTACCTGGAGGTGTTGCTTGTGTTCGTCTAATGAATTAGAGTAGATGATAATATCATCAAAGAACACTCCAATGAAGGTTCGATGAGGCCGGAACAGCTTCTACATCAAGCGATTGAATGTGGCAGGTGCATTGGTCAAGCCAAAAGGCATGACAATGTATTCGTAAAGACCAAATGTGGTGCGAAATGCGGTCTTTACAATATCTTGATCAACTATCCTTATCTGATGATAGTCACTTTTTAGGTCAATCCTACTGAAGTAGGTCGATCCTTGTAGCTTATCAAATAGGTCTTCTACCCGTGGAACGGGAAACCTATTCTTGATAGTGATCCTATTTAGTGCTCTATAGTCGACACACATACAATATGTGCCGTCTTTCTTTTTCACTAATAGCACCGGTGAGCAAAATGGAGATGAGCTAGGCCTAACCATGCCCTTCTCAACTAACTCATGCACTTGCCGCATAATCTCCTCTTGTTGAGCTTGAGATACTCTATAAGGAGGTTTGTTAGGCGGTGAACTTCCTGGAAGAAGTTCAATTGCACCGTCATCATTACCTCGTTTAGGAGGTAGCTCACAAGGGATGTCGTCAATAAAAAAATCTTGAAACCCCTTGAGAAAATTGGATAACTCTAATTCCTTTTGGTTGCTTTTATTTTCTTTTGCTAAAGCATTAGGTTCATTTTGAGAATCTTTAACAAAAATCATGTACACGGAAATAGAGCTCTTTATTGACTTGTTGAAAGCTGCTGTATGTACAATGGGGATAGTGTTACCCATTTCCTTAGCATCTATATACATGTCTTTTTCCCTGAAGTTAAAGGAGATTCTCCTTTTAGGAAATTTAACATCGGCAGCCAGGCGGTCAAACCATGGTGCCCCTAGGATTACATCCTCATGCTTGAGAGGAGAGATAAAGAAGTCCTCTTTGTCCACATAGCCTTGGACATGAAGCCTCAATTTCTCCATCAAGGGAGTGACTGAAGCTTCTTGCCCCTTGAAGGCACTATCTGCAGGTAGGACATCTCCCATCTCGTAGGATTGTATGCCTAGCTTGGTGGACAACTCTATAGATATAAAATTGTGAGTAGAACCAGGGTCAAAGAGAATAAAAGCATCATGTTCTCTTACCTTTCCCCAAGCATGGCATAGAGGAGATCCTTTGTGATGAGTTTGGTTAGTCTCCTCCTCTTGGATTTCAACGAAGGAAGCTATAGGAGGATCTTGACGGTTGTTCTTTTGGGGACAAGTGTGGTACGCATGCCCTTGTTCGCCGCACTTGAAACACCGGTTATCCTTGCGATAATGCTCAAGCTCTTCAGGAGAGAGTTTGTTCTTACCTTTGTAAAGTCCCTTCTCTTTAGCTTTGTTGGAGTTGCCCTTACGAGACTTTTGGACATTGTCCTTCCCCTTAGGCTCATTGGAACCCTTGTTTTCCGGGGGCTTATTATTTCTTTTAGCCCCCGTTTGGAAATTGAGTCATGAGGCCACCATAGTATGGTGTATTACCGCCGATATGGTACGTGGCCTTTGGGAGTTGACATACTCCGCCATTTCTTCGGTTAAGCCCGCACAAAATTGTTGCTTTTGCTCTCCAAAATCCAACTTTTTAAAGACAGTGGATTTGAGTTGTAGGTCCCAAAACGTGTCTACATATTTGTGGATGGATTCATTGGGAGAGAGCTTTAAGCTTTGCCATTCGGTGAGTACTTTGTCTTTGGCATCGGTGGCCAAAAACTGCTTCATAATGGAAGCTCTTGAAGCTTTCCATGTTCGTGGAGCTTCACCGTTGGCTCGTAGGCTAGACCACCATTGCCTGGCGGACTTTTGAAAGTACATAGCTACATGGCGTAGCTTGGAGGACTCTATGAAGCCCTCATCTCCAAACTCCGCATCAAATTGCTGGATAAAGGCCAAGACTTTGTCCGTAGCACCAAAGGTACCATCATAGGTAAGGAAAGAGATGCTCTTCTCTCCCTCTTTGAATTTCTTCAGCTTGGATGACCTCTTCCATGCGGCATAGGATTTCCTTTGGCCTCTTCTTTTTGATGGTTCAAAGGTTGCACCATCACTCTCTTCAGAAGGTGAAGGATTTGAAGAAGGTGGAGAAGAGGGTGACCTCTTTCTCGCCTTTTTCTTGTCTTGATCTTCGTTGTCTTCACCATCACTTTCATAAGAGGAAGAGGATGAAGAAGAGGGTGTCCTCTTTCTCGCCTTTTTCTTCTCTTGCTTTTTATCATCCCTCTTTGAATTATGGCATGGAGAAGAGTGTGATGGTCTTCTCCGCTTTGGTGGTGATGGGGAGCGTTTAGCCCGTCGTCTTCGTGGAGCCATCTCCGCCGAGGTGGCGGGAGACTCACTTCTTTCTCGTTCCTTTGAAGGAGGCTCTTGAGTTCTCCTTTGGGAAGGAGATGCATCATCAAGAAGTAAATTCTTGAGCCCTTCGTAGGGATTCTCTTCTTCTTCCCGAATCGGAGAGAAACCTCTTTTGGGAGTCTCGCAAGGAGGCTTCCTAGGTGTTCTCTCATCATGGTGATGAGCTTGGAGAATCCCATGAGCACGGAGCTCCCGTTGCACTTCGCCTTGGAGAGATGGATTGCCCATGGCTTGTTGAAGCCTAGAAACAAGATAGTTAACAAGCATCGAAGCATCATTAGTAGCTTGCTCATGAGCAAAATCAAAGTTATCAACATTAATTTCACTCTCTTTACTATTGTCATCCATTCTAACAGCTTTTAGGTGTAAACTTTTAGGTGTACTTTGGCACTTCAAGCCCTAGTTGCTACTCCTCTTTACCCCTTTAGAAAAAGCACTCAAGCTACTGTACCCTCGGCTCAAATACCATTAACTGCAAGGAATAGAAGAGAGGGTCTTTCGACACCAAAACAGCACCGGCTCCTGTCAAGCTTCTAATAGCTCAATAGTGGTTAAGCCGTAGGCAAGCCCCGTAGGACTCCACTATTAAGACCATAGCTCTCGACGGTGATGCCCCGTTAACTGCACAAAGGCAGGAGCACTGCAAGGCAAAAAAATCCCTATTCTACTTACTCACAGGCAATTAATAATACCAACCATTTATAGCTAGCTTGAGAACCTCCCTTCTTGAGCAAGAAAAGAGAAACCTTGTGCTCTGATACCAATGTAACATTTAATGGTCTGAAAACTTATGTGTAGCGGAAATTAGCATGAACATAGTGGGCATTTTATTAGAATAGATTCCTAATGAGAATTACAAGAGTGCTTGAGTGGAGAGAGCAACAAAAAGCATAACACCTAGTTAGATAGCATCAACAATACTTTCAAAAGAGAGAGAAATAAAGCTATTGACAACAATTGAGGACCGGATTTGCATGGAGCCGTTCCCCCCTCAAAAAGGCTTTGTATTATGGTTTTTCCCATCAAGAGAGACATTGTACAATACAATTCTTTGTGTTCCTTCAAGACTAACTAGTGCAATGAAGATGAAAGCTTCATGCACTAAGCAAAACACTAAGTAAACACAACTTTAATTATCCCCGTTCTCAGACCCAAGACCTCACACACCTTCGAAGATGGTGAGAGCTAGCAGTGTATGAGAGTAGATTGAGAGGAAGAAGGAGTATCTTACGAGAAAGATGTACATCTCCTTACATAATCACTCATATTAGCATAGATTTAGCTTAGTAATTAGCTTGGTAGAGGAGATGAGCATGCATTGAATCTTGGCTCTTGGTTGGATTTGCATCCATAAGCCAAGAGTGTGTCGATGTAGGCTTCTATCTCACAAGCTTGGAGTAGGTGATGAGCTCTCCATTAAATCTTGGGAAGAGATAGTCTTCTCTTTCTTCACACATGAGATTGTGTGAGTGTGTGTGATAATGCCTTGCAAAAATCAGCCCCCTCTCTCTCTTGGGCGAGCCCCCATGCTATTTTCTCTTGCAGGCTCCCCATTGGATCTCCCCAAGTCAAGCCAATGGCTATTAAGCAGCATAAGTGATAGCCTTCTGACATGTGTCCCCCTTTCCCGTTTTGTGAGAGCTTTAGGTAATTTAATAATTAAACTAAACTCTCATTGGACCCCTTTGCCTCCTGGCCAATAGGAATCAGGCAAGCCATTGGGCTCCTGAATGCTCATTGGACCCCTTGGGAGACTGTCCAATAGTCTTCTAGGAGACTTAATTCTCATTGGTTATTTTATTAAGTGTTTTTAAATTAATTAAACTAGATTTACTCTAGCCTAATTCTCATTGGTCCACCTCCAAGGCCATCCAATAGAAATTGGGCATACCTTATGGGAATCTGGGCTAGGGAGCTGACATGTGTCCCTAATTCCCTTTGTGTAAAGGGAGCCTGTGTGTGTGTGTGTGTGTGTGACTTTCTCTCTCATCCCCTAGAAGAAGGGCTCACCCCCTCCCATGTAGGGATATGCAAGGACTTTTTAGTTACACACAAAGCATCCAATTTCCCCTAGGGTTGACCTTTGGATACAACCTTTGAATTTTGGAACCTTAGCATTTTGGAAGTCTTAATGGGCTGAACCTTAGGGTCTTTTTAGCCCATTGTTGCACATGGCTCTTTTGCAGATGGCCCCCCCTTTGGATCCCTATTTTCCCTCCTTTGGATCCCTACTGTGGCCAGTCTGCTAGCTTAACCAATATTCTAGCTTTTTCTCCCTGGCACTTCCCCACATTAAATGATCAGTTTAATATGAGAAAATCATTTAGGAGAATTAGATATTGATTATTATGACATTATAGTAATGCTTTGCAAAATGCCTACCTTTGACATGAATGACTATAGTGCAAAGAAGCTCTGGAAGTATGTACTCAGCATGAAGGAGGCACCTCCATCCATAAGTTGGCATCCGTCTGTTTAGGAATTTTGAATTCTTTAATTTCTAAGTTGTACAACTCGTATCTTTAGCACAACTTGCCATATGCAAGCAACAATCTTTTTATGTAGCTGCAATTAGACAAGTTTTGCATGAAACCAACACAATCACTATATGCATACTTTATTCCAAATCAATCTAAATTCTAATTTTGAATACTCACAATCTCAATTTTGGATTCATTCCTCGAATTGAGTTTAGAATCTAGACAACTAGCTTGTCAAGCTCAATGCAAACCAGACTCTAGTGGTGGTTGCTCTCATATGAAAAAATTATGGTTGTAACTTGTACATCAGACAATGGGCAAGCCATTTCTTGAATGTGCCCTGCTGGGTTTTCTTATATTTTAAGCAAGACAGATAGTTGAGGATCCATGAAATATATTCCTGGCTGACTTTGTGCAGGTAGCTGGCTCTTGATCAAACTACAAGAAGACAATTACTAGAAGTTATTCTCTAATCTAAGGACGAAATAAAAGTATGTTGAAGCTAGTGAAATCATCTTACATTAGGCATATATAGATAATTGAATCTATTATTTGAGCATCTTGATCCTTCAATATATTAATATCAACAAAATCTATTGCACGTCTCCTTGAACCATCTGCTAGTGGTACATCTGCTAATTAATCCTTTCTCAGAGAGATGATAAAATTTCATTGATACTGGCATTGATTTCATGCATAGCAGTGTGGCAGCCCTTAATCTCCTCTTCTAAAGCATTTGTTGATTTTTCTTTCTCTTTTAGTTTGTTCATCTCCTTGACACACCGGTTTTCCTGCTCGGCTCTGGCCCTAGTATTCATATCATGGGTGACCTCCACAATCTTCACCCCTGACTGTGGCCTTAATGGAGGAATACACAAACTTTCCTTTATTTTCTTGTCTATAAACTTTGCTAGGTTGAAGCATTATCATATCTCCACCTTACTCTTTTCAAGGTTTCACTATCCTTGTCCATAATGGTTAGCCTATGTACATGTGCTGCAACAGTAGTTGTATCAGTGAAGTATTCAAGCAAAAATCTTATGTTGCCTCTTGAAGTGCCAACAGTGCAACAAGTTTACACCTCATTGTGCTAAAACATGCATCTTCACATATTGACCCAACTAGCCTCTCAAATGGAAGCTTTGGTACAAGAAACTCAATGCATTTCTGAGCCTTCTTAATTTCCTTAAACAACTTGATGTGTCTTAGTAGCCTCTTCATCCTTGGAGCTTTTAAAATCTTCATGGGCTTTCTAGGTCTCGTCTTCTTACTAGCATTCCTTCCCCCTGCTTTAGCAACCAAACCTGAACCTTTGCCTACCTTCCTAGCAGTCGCATTTGTTCTTGCCATTTCCCTATAAGACTATAGCCTCTCTCTCTCTCTCTCTCTCTCTCTCTCTCTCTCTCTCTCTCAACCTCAACTTTTTGAATGTGGTTGTATGGCACGGTGGTGTAATTTTGAGTTTCTTTAAGACTTCCCCATGTGCCATTTGGACAATTGTCAATGATGCAACTATACTTCTCTCTCTCTCTCTCTCTCTCTCTCTCTACACATTCACTAAGGTAGACACTCTATACCTATGAATGCTTGAATTTGGTTTTTCTTGAAGAAAGACACTATGGTATGGACACATGGCCTTAAATTTTAACTTAGAACTAACTATTAGTCAAGATAGTTTTGTTAGTTAGGCTAACTTGAATATTCAATTAGTTAGTGGGCTAACTAGCACTACCTGGTTGAGACTACCTTGATGAGACCTAATTAACTCATGGCCTAACCAGATCACAAAGGAAACCTAACTAGGTTAGGCTAAGGCTAGACCCTAACATGGGATGAACTAGGCCTTAATTCCTTTTGACTTGGGGACTTGGGATGTAATAAACCCAAGGGCTTATACCCTAGGCCAACTTGAAGGCAAGGTCCTTTTGTAGGTGAGGTGACATGGGTAGTTAAGGTAGGTCGGATGGGGCAGTCATAGCATCTTTACTATAGATGAAATCTATGACAGACGCCTGGAAATTTTGTGAGGCTTGAGATAGCCTGAGTAGAGGGGATAGAAGAGCAGTCCACCTTCGTAGCATGGTGTAGAGGCTGATCTAGGGCACCTTTGATGCAGAACAAAGTAAGATACTCTGAGAAAGATGGAGGAGAAGTAGTACTTAAAGGTGAGATCACTATTTTGAGCCCATTTAGTTTCCATTTCAGTATTTTCAAACAATCATTGCTTAGTCTGTGAGCATAGTAAGGGCTTCCTTTGTGTGAGAGCCTTGTTGATTAAGATATCAAGTAAGAGTAAAGCATTTTAAGTATTAGCTTTACACCTCCTTCTTCTAAGAGCGAGTGGGTAAGTAGAATATACCTGCACTGAACTTGGAAGTTTGAAGTCTCAAACCACTTTGCCACGGCAATGAACAATGCGGTTGGACCATATCTGAGGTACTAGGACAATTATTTTATGTTTAATTTCTTCTCTAAGGTATTGAGTAGTGACTAAAATCAGGAAATGGGCATGCATGGTCTATGCGTGGTAACTATTGGTACAAGGATAGCATGTTGGATGCATTATTTAGCTGGGATGAATGACGGTATCAAGGAAATCTAGCAGGATTAACCTATCTCATAAGGATTACCAAACTTATCCTTAGGTTGGTTGTAACAAATCCAGCTAGTAAAGAGGGATTGAAAATTATGTGTGGACCTCTGATGGGATACTATTGTGGTCACTTAAATCAAATAATAAGCATGAGATTCTGTTGTTTTCTCTACAAGTTTTGTACTTGATGTAAATAAAAGAAAAATGTAACTAAAAATAGCTTGAATAGCTTAAAAAATTGGATGATTTTTTGGTATAGTACATGATCTGTTTTGGATGTTGGTATACATAAGGCATGGTTGGATTTGCTGACTTGGTTCCTTAAAAAAAGGGGATAAATTAAACTTAAAAATAAGGTGGCATAAGGATAAGAGATGTTGCTTGATATTAAAATCTGAAATGGCTAAAAAATGGTTATGATTTGAAGTCTTAAAATAAGAAGTGGTTTTTGGAAAGTTGGGACCAATGGCCTGAGACCTCCAATATAGGTGGTCCATTGAAAAAAATAGGGTAACCATCTCCGATTTAGGTGATTCCACATCTCAAGGTTCTATATAGTCCTTTGACTGAAACTATGCATCTAGATTTCCATTCCAGGTTTGTTTAGATCCCTTTTGGAGTTAGAGTGTGTTTCCATACAGAAATGCTAAGGTTTGGGTTCTGTAGATCTACATATAGGTGGTGCAAAAAACTTTTCTTTGGGTGTAGTGTGCACAAACATTGTTTAGTACAATGAAACAGGTGAATGTACGTAGATTGTGGTTACAGGTGGTAATTTACTATTTTTAGCACGTTGCTCAATGACTGTGTAAAGGATTGAAACATGTCATCCAACAATGATGGGCTTACCATGTTGTCAGTGATAAGCTAGACAAGAACCACTTACATGCTTGGAAGTTCAGAATGACCAATTTCCTTATGGGCAAAGGTTATTGGGACTACATTGTTGGAGAGCATGAGGTAGCACCGGTACTGCCAGGGGAAGGTGCAAGTGCTGCACAAATTAAGACATTTAAAGATTGCAACCAGGGAGCTCGAAAGGTCATGTATTAGCTTTTTGTCAGTGTACATGATACTATGATTGAGGATATACATGATTCTCAATCTCCTAAGGAGGCTTGGGACACTTTCTTGTCATTGGATGTGACTAATAGTAAGGCAAGGAAGCTGTAGTTGAAGATTGAGCTGAATATTGTGCAGAAGAAACATTTATCCATCAATGACTATTCATTGAAGATAAAAAAAAATTGTGAGTCAAGACAGAGTACGGTGGGTCCGAGGATCCATATGCTCATGTCTCTATGTTCAAACAAGTCTTGAGAGCTAAACAAATTGCGGATTTTCATACTCAGTATGAGGGATTCGGTACATTGGAGGGATGGACTTGGTTCCAACCATTAAATAGAGATGATTTTCCCAACATAGCACAACTCTTGCAAGAATTCACGGAGGAGTTCTCGAAAAGGGGAATCAAACACAACACAGTGTCCCAAATCTACGCTTTCAAACAGAAACAGGACAAAAAGGTGAAGGAAGCTCTGCTTCGTTTCAAACAATACATAGAGAGATGTCCTATGAGAGAGCTACCGCAAAATGAGAGATTATCAGTTCTCTTCATAGAGGGATTGAGAAATGAAACTCTAAAAAAGGACCTACATTTGAAGGGATGCACGAAATGTGAGCAAGTCTCTAGAGAAGCTCTATATCTAGTTGACAATTTTAAGGCCTATGGAGAGGTGATTGAAGATACAAACAACGCGACTAGTAGTGCCTCATCTCCGAGGAGCGAATCAACAACAAAGAGAGATGTTCAAACTCCTTGGTAACCAATCATTGATCAAGTGGTTGAGGTGGTGATTAAAAGAATAAACCAAGGCTACAAACAAAACCTAAATGTACGACAACCTCAACTGAGGATATGTAATACTTGTGGAGGGGATCATCCCACTCATGGTGCTAGCACTCAACCGAAGCTGCAACAAATACTAGGGCAACAAACACATCTTTTGAATGATGGTAGAGTAGTAGTCAACTACGCTCAACCAACGTATGTGCCACAACCCATAAAAAACCAGTACTCCATGGATGTGACTACGCTCATGTTCATAGCCAATCATGAGTATGGTTCAAAGAACATCCTCACAAGGCAAGAACAACCATCGACTGGATCACCAGCTATGAAACAAGACGTTCCATGCTATGAATGTGGAGGTGATTATTGGGCACGAAGTTATCCAAACAAGTGTCCAAAAATCAAATTATTTGTATTTTGTGAACGTTGTGGGATAGACCATCTACACCAACACTGTGCTAAAAGTCCAAATTACTGGGGGAAAGCAACAATGAAAGTTGTAGGCATGATGCCTTCTTCAAGTGGATCCAAGGTAGAACCTTCCATTCCTTTAAATGTGATGACTCAAGCTCAATCTCAAGAAGCTGCTAAAAACACAATCGTTGAGGAGGAAACCACATTGCCGATCCAAACCAAAATTGAGAACATATCGGTGAGAACAGGAAGAAAATCATGGAAAGCCAAACGAGATAAAATGAAAGCAAAGAGGCTGAAGGAGAAAGCTGCTTTGGAAATTGAACTAAATCAAACAAAAGAACAGCTTAGACGAGAGAAACAAAGCAAGAAAAATGCAAGGGACCTAAAAAGTCAAAGACTAACTTGGGAGGGTCATTCCTGGTCGACAAAGTCTTTGAGCCTTTAGATGCAATTTTGAAAGCTTATGATGCTAGGTTAAAGACCAACCAAACCCAAGCGGATAGATGGCTCAAATATCCTCATCCAAGGTATGAAAAAGAGAGGTTGCAAATGTGCAAGGGGCTCATCAAAAAGGCCCAAACTCTTATGGAACCAGTTCTAGATGCTCCAAAAATGGAGGTGCTAATCTGCAAAAAACTCCAGGAATTGAAAAGTCGTGATATTGTAAACAAAGAAGAAGAGCCAAGAGTTGAGGCACCTTTAGATACAAGGGGAGTAGCCAATACCACAGATAGGGTGGGCTCACAAGTAGTGATGCCTATTCCTTAGGTAGAAGAACCGTGGCCACAATCCTTATGGAAATCAATCAAAAACCAAAAAGATGGTAGTGCTACTTTACAGTCAGCACCTATCCCTGAGATAAACATGGATCATGAATTTTTGCCAAGAGATATATGATCTCTATATGGGGATGTCGGGTTTGTCGCATCTGAAGAGAGTAAACCACGCTCTTTAAAGACTTTGCCATCTTTCATAGGAGAACTTGAAACAAAATTGGAGGTTAAAATGGTACCTTCTCAGTGGAAAGCCACACCAAAAATGATGGATACCAAGAGCTTGCATGAATTGATGTCTTCTCTTATACAATGCACACTTTATCTCTTAGAACTACTAAAAATTAGACCTCATCTATGGGGCCAAATGGGCAAAAACCTGGGGCTGAAAATCCCTTTACATGACCAACTTGCAAACAAAAACATGGATGACACCTTGCTTAAGAATCCACAGACAAAGCCAGTACCAATAAATAAGGTGGGTGACTACTGTGAAGGAGAAAAAGGAAACACCACCTTATCACTTGAGTACAAAGGAGTAAAGATGATTGCTATATTAGATAGTGGGGTAGGAATTTCCATTGCAACCAAAGACATATGGAAAAAATGGGGAAAGCCTGCTCTTACAAAAACTCGAATGAGATTGCAATTAGCAGATTGATACGTTGAGAGATGAATAGGAATATTAGAACAAATCATTGTTGTATCCTCGTGTGGCATAGAGTATGAGCACACCTTTGCCATAATGAATTTTGACAAGAGCAGCAACTTTGAAATTATATTGGGCAGACCATTCATGCGTCAACTCAAAGTGGTACAAGACTGGGGCTATGACTATATCTACTTGAGACACAAAGAGATCACTACAAAAATCAGTATCAAAGATCATAGTTATAGAGATGTAGAACGAACCCTAGGGAAAGAATTAAACTCCACAACTAATTTGGAAAGCAAAGCACATATTTGGATGTGCGGAGCTCCTGAGAGTGGAAGTCTTAGAAAGGAATATTGCATCCTAGAGCGTTTAGTAGAAGATGAGACATGTGTACCAGAGCCATTTTCAGAGGAGTTATTTGAACCCTTTGGATGGGATCAAATACTCGCCACTCTTGATGGGTGTGTGAATGAGGTGACCCTTACTAAATTTTGCGATGAAGATGGGTATGATATAACTCCTTTGTTTATGATAAAGGTGTTGAAGGAAGCTAACAAGTTTTGTGAGTGTGAAAGCAAAAAAGTTGAGACCGATGGCTATGACTTGGAGACTCTCTCCCATACGAGAGGAGGAATCCAAGGAGCAGGAAAGCAATGAAACTTTAAGTTCCTTTGAAGATGTAGCTCCACAAAGACGGCGGTCTAAACGATCGCCAACTCCTCCCAAGAGGAAAAGATCAACAAACAGTCCTTCTCCTCGTCAGTCCAAAAGGGAAAAGAGGAAACAAAGGAAGAAAAGGGCAAGAAAGAGGTCACCCTCTTCTCCTTCTTCTTCACCTTCCTCCTCTTCCGATGAAAGCTATAGCTATTCTCCTAGAGAATACAAGAGGGGAGGACATCACAAAACATACCTTGCATGGCAAAGGTCACAAAAGCTGAAGAAGTTCAAAGAGGGAGGAAAGAGTATCTCTTTTCTCACCTATGATGACACCTTTGGTGCCACCGACAAAGTATTGGCCTTCATCCAACAATTTGATGCGGCCTTTGGAGACGAGGGCTTCAGAGAGTCCTCCAAGCTACACCATGTAGCTATGCATTTCTAGAAATCAGCTCGTCAATGGTGGGCTAGCCTCCGTGGCAACAACGAAACCCCAAAGACATGGAAAACTCTACGAGTTTCCATCATGAAGCAATTTCTTGCAAGCGATGCAAAGGACAAAGTACTCACCGAATGATGCACTTTGAAGCTTCTCTCACATGAGTCTATCCACAAATATGTACACAAGTTTTGGGATTTACATCTCAAGGCTACTGTCTTCCAAAAGATAGACTTTGTCGAGCAAAAGCAACAGTTATGTGCAGGATTACCTAAAGAGATGGCGAATATGTCAACTCTCAATGGCCTGGTTCTATCACCGAAGTAATCCATCACACCATGGTTGCTTCACGCATCAATTTCCAACAAGGGGCTAGAAGGAATGTCAAGCCCATGGAAAACAAAGACAAAAATGATGCAAAGGGGAAAACCAATGCCCAAAATTCTTCCCAAAGTACTTCCAACAACAACAACAACAACAACAACAACAACAACAACAACAATCGATCCAAGGAGAAGGGAGTTTACAAAGGCAAAAACAAACTCTCTCTTGAAGAGCTTGAAGCTTTTCGCAAAGACCATAAGTGTTTTAAGTGTGGGGAGCAAGGACATGGCTATCGTTCTTGCCCCAAGTAGAAAGCTCGCAATGAGACTCCTAGGGCTTCCACCATCGAAGCTCCAAAAGAGGATGCTCATTGCAAAGGATCATCTCTCTCCTATGCTTGGGGAAAGGTAAGGGAGCATGATGCATTCATCCTGTTTGACCCTGGCTCTACTCACAACTTCCTATCAACGGAGTTGGCCACCAAGTTGGGCATTCAAGCTTTTGAGATGCGAGATATTGTAGCAGTTGACACAGCTTTCAAGGGACAGCAAGCCTCTGTTACTCCCTTGATTGGGAAGTTGAGGCTTCAAGTCCAAAGCTATGTCCCAACAAAGAAGACTTTTTCATCTCTTCTCTCCAGCATGAGGATGCTATCCCAGGGGTGCCATGGTTTGATCGCATGGATTCCAACATAAAGTTCCCTGAAAGGAGAATCTACTTCACCTACAGGGGAAATAACATGTATATAGATGCTAGTGAGTGTGGTCACACTATACCACTTTCGATAAATCAATGAAGATCTCAGTTTTTGCGTACATGATTTTTTTCAAAGAGTCCCTAAAAGATCCTAATGTTTTATCAAATGTAGATGGTAGGAATCAAGAAGAGTTAGACTTGTCTAATTTTCTAAAAGGATTCCAAGGTGTGTTCATCGATGATATCCCTATGGAACTACCTCCAAAACGAGGGGATGATGACCATTGCATTGAGATCCTTCCAGAAAGCTCACCGCCTAACAAGCCTCCTTATCGCATTTCTCAAGATCAACAAGAGGAGATCATGAGGCAAGTACAAGAATTGGTTGACAAAGGGATGGTGAGGCCTAGCTCCTCTCCATTTTATTCTCCAGTCCTTCTAGTGCAAAGAAAGATGGTACATACTGTATGTGTGTGAACTATTGAGCACTAAACCATATCACTACCAAAAACTGATTTCTCGTGCCTCGGGTAGAAGATCTATTTGATAAGCTACAAAGTCCTACCTACTGCAGTAGGATTGACCTTAAAAGTGGCTATCATCAAATAAGGATAGTGGATGACTATATTCTAAAGACCGCGCTTCATACAACGTTTGGCCTTTATGAATATCTAGTTATGCCTTTTGGCTTGACTAATGCTCTAGCCACATTCAATTTTCTAATGGAGAAAATATTTAGACCCTTTCGCAAATTCACTAGAGTGTTCTTTGATTATATCATCATCTATTCCAAGTCCTTGGAGGAACATAAGCAACATCTCCAAGTGATTTTTCAAGCATTGAGGGAGAACAAGCTTTTTCTCAACCAAAAGAAAAGCGATTTTTTCCTCCAAGAGATTCAATACTTAGGTCATATCATCTCTCAAGATGGTATCCGTCCTTCAAGAAAGAGCTTATAGACGTTCTACATGCCCTAGACACATGGAAGCATTATTTATTGGGGACTCCATTTATTCTATGAATAGACCACTAAAGTCTCAAGTACTTCATGAGGCAAACCAAGCTTTCCAATAAATAAATGAGGTGGGAAAATTTTCTTTCGCAATTTAATTTCCATATTCCTTACATTGCTGGTAAGCACAATCAAGTGGTTGATGCACTTTCATGACGACCAAAAGTTAATGCGGTGTCTACAGCTACTCACAATGATCTATCTTCTATGATAGATGAGTATGCTATTGACCCTAACTATAGAGACATAATGTCAGCCCTTGCTTTGGGTAAAAAAGAGGAACCATTTACCTCGTAGGATGGTTATCTTCTCCACGGCAATAGGCTATGTGTTACCCACTCCCTTCGCGAGAAAGTCATGTATGAATCCCATGCTCCTCCCTATGCGGGCGGCATAGAGGCATTCAACCTACTCTCCGAGGAGTAGAAACGTACTTCTATTGGCCTATCATGAAATGGACATACAAGAGTATGTTTCAAAATGTGTAGTATGCCAAAAGATCAATATGATAGAGGAAGCAACCTGGATTACTCCAGCAATTGCCTATCCCAAATTCACCATGGGAGAGTATATCCATGGATTTTATCTTTGGATTACCCAAGTCTATCATGGGAATACGAGAATATGGACAATAGTCGACAAGTTTATCAAGCAAGCACACTTTGTTCCTGTCAAAGAAACTATTAAGGCACACCAAATGGCAACTCTCTTTATATCATAGATTTTCAAACACAATGGATTACCAATTGTTACATCCATCGTGTCAGATAGAGATCCTAGAATGACTAGTAATTTTTGGAAAGGTCTCTTTGAAAATCTAGGAACAAGATTGAATTTCTCAGCGGCCTATCACCCACAAACGGATGGCCAAAGTGAGATAGCCAATCTTACAATACTTGATCTACTAAAGACTTATGTTACAGAAGTAGATCAATGCTCACAATGGGAAAAGTACTTACCTCTTGTAAAGTATACTTACAATAATACTGTACATACTTCTAGGGAAAAGAACCTTTTGAAATAATTGAGGGAAGACCTAAAAGTCCCTTGCTACTTAAAGTACATGGGAAGATCTTTGCTGCCAATGAGTATAGCCGTGACCTACAAGAATCTTTTCAAAAGATTAAGGAGGCTATATCCATCTCTCAACAAAGGCAAAAAGCTGCTACGGACAAGCACAGAAGGGTCTTAACGTTCAAAGAAAATGATTGGGTCTTACTTAAGTTTCGTGAGGCTCGATTGAGGCAAACGACAAGCAAAAATACTAAGGGCCATCAAAAGTATTATGCTAAGCAAGTTAAAAGATACCTTTCCAAATCTTGAAGCCCATCAATGAGATGGCTTAGCAATTCAAGTTGCGCAACCATTGGCTCATACACAATGCTTTTCATGTGACCCTACTTAAGCCCTACAAAGGAGAGCCACCAAGTGAACCAATTATTGAAGACCCTCCCGAATTTGAAGACCAAGAAGAGGTACGGTGCTACAACCCGAAGCTATCCTTTAGCATGAAGACAAGGTACTACAACATGGTAAGATTATCCGAAGGTATCATATTACGTTCAAAAATTATCCTTTTGAAGATGCTAGATGGATGCAAGGAATATAGCTTAAGGATAGTATGAACCTTGTCAATGCTTACAATGCTACATTAGAGTAACTAAATTTACAAATTTCTTTTCAATGACCAATGATTTTGTCTTATAATACTAGTTTTGTTTTCATTGTGCACAAATTTAAATAGGATGCATGCTTAGAATCATGTTTGTGATGACGACGTCTCTTAAACCAAGTAGAATTTGTCACTCTACTTGGGAGAATGAAATGGACTAAAGAGAAGACATGATTGCGACAACTATGTCTCCCAAGCACCAAATGGATTAGTCATCCATCTTGGAAAGATGTCATAGGGTAAAGAGGGATCCTCTACCCGCTAAGATTGACTAATGACTAAGGCTTCATCTCTTCTACCTCATAGTCGAGGACGACTATGATTTCAAGAGAGAGGTAATGTCATAATGTAACAGTTAATGGCCTAAAAACTTGTGTGTAGCGAAAATTAGCATGAACATAGTGGGCATTTCATTAGAATAAATTCCTAATGAGAATTACAAGAGTGCTTGGGTGGAGAGAGAAACAAAAAGCATAACACCTAGTTAGATAGCATCAACAATACTTTCAAAAGAGAGAGAAATTAAGCTATTGACAACAGTTGAGGACCGGATTTGCATGGAGCCGGTCCCCCCTCCAAAAGGCTTTGTATTATGGTTTCTCCCATCAAGAGAGACATTGTACAATAAAATTCCTTGTGTTCCTTCAAGACTAGCTAGTGCAATGAAGATGAAAGCTTCATGCACTAAGCAAAACACTTAGCAAACAAAACTTTAATTATCCCCGTTCTCAGACCCAAGACCTCACACACCTTCGAAGATGGTGAGAGCTACCAGGGTATGAGAGTAGATTGAGAGGAAGAAGGAGTATCTTATGAGAAAGATGTACATCTCCTCACATAATCACTCATCTTAGCATAGATTTAGCTTAGTAATTAGCTTGGTAGAGGAGATGAGCATGCATTCAAGCTTGGCTCTTGGTTGGATTTTCATCCACATGCGAAGAGTGTGTTGATGTAGGCTTCTATCTCACAAGCTTGGAGTAGGTGATGAGCTCTCCATTAAAGCTTGGGAAGAGATAGTCTTCTCTTTCTTCACACATGAGATTGTGTGAGTGTGTGTGTGATAATGCCCTGCAAAAATCAGCCCCCTCTCTCCATTGGGCGAGCCCTCTTGCTATTTATTCTTGCAGGCTCCCCATTGGACCTCCCCAAGTCAAGCCAATGGTTATTAAGCAGCATAAGTGATAGCCTTCTTACATGTGTCCCCCTTTCCTCTTTTGTGAGAGCTTAATCAATTAAACTTAATTGATTTAAATGAATTAAATCCTCATTGGACCTTTCCCCATTCTGACCAATAGGAATTAAGTAGCCCATTGGGCTGCTCAATTCCTATTGGACCCCTTCACAGGCTGTCCAATAATCATCCAGGAGACTTAATTTTCATTGGTTCTTTTTATTAAGTGTTTTAAAATTAATTAGGCTAAATTTACTCTAGCCTAATTCTCATTGGTCCACTTCAAGGGCCATCCAATAGGAATTGGGTACACCTTGTGGGCATCTGGCCTAGGGAGCTGACATGTGTCCCTCATTCCCTTTGTTTAAAGGGAGCTATGGAAACCGCATTCACTCGGCCGTCTTGAGAGTGCATCAGCTACTTGATTATGCTTGCCAGCAATGTGAGCAATATGAAAATGAAATTGCGAAAGGAAATTTGCCCACCTCATTTGTTTGTCGGAGAGCTTGGTCTGCGTCATGAAGTACTTAAAACATTGGTGATCCGTTCGCAGAATGAAAGGAGTCCCCAATAAATAGTGCTTCCATGATTCTAAGGCATGTAGAACTGCAAGGAGTTCCTTTTCATATAGGCCTAGATCTTGCTCAACAGGGTCGAGCCTTCGACTCTCATAGCCTATGGCGTGCCCTTCTTGGAGCAAAACAGCTCCAAGGCAATCACCACAAGCATCACATTGGACCTCAAATGGTTTTGAGAGATCCGGTAGTGTAAGAAAAAGTTGAGAGATAAGCTTTTCTTTAAGCTTTTCGAAAGCATTGTTCTCCTTAGCAGACCATGTGTACCTAACGCTTTTCTTTGTTAGGTCATGTAATGGTCCCACAATTTGTGAGAACTTTTCTATGAAGCGTCTATAGTATGCACACATACCTATAAAGCTTCTTAGTTCATGAAGATTCCTTGGTTTAGGCCATCCTTTTATTACCTCTAACTTTGATGGATCCATTTGGATGCCATCTTGAGAGATAATGTGACCTAAATACTGAATCTCTTGCAAGAAAAATTCACTTTTCTTTCGATTAACATAAAGTTTATTTTCTCTCAAAACATGAAATATTATCTGGAGATGTTGCTTGTGTTCGTCTAATGAATTAGAGTAGATGATAATATCATCAAAGAACACTCCACTGAAGGTTCGATGACGCCTGAACAGCTTCTCCATCAAGCGGTTGAATGTGGCTGGTGCATTGGTCAAGCCAAAAGGCATGACAATGTATTCGTAAAGACCAAATGTGGTGCGAAATGCGGTCTTTACAATATCTTGATCAACTATCCTTATTTGATGATAGCCACTTTTAAGGTCAATCCTACTGAAGTAGGTCGATCATTGTAGCTTATCAAATAGGTCTTCTACCCGTGGAACGGGAAACCTATTTTAGTGCTCTATAGTCGACACACATACGACATGTGCCATTTTATGGGCTTTGATAGTCTTTTTGACAGGTATAAAATGAGCATGTTTACTGAACCTGTCTACTATCGTCCATATTCCCGTATTCCCATGGATAGACTTAGGCAATCCAAAGATAAAATCCATGGATATGCTCTCCCATGGTGAATTAGGGATTGGCAAGGGTTGAAGCAAAGGTTTGAAGCAATCCAAGTTGCTTCCCTCTATCAAATTTTGTCTTTTGGAAAACCACACATTTAGAAACATACTCTTGTATGTTCACTTTCATGGTACGCCAATAGAAATATGTTTCAATTCCCTTTAAGGTAGACTGAATCCCTCTATGCCCCGCATACGGTGGAGCATGAGATTCATACATGTGACTTTCTCACGTAGTGAGTTAGTAACGCATAGTCTATTTCCATAGAGAAGATAACCATCTTGTAAAGTAAATGGTTCTTCTTTCTTCCCTAATGCAAGGGCTAAAATCACATCTCTAAAATCGGGATCAATACCGTACTCATCTATCATTGAAGATAGATCATTGTGAGTTGCTATGGAAACGGCATTCGCTCTCGGCCGTCTTGAGAGTGCATCAGCTACTTGATTATGCTTGCCAGCAATGTGAGCAATATGAAAATGAAATTGCGAAAGGAAACTTGCCCACCTCATTTGTTTGTCGGCGAGCTTGGTCTGCGTCATGAAGTACTTAAGACTTTGGTGATCCGTTCGCAGAATAAAAGGAGTCCCCAATAAATAGTGCTTCCATGAGTCTAAGGCATGTAGAACTGCAAGGAGTTCCTTTTCATATATGCCTAGAGCTTGCTCAACAAGGTCGATCCTTCGACTCTCATAGCCTATGGTGTGCCCTTCTTGGAGTAAAACATCTCCAAGGCAATCACCACAAGAATCACATTGGACCTCAAATGGTTTTGAGAGATCCGGTAGTGTAAGCACAGGTTGAGAGATAAGCTTTTCGAAAGCATTGTTCTCCTTAGCAGACCATGTGTACCTAA
This sequence comes from Adiantum capillus-veneris, assembly GCF_014529385.1. Taxonomy (NCBI): domain Eukaryota; kingdom Viridiplantae; phylum Streptophyta; class Polypodiopsida; order Polypodiales; family Pteridaceae; genus Adiantum; species Adiantum capillus-veneris. The sequence continues at coordinate 119,971,658 of NC_140949.1, read as the reverse complement.
CGCTTTTCTTTGTTAGGTCATGTAATGGTCCCGCAATTTGTGAGAACTTTTCTATGATGCGTCTATAGTATGCACACATACCTATAAAGCTTCTTAGTTCATGAAGATTCCTTGGTTTAGGCCATCCTTTTATTACCTCTAACTTTGATGGATCCATTTGGATGCCATCTTGACAGATAATGTGACCTAAATACTGAATCTCTTGCAAGAAAAATTCGTGCTTTTCTTTCGATTAACATAAAGTTTATTTTCTCTCAAAACATGAAATATTACCTGGAGGTGTTGCTTGTGTTCGTCTAATGAATTAGAGTAGATGATAATATCATCAAAGAACACTCCAGTGAAGGTTCGATGAGGCCGGAACAGCTTCTCCATCAAGCGATTGAATGTGGCAGGTGCATTGGTCAAGCCAAAAGGCATGACAATGTATTCGTAAAGACCAAATGTGGTGCGAAATGCGGTCTTTACAATATCTTGATCAACTATCCTTATCTGATGATAGTCACTTTTTAGGTCAATCCTACTGAAGTAGGTCGATCCTTGTAGCTTATCAAATAGGTCTTCTACCCGTGGAACGGGAAACCTATTCTTGATAGTGATCCTATTTAGTGCTCTATAGTCGACACACATACAATATGTGCCGTCTTTCTTTTGCACTAATAGCACCGGTGAGCAAAATGGAGATGAGCTAGGCCTAACCATGCCCTTCTCAACTAACTCATGCACTTGCCGCATAATCTCCTCTTGTTGAGCTTGAGATACTCTATAAGGAGTTTTGTTAGGCGGTGAACTTCCTGGAAGAAGTTCAATTGCACGGTCATCATTACCTCGTTTAGGAGGTAGCTCACAAGGGATGTCGTCAATAAAAAAATCTTGAAACCCCTTGAGAAAATTGGATAACTCTAATTCCTTTTGGTTGCTTTTATTTTCTTTTGCTAAAGCATTAGGTTCATTTTGAGAATCTTTAACAAAAATCATGTACACGGAAATAGAGCTCTTTATTGACTTGTTGAAAGATGCTGTATGTACAATGGGGATAGTGTTACCCATTTCCTTAGCATCTATATACATGTCTTTTTCCCTGAAGTTAAAGGAGATTCTCCTTTTAGGAAATTTAACATCGGCAGCCAGGCGGTCAAACCATGGTGCCCCTAGGATTACATCCTCATGCTTGAGAGGAGAGATAAAGAAGTACTCTTTGTCCACATAGCCTTGGACATGAAGCCTCAATTTCTCCATCAAGGGAGTGACTGAAGCTTCTTGCCCCTTGAAGGCACTGTCTGCGGGTAGGACATCTCCCATCTCGTAGGATTGTATGCCTAGCTTGGTGGCCAACTCTATAGATATAAAATTGTGAGTAGAACCAGGGTCAAAGAGAATAAAAGCATCATGTTCTCTTACCTTTCCGCAAGCATGTCATAGAGGAGATCCTTTGTGATGAGTTTGGTTAGTCTCCTCCTCTTGGATTTCAACGAAGGAAGCTGTAGGAGGATCTTGACGGTTGTTCTTTTGGGGACAAGCACGGTACGCATGCCCTTGTTCGCCACACTTGAAACACCGGTTATCCTTGCGATAACGCTCAAGCTCTTCAGGAGAGAGTTTGTTCTTACCTTTGTAAACTCCCTTCTCTTTAGCTTTGTTGGAGTTGTCCTTACGAGACTTTTGGACATTGTCCTTTGCTGGACGGGAGCGACTCACACACCCATGAAGTGCATGCAAACACTACCTAGATCAACATAATGTCAATCGAGAACAGAGATGACACGATAGGCACACGGAGGAAATCTCTCTAGCTTGTCAGTCTGAGACCATCCTACACATACAACACTCTGGAAGGCCAACTAAACCACAATCAAGAACCTCACTGCTCTCAACTACACCAGCTAGCCACATACACACATACGGAAGGTAACTCACCTAATCATGCCAGATTCCTACGAAACTTAAGGAACACCATCCCCTCACTAGGATACACCTGTCCCTAAGCTTCTACACTCAAAACCCTCACTCTAAACCCATCTACGGAAAATGCGTAGGATGACAGAGCAAAATTTTGAAAGTGCTCGAAACTGAAATTTATGAGTACCTATGTGTAGCTTATGTCTCCACGATTCTATAGACTACTAGCACGCAGAAAATAGACATCGTTTGATACACTTACGACCACAAATAGCTCATAGATGTGTTGGCGTGTGCGCTTCGTCTCGCGTGGAATGCTTGGTGTTGTCGCGTAGCTCTCCTCGAGCCTACAACAATGGTGCATTCGGATCTCCAATGTGTTGAGCGAGACAGGCGTAGCAAGAGGATGAAGCTCACGCTCACTCTCTTTCTCTCTCACACACAGTAGATGGCAGCGCTAAAAGTTTGATTATGATAAAAGTCTTCTTGACAAAATGACCTAGGTACCTTATATACTAAGGCTACCTTAGGTTTAACCAAAAATGGGGTTGAAAGGGTCAAATGGCTTTGTATTTACAATCTAGAAGTGCCATTGCACCCCGGCTTCTGAAACTAGAATAACTACTCATTACAAATGACGTTTATAGCCATAATCCGCAGCATTTCATAACTCGCAAAAGATAAGACTTTGGTACGAAACTTGAGTTATGTTGTGTTGTTGACCCAGCGGTCAACATTCCCCCCTTTCGCGTTCATGTCGTCCCCAACATGACCTGATTGTCGATGGCAATGTGGTCTTTGCTGTCGTTTTGTTGTTGGAAAGAAAGTATAGACTATAGCCTTTGCAGTAGCTTGTCTTGTTGTCCAATCCGATGTACAGAGTCTTCGCATGATTCAGGAAAATCATAATTGATGACGAACTTGATGTCTTTCACATCCACGCTCCGAGCTGCAACATCTATTTCTGTCATTATAGGTCTACTGCCAGATCTAAATTTAAAAAGAATCAATGTCGTTTAACTTGACTCTTATCATCATGGATAGAGAAAGCTCCATCCATCATTTGCTCCAGCAAATCTGTCAATTCGGAGTATTTGTGATTCTCAGAAACAACTTCTACAATCTGTAGAATTGAGTGATTGGCTTTCTGATCTTGTGAGCCAATGACAACTTTGTAAGGATTTTGTAGAAATTGTATGGCTAAACCCTTAACTTCTTTAGGCCAAGTTGCACTCCAATGCAAAGTCTGTCTGTCAGGCCGAATCCAAGACTTAATTATTCTAATTTGAGGTTCAAAACCCTGCTGAGCATTCGTTGTGCATGATCAAGGACAAGCTTTTGAGATCCTCTGATTACCCTTATGTCTGCTTTTCTTCATTGGGGACTTCTTTGTTCCTGTGCAATCATGCTGTTAGTGTTGTCTGCAGCTTTGTCATTGTAGGCCATTCTTCGACTCGCCATTGAGGAGAAGTATGCTATGATCTGAAATTGGTGCTCCAATTCATTTGTCAATTGTTTTGAGTAGCATTTCCCTATTTTTGATGTAGAAGGAGTATGTACAAGAGGATGGTGATAGGTGTCTTTAGATTAGGGTCTAAAACCTGCATGACCAAAGGGAAAAAACCCGGTGGAAAAAAATGCCTTTGGTATACACTCTTATTGGAGTTGAGCAGTTGAACATGAAGTACATGTTCATGAAGGGTGAGTGCTTGGGTGAAACACGGAAAGAGTGCCTGATGCAAGTGCCAATTATGGGACACTCTATATGCATATGAAAAATTTGTCAACAAAAGCATGCAATGTGAAAGAAGGAGATGATGGGTGTTTCGAGGAATAAATGTAGCACATGTGACATCAAAAGATGTCTCAATAGCTTCCACCTTTCCAAGAAGGGTTTTTGATGTAGAAGTTTCTCCACTCGTATCTCACTGTGCTTAGTACGTGAGTGTCTTTTGGAGCAGTACCTATACCAGCATGAGCGACACAACGTAAATATGCTCAACTCTTCCAGCTTGAGCAGTACCTAGAATAGCTAAGACGCTTAGACCACAGAGAATATTACTTGAAGCTTTGGGACTAACACCTCACTCATTTTGTGGCGTAGCTACTCGAATCTGACTTGTATGACTTTTCGGTTGCATGTTGACACGACTTTGTGACAAGTTCTTTGACTGTTGTAGTGGCTGCTGAAACATACTTCGTGAAGTTTCATCGTTTTCCTGTACCTTCTGCTCTTTGTAGTGCTCAGGCCTCTCGTCAGTCTTTTCTTCGTTTGGATTATGGATTTTTTAATTTTTTCTTAATAATAAGCATAGAAAATCTTAAAACAACTCAACAAAATAAAATCATTCAAATAGAAATCTAAATGATATGTACACTATACACATGTCCCTAGGGGCTCATATACGGATTTTGTCCCCATACTCCTTAGTAACACTACTATGAGGGCATATACTCTAAATTTCGTCAAAAAATTATCACAATAAAACGCAAAATTTCAATGCATCTCACAAAACATTGCCCTCTAATAGTCATAATGTTAGGTCCACATTTAGAATGCCTCCCCCCTTCCTATTTGGAGTCATCCTTTACGACAGGGTATCGCAAAGGGTATGTGTTGTGCTTGGGCAAGTAAAAGTTGTGCCTATGCAGGCCTTGTAATGTAGCCCTATTATGCATACACAATCAATGCATGGAAAAGATTTATGTTGTGCAAGATGTGGGTATAAGTAATTTGCTTATTGGCATTTGTTGGTGAGGCTTCCTTTTCTAAGCAATGTAATGGTCTTTGAAGCTCCTGTATTGTTGCTTGATTGAAGCGACTTGCTCTCTTCTAACTATACTGTAATCGTAGGAAGAATTGTAAGAATTCAAGCGGCGATGCACTGACAGCAGTGTTGTTGTTCTTCTTTGGGACCCATTTATTTGCGATTATTGGCTGTTTTGTTGCTGACGCTCGTTTGGGAACCCATACTTGCCCGTGCTTCGTTTCTGTTTGAAGAGACTTCTTTGGGATCCACCTTTTTGGTGTGTGAGTCGACAGTGGTCTTTGCTTCGGCCCTTGTACGCTTGGTTGGTGACAGGATTACCATGGTTGTTTTGGAATCCAAATGAATTCCTGACTATTTTGTGCTTGAATCAACTTCTTTGGAGCCCAAACCTGAGTTGTGAAAGCTTGAAACTTTGTGATATTCTTACCCGTTCGTGCACTCTTTCCTTGTTTTTGTTTTGGTGTTGGATCTTGTGATTTGTCATTAGAGATCTTTGTCTTCTTGATCCATATCTTTTTTTGGCCGATCTGGATTTTTGGTATCCAGATTTGTCGAGCTTTTTGGCTTTGACTTGTTGTCCTGCTCTTTTGACCTGTCATGGTTGTTGCTAAAGGGGTTGATGATAGTGATGGCCTGAGTTGATGATAGGTGATGTCGTAAGATTCATCACTATCGCTACTATCCTCAGCAAGGTTGACTTCTTATACTTTCCCTTGATTTTTTGGCTGGTAGTGGAAAGTTACTATTTGTTTGCTCGTGGGTGGTAGTTTCTTGGAGGACTTTTCTAGCCCATTGATTAGTGCATTGTTAGCTCGTTTCTCTGGTCGTATTCCTCCTAGCTGGTGATAACCGTTTTTCGGCTCTCCGTAATTGCCATAGTGAGTTAACCCACCCTACCAAAATCATCCAAACACTGTGGCTATCCCTACCATTTCACTATATATAGGTGTGTGTGAGTTAGGGGACTTTTCCCATATTTTCTTAAAAACCCTCAGCTAGCTAGTCACTGGGCTAGTTGAGCCAACAAAATATAAAAATATAAAAAATATAAGTATCTTATGGCCCATTTGTGTGTAAATATTTCATTGTATATAGGGCCTAAATAAAAGGATTTTTCATAATTATTTTGGTATTTATTTAAATATTTCAACCTATGGTGTGTTATTTATGCTATGTACATTGACTCACCATTACCATATTTTTTCTTACCATTTTGCATACTCTTTATTCCATATAAAAATAATTTCATGCAAGCTTCTCTTATTTTTGGTGTAACTCTATCCCCAACAAAAATCCAAAAAAACTAGTTTTACTTATGTGTATATTTTTTCACTATTGTAATTTTTCCTTCCTACATCTATTCTCTTTTACTCTCATAAATTAGAACACCAAAAATATTCATCTTTTTATGGTAGACTTATAATGAGAGATTTATTTTGACCCCTTTATATTTTTTCCACCTATATTATTTATATTTGACATGTATATATATTTTTAGACCCCCTAAATATTTGATTTTCTTAGTTGTACTATTCACTTATATCATGATCTCAACAATATCTTCAATTATAGACCTACCAAATAAGGTCAAGGGTATGTGGCATACATGCATGCACCATGGGGAGCTCACTCTTGAAGGTATTCAAAAGAATCATCCAAAGAAGGACCTCACAAGGACCTTGTGCAGTGGAAAAAACAATCGGTTTTGCCGAATTTTTAAAGATCACATGCTCCCCGAATTTGGAAAGGTGATACAAACAAAAGTTGTAGCTCGTGAGCTGAACTTTCACCTCAAATTTTTTCATATTTGTTTGAGCTACGAGCTGTGAGCTATGATTTTATTGGTGGACCCCAGTTTGCCCATGCTATGCAGCCACACGTACTTCCTCTTCCACTTTATCCTTTTCCTCTTTCACACACACTCCTCCCTCTCCTTCCCTCTCCCAAACCTGCAACTCCCATGTCCTAATTCACCCTCTTCACCATTGCCACATCTCTCACACCTCCATAGCCTTCATCCTCCATTTCTACACCCTATGTGTCCCCCTTTCTCTCTACATATATGTCCATATTACCATACTCTCTTCAGCTTTGTAAAGAACTTCAAAAAATCAGCAAAAATCCAAGGATAACCTCTGCAAATGAAGGCTTTTATCATGAATTTTCCAAGGTTTGAAGATAACATAGCTTCATCGACACGCGTTACTTCGCCATGCTGGCCGCTTCTTCTACTGGTGTTGTAAAGAGGTGAATTTCAACTTCTCCAAGCTTCAACCTTGCTTTACAAGCTTATCCCTTCTCTAACTTTTCTCATCATATATCTCACCATTTGGTGAATGATTTTGTAAATATTTTGTAGTGATAATTACTAACTACTAACCACTAACCTTATTGTAAAATGCACCCTCTACTAGAGTAGGCACTCCCAAATTATTCACTCAATCCTCTCTTCTATCATCCTCAATAATTCTCTTCCCTTGAGCCCACAGCCATGTGACTCAAAGGACAAGAGAGGCCCACCCTCATTTATAAAATTAAAAAAAAATGCATAATCTTTTATTCCTTCAAATAAACTTGATTAGGTCTAATCCAAATCGGGGCTTCTAAAACCTATAAATAGAGCCCTTCTCTCCCTTGTAAATCATCACATGATCACACTACACCACACCATTCTCAACACATAGCACACCACTCTTCAAGCCTAGTTGTGTAGAGTGTGTGCATCGTGAGTGCTCTATTCCATCATTACACATAGGTGCATGGAGAAGCTTGAAGTTAGTTATGCCATCTAGAGGAGTGGACTGTATTCCATACTCTTCACCACACTTGTAGCCTACTCTTGTGCATAAATAAGATTATAGTTTTGGGTGCAATTGTATGCTGCAACTACGACTCTTCTCTCCAAATTGACTTGATAAGTTGGCTCATCAGGTGGTTGAAGGTATATTGTCCTTGAAGTTTGTTGTGCCATTTCATGCTTGGTGGTTTGAGGTCTTGTTGAATTGTTTGCCTAAAAGGTAAATTGTAAGAGGGTGCTCGGTGAGAGGGCTCCCGTGACCCTAAGACAATTTGTGTATTGGCAACAAGGTCAAGTTTTGTGTTGTCTCTCTATTTCTCATCAAGCTTTGTGTGCATCTAGTCTTTAAGGTTAAGACTGAGTTACTCAAGTTGATTTGTGCTCTTTACCTCTCTCTAGCGTGGTGAATGTTTGTGTTTGGTGTGTGTGGCTATCTTGCATTCCCCTCTCTTTGTGCGTTTGAGTACAAGGAGATATCACATGCGTCCTAGTTCGCATCTACAACTAGGTGGTGCCCTTTTCTTGTTTGGTTTCTGGCTGTGGGTTGTTGTTGTCTCTGATTGTGCTTGCCCCAGCCCCAATTGAGCAGCACGGGAGCCTCGAAGGGTGTTTAGAGGCCGCTCTTCTCGTTGCCCGCCCCGGACTGCCTCAAATTGGTGCCCCCACTGAGGACGGCTTGTGTATCTTTTTGTGTAGATTCAACATTTAGCATACTCAAGTAGTTTGCATGAATCACGAACATTTGTATGATCCTTTCATTTCTATTGCAAGGTAAAAGGTACACATAATTTTTAGTACTAAGTTGCAATTTCAGCGAGTAATTCGTAGAATTTTGGGCCCTCTTAGGTTGGCCGAGATAAACGCTTCAGTAAATCCTTTTATTTTGCCTCTCATTAGGTATGACCTTAGTTTGGACGTCTAAATTTTTGTTTTGTTTTAAGCATTAGGTCATACATAGACAATGGATAATGGCCCAAGAATAGAGGTTTTCCCCTTTTATTTCACTCCACACATTAGAATAAACATTGCAATTAGTAGAAAAATCCATTTTCAACAACGTATGGTGTTCATGTTTGGTGCCCAAAGAGTAGGAGAAATTCTCGCATCACCAAACCCTGTCATCCTACCTCTTATTGATTATCATAGGTCATTTGATGTGAATATTTTTATTATTTTGTAGAATAGATTGCAATAGAAAACATTATTGTGTAAATTTTTTTAAGAAAGAAAAACAAAAACGTGTTGTCACTTTGAAACCGATTCAATGGAGGCCCAATGCCAAATGTCCGGATATCCTCTTTTCTTTGGAGAGCCTGGAGAGGATGCAGAATTATTTTTAGCAAATTTCAAGATGTATTGTCGTATCAAGAGGATAGTAACTGATCAAGAACGCGTAGAGATGTTTGAAGTGGTCCTTAGGAAAGATGCTAGCACTTGGTTTGACTCGTTGCCTGAGGAAGTTAAAGGGAATTACACGGAAGTTGTGAATCATTTCAAGAGATACTTCTTTGATCCCCAAAACACTCAAAAACTATGGCAAGACATTGTTTCTCATAAGCAAAAAGACTTAGATGACTCCTACTTGTACAAGCAAGATTTTCTACGTCTTTGGGCTCTATGGATATGAAATGTTGCTAACCCTGGTGATGGTGCAGAGTTCCTAAAGAAGGAGAGGTTCGTAGCCGGACTCTTTCCTGGCCTTAAGATAAAAGTTGAGGCGGGTGCACTTGCTACCTTTGATGCAGCTGAAACTAGGGCTGCTGAGAAATATAGAAAACTCAAGTGCCTAAGGCGAGAGGTTCCAATAGAAGGTCTTAGACCCAAAGGTAAGTCACAAGCATCAACATCTAGGGAGCTTCCTGAGGTAACGGCGGAAGTGATTGAAAAGTTAAATGAATCTTTAAGCAGCTTGTCAATTCACCTTGCACAAGCTGTAGGTCCAAAGGGACAAGCAAAGAAGTCTGAAGAGCGAGATTCACGACCTAGGAGAGTCTTGCAATGTTGGAATTGCGGTGAGTCTGGACATGGGATGTATAATTTTCCTTGGCCCCGTGGGGAGCTAGGGAGACCTAACTTGAATTACCCAGTGATGAATGCAGGTGAAGGAACTAGTCAGCAACCACGGCTTCTACAAAGGCCAAATGGAGCTAGACCACCTCCACAAGGAGTGGAAGGAGTTCCACCTTTGCCATACCCAAATGCGCCTGTGATAGAGGTGACAAATTCAAAAGAGGTTGACATGGAAGCAAATGGCATTAAGTGTGGCCGTGGAAAAGGGAAGGAGAAAGAAGATGTCACATCACAGAGTGACCATGGATGAGGTAAGAAGGCAAATGAGCCCAAGGAAGCTAAGAGGACTTGACGTCGTATCAATCTCCAAGACTTCCCTCTTGGACATGGTATGGATCCATACAACCTATTGGAAGACATGAGAGGTAAGGGTCCTGATATCTCATGGCCTCAGTTTCTTGCATTATGCCCACAAGTTAGGAGGGATTTAACGAAGGCAGTTAACACTAGGAGAAAGGAAAAATAAAGTGTTCCTGTTGTAAAAACTGCACATGCTGAAATGAATGAGGATATTACACCTGTGCTAGATTGTTACATCAAAGGAAGATTGGTTAGGAAAGGTCTAGTGGATGGGGGTGCACAAATTTGCATCATGACAGAGGGACTCATGCAAAAACTAGGCATGCACATCCATGAGACACCTGAAATTAAAGTCAAGATGGCAAACAATAGCAAAGCTAGGTGTGTAGGCATTTGTAAAAATGTTTTTGTAAAGGTCTTTGGCATTAAGAAGGCGGTGGATTTTTATGTTATGTCTACCAAAGGAGATGGTTACCCATTTATCCTAGGGAGACCATGGCTAATGAAAATGCGAGCTTTGCAAGATTGGGAGAGTGGAAAGCTAATTTGCAGGAATGACAATCATAAGAAGGTTGTCTTTGACATGAAGGAGCAATGCCAAGAGGATCTCCATGAAGAATCATCTCAAAGTGAGACGGAGGAAGGCTGGACCGATAGCACTTCAGAAGGAGAAAGTAGCGGCAGCATTACTGAAGAGGAGTCTTCCATCGAAGTCATGGGGGTAAGGTTTAAGCCAAACAATCAGGAGACCTCTTCTCGAGGTTTGGAAGAGGTAGGTACTCAAGAGAACCAAAATGTGCAAGATGAAGGAATGTTAGAAGGTATGTTGTCTACAACACTTACAAAGGATGAAAGAGAGGAGTTCAAATATGTGCTAGGGAAATTTCCGAGGCTTTTTGCTAAAGACTACACCGATGTGCGTGGAGTAGATGCTGTTCAACACAAAATTGAGTTGAAGCCAGAGGCCACACCTAAGGCTCAAAAGCTACGAAGGCTAGGAGTCATCAAGGAGCAGGCTTTACTCAAGGAGGTAAGAAAGCTTCTAGCAGCAGGTTTCATTTATCCAGTGGAGAATTCAGAGTGGGTCTCTCCCGTTGTTGTCACTCCTAAGAAAAACGGCAAGTGGAGGCTGTGTGTGGATTACCGTCCACTTAATGAGGCAACAAAAAGAGATCACTTTTCCCTCCCATTTCAGGATGAGATACTAAATGAGGTAGCTGGTCATGAGAAGTACACTGTGTGTGATGGCTACTCGGGTTACTTTCAAATAGGTATCGCATTGGAAGATCAATTGAAAACAACCTTCATCACTCCTTGGGGTTGTTATGCTTTTAGAGTCATGCCATTTGGCCTGACAAATGCTCTTGCAACTTTCCAACGCTTCATGAACATGGTGTTTCAAACATTCTTTGGAAAGTCCAGTAGGGTTTTTATTGATGATTTTTGCATTTATAACTCAAAATCATTGCATCTACAAAGGGTAGAAGAAGGTTTAAAGAAGCTCTATGACATGGGAGGTCAACTCAACCCCGACAAGTGCCACATAGGTGAGGATGAAGTGATCTTTCTTGGTCACAAGGTTTTCTATAAAGGCATTGAGGTGGATCCTTCAAAGGCAAAGCCTCTTATTGAGCTCCCATCACCCAAGAATCTCAAAGAGGTCATCTCATTCATTCAAAAGGTGAAGTATATGTCACGCTTTATTCACTTAGCTTCGGAGTTGCTTCATCCTTTGCAAAAGTTGACACAACAAGTAGAATTTGCATGGTCTGATGAGCTTGAAGAGTACTTTTGTAACATTAAAGTCATCCTGTCAGAACTACCAACACTCATGCCTCCTTGTTGGGAGTACACATTCTTTGTTAGCTCTAGTGTTGGGAAAGAAACAATTGGAGCGGTTTTGCTACAACAAGATCCCCATAGTACCCGGATGCGACCCATCTACTTTGCTAGTAGGGTCATGAATGCTTTGGAGAGAGGCTACACGGAGGCAGAACTCATGATGCTTTCTCTCATGTTTGCGGTGAGAAAGTTTAGATCCTACTTGCTACCAAAACCTTTTGTAATTCTCACTGCAGAAAATTTGTTTCCTTGGGTGTCATCTCAAATGAATCTTAGCACTAGGATCTCAAAGTGGATTATGGAATTGCAAGAGTTCCAATACTCTTTCAAGGTAGAAGATAGTGTGCGTGCACAATTGACAGGGATCCTTACTTATAGGGTACAAGAGAAGGAGATTAAGGTTCCTGAAATAAAGACCCTACCATTGCCACCACCGAAAAATATTCCTAATGCTTTTACCTTGTTCTTTGATGGAGCTTTTTGATGAGTCACAAGAAAAGCAGGGGGAGGGCTAGTGTTGCTCAACCCAAGTGGGGAGGTGGTCATGAAAGAGAAGGTCAATCTACCAGGTTCAACTAGCAACAATGAAGCATAATACGACACACTACTTCATGGTTTGAATATGTGCATTGGCCAAGGGATACAACGTCTCATGGTAAAGGGAGATGCACTTCTCATTGTTAAACAGATTTTAGGCATTTGGGCATGCAAGAATGAAAGCTTACGGACAAAATTTCATGCCATTCGTAGGATTTTTAATCACTTTGAAGAAGTGCAACTATATCATATTCCTAGGAAAAAAAATGAAGATGCCGATTTACTTGCACAACAAGCAGTTACATGTGTTGAGAAAGAAGTGCAGGTCATCATGGTGGCAGCAACTGTCATGCAACCGAGAAACCAGGGATTGGAGTCATTGACTCCCATTATTAGCTACATTTTGGAGGGTGAGTTTTCGCAAGACTTCACGAAGGCTCAAAAGAGGAGACTCATGAAAAAGGCAAGTGCGTATCTCTTCCTAGAAGGATCCCTCTATCAAAGAGGGAAGGATCAAGTGTGCAGAAGAGTACCAACTATCAAGGAGATTCCAGCCATTCTAAAAGGTTTGCATGAAGAGGCATGTGGTGGTCATTTTGCCCAAGAGTTAATTGTGAAGAAGATTTTGCTTGCGGGGTATGTTCGGCCAAGTCTGAATGTGGATGTCCAACATTGGTGTAAAAGTTTTCACAATTGTCAGGTAAATGGGAATAGAAGATTGGTGTATGGTCCAAGGCAAATCGTGCTTGCAAATGGACCCTTTGAAAAGTGGGGCATTGATGCTATGGGTCCTCTCCCTAGGACAAAAAATGGTAAACTCTACATTCTAGTGGCGGTAGACTATATGACTAGGTGGGTGGAAGCACAAAGTGTGGCAAAGGTAACTGAGAGGACAGTGAGCAAATTTGTCTACACTCACATTTGTTGTAGATTTGGCACACCTTTGGAGATTGTTTCTGATAATGGTCCAGGGTTTAGAAAGGGCTTGCTCACAGAGGTTTGTGAAGAACTTCACATTCTACATCGTCATAGTACACCCTACTATCCCCAATCCAATGGTCTAGTAGAAAAACCTAATGGTGTCATTGCAGGCATCATTAGAAAGATGGTGAGAAACAAGACAAAGTTGTGGGATGACTTCTTGGATGGTGCCTTGTGGGCGTATTGAACCACATATAGAGAAGCCACGGAGTTTACACCATTTCACTTGGTCTATGGTCAAGAGGCTTTACAACCAATTGAGCTCAACATCCCAACAATACGACTTCATGGCAAAGCAGCACAAGATGATCAAGAAGCATGGATGGATCGACTTCTTACCTTAGCTGAGCTTGAGTGGAAAAGAGAAGCAGCATACGAGTGCTACAAGAGGAAAGCTACGCAGGCGAAGGAAAAGCTTGACAAGAAACTAAAGGACAAAGGCATCAATGAAGGAGATCTTGTGCTAAGGTATGACAATCGACTCGACAATCGTTTTGATGCCAAATTTGAAACTAGATGGCAAGGGCCATACATAGTTAAGAAGGCTTTCAATTCAAGTTACTATCAACTTATGGACTTGAATGGGAAAGAGCACTCCAGGAAGGTAAACGGGTATCGCTTGAATCCTTATTTGAGTCGCCTTCTACCAAAGGATCTACCAAAGATCTGTCAAAAGGCAGCTATCTCATGTAGGTATTGTTCCGTGAAGCATGAGTGTAACTCAAACCAAAATTCTGAGGGGCCAAACAATGAAGACCTCATCAAGGACTCTGAAGCACTCTCTTTGGAAAAGATACTCTATGATGGTACATGAACATACCATCATCCTGGGGGAGGGCTAATGATAGACGTTTTTCGGCTCTTTGTAATTGCCATAGTGAGTTAACCCACCCTACCAAAATCATCCAAACACTGTGGCTATCCCTACCATTTCACTGTATATAGGTGTGTGTGAGTTAGGGGACTTTTCCCATATCTTCTTAAAAACCCTCAGCTAGCTAGTCATTGGGCTAGTTGAGCCAACAAAATATAAAAATATAAAAAATATAAGTATATTATGGCCCATTTTTGTGTAAATATTTCATTGTATATAGGGCCTAAATAAAAGGATTTTTCATAATTATTTTGGTATTTATTTAAATATTTCTACCTATGGTGTGTTATTTATGCTATGTACATTGACTCACCATTACCATATTTTTTCTTACCATTTTGCATACTCTTTATTCCATATAAAAATAATTTCATGCAAGTTTCTCTTATTTTTGGTATAACTCCATCCCCAACAAAAATCCAAAAAAACTAGTTTTACTTATGTGTATATTTTTTCACTATTGTAATTTTTCCTTCTTACATCTATTCTCTTTTACTCTCATAAATTAGAACACCAAAAATATTCATCTTTTTATGGTAGACTTATAATGAGAGATTTATTTTGACCCCTTTATATTTTTTCCACCTATATTATTTACATTTGACATGTATATATATTTTTAGACCCCCTAAATATTTGATTTTCTTAGTTGTACTATTCACTTATATCATGATCTCAACAATATCTTCAATTATAGACCTACCAAATAAGGTCAAGGGTATGTGGCATACATGCATGCACCATGGGGAGCTCACTCTTGAAGGTATTCAAAAGAATCATCCAAAGAAGGACCTCACAAGGACCTTGTGCAGTGGAAAAAACAGTCGGTTTTGACGAATTTTTAAAGATCACATGCTCCCCGAATTTGGAAAGGTGATACAAACAAACGTTGTAGCTCGTGAGCTGAACTTTCACCTCAAATTTTTTCATATTTGTTTGAGCTACGAGCTGTGAGCTATGATTTTATTGGTGGACCCCAGTTTGCCCATGCTATGCAGCCACACGTACTTCCTCTTCCACTTTATCATTTTCCTCTTTCACACACACTCCTCCCTCTCCTTCCCTCTCCCAAACCTGCAACTCCCATGTCCTAATTCACCCTCTTCACCATTGCCACATCTCTCACACCTCCATAGCCTTCATCCTCCATTTCTACACCCTATGTGTCCCCCTTTCTCTCTACATATATGTCCATATTACCATACTCTCTTCAGCTTTGTAAAGAACTTCAAAAAGTCAGCAAAAATCCAAGGATAACCTCTGCAAATGAAGGCTTTTATCATGAATTTTCCAAGGTTTGAAGATAACATAGCTTCATCGACACGCGTTACTTCGCCATGCTGGCCGCTTCTTCTACTGGTGTTGTAAAGAGGTGAATGTCAACTTCTCCAAGCTTCAACCTTGCTTTACAAGCTTATCCCTTCTCTAACTTTTCTCATCATATATCTCACCATTTGGTGAATGATTTTGTAAATATTTTGTAGTGATAATTACTAACTACTAACCACTAACCTTATTGTAAAATGCACCCTCTACTAGAGTAGGCACTCCCAAATTATTCACTCAATCCTCTCTTCTATCATCCTCAATAATTCTCTTCCCTTGAGCCCACAGCCATGTGACTCAAAGGACAAGAGAGGCCCACCCTCATTTATAAAATTAAAAAAAAATGCATAATCTTTTATTCCTTCAAATAAACTTGATTAGGTCTAATCCAAATCGGGGCTTCTAAAACCTATAAATAGAGCCCTTCTCTCCCTTGTAAATCATCACATGATCACACTACACCACACCATTCTCAACACATAGCACACCACTCTTCAAGCCTAGTTGTGTAGAGTGTGTGAATCGTGAGTGCTCTATTCCATCATTACACATAGGTGCATGGAGAAGCTTGAAGTTAGTTATGCCATCTAGAGGAGTGGAGTGTATGCCATACTCTTCACCACACTTGTAGCCTACTCTTGTGCATAAATAAGATTCATAGTTTTGGGTGCAATTGTATGCTGCAACTACGACTCTTCTCTCCAAATTGACTTGATAAGTTGGCTCATCAGGTGGTTGAAGGTATATTGTCCTTGAAGTTTGTTGTGCCATTTCATGCTTGGTGGTTTGAGGGCTTGTTGAATTGTTTGCCTAAAAGGTAAATTGTAAGAGGGTGCTCGGTGAGAGGGCTCCCGTGACCCTAAGACAATTTGTGTATTGGCAACAAGGTCAAGTTTTGTGTTGTCTCTCTATTTCTCATCAAGCTTTGTGTGCATCTAGTCTTTAAGGTTAAGACTGAGTTGCTCAAGTTGATTTGTGCTCTTTACCTCTCTCTGGCGTGGTGAATGTTTGTGTTTGGTGTGTGTGGCTATCTTGCATTCCCCTCTCTTTGTGCGTTTGAGTACAAGGAGATATCACGTGCGTCCTAGTTCGCATCTACAACTAGGTGGTGCCCCTTTTCTTGTTTGGTTTCTAGCCGTGGGTTGTTGTTGTATCTGATTGTGCTTGCCCCAGCCCCAATTGAGCAGCACGGGAGCCTCGAAGGGTGTTTAGAGGCCGCTCTTCTTGTTGCCCGCCCCGGACCGCCTCACTGGGTCTTTGCATCCCTATTAGGAGCCATGTATGAAGATGCTTGTGGTGGTTGTGTTTTCACTGATGACTTTGGAATCCACTTTTGATGCACTTTACTCATGTAGCGCTGACATTGATTCCAGGGTCGTTGATCTTCTTGAAGCTCGAAGTGTTCTACAAAGTCATAGAACTCATCGTCTTCTTCATCTTTTGATTCTCCACATTTCTTTGTTTGCTCCTTATTTCGAGAGCTTGTTGATGTCTGGTTCTCTTCATTTTCCAGGATTACACTCACTGCAAAATAAGAAACGACATCATAGCCATTTTCATCACAAAACTTTGTTGTGGGAGCATCCTCCACGGTGCACACATCCAGAGTAGCCAAGATGTGTTCCCATCCAAAAGGCTCTAGCTCTTCTTCAGGAAATGGTTCTGGGATATAGTCCATATCGTCTATAACCCGCTCTAGGATACATTCCTCACGTTTCAAGCTACCACATTGTGAAGCTCCACACATCCACAGTTCTTTAGGCTTACCCAACCAAGCTGGAAGTTCTGATCCTGCTACTGTGGCGGAATCAAACTCCTCAACCTGTGTTCTCGTCACATCCCTATAGCTATGGTCCCTCAAGTTTATCTTTGTTATGGTTTCCATATGTCTCAGGTATATATGGTCATAACCCCAATCTTGGACCATTTTCAATTGTCGCATGAATGCTCTTCTTAAAATTATTTCATAGTTGTTCTTCTTGGCAAAGTCAACAACAGCAAAAGTGTGTTCATATTCAATGCCACAAGAAGTAACAAGTACTTTTTCTAGCAGTCCTAGGGGCTTTTCCTTGTGTCCATCTGCAAGCTGCAGGGTCATTCGTGTGGATCTCAAGGCAGGTTTTCCCCATTTTTTCCAAACCTCTTTGGTTGCAATGGCCACACCAACTCCACTGTCAAGGATTGCCATGGTTTTTACACCATTGAATTCCAAAGGAAGGGTGGTGTTTCCATCTTCTCCCTCGTAATACTCGCCTACCTTGTTTAATGGCACTGGCCTAGTATTTAGTTGAGGCATTTCAAGCTCTTTGATGCCTTCCTCGATTTGAGTCATTGGGGTTTTTACACCAAATTTCTCTAGACATTTACCCACATTAGCCCACATGTTTGGTCTTATTCTGAGCAACTCGGCTAGCATTATTGTGCAGGTGATTGGGGTAGATAGAATATCTACTAGCCCCTTTGAATCGATGGCTTTGTTGGGAGACAGTCTCTGTGATGGGACTGCAACCACATCTGACTTGGTTTCGTACTCTCCCATGTAGGACGGTAGTGTTCTTAGCGAATGGGGTTGACTATCCATAGATTGTACAGATCCTTTGTCGCCCCAATACGATCGCACATCTAGATTCATTTGAGATCCAGTCTCAATTTCCTCTATTGGTGGTAGAAACACTCCTCGTTCAGCACCAGTCTTGTCTACTCGTCTTCTTAGTTCATCGGCTTCATTGGCCTCTCTGACTTGTAGTAAGCTTTCTCTTACTACAGCTTACAACCCTGAAGGCAATGGAAAGAGTGAAAGAGGGCATCCTCCTATCATCAAAGCTTTGGCCAAGGCTTGCGAAGGAAGAGTTGGTGAGTGGCCAAAATTGTTACGATATGCTTTATGGGCTGATCGTACAACACATAGCTCAGTAACTGACTACATGCCTGCGGAGCTAATGCATGGTCAAAAGCCAGTGATGCCGATTGAGGATACAATTCCCACATGGAATGTACTACCTTGGCAAGAGGGGCTTAGTAGGGAAGATCTCCTCGCACTGCGTATAAGGCAGCTAGAGAGAAGACCTGGAGACATTGAAGCTGCAAAAGAACGACTCAAAAATGCAAGGTTGAAAAACAAGGACTATTTTGATAAGCGACATCGACTCAGGAGCAAAGCAATTGACAAAGGTGACTGGGTTTTAGTGTATGATAGTAGCCTTGATAACCAACACACAATCATGCGTAAGTTCTCAAAAAGATGGTTTGGACTGTATGTTGTAAAGCATGTGCATGAAAATGCTACTTACAGCTTGTCTGAACTAGATGGTACAGAAGTAAAGATTCCCATTGCAGGAAAAAGGATTAAAATGTTTAAGAGAAGAGGAGACAATGATTTAGAAGATATGGATGAGGAAGAAGAAAAAAACACAGGTGAAGATCAAAGTGAACATGAAGCTCTGGAATCATCCGGTGAAGGAGAAGACAAGGAAGATGTACAAGAGGTCTAATCTTACAAAGAGACAATGTGGCACATACCGGAGGATGTGCAGGTTTAGAGGGGGTGGATGTCGTGCTGTGACACGTACATAGTGGGAACGCATGCTACAAGATCTATCTTGTATTTTTTTAGATACATAATTATATTTCCTATAGTGTACATATGCATATTTAAGTATAATAATAAGCCTTCTATCTCATCCTATTATTTTTCTCAAGGGTAACATATCCTTACTTTACCATCAGAAAATACTATGGGAAAAGCATCAATAGCTCCGCCTCTTTAACTTGGGGCAAAAAGCATTGATTCTTTATTTCTACTATTTCATTATCATCTCACACCCTAGCTAGATCCTATATCTAGGGTAAACTCCAATATATATATATTCTATGTATTTTTTATACTTTTCTTATATTTCTTTTTAAATAGCTACTAGGAGAGAATCAAATCCTAGTGGGACACTAGGTAGCATGATTACAAAACTTTGTCAAGGAGCAATGTCATTCTTTCATATGGCATGAGGTGTCCTTGTGAATTAAATGAAAGTCTATGCTAAGGAGACCACATGAAGACTTTTGCTGCCATAAATGGACCCTATTTTGATGAATTTTTTACACAAGGTTCCAATCCAAATTGGAAAACGATTTTAAAATGAAAATCGTAGCTAATGAGCTGAAGTTTTTTCCCATTTTTTTACTTTTTTATTTGGAGCAACGGTTGAGGAGATATGATCAAAATACTGGACCCCAGTCTGCCCACATCATGCAAGGACAGCTCATTTCCAACTTTTCCAATTCATGTTCACATTGGCTCCTCTCTTCTTGTGTAAACCCTTGTGGGTTCCCTTCACCTATAAAAGAGGACCTCTTCTTCCTTGGTAAGAACTCAAGCCTTCAAGCCATTGATGAGTGGAATTCTTGAGGGAGTGAGTAGTAATGCCTAATTGTACTTAGCCCCATTAACATAAGCCCACGCCTACCCTTTCTGCTAGAGGAAGACTAGCCATTCTTGTACGCTATCCTTGGAAGATCAACTCTAATCAAAGAAGGTGTTGTACTTGGCGTATCAATCAACATTGAATTCTCCTCTCTTCTTCTCTCTCCCATCAATAATGGTGCCGAAGGGTTTCAAGTAAGATGTGTTCTATATTGATGTTTTCTTGATTTCTTGTTGTTTTCATTTTCATCTCTAATCCAACATATATATATGTATCTAATCTCATCTCCTTAACCAAACCTATCTCTCTCATTCTTAGTAATTCATCCTCTCTAGGTTCTCTTTGCTACAGGTACATCTCTCCCCGCAGTATCCTTATTGCCTACGTGCAAGAATAGGGCTTGGGAGGGAAACTTCTCATCTCTTCACTTCTCTCATATCTACATTTCTCACATACTATCCTAGATGAATAACCCACATGATGATCATTTCTATCGCTTTCACTCTGTACGATCTATTAGAATTAACGTATGGATTAGCCATAAAATACACTTTCAACAACGTATAGTGTTTCTCTTCGGCCCTGAAAGGCTCAATGAAATACTTCTATCACCGGATCCCATCATACTACCTCTCATAGACTATAATTTTTCTTTTGATGTAAGCGTAGTTATCTTGCTATGAACCAAGAGGATTTGTACACACAATTAATCCCAATCACTAGACAAAATATATATATTATGGTAAGCACAAAACTACAATTCCAAAGAACAATTCGTAGCCTATTTGGTCAGCCAAGATTGAATGCCATTAACTCATCC
Organism: Adiantum capillus-veneris; assembly: GCF_014529385.1. Taxonomy (NCBI): domain Eukaryota; kingdom Viridiplantae; phylum Streptophyta; class Polypodiopsida; order Polypodiales; family Pteridaceae; genus Adiantum; species Adiantum capillus-veneris. Next base: position 119,951,023 of record NC_140949.1, on the reverse strand, counting down.
ATTAACCCTTTCATATTACCCATGATACGATAGGACCATAGCCTTGATGTTTTCATCTTCGTATTGTTTTGACATTCTCTTTTGCGTTCTTTCTTTGTGTGTGTGAGTGCAAGAGAGAAAGAGTGAGTCTTCTTTGATTGCACTTCTTTCCAAACCCTATTCTTCATGGCATCTATGGTTTAACTCCTTCATATATTTTTTGTTGAGTTCTCTCACAAACTCTCACAGCCATAAGCCCGGTGGTTTCCTGGCAAGACCGCAAATTTCTCGACAGCGTCAAGTGTCCCCCCGCCATATCCACGCTCAAAAGGAGTTCTCTCTCCCCATTGCATACCACATAAGGCTCACAGCCTGCTACATATACCTTGTGTCTTAGCTTCATGCACCCGCTTATGGGCTTTTATGAGGCACGTGGCACAATATGGGTGATTGCCCTCGAGGGCCCCAATTTTCCTTCAAAAACCTTCCAAAAAACCTCCGAATTTGCCAACTTTTGGGTTCTCCTTGGCCAAGCTCCCATTTTTTGTCTATGGACTTGATCTCCGAGCCGTAAAGCTCAGCCAACAATAGTCCTTGTCTCCAACTCTAACTTGCCCAGCCTTTGCCGCACTTTGATTTTCTCAGGCCCTCTTCTCGATGTTGTCCAAATTGCCAAAATCAAAATGGAACCATGACGTCGGGAACGAACGCCGACTTCAATCTGCAATATCTCCCTGTTTTGGGCTCCGATTTATGAGTCGTGAGCTCATATGGCCTTCCCTTGCTGCATATAACATAGAAAAATTGTGGCAAGGATTTGAAAAACTCTAGATGGCATGCATAGCGAGGCAGCCTAACCGACACATACCTGGCCACCATCAAAACTTCAAAGCCTCGTATCTTGATATTCGTGACTTAGATTGCCAATCTGAAAAGACCAATAGGCCTATAAACCGCTTCAGCCATACACATCCGTTGCTACCTGTCTGCCCAAGATCTTTGTAGCTTTTCCTGCTCTTTGTCATGATTCTGCTAGCCTATACACTCCTGCCGGTGCCATCTTCTATGGTCGATCGACTTTGGCTACACCATCATTGCCGACCCCCTAGTTGAACATTTATGTTCAACCAAAAAAGGGCTTTATTCCTCTACTAACTGCAAAACCTAGCACACACTATGAGCAAACTAAAGCCATTTATACAAAGTTTTATTATGCCTACCACCAAATCTCAAGTGGGTTGCCCCACCCCCTGCATCACATAGCCTTCGCCTAAATAAAAAACCTACCCTTGGTTCCTTCCATCCACCTGTAAATGCATACCATAATGTTATGCCCTAGCATATCCTATCATCTCTATAGACCATCCATGGCTTGTCTTCAACATTCCATGGATCCCCTCACATACAAGCATCCACCGATAGAGTGCCAACTATTTACCAAGAAACACAAATCATACCGCCATCCCAAAAAAAGTACCTGACAACATATATGAACACATGTTTGAACCTCCCTCCCATCCATGTAAAGTGGCGGCCTCATCCATAGACCCCATCACTTCTTGAACCATCCATCACACAGCTGTATCTAACACCATACTCATAAACCAGAGCTCACATACCTTCAATGGAAGAAAAGCCACTGTTTGGGATTCTCCTTTATCCACCACTGGACATGTCTGATGTATCGTAACCTCCACCACCTTTGGCACACACAACCTCCTCACCGACAACACACTCAATTCTAGCATCATCAAGCCTTTCTGCTGCAACCAAATGGTCTTCAAGGTCGATCCGCTCCATTTGGTTGCCATCTTCAACCGCTTGCGCCTCGATCACCTCTTCTACCGCTGCATCATGCTCTGCCAAGGTAGAGAGAAACTCTTCTTACACTACATCACCTTGGTCATCATTCATAGGTGAGGCCACTTCGTTCATTGCGGCAAGCATCTGCATCGTCGCTATTTGCATACCTCCATTGGTGGGCATAGACTCCTCGACTTGGTTTCCATTAAGCACCATGGCTTGCTATGTTCCCTGCTCTTCTTGAACATTGGCTATCACCATATCATCGAATATATGATAAGGCAGCTTTACCTTTACTAGCTCAGGTTCAACAGTGTTACGAGACTGGGCACCCTCTTGTTGTAGTGGCTAGCTGCAATTGGGATAGCTGGAGCAATGGTTAATTATGTCTTGTCTATTTGTTTTTCTAATTGAGTTGATGATGATGATTTTGTAGAGTGGAATGCGGGGAGTTGACGAAGAGGTTCCGGCAATTACTCTTGGCCATTTTATACTCGCACAATATTTTAGATATTCATTCCAATAAGCCACTATGGCTCTGTAAATAATTGTAGTGGGAACTTCCCTTATGGGTCATGCAAGAACTAATGAGCTTCACTCATTTACAAAAGTGAAGTGGTTGTAAAAGAGGGCCCTCAAATTTTGGCACCTTAAACTCACAAATAATAGATTAAATACCAACTCCACAAGAGAGGTGCCGTGGAGTTTGGGGCTAGATTTAGGCCTTTTTCTTGCAGATTCTCTTCTCTACTCTCTTATGCTATGCTCTATTTGATGTGTACTCTCTAATCAAGTCTCTATCCCTTACAATTCTCTTACACACTCTTACAATCTTGTCTTTGTCAATTCCATGTTCTTTTTGTGTGTGTGTGTGTGTGTGTGTGTGTGTGTGTCACAGTCTAGGTGTGTGTGTGCGCGCTTGGAAGAAAGCCTCGTATCTTGATATCCGTGACTCAGATTTCCAATCTGAAAAGACCAGGAGGCCTATAAACCGCTTCAGCCATACACATCATGTCTTGTGTTTTTAATTGCTTGTTTTGTGTTGTTGATGGTGTTTTAAGTGGAACTAAGCAAGGACAGAGGTAAGTAGGTGTTTGCCCAAGACCTTTGTAGCTTCACCTGCTCTTTCCCATGCTTCTGCTAGCCTATACACTCCTGTTGGTGCCATCTTCTATGGTCAACCGAATTTGGCTACACCATCGTTGCCCACCCCCTAGTTGAACATTTATGTTCAACCAAAAAAGGGCTTTATTCCTCTACTAACTGCAAAACTTGGCACACACTATCAACAAACCAAAACCAGTTATATTCTGCCTACTCCCAAATCTCAAGTGGGTTGCCCCACACCCTGCATCACATAGCCTCCGCCTAAATCAAAATCCTACCATTGGTTCCTTCCATCCACCTACAAATGCATACCATAATGTTGTGCCCCATCACATATCCTATCATCTCTATAGACCATCCATGGCCTACCTTCACATTCCATGGATCCCTTGACATACAAGCATCCACCAGCAAACTACCACCTACATATGAAGAAACACAAAGCATAACGCCATCCCAAAAAAAGGTACCTAACAACATATTTGAACACATGTTTGACCCTCCCTCCCATCCATGTAAAGTGGAGGCCTCATCCATAGACTCCTGTACCTGTTGAACCATCCACCACACAACCTTATCTACCACCATACTCATCAACTAGAGCTCACATACCTTCAATGGAAGAAAAGCCACCATTTGGGATTCTCCTTTATCCACCACTAGACATGCTTGCTGTATCGTAACCTCCACCACATTTGGCACACACGACCTCATCACCAAAAATACACTCGATTCCAGCATCATCAAGCCTTTTTGCTACAACCAGATCCTCTTCAAGGTCGATCTGCTCCATTTGGTTGCCATATTCAACCTCACGCACCTCAATCACCTCTTCTACCGGTGCATCATGCTCTACCAAGGTAGAAAGAAATTCTGTGCACACGCTGCATCATCTTGGTCATCATTCATAGTAGGTAAGGCCACTTACTTCCTTGCAGCAAGCATCTGCATCATCTGTATCGGCATACCTCCATTGGTGGTGGGCATAGACTCCTCCACTTGGTTTCCATTAAGCACCATGGATTGCTCTGTTACCTGCTCTTCTTGAACATTGGCTATCACCATATCATCAAACATATAATAAGGTAGCTTTACCTTTACCAGCTCAGGTTCAACAGACTCCGTTTTCTCACCATAGGATGTGGGCTCATCTGCTCTATCCTCCTCACTTGTCTCCCAACAACTTGAGCTTATATCTTCACCATCACTGGCATCATATACCAACTCTGTATCTGCATCTTCATCTGCTTGCTGCTCCACAAATGCTTGACCATATCCATGTCTTTGCACACTTTCTCCATCTGCTTATAAACCCTCAATATCTACAACTTGATTGCACTCTACTACCTTCTCATACACACTTTCCACAAAACAGGCCTTACCTCTTCAATCCGCTATGGAACCTCATTATTTGCTGTCTCTTTTGCACCCTGGTTCACTTTGACATGGGTCTTATCCTCGTTGACAAGCTCGTCCACCATCGACATAGGCACATCACAAACCGAAAAACTCCAAGGAGCATAACCAACCATAGGCCTTACCTCCATAGGCTCTGCACTTCAAACAATCAGTATTGCCTTCGATGGGAATAAAGAACACTCTGATACCGCTGCAAGAGGCACATACTTTGCAGGCTTCCTCGAGCCCAGCTCTAGCTTTCGCTTTACCTTCCGACTCTTCATCTTGGCCAGATAGACCATGTCTTCATATGTATCCGCACCACACTTGTGCTTTTCTCTAATCCTCTAATGCAAGCATTCTAACAGCTTTGAGAGTTTCAGACATGGGTTGCCTTTTACCCCAGCAACAATGTCCAACTTCCTCCAACATGCTTCAAACTGCTCAAGGAAAATGGAAAAATCTTTACTTACATTCTGGTGTACCACCTTCAGCTTTGCACCAGCTTCCTCCTGAGTAATCACTTCTCGAAACAGCTCCAAAAATTAACTCTGCAACTCTTGCCATGATCCCCAATCATTGCTCTTTAAACCATCAAACCAAATCTTGGCCCGTTCACACATCAGCAACAATATCGCTTGCAACTTTTCAACATCTGTCAACGTACGCATTGACAACATCCATAGCTCAAAATTTGCTAACCAATCCTCAGGGTCTTCAACACCCGTAAATATAGGGCCAAAACTTGGCTCCACCATCTCTGTCAACTTCAAAATCGGACACCGAACACTTCGACCATCTGCCGACCACTTTGTCGAGGGCTATCAAACACCACTTTAGACTTCACATAGGAGCATCGGGAAGCTCCTCATTGGGGGCACTAGGAGATGGAGAGGGGGAAAGAGAAACACACCCGGAACACAACTCAATGCCTTGCTATAGCCCAAACTATACACAATGCCCCAATCCACTAAAGTTACCCTTCAAAACTCGACATTATTCACAAGCAAACCACCGCTTGCGTGTACACAACCATATGCACACAGCGTTGCAACACACCGAACCAGCCCAATCATCCCGCTCTGCTCAACTCACAACCTTCCACACACAGACAACCTCTCTTTATTTCACTTTGGACAACATACCTCGGGGGGGCACACATGCTAACACACACCCGCAAACACATGCACACAAGCGGAGAAGAGAAGGGGGAAGCGATGCCAAAAAATGGTAATGATGGATTTACTAGCATCAACGCAACCATTTACAATGGACTCCACGCCGGCTCAGTCCTCGGAAACATACACTAGCTCCAGTGGTCGCCTCGACAAAAAAGCCCCTAGAAATTCATGCGCATCTCCTTTTATAGTAGCCATCAAAGCTTAAAAAAACAAAAAATGTGGTTTTTATTGGCTCGTGCAGGCCACTAGAGCCCTCTTTTAGCATTTTCCATGGATTACACACATTTGGCACCTCAATTTGGATATGGCCTTGCATGCTGGACACCTCGGCAGGTTTCCATTCTCTCTCTCTTACTTTTTCTCCACTTGCTCTCTCCTTTTGAACTTGATTTTTAACTACCCAATGGCCTTGGTCTTGCCTTATCTCTCTCATATGCCCGTATGAACTCTCTCTCACATGCCCTCCCTCTACCCCTAGCGATGTCGCTAGTGGAGTGGAACTCCCTTGCTCTTAGCTTCAAAAGATGGGACCTTATGAGTCCATGGGACCTCGCCCTTGCCGGGTGCCATGTCATCAGCCTTGCGAGCTACTACCCAAAAATGCCACCCACTGCCACCGTTGGCTCCGCCAAAACTCTTGCCTCGGGCCCCTGGGTGTACCGCAGCAGCGCAAAGCGGCCCTTTGCTATATCCATGCTCAAAAGGAGCTCTCTCTCCCCATTGCATATCACATAAGGCTCACGGCCCGCTACATATACCATGTTTCTCAGCTTTACGCACCCGCTTATGGGTTTTTGATTAGCCACATGGAACACTGTGGGTGATTGCCCTCCAAGGCCCCAATTTTCCATTAAGAACCTCCAAAAACACCTCCGAATTCACCAACTTTTTGGGTTCTCCTTGGCCAAGCTCCCATTTTTGGTATATGGACTTGATCTTCGAGCCATAAAGCTCAGCCAACAATAGTCCTTATCTCCAACTCTAACTCGCCTAACCTTTGCCGCACTTTGATTTTCTCGGGCCCTCTTCTCGATGCTGTCCAAATTGCCAAAATCAAACTTGCACCATGACGTCGAGAACTAACGCCGACTTCAATCTGCAATATCTCCCTGGTTTGGGCTCCGATGGATGAGCTGTGACTTCATAAGGCCTTCCCTTGCCTCATATAACACATAAAAATTCTGGCAAGGATCTGAAAACTCTAGATGGCATGCATAGCGAGGCGGCCCTTACTGACACATACCTGGCCCCCATCAAAAATTCAAAGCCTCCTATCAGAAAAGACAAGTATGCTCTATAAATCAAGCTCTATGCAACCATCCATGGAAATTGGCTTGCACTACCTAGCATCACTTGTCCTATTTGTCTCAGATTTGCAATGCACTGCACCTTCAACCTCAAATATCTTGGGCTCTGTAGCTCTGTTTGATGAGCTGTTTGGACCTGCTCCTTTGGAAACATAAGCTGTGCATTTCCAAGAAAAAATAAATGCACCTTGAACCTCTTTCATTTGCCACCCAAATTAGCCCTTTCTAGGGCCCTTCTTGGCCTATAAACCGCTTTAGCCATACACATCCGCCGCTGCTACCTGTCTGCCCAGGATCTTTGTAGCTTCTCTTGCTCTTTGCCATGCTTTTGCTACTCTATACACTCCTACTGGTGCCATCTTCTATGGTCGACCGACTTTGGCTACACCATCATTGCCCACCCCCTAGTTGAACATTTATGTTCAACCAAAAAAGGGCTTTATTCCTTTACTATCTGCAAAACCTGGCACACACTATCAACAAACCAAAATCATTTATACCAAGTTTTATTCTGCCTACTACCAAATCTCAAGTGGGTTTCCCCACCCCCTACATCACATAGCCTCCGCCTAAATAAAAAACCGACCATTGGTTCCTTCCATCCACCTGTAAATGCATACCATAATGTTGTGCCCTAGCACATATCCTATCATCTTTGTAGACCAACATTCCATAAATCCCTTGACATACAAGCAACCACTGACAAACTGCCCACAACATATCAAGAAACACAAAGCATACCGCCAACCTAAAAGAAAGTACTGACCTTCCCTCCAATCGATGTAAAGTGGAGGCGTCATGCATAGAACCTTGCACCTGTTGAACCATCCACCACACAATTGTTTCTACCACCATACTCATGAACCAGAGCTCACATGCCTTCAATGGAAGAAAAGCCACCATTTGTGATTCTCCTTTATCCACCACTTGACATGTCTGATGTAACATAACCTCCACCACCTTTGGCACACAAGACCTCCTCACCGGCAATACACTCGATTCTAGCATCGTCAAGCCTTTCTGCTGCAACCAGCTGCTCTTCAAGGTCGATCCGCTCCATTTGGTTGCCGTCTTCAACCGCTTGCACCTCAATCACCTCTTCTAATGCTGCATCATGCTCTGCCAAGGTAGAGAGAAACTCTCCTCACACTACATTACCTTGGTCATCATTCATAGATAAGGCCACTTCATTCATTGTGGCAAGCATCTGCATTGTATCTATTTGCATAGCTCCATTGATCAGCATAGACTCCTCCACTTGGTTTCCATTAAGCACCATGGCTTGATCTATTCCGTGCTCTTCTTGAACATTGGCTATCACCATATCGTCAAACATATAATAAGGCAGCTTTACCTTTACCAGCTCAGGTTCAATAGATTTTGTTTTCTCGCCATAGGATGTGGACTCATCCGCTCTATCCTCCTCACTTGTCTCCTAGCAACTCGAGCTTCTATCTTCACCATCATTGGCATCATATACCGACTGTGTATCTGCATCTTCATCCGCTTGCTGCTCCACAAATGCATGTCTTTGCACACTTTCTACATCTACTTATGAACCCTCGATATCTGCAACTTGATTGCACTCTGCTACCTTCTCATTCACACTTTCCACAAAACAGGCTTTACCTCTTCAATCTGCTCTAGAACCTCATTACTTGCTATCTCTTTTGCACCGTGGTTCACTTTGACATGGGTCTTATTGTTGTTGACAAGCTCGTCCACCATGAGCATGGGCACATCACAAACCGGAAACCTCCAAGGAGCATAACCAACCATATGCCTTACCTCCATAGGCTCTGCACTTCAAACAATTGGTATTGCCTTCGATCAAACCAAAGAACACTCTACTACCATTACAATAGGCACATAATTTGCAGGCTTCACTGAGCCCATCTCCAGCTTCCGCTTTACCTTCCGGTTCTCCATCTTGGCCAGATAGAGCATGTATTCATATGTATCTGCACCGTACTCGACCTTTTCTCTAATCCTCTGATGGAAGCATTCTTATAGCTAACATGGGTTGCCTTTTACCCCAACAACAATGTCCAACTTCCTCCAACATGCTTCAAACTGCTTCCGCTTTACCTTCCGGTTCTTCATCTTGGCACGTTTGCGCATCAGCAACGATACCGTCTACAACTTTTCAACATCCGTCAACATACGCATCGACAACATCCATAGCTCAAAATCTGCTAACCAATCCTCAGGGTCTTCAACACCCGTAAATATGGGGCCAAAACTTTGACTCCACCATCTCTGTCAACTTCAAACTCGGCCACCAAACACTTTGACCATCTGCCAACCGCTTTGTCGGGGGACTATCAAACACCACTTTAGAGTTCAAATAGGAGCATTAGGGAGCTCCTCATTGGGGGCACTAGAAGATGGAGAGGGGGAAGGAGAACACACCCAGAACACAACTCAATGCCTTGCTATAGCCCTGGGTATACACAATGCCCCAATCCACTAGAGTTCACCTTCAAAATTCGACATTATTCGCAAACAAACCAGTGCTTGCGTGTACAAAACTATGTGCACTTTGCGTTGCAACACACCGAACCAACCCAATCATCCCACTCTGCTCAACTCACAACCTTCCACACATAGACAAACTCTCTTTATTTCACTTTGGATAACATACCTCGGGGGGGCACACACGCTGACACATGCCCACAAACACATGCACAGAAGCAGAGCAGAGAAGGGGGAAGGGGGAATCAATGCAAGAAAACAATAATGATGGATTTACTAGCATCAACGCAACCATTTACAATGGACTCCATGTCGGCACAGCCCTAGGAAACATACACTAGCCCTAGTGGCCGCCTCGGCAAAAAAGCCCCCAGAAATTCGTGTGCATCTCCTTTTATAAGAGTGATCAAAGCTTAAAAAACAAAAAATTGGGTTTTTATTGGTTTGTGCAGGCCACTAGAGCCCTCTTTTAGTATTTTCCATGGACTACACACATTTGGCACCTCAATTTGGATATTGCCTTCCATGGTGGACACCTCGGTAGGTTTCCATTCTCCCTCTCTTACTTTTTCTCCACTTGCTCTCTCCTTTCAAATTTGAGTTTTAACTGCATGATGGCCTTGGTCTTGCCTTATCTCTCTCATGTGCCCATATGAACTCTCTCTCAGATGCCCTCCCTCTACCACTAGCGATGTCGCTAGTGGGGTGGAACTCCCTTGCTCTTAACTTCAGATACGGGTTTCCTTTTACCCTAGCAACAATCTCCAACTACCTCCAACATGCTTCAAACTGCTTAAGGAAAATGGAAAAATATTTACTTACATTCTGGTGTACCGCCTTCAGCTTTGCACCAGCTTCCTCCGGAGTAATCACTTCTCGAAACCGCTCTAAAAATTGACTCTGAAACTCTTGCCATGATCCCCAATCAGTACTCTTTAAACCATGGAACAAAATCTTGGCCAATCCGTGCATCATCAGTGGTACCATCAACAACTTTTCAACATCCATCAACATACGCATCAACAACATCCATAGCTCAAAATCTGCTAACCAACCCTCACGGCCTTCAACACCCATAAATATGGGGCCAAAACTTGGCCCCACCATCTCTGTCAACTTCAACCTCGGCCACCAAATACTCCGACCATTCGCCAACTGCTTTGTTGGGGGCTATCAAACACCGCTTCAGATTTCAAATAGGAGCATTAGACAACTCCTCAATGGGGGCACTAGAAGATGGAGAAGGGGAAAGGGGAACACACCCGAAACACAACTCAATGCCTTGCTATAGCCCAGGGTATACACAGTGCCCCAATCCATTAGAGTTCACCTTCAAAACTTGACATTATTTGCCAACAAACCCCTGTTTACACACGACCATACGCACACTGCGTAGCAACACACCGAACCAGCCCAATCGTCTCACTGTGCTTAACTCATAGTCGTCCACACACACATAGACTCTCTCTATCTCACTTTGCACAACATACCTCGAGGGGGCACACACACCGACACACGCCCAAAAACACACTCACACAAGCAGAGAAGAGAAGAGGGAAGGGGGAATTGATGCCAAAAGATGGAGATGATGGATTTACTAGCAGAGAAGAGAAGAGGGAAGGGGGAATTGATGCCAAAAGATGGCAATGATGGATTTACTAGCATTAACGCAACCATTGACAATGGACTTCACGCCGGCACAGTCCTCAGCAACATACAATAGCTCCACTAGCCGCCTCGACCAAAAAGCCCCTAGAAATTCGTGTGCATCTCCTTTTATAGGAGTGATCAAAGCTTAAGAAAACAAAAAATTGGGTTTTTATTGGCTCGTGTAGGCCATTAGAGCCCTCTTTTATCATTTTCCATGAACTACACACATTTGGCACCTCAATTTCGATATTGCCTTGCATGGTGGACACCTCGGCAGGTTTCCATTCTCCCTTGCTTACTTTTTCTCCACTTGCTCTCTCCTTTCGAACTTTTTTTAACTGCCTGATGGCCATGGTCTTGCCTTATCCCTCTCATGTGCCCGTATGAACTCTCTCACACATGCCCTCATTCTACCACTAGCGATGTCGCTAGTGGAGTGGAACTCCCTTTCTCTTAACTTCAAAAGATGGGGCCTTATGAGGCTACCAGACCTTGCCCTTGCCGAGTCCCATGTCATCAGCCCTGCGAGCTGTTGCCCAACATTGACAACCATCACCATCTGCTAGCCACCGCCATCGGCTTCACCACAACTTTTGCCTCGTGTCCCTCGCTGCACCACAGTAGCGCCAAGTGGCCCCCTTCCATATCCATGCTAAAAGGAGCTCTCTCTCCCCATTGCACACCACATAAGGCTCGCGGCCCGCTACATATACCATGTTTCTTAGCTTCATGCACCCACTTATGGGTTTTTGATGAGCCACGTGGAATGCCATTGGTGATTGCCCTCCAAGGCCCCCATTTTTCATTAAAAAACCTCTGAATTCGCCAACTTTTGGGCTCTCCTTGGCGAGGCTCCTGTTCTTGGTCTATGGACTTGATCTCTGAGGCGTAAAGCTCGGCAAATAGTCCTTGTCGCCAACCCTAAATTGCCCAACCTTTGCTGCACTTCTAAATTTCTTTGGCCCTCTTCTCGAGGCTGTCCAAATTGCCAAAATCAAACTGACACCATGACGTCGGGGACGAACGCCGACTTCAATCTGCAATATCTCCTTGGTTCGGGCTCCGTTTTATGAGCCATGACTTCCTATGGCCTTCCCTTGCCGTAAATAGCACAAACAAACATGGCAAGCATCTGAATACTCCAAATGGCACGCATACCAAGGCGACCTGATCGACACATACTTGGCCCCCGTCAAAACTTCAAAGCCTCGTATCTTGATATCTGTGACTCAGAGTGCTTATCTGAAAAGACCAATTGGCTCCACAAATTAAGCTCTACGCATCCATCCATTGAAACTGGCTTGGACTACCTGGAACGACCTGCCGTGCTCACCTTAGATCGGAAATGCACTGCACCTTCAAGCTCAAATATCTTGGGCTCTGTAGCTCTGCTTGTTGATGAGCCATCTGGACCTGCTCCTTTAGCAACTCAAGCTCTCTATTTCCATGCAAAAATATTGCACCTTGAATCTCTTTCACCTGCCACACAAATTAGCCATTTTTGTGGCCCTTCTTGGCCTATAAACCACTTCAGCCATACATATCCGCTGCTACCTATCTCTATGCAAGATCTTTGTAGTTGCTCCTACTCTTTGCCATGCTTCTAATAGCCTATACACTCCTGGTGGTGCCATCTTCTATGGTCGACCGACTTTGGCTACACCACCATGACAAGAGTGCAACACTTGTATCCTATTTTTTAAAGGGAATATCCAATGAAGACACATTTTTCAGCTTTTGGATCAAGCTTAGTTCTTAGCTCATCGGGAACATGCACCTAAGCAATATATCCAACACTTTAAAATCTAATACGTTTGGTTTTTCACCATTGAACTTTTCTTCAGGTGTCATATCATGTACTGCAGCAATAGGGGTCCTTTTCATAATGTAGACACCTGTAGCAAACAGTTTCAACCCAATAACAATGAGGCACGTTCTTCTCATTCATCAATGCTCTAGCCACTTCTGCAATGTGCCTGTTCGTTCATTCAAAAACACCATTTTGTTGCAGATTATACCTCCATGAAAATTGCATTTGAATTCCATGCTTTTCCAAAAAACCATTAATTTATTATAGAAGTATTCTCCCTCTCCATCTGACCTCAAGCACTTTATATGTTTCCTAGTCTTTTTTTCAACCACAACATTGAAATTCTATAAATGGATAAACACCTCACTTTTCTGCTTCATGAAATAGACCCATACCTTCCTTGTATGGTCGTCAATGAAACTCACATAGTATCTACATCCACCCATAGATGGAGTCTTTGCCGGAACCCATACATCTGTATGCACTAAATACAATGCATTCCTTCTTACATGCTTATGATGAGGAAAGAATGTTTTTGCCTCCTTTCCAAATTGACAAGCTTCACATACTTTCTGCATTTCAGCAACTCAAAACGTAGGTAAACATGTAACCATCTCTTTCTTTTGCATCATTTTTAGCCTCTACAAATTTACATGATCAATATGTTTGTGACAAATCTCTATATGTAGAACAACATCTGCACCTCGTGCAAACATGGAAGCATTCACCTTGAGCACATTTACATCCAAAGTAAACATTCGGCCCACTTTCTTTCCTTGTGGAACCAGCCTTCCATCCTTCTTATGCTCTTCGTCAAAGAGACCATCGGAGTTAAAGCTGACTTGTAAACCCTGCTCAACCATTTTCCCAACAAAAACCAGGTTCTTTGTAATGTTGGCTACATGTAGTACATCAGCTAGGTACTTCACTTTACCATCTGTCATAGACAATGGTACATGTCATGTATGCATAATAGGATGTGAAGTATCATCCCCTAGTTTCTACATAACCAAGTAAATCATTCACCATGGCTGGTCATGTAATTAGATGCACCACACATTATCACTAGATTTTTCCACATTTGCAGACATAGTATTCAGCATGTGCTGCATCACAAATAGCCTCTCGGGCTCATCTGCATGCCTGCTAGTAGTTGCATAATTGTTTTGCTACCTCTTGTCTGGACAGTCATGTAACATTTAATGGCCTAGCAACTTGTGTGTAGCGGAAAATAGCATGAACATAGTGAACATTTCATGAGAATAGATTCCTAAGGAGAATAACAAGAGTGCTTGGGTGGAGAGAGGAACAAAAAGTATAACACCTAGTTAGATAGCATGAACAATACTTCAAAAGAGAGAGAAATTAAGCAATTGACAATAGTTGAGGATCGGATTTGCATGGAGCCGGTCCCCCCTCCAAAAGGCTTTGTATTATGGTTTCTCCCATCAAGAGAGACATTTTACAATACAATTCTTTGTGTTCCTTCAATTCTAGCTAGGGCTATGAAGATAAAAACTTCAAGCACTAAGCACAACACTTATTAAAAACAACATCAATTCTCTCACGGTCTCAGACCCAAGGTCTCACACACCTTCGAAGATGGTGAGCGCTAGCGGGGTATGAGAGTAGATTGATAGGAAGAAGGAGTATTCTTACGAGAAAGATGTACATCTCCTCACATAATCACTCATATTAGCATAGCTTAGCTTAGTAATTATCATGGTAGAGGAGATGAGCATGCATAGAAGCTTGGATCTCGGTTGGATTTGCATCACAAAGCCAAGAGTTTTTGGTGTAGGCCTCCCTTCTCACAAGCTTGGAATAGGTGGTAAGCTTTCCACTAAAGCTTGAGAAGGAGAGAGAGAGTCTTCTTGCTTCACACATAGATTGTGTGAGTGTGTAAGTCAATAATGCCTTTGAAAAATCAGCCCCCCTCTTGCTGTTTGCTCATGCTCACATCCTATTGGACCTTCTCAGCCTCAACCAATGGAAATTAAGCAGTATAAGTGATAGCCTTTTGACATGTGTCCCCCTTTCCCCTTTTGTGAGAGCTTTAGGTAATTCATAAATGCAACTAAACTCTCATAGGACCCCTTTGCCTCCTAGCCAATAGGAATCAGGCAGGCCATTGGGCTGCTGAATGCTCATTGGACCCCTTGGGAGACTGCCCAATAGTCTTCTAGAGAGCTTAATTCTTTTAGGTTCTTTTATTAAGTGTTTTTAAATTGATTAAACTAGATTTACTCTAGCCTAATTCTCATTGGTCCACCTCCAAGGTCATCCAATAGGATTTGAGTACACCTTGTGGGCATCTGGGCTAGGGAGCTGACATGTGTCCCTTAGTCCCTTTGTGTAAAGGGAGCTTGTATGTGTGTGTGTGTGTGTGTGTGTGTGAGTGAGTTTCTCTCTCATCTCCTACAACTAGGGCTCGCCCCCTCCTATGTAGGGATGCATGAAGACTTTTAGGACACACACAAAGCATCCAATTTCCCTAATGTTTGACCTTTGGACACAACCTTTGAATTTTGGCTCTCCTTTGTAAGGCTTTAATAGGCTCACATGAAAAGCATTGTGTATGAGCCAATGGCTGGGCAACTTGAGTTGATAGGTCATGTCATTGATTGGTCTAAGAATCTGGAAGGAACCATAGTACCTTTTTGCTAACTTAGCATAGTACTTTTGGTGTCCTGTAGGATTCTTGCCCATCGTGTGCCTTAATCGAGCCTTGGGAAATTTTAATAAGACCCAATCATTTTCTTTAAAGGCTTGGGCTCTTCTGTGCTTGTCAGCAGAGCAGCCTTTTGCCTTTGCTGTGAGATAGAGATAACATCCTTAATCTTTTGGAAAGATTCTTGTAGGTCTCAGCTATACTCATCTGCAACGAAGATCTCACACAAGATGTAAAAGGGGAACAAAAATTAATCCATTTTTGATTGAGTACGTCAACCTCAAAGAAGGAGGCACTGACATCATCAAGCTCAAGCAACATGGATGTACTGACAAGATTGTCAGTCTCAAAAAATAAGGACATGTTCTTGTCACACCTATGAGCATCATGGAAGGCATTGTTGAATGTGAGGGACACAAAATTTGAATGTGGATGCTTCTAAATGTGTCAAGCAAGATGGAAGAGGGGAGGAAAAGAAATCCATATTGGAAAGGCAAGCTCTCTATGGCATGGAACTGCCCTCACATCCTTCTAGCTGAAGAAGATATAATTATTTTATATCTTGGTTGCTAGTCTCAAGGAAAGAGGTCCCTATGTCTTAAATCATTCAATCAACATAAATGTTTTGGCAAGACTATCAAGCTTGAAAATTCAAGATAGATTCATGTCACACCTATCACGATCACCAAAGGTAAAATTTGGGTTGATGTATTCGTGCAACAAGGTGTTTGAGGTTGTAGAGGTTGCCAAGTGCAACAAACAAGATGTAAGAGGGGAAGGATAATAAATCCCATTTTTGATTGAGCATGTCAGCCTCAAAGAAGGAGGTGCCGACATCATCAAGCTCAAGAAACATGGATGTACTGACAAGATTGTCAAGCTAAAAAATCAGGACATGTTCTTGTCACACGTATGAGAATCATGGAAGGCGTTGTTGAACGTGAGGGACACAAAATTTGAGTGTGGATGATTTTAAATGTGTCAAGCAAGATGGAAGAGGGGAGGAAAAGCAATCCATCTTGGAAAGTCAAGCAAGCTCTCTACGGCTCAAGGGGGAAGGGGGCGGGGGGTCACATGATAATCAAGTGATTGCAGTAGAAGGGGTTATTAAATTTTATTTTTTCTCACATTTTCACATACATAATGGTGCCACAAAATGGAATTGGGAAAACAACTTTATAGATTGAATAGGAAAAGGGTGTATTCTATTTGTCAAAAACTCACAAATAAGGAATTTTATAAATAGTCCTTGAAAGCACATAATATACACAATTTATACATAGTGATCCCCCCGAGCTATATGGAAAGCTTTTACATTGTGAAGGGAGAACCCCAATAGTAGTTTGCAAATGTTGCCCTACGAACACATCTTTGTCCTCTAATAAAGTGGCCACATTTTTAGATTATATGTGAGATTTTGGAGCCGATGTTAATACTTCTTTAAAAGGTCCTATGTGTATGTGTGTGTGTGTGTGTGTGTGTGTGACTCCCATGTCTTTCATGGCTGCTTCTTTGGCCCACCCAAAGGCATTGCATGTTCTCCCTCATCTTTCTCCCTCTCGTTTATGAAAAGCATTGTAAGTGGCATGGCCTCGGCATCTACTATGATCAAACCAATCTTTCCATCGGTGCCACTCCCCCATCCTCCTCCTCTCCTCATCCACGGATGTAATTTTGGTATCATTTGTGTCATCACTAAATCTTCCCATCTTTTTGTTGGGCTCAACAAAGGACCTGAGCGTGATGTCTTCCTCTCTCGCTTTCACACCCACCCTCCGACTTCTTTACAAATGCAAACATGTCTTTTACCGTAAGTGCATCAATACATGGCTTAGTAGACACTCCACCTACCCTTTATGCTGAAATAGAGTTTAGACTGATGATGTTTTCATTGTGGATGATTCTTCATCTATAGTCAAGCACAACCTTGATGAAGAAGTTGAAATTTCAGTGCAAGGAGCCCATGATCAATTAGGCTTAATTCAAATGATAAATAATAATAATTGATAGAGAATTTTAGGTTTTTGTGCTCAAGAATGCAACTGATTGTCGATGATCCCAAAAACAACACAAGGAAGAAAATGATCTTATAATTGAAGTATGGGAAAATACCTCTCAATCAACATGAGTTCACTAAATGCTTTGGGCATTACATCATCCCCAAAGATGCTCTTTCTAAACCTTCGTGGAGCTACTTTCTACCATCAGGTGGGGACTCTTTCTACGCTTTCAACTCCATGTGGGAAGACAAGGAGCACGTGAAAGTAACAATGTTGGCAATATGATAAATGTAAGGACTGGGCATTCTCAAAAAAAGCATGGTCTCCATCAACCAAGTTTGAAAACAAGACACAAGCATTGATAGATCAAGAGTTAGATGCCAACAGTCTTTAGCAAGCACCTCAGCTCCTCCGGTGCAAACATGTCCTCACATCCCTCCAGCTCAAGAAAGAAAGACAAATTTTCTATGTTGGTTGTCAGCCTCAAGGAAGAAGGTGTTGGCATCATCAAGCTCCTATAGTAGCAGGGATGTACCAGTAAGACTGTCAAGCTCAAAATGTCAAGACATATTCTATCACATCTATCAATGTCATGGGAGATGGAATCTTGGTTGTTTAATTTGAGGAATACTAATTTCAAGTGTAGAAAGCAGGATGAAAGAGAGGAGGAAAAGAAATTATTTTGCATCAAGGAGGGAGAATATTTGTAGCAATTTACAAATGCTGGCCTACCAAAGGTGAGTGTAAGGGGTGTAAGGAATCAAGAGGTATGCTGAGTTTGGCAAGAACATAGCTTTGTCCTTTGATGAAGAGGCCATGTTTGTGGTTGATATGGGAGCATTAGTGAAACTTTTCAGACTCAAATTCACCCTGTAAGAAATGGTAGAGAAATAAAATACTTTTTATTTTTGGAAAAAATGAACAAGAAATTTCAAAACCCAAAATTGGGGGGAATACTTTATATTTTTATTGGGTGGACGAGATGTTACTTTTCAAGGCACTACATGTAGTGCCGCTTCCAAATCTCTTGAAAATATGTCCCTTTTCCAATAATTCTCCCTCCCAATGCACAATTTTTCTCTTTTGGTCCAAATTTCAAATTTCCCTCTGCTCATTCTGTCCTTTCTCTCCATCTTCCTTTGCACCATATCCAAACCATCATCTTCCCCACATCATCTCCATGAATCCTGCTAAAGGAGGTATCTATCATCTCCATTTGATTTGGAAGATGAATATTCCCCTCTCCAAAAAAGAAATGGGCTTTGTGAAACCCCTCTTCTGCATTAGAAGCATTGAGATTAGAACAAAAGAAGCACATTGAGCTATGGACCAGGTGGTAGATTGTATCCCATAGACCCCATCACCAAATACACCCCACCATTCTTCAATTGCTCTTCATTGTTGAGATTTGTAGGAGATGGTATGGAAGGGCTATTAGGATATATGAAAAACCTTGCAACAGAGAGGGACATTCTTAAGTTGGAAAACCATTTGCTACTACAATTGAAGGATTCTCTTAATCATGAGCCTCAAGAAAGCAAGGAGAAGGTAAAGAACCCCCAAATCGTTTATGAATATAGTTGAAAGAAAGAAGACAGAGCTTGGGGTTAGACAAATACAAAGGAAGTTAAAGAATATAAAGAGTCTCAAGCGAGGAGCTAGAGGTTGCAACAAAAAAATCCAAGCAGTGAGGTAAAATTGTTTTTCTTCTTTTCAAATTGATATCTATTTTTCAAGTTGATATCTTTGGGTTATAGTCTTTTTTTGTGTTTACCTCAGGCCCTCAGTCTAGCTAGACTGTTCATAAGGAAACATGAGAGGTGCATCAAAATAATTTTGTGAAGTGATTTCACTTGTTGTTGCTTACAACATATTGAATGAAAGAAGATTTAAGGTCTCTAGGAAGAAATGCATCAATGGATTTTTGAAAAGTTCTACTTTGGACAAAGATGCAGCTCAAGGAACTTTGGACAAAGTTCAAGCTCGTCAATAGAAACCTGAAGCAGTCAAGAGTGTAGGGGTCCTTGCTTCCAAAGCCATCAATTGTTCAACATGCCAAGCTCAGATTTAATTCCAAGGTCATGGAGCCTTTCCACATCAATGACATATATCTTGGTAAGAATAAAGACCTCAAGTTTAACTCTTTCACCAATTCGTTCTTTGACTTGAGAACTTTGTGAAGGGAAATGATAAAATTCTATGATCTTTAACATATTGAGGTGATTGGGCAAGCCTTTTTTTTCATCAAATTAAATAAGAGTGATATTGTAAAGGATAGAAATCTTGAGAGAGTATCAATAACCCTCATGAATATAGCTCTTCATACCACAGGGGGAAAAAACCCTATAACCTTTAGGGTGCAGTTAGAGAAGAAACTTTTGTGGCTGGGTGCTTTGGAGGTTGATAGTGAAGATTTCAATGTGTGAACTAGGTATTCCACCACACTAGTATCCTTGCTATTATCAAAGTTCAACAGGCTAGGGAGGAGCTAGATTTTGAGGTATTTGGTACAAGGTGAAATGGCACATGGGGGGGGACCTAAATACACTAAAGTGTATGTACAATGTGTCAAGGGGTGCTAGCTCCAAAAGCCCTTATATCTATTGCATGGGTGTACAAAGGAGTTGAACCCAGATAACTGGAGCAAAGCCTCAGATAGAAACTCTAAAGATCCAAGCTTTCAAGTTGTTTTAGGTATTCCTCTTTCAAATGTCCACCTTTGCACGCTACATGCACTTTGTAGAATCATTGAGAAGATTGTGCACCTCTACATAGGGTTTGTATGGAAACTACAACCTTTATCAGCCAAAAAAACTACCATAAAAAGTATTGAGAAGATACTTTTTTGATATTAGACTTCATGGGGGGAATGTTGTGATTGAGTTAGACCCCAAGAGGTCATCTGGTGGAAATAATGTCCCTAGGAAAGATTCTATTGGTGGGATGAAGGCTAGAGAATTCTTAGGATTTCATGAAATTTGGGTAGGGGTTCATCTAAAGTTGAATACAACAAATGGAAGGTTCTACACAATGCTGTGAAGAACCATGAAGTTGATGGGAGAGCAAGAAATGAGAAGTCAAAAGTGTGGGAAGCTTTGGATGCAGTCTTTTCTTACTGTAATAAAAGTCATTGGGAAAAAATGACCTCTCCAAATTTAAGAAAGAGTTGAATAGAGTCAAGAAAGCTATGACAAGTGCTTGGAGCTCAGAGCACTTCACACACTACAATATGGTAGTACTTATGAGTTTTGATTCTACTAATTTGTTTCAATACTTTCATAAGTTGTTAAAGAAATTATCGTTTTTTTGTGCATCACATTATCTACAATCACACTCCTTGGTTTGTAAAGACATATGGTAGCTTGTCAAAATAGTCTACTCATGGTATGTAGAAGTTCCACTGTCAGGCAAGAACCAAGTTTTTCAAACACACTAGACATGGTGGAGGAACTCAAAAATATAATAGCTTTCTTGAAGTATTCCAGTGGTTTTATAGACAATTGTGGCATAGAACAAGATTGCAAGAGACTAAATTTATTAGACAGTTCTAATATTTCCACAGCTACATAGAGAAGTATACAAAAAAGGAAGGATGCATACTATACATCATTTGTAAGTGAAAGGTTTTTACAATGTCTTTCCACCAGAGAGAGTCAAGGAAGCAAGTGGGGGATAATACAAGGACTAGTTCTAGCTTCTTGAGCCAACATAAGGATTTTCATTTTCCCCCTGCACTTCAAGTACTCCTGCTTCTTGTACCCCTGCATTTGTTTGCCTATGTCACCAGAAGAGGCAAGGAATTAATTGACAATGGTGCCAAAGTATGCACTTCTTGAGCTCATAAATCTTGAAGCAAGTCCAAAAACTCTAATGGCTTCTTGATTCTCAAGAAATGTGATTTTGTCCACTTCTCTTATTGGATGTGAACCTACCACCTTTGACAGAGCCACTAGTTCAAGTATGGGGAGAGTGGGTGGTTGGGAAAGCTTCTTGTGGTAGATAGCTATTGTCTCCTTGTTGAGATTCCCAGTTTAATGGCCAAAAATCTGATTCCTCTTTAGATACAAAGTCCTGGAGCCCTTTCTTCTCCCTAGAAACTTGTCAGGATCTACAATATCAATCTATGCAAAGAAACCCCTCAAATCAGTTAACAGAATTGAAGTTTCAATGGCCTAAATAATATGCTTGCAAAAATTATATTTTACCATTTTACCTTAGGATTTTCATCATCTTCAAAAGGTCCTGTTTTCAAAGTTCAATGGAAAATCTTGCCCATGTGTTCAATCTTCAATCTTTTTTGAATTTGCTGGAACTCCTCATCTATGGAAAGTCCTTGCTCTTCATATAGCTGTCAATAACTTTTAGTACATGCTCTCTAGCATGAGATTGTTCAATAAACTTTTCAAATTTTGTATTAAGCAATGATAATGGGAATGGTGTATTGTAGTCCACAAAGCCTCTATCATGCTCTACCTACTCCACTAAAATAGCAAGACCGTAGTCCTCTTGTATAGATCAAACAGGTTTTGTATATCCTAAATCCTTATTTTTCATCTTGTAGGTGGGCATGGTTGTTGTGCACAACAAGGGATCAAGTCTTCCTATGGGATATGGATGGGCTCCTTTGATGATGTTCCTTGACTTGAACTCTACAATATCCAAGGTCTCTTTGCTTTGAAGCCTTTCCATTTACTCTCTTAAATCCTCAGGTGTTTCCTCCACATTTTGGACATTCATAGCTCCTATGTTTTGCAAAGATTTGAACTCTCCTTCTTCTATTGGAATAAGATTCAAAAAGAGCAAAAATGCAATATCTTCAATCAAAAGCTTACAACCGTGCCTTCCATGCAACTCACAGGGGCTATGGAACTTCTTCCAATCATCTTGGAGTATGACAACTTCTTGGGGTCTGTACTTGTTGTTAAATTTCCTACTCTAAAAATATCATTAAAGTTTATAGATTTGTCAAGCTTGTGATCCCTCATAAGGTCAGCAAAAACATTTTGATAATCTAGAGTTTCATTGCTAAATCCTTCCAAAAAACTCTCAAGATCAAAGGGAACCTTAAATATTTCTCTCACATAGGCAAACTTAGATAGCTGCTTCACTTGGTATAGTCCATCAACCTGTCATCACTTGTCTCCTCAACCTCTTCAAAATCAACACCCTCCAAACTCTTCTTAGTCACCTTTTCAGCAAAAGAAAAACAAAAAATACGTTAAAATGTCATACACTTGGAAGAAAGATGGACATGTAGATTAAGAGCAAAAACACCTTAAAATGTCATAAACTTGGAAGAAAGTTTTAACATGTTGACTCTTTAATAAACTTGGTCATATTTTGCCCCTATGCAAAAAAAGAGCATCCAGACATGGTGTTCTATATTTGCATATAAGGGCAACACAACCAAAGAAATGGTTGACTCTTCATGTTACTCTTCAATAAACTTGGTTATATATGTCATCCCTATGTCAAAAAAGAGCATCTAGACGTAGGTCTAGATGTCCTATTTTTGCATAAGGGTGACACATCCAAAGAAAGATTAAACATGAATTTGAACATGTTGACTCTTCACTGAACTTGGTCATATGTTGTTCCTATGCAAAAAAAGAGCATCCAAATGTAGGTCCGGGTGTTCTATTTTTGCATAAGGGCAACATAAACATGAAATATTAGTGATTTCTTTGCCTATTCACATTAGTGTCGTCTCTACGCAAAAAAAGAGCACCCAAATGTATGTCCGGGTGTTCTATTTTTCCATGAGGGAAACACAATCAAAGAAGAGTGTCAATAAGTTTAAAGTTTTGTTGGCTCTATGTCTTGTGTCCTTGCAATGCAAAAATAGAGCATCTGAATGCATGTCTGGCTGCTCTAATTTTTCATAAGGACGACATATGAGGCCTCATTTTTTTGCTCATTGATTTATGTCCTTGTAATGCAAAAATAGAGCATCCGGATGCATTTTTGGTTGCTCTATTTTCGCAAAGAGACGACATACACAATGACAAAAAATGTTATAAAAAAATTCCAATAGAATATGTACCTTTGTGTTTTCGTAATAACATTTTGAGCTCTCTTCAACTTTGGATTCTATGAATTTTTTTTACCAAAATAGGACGGAAGGATCAACAATGCTATGTATAGCAAATTTGATAGCTATAAATAGTATTTCAATCATGCACCTTGAGACAGATGCACAACAATTAAATCCATGCATCATAAATTGTGTAAATTCAAATTTTACCCAGGTAATTGTGCACTCCTATATAAAGAGGTGCTCGCCATCGATCCTTATTTGGCTATTTTTTTTTTCAATTAGCTCCATTCTTCTCTCCACATTGCTCCACAAGGTCAATTCAAAGTCAACTTACATCAAGCCTTCTTCTATTGCTCCACAAAGTACATTTCAGCCTAACCTTCTTGTTTTCTCTATTCTTTTCTTTGTTTTCTCTTCTCGAATATTTGGATGATCATTGTAAGGTAATCTTTCACAACATCAATGCTTTCTTTGCAAAATTTGTCACACAGAGTTTTTGTTAAGCTATGTCATCGCTATGAAAAAATAGTGTAGCCATACACATGTCCGACTATACTATTTTTGCGTAGGGACGACATAATAGTCCTTTTAATATTTTTCATGTTTGTGTGCTCTCTACACAAAAATAGCGTAATCAGTCATGCATCCAACAAGCTTAATTTTGCGTAGAGAGGACACAAGAGTTTATGAGAGATACTTTTATAAGTTTTTCTTGAGCAATAATTTATTAAAAATACTTTTATGATTTTTCCTTGAATCTGTCTTGTCAATGCAAAAATAGTGTATTCGGCGAGACTGACTACACTTTGTTTTGCGTAGAGACGACACAAAGTTGTTTTCATAACTTTTCTTGGTGGTGTCCCCCCTATGCAATAATGGAGTAGTCAGACATGGCTCCACGGACATGCATCTGGTTAAACTATTTTTGCATAGGGAGGACACCTTGGGGGGTGCACTATGTAAGCATGTTAATGTATAATGTGAGTTCAAAAGGGGGGATTTTAAAATGCAAAAATTTAGGCAATTTAACAGAGATACATTAAAATAAGGGGTTTCTATATTCAAATTTGGAAAAAACTTCTAAAATAAGGAGTCATTTGATTCATTCAGACATGTTAAAAGAGGGTTTTTTTTAATAGCCCGTGAACACACGTTATATAGGGGGTACTGAATGGTGAACCCCCAAGGAGGACACAGCCTTTATTTTTGGTGCAACATTTCTAGATTGCATCCTTCTGAAGTTAATGAAGAGGTCTAAGATAGTGTGACTCCATGGCTATATATTTTCCTTTTTTTAGGTCTAATCTATAGATATGGCAAGGACCAAAAAACTGCAAGGAAGGTTCCTAGAGAAAATGTCAAACCAAGAGATTTCTAGGCAAAGCAACACCAGAAAATTTCAAACCAATAGACAAAGGTGAGAGCTCAAAGGGGGAGAAAGGTGAGAGCTCATAGATGGACAAAGGTGAGAGCTCAAAGAGAGATAAGGTAGTTGGATCCTCCAAGCAACCAACCAAAAAGGGAGTTGGTATAAAACTCCCACTTGTAAAGAAAATGAGATTCTCTCAAAATGTGAGATGCTTGAGAAAGATAAACAGAGCACAAAAGGATTTGATAATTGCAATTCCAAGGCTTCCTTTTCAAATTCTTCGTAGGAAAATAGCAGAGTAGTTTAAGATTGATATGAGATGGAGAAGAGGTGCCTTGGCATGTATGCAAGAGGCTGCTGAAGACTTTTCAATTAAGCTCTTCCAAGATACATATGTGCATCCCACTCTCACAGGGTCATAGTTATGGACAAGGATATGATTGTCTTAAGCAGATTAAGATACAAATTTAGTAAAATTTGTAAATCAATACCTCAGCAAGATAAGAAAACCTTCAACATTCTCAACATACCCACATCAAGAAAGGCAAAAGAGCCTGAAATTTTGATTGAGGAGATAATAGAGGAGGATGATGTTTTGGAAGAAGGGAAAGAGCCCAAAGCTGACAGGGAGGAGATGGAAACAAAGGAACTCAGGGATATTGAAGCACCCTGAGTTGAAGCACAACTCCCTTCATTGTTGTCAAGTGTCAACTCCATAGGCTTCTTAGTGGCTGCTTTCTTAGAGGATGACCTTCTTCAAAGAAAAAATTATATTGACATGGATGCTTAGTGTGTTGACATCCTCAAAGATTTGAAAAGAGAGATCAATGACCGTATCATTATTGCATCCTTGAGGTTTGCCTAACCATCACCATTCTATATGTTTTTTGTACATTGTTCATATATAATAAGTGTTCTTTGAATTTCTTTGTAGATTATTGATGCATGACTATAAGTTAGATGTTCAACAGAAAGTAGACATTGTTGACCCAACCATCTCTCGCTATTTGAGGACTGATTTTTACATAAGGAACTAGCTATCCATTATAGATATTGAAACTTGTGAACTCCTTACCTCCCCCTACCATGAGAGGCATGTTCTACTATAACCTAGGTCATTTTCAAAGTTTCATCTTGGAGGCTTTTGACAATGTCCAATGGTCTTGACATAGCTCTCACTAGAGTCTTATAGAAATTGATATCACTCATAAAACATGTTTCATATTGGACTCTCTTTAGGGCTACCATGGAATGTCTAGGTTGTAAGTGTAACTATCCAATACTCTAACCAGTGCTCCCACTTTCAGTTATTTTGTAACAATGCTTTGGATATTTCGAAATAGGGATGCCTCAAGGCTGATAGAGGCGATTGAGCAATGTCCTCCTATCACAAAGCTCACGGATGACATGAAAATCTTGAATGTGAAGGTACGATACTCTAAGGTTGTAAGTAATTTGAGTTTAAAATTGTGTAGTTATATTGCCCCTTTTGTTTATTTATCCACCATTGTAGGAGGAGGATTTCTCATGATCACATGGATGAAGAGTGATAACAAATGTAAAGGTAGTGGTTGACTACACCTATTGCAATCCAAAAAAGACTATTGGGGTAAGAATTTGACCATATAAATAGGGTAACCTATTTCTATGAGGGTAAGCTAACACACTAAACTTTCTTAACTAGATCCATAGGAATGGCTACACTGACAACCATGTTTTGTGGGTAAGGGAAAAGTTGATTAGATATAGCACAAACACATGCCAAGGAGGAGCAAAATAAGTAGACATTACAAGAACAAAAGTCCAAGGAGGAAGAGAAATAGAGAAAGACAGCCAAGGAGACAGAGCCTAAGGAGGTCAAGAAGAAAGAAGAAGAGCCCAAAACACCGAGGAAGATCCCAAGGAAAACATAGGAAGCTAGCACAACAAAGAGTCCTAGGACTTTGAGAACCCCTAAAAGTATCTTGTGAAGCAAAATTCTATAAATAGCAAAGCAATTTTCTGTAAATAGAATTTTGTGAAGTAGAAACCTTCTTGACATACTCTACTTGAGAACATTACATACTCTCTACTTGAGAGAATTTTGTAAAGAGACAAAATTACATACTCATATTGTTTTGGAGAGAGAAAACATTAAAAATTCTCTCCTTGAGAGTATGACGTAAGTTTTAAAACTTTCATTAGATCCATCTCTTGTGTAGCTCCCAATACAATCCTTCAACTTTTGTTGCAATTGTGGTAGCCCTTGCAATTGTCTCTACATGTTTTTCATAGTCCAATTGTGTTGATAGAAACATGTCAAGGCCCAATCCATAATCCATGCCATCCTCCAACCCCTACCCTAGAAGGGCCTAAGAAATCTGCCAACCATGGTGTGAGTTATTTCAAGTAAGTTGAGATAATGAAAATTGGCTCAGGGTCTTCCACCTCTTCCCTCTCCTCCTTCTCTTTCTTTTCTTGTTCATGGGATTTTTATCCCTATTCTCCTTTTCTTCTTGCTCAAAGGAAATGAGGAAGAGGATCCATAATCCTTACCCATTACTCTTGATCTGTTGCTCAGAGGAAGAGGAAGAGGAAGAGGAGAAAGGGTGACAAACGTAAACCAAGATGACCTATTTATTGTGTTGTGAAGGCATACAATATTGACGACATTGACATCAAACAAGATATGAAAAATTAAAAAAAATAAGACATCCGAACAATAAATCAAATAAAATGAAGACATCTAAACCAAAATGTCATTTGTCATTGATATGGAAATGTACAAAATGTCAGTCTACTACAAGAAGAGACAACCAACATTTGTACAAAATACCAATTTGATACAATTTGCATATGCTTTAGCTTGGAAGAAGATGTACTATCCATTTTGGTACTTCTTGGCATGAAAATTTCTTCTCAATTCTCCTCCAGACCTGCAATCCATATTAAAAATTAGGAAAAGTAAGAATAGGTCACACAAAAAAATTTCCATTAAAAAAATATTATTTGTAAGAAATGCGGAATACAATAAGGATATAGTAGCAAGGAGAGTAGAGAGAGATACAATGCAAAGTAGATCAGTGGCAAATCAAAAAAATTAGATTAGCACACTATTACAAAGTGACTCCATCATCCACCCATGTGCTCTCAAGGTAGAGCTTAGATGGCGATATAGACAACTACAGCAAGTAGGAATTACAAGGGACTAACAATCCTTCAACAAGGATGTGTGTGTGTGTGCTTTGAAAAGAAAAAGTTGAAGGTAAATTTTCATCTTCATTGTGTAACTCATGCTTCACTTGGTACAATGAGCACTTGGTTCTTATCTTCAATGTTTCCAAGTGTTCATTGTGCATCCATACATCAATGGGTTTATCATTGAAATCATCTATGTTTTGGTCTAAAGGTACAAAGTCCCCCTCTCATGATGCCATCCACTATAAAAAAAAAATGCAATAATGAAGTTTTGGGCATGGATCATGTATTTACAGGTAATGGATCCGGATTGCACTTTGCAAAGTACCCCATTCAGTTTTTTTCAACTCCAACCCTCATCCAAAAATTCTAGCACATCTTCACTGTTTAAGTACGTAACCGACATCATTGTTATAGACACTTTCACATCAACATTTGCAAAGAAATCCACAAAGAAAATGATGGGAATAAAAATTGAAATTTTACTCAACTTGCTTGCAATGTTGGTCTTTTGACATTTTTGAATTGCATAGAAGATCTTGCACCTATAGATTTCACTTATTACTGAGCTTGGCAATGGCCACTCTCCACTTATAAAACTAGGCAGTGCAACCTTGTTGATAGTGCCCGAATCCTTCATAGATCTTGGTGAGATATAAAAATTATCATAAAAGAAAATCCCTTTTTCTGTCACATAACTATGTGTTCTCCCTTTGTAAATCTCTTCACCAATGGATCCATGCTAGACATCTAAAATATCTATGACCACTTGTTTCCATTCCTCTATGCTTAAGGGATATAGGTCTGTAATGAGCATAGGAGAGAACCATCAACCAAAATTATAAGAATCATTTAGAAAACCACAAACGTAGTAGAGAACCACAAAGCAAAATTATAACAATCAAGTACAAAAGATAATCTAATGTGTACATCTAAGAAACAAACAAGAAGAGAACCACAAACATGTGAGAAACACTTACAGTTAGCTCTGTGCAGAGGAAGATTTGAGCTTTTGGGTTGTGGATGAAGCTCCTTGTGCATGTAAACATGTTGTACTAAAACCTCTTTCACTGTCTTCTTGTCTCAATAAGTTCAAAGTATTTTACTCTCCCTTTCTAGCATGACAAGAATGGGTTCTTAGACGAGGATTTTCTTCTCCTAATCTGTTGCATTATAATCCAACTACCCTTGGTTATAGATATTGGGATCCATTGGTTGTGCTCATCTAATGTGGCATAAGTGGTGATGGATTCAATGCATGTGCTAGGGCATTTAGATCAAGTGTACTCCATTTCTTAAGGAGAATAAGATGCATAGTAGATGGGGGTGAAGAGAGGAAAGTAGGAAGAGGAGGAAAGATGAGGGAAGGGGAGGTGGGACAAAGAGGGGAGGGAAAAGGAGACCATGAGAAGATTCAAAAAACAAATACAATTTCCAAACAGAAGATTCTATAACGGAAGTTATCCCCTCATTAGCTTAGAGCACTCTCTCTCTAAACATTAAAAGGAAAAAAAGAGATCTCAAACTTCCCTTAATGGCACTTGGATCTCATATAACAACATTTGTACAAGGTTCTCTCTCTCTCTCTCTCTCTCTCTCTCTCTCTCTCTCTCTCTCTCTCTCTCTCTCTCCCCCCCCCCAAACATCAATCGTTCCATAACTAAGATCCTTCTAACTTTCTCTCTTTCACTCACCATGAGTTCAAAAAAGGACTTGAGTGTGTTGTGTGCCTCTGTCGCTTTGACATCCATGATATCTTTTGAACTCTTTCCAAATGCAAGCATTCCTATCACATCAAGTGCATCAATACATGGATTAATAGTCATTCCATCTTTCCTTTATGCCAATTCAGAGTTGAGATTTATTACGTTTTCATAGTGGAGGATTTTTTATCTATAGTTAAGTGCAGCATTAGTGAATTCCATTGAAATTCCAGTACAAGGAGACCATTGTCAGTCACAAAAATTCAAATGTTGAAGCTTCAATAGGAATTGATAGAGAATTTTAGGTTTATGTGCAAACAAATGGTGAAATTTAGTGAAGGCAACTGAGTGCTAGTGCCCTCCTTGGCTTGGGTGGCATTTTACTACCTGGCAAGAACTGAGATTGATAGGCATTCTATTGTTTATGTCCCTTGCGAGAAGGATACTAAAAAGCTGTTTTTGAAACATAAGTCATATAGTTTTTGAGGTTGATGGCCTCCATATAAATTTTTTATGCTACCCTATGTTCCAGTGTAGACACTGGAATGCCTTGTCCTCCCATCTTTCTCTTCTTCCTAGTTTGAGGCGTTTCATTTAGAAAAATGCTAATGGTCTCAAAACTGCATGGCTGCATCTTTTGGTCAAATGGCAATATAAATATATGTGGTATAGAAGAAACACTAATTTTGAGGTTGCGATCATTAACCACAAATATAATTGTATTAGCATCGAAGGTGTCCACCACTTGTTCTATGATGGAGAAGAACCCAAAGACCATCATACCCTAGTTCTACAAAAATTCCCTTCCTCTATCTTGAAAGACATACTTGTCAATATATTGATATGAGAGTACTAGTGAGGTTTCCTTAGTGCTAATCCCTACTTGAGGTTTTCTCTATCTTGAAAGACATATGTGGAAATAGGTTGAGGTTGCCTTGGTGCTAATCCCTACTTGAGGTCTACTCTGGCTTGGTTTTTCTCATTGAGAACTACTTGCATGGCTTGTGCTGATACAATGCCATGATTCCCCATCTTTGAGCTCTATGAGAGTGGTTTTGTGGAGAAGAAGAGCTTGCTAGATGAAGTAAACGATGAAAACCAAACATGCATTGGTGTCTCTATGCATGTAGCAGCTGGAGGTGAAGATGTTGAAGTAGGAGGCTTTGCAACAGAGGGCTCTATTGGTGCAAGAGGGAGAAATGGTCATGAGTTCATGCACCCTCTTGATAGTTATTCTTATTCTAGCCATGTATGCTCCACTCTTGCATTCCTTGGGGCAATAGAAACCACCATTATTGACATGGCGTTCATGAATTTGCCATGCCTTATAATCATTATCAATGGGATACCCAAAAAGCAATAATCTGCTATATAGAACTTTCCCATAGGAGTTGTTTAACTCCATGGGGTATCATAGAGGTGGGTCAGAGTCTATCAAATCTTCCTCTATCTCAACCTGATGCATGTGTAACTCCAAGTTTAGACTCTTGATGCCATGTAATACATTGTTGGCAGCCAAATAGCCAGACAAAATAGCCAAACCAACCAGACAGGCCCCGTCAAGTTCCCCCTTCATTTTTAGCCCAAATTTGGATATCTATTATTTTCTAAAAAGCCTTTGTAATTATATGAGAGTCTCTAATTTTATTTGGATCATCTTGAGTTTGTCTATGCTACATCCGAGTTGTATAATTTATAAATGAGTCTCAGCCTTGTAAAGTCGGTCACTCACCAAGAGAGCCCTAGGTACGACTGAGAGCGGCTACTCTCATGCGCCTTGTAATCTCATATATTAAGCTCTGTAATCACATTTTGATTCCAAAACTTGCAATGTGTTCCTTCTTTATTTCTCTTTCATTTGAGTGTATTCATTGTTGAGTCTGTTGTGATTTACAACTACGCATTAGTAGGCTAAATCTTGCTGATTTGAGTGTGGTAATGACTATTTTTTGACCTTCCAAGCATAGGAGAATGTTTCTAGACTCTAGGGAAACCTTTTTGTATGTTTTGTTGCAATTTCTAGGACCTTGATCATGATGGATTGTGATTTGGGTACCTCATTGGATTGCAAAAAAACTTGGTTGGTTAGTGCCCCTAAGTGTCGTGTACCTCCTCCCAAAGTTTCATAGAATTTGGACTATTTTCAAGTTCTAAAATGTGTCAATGGATGAGTGCGCTGACACAGAACATAAGCAGGTTGCCAGATCAAAGAGTGATAGTTTTGCAGATGCTAGAGGTCTTGCCGTTTCGTAGATTCACTTCTTGAGGTTGACACCCTCAAAGAGTCTCCGCTCCCCGTCAGAGTTGCTTCCCTGAGTATTGAAATTATGTTAGTTCCAGAAAGCTATGATGTAGACGTCCATCGACAACCCGCTAACATTGGCACCGTTGTCGTGGATAGTGATGATCAGGTGGTGACTGACCTAGTCAGAGCATTTTACTTAAAGATTTTTATTTTGATTTCCAATACATTTACATTTTAGTAGTCGGGCAGCTAGACACAGGGTTTAGCGCTTGGTAGAGGCTAGAAGTCGAGGACTTGCTAGGTGTGCTCTTGAGAGGTATTAGGAGTTTTGAGCGAGATACGAAAGCATTTCATTCTGCATATTCTATGATGCTTTGAAAGTATTGTTCCATATTGCATTTTTCTTCTAGCTTTGCACGATTTGTTGATGTTTAGTCATATGATTCAATTCTGCAATTAGGAGTAGGTTAGGTAGCATCTATAACCATCAAATTAAGCAAAAAGGATCAGGGATGAAGAATCATAAAATCTAAAATTCTAGAAATATGATGGTTTGAGCTCAAAAGAAAATACAAACCCAAAAATGAGCGGGTAAAGGGGTTGACCAAGTTAAAGAGAGCTGATCTAGAAAGTTTCAAGCCAAAACGTGTAGGAACATGGATCAAAGAGAAAGGTTTTCAAATCCAAAAATAAGTGGATAGTAGACTCCGTAGACTTCAAGTAACCATTTGACCAAGTTTGGGGTTGTGATCTGTTGGAACATGGATCACAATCCATGTCCCCATGTTAGATTTTGGGATTGTAACCTTACACACTTGTAGTAAAGACCAACACAAACAACTTCTCCAAAAACAAGGGTACCAAAAAACTTCAAGAAGAGACTCAAACAAGTATAAAGTAAATCAAGACCAAAAACCACAAAATAGACTGACAAAGTGACCTTTGAGAGACCTAAGGGGAATCAAACCACCTAAAAATCACTCAATAGGTATCAAGAGACTATGACAAACCTGTGTGCTAATATCAAGTGATTGTGACCCTAGGGTGCATGGATCGTGATCCATGACCTTTTGAAACATAAAAGACGCAGATTAGCACCAGAGTTAGCACTAGTCCCTGATAGCATAATGGTGTCTTCAAAATTCAATTTGGCACTGAATTGTGCAATAACCCAACAACTGTAAAGCAATAACCACCATAGTACTAGAGACCAATCAAGCCATATTTCAATGAAGGGTAGTGTAAATCAAGGGACTGTACCTACCTTGGAGACGATCTGGGAGGAAAGTCTGTCTGATGCTTCTTTAGAGAGATCATATATCTATATGGCTAAGGGATCCAAAAGTGTGAGTTTCAAGGAAGAAACCAAAATGGGAGTAGGACAGTCACAGCATGCACCAAACCTGAAACTTTTTAACCTACAACCTATGAAAAATGTGGTCTACAGTAATGATTTCTTACAACACAACACTATGCCTGATTGTGTTTGTGATACATTTATCCCATACTGCAGAGATTTTGATACTTATGGCTTACATGTCTGCACTTGTAATCTAGATCTCATCGAAAATACCATAATAAAGAAAGTCCTTGCTAAGGGACTCAATCACATACCCACTTTTCCTAAAAACCCATATCTTGCTTTAACAACTTTACTTAGCTTTTTAACTGACCTTGTCGGTACTCTCCGACTGGAGAAGACAATCTAATGGACTTAGTTAAATTGGTTGAAAAATGCTTCTTTCAAAAGATATCGCATATAGCTTTTTAGTGGATGTCTATTAAGAGCACTTAGATCACACCACAACTAGCTGACGATTTTCAAAAACTTTCACATAACTAGTTTATTGTTGGACTTGATAAAAGTTCCAATTGTCCCACTCTTATATACACAAACTTGGCTTGGAATGCAACTCACTCTAGGATTTTTGGGAAGGAATTCACACCACTTAATACTTCCCCACCTATAAGTTACATAAGCATAAGTTTAGATGGATATCTGATGCCTTGAATTGTTTTTTTACCAAAGATATTACCCTTTGTCTTGATTTGATTCTTTCAAAATTTGAGAATGTCTATGCATCTAAACAAAAAATCTGCTCTAACTTTCTTCAAATTCACTATAACCCATTCTGATTGGTAAAAATGCCACTGAGGTTACACTAAACCTCCCTAAACAAATTTTCCATCTTTTCACAGTTGATATTACTCAGTGCTATAAGAATATAGCTTTGGAAGGTGAATTAGGACTGAAAGATGTTCTATCTCAGATGATTAAACTAGCCTTCAAAAATGCTAGGACTAATGGCTTCTTTTACATATCGCTCTCCAGAAAACCTAGATGGATTAAAAAACCACAATCTTCTCATCCCCTTCACTTTCATGATATAAAACTTATCTTCAGTACTTGATAACTGTACCATCCTCTTCCGAGGATAGTGCTTTAAGAAAAGCTAGGGCATTCCCATGGGATTTTCTTGCTCACCTGTAATGTGTAATCTATACTTAGCCTTCTTTGAATATACATGGTTTCTCAAAACCATGAGTGACAAAAGTAATTATCATAAAATTCCACATTTTAATCATACTTACAAATATATGGATGACTTATTAAGCCTCAACAATAGATTTATTCTTGGATGAGATTAATCTTGTTTATCCCAACTGCTTAAAAATTCAACCAACCTTTAAAATTGGGTTCACTACACCAACTGGATTTTTTGTCATTACTATCCAATTCCTTAACTTTTAATTGAACTACATAACCCTTGTGTAGCAGACTATGACCAGAAGTTCTCTTGGAAAAGAGACCTTTTAGATATCCCACGTATTGAATTCTTAAAAAAGAACAATAATCGTCCACATAAATCTTCTCTTAGTACATGCATTAGCCTCCTATACCCCCCCCCCCCCCCCCTTCTCTCTCTCTCTCTCATACACACACACATGAGCACACACACAATCACACACACACACACACACACATGAGCTTCAGAGCTTGAGATCTTCATTATTTGGCATGCGTGCCAATTTGTTTGTTCATTAGGAAATTTTAGAGATCTTTTAGAGAGCCTTATAGAAGAGATGGAAGAAAGAGCTCCTCCAATGAGATAAGGGCCAATGTTACATATACAAATAGGCTATTATTAACAAAAATATTAAAAAGGTATCACCCACTCATTCAACGATCCAACAATCACCTTTTTATTAAAAGCGAGTTTCATTTTCATGGACTAGGAACCACACATTCAATATGGATTTTGTTATTGCCAAAATGAAAAAACAAATTCACAAAACTATTAACTAGTGGCAGAATTTGAAGTTTTTGACACCAGCAATGCTTCTAGAACGCCCAAAAACCTAAAAATAAATTTCTACTTATTGGGCTAGATGCAAAAACATGGTACCCTAATCATCAATGGCTAGCGTTAGGCTATTGAGGGTGAAGCCTTAGCTTAACCATGGTGTTTGGGTTAGGGTTAGAGATATGGAGGTTAGGGTTAGGTTATGCCAAGTGCAATAGCATAGAGAGAGAGAGAGAGAGAGAGAGAGAGAGAGAGTAGAGAGATTAGACACAATTATAATGCTCAAAGTGAGATAGATTGATTAAAGAATAGCCTCTAATATAGGTTGTATACATTTCTATCATCACTTGTATTTCCATCAAGGTGTGTTTGTGGCAGGTGGTCTTGGAGTAGCTTTAGCCCGTGGGAGTGCTCCTAAATACAAAAGTAAAAGGCTCTGAGCATGGAGCTCACGGTAATGTGGGCCTTGGAACCGCACTGTGGGAATGAGGGCTTAGAAAGATGCAAGGCCAAGTAGTGAGAATCGTTGCTATGATAAATCCCAATAAATAATATTGCAAAAATAAAAGGGAGGCTTTACAGGTTAATGAGAGCAGGTGCAACAGTATCCTTGCTAAGGCAATAAAATAATATGTGCACTGGGCTGGCATCGATGAGGCATCACAAGATGAGTATGTGCATGAGAAAATTGTAGTAATTGAGCCCTAATGTAGGCCACGTGAAGGAAAAGAAGTGGGTTAAATGTTATCAAATATATCGAGAACTTGCAGGCTGATGTTGCGACCAAGCATGTGAGGTCATGACATCAAATGGGGCAAGTTTTTTTATGATTATCATTTGCTAGCTCTTATGTGGAGCAATAAGGGGCAAACAACTAGAAAAATATTGCAAGAGCCCAATTGTAGTGAGGCTGGCCAATTGCAAGTTTGACGATGTGGCTCCTTGGCAGCAATTGTGCATGGACAAAATCTCGTGCAGAAAAGTGGCTTCAATGGTAGAGCAAGGAGCAGCTTTATGCAGTGCAGGGCCAAAGTTGGGAGAGATAGTGATGATGGTGGGTTAAGAATGGTTGTGATTCAATGAAGCACTCATGACTCGTTCATTTTGGGACTTGTATAGAATTAAGTAACTGCCAAGTTGACTTCCTTGCCTCCTCAAACTAGGAGGTTCCCACCAAAACAACGCGTGCGTGCACACACACACACACACACACACACTTTAGCTTCAATTTGAAGGAAATTACAGAGAAATGGTGCTCTATTTATGTAGGATTAATCATGCAATTACTTGTGACTATGCATTAGGAAGAGAATGGGGTCTAGGAGGGCCTCTTTATTTGATAGTTTAAGGAAGTCAAACCTTTTGTATTAAGAAAGTAATCAAAGGACAACTTTTGAATTCAAACAGGCAAAACGGCTAGTTTATTTGAATTCAAAGTTTCCCCCCAAAATGGAATTTAAAATCTAGCGGGTAAAACCATATCATGTAGCATATCTATGGAAAGGGCTCGATGTGTAGATTGTAGACGTGTGATCTCCGCTCAAATCAGAGATCATATGTGAGAGTTATGGAAGGCCGAAAATCATAAAAGTTTCCACCTCCTTTTTGGGGGGAAAAGTGAATCCTTTGACCAATCTTACACATCTCTTACACACCCACCATTCTTGCACACATGGCGTATACCTATTTGTCAAAATGTTAATCACCTCCATAAGCTCATGGCAAGTAAAGAGGCCCTCCTACACCCCATTCTCTTCCTAATGGAAAGCCAATTAGAGCAAGTGTGTATCCAACAAAGTGATGCAATGATTTGAAGCTTGCGTAAAAACTAATTTTGAAGCAAAAGTTGCACAAAAATCAATTGGAAAATGCAATGAAACACATACACTAATTGCAATTAAAATGTAAACACAATTTGCTCCTTGTCTAATCACCAAAAGGGTAGTGGAGAATGCTCAAGCCCAAATGGTGATTAGGGAGTAAGATTATTAGGGATGATAGTGCAATAGAAACTAATATGCCTACGCTTAGAACCCTCAACTCTGATACCACTTGGTGGGTTATATGTGTAAGCTTGGTCCCTTAATCATCAATGGCTAGCATTAGGCTATGGAGGGTGAAGCCTTAGGTTAACCATGGCATTAAGTTTAGGGTTAGAGATATGGAGGTTATGGTTAGGTTATGCCAAGTGCAAGAGCATAGAGAGAGAGAGAGAGAGAGAGAGTAAAGACACAATGATAATGCTCAAAGTGTGATTGATTGATTCAAGAATAGCTTCTAATATAGGCTTAGTACTTTACAATCATTGGCTAGAGAGGTTGCAACTTGTTGCTATTGGACCATCTCATCATTTATGTTTTCCTAGGTGGCTAGAGGGATTTCTCATATGATTCCACAAGTTGGGCTTACCCTAAAACTAATTGCCTTCTCTGACATTCGAAGAGGGAGAAAAGACCAAAAAACCCAAAAAAAGGATTTTTGTTGAATAAATTTTGGAATGGCCTCTACATGCCGGGAGGAAAATACTATCAAATGGCATGTAAAGGCCATTTCAAAAGAAAAATTCAATGCCCCCCTCCCCGTTTGAAAAACCCCCTTTAGGGGCTGTTTTGGCATTTTCTTCCTCTTCGGGTGTTAGAACGAGGCTCATTTTTTAGATTTTTGGGCGTTTCGGATGCATTGGTCATGTCAAAAGCTTCAAATTCTAACATTACTTAGAATGTGTTTTTTTCCATTTCAATGATGATGAAAGCCATATTGAATGATCGTCACCTACTTCATGACAAAGACACTTGCATTTAATGAAAAGGTGACCGTGTTGAAATATTGGTGAAAAGTTAGGTTTGCATTTCAGAGTGCCTAGTGTCAAGAGAAAGAGAATGAGAGAGTTTGAGCTCTTCAAGCACACACACACACACACACACACACACACACACACACACACACACACACACACACACACACAAAGATGGAGGCAAAAGATTGTACTTCTTCTTCTTCACAAACTCAAGATAGGAGGTCTACAAAACATAAGGGAATATAAAAAGGGAACTAGTACAACGGTCTAGTATTAACCACTAGTGAGTGAGGTGAGTAGATAAGTGTGCCATCACTCCGATAGTTAGACCAACTCGGTGTAGTCCAACTGTAGTATCACTGGCAAAGATATGCTGATAGCCGGAAAAGACATGCCATATGGGGTGGCCTCTACACCACACATAGCCTGAACATCCCAACCATCATCTCAAGGTAGGACTAATCCTATAGGCAGAGAGGGGCACCACCTAGCATAAGTGCGGCTAGGACGCAGACATACATGACCTAGGGTAGCAAAAGTGAGATGCCCTCTAGGTAACGAACATGAAACGGTGATATAGCAAACGTCCACATGTAGAAAATGCCTAGTCAACACTTAGGAGTGTGTGTACGAGGGAGATATGTGACAAGGTTGGAATGGAGCTTACTGACTGATTGGAGAGGCCGCACATGATGGAGTACAAGCAGAGTGATATACATGACACAAAGCATCCCGCGAATGTGAGAAAGCAAAACTAAGGAGAACAGAGAATGGACCCCAGATATCAAGACAACATAGCACCCTTTTATTGGTGATGATGATACTTACTGACTGGTTGGAGAGGCCGCACGTGATGGAGTACAAGTAGAGTGATATACATGACACAAAGCATCCCGCGAATGTGAGAAAGCAAAACTAAGGAGAATTGAGAATGGACCCCAAAGATCAAGACAACATAGCACCCTTTTATTGGCGATGATGATACTTACAAATGGTGGTCTTGATGGTTACAA
Organism: Adiantum capillus-veneris; assembly: GCF_014529385.1. Classification (NCBI taxonomy): domain Eukaryota; kingdom Viridiplantae; phylum Streptophyta; class Polypodiopsida; order Polypodiales; family Pteridaceae; genus Adiantum; species Adiantum capillus-veneris. Next base: position 119,911,996 of record NC_140949.1, on the reverse strand, counting down.
ACCTGGCTCTTGGCACTAGGGATTCATGATGGAATGTGAGCACCATATGGTGCATGGTGAAGTTGGAGTTAGCGGGAAGGTTAGTTGAGGGAGAACATCAAGACGATGCAGCCACCACTGACGATGTCAATCACCCACATCGAGAGTGGTCCAAGGTAGCATGGTATCGATGAAATCAATCAAAGCGTGCTCATGTTGCGTTGAGGGAGAGTAGTGACTACCTTATGTGCATGGAGTGGGCCTAACTAGTAACTCAACCATGGTATGGTGGATAATGAGGCAAATGGTGATGTTGCCAATATTAAAATGCCCAAGCTTTCAACTCAACATGATTCCATGAGCTCTCTAGCTTGGGGTGCATTATGTGCTTAGTGGTGCTTACCATATGGAATGCATGGAGCTAGTGTATTCCTCCCTTGTGTCTCTCTCTTTGTGCTTAGCGGAGGCCTCTTTATATAGGCTTGAGAGGTGGTCCTTACCAAATGGTCCTTGCAAATATCCACTGGTCGCAGGAAAAGATCTAGATGCCTCTCTACTAAGAGAGATAGAGAGAGAGAAGGTAGAGATAGAGAGAGGGAAGAGTGGGGTGGGGGAAGAGTTCTTTTTACAACCCACTAGCCATGCCTAGGTTATTAGGGAAGAGTGGGGCTTTGGGGAATTTACAAGGGTTTTATGGGTGTCGGTGTGAGGTTTAGGGCTGCCATAATTGGTATTTTGTTGCGAGAAGCCGAGATGCTATGTGCTACCTCCTTTTGATGCCGGCCGAGGCATGCCTTCGGCGCCACTTCTTGTTTTGGTGTTGGTGATGCGTGAGTTGGCCGTCTTCTTTTATTTGGCATTGATTCCTTCGCTTTTTTTTATTGTGGGTGCGTATATGCGTGTGTGCATGTATGTGTATCTGTGTAAGTTCTTTTATGCATGTGTGTGTGTATTGGTGACTGTGTGATTGTGTTTGTGTGTTGTGTGTGCATGCGTATGTGTATGTAGGTGTGCGTATGCGTATGTATGCGTGCGGTGTGTGGGAACGAGAGAGAAGGGGAAGGGGTATTATTTATAAATTTTGTATATATATATATATATATATATAAATTTATTTACGTGCTTACTGTGTGCGTGTGCAGGGAAACAACTTGAGAGCACGAGAGTGAGAGAGAGAGAGGGAGCGCGGGCGCTGGGGAAAAAATGGGAGGGGGAGAGGGTGTGTGTGTGTGTGTGTAGTGGGTGTGTGTGTATAGAATAAGAGAGAGAGAGAAATTCCATGAGGGCGGCGCCTGCATAGGCCAACGGGAGAGAGAAAGAGGGAGAGTTCTGATGTTGTCGACCCAGAGAGCGAGGGAGGGGGTGTGAGAGGGTGTGTGTGTAGATAAGAATAAGAGAGAGAGAGAGAGTTTGTCCTATTTTACTGCTGCGCCTTTGGGCCTCCGACACAGAGTGAGCTGGAGAGCGGGGTGAGGTGGCGAGGGAGGGAGAAGGTGAGGGAGTGGGTGTGGATAAGAGAGAGAGAGGGCCGGTTTCCGCGCGCACTCGGGCTAGTCCAGAGAATGCGCGAGAGGAAGAGAGAGAGCTTGGGGGGGCCCTCCGGGTTGCTTTCGATCGATAGTGAGCGAGGAAGGGGGGGGGGGAGTTAATGAGGTCAAAGGGTGGGTAATGAGGGAGAGAGAAAGTGCATTATTATTATTCCCTTGTGGGTTGTTCACACGCAGCGAGAGAGACAATGAGGGAGAGAGAGAGTGAGAGAAGAAGAAGACAGAGATAAAGAAGAGAGAGGAAGAGGGAAAGAAGAGAGAGAGAGAGAGAATATTATTATTGCATGGCGGGTTCCTCCATCGAGGGGAAGAGAGAGAGAGAGTGTGTGTGTAAGAGGGGGGGAAAGATAGTGAGAGAGAAAGGGAACACGGGCGCTGGTGGGAAGAAACAAGAGGGGAGAGAGGGGTATATGTGAGGCTAAGAGGGGGGGTAAGAGAGAGAGTGTGGAAAAATAATGAAAGAGAAAGAGAGAGATTTAAAAAAAAACGGCGGCCCGCTATGGGGATAGAGAGGTCACTGATATTTTATGCGTCCTTCGGGGTTTGGTGACAGTGATAATAAGAAAAAAATGTCTTTTTTTGTGGTTTTCTTGACTTCCTGCTCCTCGAATGGTGATTCATGCGGTTCTCGGTTTTGAAACCCAAGAACTCTAAACTCTCAGGCCGGGCTAGAGGGCGATGCGGCTAACCCAGTGTCATTAGCCCTCCCCCTAAGGTTAGGGCATTCATGCCTCTAACTCATCTGTTTGATCATTGTCGTCGAAGGTGGAGGTTGATGGTGTATCCTCATTAGGAATGTCGATAGACAAATCGAAGAAAATAAGGTTTGAGCCGCCAACGATTTACCTTGGTTTTATGAAGTTTACCATCAGCTTCCATAAGCTGGTAACTTCCATTGGCATACTTTTTCCTGATGATGAAAGGGCCCTCCCATCGGAGTAGGAGCTTCTTTTCTTTGCGTGTGTCAAAACGATTGTCATAGCGGAGCACGAACATTCCTTTCTTTAAATCTTTGCATCGAAGATGCTGGTTGAAGCTGAGCCGTCTGTGCTCTGCCTGTGCCGCATAATAATTAATTGCTTCTTCTCTATCCAGCTGTAGTCCAAGTCGAGGATGTGGTCTCTTAAATGCATGTTGGGCCGTTGAAGTTGGCTTGCCATCACTCTGAGACTTTGTAGTTGCACCTCAATAGGCAAGATTGCCTCCTTGCCAAATACCAAATGATATGGTGTGAACCCCAAAGATGTAAAGAATGAGGTTATGTAGGCCCACAAAGCTGGGAGTAGATACTTATCCCAATCTGCAGGATGATTGTTAACCTGCTTGGTGATAATTTTACAAACCATTCCATTCACTTTCTCAACTAGGCCATTACATTGAGGGTAATATGGTGATGAGTGCCTCCTTGTAATGCCTAGTTTTTGCATTAACTCTCCTACCAAGTCTGCTCTGAAACCTGGCCCTCTATCAGAGATGATTTCTAATGCTGTGCCAAACCTACAGCATATGTGCTCATAGACAAACTTAGCTACCTCTACCGCTGTGGTTCTAGTAGTGGCTAGCTTCCGCCCATCTAGCCATATAGTCAACTCCCATGATGATGTAGAATTTCCCTGAGTTGGCCCTACGCAATGGTCCTATGGCATCTATACCCCATTTTTCAAATGGTCCATATGAAAGGATAGGTATCTGTGGTTCAGGCATGAGTAACCTGGTGCCGGCCTTTTGACACAACTTACATGTCTTACACCAGTGGTGTACATCACGGTTGAGGCTAGGCCATACAAAAACAGTCTGCAAGATTTTCCTTGTTATATCTAGGGAAAAGTGACCACCACAAACATCGTCATGAAAACTGGCAATTACCCCCGTAATTTCATGAGAGAGAGGGACGTTCCTGAGTATTTGGTCCTTACCCTTACAATACAAACCGTCATTGATAAGCGGGTACCTTGTGGCCTTCCGGGTGAGCTATTGCTTCTGTCCCTTTGTTAGATCTAGTGGATATTCTCCTATTTCCAAAAAATGCATGATGTCAGGTAAGGCGTCACTACCTTGGAATAGAGGGAGATTTAGCTTTATAGCCCCAACCATCAGTTCGTGTAGTCTTTCGCTTGCTAAGGCATCAGCTTCATGGTTTTGAGCCCTTGGGATGTGGTGTAATTGAACTTCTTCAAACTTACCCAACAAGGTTTTTACACAGTTTAAGTGAATCCTCAAGCTAGTATTCTTGCATGTCCACACTCCATTTACCTGCCTTACCAAAAGTAGAGCATCCCCAAATACATTAAGGCGCTTTACCCCTTGCGAGACGCACCATTGTAAACCCTTGGTCAGTGCTGCATATTTAGCTTCATTGTTAGAATGTGATTCCAACAAATGGCCAAGCAAAAATACCTTGATACCTTTGTCATCAAAGACCACTATGCCTGCAACTGCTTTGTCGGATGCTCGCTTGTAGGCTCCATCAAAGTAGAGAGGGTGTGCTCTTTCTACTACCGGTGGCTCTGGAAGTGGTTGAATTCCTTCCCCTTTAGATTGCTTCACCTTCTTCTCAAAGTTTTGGTAGGTCATAAGTCCCCTCAAGCTTGCCCTTGTCGTGCTTTCCACCTATACCGTGTAGTCAAATTCTTGCAGACAAACTAGCCATTTAGTAATCCTAGCAGAAACATCCATGTGATGTACAACATAGGGAAACATCTCATCCATGGTTAGAATCACAAATTGCTTAGGCAACAAATATGACCTAAACTTTGTCACGTTGCAAAACTAAGAGCTAGGACTAGGTGTTCCACATGGATGAAACCTTTCTCTGCTGCTGTCATCATTCGGTTGGAGAAATAAATTGGCCTCATGAAAGATGTTGTTGTATCCTTATGGAGTAGCACAGCGCCCAAGGAGTCATCACCCACACTTGAGGTGACATAGAATTTTTCATCCCACTTAGGTGGTGAGATAGTTGGTAGGGTGGCTAAGACCTCCTTTACCTTGTTGGAGTGATGTTCGCTCTCCTCATTCTAGGTGAAAGTTGATCTTTGAGTGAGCTGTTGCAGTGGTAGAACAAGTTGTGATAGTAGATGTATGAATCTACTCAAGTACCTCACCTTTTGTAAAAAGGAGACCAGTTGACGTGTGGTTGTTGGTGAAGGTAGGGCTATGAGTGCGGACACCTTACTTGGATCGGCGCTGATACCTTTTGCTGAAATTTCATGGCCTAACAGAATGACTTTACCTTCCCCAATGTGGCATTTGTCCACATTTAATTGCCCACCTAGGCTTTGCAACCTTGCCAAACCCTCAGTTACCTTTTCTAAGTGTGAAATGCGAGGGCTATATATACAAAAATCATCAATGAAAACTCTTATGGATGTTCCAAAGAACGGTTGAAAGACATATGTGACATATCTTTGGAATGTGGCAGGTGCATTTGTGAGACCAAATGGCATAACTCTGTATGCAAAACAACCCCATAGCGTAATGAAAGTGGTTTTTAGCTGATCTTCCAAGGCTATGCGTATTTGAAAATACCCGGAATAACCATCACGCACGGTGTAGCATTCAAAACCCGCCACTTCATTCAAAATTTCATCCAATAAAGGGAGAGGAAAGTGATCTCTCTTTGTCGCTGCATTTAGTGGTTTGTAGTCAACGTAGACCCTCCACTTACCATTCTTTTTAGGCGTCACTACTACGGGTGACACCCACTCTAAGTTTTCTACAGGATAGATGAACCCTGCTTCTAGTAGCTTCCTTACCTCGGCCAGGAGTGCATTTTCTTGTATGACCCCTAGTCGTCGTAGCTTTTGCACAACTGGTTTTACCCCTTTCTTCAACTTAATATGGTGTTTCACTACTGTAATACCTGTGATTCTCTCATAGTTGTCAATGAACAGGTCAAAAAATCCCATCAACATTTGCAAAAAATTATCTTTTTCCTCAATTGTTAACTCCTTAGACAACATACCCTTCAATCTACTTTCTCCTAGGCCAGGTGATTTACTTTCCTCTTCATTGCGTTGCCCTTCTGGTGATGGATTTCCAGTTGTGCTTACCCTTTGTGGATCCTTCATGATGATACCCATTACATCGATGGAAGTCTCACTTTTGTTGGTGGATGTGGTCTCCTCTTTAGAAGTGGAAGACTCACTAGTGTTTTCATTTGTTGATGTCTCTAGGTCCATTTGCTTCTGCTTGCCAGTCTTCATGTCGTAGTAGATTGTCTCCCCTTTCTTACCAGTCATGCGTAGAAGGCCAGTGCCTCAGTCCTCTTTTGCCTTCATGGCCATCAACCATGGTCTTCCCAAGATTAATGGATAGTCCTCCCCCTTAGTAGGCATTACAAAAACATCCACTTCTACCTCAGTGTTGAAAGCTTTTATCTTCACAGCAATTACCACACCTACACACTTTACTTTTGCGTTGTTTGCCATCTTTGCCTTGCATGGAGAAGGCCTATCAACCTCGAGCCCCAGCCGAAGCATCATAGCTTCACTCATCACACAAATTTGTGCACCTACATCAATGTAGGTGTTTCCAACCTTTGCTTTGGAGCGCCTTGTACTTACCATTTTGGATCATTGTTGCCTTACCTTTGGTGCAAGATGTAGCAGCTGTGGCCATGTAATCTTTCGTCCTTACTCTGCCACATCCAATGTTAGATCATAGGGCTTAGAGCTTTCCCCTAACTGGAATTCGGTGATGCCTAATTTCCGTCGTGGCCTTGATGGCCTCTTGCTAGTCTCTGCTTTCATGCTTCTCTCATCATCAGATTGTGTAGCTTTCTCCCTCATAGCTTTCTTTACAGTCATGGCTTCAAATGGTTCTACAAAGGTTACCTTCTCCTTACCCTTATCCCTCTCCTTTGCTCTAGGTGGATCCACTACTATGGCCTTTCCTTTCTCTTCTAGCCTTATGATGTTTACAGGGTGATCAGGTGGTGGTGCCGGTGGAAGAGGTGGAATGGGTGCTTGTGGTGGTGCCTGGGGTGGACGTAAAATTTGTGTTGGTGGGGCTTGTGCTCGGGGTGGGGGTGTTCTTTCTCTAGGAGGTGACAGTTGGTTCCTCCTACCTCCTCTATTATAGTTTTGTTGTGGTTTGGAACAGTAGTACATACCATGACCATCTTCTCCGCAGTTGTAGAAGTGATACTCACTGTTTTGTCGTCGTGCTCTTCTCGGGTCTTGATCTCTTTCTTGATTTCTTCCTTGCTATATCAAGTGGACAGACAAATTTTGTAGTTGGTCAGTAATATGGGCCAACATATCTTGTTGGTCATCTCTTACCCCAGGAGCCGGTGGTGGTGGAGGAATGGTGGTTGTTGTGGTTGTTAGTCAACGCAATGTTCCTGCTTCTATTGACTCGGGTTCTTTGGATTTCATTCGTAGCTTCTTGTCCTTAAGGCGAGCAATCTCGATGGCTAACTCGTATGTAGCTGAGAATCTACCCTTCACCTTATCCTTGAGAAGCAGCCATAAGCCATGCATGAACCGATACTTTTTTAGGAAATCAAGTGCAGCTTCCCTATTGCTAGTGACTCAACCCACCGTTCCCACAAATCCACAAATTTGGACTCATAGGTGGCATATTCTAAAAGACCCTCCTGCTTTAAGTCTCTCAACTTGTCCCACAGCTTCTCTGAAGTGGTACCTCCCCCAAAGCACCTCTTAAAAGAAGTTTTTAAGGGCTCCCAGTCATCCTTAGTTGCTGGTGGAAGTGCGTTGTACCATGAACTAGCTTCTACTTCATGAGATGCTTAAAGATTCTAACCCAGGATTCATTTGTATCTTTGTTGCTTACTACACATGCTACTTCAAAGTCATCTAGGAAATCTGTTACGAAATCCTCCCCCTTCTTTCCTTTAAATGTTGGAAATGCTACACTTGACATGATTACTGAGAGAGAGATCTAGAAAGACACATTGGTTAGCTTGCAATCAAAAGGTTTTTTTTCTTTCTTTTTTTTTCTTTTACAAGGAGGCATGTATACCCTTTTATACTAGAACATGGATTAAAATCTCAAATGATACATTGCCTTGTACCAAAGGTAAGACAAATGGCTGATCTGATGCCAGCAGAACCTCAAAGAAGCACTCCCCACCTAGCATGGTGTCGATGACGTGCTGGTAGTGAGCCTTTAAGTCCAGTATTACCTTGATTGAGTGTACTCATATTGGAATGTGTGATCTGCTTTGAGGTAAGTTGTACTGATTCATGTGAAGCTTAGAGGTCCTTAGTCACTGTCCAAGCTTGTGGGGAGGGTGGTGTTCTTTCCTAAAACAAGCTCAGTAGATCTCTAGTCTCTCTCGTGAGAGTGTGAGCATGTGCTTCCGTTATCTATGCTGCAGCATCAGGTGCGACTTGGAAACTGACTGTGATAATTACTTCGGTGACTTGAGTTACCCGATTCTCGAAGTAGCATAGTGTTGATTCTCTATTGTGCAGAGCTCCCTCCATCTTGTTGTTGTGGGTTGGTTGTAGGTTGTGGACATGGTTTCGACATTCTCCTTCTTCTTCTTGGTACCGGCCTATGTATATCCATTGAGTTTGGCATGTTGGTTGACTCTCCCACTGCAAATTGATTACCGTTACGCCTGGCACTCGAGCTTCGATGGAGATGCGGAGTTTGTCCAATTGTGCTTGGAGCTCTTCTTCTTCGGTCGTCCAGTTAGGGAACCCTACTAGCCATTCATCCATCCACAAAAGTTTAGGGGTTTTAGTCTTGTAAACTGGAGGGTTTCATGAAAGGATCCTCGGTGGGGGCGCCAAGAAAAATGCTAGCCTAAAATGACATACCATATGGGGTGGTCTCTACAACACACATAGCCTGAACATCCCCAAGTAGCATCTGAAGGTAGGAGTAATCCTATAGGTAGAGAGGGGCATCACCTAGCATAAGTGCGGCATACACAACCTAGGGTAGCAAAAGTGAGATGCTCTCTAGGTAACCAACATGAAATGGTGATATAGAAAACGTCCACATGTAGAAAATGCCTAGTCAATAGTTAGGAGTGTGTGTACGAGGGAGATATGTGACAAGGTTGGAAGGAGCTTACTGACTGATTGGAGAGGCCGCACGTGATGGAGTACAAGCAGAGTGATATACATGACACAAAGCATCCCGCGAATGAGAGAAAGCAAAACTAAGGAGAACAGAGAATGGACCCCAAAGATCAAGACAAGATAGCACCCTTTTATTGGCTATGATGATACTTACAAATGGTGGTCTTGATGGTTACAAACCTGGCTCTTGGCACTAGGGATTCATGATGGAATGCGAGCACCATATGGTGCATGGCGAAGTTGGAGTTAGCGGGAAGGTTAGATGAGGAAAAACATCAAGATGATGCAGCCATCGACAACGTCAATCACCCACATCGAGAGCGGCCCAAGGTATCATGGTGTTGATGCAATCAATCAAGCATGCTAATGTTGCCTTGTGGGAGAGTAGTGACTACCTTATCTGCATGGAGTGGCCGTGACTAGTAACTCAACCATGGTATGGTGGATAATGGGGCAAATGGTGATGTTGCCAATACTAAAATGTCCAAGCTTTCAACTCAACAGGATGCCATGATCTCTCTAGCTTGGGGTGCATTATGTGCTTAGTGGTGATTACCATATAGAATGCATGGAGCTAGTGTATTCCTCCCTTACTTGTGTCTCTCTCTTTGTGCTTAGCGGAGGCCTCTCTATATAGGCTTGAGAGGTGTTCCTTACCCAATGGTCCTTGCAAATATCCCAAATGGAGTGAAGTACCAAGTGATTTAAAAAACAGGGTCATCAGCATACTTCATGATGAGTTTTCCGTTCCAACACGGGATCAGCACTTCAATGAAGACCTGATGAAGATTCGAATGCGCGAATACTGCAAACACAAGCGTTCCAAAGTGCAAAAAGCAATCAAGCATGGGTGGAACAGGCCAGATTGGCTGGCCAAAGAAGATTGGAAGAATGCGAAGAAAGCAACGCGCGAGAATCCCGACAAGTGGAAGCAACAAAAGGATGCAGCAAGAACGTGAGTAGAGGCAGGGAGCTCGCACCACTTGGGGAGCGGTGGATGGGCATCATTTGAGGCCGATTTTGTAAGTGTTTTTGCATTGCTCTTTATGTTCGATAGTTTAGGGTTTATGAGTTTTTTAATTCTAACATAATGAATTCTTTGTATGTTTTGACAGTGGTCGATGACACGACGTGATCCCACACCGTACGAGCGCGAGTACGCAGGAAGGAAGGGCTTAAACGCCCTGATGGACATTCTCAGTCCTCACGGCGGCATGGTTAGTACTAGGGTTTACTCTTTTTTATTTTTTGTATTGTTTTATAAATGTCGTTATATGTTTATACTTACTGAAAGTTGTCTTATTGTCTTTTTTTGCAGAATCCGAAAGATACGCCGCTTGGACGCGATGAGACGTCTGACTAGACGACGTCAGTTTAGCCGTAGCTAGATAGCATTAGTTTAGGGTTTCTCATAGCTTATGTATCATGAGACGGATTTTATACGTCTTTTTGAACCATGTATATTATTACATTTGTCACCGCAGTTCATTTTGCCAATCAATTCTTTATGCCTATGATGTTGTACAATTGTCATTATTACATTTGCCAATCAATTCATTTTGCCTATGATATGTACAATTGTCAATTTTACGCTTGTCAATTTTGCAAACAATGCGTCTTGTGGGTGACTATTTTGGGTCTATTATCTACCCTTGCACTTTTTTTAAAAAGTGAATCAAGTACAATATGGTTGATGGGTGGCAGGGCATTCAATGCCCTGCCACCAAAAAAATTTCTCTCGGGCGTCGCTATAACCGTCGCTATTTATGGCTCTGTAGCATCGCTATGAGCGTCGCTATAGACTTCTGTTTAACCGTCGCTATGAGCGTCTCTATATAGCGACGCACATAGCGACGCCTATAGCGACGCTCTCGTAGCGACGCTATTAGCGACGGTTGTAGCGACGCCGGGGGTTATAAAAACCCAGTGTATTTCCGTCGCTAACAGCGTCACAAGAGCACACAACCTCTTGTAGTGCTTGTTCCTCGATCTCCGGTGGGTCTTCAATAATTGGTTCATGAGGTGGCTCTCCTTTGTAAGGCTTTAGTAGGCTCACATGGAAAGCATTGTGTATGAGCCAATGACTGGGCAACTTGAGTTGATAGGCCATCTTGTTGATTGGTCTAAGAATTTGGAAGGGACCATAGTGCCTTTTTGCTAATTTAGCATAGTGCTTTGGGCGTCTTGTAGGATTCTTGCCCGTTGTGTGCCATAATCAAGCCTTGGGAAATTTAAGTAAGACCCAATCATTTTTTTTAAAGGCTTGAGCTCTTCTGTGCTTATCAACAGCAGCCTTTTGCCTTTGCTGTGAGATAGAGATAGCATCCTTAATGTCATAATAATCAATATCTAATTCTCCTAAATGATTTTCTCATGTTAAACTTATCATTCAATATGGGGAAGTGCTAGGGGAGAAAAAGCTAGAATATTGGTTAAGCTAGAAGACCCGCCAATGTAGGGATCCAAAGGAGGGAAAATAGGGATCCAAAAGTGGGGCCATCTGCAAAAGAGCAATGTGCACTAATGGGCTTAAAAGGCCCTAAGGTTCGGCCCATTAAGACTTCCAAAATGCTAAGGTTCCAAAATTCAAAGGTTGTGTCCAAAGGTCAAAGCTTAGGAAATTTGAATGCTTTCTGTGTGTCCCAAAAGTCTTCAACCATCCCTACATAGGAGGGGGTGAGCCATAGAAGTAGGAGATGAAAGAGAAATACTCACACACAGACACACACAAGCTCCCTTTACACAAAGGGAATCAGGGACACATGTCAGCTCCCTAGCCCAGATGCCCACAAGGTGTACTCAATTCCTATTGGATGGCCTTGGAGGTGGACCAATGAGAATTAGGCTAGAGTAAATCTAGTTTAATGACTTTAAAAAAACTTAATAAAAGAACCAATAAGAATTTATCTCTCTAGAAGACTATTGGACAGTCTCCCAAGGGGTCCAATGAGCATTCAGCAGCCCAATGGCTTGTCTGATTTCTATTGGCCAGGGGAAAAGAGGTCCAATCAGAGTTTAGTTGAATTATATAATTACCTAAAGCTCTCACAAAAGGGGGGAGGGGGACACATGTCAGAAGGCTATCACTTATGCTGCTTAATTTCCATTGGCTAGGCCTCGGGAGGTCCAATAGGGATGTAGCATGAGCATTCAGCAAGGGGCGGTCGACCAAGAGAGAGAGGGGGCTGATTTTTGCAAGGCATTATCACACACACACTCACACAATCTCATGTGTGAAGCAAAGAAGACTCTCTCTCCTTCTCAATCTTTAATTGAAAGCTTACCACCTACTCCAAGCTTGTGAGAAGGGAGGCCTACACCAACAACTCTTGGCTTTGTGATGCAAATCCAACCAAGAGCCAAGCTTCAATGCATGCTCATCTCCTCTACCATGATAATTACTCAGCTAAGCTATGCTTATATGAGTGATTATGTGAGGATATGTACATCTTTCTCGTAAGAATACCCCTTTTCTTCTCAATCTAGTCTCATACCCGCTAGCTCTCACCATCTTCGAAGGTGTGTGAGGTCTTGGGTCAAAGACCGTGAGGGAATTGATGTTGTGTTTGGTAAGTGTTTGGCTTAGTGCATGAAGTTTCCATCTTCATTGCACTACCTGGTATTGAAGGAACACAAAGAATTGTATTGTAAAATGTCTCTCTTGATGAGCGAAACCATAATACAAAGCCTTTTTGGAGGGGGGAACAGCTCCATGCAAATCCGGTCCTCAACTGTTGTCAATTGCTTAATTTCTCTCTCTTTTGAAGTATTGTTCATGCTATCTAACTAGGTGTTATGATTTTCTTTGCTCTCTCCACCCAAGCACTCTTGTTAATCTCATTAGGAATCTATTCTAATGAAATACTCACTATGTTCATGCTATTTTCCGCTACACATAATTTGTTACCATATACATGTGGTAGTGATGTGTGTGAACACACTAGGACCGCGGGGCATTTTTTCCCTCTTTAGGAGGTTTTTCCCCCCGTGCATTATATATACGCCCATCACTCTAGGGCTATCTATCTTTCCATTGCATACTAAGAAAACACACTCTCTATTATGTGCCTTGAGCTTCCTTCGTCTTCTCCAAGCTGTGTGTGTTTCTCTGCAACCCTAATTCCAACAATTGGTATCATAGCACGTCACGTCCTCCCGGCTTAGTCGGTGCCAGCTGCTCCAGCACACGCTTGCTCACTTTCTCCGATTTCAGTGAGCTTTGGCGAGCGTTCGCAAGTCGACAAATATTTTGGGCAAGCTCAAAGAGCTTGGTCTGCTCAGAATTTTGATTTGGGCTCATTTAGGCCTCCGTTTCCACTACAGGCAGTACTGCACAGGCTATTTCGTCATTTTGTGCAGAATTTCTGTCAGTGCCGTTTTCTGCATAACATGTGCCTTATAGTCTCTACGGTTTGTGCTATATAGCACAGGTTGTTCCCGCTCCGTTTCTCCTATTTTCGGGCAGTTTTCACATCAGGTGCAGCATTTACCATGGCTGACAACAACAACACAGATGTGTTCAAGCGTTTGCTGCTGAGGACAGGTTGGATGGGGACAACTACCCTATGTGGGCTTATATGATGCAATATGTTCTTGTGTCAAAGGGTGTCTGGAACATTGTGCAGGGCATTGATGTACGTCCTGGTTCTGAGGATGTAGGCGATGTTGAGGATGTTGCAGGTCTTGCTGCAAGGATTGCAGCTGTTAGAGTTCTTTTGCCTACGGCAGAACAAGCTCGTTGGGATGTTAAGGATGCGCAGGCTCATGCATTTATTGCGTTGTCTGTGAAGCGCACCATTGTTCCTCACATCCGTTCAGCAAAATCTGCAAAACAGGCTTGGGATATTCTACTAGGTCTTTATGCAAGCCGCAATGATGCTAAAATTGCTTTGCTGCGTAAAGAGCTGGAGTCGAAGATTATGCATGAGGAAGATGATATTGACACTTTCCTTGCTAGTGTCAAGGATATCAATGAGCAGCTTATTTCTACAAGTGAAGTCATTTCAGACAGTTCCCTTGTGCAGACTGTTCTTGATGCCTTACCAGATTCCTACCAGACTTTTGCTAGTACTTGGAGACTGATGACCCAAGGAAATCCAAAAGTTGTCAAGTTTTATGCATTATGCACATTGTTGTTACAAGAGTCACTCTCCAGAAAAAACAGGACTAGACAGTGTGCAGTTGAACAGGATTTTATTGCTTCTCAAAGAAAGGGTGGTAACAGCAATGCAGCCACTTCTTATGGTTCTGTTGCGAGTGGCAAAAATCCTGTTCCTAATGTTCTGTTGGCAGCAATTCATCTGGAAATTCTGGTGATAAGGGCAAAAAGAAGACGCGCTGCCATTATTGTAAGGCCAATGATCACTTGATCAAGTCATGCCCTAAGTTGAAGGCCAAAGAGGCTAAGAAGAAAGAGGGTGGTTCCACTGCAAATGTTGGTTCCACTACAAATGCAGCCATTGTTGAGTCTTCTGTGAAAGGAGACTGTAATGCTGATGTTGATGCAGAATGGGCTTTTAGCGCAGAGTGCACTTACAATCCTGTTGTCCATGATGCATGCTTGTCAGTTGTTGTAGATTCACATGTGTGGTATTTTGACAGTGATGCTACAAAGCACATTTCCTCACATCGTGAATTTTTTACCTCTCTCGAGTCAGTCCCTCATGGGAATTCAGTCACTTGTGCCAACAACGCCTCTTATCCAGTTCAAGGAGTTGGAAAGATTGTGCTCACTGCTGCTAATGGCAGTTCCTTCACACTTGTTGATGCACTTTATGTACATGGGATCAAGAAGAACCTCTTGTCTGTATCCGCACTTGCTAGGCTTGGACATGTAGTCAAATTTGTGGATGTCAGACGTACAGTTCATGATCTCAGTTTTGGTGATCAAATTGTTGCATCTGGGCTTTTGTGCCATGGGCTGTATAAGCTCACTTTGTATGACAAGTGTGGACAAAATTTTGCAAATGCTGTTGCAGATTCAAGGGCTATTTCAGATGCAAAACTTTGGCATGCACGTTTTGGTCATCTGAACTTTGGCATGCATGTTTTGGTCATCTGAATTTTGCCAGTTTGCTGTGTTTGCAGAAATCTGATATGGTTGCTTCTTTGCCGCCTCTTGAAGCACCTGTCAAACATGTTTGTGAAGGCTGTATTTTGGGTAAGATGCAGCGTTCTAAATTTCCAAAGGATGGTTCAGTTCGGGCCACATGCAGGTTGCAGCTTGTGCATAGTGATGTTTGTGGGCCCATGCAAACTCCGTCCTTGGGCAATTACTTGTACTTCGTGACTTTCATTGATGATTACTCCAGGCATGCATGGGTATTTCCGCTTAAAGCGAAGTCCGAAGTTTTTATGTGCTTCAAACAATTTCTGGCTATAGCTGAAAATGTCTCGAAATGTACTATGGGCACCCTCCGTTCCGATCGAGGGGGGGAGTATATGTCTCATGAATTTAATGCATTTCTGGCTAGTCGTGGGATAAAACACCAATGTACAATGCCTTATACGCCTTAGCAAAATGGTGTTGCTGAGAGGAAAAATAGGTCACTGACGGAAATGGCACGATGTATGGTCAAAAGTCAAGCTTTACCGCATTCTTTTTGGCTTGAGGCCATCATGTGTGCCACTTATGTACTTAACAGGTGTCCTACAAAAGCTTTGCAGTCTGTTACTCCATATGAAGCATGGCATGATAGAAAGCCTTCTATTGAGCACATGCGTGTTTTTGGCTGTTTGGCATATGCTTTGGTGCCACAAGTGCAGCGCAGAAAATTGGATGATAAGGCTGTCAAATGTATTTTTGTTGGTTATGGTGCTGAAATCAAAGGTTACAGGTTGTATCATCCGCAAACAAAACGTATTCTGGTTTCTCGGGATGTAGTGTTTGTGGAAGATTCTGTTCAGCCCTTGCTGTCATGTACTAGAGACAGTAATGTAAGCTCACAGGACATTTATGACACTTTGTTGCCTCTTTTCAGTGGTGGAAATACGAATGTAAGTTCCAATGAGGCAAATGTACAGCCTATGGGGGTTTCTGAAAATGTTCTAGATCAGCCTATTAATGATGTAGATGTACGTGATGTACTTGATGAGGAAAGGGCTGAAAATGAGCAGGCTAGAGGTATGCCAAAATGGCTGGTGCACACTTTGCGTGACAGTAAATTGGATGCACCTTTGTCTAGTCGTACTCGTTCAGGCTCTCGCCATGCATTCTTATGCATCAGATTGTTATGCTTTGGATGTGTCTAGCTTACATGATGTTGAGGACCTCTGAATTTTGATGAAGCACGAAATTCAGAAAATTGGATGGCTGCCATGCAATCAGAATATGATGCACTTATAGAAAATGACACATGGACTTTATGTGATTTGCCTCTGGCAAAAAGGCCATTGGTACGAAGTGGGTTTACAAGTTGAAACGCAAGCCGGATGGTGAGATCGATCGCCATAAGGCTCGACTTGTTGCAAAGGGTTATGCACAGCAAAAAGGCATAGATTATGAAGAGACTTTCGCTCCCACTTGTCCTATGACTACTGTGCATTTTCTATGTGCATTGGCAACTCATTTTGGTTGGTATGTACATCAATCAGACATTGTTACTGCTTTCTTGAATGGTGACATATTTGAGGAATTTTATGTAACGCAGCCTCGCGGTTTTGTCATAAAAGGACAAGAGGACAAAGTGTGCAAATGTAACAAGGCTTTGTATGGGTTGAAGCAATCTCCTCGTGCTTGGTATGAGAAAGCTGACACTCATTTGTTCAAACAAGGCTTTCGTAACGGTCCAACAGAAATCACATTGTATGTAAAGCGTGAGGGTGATGTACTTCTCATTGTGGTTCTTTATGTTGATGATTTGCTGATCATCACTGGACCAAATGAGAGACATATTGCTTAATTTAAGGCTGATTTGAATGATACTTTCAAGATGAAAGATTTGGGGCTGTTGTATCATTATTTGGGTATACAGTTTAAGCAGTGTGATATTGGTGGTATTGCCTTGTGTCAGAAAAGTTACATAGAGACATTGCTATGTAAGTTTGGACTTGAGGATTCCAAACCTATTGCCACTCCCATGGAAACAGGTTTGAAGTTGAGTCTACATGATGCTGGTGATCCTGCTGATGTCACTCTTTACCAAACTGCTGTTGACTGCCTCATTTATGTATGCAACACGAGGCCGGATATTCAGTTTGCAGTCTCACAGGTCAGCAGATTTATGCATAGCCCAGGGTCTAAGCATTGGCAGGTTGTCAAGAGGATTTTCCGCTACCTTAGTGGCACTTTACATATTGGCTTGTTTTATCCCAAGGGGGGATCATTGCCGCTAGACTTACATGCATTTTCGGACTCATATTGGGCTGGTTGTTTTGACACGCGAGTGTCCACAAGTGGTTTTTGTTTCATGCTTGGCAGTTCATGTATATCATGGTTGAGCAAGAAGCAACCTACTGTGGCCACTTCGAGTTGTGAGGCTGAGTACAGGGCAGTCTTCACAGCTACGGTTGAGTGTGTATGGCTCAGATGCCTTATGGCTGATTTGGGTGTTGGACGGGACATTGCCAACACTATCTACACTGACAGTCAGAGCGCATTGGCAGTTGCGAGGAACCCAGTTTTTCATGCTCGCACAAAGCACATTTAGGTGCATTAACACTATGTCAAGGAGAGGCTCTCAGCAGGAGAGATCAGCTTGGCTTATGTTCCAACACAGGACAACCTTGCAGATCTTTTCACAAAGGCATTGTCTTGTGAGAAGCTTGAAGCTTTCCGCAAAGCTTTGGGCTTACTCCCCTTTGTGGACTGATCCTTTTCTCAGGGCATGGCACTTCCCTTTACTCATGTGCCAGCTCTCGTTCACCGCATCACTCCAGGGGGGATTTGTTACCATATACATGTGGTAGTGATGTGTGTGAACACACTAGGACCTCCGGGGCATTTTTTCCCTCTTTAGGACGTTTTTTCCCCCGTGCATTATATATGCGCCCATCACTCTAGGGCTATCTATCTTTCCATTGTATACTAAGAAACACACTCTCTATTGTGTGCCTTGAGCTTCCTTCGTCTTCTCCAAGCTGTGTGTGTTTCTCTGCAACCCTAATTCCAACACAAGTTACTAGGCCATTATGTTAAGTATGGAGCCTGATTTACCCTTGTAATTTTCTGTGGTAAAAGCGCACATTTGTAAGGCCCCCATTATGAGGAGAAGCCATCGTGCGTGAAGGAAAATCACTCACCGGAAACCAAAATTTTCACGGACAAGAATCAGGGGCAACTTTAAAGGCCTCGGGGGCGGAGGCCCCCGAGACTTTTTTCGCCGAAATATTCCTTTTCGCCAGAATATTATGGCCGGACGGCGGTCGGAAAACAACCAGTCGGTTGGCCGGTGGCCGGTAGTCAATGGCCAATGGCCGGTGGTCGGAAGTCAATGGCCGGTGGAATGGCCGGTGGCCGAATTCAAAAGCGGACTTGTCTTCTCAAGGGCGGCCACACATGGGCGGGATTGGAGGGTCCGATTTGGACTTATTCGCACAAGGGAGGCTACACATGGCTGTCTCTCATAAGAGAGGGCAGCCCTTTTGGCCTATAAAAGGAGGCCATTTCTACACACATTTCATAGTGTGAAGTTGATGCAACAAGGTGAGTGTGAGGTGGTGAGAGTGAAGCAAGGCGGGAGCTCCATTAAGGGTATAATCCCTTTGTAAATTACTTCTTGTTTTGAAGTACTAAAGCCATTGAGTGGCTGCTTTCCCGTGGACGTAGCCCACATTGGGTGAACCACGTATATCGTGTGTACTCTCTCTCTCTCTCTTTACTCTATAATCTCGTGTATGTAAATCTGTCTCTCTCCATTAATTAATCTACTCAATTATCTATTTAGCTACGCCTTATTTCCTAACAACTGGTATCAGAGCAAGGTTTGCTCGTAGCTAAATTATCTCAAGGAAAGGATTCCTTGAATTGAGTGGGAGTTATGGCGGAGGAAGGGAAGCTCAAGATTGAGAAGTTCAACGGAAAAAACTACCAACATTGGAAGATGCAGATTGAAGACTATCTCTACCAGAAGGACCTCTATTTGCCACTAGGCGGTCTTGCGAAGAAGCCCGCAACAATGGCAGATGAAGCATGGATTGTCCTTGATCGAAAGGCACTGGGAACAATCCGGTTAAGCTTGGCGTCAACGGTGGCCTTCAATGTTTCGGAGATGAAGACCACGGAGGACTTGATGAAGTCACTTGACGACTTCTACGAGAAACCATCGGCATCCAATAAGGTATTTCTTATGAAGCGCTTGTTCAATCTAAAGATGGCAGAGAATGGTTCAGTTGCAGAACACCTAAATGACTTTAACACAAACATAAGTCAACTTCGATCAGTGAAAATCAATTTCGATGACGAAGTGCGAGCTCTCCTTATACTATCATCTCTACCGGATAGTTGGGACAGCCTTGTGATGGCTGTAAGTAATTCTATCTCTGGAACAAATACTCTTAAGTTTGATGATGTTGTGGGTGTTCTCCTAAGCGAGGAAATGCGAAGGAGAAGCACTGGAGAATCATCAAGTGCTGCACTATCAGTGGAAACAAGAGGAAGGCCTAAGGAGAGGTTCAAAAACCAAAAGGGTCGTGATCGCTCAAGGCGGAGCAAGTCACGCACAAAGTCAGTTCTTGAATGTTGGAACTGCGGCAAGAAGGGCCACGTCAAGAAGGATTGCTGGTCCAAGAAGAAGAAGGAGACAGAGTCTCAAGACAACAAGCCAACATCGGAGGCCAATGTGGCAGGTAAAGTAGATCAAGATGCTCTAATTCTCTCATTAGACAATGTGTCTAATTCCTGGATAGTAGATTCCGGGGCTTCATTCCATGCGACACCACACAAGCAACATTTCCAAGACTACACCAAAGGTAATTTTGGGTATGTATACTTGGGAGATGATGAAGCTTGTGAGATTGTCGGCAAAGGTACAGTTTCTATCAAAACTGCTAACGGAAATGAATGGAAGCTTAAAGATGTTAGGCATGTTCCTTCTCTTCCCAAAAATTTGATCTCTATAGGACAATTAGACGATGAATGTCACAACATTGCATTCGGAAACAAACGGTGGAAGATCTCAAGGGGATCTTTGGTGGTTGCCAAGGGTGAAAAAGTCGGTACACTTTACTTGTGTGCTGTTAGCACGCAACCTTCAGCTTGTGCAGCAACTACAGAAGTTGACAGTGCGGTGTGGCACTACCGACTTGGGCATATGAGTGCCAAAGGAATGAAAATCCTTCAAACAAAGAAGCTTCTACCAGGTTTGAAAGAAGTGGACTTAGAGTTCTGTGAAGATTGTGTTTATGGTAAACAAAAGAGGGTAAAATTTCAAAAATCAGGAAATGAAAGAAAAAATAAAAAACTTGAGTTGGTTCATTTTGATGTTTGGGGTCCTGCAAGTACACCATCACTTGGTGGCTCATTGTACTATGTAACATTCATAGACGATGCGACTAGAAAAACATGGTTTTATGTCATGAAGAATAAATCCGATGTATTTTCCATATTTCAAAGGTGGAAAGCCTTTGTGGAGAATGAAACAGGTACCAAGGTTAAATGCCTCAGATCCGACAATGGAGGCGAATATTGCAGCCAAGCTTTTGAAAGCTTTTGTGCTAGCAATGGCATTCGGAGGCAAAGGACAACCCCAAGGACACCTCAACAAAATGGGATTTCGGAAAGGATGAACAGGACAATCATGGAACGAGCATGAAGCATGCGGCTACATGCAGGCCTACCGCTTGAGCTTTGGGCGGAAGCTGTAAGTACGTCTGTGTACTTAATCAATCGGTCACCCTCAACGGCATTGGATGGGGGAGTTCCAGAAGAGGCATGGACAGGTAAACCGGTGAATTATGCATTTCTCAAAGTGTTTGGGTGTGAGGCTTTCATGCACATAGATAGAAGCCTAAGATCAAAGTTAGATGCAAAGTCCAAAAAGTGTTTCTTCATTGGCTATGGAGAAGGAGACTTTGGGTATCGCCTATGGAATCTTGAAGATGGTAAAATCTTAAGGAGTAGGGATGTAATTTTTAACGAACAAAATATGTACAAAGATAACTTGGAAAGAAAACAAACAAAAGAAACAGGTGATGAGCTACATGGAGCTTGAGGACGGTGAAGACTCAAGGACTGCAAACGGTGACAATGTGCAACAACGTCAACCAAATGAGGAGCCTCAACCTACTCCCCGAAGATCTACAAGAGCAAGTAGACCTCCAGAAAGGTTTGTTTCCTTCCTTCAACCATCTCTTGATCTCAGATTCTGGAGAGCCGGAATCATATGAAGAAGCTATGCAACATGAATCCAAAGAAGAATGGACGAAGAGCATGCAAGTGGAGATGGACTCACTACATCACAACCAAACATGGGAGTTGGTTGAGTTGCCTAAAGGTAAGCGGGCACTTCAAAACAAAATGGGTGTACAAGATAAAGGAAGAAGAAGGTGGGAAGAAAAGGTACAAGTCTAGGCTTGTGGTAAAAGGTTTTTCTCAAAAGAAAGGTATTGACTTCAATGAAATATTTTCTCCTATTGTAAAAATGAACTCAATTAGGCTTGTCTTAATCCTTGTGGCTTCTCATGATCTAAATCTCGAGCAAATGGATGTAAATACGTCATTCCCTCACGGTGACTTAGAGGAGGAAATCTACATGCTTCAACCAAAGGGGTATGAAGTAAAAGGTAAGGAGAAAATGGTTTGCAGATTAAAGAAGAGCTTGTATGGTTTAAAGCAAGCATCAAGACAATGGTACTTGAAGTTTGATCGATGGATGTTGGATCATGGATTCACAAGATGCAACTCGGATCACTGCGTCTACACGAAGAATTTGGGAGATGGGAAATTCATCATCCTAATGTTGTATGTTGATGACATGTTGATTGCAAGTGCTAACATGCAGGACATCAAAGACCTAAAAGAGGAGCTGTCCAAATCTTTTTCAATGAAAGATTTAGGTGCTGCAAAGAGGATACTTGGTATGAAAATATCAAGGGACAGGACGAAGAAAACAATAAAGCTATCTCAAGAAGATTACATCAAGAAGGTACTAGAAAGGTTTGCAATGCAAAATGCAAAACCAGTTTCTACACCTTTGGCTGGTCATTTTAAACTAACAAAGGATATGTGTCCAAAGACACAAGAGGAGATAGCCTATATGTCTAAAGTTCCATATGCTGCAGCGGTAGGTTCTCTAATGTATGCTATGGTCTGGACAAGGCCAGACATTGCACATGCAGTGGGAGTTGTGAGTAGGTTCATGGACAACCCAGGTAAAGAGCATTGGCAAGCTGTGAAGTGGATACTTAGGTATCTAAAAGGGACAACAACAAATGCTTTGTATTTTGGAGGAACTGATATTTTTCTAGAAGGGTATGCTGATGCAGATATGGCAGGTGACAAAGATACTCGAAGGAGCACTACTGGCTATGTGTTCACGGTTGGAGGCACAGCAGTAAGCTGGGCTTCAAAGCTGCAGAAAGTGGTTTCACTTTCTACCACGGAAGCAGAGTATGTAGCAATGACGGAGGCAAGCAAAGAAATTCTGTGGCTTCACAGATTCTTAGAAGAGCTTGGATTCAAACAAGACAATTGTGTCTTATACAGTGATAGCCAAAGCGCTATCCATCTTGCGAAGAACTCAGCCTTTGATTCAAGGACAAAGCACATTGAGGTGAGATATCACTTCATATGCACTCTTTTGGAAGAGGGACAACTAAAGCTAGGAAAGGTGCATACAAGTGAAAATCCTGCAGACATGTTTACAAAGGTGGTCAACAAGGAGAAGTTGAGCTTTTGCTCATCTTCAATCGGCATTCAAGGATAAGAAGCCAGAATGGAAAGCAGTCACAGGTTTGGTTTGGAGATCAGTATCCAAGTGGGAGATTGTTAAGTATGGAGCCTGATTTACCCTTGTAATTTTCTGTGGTAAAAGCGCACATTTGTAAGGCCCCCATTATGAGGAGAAGCCATCGTGCGTGAAGGAAAATCACTCACCGGAAACCAAAATTTTCACGGACAAGAATCAGGGGCAACTTTAAAGGCCTCGGGGCGGAGGCCCCCGAGACTTTTTTCGCCGAAATATTCCTTTTCGCCAGAATATTATGGCCGGACGGCGGTCGGAAAACAACCAGTCGGTTGCCGGTGGCCGGTAGTCAATGGCCAATGGCCGTGGTCGGAAGTCAATGGCCGGTGGCCGAATTCAATGGCCGGTGGCCGAATTCAAAAGCGGACTTGTCTTCTCAAGGGCGGCCACACATGGGCGGATTGGAGGGTCCGATTTGGACTTATTCGCACAAGGGCGGCTACACATGGCTGTCTCTCATAAGAGAGGGCAGCCCTTTTGGCCTATAAAAGGAGGCCATTTCTACACACATTTCATAGTGTGAAGTTGATGCAACAAGGTGAGTGTGAGGTGGTGAGAGTGAAGCAAGGC
Source organism: Adiantum capillus-veneris (assembly GCF_014529385.1). NCBI lineage: Eukaryota > Viridiplantae > Streptophyta > Polypodiopsida > Polypodiales > Pteridaceae > Adiantum > Adiantum capillus-veneris. The sequence continues at coordinate 119,888,941 of NC_140949.1, read as the reverse complement.
GGGAGCTCCATTAAGGGTATAATCCCTTTGTAAATTACTTCTTGTTTTGAAGTACTAAAGCCATTGAGTGGCTGCTTTCCCGTGGACGTAGCCCACATTGGGTGAACCACGTATATCGTGTGTACTCTCTCTCTCTCTCTCTACTCTATAATCTCGTGTATGTAAATCTGTCTCTCTCCATTAATTAATCTACTCAATTATCTATTTAGCTACGCCTTATTTCCTAACACATTAAATGTTACATTGGTATGAGAGCCCAAGGTTTCCCTCTTCTTGCTCAAGAAGGGAGGTCCTCAAGCTAGCTATAAATGGTTGGTACTATTAATTTCATGTGAGTAAGTAGAATAGGGATCTTTCACCCTTGGAGTGCGCCTGCCTTTGTGTGATTAACGGGGGATCACCATCGAGAGCTATGGTCTTAATAGTGGAGTCCTACGGGGCTTTCCCACGGCTAACCACTATTGAGCTATTAGAATCTTGACAGGAGCCGGTGATATTTTGGTGTTGAACGACCCTCTCTTCTATTCCTTGCAATTAATGGTATTCGAGCCACGAGTATAGTAGCTTGAGTGCTTTTTCTAAAGGGGTAAAGAGGATTAGCAACTAGGTCTTGAAGTGCCAAAGTACACCTAAAAGTTTTTAGAATGGCTGACAATAGTAAAGAGAGTGAAATTAATGTTGATAGCTTTGATTTTGCTAATGAGCAAGCTACTAATGATGCCCTGATTCTTGTTCACTATCTTGTTTCTAGGCTTCAACAAGCCATGGGCAATCCATCCCTCCAAAGTGAAGTGCAACAGCAGCTTCGTGCTCATGGGATTCTCCAAGCTCCTCACCATGACGAGAGAGCACCTAGGAAGCTTACTTGCAAGACTTCCAAAAGAGGCCTCTCTCCGATTTGGGAAGAAGAATAGGATCCATATGAAGGGTTCAAAAATTTGCTCCTTGATGATGCATCTCCTTCTCAAAGGAGAACTCAAGAGCCTCCACCGAAGGAACGAGAAAGAAGTGAGTCTCCTACCACCTCGACGGAGATGGCTCCACGAAGATGGCGGGCTAAACGCTCTCCATCACCTCCAAAACGGAGAAGACCATCGCATACTTCTCCACACCATACTTCAAAGAGGGATGACAAAAAGCAAGAGAAGAAAAAGGTGAGAAAGAGGACCCTCTTCTCCATCTTCTCCATCGTCTTCCTCTTATGAAACTGATGGTGAAGACAACGAAAATCAAGGCAAGAAAAAGGCGAGAAAGTGGTCATCCTCTTCTCCATCTTCCTCAAATTCTTCATCTTCTGAAGAAATTGATGGTGCAACCTTTGAACCATCAAAAACAAGAGGCCATAAGAAATCCTATGCCGCGTGGAAGAGGTCGTCCAAGCTCAAGAAATTAAAAGAGGGAGGGAACAGCATCTCTTTCCTTACCTATGATGGCACTTTTGGTGCTACAGACAAAGTCTTGGCCTTTATCCAACAATTTGATGCGGCGTTTGGAGACGAGGGCTTCAAAGAGTCGTCATGTACCTATGCACTTTCAAAAGTCCACCAGGCAATGGTGGTCTAGCCTACGGGCCAACGTTGAAGCTCAACAAACATGGAAAGATTTAAGAGCTTCCTTTATGAAGCAGTTTTTGTCCACTGATGCCAAAGACAAAGTACTCACCGAATGGCAAAGCTTGAAGCTCTCTCCGTACGAATCCATTCACAAATATGTAGACAAGTTTTGGGATTTACAACTCAAAGCCATTGTCTTCAAGAAATTGGATTTTTGAGAGCAAAAGAAACAATTTTGTGCAGGCTTAATTGAAGAAATGGCGGAGTATGTCAACTCCCAAAGGCCACGCACCATACCTGCGGTTATACACCATACTATGGTGGCCTCTCGAATCAATTTCCAAACGGGGGCTAAAAGAAATTCTAAGTCCATGGAAAACAAGGGTTCCAATGAGCCTAAGGGGAAGGACAATGTCCAAAAGTCTCCTAAGGGCAACTCCAACAAAGCTAAAGAGAAGGGAGTTTATAAAGGCAAAAATAAACTCTCTCCTGAAGAGCTTGAGCGTTAATGCAAGGATAACCGTTGTTTCAAGTGCGGTGAGCAAGGGCATGCGTACCACGCTTGTCCCCAAAATAACACTCGCCATGAACCTCCTAGAGCTACTTTGGTCAAAATCCAAGAGGAGGAAATTCACCACAAAGGATCTCCTCTATGCCATGCTTGGGGAAAGGTAAGAGAAGATGATGCTTTTATTCTCTTTGACCCTGGTTCTACTCACAATTTAAAATCTATAGAGTTGGCCACCAAGCTAGGCATACAAGTCTACGAGATGGGAGATGTCCTATCCGCAAACAGTGCTTTCAAGGGGCAAGAATCTTCAATCACTCCCTTAATCAGAAAATTGAGGCTCCATGTCCAAAGCTATGTGGACAAAGAGGACTTCTTTATCTCTCCTCTCAAGCATGAGGATGTAATCCTAGGGACACCATGGTTTGATCGCATGGCTGCCAATGTTAAATTCCCTGAAAGGAGAATCTCCTTTAAGTTCAGGGAAAAAGATATGTATATAGATGCTAAGGAAATGGATAACACTATACCCATTGTACATACACAATCTTTCAACAAGTCAATAAAGAGCTCTATTTCCGTGTACATGATTTTTGTTAAATATTCTCAAAATGAACCTAATGTTTTAGCAAAAGAAAATATACACAACCAAAAGGAATTAGAGTTATCCAATTTTTTTAAGGGGTTTCAAGATGTCTTTATTGACGACATCCCTTGTGAGCTACCTCCTAAACGAGGTAATGATGATCATGCAATTGAACTTCTTCCAGTATGCCTACAATAACAATGTACATTTCCACGGGAAAAGCACCTTTTGAGGTAATTGAGGGAAGATCAAAAAGTCCCTTGCTACTTAAGGTACATGAGAAGATCTTCGTTGCAGATGAGTATAGCCGAGACCTACAAGAATCTTTCCAAAAGATTAAGGATGCTATCTCTATCTCACAGCAAAGGCAAAAGCCTGCTGGCTGACAAGCACAGAAGAGCCCAATCCTTTAAAGAAAATGATTGGGTCCTACTCAAATTTCCAAAGGCTCGATTAAGGCACATGACGGGCAAGAATCCTACGGGACACCAAAAGTACTATGATAAGTTAGCAAAAAGGTACTATGGTCCCTTCCAGATTCTTAGGCCAATCAATGAGACGGCCTATCAACTCAAGTTGCCCAACCATTGGCTCATACACAATGCTTTCCATGTGAGCCTACTAAAGCCTTACAAAGGAGAGCCACCTCAAGAACCAACCATTGAAGATCCATCGGAGATCAAGGACCAAGAAGAGGTGCAGCAGCCCGAGTCCATTCTCCGACATGAAGACAAGGTACTCAGAAGGGTAAGATCACTATCCAGCGATATCTTATTAAGTTTAAGAATTATCCTTTTGAAGATGCTAGATGGATGCAAGGCATACAATTAAAGGATAACCTAAAACTTGTCAGTGCTTACAATGCTTCCCTAGAGTAAGAAAATGTACAAATGTTAAAAATGAACAAATTTTTTGTCTTATAAGACTCTCTTTTTCTTTATTGTGCACAAAAATGAAGTAGTATGCATGCTTAGATCAAGTTTGTGGAGATGACGTCTCCCAAACACCAAGTAGAGCTTGTCATTGTACTATGGAAGATTGATAGGACGAATGTGCAGTCAAGCCTGCGGGAGCTTAGGCTCTCAAGCACCAAATGGACTAGTCATCCATTCTGGAACGATGTCCTAGGGTACCATAGGGATCCTCTACTTGCTAGAAAAAAGGACTAATGAATATGCTTTATCTTCTCTACTCCATAGTTGAGGACTAGTATGATTTCAAGAGAGAAACTAATGTCATAATAATCAATATCTAATTCTGCTAAATGATTTTCTCATGTTAAACTTATCATTTAATATGGGGAAGTGCCAGGGGAGAAAAAGCTAGAATATTGGTTAAGCTAGCCAGATCGGCCACAGTAGGGATCCAAAGGAGGGAAAATAGGGATCCAAATAGGGAGCCATCTGCAAAAGAGCAATGTGCACCAATGGTCTTAAAAGACCCTAAGGTTCAGCCCATTAAGACTTCCAAAATGCTAAGGTTCTAGAATTCAAAGGTTGTGTCCAAAGGTCAAAGCTTAAGAAATTTGGATGCTTTGTGTGTGTCTCAAAAGTCTTCAACCATCCCTACATACAACGGGGCCATAGAAGTAGGAGATGAAAGAGAAACTCACACACACACACACACACACACACCACACAAACACACACACAAGCTCCCTTTACACAAAGAGAATGAGGGACACATGTCAGCTCCCTAGCCCAGATGCCCACAAGGTGTACTCAATTCCTATTGGATGGCCTTGGAGGTGGACCAATGAGAATTAGGCTAGATTAAATCTAGTTTAATCAATTTAAAAAAATTTAATAAAGAACCAATAATAATTAAGCTCTCTAGAAGACTATTGGACAGTCTCCCAAGGGGTCCAATGAGCATTCAGCAGCCCAAGGAGAGTTTAGTTGAATTAAATAATTACCTAAAGCTCTCACAAAAGGGGAAAGGGGGACACATGTCAGAAGGATATCACTTATGCTGCTTAATTTCCATTGGCTAGGCCTGGGGAGGTCCAATAGGGCTATATCATGAGCATTTAGCAAGGGGGGTCGACCAAGAGAGAGAGAGAGAGGGGGGGTGATTTTTACAAGGCATTATCACACACACACTCACACAATCTCATGTGTGAAGCAAAGAAGACTCTCTCTCCTTCTCAAGCTTTAATAGAAATCTTACCACCTACTCCAAGCTTGTGAGAAGGGAGGCCTACACCAACAACTCTTGGCTTTGTGATGCAAATCCAACCAAGAGCCAAGCTTCAATGCATGTTCATCTCCTCTACCATGATAATTACTCAGCTAAGCTATGCTAATATGAGTGATTATGTGAGGAGATGCACATCTTTCTCGTAAGAATACTCCTTCCTCCTCTCAATCCAACCAAGAGCCAAGCTTCATTGCATGCTCATCTCCTCTACCATGATAATTACTCAGCTAAGCTATGCTAATATGAGTGATTATGTGAGGAGATGCACATCTTTCTCGTAAGAATACTACTTCCTCCTCTCAATCTACTCTCATACCCCGCTAGCTCTCACTATCTTAGAAGGTGTGTGAAGTCTTGGGTCTGACACCATGAGGGAATTGATGTTGTGTTTGATAAGTGTTTTGCTTAGTGCATGAAGTTTCCATCTTCATTGCACTAGCTAGTATTGAAGGAACACAAAGAATTGTATTGTAAAATGTCTATCTTGATGGGAGAAACCATAATACAAAGCCTTTTTGGAGGGGGGACCAGCTCCATGAAAACAATTGCTTAATTTCTCTCTCTTTTGAAGTATTGTTCATGCTATCTAACTAGGTGTTATGCTTTTTGTTGCTCTCTCCACCCAAGCACTCTTGTTAATCTCATTAGGAATCTATTCTAATGAAATGCTCACTATGTTCATGCTATTTTCCGCTACACACAAGTTACTAGGCCATTAAATGTTACACTTAATCTTTTCGAAAGGTTCTTGTAGGTCTTGGCTATACTAATCTGTAGTAGCAAAGATCTTCTATGTACCTTAAGTAGCAGGGGACTATTAGATCTTCCCTCAATTACCTCAAAAGGTTTTTTGGTGGAGGTATGCATAGTGTTATTGTAGTCATACTCCACTAACGGTAAGTACTTCTCCCATTGGGACCTTTGAACTACTTCCGTTACGTAGGCGTTTAGTAGATCAAGAATTTTTAGGTTAGCTATTTCACTTTGGCCATCTGTTTGAGGGTGATAGGCCAAAGAGAACTTTAGCCTTGTCCCTAAATTCTCAAAGAGACCCTTCCAGAAATTACTGGTCATTCTAGGATCTCTATCCGACACTGTGGACATTGGCAAGCCATGGTACTTGAAGATTTGCGATATGAAGAGGGTTGCCATTTGATAAGCTTTGATAGTATTTTTGACAGGTATAAAATGAGCTTGTTTGTTGAACCTGTCTACTATTGTCCATATTCCCATGTTCCCATGGATAGAATTAGGCAATCCAAAGATAAAATCCATGCATATGCTCTCCCATGGTGAATTAGGGATTGACAATGGTTGAAGAAATCCAGGTTGCTTCCCTCTATCAAACTTCGTCTTTTGGCATACCATACATTTAGAAAAATACCCTTGTATGTTTGCTTTCATGGTAGGCCAATAGAAATATGTTTCAATCTGGGTTACGGTAGACTGAATCCCTCTATGCCCTGCATAAGGATGAGCATGAGATTCATACATTACTTTCTCACGTAGTGAGTTAGTAACCCATAGTCTATTGACATAGAGAAGAGAACCATCTTGTAAGGTAAATGGTTCCTCTTTCTTCCCTAGTGCGAGGGCTGAAATCACATCTCTAAAATTGGAATCAATAGAGTACTCATCTATCATAGAAGATAGATCATTGTGAGTTGCTATGGAAACCACATTCACTCTTGGCCGTTTTGAGAGTGCATTGGCTACTTGATTATGCTTGCTAGCAATGTGAGCAATATGAAAATGAAATCACGAAAGAAAATTTTCCCACCTCATTTGTTTGTCAGAGAGCTTGGTTTGCATCATGAAGTACTTAAGGCTTTGATGATCCGTCCACAGAATGAAAGGAGTCCCCAATAAATAGTGCTTCCACGAGTCTAAGGCTTGTAGAACTGCGAGAAGTTCCTTTTCATATATGGCTAGATCTTGCTCAACAGGGTCAAGCTTCGACTTTCATAGGCTATGGCGTACCCTTCTTGGAGTAAAACAGCTCCAAGGCAATCACCACAAGCATCACATTGGACCTCAAATGGCTTTGAGAGATGCGGCAGTGTAAGCATAGGTTGAGAGATAAGCTTTTCCTTAAGCTTTTTGAAAGCATTGTTCTCCTTGGCAGACTATGTATACCTAACATTTTTCTTTGTTAGGTCATGTGATGGTCTTGCAATTTGTGAGAACTTTTCTATGAAGCGTCTATAGTATGCACACATACATATAAAGCTTCTTAGTTCATGTAGATTCCTTAGATTAGACCATCCTTTTATTACCTCTAGTTTTGATGGATCCATTTGGATGCCATCTTGAGAGATAATGTGACCTAAATAATGAATCTCTTGTAAGAAAAACTCACTTTTCTTTCAATTAATATAAAGTTTATTCTCTCATAAGACCTGAAATATTACCTGGAGATGTTTCTTGTGTCGTCTAGTGAATTAGAGTAGATGATTATATCATTGAAGAATGAATAGCCTAAATAGCTTCTCCATCAAGCGGTTAAATGTGGTTGGTGCATTGGTCAAGCCAAAAGGCATGACAATGTATTCGTAAAGACCAATCGTAGTGTGAAATGCGGTCTTTACAGTGTCTTGATCAACTATCCTTATATTTGATGGTAGCCACTTTTTAGGTCAATCCTACTGAAGTAGGTCGAGCCTTGTAGTTTATCGAATAGGGCTTCTACCTGTGGAACGGGAAACCTATTCTTGATACTGATCCTATTTAGTGCTTTATAGTCGACACACATACGATATGTGCCATCTTTCTTTTGCACTAATAGGATCATTTAATGCTACCTTCCTTTTTTGAGTCTGTAGATGGTCACTATGCAAATCATGTAATCCTCCATCTCCATCTCAAAATCTAATACAATCATTATGTCAATTCAATATGAATGGTTCTTTTGTCTATCCACCATAAACTTTCAAAAGGCCCTTGTAGGCCTTATGCAAAGCATAGGCATATTAGATAAGAGAATTCACCAAGAGATCCCTACCCATGGCTGTTGGAGATCAAAGGTGTCATGCTCAATGGTGTTTTGGTTGATGTATGCCAAGCTATTTATAACTAGGAAAATTGAACCTTTCTACTATCTTGCTCTAGGCTTCTTATATAGGAATTGGATTAAAGCTCCTTGTAATCAGTGTCAAAGAGAATGAAGGCTATAGCTAGTTTTGCTTGGTGGGGGGGGGGGGGGGTGTCACTATAAGTAGATTCTATATATCGAGTGCATTCAAGCTCACCAATAAAAGGGACCCTTTTCCGATTCAATCTAAAACAAATAAATTCAAGATCCATTTTTCAACCACTACAAGAGGTTATGTGCACTTGTGACGGCTATAGCGACGAAACTACAATGGGTTTTTTATTCCCTAGTCGTCGCCAAAAGCGTCGAAATGGGAACGTCGCTATAGGCGTCACTATTAGCGTATCTAAATAATGACGCTTATAGCGATGGTACTAGTCCTCATTTAGCGATAATAATAGCGACGCTACAAAACCTTATATAGAGACGCCTACAGTGATGCCCAAGAATAAAAAAATTTGGGTGGCAGGGTACTCAATGCCCTGCCACCCCATCAACCATATTGAACATTGTTTCCAAAATAAAGATGCAAGACTAACAGACAAAAGTATTTTGACAAAAGTGAATTGACAAAAGTAATACAATGACAAAATTATACACATCACATGCAAAATCATTTGATGTAATAGTTACAACACAATTGTCATTATTGAGAAAATACAATATCGTTGTGACCAATAGTTACAAAAATGACGTGCACACGTCATCATATATACATGCTATATATGACAAAATAAAACTAGTGATATCTGGCTACGGCTAGATTGACGTCGTCTAATCAGACATCTCATCGCGTCCAAGCGGCGTATGTGTCGGATTCTGCAAAAAAAAAAAAAAAACAATAAGACTTTCTGTAAGTATAAACATATAATTACAAAACAATCTATTTTCTTAGCTTATCATTGAAATACAACAAATGTAAAAGAGTAAAGTGAAATTATATTAACCATGTCGGTGCGAGAACTGAGAATATCCATAAGAGCGTGTAAGCCCTTTCTGCCCGCAACTTGCTCTCGTACGGTGTGGGGTCATGTCCTGTCCATCGACCACTGTCTAAAACATACAAAGAATACGTTATGTTAGAATTTAAAAGTACAATTATCCATAACTACCAAACCTAAAGAACAATGCAAAAAAACTTACAAAATCGGCCTCAAATGATGGCCACCTGCCACTCCCCAAGTGGTGCGAGCTCTATGGCTCTACTCGCGCTTTGGCTGCCTCCTTTTGTTGCTTCCACGTGTCAAGATTCTCGTGCGCGGCTCGCTTTGCATTCTTCCAATCTTCTTTGGCCAGCTAATCTCGCCTGTTCCATACATGCTTTATTGCTTTATTGCTTTTTGCACTTCAGCACGCTTGTGCTTGCAATATTCGCACATCCGGACCTTCATCAAGTCTTCATTGAAGCACTCATCCCGACTTGACACGGGAAACTAGTCATGCAGCATGCTGATGACTCTATCTTTTAATATATTTGGCACTTCACTCCAGATTGTGGTACGGACGTTAGGAGACAAACATCCCTCAATGGCCACCGATAAAATAAATTGCAAAACACGTCTAGCAATGATATTAAAGTCCACACATGATATGTTACACAATTTCCAATATGATATATTCCACTTCAAACATACCTGCACACTTTATGCCAGTCGTGTGACTTCAAACCAGTAAGCTTTCCTTCTTTAGTGAAACATGTTTGGAGCGAGTGCATTATGCTAGTGGACGTCCGCACGGATCGAATGATCTCTTTTACTTTGCGTTCTTGGCCTGATATCAAAATCCATGGCGCTTTGGGGAGTTTTATCGATCCATTGGGTGTTGTCTGCGGCCAATATTGCTCTATACGATCCACATTTCTAAGGTCAATTCTGGACCCAAAGTATCTTTTTTTCCGATGAGATGGTTCCACAGCAAATTACCCACATTCTTGAATATGTGCATTGGATCGAGCAAGTGATTGATCATGAGTCTGGGCCAATATGGTAACTCGTACCATAGAGAGAGTCTCTTCATCCTTGGGGGCAAACCGTCATCATACATCTCCTTTTGCTCTAACCATGCTCGAGCAGACATCCTTGGTGGATCTCTTCCCAAAAAAACATCGTGTAACTCGTGATTCTCTGGAAGATGCGCTTGATGGCCTTTGTAGATTTTCTTCTTCAGTGAGGGCGCCCACCATGCATTAAGTCTAGGTCCACATGTGACCCGTGCTCTATATCCTCTTGTTTGAAGCCTTGCATGTATACACATGACAATGATAAGATTGAGAAAAACCAAGGTTTATAGTGTTTAAGTTTGAGTATATATCACCTGAGAATTTTGTTAGTCCAGGATAGTCATGCATGGTCCACATTAGAATGCCTCTAATCAAAGCATTGCGTCGACCTGTGTGTCGGCTCATATCCACCACTTCTATGCCAATCCACAATTGTTGTAGCTCTTCCAATAGTGGACGAGGATACACATCCATATTCTTCACTTTATACCACCCCGGCACAATCAAGCTTAGAAACAAGTGCCCCTTCTTCGTAGTCAACCATGGGGGAATGTTGTAGTTGAGGATGACAACTGGCCATACACTATAAGATGTTGACCTCTGACCAAATGAATTTACGCTATCCATAGCCAGGCCAGTGCGCAAATTTCGAGCTTCCCTGACAAAATCCGGCAATGTGTCGTCTATATGTTTCCAGGTTGCACAATCTACAAGAATCAACAGCACACTATCTGAAGATCTATTCTCCTCGTGCCATGATGCTAGGGCAACCATGGACTTACATTTGAAGAAATGCTTGATGCAAGGCAGCAGAGAAAAGTGTCGCAAAACCTTTTGTGGAATTTTTTGTCCATGGAGATCTACTCGATATCTTTTGGAATCACATTTTGGACTCTTCTCCCATGTCTATGTATTTCCCTCTGAAAAGAATGGAGTCGTTACGACAAGCATGGAATCGAATTGTAATTGTTTTGCAAGATCTTTCTTGCTTCGTCTCTAGAATCTGGCATCACACTATCAGCTGGCAGTATGTGCTCTTTGAACAATCTACATAGCAAAAAAAATATGGTACACTTGTGTAAGTAATCTATCGGATCATTATACATCTATAGTCTTTTATTGAAGTAAACACATTGTAATAGATCACTTGAAAAGCGTTGTGGTGCTAGTATCACTCCATCCAAACTTTCCCTCAGGTTGAGAAGAATCAAGAGCACTGTCAATCTTGACACACGTGATCCACCATACAATGGAGTATCGGCTTCACTTTTCATGTCATCATAGATAAGCCTTTCTGAATCCATGATCGTCTCGATCATTTCATCGATCTCGGGCTCAAACATAGCCTCGTTGGGATGGTGGTCTGCATGATCACCCTCCGAACTGTTAGAGGCTACATCTTGTGGCCTCAAGTATGCTGCTTGACCGAAGCGCCTGCGAACACGTCTATTGGGTTGCAAGATTGCTGCTAGTTGGTCAGCGTCAGAGTCCGACGAGTTGTAATTGGAAACATCTTGATCTATAATAGATGGGTCAAACTCGCCAAATTCGCGAACGTGTTGCAAAGAAACGCGTCTTGTCTGTCGCACAACATGTTTACATTGATTACGAGGACATAAGATCCTTGTTGAGAGATATGTGTTTCGATTGGACGGCCCCACATCCTCGTCACTACTCATAATGAATGTAAAAACCTTATAACCTGAACATAAATTAAATCTTCTATTGCATCCTCCGTCTCTCTCTCTCTCTCTCTCTCTCTCTCTCTCTCTCATCACACTGTAAACTACCTCACATTCTCTAGTCATGTCCAATCCCCGCACACCTCAGTCTAGAGGTGCATGGAGATCAGAACCACCAGGTTATAATCTCGTCTTTATTGGTCAATGCCTATATTTGTGGGTACGATAAATCTACACACCCACGTCTACATGACAATGCATGTAGTGGAAAAAACCCCTTTGCCTCTTCTTTAGCTGTAGCAATTCATAGCAGCTCAACATCTCTTCACATCAGCTTCTTGTTCGAGGGACATGTCCTAAAAACTCTAATAGATTAGTACAGGTAGCATGTATATGATTACACCAAGTGACCGCATCCGTGGAGAGGAAGAGAGAGATCACCATTGGCCTAACTCTAAATTTAAATCGTAATCTAGAAGGTAAACTAGAACTAACCTTAAATCTAACCTAAATCTAACCTAGATCTAACCTAATCTTAAATCTAACCTATATCTAATCTAACCTAAATCTAAATCTAGCATAAACCTAAATCTAATCCAATCTTAAGTCTAACCTAATCTTAAATCTTACTGTAATCTCAAATATAACATAAACCTAAATCTAATCTAATCTTAAATCTAACATAAACCTAAATCTAATCAATCTTAAATCTAATCAAACCTAAATGTAATCTAACTTAATTTTAAATCTAACCTAAATCAAATTTAAACGTAATCTAACTTCAATCTTAACCTCATCTTAAGTCTAACCTATTCTTAAATCTAACATAAACCTAAATCTAATCTAATCTTAAATATAACATAATCTTAAGTCTAACCTAATCTTAAATCTAACTTAAATGTAATCTAGCCTAATTTTAAATCTAACTTAAATCTAGCCTAACCTAATCTTAATATAACATTTCATTTCATATTTTCTCTACTTTTTTAATTTATCTCTCTCTCTCTTTGTTTTCTCCCTTATCTCTCTCTCTCTCTCTCTCTCTCTCTCTCTCTCTCTCTCTCTTTGCTTTATATATCTCTCTCTCATTCTCTCTCTCTTTTATTTTTTGGAAAGCATCCTTATATTACATTCTCATTCTCTCTCTATGTTATCTTCTCTCTCTCTCTCTCTCTCTCTCTCTCTCTCTCTCTCTCTCTCTCTCTCTCAATGTATGCATTCTTTGTTTATGCATGTGTGTATACATTTTTTGTACATTCAATGTGTGTGTGTATGTTTTTTTGTTTATGCATGTTTGTACATTCTCTCTCTTCTCTCTCTCTCTCTCTCTCTCTCTCTCTCTCTCTCTCTCAAAGACACATTGTGTGTGTGTGTGTGTATGTGTGTGTGTGTGTGTGTGTGTGTGAGAGAGAGAGAGAGAGAGGGAGAGAGAGAAAGAAGGGAAGGGAACATGAGAGGGAGGAGAGGGAAGGAGTATACCTGGGTCTCCTTCCTCTCCTCGTGTGTGTGTGTGTGTGTGTGTGTGTGTGTGTGTGTGTGGGGTGGGGGGGGGGGGGGGGGGGGGGGGGGGGGGGGGGGGGGGGGGGGGGGGGGGGAGGAGGGGAGAGGGAGAGGGAGAGGAGCTATGGTCGTCGCTATTTAGCAAGTAGTATAGCGACAAGCATAGTGATGACCATAGCGACGACAATGGCGATGCCGTGGATTTTCACATTTGAGCGTCGCACTACTAGCCCCGCTAATATGAAGAACCTCTTGTAGTGAACACCCTTCTGTCTATGAAAATGTGAGAAACTATAGAATAATAGAATCCCTAATGTTGAATCCACACGATTGATTATTTTTTTTGTAGTGACCCCCCCCCCCCCCCCCCCCCCCCCCCCCCCCCCCCCCCCCCCCCCCCCCCCCCCCCCCCCCCCCCCCCCCCCCTCTCCCGTCCTCGAGTAGTCACTGCTAATCCGGCTCGATGCCACTCTCATTGACATGGCTCTATTGCTATTGCACTCTCTCTCTCTCTCTCTCTCTCTCTCTCTCTCTCTCTCTCTCTCTCTCTCTCTCTCTCTCTCTCATATTGAGTCTAACAAAATATGCATTGCCTCGAAATCTTTATTGACATGGCTCATCCTACATAAAAGGACTTTGCCTTATTGTTGTATCCACAACAATAGTCCATCTCCTCTTTGTCATGGCCCTTTTTTTTTTTGGCATCAACAACAACTTCGTGTTCTCCTCCTACTTTAAGCAACCACAACTTCATGTCTTGTATTGGGTTTCCCTAGGAGCTCGACTCTAGTTTCATGGAAGCCGATGGACTGGATCTAAGCAAGGAGGCACTTAGCCCAATTTGGGCATAGAGGGTCCATCAAACTAGCCATTTGATAAACCAAAAATCCAGACTAAGAAAGGAGGGCACGATGAAGGACCACAAGATCAACCACCAAAGGTCCAGCAGCTATGGATGATGATCACCAGAAAGGAAAAAGGGAAAGTTATACTCAAATAGACAAATTTAGAGCATAGCTCGAGCTTTTCAAACCACTGACTAAGTATCTACGCTTCTACCATGCTACATTGTCAAATATGGTAGCGAGGACTTTAAGACCATCAACATGACTATCCAAGCAATACTACCAGCCAACTCTTAAGGAAGCTGCAGCCAAAGTTCGCGGTGGGATATTTGTTGTCTTCCAGTAGTAAAAGGGGATCTAGGATTAAAAGATATCAATAAGTGGGCATATAAAATAGCAGTCAAACTCCTCGTCCGTGCTCTTGAGGATACTAGCCAAGAATGGGTCTCCTCCTGTTCAGAAAAATAAATAGCTTCACTCTAGCCAACTGGAAGCCTTGGCAAAAATGAGCTAGATCACTATTTTTTTGGGCCATTCCCCATCTAGGCTAAAGGGTCACACCTGCTTGCATCGTTTTGGGGTGCGTGGAATAGGGCAAGGGTTAATCTGTGAGTCTTCTTGTCTAACAACAGGTCTAATGTTGTCCGGCAATTCGACTCCATTTGGTGGCCTCTCTCCCCTCTAACCCCTATCGCCAATAATCAGAGAAGGACGGCACTTCGATGTCAAGACAAAGAAATCACCACTTGTGGAGTTCTTTGGAATGGGAAACTACACAGGTGGAACTCGGTTGAGAAACTTCTTCTCCAGTTTTCCCTTCAACCATGGGAACTCATGCTCATTTTATCCAGACTTGAGGTTTTACCTAGTTCAGAGCTATGGAAGCTCTCACTTAAAGAATGTGTCCCACTCAGTGCCTTTGGATGGAAAGGTGGGTTGAAACTCCAACACGGCCCGCAATTGAATCTCGGAGACATCACTCTCTCATTGCATAGCACATTGAACAGACAGTGGAACATCAGCCTGGACAGGAAGCAGTTGATGTTCAAATTCAAGAAGCTGTGGGACACGTCAATACAACCCAAGAAATCGGTCCTCCTTTGGCTTATACTCCACAAAGCCTTATGGATTGGGGAGAGAAGCCTCAATGCAGGGATATCCATGGGGATCTATCTCAGATGCAATGTAGAACTTATTTCATTTATTTTTAAGTTGTCCACAGTCTGCTATTATTTTGTCTCCTATAAATTTTGTTCTCAAAAAATCAGTCTCTTGGAGGCAACTGCTCTACTAGGAGACTCTATAGGCATTTTGTCCTGCTATTGGAACCGAACTAGGGCTGAATTTCTATGGATTATCTGGAAATTGAGAAACAGTCATGTGTTTAATGTGGCTTACCAGGCTACAAGCCTGAAAGCGCTGTTTGTGAATTTCACTCTACAAGTGTTGAAAACAAAAATCAGCGAAGCCAACCTCTACTATCTGAGGAGCTCGATAATTAAAGACATAGCTTTTCAATGCGGAATATTATGGGATTTGAGCTATATTTGTGCGATTGTCACTATTCTCCTTTGGTTTTAGGCAACGTTTTTCCTTTTCCTAGGGCATTATTGAATTTTCAAGTGGCATAATTGTTATAAGCTAAGGCAAATGTGTAGCTTAAAGCGGTGGGGCAATGGGTTTAGATGAGTTGAATATTACAGATCTTGATTAAGCTTGCCTCCATACAACCGGCAAACTTGGACAGAATTATAGTTTTCTATCGCCAAAAAAATTGCAAGAGATTTCTTTCTGTTGGTTCGTTGGAAGGTCCTCTTCATAGATCTTCTCACCAAGGATTGTTATAAGAGAACGAGAGAGTGAGAGAAAGACGAAGAAGAAGTAGAAGAGAATTTTGACAGCAGCATCATACAGCAGTAGATTTAGCGCAGCAGCAGCAGCTAGTCTTCAAGAAAAATCACAAAGATAGGTGCAGAGCCATTAAAATGGCGGCAATGAAGGCGCAGCACCTCATTACTGTGCAGGCGGTAACGCTGATGACGGTGATACTACTGTGGTTTGGCGATCTTCAGTGGCAGGCGATGGCGGACGTGACCTGCGATGGGGGCGACAGCCCGCTCCTCGAAGACTGCCAAAATCTAATAAGCAACCAATTCTCCCGCGACGATAGCAGCGACGTAGTTGTGCAGGCCCACACAGCCTTCCAGACTGACATGGCCACCTGCCGCGTACAGATCCGCAACGGCTACGACGGACCTGTGTCGTACCAGGAAATCCTCAACGACGTCATCTCCGGGTGCGTCCTCAGCGGTTACCCCGGCACCAATCTCCAAGACAGCTTTGTACAATTATAACTTGTCTAGGTCAATCCCTATAATGTTGATTTTGAGGTGCCTTGCCATTAATAACTTACATATAATATTCTCGAATAGCTATGCTAACATGGGAGGCCTTCCCTTTTTGTGAACAGTGAGAATAGTTTTGTATGAAGGTGTGACAGTAGTTTCATATTGTACGCTAGCGGAACATTTAGTCAGAACCTTAGTGGTGACACCTGTAAATAGGACTCGTTAATCTTATGTTGGGCCTCTTATCTATTAGACTCTTAGTTGATCATCACAACTGTTAGGATAGCTTAGGTGCAGTAAAGAGAGACAATTCTTAGCCTACTCAATCTACACTATCAACTCTACCTTGCGCATATACTTCTTGCCCCCTCTCTCATCCTACGCGTTTTCTCCTTGGCCAACCTCTTCTTTAGCATTTTGAAATGGTGGTTAGCGTTACAATTTGAAGTTGTGACTCCCATTTTCATTAAGAAGGGCATTCCCCTTTTCTTTCTACACAAATAGGAAGAGCATACAACTATTTTTTAAATTTTCTACAATTTTTCTGAAGGGTACCATATAGGCTAGTTCTTCTCTAGAAGAGTAAAACTCTCTTCGAAGGGTGTTGCAGCCTTCTAATTTTAGAGCTTCCTGGTACAATCTTTGCAAATGTGAGAGGTGCTATGGTGTCTGTGAGGTAAAGCCCAACCATCTCTTTCCTTTTTGGCCAGCTAGAATTTCGAATATATATAGACCCTTCCTTAGCAATTATAGATAATTTATATATTGATGGAGCAATTCTACATCAGTGTGCAGAGCTCGACATTGGTGATTCAATTGCATTGACAACCATAGATATTGATGGTGCGAGTGTGTATAGTGCCAATGTGGGTGATTCCAAGGTTATTAATTGTCATGTTGGGGTTGTAACTCCAATAACTATAGATCATGATCCAATTTCACAACGAAATAGTATTCAAAGCAAGGGTAGATATATCTCGGTTCTACTAGGCAACCTGCATTTTGATATAACAATGCTTCATTGATTTTGAAGAGTACTAAGAATGCCAAGATTGTACATCTTTAGCAAGTCAAAAATAATCATGGGACAAGCCCAAGCAAATGATTTCATCAAAAGTGAAAAAGCCTCACAAAAGATGCCAAGAGTCGTCATCTTTAGCAAGTCAAAAGTACGATGGGACAAGCCCAAGCAAATCGTTTCATCAAATGGGCAAAATCTTGCAACATTTAATGGTCTAGTAACTTGTGTGTATAAGTGGAAAATAACCTAGACATAGTGAGAATTTCATTAGAATAGATTCCTAATGAGCATAGCAAGAGTGCTTGGATCGTGAGAGCAACAAAAGAATAACACCTAGTTAGATAGGCATGAACAATACTTCAAAAAGAGAGAGAAATTAAGCTATTGACGACAATTGAGGACCGGATTTGCATGGAGTCGGCGGTCCCCCTCCAAAAGGCTTTGTATTATAGGTTTCCCCCATCAAGGGAGACATTTTACAATACAATACTTTGTGTTCCTCAATAAATTGCTAGTGCAATGAAGATGGAAGCTTCAAGCACCAAGATTACACTTGAAAACACAACATCAATTCCCTCACGATCTCAGACCCAAGACCTCACACACCTTTGAAGATGGTGAGAGCTAGTGGGGTATAAGAGTAGATCGAGAGGAAGAAGGAGTATTCTTATGAGAAAGAAGTATGTATCACTCATAACAGCTTAGCATAGCTTAGTAATTAGCATGGTAGAGGAGATGGGCATGCATTGCATCTTGGCTCTTGGTTGGATCTGCATCACAAAGACAAGAGTTGTTGGTGTAGGCCTCCCTTCTCACAAGCTTGGAGTAGATGATGAGCTTTCCATTAAAGCTTGAGAAGGAGAGATAGTCTTCTTTTCTTTACACATGAGGTTGTGTGAGTGTGTGTGTGCTAATGCCTTGTCAACCCCTCTTGCTTTTTACTCATGTTGGCATCCTATTGTCCCCTACAAAGCTTAGCCAATGACAATTAAGAAGCATAAGTGATAGCCTTGTGACATGTGTCCCCCTTTCCCTTTTGTGAGAGCTTTAGGTATTTAAATAATGCAATTAAACTCTCATTGGACCTCTTAGCCTTCTAGCCAATATGAATCAGGCAAAAAGCCATTGGGATGTTGAATGGTCATTGGACCCCTTGGGAGACTATCCAATAGTCTTCTAGAGCTTAGTTTCTATTGGTTCTTTATCAATTGTTTAAAATAAATTAAACTAGTTTACTCTAGCCTAATTCTCATTGGTCCACCTATATGGCCATCCAATAGGATTTGAATGCACCTTGGGGGCAACTGGGCTAGTGAGCTGACATGTGTCCACTATGCCCTTTGTGTAAAGGGAGCTTGCAAGAGTGTGTGTGTGTGTGTGGTTCTCTCTCATCCCCTACATATAAGGCTCGTCCCCTCCTTGATAGCCATGTGGAGAGACTTTTGAGTCTTCCCACAAGCATCCAAATTACCTAGAGTTTGACCATTAAACATTTCATTTGATTTTGGAACCTAAGATTTTTGGAAGTCTTAATGGGATGAACCTTAGGATCTTTGAAGCCCATTGTTGCACTTTTCTCTTTTGCATGCCCCTTCTTTGGATCCCTATTTTCACTCCTTTGGATCCCTACTGTGACCGGTCTGCCAGCCTAAAAAATATTCTAGCTTTTTCTCCCTTGGCACTTCCCCATACTAAATGATCAGTTTAACATGAGAAAATCATTTAGGAAAATTAGATTATTAGTTATTATGACATTACCTCTCTCTTGAAATCATAGTCATCCTCGACTATGAGGTAGAGAAGATAAAGCCTAGTCATTAGTCCTTTTTCTAGCAGGTAGAGGATCCCTATTTTACCCTACGACATCGTTCCGGAATGGATGACTAATACATTGGGCGCTTGAGAGCCTAAGCTGCCGCAAGCATGTCTGCGCATTAGTCTTATCAATCTTCCATAGTAGAGTGACAAGCGCTATTTGGTGTCTGGAAGACGTTGTCTCCACGCAAACTTGATCCTAAGCATGCATACATTTTAACATTTGTGCACAATAAAGAAAAAAAGAGTCTTATAAGACAAAAACTTTGTTCATTTTAAACATTTTTACATTTGCTTACTCTAGGGAAGCATTGTAAGCATTGACAAGGTTATGCCAGCTTGCATCCATCTAGCATCTTCAAAAGGATAGTTCTTAAACTTAATAAGATAGCGTCGATAATCTTACCACCTCTTAGTACCTTGTCTTCATGTCAGAGAATGGACTCGGGCTACATCACCTCTTCTTGGTCCTCGATCTCCGGTGGGTCTTCAATAATTGGTTCTTGAGGTGGCTCTCCTTTGTAAGGCTTTAGTAGGCTCACATGGAAAGCATTGTGTATGAGCCAATGACTGGGCACCTTGAGTTGATAGGCCATCTCGTTGATTGGTCTAAGAATCTGGAAGGGACCATAGTACCTTTTTGCTAATTTAGCATAGTACTTTTGGTGTTCTATAGGATTCTTGCCTGTTGTGTGCCTTAATCGAGCCTTGGGAAATTGAAGTAAGACCCAATAATTTTTTTAAAGCCTTGAGCTCTTCTGTGCTTATTAACAACAGCCTTTTACCTTTGCTGTGAGATAGAGATAGCATCCTTAATCTTCTGGAAAGATTCTTGTAGGTCTCGGCTATACTCATCTGCATTAGCGAAGATCTTCCCTGTACCTTAAGTAGCAGGGGACTTTTAGATCTTACCTCAACTACCTCAAAAGATGCTTTTCCCATGGAGGTATGTATAGTGTTATTGTAAGCATACTCCACTAACGGTAAGTACTTCTCCCATTGGGACCTTTGATCTACTTCCATTACGTAGGCTTTTAGTAGATCAAGAATTGTTAGGCTAGATATTTCACTTTGGCCATCCGTTTGAGGGTGGTAGGCCGAAGAGAAGTTTAGCCTTGTCCTAAATTCTCAGAGAGACCCTTCCAAAAATTATTGGTCATTCTAGGATCTCTATCCGACACTCTGGACATTGGCAAGCCATGGTACTTGAAGATTTGTGATATGAAGAGGGTTGCCATTTGATGGGCTTTGATAGTCTTTTTGATAGGTATAAAATGAGCTTGTTTGCTGAACTTGTCTACTATCGTCCATATTCCCATATTCCCATGGATAGACTTAGGCAATCCAAAGATAAAATCCATGGATATGCTCTACCATGGTGAATTAGGTATTGGCAATGGTTGAAGCAATCCAGGTTGCTTCCCTCTATCAAACTTCGTCTTTTGGCATACCACACATTTAGAAACATACTCTTGTGTGTTTGCTTTCATGGCAGGCCAATAGAAATATATTTCTATCCCTTTTAGGGTAGACTAAATCCCTTATGTCTCGCATAAGGAGGAGCATGAGATTCATACATTACTTTCTCATGTAGTGAGTTAGTAACGCATAGTCTATTGACATAGAGAAAATAGCATCTTGTAAGGTAAATGGTTCCTCTTTCTTCCCTAGTGCGAGGGCTGAAATCACATCTCTAAAATCGGAATCAATAGAGTACTCATCTATCATAGAAGATAGATCATTGTGAGTTGCTATGGAAACCGCAGTCACTCTCGGCCGTCTTGAGAGTGCATCGGCTTTATGTTGGCTAGCAATGTGAGCAAAATGAAAATAAAATTGCAAAAGGAAATTTTCCCACCTCATTTGTTTGTCGGAGAGCTTGGTCTGCATCATGAAGTACTTAAGGCTTTGATGATCCGTCCACAAACTGAAAGGAGTCCCCAATAAATAGTGCTTCCACGAGTCTAACGCATGTAGAACTGCGAGGAGTTCCTTTTCATATATGCCTAGAGCTTGCTCAATAGAGTCGAGCCTTCAACTTTCATAGGCTATGGCGTACCCTTCTTGGCTCCAAGGCAATCACCATAAGCATCACGTTGGACCTCAAATGGCGTTGAGAGATCCGGCAGTGTAAGCACAGGTTGAGAGATAAGCTTTTCTTTAAGCTTTTTGAAAGCATTGTTCTCCTTGGTAGACCATGTATACCTAACATTTTTCTTTGTTAGGTCATGTAATGGTCTCACGATTTGTGAGAACTTTTCTATGAAGCGTCTATAATATGCACATATACCTATAAAGCTTCTTAGTTCATGTAGATTCCTTGGATTAGACCATTCTTTTATTACCTCTAGTTTTGGTGGATCCATTTGGATGCCATCTTGAGAGATAATGTGACCTAAATACTGAATCTCTTGTAAGAAAAACTCACTTTTCTTTCAATTAATATAAATCTTATTCTCTCATAAGACCTGAAATATTACCTGGAGATGTTGCTTGTGTCGTCTAGTGAATTACAATAGATGATTATATCATCAAAGAACACTCCAGTAAAGGTTCGATGAGGCCTGAATAGCTTCTCCATCAAGCGGTTAAATGTGGTTGGTGCATTGCTCAAGCAAAAAGTCATGACAATGTATTCGTAAAAACCAAACGTAGTGTGAAATGCGGTCTTTACAATGTCTTGATCAACTATCCTTATATTTGATGGTAGCCACTTTTTAGGTCAATCCTACTGAAGTAGGTCAACCCTTGTAGCTTATCGGATAGGCCTTCTACCCATGGAACGGGAAACCTATTCTTGATAGTGATCCTATTTAGTGCTTTATAGTCGACACACATATGATATGTGCCATCTTTATTTTGCACCAATAGGATCATTTGATGCCACCTTCCTTTTTTGAGTCTGTAGATGGTCATTGTGCAAATCATGTAATCCTCCATCTCATCTCAAAATCTAATACAATCATTATGTCAATTCAATATGAATGGTTCTTTTGTCTATCCCCATAAACTTTCAAAAGGACCTTGTAGGCCTTATGCAAAGCATGGGCATATAAGATAAGAGAATTCACAAGGAGATCCCTACCCATGGTTGTTGGAGATCAAAGGTGCCTTTCTCAATGGTCCTTTGGTTGATGTATGCCAAAAACAAGGTGGCAGGGGAGGGGGGTTGTTACTAAATGATGGAAGAAGAGGAGAGGAGAAGGACGAGGGGACATATGTACTTCAAAGATTCCTTTACATCTTTCAATCAATGGATTTTTATTTCAGAGAAGCATGTATGATGAGTATAATTTCTACATAACAAAATTATAGGATTAGGATTACTATACGACAAAAATGTAGGATTCTTAGTTAGCATGTCAAATTAATTATGTAAAGCCTCAGTTATCTAGCAAACAAAGTTCTTAGATTGAGAAGCATCATTTAGCTATTTCTAACTAGGAAAATTGAACCTTTCTACTATCTTGCTCTAGTTTTCTTATATAGGAATCGGATTAAAGCTCCTTGTGATCAATCAGTGTCAAAGAAACTTGCTCGATCTCTTATCTCTGCTCATCCGTTGGCTATAGCTAGTTTTACTTCGGGGGGGGGGGGGGGGGGGGGGGGGGGGGGGGGGGGGCACTATAAATAGATTCTGTATATCGAGTGCATTCAAGCTCACCAATAAAAGGGACCCTTTTCCTATTCAATCTAAAATAAATAAATTCAAGATCCATTTTTCAACCACTACAAGAGGTTATGTGCACTTGTCACCTGGGATTGTAGAAATCAGGTTTTACTTGGTCAACTTCGCCAAGTTAAGGACCTTCTAAAGAAGTTTGAAACAGCAAAAGTATTCCATGTCCCCAGAGCAGAAAATGAAGAGGCAGATGCTCTAGCTAAAGAAAGATTACAAGACGTTCCCGTAGGGGCGATCAAATTAAAGCTACCCCTCTTCCAAGGTAGTGATGCTATGCCTGATATCATTGGTTTTCTAGATACAGGAGAATGTCCAGCAGGACACACCAAAGGCCAAAAACAGTGGCTGGTAAGGAAGGCTACTAGGTACCGCCTTATAGACGACCACTTGTATTGTAAGGGCAAAGATCAAATTCTCAGGCGGGTGCCAACCTCCAGTGAAATCACAGAGGTAATTTCAAGTTGCCATGATGGGGTCTGTGGCGGTCATTTTGCTCTAGATATCACCAGTAGGAAGATTCTACAGGCACGATACTTTTGGCCTAGTTTGAACAGGGATGTACACCATTGGTGTAAAACATGCAAGGCTTGTCAAGTGGCCAGTGATCGCACGTTAACCTACGAGCCACAAACCCCTATCATCTCATATGGTCCTTTTGAGAAATGGGGAATAGATGCAATCGGTCCTTTACCAAGGGCCCAATCAGGTAAACTGTACATCATAGTGGGTGTAGATTACATGACTCGATGGGCAGAAGCAACGGCCACCACCCGCATTACAGCCCAAGAAGTGGCAAAGTTCATTTTTTAGCATATCGTTTGCCGTTTTGGCACTCCTCTTGAGATAATATCAGATAGAGGACCAGGATTCAGAGGTGATTTGGTGGGAGAACTAATGAAGAAGTTAGGCATCACACGTCGGCATTCCACACCATACTATCCACAATGCAATGGTCTGGTAGAGAAGGTAAATGGAATGATTTGCAAAATCATCACAAAACAGGTGAACAATCACACAGGGGACTGGGATAAACATCTCATGGTAGCTCTTTGGGATTACAGAACAACATTCCGAACATCACTAGATTTCACCCCTTTCCATCTAGTTTCTGGGAAGGAGGCAATTCTACCCATTGAGGTACGTACATATAGCCAGCTTACGAGTTTTGGCTAGCCAGACACATCATCCGATTGTAAACCTCCGAAACCACATCTTGGATCTGGAGAGACTCCAACTGGATAGGGAAGAAGCAATCAATCTTGAACCCCCCCGCCCGACGGGCATTGGATGAAATAACACCCCCTCTCTTTCTCTCTCATTTTCCGTACATACCTCTCTCTAATATCCTCTCTCCCAAATTTACCACCCCCCCTCGGCCAGGGCGGCAAGCCTTGAGCATCACCCCGACCCCTCTCTCGTGCTCCCTCTGTGTTGAGGCCGCATTCGAACCCCCCCCCCCCCCCCCCCCCCCCCCCCCCCCCCCCCCCCCCCCCCCCCCCCCCCCCCCCCCCTCCCCCCCCCCCCCCCCCCCCCCCCCCCCCCCCCCCCCCCCCCCCCCCCCCCCCCCCCCCCCCCCCCCATCCTTGAGACAGCATACAAAACGGAGGATAAGACAAACCCCCCCCCCCACGGTGGGCACCCGCCCTAGGAGATTCCCCCTCCCTCTAGCACCACCTCATCCTCTCTCTCTCTCTCTCTCTCTCTCTCTCTCTCTCTCTCTCTCTCTCTCTCTCTCTCTCTCTCTCTCTCTCTCTCTCTTTCCGTTTCAAGCCCGAAGGCGCAGTGCACATGACCATGGAGCCCACGCCTTCATACACCACACACTCACACTCATACTCACCCTCTCCCTCATCCTCACACTCACACACACACACCCAACCCCCTCTCCCTCATCCTCACACTCACACACACACACCCCCCAACCCCCTCTCCCTCTCTCGCGCTCTGTTTCGGCAGCAGCCGCCCGCCCTCCCGCTCTCTCTCCCTCTCGGCCTATACAGGCGCAGCGCGTTCTCTCTCTCTCTAACACCACACACACACACACACACACACCAAGCTTGCGTAGCTGCCGTTGGCCGCCAAACAGAGAAAAAAAACAAAAAATAAAAAAAAACATATATACATTATGTATATAAGCCCCCGTTCCCACCCCACGCTCGTGCACACATACAAATACACACATGCACTCACGCGCACACACCCATATACATATATATATATATATATACACACACATCTGTCCACATGCACATACATACACACACACGCATATATGCACCACGAATTCAGGAAAAAACGAAGGACTTCACAACTACGACAACCACAAAAAGATGAAGGATCCAAATCACGCGCCGCCAACAACAAAAAAGAGGAAGTGCCTGAAGGCATGCCTCGTCCGACCCCGAAAAGAAGTACGCTCGCTCGACACCGACGCACAGGCAACACACCATTCGCCGGCAACACGCAACCACGATGCCATCCCAATAATTTATAGGTTATTTTCATCATTTTCTTCAGTTTCACTCGAGCCATTGTAAATTCCCATTTTTTTGTAAATATCCTCTCTCTAGGTAATGGTCACAAAGGCCCACCTAGACATTCCCATCTTTTAATAAACCTCCCAAAACAAAGCAAGGGTCAGCCACACCGGGCCCACCACTTGCTTTGTCTCCCCGATTAAGCTTACCCTAACACACTGGGATTACCATAATCCAAGCAGCCAACACCTATAAATTGGCATTGAGAGGTCACTATCGGGGGGGGCAATTCATGAGGAGCCAAGCATTTGGTAGAGTGTAGTGGGAAGGATTGACACTATCACCATCACGGGGGGGCCTTGTGTGTTGCGTTTGCCTTGGGAATTGCACCATGCGAAGGGAACCACACCCATCTCTCGACTCCAATGGTCGATGCACACACGTATACACGCTCTTGGTAGTAAGTTTCACAATCATTGAGTCGTCTTAGAGAACGCACCAAGTAGGTTGCACCACCTCCTCTCCCTACCTCTCTACCACCACGGCGTGCCACTTTGTAAATATTGCAGATATAATTCACCCTCACACCCCCCGAGGGTTTTCATCATTTGAAAATTTCTCTCTCTCTCTCTCTCTCTCTCTCTCTCTCTCTCTCTCTCTCTGTGTGTGTGTGTGTGTGTGTGTGTGTGTGTGTGTGTAAGTTTGCGGTGTTCATATCATAGTGGTTTGCGTCCTAGCCGCTCAAAGCTAGGTAGTGGCCCCTGTTCGCTTTACCGTGTCAGGCTCGAGGCGCGCCATCTGTATCCCGGCGTTTTAGAGGCCGTCGGGGTTCGGGGCCACTTTGCGTCCGTCAGCGGCCTGGCTGACGGCAACACAGAGATGCAAACTGCGCTTGCAGGGGTCGCTGTGCTGCATGCATGACGGGGATGAAGAGACAAAAATTGCCAATCCCAGCCTAGCGATCCTCTTTGGAGCAGTCCCGACCCCAATCCGTGCAGGTCATCGATTGTCCAATCCCGTGCAAGCAGTCGCTCCCACGGCCCTGCTTCTTGTGTCGACCTTCATGCTCTTCAGATTGTGGTTTCAAGGGGCCATGCCCACGGCCTGTGTCTTCACACGGCCTCCACGAGCGCGAAGCCCGCCGAGAGAGAGAGAGAGAGAGAGAGAGAGAGAGAGAGAGAGAGAGAGAGAGAGAGAGAGAGAGAGAGAGAGAGAGAGTTGGGAAGAGAAAGAGAAACCATGCATGCTTCATGTAACCTTCCCCCTTCCTCCATGGCTCCTTCTCCCCTGGCAATGATACCAATGTAAGGGCAGGGGGACTGGAACATGCTCATCACCACCCAGCCATGCCCTATATAGGCCCTTGGCCTTCTAAATGTAGGGACCCCCTTGACTGCATGTCCGTCCTGGCCCTTGGCCGTGATGGGTCCTATCCTTATCCTGACATAAAGAGGGTAAAGTGAACCAGCTTTATAGCCATAGGCTATAATAAGATGACCCTTTGCAACACGCCAAGACTGCTGATGAAAAGTGTCTTTGTAACCCAATTCATCAACACATCCAACCAAAATCAGATTGCATGTGAAGGTTGGAACATGATGCACATTATGGATGATAAACTTCACCCCATTTGCCATAACCATGGCAATATCACCTGCGCCAACAATGTCACAAGAGTAATTGTCACCAAGTGTAACACAGCCAATGGTCTCCTAGTATGTAGTAAAGCAATGCCGATGAGGTGTGACATGCAACGAAGCACTGGAATCAAGAATCCATGAATGGGATACCTCACTACTAACAAGGAGTTCAGCTGGCATAGAACTCTGCAAAGATAGAGTTTCCTGTGCATCATAAAAGAAATCATTATTTTAAGTCAACATACTAATGTCTTGTGTATCACTGTCATCTTGAACTATGTTTAGTTCTTCAATCTTAACCAAACTCTTTGGTTTCTTCTCTTTATCATCATGATCTTTGCCTTTACCTTTTCCCTTCTCTTTGTCATGCTTCCAAGCAAAACAATCCTTCTTTATGTGACCAAACTTATCACAATAATGGCATTGAACATTGCGGCAACCACGAGACTTTGATCTACCCTTTGATGCATCTCTATTGCCCTCTTTCTTTGACTCATGTTGCAAAGAATTGCCCTTACGTTGCTTATCATCCCTTTTCACATAATGAGCTTTGCCATAACGCAAGTTAGTCATGGTCTTCTGTTTGAGGACAAACCAAACGGGCGCTCACCTAGCCAAACACGTAGTCAGACACCACATGTATACTCTATTAGTTTTTCGAGCTAGTCTAGTAATATTCTTTGTAAATCTTGATTACAAAGTAGTGGATCAATCCCCTGAGTTCTAATGATGTAATGATATTTGAAAGGTCCGTGTGAGCCGGCCATTGGCCATTTAGAAAGCCCTAGGTATAAAGGTCAGTAACCTAAATGTGAAAGGAGGCTTATCTTTAGAAGAACAAAGGAGCTCAAAAAACATACGCTCAAGCTATGAGCTGCTCCAAACTTGTAATCATCGCAGTTACTGAATGGGTGACCAGATTTCATTTTCGGAACTTGCATTGTGTTCCTCTCTCTTTTCTCTTTCAATTAAGTGTAAGCATTGTCAGTTTTACAGTGCTTTGCGACTACGCATTTGTGAGCCTCAATTGTAGATTTTAGTGCTTAAATCACTGTTTTTAGTCGTTTTGACCATAGGAGAGTGTTCTTAGACCATAAGGTGACCTTTTTGGATAGTTTTGTTGTAGTTTTCAGGACCTTTTTCATGATGGACCATGATTTTGGTACCTTCTTGTATTGCAACCAGACCTGCTAGGATAGTGCCCCTAGGAGTCCTAGACCTTCTCCTAAAGTTTCGCTGCATTTCGAGTCCGTTCGAGTGCCGAAATGGCATGATGACCTGAGCTATGAGAAAGGACATAGGCAGAGTTCTCTGATCATTGAGTGTTGGTTTGTTTGTTGAGTAGGTGTGATTGCTTGTTAAGGTTCACTTCTTGAGATTGATGACCTCAAAGAGTCTCCGTGCCCCATCCAAGTCACTTCCCTGATTATTGACATTATGTTAGTACCAAAAAGCTATGTTGCAGACATCCGTCGTAGCGACCTACTAACATTGGCGCCATTATGGTGAGTGACCTACTACGTATTTAGAGCGTTCTTTCTAAAGATATGTGTTCCATTACGTTTACGCCTTAGCAGTGAAGCAGCTAGACACGGGGTTTAGTGCTTGATAGAGTCTAGAAGTTGAGGACTTGCTAGATCTATTCTTGAGAAGTAAAGCGGGTTGTGAGTGAGATAGCCAAAAGCATTTTATTCTTCGATTTTCTCTATGCTTTCAGAGTGCTGTAACGTTTTTCGTTTCGACTATATTTTGTACCATTTAGTTTGTTTTTGTTTCATGATTCATTTTAGTACTTAGGAGTAGGGTAAGTAGAAACTACGACCATCAAATTTGGGCCAAAAGATAGAGAGAAAAAAGGGTGAAAACCATATTTTGGCCGAAATGACCATAACTCTGAAATTGTGAAAATTTGATGGTAGAGAGCTCAAAACTTATCCAAATTCAAAAATTTGTGGATCAAGGGCATTGGAATACTCTCTAGAAGCAATCTGAAAAGTTTGGCCAAATTCTGTGGAGGAACATGGATCGCGATCCATGTACCCCAGAGACCATTTTTGGTGAAAAGTGATCTCACTGACATTGAGCATCAGTTGGATACTGCTCTGATCAAGTTTGTTTGAAAGAAAAATTCAAAAATCACATCAGAATTGACTGTTATGGCAAAAACAACAAAAACAGGGATTCAGACACAAAATTGGGTAAATCTTGAGATTTTGGGATCCAAATTCAAAAAGGGGTGAGATTTGGCTTCTACACGGCATAGTGAACCTGCTGAACAAAATTCATGAAAAAATGCTGCCAAACCATTAGGAAAAATATGAACCCTCTAGGGGCCCTTTGGGATTAAGGTTAATTAGAGGTCAGCCAATAGGAAGAGGGTGGTGGACACACTCTATACCCTCAAAAAAGTAGGGGGACAAGGTAGCCTTACACCTCTTAATTGCCTCTTACCTAGTGAGAAGGTAAGGGAGGTGGCTAGGGGAAAGAGGGGGGGGGGACCACTTTGACCTCTTTTCCCCCACTTTTTGGCCCGGATTTAAAAATACACTAAAAATTTCAAATTTTCAAAAAATTTCAAATTTCAAGTTTTCCCTCCTTAAAAGGTCCCCAACCTATTTCATGGTCAAAAAAGTATTTTTGACCTTCAAAAGTTAAAAACGTGCACTAAAAAATCCAAAAAATTGAATTTTTTATTAAAAACAATCAAAACATCATTTTCACCCTCCAAAGTCTTTCCAAACCTATTCTATAGCTAAAAAGTGTTTTTCTCTCTCTACAAACCCTTTTCCAAGCTCTCCATTGCTGCAACAACCACATGCACCCCCTATAGTCCATCATTATCTCTCTGCTAGCTTTCTCCCACCTCCATTGTAGCACCAAGCAAGCTCCTCCTCCATCTCTTTCCCTTGCCCACCACATAGTTTCACACCAAGCTAGCTCCTCTCCCTTCTCTCACCTCCATTACAACATGAAACAAGATTCTACTCCTTCTACTTTCATTCACTCACACTACATGGAAACCTCTACTCCCGAAGGTGGCAAAAGTATGAGCTCACATGAGTTGCATACCACAACAATAGAAGGTGTGAATATCGCGTGGGCATTGCAAGGGTTCATCTCCAACATAAAGATAGAATGGTAAGAAAACTACCCTTGTAGCTTACATTCAGAGCTTAAATCATCTCCATCTCTAAGTTTATCATGCTGGAGAGAATTAACCTCTTTATGGATTTCAGTGTTTAGGCTTCACACCTCATAACACTGGGTGGTGCTATTTTGTTGATGGCTTTGGTGCGCCATCTATAGTTGTGTAGAATGTGATTTGAGTCTCACAATGTAAGTAAGTTGTGTTATCTATAGAGAGTCGTCAAAGATTTTTCTTGTAATTTATTCTTCGTATAATTGTCATTAGATAATTGGAATGATATCATTTTGTACTTTATAACTTTGTGCTCACATAATCTTTTGTTTACTTACAGATTCAACTTGTTTTAAGAGGACATGAGCAAGCAACCATGTGCAGAGATGGAAATCACTTTATTTTTCTTCCTTGAGGAACCTTTCACTACCATGTTAAAAGATTTTGATAAGAATAGTATGTGTTTTTTAGAATCTTGAACCAATAGGGACTCTCTAGGAGCTCTCATAGAAGCCATCCATATAGTACTACTATCTTCCCTAGTGTCATAGACACACAAATACTCAACTGTATATGAATCTCTAGATGAGGAAGATAAATACTTGTAAGAGAAGCCTAACAGCAACAACATTGTCTCCATTTGTAAAAAAATTTCATGAGGCTGGATTCCTCTATAAATGCAATATAAATATGTTTTTTTGTTAAATGGTGTCGCATTGAGTGAGAGTATTTAATTTAGATTACTGAAGTTTCATACAGATCTGAGAAATATTGTTTACTTTTATGGATATTTTGATTTTTCTGTATGATGATTCAAGTCGCAAGTCTTAATCACTCCACCTTGAAGAAATTCAAGCAATATGTTGATTTCAGTTTAATCATTAATGGTTATTCTTACTAAAGTGGATCATAAACTTTGTCAAGATGTCCTCATTTGGGGATGTTGAATATATATCATTAGCAATGTTTCACAAGTTAAGAAAGCTAAACTCTTGATTTCCAACATGTTATTGCTTCCATACTATGCATATGCCAAGCTTGATTAGAGAAATGATCACTTGAGATGGAGGTGTCTATGTATAGGGGACTTATTATTGATTCTTGTTTCATCATACATATATTGTAAAGCCTTTGAGTTTCCAACTTTTTGAGTAGTGTTGACAAGTTTTTGGTATGAAATCTTCTTAAATATCCCTATTCATTAGCTATTGGTAGCTATTTCTTTGGTATTGCTAAAGATGATACCAGTAGCTATCACCTTGTGAACTTAACTGTTAAATTCCGGATTTTATTTTTACCATGTAGCTCATTTGGATAGAGAGAAAGTCTAAACATAAATTATAGATACATGCATTGTTAACATAGAAGATATGTACCACTCGAGCCTATGTAAACTTCCAATCAAGAAACCTTTGGTTGGATACTATAACAATAGGGGTCACATGTGGTTTCAAATACCAAAGAAATGGCTTAACCAAAACATTCCCAAGAACACTAGGTGGACACAAGGAAGTAAAAATTGGCTCCTTGTTTGGTCGATTTCTAGTGTTTAATGTTTAGTGCACAGGATTTGTGAGGCCGTTGACATGGGGAGTTCACTAAAGTATATGTAACATAGCACATGTGTTCAACAGAAGGGATTTTATATTCTTGTAAAGTTGCAAAAACATGTGTAGATAAGGCCTATAAGGGGTACTTTTAATCCATTCTAGTGAACGCACGTGACATAGGAAAATTTTACATAGTGAATGCTCCGGACCTTTGTACACAAAGAAAGGGGGGGGAGGGGGGGGAGCTCTAATTACATCTGAGTGAAAAGAAGTGGAATTTGTACTGTCATGTTGCATAAAGATTTGCTTTCACTTAATCTAAAAAAAAACTGGTATCCTGGGGTGCAGACAAGGCCATATAATGCAAAAAAAGGGGTGGCCACAAGGGCGCGTAGTGAGCCATCCAAAACTGCTGGATGGGCCATATGTGGGCCCTTGTGGCCACCCTTTTTTTGCATAATTAGTCTATTGTTGCACTCCAGGACCCTGGAAAAGATGAGATGAACCTAAAATTGAACTTTTCAAGCACATTATGCCTTCCTTCAACTCAACTTACTAGTTCCCTGCACCAAAAGGGCAAATCACATTGTACAGTATAAAAATCTAGTCTCATGCTGCATAAACATCTGGTTTCATCAAATATTAACATTCTTTCTATTATAAGGGGAAGACAAGGCCATATAATGCAAAAAAAAGGGTGGCCACAAGGGCGCGCAGGTGAGCCATCCAAAACTGTTGAATGGGCCATCTGCGTGCCCTTGTGGCCATCCTTTTTTTTGCATAATTAGGCTATTGTTGTACTCCAGGACCTTGGAAAAGGTGAGATGAATGTAAAATTTAACTTTTCAAGCACATTATGCCTTCCTTCAACTCAACTTACTAGTTCCCTGCACCAAAAGGCCAAATCACAATGGACAATATAAAAATCTAGTCTCATGCTACATAAACATCTGGAATCATCAGCTATTAACATTTTTGCTATCCTAAGGGACAAACAAAGCTAGAAAATGCAAAAAAAAGGGTGGCCACAAGGGCGCGCAGATGAGCCATCCAAAACTGTTGGATGGGCCATTTGCGCGCCCTTGTGGCCACCCTTTTTTTTGCATTTTCTAGCTTTTTTTGCCCCTTAGGATGGCAAAAATGTTAATATTTGATTTAAATTTAACTCTTCATGGCCAGAACCACTTAACTTAAAACACATGGATAAACCGAAAAGCCAAATCACTATGGAGACAGTAGACACAACTCTTAATCATTTTGTCATTGCAAAGTCATCTGAAATTATGTGAGCCTCTACAACTTCTTGAATAGCCTCCAACGCTATTGCTTGCATTTTATACTGATTTCCATAGCTTTGAAGCACCTCCTTCACCGTGTGAGAATATTTTTGATGCATGGCCATGATTCAAGTGTTAAGTTTTTTTTAAAAAAAAATTTAAGTGTAGATTAATGGATTAGATAAGAGAGAGGTTTGATGGTAGATTAGAAGTTTAACATAGAAATGAAGATTAGAAAATCAATGAGACATGAAAGATTGTAGTATCCGCAATGCCCCATAAATGCTTGCCCTTCTTTTATCTTTGTTGGTCTCGATAGTGCAGCAATTGTCTGCACATTTTCTTGATCAGTTGAATTGCCGTTTTTGGACACTGTGTGGCCCAGAATTCTACCACGTCTCTACCTGGCTGCGTGATCACAGAGACAACACCGTCTCTCGCGTGATCCACATGCAATGGGTAACCTGTACCACTCTTGGCACCTCTCGCAATCACTAGCGAACCCAAATGCATCACAAAATCTCGCTCTCGTAGCGAAATCTGACATCCACAATCTCTAAGCTGACCAATCAAGATCAAACTCACTGTCAAATCTAGTACATAGCTCACATGTCGTAATAAGTAAGATGCACCACTCACAGCTTCTAGATTTCAATCGGCTTCGAATCTGTCTGGGCTTGTCTCACATGAATTTGTTCATCTCATCGCGTTCTTCGACCATCATGTGATGAGAAAAAAATCATATCTTGCTCGCATTCTCCAAAAATCAACGTGCAAGTTGACAATTTATTTAAAAATGATGTAAAACATACATTTTTTACTTTTTTCTTAATCTACGGGCTCCAAAGAGCATTAAAACCATGGAATCTGAAAATACTCAAAGAACCATTGTTTTTTATTGTTTTAAGGACTGTATTTCCTACATACAAAACTTTCCCAAAATCTCGCCCTAACACCTTCAAAAGTAGCTTCCAAGGAGTGCACTCGGTCAAAATTTGAAACTGAAGAAAAACAATCAGAATGAACTCCTACACTGTGTATAAACTTTAGAATAACCAAAATTTCCTTCAAAAAAAATTTATGCTAAAAATTTGAAAATAGCCCCCCTTGGACTCCCCACAATGATAGAAGTCAAAGGATTCAAGGAGAGGTATGGTGTCACAAGTGCATGGTGGGAATCTCATCGAGGTTTATTCCGTCAAGATCTCTTGTACTTTATCATGTCTTTTCATGTACAATCTTACCCAAAAAAAAAAAAAAAAAACACTTTAAATGACTACAAATCTTATTTAACTTATCAAACAATCTAAAATATGACAGACCAAGAGTGCTCTTACACATCAACAAACAAAAAGGTCCAAACTTCTTCTCATTATCTTTGATAAACATACATTCGTGAACAACTTCCAAGAGGTAGTGCAGTCATAGTTCTTACATCCATTCCATGACATGGTATGCTCATGGGGTGACCTATCATATACAAATATCTCTGGTG
The DNA here is from genome assembly GCF_014529385.1 of Adiantum capillus-veneris. Classification (NCBI taxonomy): domain Eukaryota; kingdom Viridiplantae; phylum Streptophyta; class Polypodiopsida; order Polypodiales; family Pteridaceae; genus Adiantum; species Adiantum capillus-veneris. The sequence goes on along the minus strand of NC_140949.1, from coordinate 119,854,534 downwards.
GAGGTGCCTTCATGTTAGGAAAGGGTGTGCTGCTGATGAAAAGCTGTTGTATTGTCCTACTAGGGATCTCTCCATGTTAGCATAGTGATTTTTGGTGTAGTGGGAGCCACATTGCTTGAGGAGAGCTTTGTGCCACCGTAAAAGCTTCATGTTATGCCAGTTCCTTGAGCCATTCTTGCAAACAACGCCACTTAACTAGCATAGTAAGAGGTCACCTTGTATCATGACGCATTAGAGACATGTTCTTCAAACAAAAATATGTATGAATTCAACATTTTTAAGTTGTATAATAAAGACACTTGTTAAGTATATGTTGTACAAATTTGCAAGTATTTCCATCCAACTAGGAATAAAAAATCATGAAATATACATTAGGATGAGATTACCCACCTCTAATAAGGATGGATTTGAAGCACCTACCTGCAAGATGTAACAAAGAAGGTTGTTTTAGAGTAAAAGTGGTGACACTTGACCTCTCTAACCTGCACACATTGTTTCTTGTAATGCCATTGTTTTGAGCTGAAGAGCTTGACATTCGTGCATCCACGAATGCAAAGAAGCACCTGCACCCATACACAACCAATTGCAATAGCTTAACAAGCCTACTTCTCCCCTCCCAAGATATTGAAGAACCATACACATTCGTCTCACCGACAGTATGATGATCTTGGGATGACCTTTGCTCACCCTCACGTGCGGCCTTCGGTGCAAACACCGCGGACAAGCAATATGTACACTTTTGTTGTGCGGAGTACATGGTGGTGGAGGCATACAATTTGTGATGTCCGTGAGCACCATGGCAGCTGTTGCGTAAGGAAGCAAAGAATGAAAAGAAAGAGGGGGGAGGGAGAGGGAGAGGGAGGAACATGGGAGGAGAGAAGGGGGCAGGGGGGAGAAGAGAGAGGGGAGGAGGAGGAGAGAAGGGGGTAGGGAGGGAGAGGAGAGGGAGAGTGGGAGGAAGGAGGAGGAGAGAACAAAGGTTTTTTTTTTTTGGGGATTTGTTTTTTGAAAAAGTGGACTTTTAGTGTTTGTAGGTTTAAAAAAAATGTCAAAAAATGATTTTTTGATGTGTATATATGTTGGGTGGGAGTTTTAAGTCAAAAATAAGTAAAAATAACTTTTTTGAAAAAAAGTCAAATTTTGGCTCTTAGTGACCCACGTTTTTGCTGATGTGGCCACACCCCTTTACTCCCTTCACTTTCCCGGAAAGCTAAAGAGAGAGAAAGTGACCTCTTAGGTCCACATCCTACATGTGTCTAAAAAAAAGGCTAGAAAAGTCTACTCAAAACTAGCTTCTTGAATGCCCTTGTCCCCTTAACCCTACACAACATTAGCCTTAATCCCTAAAAATTAGGATTCTTTACAAGGCCCATGCAAAGTCCAAATTTCCCCTAATGCATGGATTGCGATCCATGTACCTTTTTGACATTTGGGGCTAATATTTGACAAATACATTCTTGATAACTAGAGGAACAACTTTGCCAAAAGGGACCATGTCAAAAAATTGAGAAAAGTTGGTCAAAATAGCCAAATGCAGAAACTAGTCAAAATTGCAGGACAGAAAGAAAAAATTGCTTTTGAATGACAAAAACTAGTTCAAATTCAAAACTTTTGATACCATAGCATCCAGTAAACATGTTGATTGTAATGGTATCAAGAAGTGTCAGATTGGCTTCCAAACATGGATCGGATCCATGTACCTCATGAAAAATCTTTGAAATTTTTTTTGCTGAGATTTGAGCATTACGTTGCTAAGACATAGACAAACACTTTTCCCAAAAGAACCATATGCAAAAAAGTTGTAAAAAGTAGTCAAAAGAGCCAAAAATAGAACATTCTCAAAACTACTGCAGTAGACCGTAGAAGTCATTTTGGTTGGGCAAAATTGATCCAAATTGAAATTTTTCATGGAGCAGGCTACAAACATCAGAAGCTATTAGCACACCAAAGATTCAAATCCAAAAGTGTGGAACATGGATCGAGATCCATGTACCCCTTAGAAAGTTTTGGACAAAAACTTTTGTAGCATGTAGCAGAGACCATTGTGAACAAAATTCCCCAAAGAATGTTTGTCAAAAAGATCAGAAAGTGGTGAAAAGAGCCAAAAACTATCAAAAGAGGAAGACCCTAAAACAGACCTAGGATTGACTTTTACCTAGCTTAAACAAGTCCAAATCACACAAAAATCACATACCTAGCATCAGGAGACCAAGGGGAAGCTGTGTGCCAAGTTTCATTACCATCTGACACAAAGGTACATGGATCGTGATCCATGTTTCTTTGTCACAGATTGATACCATATTTGCATCATAGCTAGAGGACATCACAAGGAGTCTAGTGGTCTTTTCAAAATTGAATTTGGATACCAAAAGCCCAGAACTGTCAAGTACTCCGACAAAGTGCCAGAATTGACCTAACTTTCAATCCATAGGTCCATTTTCAAAAATTTTGATACCATAGGACCTCCTAAGCATGTTGAATTTGATGGTACCAAAAAAAAGTTAATTTGGGCTCCAAACATGGATCGCGATCCATGAACCCATAGTGAACTTTTGTAGCATGTAGCAGAGACCATTGTGAACAAAATTCCCCAAAGAATGTTTGTCAAAAAAGTTCAGAAAGTGATGAAAAGAGCCAAAAACTATCAAAAGAGGAAGACCCTAAAACAGACCTAGGGATTGACTTTTACCTAGCTTAAGCAAGTCCAAATCACACAAAAATCACATACCTAGCATCAGGAGACCAAGGGGAAGCTGTGTGCCAAGTTTTATTACCATCTGACACAAAGGTACATGGATCGTGATCCATGTTTCTTTGTCACAGATTGATACCATATTTGCATCATAGCTAGAGGACATCACAAGGAGTCTAGTGGTCTTTTCAAAATTGAATTTGGATACCAAAAGCCCAGAACTGTCAAGTACTCCGACAAAGTGCCAGAATTGACCTAACTTTCAATCCATAGGTCCATTTTCAAAAATTTTGATACCATAGGACCTCCTAAGCATGTTGAATTTGATGGTACCAAAAAAAAGTTAATTTGGGCTCCAAACATGGATCGCGATCCATGTACCCATAGTGAACTTTTGTAGCATGTAGCAGAGACCATTGTGAACAAAATTCCCCAAAGAATGTTTGTCAAAAAAGTTCGGAAAGTGGTGAAAAGAGCCAAAAACTATCAAAAGAGGAAGACCCTAAAACAGACCTAGGGATTGACTTTTACCTAGCTTAAACAAGTCCAAATCACACAAAAATCACATACCTAGCATCAGGAGACCAAGGGGAAGCTGTGTGCCAAGTTTCATTACCATCTGACACAAAGGTACATGGATCGTGATCCATGTTTCTTTGTCACAGATTGATACCATATTTGCATCATAGCTAGAGGACATCACAAGGAGTCTAGTGGTCTTTTCAAAATTGAATTTGGATACCAAAAGCCCAGAACTGTTAAGTACTCCGACAAAGTGCCCGAATTGACCTAACTTTCAATCCATAGGTCCATTTTCAAAAATTTTGATACCATAGGACCTCCTAAGCATGTTGAATTTGATGGTACCAAAAAAAGTTAATTTGGGCTCCAAACATGGATCGCGATCCATGTACCCATAGTGAAAACTTGACCTAAAAATTTTCGGATCGGTAGTGCATACACAAAGAAACATATCCCCAACTCCAATTTTGGAAAACAATCAGCAAATTTGGGTCACAAGGGAGCAAAACAGGTGGCAGACTAAAAACCGCGGTGCAGACATAGTATTGGGCATTTGACCTGTCAAAAAAAGTCCAAATCCAAAAAGATTTGAGATTTAGCCGATGGACATAGAGTGCAACAAGCTGCCAAGCAATCAACTCCAGATGTGGTTGAACATGGATCGCGATCCATGTACCTCAACCTCTAAATTTGATGAAAATTGGTATATAAGCCTGCATATGACCTTATCTACACACTCTCAAAATTTAGGAAAGAGTCAACATTGGGAAAATAAGAAGGTTGGTAACATCCCAACACTCCCTATTGCTTGGTGTTGACCTTGGTGTTAAAGCCATTACAAGAGACAGTAAAGACCTTGGGACATGATAACCGACAACGGAGACCCTTGGGGTGATGTGATTACAAGTCAAAAAGGAGAGCACCGAGCGAATAGGAGGCTTGGTGACTGCCCAACTCTCCCCATCGCTTGGTGTTGACCTTGGCCCAGTTTTGGTCCTGGCCTGTTTTGAGTGATGTTTCAAGTGCAGTTCACTAAATTGCTCTAACTTTTAATAGACAACTCCAAGTTGAGTCGGGTATAGCCAGGAAGAAAGCTTGGTTTCCTAAATCCAAACTTTTAGGGTACCCCAAGACCAGTTTCTAGAGACCAAAAAGTCACAAATTCCTGACTTTTGAGAGACCTTACCAAGGGCAAAAAGGGAAAATTGTTCATTAGCTCCCTGATGTTTGATTGCAGCATGAACATATGCATTTGCTTGATTTCCATCGCCTCAAGCACCTTGAACTTTGTTATTTTGAGCTCTTGCTTGGGGTCATTGGTTTCCTCCCCGTCTTGGATGAGGTGATTGATTAAAGTTATTACCATTGTTGTTGTTGGGTGGTCCATTCTTCACAAAAGGTGGATTCCCTGGCCTAAAATTTCCTTGATTTTGAGGTGGTCTCTAATATTGTTTGAAGTTCCGTTGAGCTACATATGGTCTTGGTCTAAAGTTTCTGAAATTTCAACTTGGGTTTTGGTTTGTGGCCTCATAATTATCTAATAATCTTGTATCAATTGGTGTTACAGTCGCGATAATGATGATAAAATAGAAGTCTATCTATGAGGTTTGGGTCCTGAATACAAACAATTCAAAAATGGCATCCATTTTTTAGAGAACATTCCATCATTTACAGATTTGGTGTCCTCATTGATTCTGGAAGAGAAGGAACTTGAGGAAGACTCCTCTATGTAGGGTGGAAACAATTCTGAACAGGTTCTTTTCTACAACAGATGAAGAGGACATGATACATGCCTTGGACGAGGCCGAGGAAGAGGCAACCACCAAGCACAACAGCAAAATAACAATCATGGTCAGAACACAGGTGGTGGTTGAGAAAACTTTTGAGGTAGGGGGAGTCCAAGAGGTCGTGGAAATGTGCATGCAGGTCAACACAAAAATGTAGTTTGTTAGGGCTGTGGAAGACATGGTCACTTTGAACATGACTGTCATAAAAACTAATATGCAGCGAAACTACAATGCGTTTTTTAATCCCCCGGGGTCGCTAAAAGCGTCGAAATGGGAACGTCGCTATAGGCGTCGCTATTAGCATCTCTAAATAACGACGCTTATAGCGACGGTATCAGTCCTAATTTAGCGACGATAATAGCGACACTGCAGAACATTATATAGAGATGCCTATAGTGACGCCCAAGAATAAATTTTTTTTGGTGGCAAGGAATTGAATGCCCTGCCACCCATCAACCACATTGAACATTGTTTCCAAAATAAAGATGCAAAACTGACAGACAAAAGTATTTTGACGAAAGTGAATTGTTACAATGACAAAATTATACACATCACATGCAAAATCGTTTGATGTAATAGTTACAACACAATTGTCATTATTGAGAAAATACAATATCGTTGACCAATAGTTACAAAAATGACGTGCACACGTCATCATATATACATGCTATATATGACAAAATAAAACTAGTGCTAAACATATAGTTACAAAACAATCTATTTTCTTAGCTTATCATTAAAATACAACAAATCTAAGAGAGTTAAGTGAAATATTAACCATGCCAGTGCGAATACTGAGAATGTCCATAAGGGCGTGTAAGCTCTTTTTGCCCGCATACTCGCCCTCGTACGGTGTGGGGTCATGTCCTGTCATCGACCACTGTTCAAAACATACAAAGAACACGTTATGTTAGAATTTAAAGGTACAATTATCCATAACTACCAAACCTAAAGGACAATGCAAAAAAACTTACAAAATCGGCCTCAAATGATGCCCACCCGCCGCTCCGCTCCCCAAGTGGTGCGAGCTCCCTGCCTCTACTCGCGCTTAGGCTGCCTCCTTTTGTTGCTTCCACTTGTCAGGATTCTCATGCGCTGCTTGCTTTGCATTCTTTTAATCTTCTTTGGCCAGCTAATCTGGCATGTTCCACCCATGCTTTATTGCTTTTTGCAATGCAGAATGCTTATGCTTGCAGTATTCGCGCATCTGCACCTTCATCAGGTCTTCATTGAAGCACTCATCCCGAATTGACATAGGAAACTCGTCATGTAGCATGCTGATGACTCTGTCTTTTAATTCATTTGGCAATTCACTCCAGATTGTGGTACGGATGTCAGGAGACCAACATCCCTCAATGGCAACCGATAAAATAAATTGCAAAATATGTCTAGCAAAGTCCACACATGATATGTTACACAATTTCCAATATGATATATTCCACTTCAAAATACCTGACACACTTTATGCCAGTCGTGTGACTTCAAACCAGTAAGCTTCCCTTCTTTAGTGAAACATGTTCGGAGCGAGTGCATTATGCCAGCGGACATCCACACGGATTGAATGATCTCTTTTACTTTGTGTTCTTGGCCTGTTGTCAAAATCCATGGTGCTTTAGGGAGTTTTATCGATCCATTGGGTGCTGTCTGCGGCCAATATTGCTCCATATGATCCACATTTCTAAGGTCAATTTTGGCCCCCAAAGTACCTTTTTTTTCTGATGAGATGGTCCCACAGTAGATTACCCACATTCTTGAATATGTGCATTGGATCGAGCAAGTGATTGATCATGAGTCTGGGCCAATATGGTAACTCGTACCATAGAGAGAGTCTCTTTATCCTTGGGGGCAAACCATCATCACACATCTCCTTTACTCTAACCATGCTCAAGCAGACATCCTCGGTGGATCTCTTCCCAGAAAAACATCGTGTAACTCCTGATTCTCTCAAAGATGCGCTCGATGACCTTTGTAGATTTTCTTCTTCAGTGAGGGCGCCCACGTGCATTAAGTCTAGGTCCACCTGTGACACATGCTTTGTATCTGCTTATTTGAAGCCATGCATGTATACACATGACAATAGATAAGCTTGAGAAAAACCAAGGTTTATAGTGTTTAAGTTTGAGTATATATCACCTGCGCATTTTGTTAGTCCGGGATAGTCATGCATGGTCCACATTAGAATGCCTCTGATCAAAGCATTGTGTCGACCTGTGTGTCGGCTCATATACACCACTTCTATGCCAATCCACAATTGTTGTAGCTCTTCCAATAGTGGACGAGGATACACATCCATATTCGTCACTTTATACCACCCCAGCATAATCAAGCGTAGAAACAGGTGCCCCTTCTTGGTAGTCAACCACGGGGAAATGTTGTAGTTGAGGATGACAACTGGCCATACACTGTATGATTTTGACCTTAGACCAAATGAATTTATGCCATCCATAGCCAGGCCGATGCGCAAATTTTGAGCTTCCCTGACAAAATCAGGCCATGTGTCGTCTATATGTTTCTAGGATGCACAATCTGCAGGAATCCGTAGCACACCATCCGAAGATCTATTCTCCTTGTGCCATGATGCTAGGGTGGCCATGGACTTACATGTGAAGAAATGCGTGATGTGAGGCAGTAGAGAAAAATGTCAGAAAACCTTTTGTGGAATTTTTTGTCCGTGGAGATCTACTCGATATCTTTCGGAATCACATTGCGGACACTTCTCCATGTCTATGTATTCCCCTCTGAAAAGAATGCAGTCGTTAGGACAAGCATGGAATCGAATTGTAATCCATCCCAAGTTTTGCAAGATCTTTCATGCTTCCTCTTTGGAATCTGGCATCACATTATCAATTGGCAGTATGTGCTCTTTGAACAATCTACATAGCAAAAAAAATACGGTACACTTGTGTATGTAATCTATCCGATCATTATACATCTATACTATTTTATTGAAGTAAACACATTGTAATAGACCACCTGAAAAGCGTTGTCATGCTAGTGTCACTCCATCAAAACTTTGCCTGCATGTTGAGAAGAATCAAGAGCGCCTTCAATCTTGACACACGTGCTCCACCATACAATGGCGTATCGGCTTCACTTTTCATGTCATCAGAAATAAGCCTTTCTGAATCCATGATCATCTCGATCATTTCATCGATCTCGGGGTCAAACATAGCCTTGTTGGGACGGTGGTCTGCATGATCACCCTCTGAGCTATTAGAGGCTGCATCTTGTGCCCTCATGTATGCTGCTTGATCAAAGCGCCTCCGAACATGTCTATTCGGTTGCAAGATTGCTGCATGTTGGTCAGCGTCAGAGTCCGACGTGTTGTAATTGGCAACAACTTGATCTATAACATATGGGTCAAACTCACCAAATTTGCAAACGTGTTGCAAAGAAACGCGTCTTGTCCGTCGCACAGTATGTTTGCATTGATTACACGGACATAAGATCCTTGTTGAGAGATAGGTGTTTTGAATGGACGGCCCCACATTGTCGTCACTACTCATAATGAATGTAAAAACCTTATAACCTGAACATAAATTTAATCTTGTATTGACATCCTCCGTCTCTTCTTCTTCTTCTTCTTCTCTCTCTCTCTCTCTCTCTCTCTCTCTCTCTCTCTCTCTCTTAGATCACATTGTAAACTACCTCACATTCTCTAGTCATGTCCAATCCCCGCACACCTCTGTGTAGAGGTGCACAGAGATCACAACCACCGGGTTATAATCACGTCTTTATTGGTCAATGATTATATTTGTGGGTACAATAAATCTACACACCCACGTCTACATGACAATGCATGTAGTGGAAAAAACCCCTTTGCCTCTTCTTTAGCTGTAGCAATTCATAGCAGTTTAACATCTCTTCACAGCAACTCCTTGTTAGAGTGACATGTCCTAAAAACTCTAATAGGTTAGTACAGATAGCATGTATATGATTAAACCAAGTGAGCGCATCCGTGGAGAGGAAGAGAGAGATCACTATTGTCCTAACTCTAAATTTAAACCGTAATCGTGAAGGTACACTAGATCTAACCTTAAATCTAACCTAGATCAAGCCTAATCTTAAATCTAACCTATATCTAATCTAATCTTAAATCTAACATAAACCTAAATCTAATCTAAGCTTAAGTCTAACCTAATCTTAAATCTTACCATAACCTTAAATATAACATATTTACCTAAATCTAATCTAATCTTAAATCTAACATAAATCTAACCTAAACCTAAATGTGATCTAGCTTAATCTCAAAATCTAACCTAAATCAAATTTAAATGTAATCTAACTTAAATCTTAACCTAATCTTAAGTCTAACCTATTCTTAAATCTAACATAAACCTAAATTTAATATAATCTTAAATATAACATAATCTTAAGTCTAAGATAATCTTAAATCTAACTTAAATGTAGTCTAGCCTAATTTGAAATCTAACTGAAATCTAGCCTAACCTAAATCTTAATATAATATTTCATTTCATATTTTCTCTATTTTTTTATTTATCTCTCTCTCTCTTTGTTTTCTCCCCTTATCTCTCTCTCGCTCTCTCTTTGCTTTCTCCTCTCCCTCTCTCTCCCTCTCTCTCTCTCTCTCTCTCTCTTTCTCTTTGTTTCTCCTCTTATCTCTCTCTCTCTCTCTCTCTCTCTCTCTCTCTCTCTCTACTTATATATCTCTCTCTCATTCTCTCTCTTTTTTTTCTTTGGAAAGCATCCTTATATTACATTCTCATTCTCTCTCTATGTTATCTCTCTCTCTCTCTCTCTCTCTCTCTCTCTCTCTCTCTCTCTCATAATAATATCAATAGCTAATTATCCTAAATGATTTTCTCATGTTAAACTGATCATTTAATATGGGGAAGTGCCAGGGGAGAAAAAGCTAGAATATTGGTTAAGCTAGCAGACCGGCCACAGTAGGGATCCAAAGGAGGGAAAATAGGGATCCAAAGGGGGGGGCATCTGCAAAAGAGCCATGTGCAACAATGGGCTAAAAATACCCTAAGGTTCAGCCCATTAAGACTTCCAAAATGCTAAGGTTCCAAAATTCAAAGGTTGTGTCCAAAGGTCAACCCTAGGGGAAATCGGATGCTTTGTGTGTGACCAAAAAGTCTTTTCAAATCCCTACATAGGAGGGGGCGAGCCTTGGGAGTAGGGGATGAGATAGAAAGTCACACACACACACACACACACACACACACACACAGGCTCCCTTTACACAAAGGGAATTAGGGACACATGTCAGCTCCCTAGCCCAGATGCCCACAAGGTGTGCCCAATTCCTATTGGATGGCCTTGGAGGTGGACCAATGAGAATTAGGCTAGAGTAAATCTAGTTTAATTAATTTAAAAACACTTAATAAAAGAACCAATGAGAATTAAGTCCCCTAGATGACTATTGGACAGTCTCCCAAGGGGTCCAATGAGCATTCAGCAGCCCAATGGCTTGCCTGATTCCTATTGGCCAGGAGGCAAAGGGGTCCAATGAGAGTCTAGTTTAATTATTAAATTACCTAAAGCTCTCACAAAAGGGGAAAGGGGACACATGTCAGAAGGCTATCACTTATGCTGCTTAATTATCATTGGCTTGACTTGGGGAGGTCCAATGAGGGTAGAGCAAGAGCAAATAGAAAGAGGGCTTGCCCAAGAGAGAGAGGGGGCTGATTTTTGCAAGGCATTATCACACACACACTCACACACAGTCTATGTTTGAAGCAAAGAAGACTATCTCTTCCCAAGCTTTAATGGAGAGCTCATCTCCTACTCCAAGCTTGTGAGATAGAAGCTTACATCGACACACTCTTGGCATGTGGATGCAAATCCAACCAAGAGCCAAGCTTCAATGCATGCTCATCTCATCTACCAAGCTAATTACTAAGCTAAGCTATGCTAATATGAGTGATTATGTGAATTGATGTACATCTTTCTCGTAAGATACTCCTTCTTCCTCTCAATCTACTCTCATACCATGCTAGCTCTCACCATCTTCGAAGGTGTGTGAGGTCTTGGGTCTGAGAACGGGGATAATTGATGTTGTGTTTGCTAAGTGTTTTGCTTAGTGCATGAATCTTTCATCTTCATTGCACTAGCTAATCTTGAAGGAACACAAAGAATTGTATTGTACAATGTCTCTCTTGATGGGAGAAACCATTTAATACAAAGCCTTTTGGAGGGGGGACCGGCTCCATGAAAATCCGGTCCTCAACTGTTGTCAATAGCTTAATTTCTCTCTCTTTTGAAAGTATTTTTGATGCTATCTAACTAGGTGTTATCCTTTTTGTTGCTCTCTCCACCCAAGCACTCTTGTAATTCTCATTAGGAATCTATTCTAATGAAATGCCCACTATGTTTATGCTAATTTCCGCTACACACAAGTTTTAGGCCATTAAATGTTACATTGGTATCAGAGCACAAGGTTTCTCTTTTCTTGCTCAAGAAGGGAGGTCCTCAAGCTAGCTATAAACGGTTGGTATTATTAATTTCCTATGAGTAAGTAGAATAGGGATTTTTCAGCCTTGAAATGCGCCTGCCTTTGTTCAGTTAACGGGGCATCACCGTCGAGAGCTATGGTCTTAATAGTGGAGTCCTACGGGGCTTGCCTACGGCTTAACCACTATTGAGCTATTAGAAGCTTGACAGGAGCCGGTGCTGTTTTGGTGTTGAAAGACCCTCTCTTCTATTCCTTGCAATTAATGGTATTCGAGCCGCGGGTACAGTAGCTTGAGTGCTTTTTCTAAAGGGGTAAAGAGGAGTAGCAACTAGAGCTTGAAGTACCAAATTACACCTAAAAAGTTTACACCTAAAAGTTGTTAGAATGGCTGACAATAGTAAAGAGAGTGAAATTAATGTTGATAACATTGATTTTGCTAATGAGCAAGCTACTAATGATGCTTCGATGCTTGTTAACTATCTTGTTTCTAGGCTTCAACAAGCCATGGGCAATCCATCTCTCCAAAGTGAAGTGCAACGGCAGCTTCGTGCTCACGAGATTCTTCAAGCTCATCACCATGACGAGAGAACACCTAGGAAGCCTCCTTGTGAGACTCCCAAAAGAGGTCTCTCTCCGATTCGGGAAGAAGAAGAGAATCCATACGAAGGGCTCAAGAATTTACTTCTTGATGATGCATCTCCTTCCCAAAGGAGAACTCAAGAGCCTCCATCGAAGGAATGATAAATAAGTGAGTCTCCCACCACCTCGGCGGAGATGGCTCCACGAAGACGGTGGGTTAAACGCTCTCCATCACCACCAAAGCGGAGACGACCATCACACTCTTCTCCACGCCATAATTCAAAGAGGGATGATAAAAACCAAAAGAAGAAAAAGGAGAGAAAGAGGACACCCTCTTCTCCATCTTCTTCATCCTCTTCCTCTTATGAAAGTGATGGTGAAGACAACGAAGATCAAGACAAGAAAGAGGTCACCCTCTTCTCCACCTTCTTCAAATTCTTCACCTTCTAAAGAAAGTGATGGTGCAACCTTTGAACCATCAAAAAGAAGAGGCCATAGGAAATCCTATGCCGCATGGAAGAGGTCGTCCAAGTTGAAGAAATTCAAAGAGGGAGGGAAGAGCATCTCTTTCCTTACCTATGATGGTACCTTTGGTGCTACGGACAAATTCTTGGCCTTTATCCAACAATTTGATGCGGCGTTTGGAGATGAGGGCTTCACGGAGTCCTCTAAGCTACACCATGTAGCTATGCACTTTCAAAAGTTCGCCAGACAATGGTGGTCTAGCCTACGGGCCAATGGTGTAGCTCCACGAACATGGAAAGCTTTAAGAGCTTCCATTATGAAGTAGTTTTTGGCCACCGATGCCAAAGACAAAGTACTCACCGAATGGCGAAGCTTGAAGCTCTCTCCCTATGAATCCATCCACAAATATGTAGACAAGTTTTGGGACCTACAACTCAAAGCCACTGTCTTCAAAAAGTTGGATTTTGGAGAGCAAAAATAGAAATTTTGTGCGGTCTTAACCAAAGCAATGGCGGAGTATGTCAACTCCCAAAGGCCACGCACCATATCGGTGGTAACACGTCATACTATGGTGGCCTCTCAAATCAATTTCTAAACAGGGGCTTAGAGGAATTCTAAGCCCCTTGAAAACAAGGGTTTGAATGAGCCTAAGGGGAAGGACAATGTCCAAAAGTCTCCTAAGGGCAAGTCCAACAAAGCTAAGGAGAAGGGAATTTATAAAGGAAAAAATAAACTCTCTCCTTAAGAGCTTGAGCATTATCGCAAGGGTAACTGGTGTTTCAAGTGCGGCGAACAAGGGCATGCGTACGGGCTTGCCCCCAAAAGAACAACTGCCATGATCCTCCTAGAGCTACCTTGGTCGAAATCCAAGAGGAGGAAACTCACCACAAAGGATCTCCTCTATGCCATGCTTGGGGAAATGTAAGAGAACATGATTCTTTTATTCTCTTTGACCCTGGTTCTACTCATAATTTTATATCTATAGAGTTGGCCACCAAGATAGGCATACAAGCCTACGAGATGGGAGATGTCCTACCCGCAGACGGTGCTTTCAAGGGGCAAGAAGCTTTAGTCACTCCCTTAATCAAGAAATTGAGGCTCCATGTCCAAAGCTATGTGGACAAAGAGGACTTCTTTATCTCTCCTCTCAAGCATGAGGATGTAATCCTAGGGGCACCATGCATGGCTGCCAATGTTAAATTTCCTGAAAGAAGAATCTCCTTTAAGTTCAGGAAAAAGATATGTATATAGATGCTAAGGAAATGGGTAACACAATACCCATTGTACATACACAAGCTTTCAACAAGTCAATGAATCTCCTTTAAGTTCAGGAAAAAGATATGTATATAGATGCTAAGGAAATGGGTAACACAATACCCATTGTACATACACAAGCTTTCAACAAGTCAATAAAGAGCTCTATTTCCGTGTATATGATTTTTGTTAAAGATTCTCAAAATGAACCTAATGCTTTAGCAAAAGAAAATATACACAATCAAAAGGAATTAGAGTTATCCAATTTTCTCAAGGGGTTTCAAGATGTCTTTATTGACGACATCCCTTGTGAGCTACCTCCTAAATGAGGCAATGATGACCATGCAATTCTTGAATTCTTATAGGAAGTTACACCGCCTAATAAACCTCTTATACAGTTTATCAAGCTCAGCCAAGAGGAGATTTATGCGGCAAGTGCATGAGTTAGTTGACAAGGGCATGGTTAGGCCTAGCTCATCTCCATTTTGTTCTCCTGTGCTACTAGTGCAAAGAAAGACGGCACATATCGTATGTGTGTCAACTATAGAGCACTAAATAGGATCACTATCAAGAATAGGTTTCTCGTTCCACAGGTAGAAGACCTATTTGATAAGCTACAAGGGTCCACCTACTTCAGTAGGATTGATCTAAAAGTGGCTATCATCAAATAAGGGTAGTGATCAAAACATTGTAAAGATCACATTTCGCACTACGTTTGTTCTTTATGAATACATTGTCATGCCTTTTGGCTTGATCAATGCACCAGCCACATTTAACCGCTCGATGGAGATGCTGTTTAGGCCTCATCGAACCTTCACTGGAGTGCTCTTTGATGATATTATCATCTACTCTAATTCATTAGACGAATACAAGTAATATTTCAAGTTTTAAGAGAGAATAAACTTTATGTTAATCGAGAGAAAAGTGAATTTTTCTTGCAAGAGATTCAGTATTTAGGTCACATTATCTCTCAAGATGGCATCCAAATGGATCCATCAAAGTTAGAGGTAATAAAGGGATGGCCTAAACCAGGGAATCTTCATGAGTTAGAAGCTTTATAGGTATGTGTGCATTAAAAAAAACGTTTGATACACATGGTCTGCCAAGGAAAACAATGCTTTAAAAATCTTAAAGAAAAGCTTATCTCTCAACCTGTGCTTACATTACGGATCTCTCAAAACCATTTGAGGTCCAATGTGATGCTTGTGGTTATTGCCTTGGAGCTGTTTTGCTTTAAGAAGGGAACTCCATAGGCTATGAATGTTGAAGGCTCAACCCTGTTGAGCAAGATTTAGGCATATATGAAAAGGAACTCCTCGCAGTTCTACATGCCTTAGACTCATGGAAGCACTATTTATTAGGGACTCCTTTTATTCTGCGAACGGACCACCAAAGTCTTAAGTACTTCATGACGCAGACCAAGCTCTCTGACAAACAAATGAGGTGGGTAAATTTTCTTTCACAATTTCCTTTTCATATTGCTCACATTGCTGGCAAGCATAATCAAGTAACTCATGCACTCTCAAGATGGCCGAGAGTGAATGCGGTTTCCATAGCAACTCACAATGATCTATCTTCTATGATAGTTGAGTTTTCTATTGATCCCGATTTTAGAGATGTGATTTCAGCCCTTGCACTAGGGAAGAAAGAGGAACCATTTACTTTACAAGATGGTTATCTTCTCTATGGCAATAGATTATGTGTTACTAGCTCACTGCGTGAGAAAGTAATGTATGAATCTCATTCTCCTCCTTATGCAGGACATAGAGGGATGCAGTCTACCCTAAAGGGCATTGAAATATATTTCTATTGGCTTACCATGAAAGCAAACATACAAGAGTATGTTTCTAAATGTGTGGCATGACAAAAGACAAAGTTTGATAGAGGGAAGCAACTTGGATTGCTTCAACCTTTGCCAATCCCTAATTCACCATGGGAAAGCATATCCATGGATTTTATCTTTGGATTGCCTAAGTCTATCCATGGGAATAGGGGAATATGGACGATAGTAGACAGGTTCAGTAAACAAGCGAGCATTTTATACCTGTCAAAAAGACTATCAAAGCCCATCAAATGGCAACCCTCTTCATTTCACTTATCTTCAAGTACCATGGCTTGCCAATGTCCACAGTGCCGGATAGAGATCCTAGAATGACCAGTAATTTCTGGAAGGATCTCTTTGAGAATTTAGGAACAAGGTTAAACTTCTGTTCGGCCTATCACTCGCAAACGGAGGCCAAAGTGAAATAGCTAACCTAACAATTCTCGACCTACTAAAAGCCTATGTAACGGAAGTAGATCAAAGATCCCAATGGGAGAAGTACTTACCCTTAGTGGAGTATGCGTACAATAACACTGTACATACTTCCCGGAATAAAAGCACCTTTTGAGGTAATTGATGAAAGATCAAACAGTCCCTTGCTACTTAAGGTACACGGGAAGATCTTCGTTGGAGATGAGTATAGCCAAGACCTACAAGAATCTTTTCCAAAATATCAGGATGCTATCTCTATCTCGCAGAAGCAAAGGCAAAAGGTTGCTGCTAACAAGCACATAAGAGCCCAAGTCTTTAAAGAAAATGATTGGGTCTTATTAAAATTTCCCTAGGCTCGATTAAGGCACACGATGGCAAGAATCCCATGGGACACCAAAAGTACTATGCTAAGCTAGTAAAAAAGGTACTATGGTCCCCTCCAGATTCTTAGGCCAATCAATGAGATGGCCTATCAACTCAAGTTTCCCAACCATTGGCTCATACACAATGCTTTCCATGTGAGCCTACTAAAGCCTTACAAAGGAGAGCCACCTCAAGAACCAACTATTGAAGACCCACCGGAGATCGAGGACCAAGAAGAGGTGCTGCAGCCAGAGTCCATTCTCCCACATGAATACAAGGTACTAAGAGGTGGTAAGACTATCCGAAGATATCTTATTAAGTTCAAGAATTATCCTTTTGAATATGCTAGATGGATGCAAGGCATACAATTAAAGTATAACCTAAACCTACTATGGAAGATGATAGGACTAATGTGCAGACATGCTTGTTTTAGCCTCAGGCTCTGAAGCGCGAAATGGACTGGTCATCCATTGTGAATGATGTCGTAGCGTAAGATAGGGATCCTCTACCCGCTAAAAAAGGGCCAATAACTATGCTTTATCTTCTCTACCCCATAGTCGAAGGAAGACTATGATTTCAAGAGAGAGGTAATGTCATAATAATCAATATCTAATTCTCCTAAATGATTTTCTCATGTTAAACTGATCATTTAATATGGGGAAGTTCCAGGGGAGAAAAAGCTAGAATACAATTGGTTAAGCTAGCAGACCGGCCACAGTAGGGATTCAAAGGAGGGAAAATAGGGATCGAAAGGGGGGTCCATCTGTAAAAGATCCATGTGAAAAAATGGGTTTAAAAGACCCTAAGGTTCAGCCCATTAAGACTTCCAAAATGCTAAGGTTCCAAAATTGAAAGGTTGTGTCCAAAGGTCAAACATTGGGGGAACTGGATGCTTTGTGTGTGTCCCAAAAGTCTTTGGCAATCCCTACATAGGAGGGGGCGAGCCTTGCAAGTAGGGGATGAGAGAGAAACTCACACACACACACACACACACACACACAAGCTCCCTTTACACAAAGGGAATGAGGGACACGTGTAAGCTCCCTAGCTTAGATGCCCACAAGGTGTACCCAATTCCTATTGGATGGCCTTGGAGGTGGACCAATGAGAATTAGGCTAGAGTAAATCTAGTTTAATTAATTTAAAAACACTTAATAAAAGAACCAGTAAGAATTAAGCTCTCTAGAAGACTATTGGACAGTCTCCCAAGGGACCAATGAGCATTCAACAGCCCAATGGCTTGCGTGATTCCTATTGGCCAGGAGGCAAAGGGGTCCAATGAGAGTTTAGTTGAATTAAATAATTACCTAAAGCTCTCACAAAAGGGTAAAGGGGGACACATCTCAGAAGGCTATCACTTATGCTGCTTAATTACCATTGGTTTAGCTTGGGGAGGTCCAATAGGATGCTAGCAAGAGCAAATAGCAAGAGGGGTCGACCAAGAGAGAGAGAGGGGGCTGATTTTTCAAAGCATTATCACCTAAACACTCATACTAGCTCATGTGTGAAGTAAAGAAGACTCTCTCTCTTTCTCAAGCTTTAATGGAAAGCTTATCACCTACTCCAAGCTTGTGAGAAGGGAGGCCTACACCAAAAACTCTTGGCTTTGTGATGCAAATCCAACCAAGAGCCAAGATTCAATGCATGCTCATCTCCTCTACGATGCTAATTACTAAGCTAAGCTATGCTAATATGAGTGATTATGTGAGGAGATGTACATCTTTCTCGTAAAAATACTCCTTCTTCCTCTCAATATTCTACTCTCATACCCCGCTAGCTCTCACCATCTTCGAAGGTGTGTGAGGTCTTGGGTCTGAGACCATGAGGTAATTGATGTTGTGTTTGATAAGTGTTTTCCGTTGTGCATGAAGTTTCCATCTTCATTTCACTAGCTAGTATTGAAGGAACACAAGAAATTGTATTGTAAAATGTCTCTCTTGATGATGGGAGAAACCATAATACAAAGCCTTTTGGAGGGGGGACCGGCTCCATGCAAATCCGGTCCTCAAATGTTGTCAATTGCTTAATTTTCTCTCTCTTTTTGAAGTATTGTTCATGCTATCTAACTAGGTGTGTTATGTTTTTTGTTGCTCTCTCCACCCAAGCACTCTTGTTAATCTCATTAGGAATCTATTCTAATGAAATGCTCACTATGCTCATGCTATTTTCCGCTACACACAAGTTACTAGGCCATTAAATGTTACAAATAGAATCCCAAATGTTGAACCCACATGATCGTTTTTTTTTTTTTTGTTGTAGTGAACCCCCCCCCCCCCCCCCCTTTAGATCCTCGAGTAGTCACTGCTAATCGACTCGATGCCACTCTCATGGACGTGGCTCTACTGCTATTGCTCTCTCTCTCCTCTCTCTCTCTCTCTCTCTCCTCTCTCTCTCTCTCTCTCTCTCTCTCTCTCTCTCTCTCTCTCTCATGTTGAGTCTAACAAAATATGCATTTTTGTAACCTCGAAATCTTTATCGACATGGCTCATCTACATAAAAAATTTTGCCTTCTTCTTGTATCTAACAACAATAGCCCATCGGCTCTTTGTCATGGCCCTTGTTTTTTTTTTTTTTGGCACCAACAACAACTTAATGTTCTCCTCCTACTTTAAGCAACCACAACTTCACGTCTTGTATTGGGTTGCCCTAGGAGCTCGGCTCTAGTTTCGTGGACTGCATCTAATCAAGCATGGAGGGTCCATCAAACTAGCCATTTGATAAACTAGAAATTCAGACTAAGAAAGGAGGGCACAATGAAGGACCACCAAATCAACCACCAAAGATCCAACAGCTATGGATGATGATCACTAGAAAGGAAAAAAGGGAAAGTTGTACTCATATAGCCAAATTTAGAGCCTAGCTCCAGCTTTTCCAATGGCCAGTGATTAAGTATCCACGCTTCTACTATGCTTCGTTGTCAACCCAAAACCCTCAATTTAAGAATATGGTAGCGAGGACTTTAATACCATCAACTCGATTATCCAAGCAATAATAGCCAACTTTTAAGAAAGCTGCAGCCAAAGTTCGGTGGGATATTTGTTGTCTTCCAGTAGTAAAAGGGGGTCTAGGAGTAAAAAATATTACAAATGGACATATAAATAGCAGTCAAAGTCCTCATCTGTTCTCTTTAAGATACTAGCCAAGAATGGGCTCTCCACCTATTAAAGTAAAATAGCTTCGCTCTGGCCAATTGGAAGCCTTGGCAAAAACTGAGCTGGATCACTATTTTTTTTGGGCCATTCCCCATCAAGGCTAAAGGGTCGCACTTGCCTGCATCTTTGTGGGTGTGCGTGGAATAGGGCAAGGCTTAATCTATGAGCCTTCTGGTCTAGCAACAGGTTTAATGATGTCTGGCAATTCGACTCCATTTGGTGGCCTCTCTCCCATCTAACCCCTATTGCCAATAATCAGAGAAGGACGGCACTTCAATGTCACAACAAAGGAGTCACCACTTGGCAAGTTCTTTGGAAAGGGAAACTACACAGGTGGAAATCAGCTGAGGAACTTCTTCTCTTGTTTTCCCTTCAACCATGGGAACTCATGCTCATTTTATCCAGACTTGAGGTTTTCCCTAGTTCAGAGCTATGAAAGCTCAAACTTAAAGAATGTGTCCCACTCAGTGCCTTTGGATGGAAAGGTGGGTTCAAACTCCAACACCCACAATTGAATCTCCGAGACATCACTCTCTCATTGCATAGCACATTGAAGAAGAAGAAGGGGATGCCAACACTATCTATTATGATGATGTATTGTAATGGATTTTGGAGGTAAGACCTACGCTCTTTTGCAATAGATTCATCTTATGATCCATGTGCAATTACCCTAAAGTGACCCATATTAACCTCCTCTATTAGTATCCATGAACATCGTGTAAGCTTCAACTTACGAGGGTGTTTGGTGGGGTAAATTGTTAGCTTACACTCAATACGTGACCAAGCCCCAAAAGCCAAGCATACTAAGCATGCACCTTACTACGTGGATTTCCCTAACACATGATTCTCTATAGTCACATGCTATTTTGTATAACCACATGATGCTTGACCTTTTTCCCACATGTGATGAATATCACTTTCCAACATTTAATGCCACCTTCCTTTCTTGAGTCTGTAGATGGCCACTATGCAAATGATGTGATCCTCCATCTCCATCTCAAAATCTAATACAATCATTATGTCAGCTCAATATGAATGGATCTTTTGTCTATCCACCATAAACTTTCAAAAGGCCCTTGGAGGCCTTATGTAAATCATGGGTGTATTAGATAAGAGAATTCACCAAACGATCCCTACCCATGATGTTGGAGATCAAAGGTGTCATGCTCAATCGTTCTTTGGTTGATGTATGCCAAAAACAAGGTTGGGGGTGTGGGGGGGGGGGGGGGGGGGGGGGGGGGGGGGGGGGGGGGGGGGGGGGGGGGGGGAGAAGGGGGGAGGAGGTTTGTTACTAAACAATGGAAGAAGAGGGGAGGAGAAGGACGAGGTGACATATGTACTTGAAAGATTCCTTTACATCTTTCAATTAATGGATTTTTATCTTAGAGAAGCATGTAAGATGAGTATAATTGCTATATAACAAAATTATAGGAATAGGATTAGTATACAACAGAAATGTAGGATTCTTAGATAGCATGTCAAATTAACTACTTAAAGCCTCAACCTACGTAGCAAACAAAGTTCTTAGGTTGAGAAGCATAATTTAGCTATTTCTAACTAGGAAAATTGAATCTTTCTACTATCTTGCTCTAGTTTTCTTATATAATAATCGGATTAAATCTCCTTGTGATCAATCAATGTCGAAGATAATGAAGGTTTGTTTGATCTCTTATCTCTACTCATCCGTTGGCTATAGCTAGTTTTGCTTCCAGGGGGAGGGGTCACCAAGTAGATTCTATATATCGATTGCATTTAAGATCACCAATAAAAGGGACCCTTTTCCTACTCATCTTTTTAAAAGAAAAATCAAGATCCATTTTTCAACACCCTTCTATCTATGAAAATGTGAGAAAATATAGAATAATAGAATCCCTAATGTTGGACCAACACGATCGTTTTTTTTTTTTTTTTTTGTAGTGACCCCCCCCCCCGGTCCTCAAGTAGTCATTGCTAATCCGGCTCGATGCCACTCTCATTGACATAGATCTATTGCTATTGCTCTCTCTCTCTCTCTCTCTCTCTCTCTCTCTCTCTCTCTCTCTCTCTCTCTCTCTCTCTCTCTCTCTCTCTCTCTCTCATGTTGAGTCTAACAAAATATGCATTGTTGTAACCTCGAAATATTTATCGACATGGCTCATCCTACATAAAAGGATTTTGCCTTCTTTTTGTATCCAACAACAATAGTCCATTGCCTCTTTGTCATGGCCCTTGTTTTTTTTCTTTTTGGCACCAACAAAAACTTCATGTTCTCCTCCTACTTTAAGCAACCACAACTTCATGTCTTGTATTGGGTTGCCCTAGGAGCTCGATTCTAGTTTCGTGGAAGTAAGCTTGATCCAAAAGCATAAAGATGTGTGTTTGTTGGCTATTCCCTTGAGCAGAAAGGGTACAAATGTTACAACCCTGTTGACAGGTAAAGTGAGGGTGAGCAATTAAGATATCACTTTTTATGAAATTGTAAGTTGGTATGCTGATGTAAAAGATGATTTGGGGGCTGATGTGTGGCTGCAAAAAATACAGGTGCACAGTCACAAGTTTTGAGTGGGCCACAAGGGTCCTCTGGTGCAAGTCATGGGGAGAATCCATGGAGTAGCAGGTTACGTGAAAGAGTGAGTTCTACAAACTCTTCAAATGTATCAGAAAAGGAAAGGAAAAAGTTGATGATGTCCCTAATTTGCCAAATTTGAGTGTTGGTTATGATGATGGTGATAGCATTGGTTCTGAGCAGAATTTGGATCAGGAGTTTGCCATACCCTCTGTGAAGACTCTGGGTGCCAGAAGAATGCAAGCAAGGAATAGGGCACTTGGAAGTGATCTTGGACTACGCAAGTCACAAAGAACAAGAAATCATGTGCAAAGATTGGCTGATGACATTTATGTGGCTCATCATTGTGTATTTATGGTGAAGATTACTGAGGAAGTAGAACCCACATGTTTTGAGGATGCTGTCAAGGATAAAAAATGGCAACAAGCTATGGATCAAGGGATGGTTGCACTTGATGCAAATGGGACACGGAAATTGGTACCACTACCAAAGGATAAGAAGGAGCAATTGGATGTAAGTGGGTTTACAAAATAAATCATAATGTTGTTGGCGAGTGTGACAAGGTACAAGGCTAGACTTGTGGCCAAAGGTTATGCATAGAATTATGGGATTGATTATGAGGAGACGTTTAGCTCCGTAGCTAAGATGGATACTATTCGTGTGTTTATTATAGTGGTTGCCACATTAAAACGTTTGTTGAAACAAATGGATGTAAAGAATGCATTTTTGAATGGAGACTTGGAGGAAATTGTGCATATGGAGCAACCACAAGGTTATGTAAATATGAGGCTATGTGACCTTGTATGTAGATTAAAGAAAGAGTTTTATGGGCTAAAGCAAGCACCTAGAGATTGGTACGAGCATTCCTCAGTTCACTAGGCTTTGCAGACCATTGATTATATGTGCAAAAAAATGAGGCAGGAATTGTGGTAATATGTATCTATGTGGATGATTTGATTGTTGGAGGTGATAATGTGCTAAAGTAGAGGGTGTACATGCTCTACTTATGTAGGATTTTGACATAAAATACCTAGGAGACTTGCGGTATTCTTGGTGGGCATTGAAATTATTCGCGCAGAAGAAGGTGTATGGTTGTCACAAAGGCAATATGCTTTGCATATGTTGAAAAAGTATGGTATGGTTGATTGTAAGCCAATTGCAATGCCCTTAGATCAAAATTTGAAATTGGGAAATGATGCAAGTCAAGTGCTTGATAATGTTAGCATGTACAGGAAGATTGTAGGCAGCTTGATCTACTTGACTATCTCACATCCAAACTTGAGCTACACAATTGGATTGGTGGGTGAGTTTATGCAGTCTCCCAGGAAACCACACTTGGATGCAATGAGATGAACTTTGCACATTGTGAGGGCTACTTTGGATTATGCACTCTTTTATAGGGATGATGTGGAATTGCAGCTCTATGGCTACGCTGATGTAGATTGGGTTGGTAGTATATATGTTCGTAGGTCTACCAGCGGGTTTAAATGTTCTCACTTGGGAGTTCTGCTATCATATGGAGCATCAAAAACCAACCTACAGTTTCTGTTTCACGTACAGAGGCAGAGTACAAGGGTGTTGTAGTGACGGCATGTGAGGTAGCATGGTCGGGATTTCTACTTCACAACTTTGGAGTACATGTACAAAGGCTATTTGGCATGAAACCCAATGTTTCATGCCAAGAAAAATCAACATTGAGGTGCACTACCACTTCATTAGAGAGGAGTTCTTAGCCGACGACATCGACCTGCAGTACATGTGGCGACGGATGGGCAGGTTTCATATATCTTCACGAAGGCCCTTGGAGTGGTGAAGCTATGGTGATTTTGAGTGATGCTTGGAATACGAGAGATTGCATTGATCTTGAAAGGAATGTTGAGATGTCAATCTCAACATGTAAGACCTGCATGACTACCATCGACAGTCTCACTGGTGCACCTTGGTGGATACGCATTGACACTGGGTTAGCAGCACCGCCTCTAGCCTGGCCTGAGAGTTTAGAGTTCTCGGATTTCAAAACCAAGAACCACATGAATCACCATTCGAGGAGCCGGAGGTAAACAAAACCACAAAAAAAGGCATTTTTTCCTTATTATCACTGTCACCAAACCCCGAAGGGCGCATAAAATATCAGGGACCTCTTTCTCCCTATAGCGGGCCACCATTTTCTTTTCTCTTTCTCTTTCATTATTTTTCCACACACTCTCTCTCTTACCCCCCCTCTTGGCCTCACATATACCCCTCTCTCCCCTCTTGTTTCTTCCCACCAGCGCCCGTGTTCCCTTTCTCTCTCACTATCTTTTCCCCCCTCTCACCTACACACTCTCTCTCTCTCTCTTTCCCTCAATGGAGGAACCCGCCATGCAATAATAATATTCTCTCTCTCTCTCTCTCTCTCTCTCTCTCTCTCTCTCTCTCTTCTTTCCCTCTTCCTCTCTCTTCTTTCTCTCTCTTCTTCCTCTCTCACTCTCTCTCTCCCTCATTGTCTCTCTCACTGCGTGTGAACAGCCCGCAAGGGAATCATAATAATGCCTCTCTCTCTCTCTCCCTCACTACCCACCCTTTGACCTCATTAACTCCCCCCCCCCCCCCCCACCCCACCCCCTCCCCCCACCCCCCCCCCCCCCCCCCCCCCCCCCCCCCCTCCCACCCCCCTCCCCCCCCCCCCCCCCCCCCCCCCCCCCCCCCCCCCCCCCCCCCCCCCCCCCCCCCCCCCCTCACTCACTGTTGGCCAAAAGCAACCCGGAGCCCCCCCCCCCCAAGCTCTCTCTCTTCCTCTCGCGCGTTCTCTGGACCAGCCCTAGTGCGCGCAAAAACTGGCCCTCTCTCTCTCTCTCTTATCCACGCCAACTCCCTCACCTTCTCCCTCCCTCGCCGCCTCACCCCGCTCTCCCGCTCGCTCTGTGTCAGAGGCCCAAAGGTGTAGCAGTAAAACAGGATGAATCTCTCTCTCTTATTCTTATCTACACACACACCCTCTCACACCCCCTCCCTCGCTCTCTGGGTCGGCAACATCAAAACTCTCTCTCTTTCTCTCTCCCGTCGGCCTCTACAGGCGCCGCCCTCATAGCATTTCTCTCTCTCTCTTATTCTATACACACACCCCCACTACACACGCACACACACACCCTCTCCCCCTCCCATTTTTTCCCCAGCGCCCGCGTTCCCTCTCTCTCTCACTCTCGTGCTCTCACGTTGTTTCCCTGCACACGCACAGAGTAAGCACGTAAATAAATTATATATTATATATATATATATATATATATATATATATTATATATATATATATATATATATATATATATATACATACATATAATTTATAAATAATACCCCTTCCACTTCTCTCTCGTTCCCACACATCGCACGTATACATACACATATGCACACCTACATATTCGACTCACACACAACACACAAACACAATCACGCAGTCACCAATACACACAGTCACCAATACACACACACATGCATAAAAGCACTTACACAGATACACATATATGCACACACACGCATATATGCACCCACAATAGAAAAAGGCAAAGGAATAATCGACATCGACACCAAATAAAAGAAGACGGCCAACTCGCGCGTTGCCAACACCAAAACAAGAAGTGGCACCGAAAGCACGCCCCGGCCAGCACCGAAAGGAGGTAACACATTGCATCTCGGCTTCTCGCAACAAAATACCAATTCTGGCAGCCCTTAACCTCACACGGACCACCCAAACCATCGACAAAACCCTTGTAAATACCCCAAACCCCCACTCTTCCCCAGTAATCTAGCCATGGCTAGTGGATTGTAAAAAAAAACTCTTCCCCCACCCCACTCTTCCCTCCCTCTATCTCTACCTTCTCTCTCTCTATCTCTCTTACTAGAGAGGCATCTAGATCTTTTCGTGCGACCAGTGGATATTTGCAAGGACCATTGGGTAAGGAACACCTCTCAAGCCTATATAGAGAGGCCTCCGCTAAGCACAAAGAGAGAGACACAAGTAAGGGAGGAATACACTAGCTCCATGCATTCTATATGGTAATCACCACTAAGCACATAATGCACCCCAAGCTAGAGAGATCATGGCATCATGTTGAGTTGAAAGCTTGGACATTTTAGTATTGGCAACATCACCATTTGCCCCATTATCCACCATACCATGGTTGAGTTACTAGTCACGGCCACTCCATGCAGATAAGGTAGTCACTACTCTCCCACAAGGCAACATGAGCATGCTTGATTGATTGCATCAACACCATGATACCTTGGGCCGCTCTCGATGTGGGTGATTGACGTTGTCGATGGCTGCATCTTGATGTTTTTCCTCAGCTAACCTTCCCGCTAACTCCAACTTCGCCATGCACCATATGGTGCTCGCATTCCATCATGAATCCCTAGTGCCAAGAGCCAGGTTTGTAACCATCAAGACCACCATTTGTAAGTATCATCATCGCCAATAAAAGGGTGCTATCTTGTCTTGATCTTTGGGGTCCATTCTCTGTTCTCCTTAGTTTTGCTTTCTCTCATTCGCGGGATGCTTTGTGTCATGTATATCACTCTGCTTGTACTCCATCACGTGCGGCCTCTCCAATCAGTCAGTAAGCTCCTTTCCAACCTTGTCACATATCTCCCTCGTACACACACTCCTAACTATTGACTAGGCATTTTCTACATGTGGACGTTTTCTATATCACCATTTCATGTTGGTTACCTAGAGAGAATCTCACTTTTGCTACCCTAGGTTGTGTATGCCGCACTTATGCTAGGTGATGCCCCTCTCTACCTATAGGATTACTCCTACCTTCAGATGCTACTTGGGGATGTTCAGGCTATGTGTGTTGTAGAGACCACCCATATGGTATGTCATTTTAGGCTAGCATTTTTCTTGGCGCCCCCACCGAGGATCCTTTCATGAAACCCTCCAGTTTACAAGACTAAAACCCCTAAACTTTTGTGGATGGATGAATGGCTAGTAGGGTTCCCTAACTGGACGACCGGAAGAAGAAGAGCTCCAAGCACAATTGGACAAACTCCGCATCTCCATCGAAGCTCGAGTGCCAGGCGTAACGGTAATCAATTTGCAGTGGGAGAGTCAACCAACATGCCAAACTCAATGGATATACATAGGCCGGGTACCAAGAAGAAGAAGGAGAATGTCGAAACCATGTCCACAACCTACAACCAACCCACAACAACAAGATGGAGGGAGCTCTGCACAATAGAGAATCAACACTATGCTACTTCGAGAATCGGGTAACTCAAGTCACCGAAGTAATTATCACAGTCAGTTTCCAAGTCGCACCTGATGCTGCAGCATAGATAACGGAAGCACATGCTCACACTCTCACGAGAGAGACTAGAGATCTACCGAGCTTGTTTTAGGAAAGAACACCACCCTCCCCACAAGCTTGGACAGTGACTAAGGACCTCTAAGCTTCACATGAATCAGTACAACTTACCTCAAAGCAGATCACACATTCCAATACGAGTACACTCAATCAAGGTAATACTGGACTTAAAGGCTCACTACCAGCACGTCATCGACACCATGCTAGGTGGGGAGTGCTTCTTTGAGGTTCTGCTGGCATCAGATCAGCCATTTGTCTTACCTTTGGTACAAGGCAATGTATCGTTTGAGATTTTAATCCATGTTCTAGTATAAAAGGGTATACATGCCTCCTTGTAAAAGAAAAAAAGAAAGAAAAAAAAAACCTTTTGATTGCAAGCTAACCAATGTGTCTTTCTAGATCTCTCTCTCAATAATCATGTCAAGTGTAGCATTTCCAACATTTAAAGGAAAGAAGGGGGAGGATTTCGTAACAGATTTCCTAGATGACTTTGAAGTAGCATGTGTAGTAAGCAACAAAGATACAAATGAATCCTGGGTTAGAATCTTTAAGCATCTCATGAAGTAGAAGCTAGTTCATGGTACAACGCACTTCCACCAGCAACTAAGGATGACTGGGAGCCCTTAAAAACTTCTTTTAAGAGGTGCTTTGGGGGAGGTACCACTTCAGAGAAGCTGTGGGACAAGTTGAGAGACTTAAAGCAGGAGGGTCTTTTAGAATATGCCACCTATGAGTCCAAATTTGTGGATTTGTGGGAACGGTGGGTTGAGTCACTAGCAATAGGGGAAGCTGACACTTGATTTCCTAAAAAAAGTATCGGTTCATGCATGGCTTAATGGCTGCTTCTCAAGGATAAAGTGAAGGGTAGATTCTCAGCTACATACGAGTTAGCCATCGAGATTGCTCGCCTTAAGGACAAGAAGCTACGAATGAAATCCAAAGAACCCGAGTCAATAGAAGCAGGAACATTGCGTTGACTAACAACCACAACAACCACCATTCCTCCACCACCACCGCTCCTGGGGTAAGAGATGACCAACAAGATATGTTGGCCCATATTACTGACCAACTACAAAATATTGTCTGTCCACTTGATACAGCAAGGAAGAAATCAAGAAAGAGATCAAGACCCGAGAAGAGCACGACGACAAAACAGTGAGTATCACTTCTACAACTGCGGAGAAGATGGTCATGGTATGTACTACTGTTCCAAACCACAACAAAACTATAATAGAGGAGGTAGGAGGAACCAACTGTCACCTCCTAGAGAAAGAACACCCCCACCACCCCGAGCACAAGCCCCACCAACACAAATTTTACGTCCACCCCAAGCACCACCACAAGCACCCATTCCACCTCTTCCACCGGCACCACCACCTGATCACCTGTAAACATCATAAGGCTAGAAGAGAAAAGGAAAGGCCATAGTAGTGGATCCACCCAGAGCAAAGGAGAGGGATAAGGGTAAGGAGAAGGTAACCTTTGTAGAACCATTTGAAGCCATGACTGTAAAGAAAGCTATGAGGGAGAAAGCTACACAATCTGATGATGAGAGAAGCATGAAAGCAGAGACTAGCAAGAGGCCATCAAGGCCACGACGGAAATTAGGCATCACCGAATTCCAGTTAGGGGAAAGCTCTAAGCCCTATGATCTAACATTGGATGTGGCAGAGTAAGGACGAAAGATTACATGGCCACAGCTGCTACATCTTGCACCAAAGGTAAGGCAACAATGATCCAAAATGGTAAGTACAAGGCGCTCCAAAGCAAAGGTTGGAAACACCTACATTGATGTAGGTGCACAAATTTGTGTGATGAGTGAAGCTATGATGCTTCGGCTGGGGCTCGAGGTTGACAGGCCTTCTCCATGCAAGGCAAAGATGGCAAACAACGCAAAAGTAAAGTGTGTAGGTGTGGTAAGTGCTGTGAAGATAAAAGCTTCAACACTGAGGTAGAAGTGGATGTTTTTGTAATGCCTACTAAGGGGGAGGACTATCCATTAATCTTGGGAAGACCATGGTTGATGGCCATGAAGGCAAAAGAGGACTGAGGCACTGGCCTTCTACGCATGACTGGTAAGAAAGGGAGACAATCTACTACGACATGAAGACTGGCAAGCAGAAGCAAATGGACCTAGAGACATCAACAAATGAAAACACTAGTGAGTCTTCCACTTCTAAAGAGGAGACCACATCCACCAACAAAAGTGACACTTCCATCGATGTAATGGGTATCATCATGAAGGATCCACAAAGGGTAAGCACAACTGGAAATCCATCACCAGAAGGGCAACGCAATGAAGAGGAAAGTAAATCACCTGGCCTAGGAGAAAGTAGATTGAAGGGTATGTTGTCTAAGGAGTTAACAATTGAGGAAAAGATAATTTTTTGCAAAATGTTGATGGGATTTTTTGACCTGTTCATTGACAACTATGAGAGAATCACAGGTATTACAGTAGTGAAACACCATATTAAGTTGAAGAAAGGGGTAAAACCAGTTGTGCAAAAGCTACGACGACTAGGGGTCATACAAGAAAATGCACTCCTGGCCGAGGTAAGGAAGCTACTAGAAGCAGGGTTCATCTATCCTGTAGAAAACTTAGAGTGGGTGTCACCCGTAGTAGTGACGCCTAAAAAGAATGGTAAGTGGAGGGTCTACGTTGACTACAAACCACTAAATGCAGCGACAAAGAGAGATCACTTTCCTCTCCTTTATTGGATGAAATTTTGAATGAAGTGGCGGGTTTTGAATGCTACACCGTGCGTGATGGTTATTCCGGGTATTTTCAAATATGCATAGCCTTGGAAGATCAGCTAAAAACCACTTTCATTACGCTATGGGGTTGTTTTGCATTCAGAGTTATGCCATTTGGTCTCACAAATGCACCTGCCACATTCCAAAGATATGTCACATATGTCTTTCAACCGTTCTTTGGAACATCCATAAGAGTTTTCATTGATGATTTTTGTATATATAGCCTCTCGCATTTCACACTTAGAAAAGGTAACTGAGGGTTTGGCAAGGTTGCAAAGCCTAGGTGGGCAATTAAATGTGGACAAATGCCACATTGGGGAAGGTAAAGTCATTCTGTTAGGCCATGAAATTTCAGCAAAAGGTATCAGCGCCGATCCAAGTAAGGTGTCCGCACTCATAGCCCTACCTTCACCAACAACCACACGTCAACTGGTCTCCTTTTTACAAAAGGTGAGGTACTTGAGTAGATTCATACATCTACTATCACAACTTGTTCTACCACTGCAACAGCTCACTCAAAGATCAACTTTCACCTAGAATGAGGAGAGCGAACATCACTCCAACAAGGTAAAGGAGGTCTTAGCCACCCTACCAACTATCTCACCACCTAAGTGGGATGAAAATTCTATGTCACCTCAAGTGTGGTGAGATACTCCTTGGGCGCTGTGCTACTCCATAAGGATACAACAACATCTTTCATGAGGCCAATTTATTTTTCTCCAACCGAATGAATACAGCATAGAGAAAGGTTTCATCCATGTGGAACACCTAGTCCTAGCTCTTAGTTTTGCAACGTGACAAAGTTAAGGTCATATTTGTTGCCTAAGCAATTTGTGATTCTAACCATGGATGAGATGTTTTCCCTATGTTGTACATCACATGATGTTTCATCCAGGATTACTAAATGGCTAGTTTGTCTGCAATAATTTGTACACGGTATAGATTAAAATGTGGAATTTTATGATAATTACTTTTGTCACTCATGGTTTTGAGAAACCATGTATATTCAAAGAAGGCTAAGTATAGATTACACATTACAGGTGAGCAAGAAAATCCCATGGGAATGCCCTAGCTTTTCTTAAAGCACTATCCTCGGAAGAGGATGGTACAGTTATCAAGTACCGAAGATAAGTTTTATATCATGAAAGTGAAGGGGATGAGAAGATTGTGGTTTTTTAATCCATCTAGGTTTTCTGGAGAGCGATATGTAAAAGAAGCCATTAGTCCTAGCATTTTTGAAGGCTAGTTTAATCATCTGAGATAGAACATCTTTCAGTCCTAATTCACCTTCCAAAGCTATATTCTTATAGCACTGAGTAATATCAACTGTGAAAAGATGGAAAATTTGTTTAGGGAGGTTTAGTGTAACCTCAGTGGCATTTTTACCAATCAGAATGGGTTATAGTGAATTTGAAGAAAGTTAGAGCAGATTTTTTGCTTAGATGCATAGACATTCTCAAATTTTGAAAGAATCAAGTCAAGACAAAGGGTAATATCTTTGGTAAAAAAACAATTCAAGGCATCAGATATCCATCTAAACTTATGCTTATGTAACTTATAGGTGGGGAAAAGTACACGAAGTTTTGTATTTTTTATAGAATACCCTATACTTTCAAGATGTTTTGAAATATCATAGGTGACCTCATAAGGGGAAGTATTAAGTGGTGTGAATTCCTCCCCAAAAATCCTAGAGTGAGTTGCATTCCAAGCCAAGTTTGTGTATATAAGAGTGGGACAATTGGAACTTTTATCAAGTCCAACAATAAACTAGTTATGTGAAAGTTTTTGAAAATCGTCAGCTAGTTGTGGTGTGATCTAAGTGCTCTTAATAGACATCCACTAAAAAGCTATATGCGATATCTTTTGAAAGAAGCATTTTTCAACCAATTTAACCAAGTCCATTAGATTGTCTTCTCCAGTCGGAGAGTACCGACAAGGTCAGTTAAAAAGCTAAGTAAAGTTGTTAAAGCAAGATATGGGTTTTTAGGAAAAGTGGGTATGTGATTGAGTCCCTTAGCAAGGACTTTCTTTATTATGGTATTTTCGATGAGATCTAGATTACAAGTGCAGACATGTAAGCCATAAGTATCAAAATCTCTGCAGTATGGGATAAATGTATCACAAACACAATCAGGCATAGTGTTGTGTTGTAAGAAATCATTACTGTAGACCACATTTTTCATAGGTTGTAGGTTAAAAAGTTTCAGGTTTGGTGCATGCTGTGACTGTCCTACTCCCATTTTGGTTTCTTCCTTGAAACTCACACTTTTGGATCCCTTAGCCATATAGATATATGATCTCTCTAAAGAAGCATCAGACAGACTTTCCTCCCAGATCGTCTCCAAGGTAGGTACAGTCCCTTGATTTACACTACCCTTCATTGAAATATGGCTTGATTGGTCTCTAGTACTATGGTGGTTATTGCTTTACAGTTGTTGGGTTATTGCACAATTCAGTGCCAAATTGAATTTTGAAGACACCATTATGCTATCAGGGACTAGTGCTAACTCTGGTGCTAATCTGCGTCTTTTATGTTTCAAAAGGTCATGGATCACGATCCATGCACCCTAGGGTCACAATCACTTGATATTAGCACACAGGTTTGTCATAGTCTCTTGATACCTATTGAGTGATTTTTAGGTGGTTTGATTCCCCTTAGGTCTCTCAAAGGTCACTTTGTCAGTCTATTTTGTGGTTTTTGGTCTTGATTTACTTTATACTTGTTTGAGTCTCTTCTTGAAGTTTTTTGGTACCCTTGTTTTTGGAGAAGTTGTTTGTGTTGGTCTTTACTACAAGTGTGTAAGGTTACAATCCCAAAATCTAACATGGGGACATGGATTGTGATCCATGTTCCAACAGATCACAACCCCAAACTTGGTCAAATGGTTACTTGAAGTCTACGGAGTCTACTATCCACTTATTTTTGGATTTGAAAACCTTTCTCTTTGATCCATGTTCCTACACGTTTTGGCTTGAAACTTTCTAGATCAGCTCTCTTTAACTTGGTCAACCCCTTTACCCGCTCATTTTTGGGTTTGTATTTTCTTTTGAGCTCAAACCATCATATTTCTAGAATTTTAGATTTTATGATTCTTCATCCCTGATCCTTTTTGCTTAATTTGATGGTTATAGATGCTACCTAACCTACTCCTAATTGCAGAATTGAATCATATGACTAAACATCAACAAATCGTGCAAAGCTAGAAGAAAAATGCAATATGGAACAATACTTTCAAAGCATCATAGAATATGCAGAATGAAATGCTTTCGTATCTCGCTCAAAACTCCTAATACCTCTCAAGAGCACACCTAGCAAGTCCTCGACTTCTAGCCTCTACCAAGCGCTAAACCCTGTGTCTAGCTGCCCGACTACTAAAATGTAAATGTATTGGAAATCAAAATAAAAATCTTTAAGTAAAATGCTCTGACTAGGTCAGTCACCACCTGATCATCACTATCCACGACAACGGTGCCAATGTTAGCGGGTTGTCGATGGACGTCTACATCATAGCTTTCTGGAACTAACATAATTTCAATACTCAGGGAAGCAACTCTGACGGGGAGCGGAGACTCTTTGAGGGTGTCAACCTCAAGAAGTGAATCTACGAAACGGCAAGACCTCTAGCATCTGCAAAACTATCACTCTTTGATCTGGCAACCTGCTTATGTTCTGTGTCAGCGCACTCATCCATTGACACATTTTAGAACTTGAAAATAGTCCAAATTCTATGAAACTTTGGGAGGAGGTACACGACACTTAGGGGCACTAACCAACCAAGTTTTTTTGCAATCCAATGAGGTACCCAAATCACAATCCATCATGATCAAGGTCCTAGAAATTGCAACAAAACATACAAAAAGGTTTCCCTAGAGTCTAGAAACATTCTCCTATGCTTGGAAGGTCAAAAAATAGTCATTACCACACTCAAATCAGCAAGATTTAGCCTACTAATGCGTAGTTGTAAATCACAACAGACTCAACAATGAATACACTCAAATGAAAGAGAAATAAAGAAGGAACACATTGCAAGTTTTGGAATCAAAATGTGATTACAGAGCTTAATATATGAGATTACAAGGCGCATGAGAGTAGCCGCTCTCAGTCGTACCTAGGGCTCTCTTGGTGAGTGACCGACTTTACAAGGCTGAGACTCATTTATAAATTATACAACTCGGATGTAGCATAGACAAACTCAAGATGATCCAAATAAAATTAGAGACTCTCATATAATTACAAAGGCTTTTTAGAAAATAATAGATATCCAAATTTGGGCTAAAAATGAAGGGGGAACTTGACGGGGCCTGTCTGGTTGGTTTGGCTATTTTGTCTGGCTATTTGGCTGCCAACAATGTATTACATGGCATCAAGAGTCTAAACTTGGAGTTACACATGCATCAGGTTGAGATAGAGGAAGATTTGATAGACTCTGACCCACCTCTATGATACCCCATGGAGTTAAACAACTCCTATGGGAAAGTTCTATATAGCAGATTATTGCTTTTTGGGTATCCCATTGATAATGATTATAAGGCATGGCAAATTCATGAACGCCATGTCAATAATGGTGGTTTCTATTGCCCCAAGGAATGCAAGAGTGGAGCATACATGGCTAGAATAAGAATAACTATCAAGAGGGTGCATGAACTCATGACCATTTCTCCCTCTTGCACCAATAGAGCCCTCTGTTGCAAAGCCTCCTACTTCAACATCTTCACCTCCAGCTGCTACATGCATAGAGACACCAATGCATGTTTGGTTTTCATCGTTTACTTCATCTAGCAAGCTCTTCTTCTCCACAAAACCACTCTCATAGAGCTCAAAGATGGGGAATCATGGCATTGTATCAGCACAAGCCATGCAAGTAGTTCTCAATGAGAAAAACCAAGCCAGAGTAGACCTCAAGTAGGGATTAGCACCAAGGCAACCTCAACCTATTTCCACATATGTCTTTCAAGATAGAGAAAACCTCACGTAGGGATTAGCACTAAGGAAACCTCAACTAGTACTCTCATATCAATATATTGACAAGTATGTCTTTCAAGATAGAGGAAGGGAATTTTTGTAGAACTAGGGTATGATGGTCTTTGGGTTCTTCTCCATCATAGAACAAGTGGTGGACACCTTCGATGCTAATACAATTATATTTGTGGTTAATGATCGCAACCTCAAAATTAGTGTTTCTTCTATACCACATATATTTATATTGCCATTTGACCAAAAGATGCAGCCATGCAGTTTTGAGACCATTAGCATTTTTCTAAATGAAACGCCTCAAACTAGGAAGAAGAGAAAGATGGGAGGACAAGGCATTCCAGTGTCTACACTGGAACATAGGGTAGCATAAAAAATTTATATGGAGGCCATCAACCTCAAAAACTATATGACTTATGTTTCAAAAACAGCTTTTTAGTATCCTTCTCGCAAGGGACATAAACAATAGAATGCCTATCAATCTCAGTTCTTGCCAGGTAGTAAAATGCCACCCAAGCCAAGGAGGGCACTAGCACTCAGTTGCCTTCACTAAATTTCACCATTTGTTTGCACATAAACCTAAAATTCTCTATCAATTCCTATTGAAGCTATTCAACATTTGAAATTTTTGTGACTGACAATGGTCTCCTTGTACTGGAATTTCAATGGAATTCACTAATGATGCACTTAACTATAGATAAAAAATCCTCCACTATGAAAACGTAATAAATCTCAACTCTGAATTGGCATAAAGGAAAGATGGAAATGACTATTAATCCATGTATTGATGCACTTGATGTGATAGGAATGCTTGCATTTGGAAAGAGTTCAAAAGATATCATGGATGTCAAAGCGACAGAGGCACACAACACACTCAAGTCCTTTTTTGAACTCATGGTGAGTGAAAGAGAGAAAGTTAGAAGGATCTTAGTTATGGAACGATTGATGTTTGGGGGGGGGGAGGAGAGAGAGAGAGAGAGAGAGAGAGAGAGAGAGAGAGAGAGAGAGAGAGAGAGAGAGAGAGAGAGAGGAACCTTGTACAAATGTTGTTATATGAGATCCAAGTGCCATTAAGGAAGTTTGAGATCTCTTTTTTCCTTTTAATGTTTAGAGAGAGAGTGCTCTAAGCTAATGAGGGGATAACTTCCGTTATAGAATCTTCTGTTTGGAAATTGTATTTGTTTTTTGAATCTTCTCATGGTTCCTTTTCCCTCCCCTCTTTGTCCCACCTCCCTTCCCTCATCTTTCCTCCTCTTCCTACTTTCCTCTCTTCACCCCATCTACTATGCATCTTATTCTCCTTAAGAAATGGAGTACACTTGATCTAAATGCCCTAGCACATGCATTGAATCCATCACCACTTATGCCACATTAGATGAGCACAACCAATGGATCCAATATCTATAACCAAGGGTAGTTGGATTATAATGCAACAGATTAGGAGAAGAAAATCCTCGTCTAAGAAACCCATTCTTGTCATGCTAGAAAGGGAGAGTAAAATACTTTGAACTTATTGAGACAAGAAGACAGTGAAAGAGGTTTTAGTACAACATGTTTACATGCACAAGGAGCTTCATCCACAACCCAAAAGCTCAAATCTTCCTCTGCACAGAGCTAACTGTAAGTGTTTCTCACATGTTTGTGGTTCTCTTCTTGTTTGTTTCTTAGATGTACACATTAGATTATCTTTTGTACTTGATTGTTATAATTTTGCTTTGTGGTTCTCTACTACGTTTGTGGTTTTCTAAATGATTCTTATAATTTTGGTTGATGGTTCTCTCCTATGCTCATTACAGACCTATATCCCTTAAGCATAGAGGAATGGAAACAAGTGGTCATAGATATTTTAGATGTCTAGCATGGATCCATTGGTGAAGAGATTTACAAAGGGAGAACACATAGTTATGTGACAGAAAAGGGATTTTCTTTTATGATAATTTTTATATCTCACCAAGATCTATGAAGGATTCGGGCACTATCAACAAGGTTGCACTGCCTAGTTTTATAAGTGGAGAGTGGCCATTGCCAAGCTCAGTAATAAGTGAAATCTATAGGTGCAAGATCTTCTATGCAATTCAAAAATGTCAAAAGACCAACATTGCAAGCAAGTTGAGTAAAATTTCAATTTTTATTCCCATCATTTTCTTTGTGGATTTCTTTGCAAATGTTGATGTGAAAGTGTCTATAACAATGATGTCGGTTACGTACTTAAACAGTGAAGATGTGCTAGAATTTTTGGATGAGGGTTGGAGTTGAAAAAAAACTGAATGGGGTACTTTGCAAAGTGCAATCCGGATCCATTACCTGTAAATACATGATCCATGCCCAAAACTTCATTATTGCATTTTTTTTTTATAGTGGATGGCATCATGAGAGGGGGACTTTGTACCTTTAGACCAAAACATAGATGATTTCAATGATAAACCCATTGATGTATGGATGCACAATGAACACTTGGAAACATTGAAGATAAGAACCAAGTGCTCATTGTACCAAGTGAAGCATGAGTTACACAATGAAGATGAAAATTTACCTTCAACTTTTTCTTTTCAAAGCACACACACACACATCCTTGTTGAAGGATTGTTAGTCCCTTGTAATTCCTACTTGCTGTAGTTGTCTATATCGCCATCTAAGCTCTACCTTGAGAGCACATGGGTGGATGATGGAGTCACTTTGTAATAGTGTGCTAATCTAATTTTTTTGATTTGCCACTGATCTACTTTGCATTGTATCTCTCTCTACTCTCCTTGCTACTATATCCTTATTGTATTCCGCATTTCTTACAAATAATATTTTTTTAATGGAAATTTTTTTGTGTGACCTATTCTTACTTTTCCTAATTTTTAATATGGATTGCAGGTCTGGAGGAGAATTGAGAAGAAATTTTCATGCCAAGAAGTACCAAAATGGATAGTACATCTTCTTCCAAGCTAAAGCATATGCAAATTGTATCAAATTGGTATTTTGTACAAATGTTGGTTGTCTCTTCTTGTAGTAGACTGACATTTTGTACATTTCCATATCAATGACAAATGACATTTTGGTTTAGATGTCTTCATTTTATTTGATTTATTGTTCGGATGTCTTTTTTTTTTAATTTTTCATATCTTGTTTGATGTCAATGTCGTCAATATTGTATGCCTTCACAACACAATAAATAGGTCATCTTGGTTTACGTTTGTCACCCTTTCTCCTCTTCCTCTTCCTCTTCCTCTGAGCAACAGATCAAGAGTAATGGGTAAGGATTATGGATCCTCTTCCTCATTTCCTTTGAGCAAGAAGAAAAGGAGAATAGGGATAAAAATCCCATGAACAAGAAAAGAGAAAGGAGGAGGAGAGGGAAGAGGTGGAAGACCCTGAGCCAATTTTCATTATCTCAACTTACTTGAAATAACTCACACCATGGTTGGCAGATTTCTTAGGCCCTTCTAGGGTAGGGGTTGGAGGATGGCATGGATTATGGATTGGGCCTTGACATGTTTCTATCAACACAATTGGACTATGAAAAACATGTAGAGACAATTGCAAGGGCTACCACAATTGCAACAAAAGTTGAAGGATTGTATTGGGAGCTACACAAGAGATGGATCTAATGAAAGTTTTAAAACTTACGTCATACTCTCAAGGAGAGAATTTTTAATGTTTTCTCTCTCCAAAACAATATGAGTATGTAATTTTGTCTCTTTACAAAATTCTCTCAAGTAGAGAGTATGTAATGTTCTCAAGTAGAGTATGTCAAGAAGGTTTCTACTTCACAAAATTCTATTTACAGAAAATTGCTTTGCTATTTATAGAATTTTGCTTCACAAGATACTTTTAGGGGTTCTCAAAGTCCTAGGACTCTTTGTTGTGCTAGCTTCCTATGTTTTCCTTGGGATCTTCCTCGGTGTTTTGGGCTCTTCTTCTTTCTTCTTGACCTCCTTAGGCTCTGTCTCCTTGGCTGTCTTTCTCTATTTCTCTTCCTCCTTGGACTTTTGTTCTTGTAATGTCTACTTATTTTGCTCCTCCTTGGCATGTGTTTGTGCTATATCTAATCAACTTTTCCCTTACCCACAAAACATGGTTGTCAGTGTAGCCATTCCTATGGATCTAGTTAAGAAAGTTTAGTGTGTTAGCTTACCCTCATAGAAATAGGTTACCCTATTTATATGGTCAAATTCTTACCCCAATAGTCTTTTTTGGATTGCAATAGGTGTAGTCAACCACTACCTTTACATTTGTTATCACTCTTCATCCATGTGATCATGAGAAATCCTCCTCCTACAATGGTGGATAAATAAACAAAAGGGGCAATATAACTACACAATTTTAAACTCAAATTACTTACAACCTTAGAGTATCGTACCTTCACATTCAAGATTTTCATGTCATCCGTGAGCTTTGTGATAGGAGGACATTGCTCAATCGCCTCTATCAGCCTTGAGGCATCCCTATTTCGAAATATCCAAAGCATTGTTACAAAATAACTGAAAGTGGGAGCACTGGTTAGAGTATTGGATAGTTACACTTACAACCTAGACATTCCATGGTAGCCCTAAAGAGAGTCCAATATGAAACATGTTTTATGAGTGATATCAATTTCTATAAGACTCTAGTGAGAGCTATGTCAAGACCATTGGACATTGTCAAAAGCCTCCAAGATGAAACTTTGAAAATGACCTAGGGTTATAGTAGAACATGCCTCTCATGGTAGGGGGAGGTAAGGAGTTCACAAGTTTCAATATCTATAATGGATAGCTAGTTCCTTATGTAAAAATCAGTCCTCAAATAGCGAGAGATGGTTGGGTCAACAATGTCTACTTTCTGTTGAACATCTAACTTATAGTCATGCATCAATAATCTACAAAGAAATTCAAAGAACACTTATTATATATGAACAATGTACAAAAAACATATAGAATGGTGATGGTTAGGCAAACCTCAAGGATGCAATAATGATACGGTCATTGATCTCTCTTTTCAAATCTTTGAGGATGTCAACACACTAAGCATCCATGTCAATATAATTTTTTCTTTGAAGAAGGTCATCCTCTAAGAAAGCAGCCACTAAGAAGCCTATGGAATTGACACTTGACAACAATGAAGGGAGTTGTGCTTCAACTCAGGGTGCTTCAATATCCCTGAGTTCCTTTGTTTCCATCTCCTCCCTGTCAGCTTTGGGCTCTTTCCCTTCTTCCAAAACATCATCCTCCTCTATTATCTCCTCAATCAAAATTTCAGGCTCTTTTGCCTTTCTTGATGTGGGTATGTTGAGAATGTTGAAGGTTTTCTTATCTTGCTGAGGTATTGATTTACAAATTTTACTAAATTTGTATCTTAATCTGCTTAAGACAATCATATCCTTGTCCATAACTATGACCTGTGAGAGTGGGATGCACATATGTATCTTGGAAGAGCTTAATTGAAAAGTCTTCAGCAGCCTCTTGCATACATGCCAAGGCACCTCTTCTCCATCTCATATCAATCTTAAACTACTCTGCTATTTTCCTACGAAGAATTTGAAAAGGAAGCCTTGGAATTGCAATTATCAAATCCTTTTGTGCTCTGTTTATCTTTCTCAAGCATCTCACATTTTGAGAGAATCTCATTTTCTTTACAAGTGGGAGTTTTATACCAACTCCCTTTTTGGTTGGTTGCTTGGAGGATCCAACTACCTTATCTCTCTTTGAGCTCTCACCTTTGTCCATCTATGAGCTCTCACCTTTCTCCCCCTTTGAGCTCTCACCTTTGTCTATTGGTTTGAAATTTTCTGGTGTTGCTTTGCCTAGAAATCTCTTGGTTTGACATTTTCTCTAGGAACCTTCCTTGCAGTTTTTTGGTCCTTGCCATATCTATAGATTAGACCTAAAAAAGGAAAATATATAGCCATGGAGTCACACTATCTTAGACCTCTTCATTAACTTCAGAAGGATGCAATCTAGAAATGTTGCACCAAAAATAAAGGCTGTGTCCTCCTTGGGGGTTCACCATTCAGTACCCCCTATATAACGTGTGTTCACGGGCTATTAAAAAAAACCCTCTTTTTAACATGTCTGAATGAATCAAATGACTCCTTATTTTAGAAGTTTTTTCCAAATTTGAATATAGAAACCCCTTATTTTAATGTATCTCTGTTAAATTGCCTAAATTTTTGCATTTTAAAATCCCCCCTTTTGAACTCACATTATACATTAACATGCTTACATAGTGCACCCCCCAAGGTGTCCTCCCTATGCAAAAATAGTTTAACCAGATGCATGTCCGTGGAGCCATGTCTGACTACTCCATTATTGCATAGGGGGGACACCACCAAGAAAAGTTATGAAAACAACTTTGTGTCGTCTCTACGCAAAACGAAGTGTAGTCAGTCTCGCCGAATACACTATTTTTGCATTGACAAGACAGATTCAAGGAAAAATCATAAAAGTATTTTTAATAAATTATTGCTCAAGAAAAACTTATAAAAGTATCTCTCATAAACTCTTGTGTCTCTCTACGCAAAATTAAGCTTGTTGGATGCATGACTGATTACGCTATTTTGTGTAGAGAGCACACAAACATGAAAAATATTAAAAGGACTATTATGTCGTCCCTACGCAAAAATAGTATAGTCGGACATGTGTATGGCTACACTATTTTTTCATAGCGATGACATAGCTTAACAAAAACTCTGTGTGACAAATTTTGCAAAGAAAGCATTGATGTTGTGAAAGATTACCTTACAATGATCATCCAAATATTCGAGAAGAGAAAACAAAGAAAAGAATAGAGAAAACAAGAAGGTTAGGCTGAAATGGACTTTGTGGAGCAATAGAAGAAGGCTTGATGTAAGTTGACTTTGAATTGACCTTGTGGAGCAATGTGGAGAGAAGAATGGAGCTAATTGAAAAAAAAATAGCCAAATAAGGATCGATGGCGAGCACCTCTTTATATAGGAGTGCACAATTACCTGGGTAAAATTTGAATTTACACAATTTATGATGCATGGATTTAATTGTTGTGCATCTGTCTCAAGGTGCATGATTGAAATACTATTTATAGCTATCAAATTTGCTATACATAGCATTGTTGATCCTTCCGTCCTATTTTGGTTAAAAAAAATCATAGAATCCAAAGTTGAAGAGAGCTCAAAATGTTATTACGAAAACAAAAAGGTACATATTCTATTGGAATTTTTTTATAACATTTTTTGTCATTGTGTATGTCGTCTCTTTGCAAAAATAGAGCAACCAAAAATGCATCCGGATGCTCTATTTTTGCATTACAAGGACATAAATCAATGAGCAAAAAAATGAGGCCTCATATGTCGTCCTTATGAAAAATTAGAGCAGCCAGACATGCATTCAGATGCTCTATTTTTGCATTGCAAGGACACAAGACATAGAGCCAACAAAACTTCAAACTTATTGACACTCTTCTTTGATTGTGTTTCCCTCATGGAAAAATAGAACACCGGACATACATTTGGGTGCTCTTTTTTTGCGTAGAGACGACACTAATGTGAATAGGCAAAGAAATCACTAATATTTCATGTTTATTTTGCCCTTATGCAAAAATAGAACACCCGGACCTACATTTGGATGCTCTTTTTTTGCATAGGAACAACATATGACCAAGTTCAGTGAAGAGTCAACATGTTCAAATTCATGTTTAATCTTTCTTTGGATGTGTCACCCTTATGCAAAAATAGGACATCTAGACCTACGTCTAGATGCTCTTTTTTGACATAGGGATGACATATATAACCAAGTTTATTGAAGAGTAACATGAAGAGTCAACCATTTCTTTGGTTGTGTTGCCCTTATATGCAAATATAGAACACCATGTCTGGATGCTCTTTTTTTGCATAGGGGCAAAATATGACCAAGTTTATTAAAGAGTCAACATGTTAAAACTTTCTTCCAAGTTTATGACATTTTAAGGTGTTTTTGCTCTTAATCTACATGTCCATCTTTCTTCCAAGTGTATGACATTTTAACGTATTTTTTGTTTTTCTTTTGCTGAAAAGGTGACTAAGAAGAGTTTGGAGGGTGTTGATTTTGAAGAGGTTGAGGAGACAAGTGATGACAGGTTGATGGACTATACCAAGTGAAGCAGCTATCTAAGTTTGCCTATGTGAGAGAAATATTTAAGGTTCCCTTTGATCTTGAGAGTTTTTTGGAAGGATTTAGCAATGAAACTCTAGATTATCAAAATGTTTTTGCTGACCTTATGAGGGATCACAAGCTTGACAAATCTATAAACTTTAATGATATTTTTAGAGTAGGAAATTTAACAACAAGTACAGACCCCAAGAAGTTGTCATACTCCAAGATGATTGGAAGAAGTTCCATAGCCCCTGTGAGTTGCATGGAAGGCACGGTTGTAAGCTTTTGATTGAAGATATTGCATTTTTGCTCTTTTTGAATCTTATTCCAATAGAAGAAGGAGAGTTCAAATCTTTGCAAAACATAGGAGCTATGAATGTCCAAAATGTGGAGGAAACACCTGAGGATTTAAGAGAGTAAATGGAAAGGCTTCAAAGCAAAGAGACCTTGGATATTGTAGAGTTCAAGTCAAGGAACATCATCAAAGGAGCCCATCCATATCCCATAGGAAGACTTGATCCCTTGTTGTGCACAACAACCATGCCCACCTACAAGATGAAAAATAAGGATTTAGGATATACAAAACCTGTTTGATCTATACAAGAGGACTACGGTCTTGCTATTTTAGTGGAGTAGGTAGAGCATGATAGAGGCTTTGTGGACTACAATACACCATTCCCATTATCATTGCTTAATACAAAATTTGAAAAGTTTATTGAACAATCTCATGCTAGAGAGCATGTACTAAAAGTTATTGACAGCTATATGAAGAGCAAGGACTTTCCATAGATGAGGAGTTCCAGCAAATTCAAAAAAGATTGAAGATTGAACACATGGGCAAGATTTTCCATTGAACTTTGAAAACAGGACCTTTTGAAGATGATGAAAATCCTAAGGTAAAATGGTAAAATATAATTTTTGCAAGCATATTATTTAGGCCATTGAAACTTCAATTCTGTTAACTGATTTGAGGGGTTTCTTTGCATAGATTGATATTGTAGATCCTGACAAGTTTCTAGGGAGAAGAAAGGGCTCCAGGACTTTGTATCTAAAGAGGAATCAGATTTTTGGCCATTAAACTGGGAATCTCAACAAGGAGACAATAGCTATCTACCACAAGAAGCTTTCCCAACCACCCACTCTCCCCATACTTGAACTAGTGGCTCTGTCAAAGGTGGTAGGTTCACATCCAATAAGAGAAGTGGACAAAATCACATTTCTTGAGAATCAAGAAGCCATTAGAGTTTTTGGACTTGCTTCAAGATTTATGAGCTCAAGAAGTGCATACTTTGGCACCATTGTCAATTAATTCCTTGCCTCTTCTGGTGACATAGGCAAACAAATGCAGGGGTACAAGAAGCAGGAGTACTTGAAGTGCAGGGGGGAAAATGAAAATCCTTATGTTGGCTCAAGAAGCTAGAACTAGTCCTTGT
Organism: Adiantum capillus-veneris; assembly: GCF_014529385.1. Taxonomy (NCBI): domain Eukaryota; kingdom Viridiplantae; phylum Streptophyta; class Polypodiopsida; order Polypodiales; family Pteridaceae; genus Adiantum; species Adiantum capillus-veneris. Next base: position 119,809,930 of record NC_140949.1, on the reverse strand, counting down.
ATTATCCCCCACTTGCTTCCTTGACTCTCTCTGGTGGAAAGACATTGTAAAAACCTTTCACTTACAAATGATGTATAGTATGCATCCTTCCTTTTTTGTATACTTCTCTATGTAGCTGTGGAAATATTAGAACTGTCTAATAAATTTAGTCTCTTGCAATCTTGTTCTATGCCACAATTGTCTATAAAACCACTGGAATACTTCAAGAAAGCTATTATATTTTTGAGTTCCTCCACCATGTCTAGTGTGTTTGAAAAACTTGGTTCTTGCCTGACAGTGGAACTTCTACATACCATGAGTAGACTATTTTGACAAGCTACCATATGTCTTTACAAACCAAGGAGTGTGATTGTAGATAATGTGATGCACAAAAAAACGATAATTTCTTTAACAACTTATGAAAGTATTGAAACAAATTAGTAGAATCAAAACTCATAAGTACTACCATATTGTAGTGTGTGAAGTGCTCTGAGCTCCAAGCACTTGTCATAGCTTTCTTGACTCTATTCAACTCTTTCTTAAATTTGGAGAGGTTTTTTTTCCCAATGACTTTTATTACAGTAAGAAAAGACTGCATCCAAAGCTTCCCACACTTTTGACTTCTCATTTCTTGCTCTCCCATCAACTTCATGGTTCTTCACAGCATTGTGTAGAACCTTCCATTTGTTGTATTCAACTTTAGATGAACCCCTACCCAAATTTCATGAAATCCTAAGAATTCTCTAGCCTTCATCCCACCAATAGAATCTTTCCTAGGGACATTATTTCCACCAGATGACCTCTTGGGGTCTAACTCAATCACAACATTCCCCCCATGAAGTCTAATATCAAAAAAGTATCTTCTCAATACTTTTTATGGTAGTTTTTTTGGCTGATAAAGGTTGTAGTTTCCATACAAACCCTATGTAGAGGTGCACAATCTTCTCAATGATTCTACAAAGTGCATGTAGCGTGCAAAGGTGGACATTTGAAAGAGGAATACCTAAAACAACTTGAAAGCTTGGATCTTTAGAGTTTCTATCTGAGGCTTTGCTCCAGTTATCTGGGTTCAACTCCTTTGTACACCCATGCAATAGATATAAGGGCTTTTGGAGCTAGCACCCCTTGACACATTGTACATACACTTTAGTGTATTTAGGTCCCCCCCATGTGCCATTTCACCTTGTACCAAATACCTCAAAATCTAGCTCCTCCCTAGCCTGTTGAACTTTGATAATAGCAAGGATACTAGTGTGGTGGAATACCTAGTTCACACATTGAAATCTTCACTATCAACCTCCAAAGCACCCAGCCACAAAAGTTTCTTCTCTAACTGCACCCTAAAGGTTATAGGGTTTTTTCCCCCTGTGGTATGAAGAGCTATATTCATGAGGGTTATTGATACTCTCTCAAGATTTCTATCCTTTACAATATCACTCTTATTTAATTTGATGAAAAAAAAGGCTTGCCCAATCACCTCAATATGTTAAAGATCATAGAATTTTATCATTTCCCTTCACAAAGTTCTCAAGTCAAAGAACGAATTGGTGAAAGAGTTAAACTTGAGGTCTTTATTCTTACCAAGATATATGTCATTGATGTGGAAAGGCTCCATGACCTTGGAATTAAATCTGAGCTTGGCATGTTGAACAATTGATGGCTTTGGAAGCAAGGACCCCTACACTCTTGACTGCTTCAGGTTTCTATTGACGAGCTTGAACATTTGTCCAAAGTTCCTTGAGCTGCATCTTTGTCCAAAGTAGAACTTTTCAAAAATCCATTGATGCATTTCTTCCTAGAGACCTTAAATCTTCTTTCATTCATTCAATATGTTGTAAGCAACAACAAGTGAAATCACTTCACAAAATTATTTTGATGCACCTCTCATGTTTCCTTATGAACAGTCTAGCTAGACTGAGGGCCTGAGGTAAACACAAAAAAAGACTATAACCAAAGATATCAACTTGAAAAATAGATATCAATTTGAAAAGAAGAAAAACAATTTTACCTCACTGCTTGGATTTTTTTGTTGCAACCTCTAGCTCCTCGCTTGAGACTCTTTATATTCTTTAACTTCCTTTGTATTTGTCTAACCCCAAGCTCTGTCTTCTTTCTTTCAACTATATTCATAAACGATTTGGGGGTTCTTTACCTTCTCCTTGCTTTCTTGAGGCTCATGATTAAGAGAATCCTTCAATTGTAGTAGCAAATGGTTTTCCAACTTAAGAATGTCCCTCTCTGTTGCAAGGTTTTTCATATATCCTAATAGCCCTTCCATACCATCTCCTACAAATCTCAACAATGAAGAGCAATTGAAGAATGGTGGGGTGTATTTGGTGATGGGGTCTATGGGATACAATCTACCACCTGGTCCATAGCTCAATGTGCTTCTTTTGTTCTAATCTCAATGCTTCTAATGCAGAAGAGGGGTTTCACAAAGCCCATTTCTTTTTTGGAGAGGGGAATATTCATCTTCCAAATCAAATGGAGATGATAGATACCTCCTTTAGCAGGATACATGGAGATGATGTGGGGAAGATGATGGTTTGGATATGGTGCAAAGGAAGATGGAGAGAAAGGACAGAATGAGCAGAGGGAAATTTGAAATTTGGACCAAAAGAGAAAAATTGTGCATTGGGAGGGAGAATTATTGGAAAAGGGACATATTTTCAAGAGATTTGGAAGCGGCACTACATGTAGTGCCTTGAAAAGTAACATCTCGTCCACCCAATAAAAATATAAAGTATTCCCCCCAATTTTGGGTTTTGAAATTTCTTGTTCATTTTTTCCAAAAATAAAAAGTATTTTATTTCTCTACCATTTCTTACAGGGTGAATTTGAGTCTGAAAAGTTTCACTAATGCTCCCATATCAACCACAAACATGGCCTCTTCATCAAAGGACAAAGCTATGTTCTTGCCAAACTCAGCATACCTCTTGATTCCTTACACCCCTTACACTCACCTTTGGTAGGCCAGCATTTGTAAATTGCTACAAATATTCTCCCTCCTTGATGCAAAATAATTTCTTTTCCTCCTCTCTTTCATCCTGCTTTCTACACTTGAAATTAGTATTCCTCAAATTAAACAACCAAGATTCCATCTCCCATGACATTGATAGATGTGATAGAATATGTCTTGACATTTTGAGCTTGACAGTCTTACTGGTACATCCCTGCTACTATAGGAGCTTGATGATGCCAACACCTTCTCCTTGAGGCTGACAACCAACATAGAAAATTTGTCTTTCTTTCTTGAGCTGGAGGGATGTGAGGACATGTTTGCACCGGAGAGCTGAGGTGCTTGCTAAAGACTGTTGGCATCTAACTCTTGATCTATCAATGCTTGTGTCTTGTTTTCAAACTTGGTTGATGGAGACCATGCTTTTTTTGAGAATGCCCAGTCCTTACATTTATCATATTGCCAACATTGTTACTTTCACGTGCTCCTTGTCTTCCCACATGGAGTTGAAAGCGTAGAAAGAGTCCCCCACCTGATGGTAGAAAGTAGCTCCACGAAGGTTTAGAAAGAGCATCTTTGGGGATGATGTAATGCCCAAAGCATTTAGTGAACTCATGTTGATTGAGAGGTATTTTCCCATACTTCAATTATAAGATCATTTTCTTCCTTGTGTTGTTTTTGGGATCATCGACAATCAGTTGCATTCTTGAGCACAAAAACCTAAAATTCTCTATCAATTATTATTATTTATCATTTGAATTAAGCCTAATTGATCATGGGCTCCTTGCACTGAAATTTCAACTTCTTCATCAAGGTTGTGCTTGACTATAGATGAAGAATCATCCACAATGAAAACATCATCAGTCTAAACTCTATTTCAGCATAAAGGGTAGGTGGAGTGTCTACTAAGCCATGTATTGATGCACTTACGGTAAAAGACATGTTTGCATTTGTAAAGAAGTCGAAGGGTGGGTGTGAAAGCGAGAGAGGAAGACATCACGCTCAGGTCCTTTGTTGAGCCCAACAAAAAGATGGGAAGATTTAGTGATGACACAAATGATACCAAAATTACATCCGTGGATGAGGAGAGGAGGAGGATGGGGGAGTGGCACCGATGGAAAGATTGGTTTGATCATAGTAGATGCCGAGGCCATGCCACTTACAATGCTTTTCATAAACGAGAGGGAGAAAGATGAGGGAGAACATGCAATGCCTTTGGGTGGGCCAAAGAAGCAGCCATGAAAGACATGGGAGTCACACACACACACACACACACACACATACACATAGGACCTTTTAAAGAAGTATTAACATCGGCTCCAAAATCTCACATATAATCTAAAAATGTGGCCACTTTATTAGAGGACAAAGATGTGTTCGTAGGGCAACATTTGCAAACTACTATTGGGGTTCTCCCTTCACAATGTAAAAGCTTTCCATATAGCTCGGGGGGATCACTATGTATAAATTGTGTATATTATGTGCTTTCAAGGACTATTTATAAAATTCCTTATTTGTGAGTTTTTGACAAATAGAATACACCCTTTTCCTATTCAATCTATAAAGTTGTTTTCCCAATTCCATTTTGTGGCACCATTATGTATGTGAAAATGTGAGAATAAATAAAATTTAATAACCCCTTCTACTGCAATCACTTGATTATCATGTGACCCCCCGCCCCCTTCCCCCTTGAGCCGTAGAGAGCTTGCTTGACTTTCCAAGATGGATTGCTTTTCCTCCCCTCTTCCATCTTGCTTGACACATTTAAAATCATCCACACTCAAATTTTGTGTCCCTCACGTTCAACAACGCCTTCCATGATTCTCATACGTGTGACAAGAACATGTCCTGATTTTTTAGCTTGACAATCTTGTCAGTACATCCATGTTTCTTGAGCTTGATGATGTCGGCACCTCCTTCTTTGAGGCTGACATGCTCAATCAAAAATGGGATTTATTATCCTTCCCCTCTTACATCTTGTTTGTTGCACTTGGCAACCTCTACAACCTCAAACACCTTGTTGCACGAATACATCAACCCAAATTTTACCTTTGGTGATCGTGATAGGTGTGACATGAATCTATCTTGAATTTTCAAGCTTGATAGTCTTGCCAAAACATTTATGTTGATTGAATGATTTAAGACATAGGGACCTCTTTCCTTGAGACTAGCAACCAAGATATAAAATAATTATATCTTCTTCAGCTAGAAGGATGTGAGGGCAGTTCCATGCCATAGAGAGCTTGCCTTTCCAATATGGATTTCTTTTCCTCCCCTCTTCCATCTTGCTTGACACATTTAGAAGCATCCACATTCAAATTTTGTGTCCCTCACATTCAACAATGCCTTCCATGATGCTCATAGGTGTGACAAGAACATGTCCTTATTTTTTGAGACTGACAATCTTGTCAGTACATCCATGTTGCTTGAGCTTGATGATGTCAGTGCCTCCTTCTTTGAGGTTGACGTACTCAATCAAAAATGGATTAATTTTTGTTCCCCTTTTACATCTTGTGTGAGATCTTCGTTGCAGATGAGTATAGCTGAGACCTACAAGAATCTTTCCAAAAGATTAAGGATGTTATCTCTATCTCACAGCAAAGGCAAAAGGCTGCTCTGCTGACAAGCACAGAAGAGCCCAAGCCTTTAAAGAAAATGATTGGGTCTTATTAAAATTTCCCAAGGCTCGATTAAGGCACAAGATGGGCAAGAATCCTACATGACACCAAAAGTACTATGCTAAGTTAGCAAAAAGGTACTATGGTTCCTTCCAGATTCTTAGACCAATCAATGACATGACCTATCAACTCAAGTTGCCCAGCCATTGGCTCATACACAATGCTTTTCATGTGAGCCTATTAAAGCCTTACAAAGGAGAGCCAAAATTCAAAGGTTGTGTCCAAAGGTCAAACATTAGGGAAATTGGATGCTTTGTGTGTGTCCTAAAAGTCTTCATGCATCCCTACATAGGAGGGGGCGAGCCCTAGTTGTAGGAGATGAGAGAGAAACTCACTCACACACACACACACACACACACACATACAAGCTCCCTTTACACAAAGGGACTAAGGGACACATGTCAGCTCCCTAGCCCAGATGCCCACAAGGTGTACTCAAATCCTATTGGATGACCTTGGAGGTGGACCAATGAGAATTAGGCTAGAGTAAATCTAGTTTAATCAATTTAAAAACACTTAATAAAAAGAACCTAAAAGAATTAAGCTCTCTAGAAGACTATTGGGCAGTCTCCCAAGGGGTCCAATGAGCATTCAGCAGCCCAATGGCCTGCCTGATTCCTATTGGCTAGGAGGCAAAGGGGTCCTATGAGAGTTTAGTTGCATTTATGAATTACCTAAAGCTCTCACAAAAGGGGAAAGGGGGACACATGTCAAAAGGCTATCACTTATACTGCTTAATTTCCATTGGTTGAGGCTGAGAAGGTCCAATAGGATGTGAGCATGAGCAAACAGCAAGAGGGGGGCTGATTTTTCAAAGGCATTATTGACTTACACACTCACACAATCTATGTGTGAAGCAAGAAGACTCTCTCTCTCCTTCTCAAGCTTTAGTGGAAAGCTTACCACCTATTCCAAGCTTGTGAGAAGGGAGGCCTACACCAAAAACTCTTGGCTTTGTGATGCAAATCCAACCGAGATCCAAGCTTCTATGCATGCTCATCTCCTCTACCATGATAATTACTAAGCTAAGCTATGCTAATATGAGTGATTATGTGAGGAGATGTACATCTTTCTCGTAAGAATACTCCTTCTTCCTATCAATCTACTCTCATACCCCGCTAGCGCTCACCATCTTCGAAGGTGTGTGAGACCTTGGGTCTGAGACCGTGAGAGAATTGATGTTGTTTTTAATAAGTGTTGTGCTTAGTGCTTGAAGTTTTTATCTTCATAGCCCTAGCTAGAATTGAAGGAACACAAAGAATTGTATTGTAAAATGTCTCTCTTGATGGGAGAAACCATAATACAAAGCCTTTTGGAGGGGGGACCGGCTCCATGCAAATCCGATCCTCAACTATTGTCAATTGCTTAATTTCTCTCTCTTTTGAAGTATTGTTCATGCTATCTAACTAGGTGTTATACTTTTTGTTCCTCTCTCCACCCAAGCACTCTTGTTATTCTCCTTAGGAATCTATTCTCATGAAATGTTCACTATGTTCATGCTATTTTCCGCTACACACAAGTTGCTAGGCCATTAAATGTTACATGACTGTCCAGACAAGAGGTAGCAAAACAATTATGCAACTACTAGCAGGCATGCAGATGAGCCCGAGAGGCTATTTGTGATGCAGCACATGCTGAATACTATGTCTGCAAATGTGGAAAAATCTAGTGATAATGTGTGGTGCATCTAATTACATGACCAGCCATGGTGAATGATTTACTTGGTTATGTAGAAACTAGGGGATGATACTTCACATCCTATTATGCATACATGACATGTACCATTGTCTATGACAGATGGTAAAGTGAAGTACCTAGCTGATGTACTACATGTAGCCAACATTACAAAGAACCTGGTTTTTGTTGGGAAAATGGTTGAGCAGGGTTTACAAGTCAGCTTTAACTCCGATGGTCTCTTTGACGAAGAGCATAAGAAGGATGGAAGGCTGGTTCCACAAGGAAAGAAAGTGGGCCGAATGTTTACTTTGGATGTAAATGTGCTCAAGGTGAATGCTTCCATGTTTGCACGAGGTGAAGATGTTGTTCTACATATAGAGATTTGTCACAAACATATTGATCATGTAAATTTGTAGAGGCTAAAAATGATGCAAAAGAAAGAGATGGTTACATGTTTACCTACGTTTTGAGTTGCTGAAATGCAGAAAGTATGTGAAGCTTGTCAATTTGGAAAGGAGGCAAAAACATTCTTTCCTCATCATAAGCATGTAAGAAGGAATGCATTGTATTTAGTGCATACAGATGTATGGGTTCCGGCAAAGACTCCATCTATGGGTGGATGTAGATACTATGTGAGTTTCATTGACGACCATACAAGGAAGGTATGGGTCTATTTCATGAAGCAGAAAAGTGAGGTGTTTATCCATTTATAGAATTTCAATGTTGTGGTTGAAAAAAAGACTAGGAAACATATAAAGTGCTTGAGGTCAGATGGAGAGGGAGAATACTTCTATAATAAATTAATGGTTTTTTGGAAAAGCATGGAATTCAAATGCAATTTTCATGGAGGTATAATCTGCAACAAAATGGTGTTTTTGAATGAACGAACAGGCACATTGCAGAAGTGGCTAGAGCATTGATGAATGAGAAGAACGTGCCTCATTGTTATTGGGTTGAAACTGTTTGCTACAGGTGTCTACATTATGAAAAGGACCCCTATTGCTGCAGTACATGATATGACACCTGAAGAAAAGTTCAATGGTGAAAAACCAAACGTATTAGATTTTAAAGTGTTGGATATATTGCTTAGGTGCATGTTCCCGATGAGCTAAGAACTAAGCTTGATCCAAAAGCTGAAAAATGTGTCTTCATTGGATATTCCCTTTAAAAAATAGGATACAAGTGTTGCACTCTTGTCATGGTGGTGTAGCCAAAGTCGGTCGACCATAGAAGATGGCACCACCAGGAGTGTATAGGCTATTAGAAGCATGGCAAAGAGTAGGAGCAACTACAAAGATCTTGCATAGAGATAGGTAGCAGCGGATATGTATGGCTGAAGTGGTTTATAGGCCAAGAAGGGCCACAAAAATGGCTAATTTGTGTGGCAGGTGAAAGAGATTCAAGGTGCAATATTTTTGCATGGAAATAGAGAGCTTGAGTTGCTAAAGGAGCAGGTCCAGATGGCTCATCAACAAGCAGAGCTACAGAGCCCAAGATATTTGAGCTTGAAGGTGCAGTGCATTTCCGATCTAAGGTGAGCACGGCAGGTCGTTCCAGGTAGTCCAAGCCAGTTTCAATGGATGGATGCGTAGAGCTTAATTTGTGGAGCCAATTGGTCTTTTCAGATAAGCACTCTGAGTCACAGATATCAAGATACGAGGCTTTGAAGTTTTGACGGGGGCCAAGTATGTGTCGATCAGGTCGCCTTGGTATGCGTGCCATTTGGAGTATTCAGATGCTTGCCATGTTTGTTTGTGCTATTTACGGCAAGGGAAGGCCATAGGAAGTCATGGCTCATAAAACGGAGCCCGAACCAAGGAGATATTGCAGATTGAAGTCGGCGTTCGTCCCCGACGTCATGGTGTCAGTTTGATTTTGGCAATTTGGACAGCCTCGAGAAGAGGGCCAAAGAAATTTAGAAGTGCAGCAAAGGTTGGGCAATTTAGGGTTGGCGACAAGGACTATTTGCCGAGCTTTACGACTCAGAGATCAAGTCCATAGACCAAGAACAGGAGCCTCGCCAAGGAGAGCCCAAAAGTTGGCGAATTTGGAGGTTTTTTTGAGGGTTTTTAATGAAAAATGGGGGCCTTGGAGGGCAATCACCAATGGCATTCCACGTGGCTCATCAAAAACCCATAAGTGGGTGCATGAAGCTAAGAAACATGGTATATGTAGCGGGCCGCGAGCCTTATGTGGTGTGCAATGGGGAGAGAGAGCTCCTTTTAGCATGGATATGGCAGGGGGCCACTTGGCGCTACTGTGGTGCAGCGAGGGACACGAGGCAAAAGTTGTGGTGAAGCCGATGGCGGTGGCTAGCAGATGGTGATGGTTGTCAATGTTGGGCAACAGCTCGCAGGGCTGATGACATGGGACTCGGCAAGGGCAAGGTCTGGTAGCCTCATAAGGCCCCATCTTTTGAAGTTAAGAGCAAGGGAGTTCCACTCCACTAGCGACATCGCTAGTGGTAGAATGAGGGCATGTGTGAGAGAGTTCATACGGGCACATGAGAGGGATAAGGCAAGACCATGGCCATCAGGCAGTTAAAAAAAGTTCGAAAGGAGAGAGCAAGTGGAGAAAAAGTAAGCAAGGGAGAATGGAAACCTGCCGAGGTGTCCACCATGCAAGGCAATATCGAAATTGAGGTGCCAAATGTGTGTAGTTCATGGAAAATGATAAAAGAGGGCTCTAATGGCCTACACGAGCCAATAAAAACCCAATTTTTTGTTTTCTTAAGCTTTGATCACTCCTATAAAAGGAGATGCACACGAATTTCTAGGGGCTTTTTGGTCGAGGCGGCTAGTGGAGCTATTGTATGTTGCTGAGGACTGTGCCGGCGTGAAGTCCATTGTCAATGGTTGCGTTAATGCTAGTAAATCCATCATTGCCATCTTTTGGCATCAATTCCCCCTTCCCTCTTCTCTTCTCTGCTAGTAAATCCATCATCTCCATCTTTTGGCATCAATTCCCCCTTCCCTCTTCTCTTCTCTGCTTGTGTGAGTGTGTTTTTGGGCGTGTGTCGGTGTGTGTGCCCCCTCGAGGTATGTTGTGCAAAGTGAGATAGAGAGAGTCTATGTGTGTGTGGACGACTATGAGTTAAGCACAGTGAGACGATTGGGCTGGTTCGGTGTGTTGCTACGCAGTGTGCGTATGGTCGTGTGTAAACAGGGGTTTGTTGGCAAATAATGTCAAGTTTTGAAGGTGAACTCTAATGGATTGGGGCACTGTGTATACCCTGGGCTATAGCAAGGCATTGAGTTGTGTTTCGGGTGTGTTCCCCTTTCCCCTTCTCCATCTTCTAGTGCCCCCATTGAGGAGTTGTCTAATGCTCCTATTTGAAATCTGAAGCGGTGTTTGATAGCCCCCAACAAAGCAGTTGGCGAATGGTCGGAGTATTTGGTGGCCGAGGTTGAAGTTGACAGAGATGGTGGGGCCAAGTTTTGGCCCCATATTTATGGGTGTTGAAGGCCGTGAGGGTTGGTTAGCAGATTTTGAGCTATGGATGTTGTTGATGCGTATGTTGATGGATGTTGAAAAGTTGTTGATGGTACCACTGATGATGCACGGATTGGCCAAGATTTTGTTCCATGGTTTAAAGAGTACTGATTGGGGATCATGGCAAGAGTTTCAGAGTCAATTTTTAGAGCGGTTTCGAGAAGTGATTACTCCGGAGGAAGCTGGTGCAAAGCTGAAGGCGGTACACCAGAATGTAAGTAAATATTTTTCCATTTTCCTTAAGCAGTTTGAAGCATGTTGGAGGTAGTTGGAGATTGTTGCTAGGGTAAAAGGAAACCCGTATCTGAAGTTAAGAGCAAGGGAGTTCCACCCCACTAGCGACATCGCTAGTGGTAGAGGGAGGGCATCTGAGAGAGAGTTCATATGGGCACATGAGAGAGATAAGGCAAGACCAAGGCCATCATGCAGTTAAAACTCAAATTTGAAAGGAGAGAGCAAGTGGAGAAAAAGTAAGAGAGGGAGAATGGAAACCTACCGAGGTGTCCACCATGGAAGGCAATATCCAAATTGAGGTGCCAAATGTGTGTAGTCCATGGAAAATACTAAAAGAGGGCTCTAGTGGCCTGCACAAACCAATAAAAACCCAATTTTTTGTTTTTTAAGCTTTGATCACTCTTATAAAAGGAGATGCACACGAATTTCTGGGGGCTTTTTTGCCGAGGCGGCCACTAGGGCTAGTGTATGTTTCCTAGGGCTGTGCCGACATGGAGTCCATTGTAAATGGTTGCGTTGATGCTAGTAAATCCATCATTATTGTTTTCTTGCATTGATTCCCCCTTCCCCCTTCTCTGCTCTGCTTCTGTGCATGTGTTTGTGGGCATGTGTCAGCGTGTGTGCCCCCCCGAGGTATGTTATCCAAAGTGAAATAAAGAGAGTTTGTCTATGTGTGGAAGGTTGTGAGTTGAGCAGAGTGGGATGATTGGGTTGGTTCGGTGTGTTGCAACGCAAAGTGCACATAGTTTTGTACACGCAAGCACTGGTTTGTTTGCGAATAATGTCGAATTTTGAAGGTGAACTCTAGTGGATTGGGGCATTGTGTATACCCAGGGCTATAGCAAGGCATTGAGTTGTGTTCTGGGTGTGTTCTCCTTCCCCCTCTCCATCTTCTAGTGCCCCCAATGAGGAGCTCCCTAATGCTCCTATTTGAACTCTAAAGTGGTGTTTGATAGTCCCCCGACAAAGCGGTTGGCAGATGGTCAAAGTGTTTGGTGGCCGAGTTTGAAGTTGACAGAGATGGTGGAGTCAAAGTTTTGGCCCCATATTTACGGGTGTTGAAGACCCTGAGGATTGGTTAGCAGATTTTGAGCTATGGATGTTGTCGATGCGTATGTTGACGGATGTTGAAAAGTTGTAGACGGTATCGTTGCTGATGCGCAAACGTGCCAAGATGAAGAACCGGAAGGTAAAGCGGAAGCAGTTTGAAGCATGTTGGAGGAAGTTGGACATTGTTGTTGGGGTAAAAGGCAACCCATGTTAGCTATAAGAATGCTTCCATCAGAGGATTAGAGAAAAGGTCGAGTACGGTGCAGATACATATGAATACATGCTCTATCTGGCCAAGATGGAGAACCGGAAGGTAAAGCGGAAGCTGGAGATGGGCTCAGTGAAGCCTGCAAATTATGTGCCTATTGTAATGGTAGTAGAGTGTTCTTTGGTTTGATCGAAGGCAATACCAATTGTTTGAAGTGCAGAGCCTATGGAGGTAAGGCATATGGTTGGTTATGCTCCTTGGAGGTTTCCGGTTTGTGATGTGCCCATGCTCATGGTGGACGAGCTTGTCAACAACAATAAGACCCATGTCAAAGTGAACCACGGTGCAAAAGAGATAGCAAGTAATGAGGTTCTAGAGCAGATTGAAGAGGTAAAGCCTGTTTTGTGGAAAGTGTGAATGAGAAGGTAGCAGAGTGCAATCAAGTTGCAGATATCGAGGGTTCATAAGTAGATGTAGAAAGTGTGCAAAGACATGCATTTGTGGAGCAGCAAGCGGATGAAGATGCAGATACACAGTCGGTATATGATGCCAATGATGGTGAAGATAGAAGCTCGAGTTGCTAGGAGACAAGTGAGGAGGATAGAGCGGATGAGTCCACATCCTATGGCGAGAAAACAAAATCTATTGAACCTGAGCTGGTAAAGGTAAAGCTGCCTTATTATATGTTTGACGATATGGTGATAGCCAATGTTCAAGAAGAGCACGGAATAGATCAAGCCATGGTGCTTAATGGAAACCAAGTGGAGGAGTCTATGCTGATCAATGGAGCTATGCAAATAGATACAATGCAGATGCTTGCCACAATGAATGAAGTGGCCTTATCTATGAATGATGACCAAGGTAATGTAGTGTGAGGAGAGTTTCTCTCTACCTTGGCAGAGCATGATGCAGCATTAGAAGAGGTGATTGAGGTGCAAGCGGTTGAAGACGGCAACCAAATGGAGCGGATCGACCTTGAAGAGCAGCTGGTTGCAGCAGAAAGGCTTGACGATGCTAGAATCGAGTGTATTGCCGGTGAGGAGGTCTTGTGTGCCAAAGGTGGTGGAGGTTATGTTACATCAGACATGTCAAGTGGTGGATAAAGGAGAATCACAAATGGTGGCTTTTCTTCCATTGAAGGCATGTGAGCTCTGGTTCATGAGTATGGTGGTAGAAACAATTGTGTGGTGGATGGTTCAACAGGTGCAAGGTTCTATGCATGACGCCTCCACTTACATCGATTGGAGGGAAGGTCAGTACTTTCTTTTAGGTTGGCGGTATGCTTTGTGTTTCTTGATATGTTGTGGGCAGTTTGTCAGTGGTTGCTTGTATGTCAAGGGATTTATGGAATGTTGGTCTACAAAGATGATAGGATATGTGCTAGGGCACAACATTATGGTATGCATTTACAGGTGGATGGAAGGAACCAATGGTCGGTTTTTTATTTAGGCGGAGGCTATGTGATGTAGGGGGTGGGGAAACCCACTTGAGATTTGGTAGTAGGCAGAATAAAACTTGGTATAAATGATTTTGGTTTGTTGATAGTGTGTGCCAGGTTTTGCAGATAGTAAGGAATAAAGCCCTTTTTTGGTTGATAAACTAGCAACAATGAAGCATAATACGACACACTACTTCATGGTTTGAATATGTGCATTGGCCAAGGATAAACGTCTCATGGTAAAGGGAGATGCACTTCTCATTGTTAAACAGATTTTAGGCATTTGGGCATGCAAGAATGAAAGCTTACGGACAAAATTTCATGCCATTTGTAGGATTTTTAATCACTTTGAAGAAGTGCAACTATATCATATTCCTAGGAAAAAAAATGAAGATGCCGATTTACTTGCACAACAAGCAGTTACATGTGTTGAGAAAGAAGTGCAGGTCATCATGGTGGCAGCAACTGTCATGCAACCGAGAAACCAGGGATTGGAGTCATTGACTCCCATTATTAGCTACATTTTGGAGGGTGAGTTTTCGCAAGACTTCACGAAGGCTCAAAAGAGGAAACTCATGAAAAAGGCAAGTGCGTATCTTCTAGAAGGATCCCTCTATCAAAGAGGGAAGGATCAAGTGTGCAGAAGAGTACCAACTATCAAGGAGATTCCAACCATTCTAAAAGGTTTGCATGAAGAGGCATGTGGTGGTCATTTTGCCCAAGAGTTAATTGTGAAGAAGATTTTGCTTGCGGGGTATGTTCGGCCAAGTCTGAATGTGGATGTCCAACATTGGTGTAAAAGTTTTCACAATTGTCAGGTAAATGGGAATAGAAGATTGGTGTATGGTCCAAGGAAAATCGTGCTTGCAAATGGACCCTTTGAAAAGTGGGGCATTGATGCTATGGGTCCTCTCCCTAGGACAAAAAATGGTAAACTCTACATTCTAGTGGTGGTAGACTATATGACTAGGTGGGTGGAAGCACAAAGTGTGGCAAAGGTAACTGAGAGGACAGTGAGCAAATTTGTCTACACTCACATTTGTTGTAGATTTGGCACACCTTTGGAGATTGTTTCTGATAATGGTCCAGGGTTTAGAAAGGGCTTGCTCACAGAGGTTTGTGAAGAACTTCACATTCTACATCGTCATAGTACACCCTACTATCCCCAATCCAATGGTCTAGTAGAAACCTACTAATGGTGTCATTGCAGGCATCATTAGAAAGATGGTGAGAAACAAGACAAAGTTGTGGGATGACTTCTTGGATGGTGCCTTGTGGGCGTATTGAACCACATATAGAGAAGCCACGGAGTTTACACCATTTCACTTGGTCTATGGTCAAGAGGCTTTACAACCAATTGAGCTCAACATCCCAACAATACGACTTCATGGCAAAGCAGCACAAGATGATCAAGAAGCATGGATGGATCGACTTCTTACCTTAGCTGAGCTTGAGTGGAAAAGAGAAGCAGCATACGAGTGCTACAAGAGGAAAGCTACGCAGGCGAAGGAAAAGCTTGACAAGAAACTAAAGGACAAAGGCATCAATGAAGGAGATCTTGTGCTAAGGTATGACAATCGACTCGACAATCGTTTTGATGCCAAATTTGAAACTAGATGGCAAGGGCCATACATAGTTAAGAAGGCTTTCAATTCAAGTTACTATCAACTTATGGACTTGAATGGGAAAGAGCACTCCAGGAAGGTAAACGGGTATCGCTTGAATCCTTATTTGAGTCGCCTTCTACCAAAGGATCTACCAAAGATCTGTCAAAAGGCAGCTATCTCATGTAGGTATTGTTCCGTGAAGCATGAGTGTAACTCAAACCAAAATTCTGAGGGGCCAAACAATGAAGACCTCATCAAGGACTCTGAAGCACTCTCTTTGGAAAAGATACTCTATGATGGTACATGAATATACCATCATCCTGGGGGGAGGGCTAATGATAGCCGTTTTTCGGCTCTTTGTAATTGCCATAGTGAGTTAACCCACCCTACCAAAATCATCCAAACACTGTGGCTATCCCTACCATTTCACTGTATATAGGTGTGTGTGAGTTAGGGGACTTTTCCCATATCTTCTTAAAAACCCTCAGCTAGCTAGTCATTGGGCTAGTTGAGCCAACAAAATATAAAAATATAAAAATATAAGTATCTTATGGCCCATTTTTGTGTAAATATTTCATTGTATTGTATATAGGGCCTAAATAAAAGGATTTTTCATAATTATTTTGGTATTTATTTAAATATTTCTACCTATGGTGTTATTTATGCTATGTACATTGACTCACCATTACCATATTTTTTCTTACCATTTTGCATACTCTTTATTCCATATAAAAATAATTTCATGCAAGTTTCTCTTATTTTTGGTATAACTCCATCCCCAACAAAAATCCAAAAAAACTAGTTTTACTTATGTGTATATTTTTTCACTATTGTAATTTTTCCTTCTTACATCTATTTCTTTTACTCTCATAAATTAGAACACCAAAAATATTCATCTTTTTATGGTAGACTTATAATGAGAGATTTATTTTGACCCCTTTATATTTTTTCCACCTATATTATTTACATTTGACATGTATATATATTTTTAGACCCCCTAAATATTTGATTTTCTTAGTTGTACTATTCACTTATATCATGATCTCAACAATATCTTCAATTATAGACCTACCAAATAAGGTCAAGGGTATGTGGCATACATGCATGCACCATGGGGAGCTCACTCTTGAAGGTATTCAAAAGAATCATCCAAAGAAGGACCTCACAAGGACCTTGTGCAGTGGAAAAAAACAGTCGGTTTTGACGAATTTTTAAAGATTACATGCTCCCCGAATTTGGAAAGGTGATACAAACAAAAGTTGTAGCTCGTGAGCTGAACTTTCACCTCAAATTTTTTCATATTTGTTTGAGCTACGAGCTGTGAGCTATGATTTTATTGGTGGACCCCAGTTTGCCCATGCTATGCAGCCACACGTACTTCCTCTTCCACTTTATCATTTTCCTCTTTCACACACACTCCTCCCTCTCCTTCCCTCTCCCAAACTTGCAACTCCCATGTCCTAATTCACCCTCTTCACCATTGCCACATCTCTCACACCTCCATAGCCTTCATCCTCCATTTCTACACCCTATGTGTCCCCCTTTCTCTCTACATATATGTCCATATTACCATACTCTCTTCAGCTTTGTAAAGAACTTCAAAAAATCAGCAAAAATCCAAGGATAACCTCTGCAAATGAAGGCTTTTATCATGAATTTTCCAAGGTTTGAAGATAACATAGCTTCATCGACACGCGTTACTTCGCCATGCTGGCCGCTTCTTCTACTGGTGTTGTAAAGAGGTGAATGTCAACTTCTCCAAGCTTCAACCTTGCTTTACAAGCTTATCCCTTCTCTAACTTTTCTCATCATATATCTCACCATTTGGTGAATGATTTTGTAAATATTTTGTAGTGATAATTACTAACTACTAACCACTAACCTTATTGTAAAATGCACCCTCTACTAGAGTAGGCACTCCCAAATTATTCACTCAATCCTCTCTTCTATCATCCTCAATAATTCTCTTCCCTTGAGCCCACAGCCATGTGACTCAAAGGAC
Organism: Adiantum capillus-veneris; assembly: GCF_014529385.1. Taxonomy (NCBI): domain Eukaryota; kingdom Viridiplantae; phylum Streptophyta; class Polypodiopsida; order Polypodiales; family Pteridaceae; genus Adiantum; species Adiantum capillus-veneris. The sequence continues at coordinate 119,792,606 of NC_140949.1, read as the reverse complement.
AAGAGAGGCCCACCCTTTTATAAATTAAAAAAAAATGCATAATCTTTTATTCCTTCAAATAAACTTGATTAGGTCTAATCCAAATCGGGGCTTCTAAAACCTATAAATAGAGCCCTTCTCTCCCTTGTAAATCATCACATGATCACACTACACCACACCATTCTCAACACATAGCACACCACTCTTCAAGCCTAGTTGTGTAGAGTGTGTGAATCGTGAGTGCTCTATTCCATCATTACACATAGGTGCATGGAGAAGCTTGAAGTTAGTTATGCCATCTAGAGGAGTGGAGTGTATGCCATACTCTTCACCACACTTGTAGCCTACTCTTGTGCATAAATAAGATTCATAGTTTTGGGTGCAATTGTATGCTGCAACTACGACTCTTCTCTCCAAATTGACTTGATAAGTTGGCTCATCAGGTGGTTGAAGGTATATTGTCCTTGAAGTTTGTTGTGCCATTTCATGCTTGGTGGTTTGAGGGCTTGTTGAATTGTTTGCCTAAAAGGTAAATTGTAAGAGGGTGCTCGGTGAGAGGGCTCCCGTGACCCTAAGACAATTTGTGTATTGGCAACAAGGTCAAGTTTTGTGTTGTCTCTCTATTTCTCATCAAGCTTTGTGTGCATCTAGTCTTTAAGGTTAAGACTGAGTTGCTCAAGTTGATTTGTGCTCTTTACCTCTCTCTGGCGTGGTGAATGTTTGTGTTTGGTGTGTGTGGCTATCTTGCATTCCCCTCTCTTTGTGCGTTTGAGTACAAGGAGATATCACGTGCGTCCTAGTTCGCATCTACAACTAGGTGGTGCCCCTTTTCTTGTTTGGTTTCTAGCCGTGGGTTGTTGTTGTATCTGATTGTGCTTGCCCCAGCCCCAATTGAGCAGCACGGGAGCCTCGAAGGGTGTTTAGAGGCCGCTCTTCTTGTTGCCCGCCCGGACCGCCTCACTGGGTCTTTGCATCCCTATTAGGAGCCATGTATGAAGATGCTTGTGGTGGTTGTGTTTTCACTGATGACTTTGGAATCCACTTTTGATGCACTTTACTCATGTAGCGCTGACATTGATTCCAGGGTCGTTGATCTTCTTGAAGCTCGAAGTGTTCTACAAAGTCATAGAACTCATCGTCTTCTTCATCTTTTGATTCTCCACATTTCTTTGTTTGCTCCTTATTTCGAGAGCTTGTTGATGTCTGGTTCTCTTCATTTTCCAGGATTACACTCACTGCAAAATAAGAAACGACATCATAGCCATTTTCATCACAAAACTTTGTTGTGGGAGCATCCTCCACGGTGCACACATCCAGAGTAGCCAAGATGTGTTCCCATCCAAAAGGCTCTAGCTCTTCTTCAGGAAATGGTTCTGGGATATAGTCCATATCGTCTATAACCCGCTCTAGGATACATTCCTCACGTTTCAAGCTACCACATTGTGAAGCTCCACACATCCACAGTTCTTTAGGCTTACCCAACCAAGCTGGAAGTTCTGATCCTGCTACTGTGGCGGAATCAAACTCTCAACCTGTGTTCTCGTCACATCCCTATAGCTATGGTCCCTCAAGTTTATCTTTGTTATGGTTTCCATATGTCTCAGGTATATATGGTCATAACCCCAATCTTGGACCATTTTCAATTGTCGCATGAATGCTCTTCTTAAAATTATTTCATAGTTGTTCTTCTTGGCAAAGTCAACAACAGCAAAAGTGTGTTCATATTCAATGCCACAAGAAGTAACAAGTACTTTTTCTAGCAGTCCTAGGGGCTTTTCCTTGTGTCCATCTGCAAGCTGCAGGGTCATTCGTGTGGATCTCAAGGCAGGTTTTCCCCATTTTTTCCAAACCTCTTTGGTTGCAATGGCCACACCAACTCCACTGTCAAGGATTGCCATGGTTTTTACACCATTGAATTCCAAAGGAAGGGTGGTGTTTCCATCTTCTCCCTCGTAATACTCGCCTACCTTGTTTAATGGCACTGGCCTATTATTTAGTTGAGGCATTTCAAGCTCTTTGATGCCTTCCTCGATTTGAGTCATTGGGGTTTTTACACCAAATTTCTCTAGACATTTACCCACATTAGCCCACATGTTTGGTCTTATTCTGAGCAGCTCGGCTAGCATTATTGTGCAGGTGATTGGGGTAGATAGAATATCTACTAGCCCCTTTGAATCGATGGCTTTGTTGGGAGACAGTCTCTGTGATGGGACTGCAACCACATCTGACTTGGTTTCGTACTCTCCCATGTAGGACGGTAGTGTTCTTAGCGAATGGGGTTGACTATCCATAGATTGTACAGATCCTTGTCGCCCCAATACGATCGCACATCTAGATTCATTTGAGATCCAGTCTCAATTTCCTCTATTGGTGGTAGAAACACTCCTCGTTCAGCACCAGTCTTGTCTACTCGTCTTCTTAGTTCATTGGCTTCATTGGCCTCTCTGACTTGTAGTAAGCTTTCTCTTACTACAGCTTACAACCCTGAAGGCAATGGAAAGAGTGAAAGAGGGCATCCTCCTATCATCAAAGCTTTGGCCAAGGCTTGCGAAGGAAGAGTTGGTGAGTGGCCAAAATTGTTACGATATGCTTTATGGGCTGATCGTACAACACATAACTCAGTAACTGACTACATGCCTGCGAAGCTAATGCATGGTCAAAAGCAAGTGATGCCGATTGAGGATACAATTCCCACATGGAATGTACTACCTTGGCAAGAGGGGCTTAGTAGGGAAGATCTCCTCGCACTGCGTATAAGGCAGCTAGAGAGAAGACCTGGAGACATTGAAGCTGCAAAAGAACGACTCAAAAATGCAAGGTTGAAAAACAAGGACTATTTTGATAAGCGACATCGACTCAGGAGCAAAGCAATTGACAAAGGTGACTGGGTTTTAGTGTATGATAGTAGCCTTGATAACCAACACACAATCATGCGTAAGTTCGCAAAAAGATGGTTTGGACTGTATGTTGTAAAGCATGTGCATGAAAATGCTACTTACAGCTTGTCTGAACTAGATGGTACAGAAGTAAAGATTCCCATTGTAGGAAAAAGGATTAAAATGTTTAAGAGAAGAGGACACAATGATTTAGAAGATATGGATGAGGAAGAAGAAAAAAACACAGGTGAAGATCAAAGTGAACATGAAGCTCTGGAATCATCCGGTGAAGGAGAAGACAAGGAAGATGTACAAGAGGTCTAATCTTACAAAGAGACAATGTGGCACATACCGGAGGATGTGCAGGTTTAGAGGGGGTGGATGTCGTGCTGTGACACGTACATAGTGGGAACGCATGCTACAAGATCTATCTTGTATTTTTTTAGATACATAATTATATTTCCTATAGTGTACATATGCATATTTAAGTATAATAATAAGCCTTCTATCTCATCCTATTATTTTTCTCAAGGGTAACATATCCTTACTTTACCATCAGAAAATACTATGGGAAAAGCATCAATAGCTCCGCCTCTTTAACTTGGGGCAAAAAGCATTGATTCTTTATTTCTACTATTTCATTATCATCTCACACCCTAGCTAGATCCTATATCTAGGGTAAACTCCAATATATATATATTCTATGTATTTTTTATACTTTTCTTATATTTCTTTGTAAATAGCTACTAGGAAAGAATCAAATCCTAGTGGGACACTAGGTAGCATGATTACAAAACTTTGTCAAGGAGCAATGTCATTCTTTCATATGGCATGAGGTGTCCTTGTGAATTAAATGAAAGTCTATGCTAAGGAGACCACATGAAGACTTTTGCTGCCATAAATGGACCCTATTTTGATGAATTTTTTACACAAGGTTCCAATCCAAATTGGAAAACGATTTTAAAATGAAAATCGTAGCTAATGAGCTGAAGTTTTTTCCCATTTTTTTACTTTTTTATTTGGAGCAACGGTTGAGGAGATATGATCAAAATACTGGACCCCAGTCTGCCCACATCATGCAAGGACAGCTCATTTCCAACTTTTCCAATTCATGTTCACATTGGCTCCTCTCTTCTTGTGTAAACCCTTGTGGGTTCCCTTCACCTATAAAAGAGGACCTCTTCTTCCTTGGAAAGAACTCAAGCATTCAAGCCATTGATGAGAGGAATTCTTGAGGGAGTGAGTAGTAATGCCTAATTGTACTTAGCCCCATTAACATAAGCCCAAGACTACACTTTCTCCTAGAGGAAGACTAGCCATTCTTGTACGCTATCCTTGGAAGATCAACTCTAACCAAAGAAGGTGTTGTACTTGGCGTATCAAATCAACATTGAATTCTCCCCTCTCTTCTCTCTCCCATCAATAATGGTGCCGAAGGGTTTTCAAGTAAGATGTGTCTACATTGATGTTTTCTTGATTTCTTGTTGTTTTCATTTTCATCTCTAATCCAACATATATATATGTATCTAATCTCATCTCCTTAACCAAACCTATCTCTCTCATTCTTAGTAATTCATCCTCTCTAGGTTCTCTTTGCTACAGGTACATCTCTCCCCGCAGTATCCTTATTGCCTACTGCAAGAATAGGGCTTGGGAGGGAAACTTCTCATCTCTTCACTTCTCTCATATCTACATTTCTCACATACTATCCTAGATGAAAACCCACATGATGATCATTTCTATCGCTTTCACTCTGTACGATCTATTAGAATTAACGTATGGATTAGCCATAAAATACACTTTCAACAACGTATAGTATAGTGTTTCTCTTCGGCCTGAAAGGCTCAATGAAATACTTCTATCACCGATCCCATCATACTACCTCTCATAGACTATAATTTTTCTTTTGATGTAAGCGTAGTTATCTTGCTATGAACCAAGAGGATTTGTACACACAATTAATCCCAATCACTAGACAAAATATATATATTATGGTAAGCACAAAACTACAATTCCAAAGAACAATTCGTAGCCTATTTGGTCAGCCAAGATTGAATGCCATTAACTCATCCATTAACCCTTTCATATTACCCATGATACGATAGGACCATAGCCTTGATGTTTTCATCTTCGTATTGTTTTGACATTCTCTTTTGCGTTCTTTCTTTGTGTGTGAGTGCAAGAGAGAAAGAGTGAGTCTTCTTTGATTGCACTTCTTTCCAAACCCTATTCTTCATGGCATCTATGGTTTAAACTCCTTCATATATTTTTTGTTGAGTTCTCTCACAAACTCTCACAGCCATAAGCCCGGTGGTTTCCTGGCAAGACCGCAAATTTCTCGACAGCGTCAAGTGTCCCCCCGCCATATCCACGCTCAAAAGGAGTTCTCTCTCCCCATTGCATACCACATAAGGCTCACAGCCGCTACATATACCTTGTGTCTTAGCTTCATGCACCCGCTTATGGCTTTTATGAGGCACGTGGCACAATATGGGTGATTGCCCTCGAGGGCCCCAATTTTCCTTCAAAAACCTTCCAAAAAACCTCCGAATTTGCCTACTTTTGGGTTCTCCTTGGCCAAGCTCCCATTTTTTGTCTATGGACTTGATCTCCGAGCCGTAAAGCTCAGCCAACAATAGTCCTTGTCTCCAACTCTAACTTGCCCAGCCTTTGCCGCACTTTGATTTTCTCAGGCCCTCTTCTCGATGTTGTCCAAATTGCCAAAATCAAAATGGAACCATGACGTCGGGAACGAACGCCGACTTCAATCTGCAATATCTCCCTGTTTTGGGCTCCGATTTATGAGTCGTGAGCTCATATGGCCTTCCCTTGCTGCATATAACATAGAAACATTGTGGCAAGGATTTGAAAAACTCTAGATGGCATGCATAGCGAGGCAGCCTAACCGACACATACCTGGCCACCATCAAAACTTCAAAGCCTCGTATCTTGATATTCGTGACTTAGATTGCCAATCTGAAAAGACCAATAGGCCTATAAACCGCTTCAGCCATACACATCCGTTGCTACCTGTCTGCCCAAGATCTTTGTAGCTTTTCCTGCGGCTCTTTGTCATGATTCCTGCTAGCCTATTTAACTCTGCCGGTGCCATCTTCTATGGTTCGATCGACTTTGGCTACACCATCATTGCCGACCCCTAGTTGAACATTTATGTTCAACCAAAAAAGGGCTTTATTCCTCTACTAACTGCAAAACCTAGCACACACTATGAGCAAACTAAAGCCATTTATACAAAGTTTTATTATGCCTACCACCAAATCTCAAGTGGGTTGCCCCACCCCCTGCATCACATAGCCTTCGCCTAAATAAAAAACCTACCCTTGGTTCCTTCCATCCACCTGTAAATGCATACCATAATGTTATGCCCTAGCATATCCTATCATCTCTATAGACCATCCATGGCTTGTCTTCAACATTCCATGGATCCCCTCACATACAAGCATCCACCGATAGAGTGCCAACTATTTACCAAGAAACACAAATCATACCGCCATCCCAAAAAAAGTACCTGACAACATATATGAACACATGTTTGAACCTCCCTCCCATCCATGTAAAGTGGCGGCCTCATCCATAGACCCCATCACTTCTTGAACCATCCATCACACAGCTGTATCTAACACCATACTCATAAACCAGAGCTCACATACCTTCAATGGAAGAAAAGCCACTGTTTGGGATTCTCCTTTATCCACCACTGGACATGTCTGATGTATCGTAACCTCCACCACCTTTGGCACACACAACCTCCTCACCGACAACACACTCAATTCTAGCATCATCAAGCCTTTCTGCTGCAACCAAATGGTCTTCAAGGTCGATCCGCTCCATTTGGTTGCCATCTTCAACCGCTTGCGCCTCGATCACCTCTTCTACCGCTGCATCATGCTCTGCCAAGGTAGAGAGAAACTCTTCTTACACTACATCACCTTGGTCATCATTCATAGGTGAGGCCACTTCGTTCATTGCGGCAAGCATCTGCATCGTCGCTATTTGCATACCTCCATTGGTGGGCATAGACTCCTCGACTTGGTTTCCATTAAGCACCATGGCTTGCTATGTTCCCTGCTCTTCTTGAACATTGGCTATCACCATATCATCGAATATATGATAAGGCAGCTTTACCTTTACTAGCTCAGGTTCAACAGTGTTACGAGACTGGGCACCCTCTTGTTGTAGTGGCTAGCTGCAATTGGGATAGCTGGAGCAATGGTTAATTATGTCTTGTCTATTTGTTTTTCTAATTGAGTTGATGATGATGATTTTGTAGAGTGGAATGCGGGGAGTTGACGAAGAGGTTCCGGCAATTACTCTTGGCCATTTTATACTCGCACAATATTTTAGATATTCATTCCAATAAGCCACTATGGCTCTGTAAATAATTGTAGTGGGAACTTCCCTTATGGGTCATGCAAGAACTAATGAGCTTCACTCATTTACAAAAGTGAAGTGGTTGTAAAAGAGGGCCCTCAAATTTTGGCACCTTAAACTCACAAATAATAGATTAAATACCAACTCCACAAGAGAGGTGCCGTGGAGTTTGGGGCTAGATTTAGGCCTTTTTCTTGCAGATTCTCTTCTCTACTCTCTTATGCTATGCTCTATTTGATGTGTACTCTCTAATCAAGTCTCTATCCCTTACAATTCTCTTACACACTCTTACAATCTTGTCTTTGTCAATTCCATGTTCTTTGTGTGTGTGTGTGTGTGTGTGTGTGTGTGTGTGTGTGTGTCACAGTCTAGGTGTGTGTGTGCGCGCTTGGAAGAAAGCCTCGTATCTTGATATCCGTGACTCAGATTGCCAATCTGAAAAGACCAGGAGGCCTATAAACCGCTTCAGCCATACACATCATGTCTTGTGTTTTTAATTGCTTGTTTTGTGTTGTTGATGGTGTTTTAAGTGGAACTAAGCAAGGACAGAGGTAAGTAGGTGTTTGCCCAAGACCTTTGTAGCTTCACCTGCTCTTTCCCATGCTTCTGCTAGCCTATACACTCCTGTTGGTGCCATCTTCTATGGTCAACCGAATTTGGCTACACCATCATTGCCCAGCCCCTAGTTGAACATTTATGTTCAACCAAAAAAGGGCTTTATTCCTCTACTAACTGCAAAACTTGGCACACACTATCAACAAACCAAAACCAGTTATATTCTGCCTACTCCCAAATCTCAAGTGGGTTGCCCCACACCCTGCATCACATAGCCTCCGCCTAAATCAAAATCCTACCATTGGTTCCTTCCATCCACCTACAAATGCATACCATAATGTTGTGCCCCATCACATATCCTATCATCTCTATAGACCATCCATGGCCTACCTTCACATTCCATGGATCCCTTGACATACAAGCATCCACCAGCAAACTACCACCTACATATGAAGAAACACAAAGCATAACGCCATCCCAAAAAAAGGTACCTAACAACATATTTGAACACATGTTTGACCCTCCCTCCCATCCATGTAAAGTGGAGGCCTCATCCATAGACTCCTGTACCTGTTGAACCATCCACCACACAACCTTATCTACCACCATACTCATCAACTAGAGCTCACATACCTTCAATGGAAGAAAAGCCACCATTTGGGATTCTCCTTTATCCACCACTAGACATGCTTGCTGTATCGTAACCTCCACCACATTTGGCACACACGACCTCATCACCAAAAATACACTCGATTCCAGCATCATCAAGCCTTTTTGCTACAACCAGATCCTCTTCAAGGTCGATCTGCTCCATTTGGTTGCCATATTCAACCTCACGCACCTCAATCACCTCTTCTACCGGTGCATCATGCTCTACCAAGGTAGAAAGAAATTCTGTGCACACGCTGCATCATCTTGGTCATCATTCATAGTAGGTAAGGCCACTTACTTCCTTGCAGCAAGCATCTGCATCATCTGTATCGGCATACCTCCATTGGTGGTGGGCATAGACTCCTCCACTTGGTTTCCATTAAGCACCATGGATTGCTCTGTTACCTGCTCTTCTTGAACATTGGCTATCACCATATCATCAAACATATAATAAGGTAGCTTTACCTTTACCAGCTCAGGTTCAACAGACTCCGTTTTCTCACCATAGGATGTGGGCTCATCTGCTCTATCCTCCTCACTTGTCTCCCAACAACTTGAGCTTATATCTTCACCATCACTGGCATCATATACCAACTCTGTATCTGCATCTTCATCTGCTTGCTGCTCCACAAATGCTTGACCATATCCATGTCTTTGCACACTTTCTCCATCTGCTTATAAACCCTCAATATCTACAACTTGATTGCACTCTACTACCTTCTCATACACACTTTCCACAAAACAGGCCTTACCTCTTCAATCCGCTATGGAACCTCATTATTTGCTGTCTCTTTTGCACCCTGGTTCACTTTGACATGGGTCTTATCCTCGTTGACAAGCTCGTCCACCATCGACATAGGCACATCACAAACCGAAAAACTCCAAGGAGCATAACCAACCATAGGCCTTACCTCCATAGGCTCTGCACTTCAAACAATCAGTATTGCCTTCGATGGGAATAAAGAACACTCTGATACCGCTGCAAGAGGCACATACTTTGCAGGCTTCCTCGAGCCCAGCTCTAGCTTTCGCTTTACCTTCCGACTCTTCATCTTGGCCAGATAGACCATGTCTTCATATGTATCCGCACCACACTTGTGCTTTTCTCTAATCCTCTAATGCAAGCATTCTAACAGCTTTGAGAGTTTCAGACATGGGTTGCCTTTTACCCCAGCAACAATGTCCAACTTCCTCCAACATGCTTCAAACTGCTCAAGGAAAATGGAAAAATCTTTACTTACATTCTGGTGTACCACCTTCAGCTTTGCACCAGCTTCCTCCTGAGTAATCACTTCTCGAAACAGCTCCAAAAATTAACTCTGCAACTCTTGCCATGATCCCCAATCATTGCTCTTTAAACCATCAAACCAAATCTTGGCCCGTTCACACATCAGCAACAATATCGCTTGCAACTTTTCAACATCTGTCAACGTACGCATTGACAACATCCATAGCTCAAAATTTGCTAACCAATCCTCAGGGTCTTCAACACCCGTAAATATAGGGCCAAAACTTGGCTCCACCATCTCTGTCAACTTCAAAATCGGACACCGAACACTTCGACCATCTGCCGACCACTTTGTCGAGGGCTATCAAACACCACTTTAGACTTCACATAGGAGCATCGGGAAGCTCCTCATTGGGGGCACTAGGAGATGGAGAGGGGGAAAGAGAAACACACCCGGAACACAACTCAATGCCTTGCTATAGCCCAAACTATACACAATGCCCCAATCCACTAAAGTTACCCTTCAAAACTCGACATTATTCACAAGCAAACCACCGCTTGCGTGTACACAACCATATGCACACAGCGTTGCAACACACCGAACCAGCCCAATCATCCCGCTCTGCTCAACTCACAACCTTCCACACACAGACAACCTCTCTTTATTTCACTTTGGACAACATACCTCGGGGGGGCACACATGCTAACACACACCCGCAAACACATGCACACAAGCGGAGAGAGAAGAGAAGCGATGCCAAAAAATGGTAATGATGGATTTACTAGCATCAACGCAACCATTTACAATGGACTCCACGCCGGCTCAGTCCTCGGAAACATACACTAGCTCCAGTGGTCGCCTCGACAAAAAAGCCCCTAGAAATTCATGCGCATCTCCTTTTATAGTAGCCATCAAAGCTTAAAAAAACAAAAAATGTGGTTTTTATTGGCTCGTGCAGGCCACTAGAGCCCTCTTTTAGCATTTTCCATGGATTACACACATTTGGCACCTCAATTTGGATATGGCCTTGCATGCTGGACACCTCGGCAGGTTTCCATTCTCTCTCTCTTACTTTTTCTCCACTTGCTCTCTCCTTTTGAACTTGATTTTTAACTACCCAATGGCCTTGGTCTTGCCTTATCTCTCTCATATGCCCGTATGAACTCTCTCTCACATGCCCTCCCTCTACCCTAGCGATGTCGCTAGTGGAGTGGAACTCCCTTGCTCTTAGCTTCAAAAGATGGGACCTTATGAGTCCATGGGACCTCGCCCTTGCCGGGTGCCATGTCATCAGCCTTGCGAGCTACTACCCAAAAATGCCACCCACTGCCACCGTTGGCTCCGCCAAAACTCTTGCCTCGGGCCCCTGGGTGTACCGCAGCAGCGCAAAGCGGCCCTTTGCTATATCCATGCTCAAAAGGAGCTCTCTCTCCCCATTGCATATCACATAAGGCTCACGGCCCGCTACATATACCATGTTTCTCAGCTTTACGCACCCGCTTATGGGTTTTTGATTAGCCACATGGAACACTGTGGGTGATTGCCCTCCAAGGCCCAATTTTCCATTAAGAACCTCCAAAAACACCTCCGAATTCACCAACTTTTTGGGTTCTCCTTGGCCAAGCTCCCATTTTTGGTATATGGACTTGATCTTCGAGCCATAAAGCTCAGCCAACAATAGTCCTTATCTCCAACTCTAACTCGCCTAACCTTTGCCGCACTTTGATTTTCTCGGGCCCTCTTCTCGATGCTGTCCAAATTGCCAAAATCAAACTTGCACCATGACGTCGAGAACTAACGCCGACTTCAATCTGCAATATCTCCCTGGTTTGGGCTCCGATGGATGAGCTGTGACTTCATAAGGCCTTCCCTTGCCTCATATAACACATAAAAATTCTGGCAAGGATCTGAAAACTCTAGATGGCATGCATAGCGAGGCGGCCCTTACTGACACATACCTGGCCCCCATCAAAAATTCAAAGCCTCCTATCAGAAAAGACAAGTATGCTCTATAAATCAAGCTCTATGCAACCATCCATGGAAATTGGCTTGCACTACCTAGCATCACTTGTCCTATTTGTCTCAGATTTGCAATGCACTGCACCTTCAACCTCAAATATCTTGGGCTCTGTAGCTCTGTTTGATGAGCTGTTTGGACCTGCTCCTTTGGAAACATAAGCTGTGCATTTCCAAGAAAAAATAAATGCACCTTGAACCTCTTTCATTTGCCACCCAAATTAGCCCTTTCTAGGCCCTTCTTGGCCTATAAACCGCTTTAGCCATACACATCCGCCGCTGCTACCTGTCTGCCCAGGATCTTTGTAGCTTCTCTTGCTCTTTGCCATGCTTTTGCTACTCTATACACTCCTACTGGTGCCATCTTCTATGGTCGACCGACTTTGGCTACACCATCATTGCCCACCCCCTAGTTGAACATTTATGTTCAACCAAAAAAGGGCTTTATTCCTTTACTATCTGCAAAACCTGGCACACACTATCAACAAACCAAAATCATTTATACCAAGTTTTATTCTGCCTACTACCAAATCTCAAGTGGGTTTCCCCACCCCCTACATCACATAGCCTCCGCCTAAATAAAAAACCGACCATTGGTTCCTTCCATCCACCTGTAAATGCATACCATAATGTTGTGCCCTAGCACATATCCTATCATCTTTGTAGACCAACATTCCATAAATCCCTTGACATACAAGCAACCACTGACAAACTGCCCACAACATATCAAGAAACACAAAGCATACCGCCAACCTAAAAGAAAGTACTGACCTTCCCTCCAATCGATGTAAAGTGGAGGCGTCATGCATAGAACCTTGCACCTGTTGAACCATCCACCACACAATTGTTTCTACCACCATACTCATGAACCAGAGCTCACATGCCTTCAATGGAAGAAAAGCCACCATTTGTGATTCTCCTTTATCCACCACTTGACATGTCTGATGTAACATAACCTCCACCACCTTTGGCACACAAGACCTCCTCACCGGCAATACACTCGATTCTAGCATCGTCAAGCCTTTCTGCTGCAACCAGCTGCTCTTCAAGGTCGATCCGCTCCATTTGGTTGCCGTCTTCAACCGCTTGCACCTCAATCACCTCTTCTAATGCTGCATCATGCTCTGCCAAGGTAGAGAGAAACTCTCCTCACACTACATTACCTTGGTCATCATTCATAGATAAGGCCACTTCATTCATTGTGGCAAGCATCTGCATTGTATCTATTTGCATAGCTCCATTGATCAGCATAGACTCCTCCACTTGGTTTCCATTAAGCACCATGGCTTGATCTATTCCGTGCTCTTCTTGAACATTGGCTATCACCATATCGTCAAACATATAATAAGGCAGCTTTACCTTTACCAGCTCAGGTTCAATAGATTTTGTTTTCTCGCCATAGGATGTGGACTCATCCGCTCTATCCTCCTCACTTGTCTCCTAGCAACTCGAGCTTCTATCTTCACCATCATTGGCATCATATACCGACTGTGTATCTGCATCTTCATCCGCTTGCTGCTCCACAAATGCATGTCTTTGCACACTTTCTACATCTACTTATGAACCCTCGATATCTGCAACTTGATTGCACTCTGCTACCTTCTCATTCACACTTTCCACAAAACAGGCTTTACCTCTTCAATCTGCTCTAGAACCTCATTACTTGCTATCTCTTTTGCACCGTGGTTCACTTTGACATGGGTCTTATTGTTGTTGACAAGCTCGTCCACCATGAGCATGGGCACATCACAAACCGGAAACCTCCAAGGAGCATAACCAACCATATGCCTTACCTCCATAGGCTCTGCACTTCAAACAATTGGTATTGCCTTCGATCAAACCAAAGAACACTCTACTACCATTACAATAGGCACATAATTTGCAGGCTTCACTGAGCCCATCTCCAGCTTCCGCTTTACCTTCCGGTTCTCCATCTTGGCCAGATAGAGCATGTATTCATATGTATCTGCACCGTACTCGACCTTTTCTCTAATCCTCTGATGGAAGCATTCTTATAGCTAACATGGGTTGCCTTTTACCCCAACAACAATGTCCAACTTCCTCCAACATGCTTCAAACTGCTTCCGCTCTACCTTCCGATTCTTCATCTTGGCACGTTTGCGCATCAGCAACGATACCGTCTACAACTTTTCAACATCCGTCAACATACGCATCGACAACATCCATAGCTCAAAATCTGCTAACCAATCCTCAAGGTCTTCAACACCCGTAAATATGGGGCCAAAACTTTGACTCCACCATCTCTGTCAACTTCAAACTCGGCCACCAAACACTTTGACCATCTGCCAACCGCTTTGTCGGGGGACTATCAAACACCACTTTAGAGTTCAAATAGGAGCATTAGGGAGCTCCTCATTGGGGGCACTAGAAGATGGAGAGGGGGAAGGAGAACACACCCAGAACACAACTCAATGCCTTGCTATAGCCCTGGGTATACACAATGCCCCAATCCACTAGAGTTCACCTTCAAAATTCGACATTATTCGCAAACAAACCAGTGCTTGCGTGTACAAAACTATGTGCACTTTGCGTTGCAACACACCGAACCAACCCAATCATCCCACTCTGCTCAACTCACAACCTTCCACACATAGACAAACTCTCTTTATTTCACTTTGGATAACATACCTCGGGGGGGCACACACGCTGACACATGCCCACAAACACATGCACAGAAGCAGAGCAGAGAAGGGGGAAGGGGGAATCAATGCAAGAAAACAATAATGATGGATTTACTAGCATCAACGCAACCATTTACAATGGACTCCATGTCGGCACAGCCCTAGGAAACATACACTAGCCCTAGTGGCCGCCTCGGCCAAAAAAGCCCCCAGAAATTCGTGTGCATCTCCTTTTATAAGAGTGATCAAAGCTTAAAAAACAAAAAATTGGGTTTTTATTGGTTTGTGCAGGCCACTAGAGCCCTCTTTTAGTATTTTCCATGGACTACACACATTTGGCACCTCAATTTGGATATTGCCTTCCATGGTGGACACCTCGGTAGGTTTCCATTCTCCCTCTCTTACTTTTTCTCCACTTGCTCTCTCCTTTCAAATTTGAGTTTTAACTGCATGATGGCCTTGGTCTTGCCTTATCTCTCTCATGTGCCCATATGAACTCTCTCTCAGATGCCCTCCCTCTACCACTAGCGATGTCGCTAGTGGGGTGGAACTCCCTTGCTCTTAACTTCAGATACGGGTTTCCTTTTACCCTAGCAACAATCTCCAACTACCTCCAACATGCTTCAAACTGCTTAAGGAAAATGGAAAAATATTTACTTACATTCTGGTGTACCGCCTTCAGCTTTGCACCAGCTTCCTCCGGAGTAATCACTTCTCGAAACCGCTCTAAAAATTGACTCTGAAACTCTTGCCATGATCCCCAATCAGTACTCTTTAAACCATGGAACAAAATCTTGGCCAATCCGTGCATCATCAGTGGTACCATCAACAACTTTTCAACATCCATCAACATACGCATCAACAACATCCATAGCTCAAAATCTGCTAACCAACCCTCACGGCCTTCAACACCCATAAATATGGGGCCAAAACTTGGCCCCACCATCTCTGTCAACTTCAACCTCGGCCACCAAATACTCCGACCATTCGCCAACTGCTTTGTTGGGGGCTATCAAACACCGCTTCAGATTTCAAATAGGAGCATTAGACAACTCCTCAATGGGGGCACTAGAAGATGGAGAAGGGGAAAGGGGAACACACCCGAAACACAACTCAATGCCTTGCTATAGCCCAGGGTATACACAGTGCCCCAATCCATTAGAGTTCACCTTCAAAACTTGACATTATTTGCCAACAAACCCCTGTTTACACACGACCATACGCACACTGCGTAGCAACACACCGAACCAGCCCAATCGTCTCACTGTGCTTAACTCATAGTCGTCCACACACACATAGACTCTCTCTATCTCACTTTGCACAACATACCTCGAGGGGGCACACACACCGACACACGCCCAAAAACACACTCACACAAGCAGAGAAGAGAAGAGGGAAGGGGGAATTGATGCCCAAAGATGGAGATGATGGATTTACTAGCAGAGAAGAGAAGAGGGAAGGGGGAATTGATGCCAAAAGATGGCAATGATGGATTTACTAGCATTAACGCAACCATTGACAATGGACTTCACGCCGGCACAGTCCTCAGCAACATACAATAGCTCCACTAGCCGCCTCGACCAAAAAGCCCCTAGAAATTCGTGTGCATCTCCTTTTATAGGAGTGATCAAAGCTTAAGAAAACAAAAAATTGGGTTTTTATTGGCTCGTGTAGGCCATTAGAGCCCTCTTTTATCATTTTCCATGAACTACACACATTTGGCACCTCAATTTCGATATTGCCTTGCATGGTGGACACCTCGGCAGGTTTCCATTCTCCCTTGCTTACTTTTTCTCCACTTGCTCTCTCCTTTCGAACTTTTTTTAACTGCCTGATGGCCATGGTCTTGCCTTATCCCTCTCATGTGCCCGTATGAACTCTCTCACACATGCCCTCATTCTACCACTAGCGATGTCGCTAGTGGAGTGGAACTCCCTTGCTCTTAACTTCAAAAGATGGGGCCTTATGAGGCTACCAGACCTTGCCCTTGCCGAGTCCCATGTCATCAGCCCTGCGAGCTGTGTTGCCCAACATTGACAACCATCACCATCTGCTAGCCACCGCCATCGGCTTCACCACAACTTTTGCCTCGTGTCCCTCGCTGCACCACAGTAGCGCCAAGGCCCCCTGCCATATCCATGCTAAAAGGAGCTCTCTCTCCCCATTGCACACCACATAAGGCTCGCGGCCCGCTACATATACCATGTTTCTTAGCTTCATGCACCCACTTATGGGTTTTTGATGAGCCACGTGGAATGCCATTGGTGATTGCCCTCCAAGGCCCCCATTTTTCATTAAAAACCCTCAAAAAAACCTCCAAATTCGCCAACTTTTGGGCTCTCCTTGGCGAGGCTCCTGTTCTTGGTCTATGGACTTGATCTCTGAGTCGTAAAGCTCGGCAAATAGTCCTTGTCGCCAACCCTAAATTGCCCAACCTTTGCTGCACTTCTAAATTTCTTTGGCCCTCTTCTCGAGGCTGTCCAAATTGCCAAAATCAAACTGACACCATGACGTCGGGGACGAACGCCGACTTCAATCTGCAATATCTCCTTGGTTCGGGCTCCGTTTTATGAGCCATGACTTCCTATGGCCTTCCCTTGCCGTAAATAGCACAAACAAACATGGCAAGCATCTGAATACTCCAAATGGCACGCATACCAAGGCGACCTGATCGACACATACTTGGCCCCCGTCAAAACTTCAAAGCCTCGTATCTTGATATCTGTGACTCAGAGTGCTTATCTGAAAAGACCAATTGGCTCCACAAATTAAGCTCTACGCATCCATCCATTGAAACTGGCTTGGACTACCTGGAACGACCTGCCGTGCTCACCTTAGATCGGAAATGCACTGCACCTTCAAGCTCAAATATCTTGGGCTCTGTAGCTCTGCTTGTTGATGAGCCATCTGGACCTGCTCCTTTAGCAACTCAAGCTCTCTATTTCCATGCAAAAATATTGCACCTTGAATCTCTTTCACCTGCCACACAAATTAGCCATTTTTGTGGCCCTTCTTGGCCTATAAACCACTTCAGCCATACATATCCGCTGCTACCTATCTCTATGCAAGATCTTTGTAGTTGCTCCTACTCTTTGCCATGCTTCTAATAGCCTATACACTCCTGGTGGTGCCATCTTCTATGGTCGACCGACTTTGGCTACACCACCATGACAAGAGTGCAACACTTGTATCCTATTTTTTAAAGGGAATATCCAATGAAGACACATTTTTCAGCTTTTGGATCAAGCTTAGTTCTTAGCTCATCGGGAACATGCACCTAAGCAATATATCCAACACTTTAAAATCTAATACGTTTGGTTTTTCACCATTGAACTTTTCTTCAGGTGTCATATCATGTACTGCAGCAATAGGGGTCCTTTTCATAATGTAGACACCTGTAGCAAACAGTTTCAACCCAATAACAATGAGGCACGTTCTTCTCATTCATCAATGCTCTAGCCACTTCTGCAATGTGCCTGTTCGTTCATTCAAAAACACCATTTTGTTGCAGATTATACCTCCATGAAAATTGCATTTGAATTCCATGCTTTTCCAAAAAACCATTAATTTATTATAGAAGTATTCTCCCTCTCCATCTGACCTCAAGCACTTTATATGTTTCCTAGTCTTTTTTTCAACCACAACATTGAAATTCTATAAATGGATAAACACCTCACTTTTCTGCTTCATGAAATAGACCCATACCTTCCTTGTATGGTCGTCAATGAAACTCACATAGTATCTACATCCACCCATAGATGGAGTCTTTGCCGGAACCCATACATCTGTATGCACTAAATACAATGCATTCCTTCTTACATGCTTATGATGAGGAAAGAATGTTTTTGCCTCCTTTCCAAATTGACAAGCTTCACATACTTTCTGCATTTCAGCAACTCAAAACGTAGGTAAACATGTAACCATCTCTTTCTTTTGCATCATTTTTAGCCTCTACAAATTTACATGATCAATATGTTTGTGACAAATCTCTATATGTAGAACAACATCTGCACCTCGTGCAAACATGGAAGCATTCACCTTGAGCACATTTACATCCAAAGTAAACATTCGGCCCACTTTCTTTCCTTGTGGAACCAGCCTCTCTTTCATTGAATCACAACCATTCTTAACCCACCATCATCATATCTTCCCAACTTTGGCCTGCACTGCATAAAGCTGCTCATTGCTCTACCATTGAAGCCACTTTTCTGCACGAGATTTTGTCCATGCACACTTGCTGCAAGGGAGCCACATCGTCAACTTGGCAATTGGCCAGCCTCACTACAATTGGGCTCTTGCAATATTTTTCTAGTTGTTTGCCCCTTATTGCCTCCACATTAAGAGCTAGCAATGATAATCATAAAAAAACTTACCCCATTTGATGTCATGACCTCACATGCTTGGTCGCAACATCAGCCTGCAAGTTCTCGATTTATTTGATAACATTTAACCCACTTCTTTTCCTTCACGTGGCCTACATTAGGGCTCAATTACTACAATTTTCTCATGCACATACTCATCTTGTGATGCCTCATCGATGCCAGCCCGTGCACATATTATTTTATTGCCTTAGCAAGGATACTGTTGCACCTGCTCTCATTAACCTGTAAGCCTCCCTTTTATTTTTGCAATATTATTTATTGGGATTTATCATAGCAACGATTCTCACTACTTGGCCTTGCATCTTTCTAAGCCCTCATTCCCACAGTGCGGTTCCAAGGCCCACATTACCGTGAGCTCCATGCTCAGAGCCTTTTACTTTTGTATTTAGGAGCACTCCACGGGCTAAAGCTACTCCAAGACCACCTGCCACAAACACACCTTGATGGAAATACAAGTGATGATAGAAATGTATACAACCTATATTAGAGGCTATTCTTTAATCAATCTATCTCACTTTGAGCATTATAATTGTGTCTAATCTCTCTACTCTCTCTCTCTCTCTCTCTCTCTCTCTCTCTATGCTATTGCACTTGGCATAACCTAACCCTAACCTCCATATCTCTAACCCTAACCCAAACACCATGGTTAAGCTAAGGCTTCACCCTCAATAGCCTAACGCTAGCCATTGATGATTAGGGTACCATGTTTTTGCATCTAGCCCAATAAGTAGAAATTTATTTTTAGGTTTTTGGGCGTTCTAGAAGCATTGCTGGTGTCAAAAACTTCAAATTCTGCCACTAGTTAATAGTTTTGTGAATTTGTTTTTTCATTTTGGCAATAACAAAATCCATATTGAATGTGTGGTTCCTAGTCCATGAAAATGAAACTCGCTTTTAATAAAAAGGTGATTGTTGGATCGTTGAATGAGTGGGTGATACCTTTTTAATATTTTTGTTAATAATAGCCTATTTGTATATGTAACATTGGCCCTTATCTCATTGGAGGAGCTCTTTCTTCCATCTCTTCTATAAGGCTCTCTAAAAGATCTCTAAAATTTCCTAATGAACAAACAAATTGGCACGCATGCCAAATAATGAAGATCTCAAGCTCTGAAGCTCATGTGTGTGTGTGTGTGTGTGTGTGTGTGTGTGTGTGTGTGATTGTGTGTGTGCTCATGTGTGTGTGTATGAGAGAGAGAGAGAAAAGGGGGGGGGGGGGGGGTATAGGAGGCTAATGCATGTACTAAGAGAAGATTTATGTGGACGATTATTGTTCTTTTTTAAGAATTCAATACGTGGGATATCTAAAAGGTCTCTTTTCCAAGAGAACTTCTGGTCATAGTCTGCTACACAAGGGTTATGTAGTTCAATTAAAAGTTAAGGAATTGGATAGTAATGACAAAAAATCCAGTTGGTGTAGTGAACCCAATTTTAAAGGTTGGTTGAATTTTTAAGCAGTTGGGATAAACAAGATTAATCTCATCCAAGAATAAATCTATTGTTGAGGCTTAATAAGTCATCCATATATTTGTAAGTATGATTAAAATGTGGAATTTTATGATAATTACTTTTGTCACTCATGGTTTTGAGAAACCATGTATATTCAAAGAAGGCTAAGTATAGATTACACATTACAGGTGAGCAAGAAAATCCCATGGGAATGCCCTAGCTTTTCTTAAAGCACTATCCTCGGAAGAGGATGGTACAGTTATCAAGTACCGAAGATAAGTTTTATATCATGAAAGTGAAGGGGATGAGAAGATTGTGGTTTTTTAATCCATCTAGGTTTTCTGGAGAGCGATATGTAAAAGAAGCCATTAGTCCTAGCATTTTTGAAGGCTAGTTTAATCATCTGAGATAGAACATCTTTCAGTCCTAATTCACCTTCCAAAGCTATATTCTTATAGCACTGAGTAATATCAACTGTGAAAAGATGGAAAATTTGTTTAGGGAGGTTTAGTGTAACCTCAGTGGCATTTTTACCAATCAGAATGGGTTATAGTGAATTTGAAGAAAGTTAGAGCAGATTTTTTGTTTAGATGCATAGACATTCTCAAATTTTGAAAGAATCAAGTCAAGACAAAGGGTAATATCTTTGGTAAAAAAACAATTCAAGGCATCACATATCCATCTAAACTTATGCTTATGTAACTTATAGGTGGGGAAAAGTACACGAAGTTTTGTATTTTTTATAGAATACCCTATACTTTCAAGATGTTTTGAAATATCATAGGTGACCTCATAAGGGGAAGTATTAAGTGGTGTGAATTCCTTCCCAAAAATCCTAGAGTGAGTTGCATTCCAAGCCAAGTTTGTGTATATAAGAGTGGGACAATTGGAACTTTTATCAAGTCCAACAATAAACTAGTTATGTGAAAGTTTTTGAAAATCGTCAGCTAGTTGTGGTGTGATCTAAGTGCTCTTAATAGACATCCACTAAAAAGCTATATGCGATATCTTTTGAAAGAAGCATTTTTCAACCAATTTAACTAAGTCCATTAGATTGTCTTCTCCAGTCGGAGAGTACCGACAAGGTCAGTTAAAAAGCTAAGTTGTTAAAGCAAGATATGGGTTTTTAGGAAAAGTGGGTATGTGATTGAGTCCCTTAGCAAGGACTTTCTTTATTATGGTATTTTCGATGAGATCTAGATTACAAGTGCAGACATGTAAGCCATAAGTATCAAAATCTCTGCAGTATGGGATAAATGTATCACAAACACAATCAGGCATAGTGTTGTGTTGTAAGAAATCATTACTGTAGACCACATTTTTCATAGGTTGTAGGTTAAAAAGTTTCAGGTTTGGTGCATGCTGTGACTGTCCTACTCCCATTTTGGTTTCTTCCTTGAAACTCACACTTTTGGATCCCTTAGCCATATAGATATATGATCTCTCTAAAGAAGCATCAGACAGACTTTCCTCCCAGATCGTCTCCAAGGTAGGTACAGTCCCTTGATTTACACTACCCTTCATTGAAATATGGCTTGATTGGTCTCTAGTACTATGGTGGTTATTGCTTTACAGTTGTTGGGTTATTGCACAATTCAGTGCCAAATTGAATTTTGAAGACACCATTATGCTATCAGGGACTAGTGCTAACTCTGGTGCTAATCTGCGTCTTTTATGTTTCAAAAGGTCATGGATCACGATCCATGCACCCTAGGGTCACAATCACTTGATATTAGCACACAGGTTTGTCATAGTCTCTTGATACCTATTGAGTGATTTTTAGGTGGTTTGATTCCCCTTAGGTCTCTCAAAGGTCACTTTGTCAGTCTATTTTGTGGTTTTTGGTCTTGATTTACTTTATACTTGTTTGAGTCTCTTCTTGAAGTTTTTTGGTACCCTTGTTTTTGGAGAAGTTGTTTGTGTTGGTCTTTACTACAAGTGTGTAAGGTTACAATCCCAAAATCTAACATGGGGACATGGATTGTGATCCATGTTCCAACAGATCACAACCCCAAACTTGGTCAAATGGTTACTTGAAGTCTACGGAGTCTACTATCCACTTATTTTTGGATTTGAAAACCTTTCTCTTTGATCCATGTTCCTACACGTTTTGGCTTGAAACTTTCTAGATCAGCTCTCTTTAACTTGGTCAACCCCTTTACCCGCTCATTTTTGGGTTTGTATTTTCTTTTGAGCTCAAACCATCATATTTCTAGAATTTTAGATTTTATGATTCTTCATCCCTGATCCTTTTTGCTTAATTTGATGGTTATAGATGCTACCTAACCTACTCCTAATTGCAGAATTGAATCATATGACTAAACATCAACAAATCGTGCAAAGCTAGAAGAAAAATGCAATATGGAACAATACTTTCAAAGCATCATAGAATATGCAGAATGAAATGCTTTCGTATCTCGCTCAAAACTCCTAATACCTCTCAAGAGCACACCTAGCAAGTCCTCGACTTCTAGCCTCTACCAAGCGCTAAAACCTGTGTCTAGCTGCCCGACTACTAAAATGTAAATGTATTGGAAATCAAAATAAAAATCTTTAAGTAAAATGCTCTGACTAGGTCAGTCACCACCTGATCATCACTATCCACGACAACGGTGCCAATGTTAGCGGGTTGTCGATGGACGTCTACATCATAGCTTTCTGGAACTAACATAATTTCAATACTCAGGGAAGCAACTCTGACGGGGAGCGGAGACTCTTTGAGGGTGTCAACCTCAAGAAGTGAATCTACGAAACGGCAAGACCTCTAGCATCTGCAAAACTATCACTCTTTGATCTGGCAACCTGCTTATGTTCTGTGTCAGCGCACTCATCCATTGACACATTTTAGAACTTGAAAATAGTCCAAATTCTATGAAACTTTGGGAGGAGGTACACGACACTTAGGGGCACTAACCAACCAAGTTTTTTTGCAATCCAATGAGGTACCCAAATCACAATCCATCATGATCAAGGTCCTAGAAATTGCAACAAAACATACAAAAAGGTTTCCCTAGAGTCTAGAAACATTCTCCTATGCTTGGAAGGTCAAAAAATAGTCATTACCACACTCAAATCAGCAAGATTTAGCCTACTAATGCGTAGTTGTAAATCACAACAGACTCAACAATGAATACACTCAAATGAAAGAGAAATAAAGAAGGAACACATTGCAAGTTTTGGAATCAAAATGTGATTACAGAGCTTAATATATGAGATTACAAGGCGCATGAGAGTAGCCGCTCTCAGTCGTACCTAGGGCTCTCTTGGTGAGTGACCGACTTTACAAGGCTGAGACTCATTTATAAATTATACAACTCGGATGTAGCATAGACAAACTCAAGATGATCCAAATAAAATTAGAGACTCTCATATAATTACAAAGGCTTTTTAGAAAATAATAGATATCCAAATTTGGGCTAAAAATGAAGGGGGAACTTGACGGGGCCTGTCTGGTTGGTTTGGCTATTTTGTCTGGCTATTTGGCTGCCAACAATGTATTACATGGCATCAAGAGTCTAAACTTGGAGTTACACATGCATCAGGTTGAGATAGAGGAAGATTTGATAGACTCTGACCCACCTCTATGATACCCCATGGAGTTAAACAACTCCTATGGGAAAGTTCTATATAGCAGATTATTGCTTTTTGGGTATCCCATTGATAATGATTATAAGGCATGGCAAATTCATGAACGCCATGTCAATAATGGTGGTTTCTATTGCCCCAAGGAATGCAAGAGTGGAGCATACATGGCTAGAATACGACCAACAGAAACCCCCACACAACACACTCAAGTCCTTTTTTGAACTCATGGTGAGTGAAAGAGAGAAAGTTAGAAGGATCTTAGTTATGGAACGATTGATGTTTGGGGGGAGGGAGAGAGAGAGAGAGAGAGAGAGAGAGAGAGAGAGAGAGAGAGAGAGAGAGAGAGAACCTTGTACAAATGTTGTTATATGAGATCCAAGTGCCATTAAGGGAAGTTTGAGATCTCTTTTTTTCCTTTTAATGTTTAGAGAGAGAGTGCTCTAAGCTAATGAGGGGATAACTTCCGTTATAGAATCTTCTGTTTGGAAATTGTATTTGTTTTTTGAATCTTCTCATGGTCTCCTTTTCCCTCCCCTCTTTGTCCCACCTCCCCTTCCCTCATCTTTCCTCCTCTTCCTACTTTCCTCTCTTCACCCCCATCTACTATGCATCTTATTCTCCTTAAGAAATGGAGTACACTTGATCTAAATGCCCTAGCACATGCATTGAATCCATCACCACTTATGCCACATTAGATGAGCACAACCAATGGATCCCAATATCTATAACCAAGGGTAGTTGGATTATAATGCAACAGATTAGGAGAAGAAAATCCTCGTCTAAGAACCCATTCTTGTCATGCTAGAAAGGGAGAGTAAAATACTTTGAACTTATTGAGACAAGAAGACAGTGAAAGAGGTTTTAGTACAACATGTTTACATGCACAAGGAGCTTCATCCACAACCCAAAAGCTCAAATCTTCCTCTGCACAGAGCTAACTGTAAGTGTTTCTCACATGTTTGTGGTTCTCTTCTTGTTTGTTTCTTAGATGTACACATTAGATTATCTTTTGTACTTGATTGTTATAATTTTGCTTTGTGGTTCTCTACTACGTTTGTGGTTTTCTAAATGATTCTTATAATTTTGGTTGATGGTTCTCTCCTATGCTCATTACAGACCTATATCCCTTAAGCATAGAGGAATGGAAACAAGTGGTCATAGATATTTTAGATGTCTAGCATGGATCCATTGGTGAAGAGATTTACAAAGGGAGAACACATAGTTATGTGACAGAAAAAGGGATTTTCTTTTATGATAATTTTTATATCTCACCAAGATCTATGAAGGATTCGGGCACTATCAACAAGGTTGCACTGCCTAGTTTTATAAGTGGAGAGTGGCCATTGCCAAGCTCAGTAATAAGTGAAATCTATAGGTGCAAGATCTTCTATGCAATTCAAAAATGTCAAAAGACCAACATTGCAAGCAAGTTGAGTAAAATTTCAATTTTTATTCCCATCATTTTCTTTGTGGATTTCTTTGCAAATGTTGATGTGAAAGTGTCTATAACAATGATGTCGGTTACGTACTTAAACAGTGAAGATGTGCTAGAATTTTTGGATGAGGGTTGGAGTTGAAAAAAACTGAATGGGGTACTTTGCAAAGTGCAATCCGGATCCATTACCTGTAAATACATGATCCATGCCCAAAACTTCATTATTGCATTTTTTTTTTATAGTGGATGGCATCATGAGAGGGGGGACTTTGTACCTTTAGACCAAAACATAGATGATTTCAATGATAAACCCATTGATGTATGGATGCACAATGAACACTTGGAAACATTGAAGATAAGAACCAAGTGCTCATTGTACCAAGTGAAGCATGAGTTACACAATGAAGATGAAAATTTACCTTCAACTTTTTCTTTTCAAAGCACACACACACACATCCTTGTTGAAGGATTGTTAGTCCCTTGTAATTCCTACTTGCTGTAGTTGTCTATATCGCCATCTAATCTCTACCTTGAGAGCACATGGGTGGATGATGGAGTCACTTTGTAATAGTGTGCTAATCTAATTTTTTTGATTTGCCACTGATCTACTTTGCATTGTATCTCTCTCTACTCTCCTTGCTACTATATCCTTATTGTATTCCGCATTTCTTACAAATAATATTTTTTTAATGGAAATTTTTTTGTGTGACCTATTCTTACTTTTCCTAATTTTTAATATGGATTGCAGGTCTGGAGGAGAATTGAGAAGAAATTTTCATGCCAAGAAGTACCAAAATGGATAGTACATCTTCTTCCAAGCTAAAGCATATGCAAATTGTATCAAATTGGTATTTTGTACAAATGTTGGTTGTCTCTTCTTGTAGTAGACTGACATTTTGTACATTTCCATATCAATGACAAATGACATTTTGGTTTAGATGTCTTCATTTTATTTGATTTATTGTTCGGATGTCTTTTTTTTTTTAATTTTTCATATCTTGTTTGATGTCAATGTCGTCAATATTGTATGCCTTCACAACACAATAAATAGGTCATCTTGGTTTACGTTTGTCACCCTTTCTCCTCTTCCTCTTCCTCTTCCTCTTCCTCTTCCTCTGAGCAACAGATCAAGAGTAATGGGTAAGGATTATGGATCCTCTTCCTCATTTCCTTTGAGCAAGAAGAAAAGGAGAATAGGGATAAAAATCCCATGAACAAGAAAAGAAAGAGAAGGAGGAGAGGGAAGAGGTGGAAGACCCTGAGCCAATTTTCATTATCTCAACTTACTTGAAATAACTCACACCATGGTTGGCAGATTTCTTAGGCCCTTCTAGGGTAGGGGTTGGAGGATGGCATGGATTATGGATTGGGCCTTGACATGTTTCTATCAACACAATTGGACTATGAAAAACATGTAGAGACAATTGCAAGGGCTACCACAATTGCAACAAAAGTTGAAGGATTGTATTGGGAGCTACACAAGAGATGGATCTAATGAAAGTTTTAAAACTTACGTCATACTCTCAAGGAGAGAATTTTTAATGTTTTCTCTCTCCAAAACAATATGAGTATGTAATTTTGTCTCTTTACAAAATTCTCTCAAGTAGAGAGTATGTAATGTTCTCAAGTAGAGTATGTCAAGAAGGTTTCTACTTCACAAAATTCTATTTACAGAAAATTGCTTTGCTATTTATAGAATTTTGCTTCACAAGATACTTTTAGGGGTTCTCAAAGTCCTAGGACTCTTTGTTGTGCTAGCTTCCTATGTTTTCCTTGGGATCTTCCTCGGTGTTTTGGGCTCTTCTTCTTTCTTCTTGACCTCCTTAGGCTCTGTCTCCTTGGCTGTCTTTCTCTATTTCTCTTCCTCCTTGGACTTTTGTTCTTGTAATGTCTACTTATTTTGCTCCTCCTTGGCATGTGTTTGTGCTATATCTAATCAACTTTTCCCTTACCCACAAAACATGGTTGTCAGTGTAGCCATTCCTATGGATCTAGTTAAGAAAGTTTAGTGTGTTAGCTTACCCTCATAGAAATAGGTTACCCTATTTATATGGTCAAATTCTTACCCCAATAGTCTTTTTTGGATTGCAATAGGTGTAGTCAACCACTACCTTTACATTTGTTATCACTCTTCATCCATGTGATCATGAGAAATCCTCCTCCTACAATGGTGGATAAATAAACAAAAGGGGCAATATAACTACACAATTTTAAACTCAAATTACTTACAACCTTAGAGTATCGTACCTTCACATTCAAGATTTTCATGTCATCCGTGAGCTTTGTGATAGGAGGACATTGCTCAATCGCCTCTATCAGCCTTGAGGCATCCCTATTTCGAAATATCCAAAGCATTGTTACAAAATAACTGAAAGTGGGAGCACTGGTTAGAGTATTGGATAGTTACACTTACAACCTAGACATTCCATGGTAGCCCTAAAGAGAGTCCAATATGAAACATGTTTTATGAGTGATATCAATTTCTATAAGACTCTAGTGAGAGCTATGTCAAGACCATTGGACATTGTCAAAAGCCTCCAAGATGAAACTTTGAAAATGACCTAGGTTATAGTAGAACATGCCTCTCATGGTAGGGGGAGGTAAGGAGTTCACAAGTTTCAATATCTATAATGGATAGCTAGTTCCTTATGTAAAAATCAGTCCTCAAATAGCGAGAGATGGTTGGGTCAACAATGTCTACTTTCTGTTGAACATCTAACTTATAGTCATGCATCAATAATCTACAAAGAAATTCAAAGAACACTTATTATATATGAACAATGTACAAAAAACATATAGAATGGTGATGGTTAGGCAAACCTCAAGGATGCAATAATGATACGGTCATTGATCTCTCTTTTCAAATCTTTGAGGATGTCAACACACTAAGCATCCATGTCAATATAATTTTTTCTTTGAAGAAGGTCATCCTCTAAGAAAGCAGCCACTAAGAAGCCTATGGAGTTGACACTTGACAACAATGAAGGGAGTTGTGCTTCAACTCAGGGTGCTTCAATATCCCTGAGTTCCTTTGTTTCCATCTCCTCCCTGTCAGCTTTGGGCTCTTTCCCTTCTTCCAAAACATCATCCTCCTCTATTATCTCCTCAATCAAAATTTCAGGCTCTTTTGCCTTTCTTGATGTGGGTATGTTGAGAATGTTGAAGGTTTTCTTATCTTGCTGAGGTATTGATTTACAAATTTTACTAAATTTGTATCTTAATCTGCTTAAGACAATCATATCCTTGTCCATAACTATGACCCTGTGAGAGTGGGATGCACATATGTATCTTGGAAGAGCTTAATTGAAAAGTCTTCAGCAGCCTCTTGCATACATGCCAAGGCACCTCTTCTCCATCTCATATCAATCTTAAACTACTCTGCTATTTTCCTACGAAGAATTTGAAAAGGAAGCCTTGGAATTGCAATTATCAAATCCTTTTGTGCTCTGTTTATCTTTCTCAAGCATCTCACATTTTGAGAGAATCTCATTTTCTTTACAAGTGGGAGTTTTATACCAACTCCCTTTTTGGTTGGTTGCTTGGAGGATCCAACTACCTTATCTCTCTTTGAGCTCTCACCTTTGTCCATCTATGAGCTCTCACCTTTCTCCCCCTTTGAGCTCTCACCTTTGTCTATTGGTTTGAAATTTTCTGGTGTTGCTTTGCCTAGAAATCTCTTGGTTTGACATTTTCTCTAGGAACCTTCCTTGCAGTTTTTTGGTCCTTGCCATATCTATAGATTAGACCTAAAAAAAGAAAATATATAGCCATGGAGTCACACTATCTTAGACCTCTTCATTAACTTCAGAAGGATGCAATCTAGAAATGTTGCACCAAAAATAAAGGCTGTGTCCTCCTTGGGGGTTCACCATTCAGTACCCCCTATATAACGTGTGTTCACGGGCTATTAAAAAAAACCCTCTTTTAACATGTCTGAATGAATCAAATGACTCCTTATTTTAGAAGTTTTTTCCAAATTTGAATATAGAAACCCCTTATTTTAATGTATCTCTGTTAAATTGCCTAAATTTTTGCATTTTAAAATCCCCCCTTTTGAACTCACATTATACATTAACATGCTTACATAGTGCACCCCCCAAGGTGTCCTCCCTATGCAAAAATAGTTTAACCAGATGCATGTCCGTGGAGCCATGTCTGACTACTCCATTATTGCATAGGGGGGACACCACCAAGAAAAGTTATGAAAACAACTTTGTGTCGTCTCTACGCAAAACAAAGTGTAGTCAGTCTCGCCGAATACACTATTTTTGCATTGACAAGACAGATTCAAGGAAAAATCATAAAAGTATTTTTAATAAATTATTGCTCAAGAAAAACTTATAAAAGTATCTCTCATAAACTCTTGTGTCCTCTCTACGCAAAATTAAGCTTGTTGGATGCATGACTGATTACGCTATTTTTGTGTAGAGAGCACACAAACATGAAAAATATTAAAAGGACTATTATGTCGTCCCTACGCAAAAATAGTATAGTCGGACATGTGTATGGCTACACTATTTTTTCATAGCGATGACATAGCTTAACAAAAACTCTGTGTGACAAATTTTGCAAAGAAAGCATTGATGTTGTGAAAGATTACCTTACAATGATCATCCAAATATTCGAGAAGAGAAAACAAAGAAAAGAATAGAGAAAACAAGAAGGTTAGGCTGAAATGGACTTTGTGGAGCAATAGAAGAAGGCGTGATGTAAGTTGACTTTGAATTGACCTTGTGGAGCAATGTGGAGAGAAGAATGGAGCTAATTGAAAAAAAAAAAGCCAAATAAGGATCGATGGCGAGCACCTCTTTATATAGGAGTGCACAATTACCTGGGTAAAATTTGAATTTACACAATTTATGATGCATGGATTTAATTGTTGTGCATCTGTCTCAAGGTGCATGATTGAAATACTATTTATAGCTATCAAATTTGCTATACATAGCATTGTTGATCCTTCCGTCCTATTTTGGTAAAAAAAATTCATAGAATCCAAAGTTGAAGAGAGCTCAAAATGTTATTACGAAAACACAAAGGTACATATTCTATTGGAATTTTTTTATAACATTTTTTGTCATTGTGTATGTCGTCTCTTTGCAAAAATAGAGCAACCAAAAATGCATCCGGATGCTCTATTTTTGCATTACAAGGACATAAATCAATGAGCAAAAAAATGAGGCCTCATATGTCGTCCTTATGAAAAATTAGAGCAGCCAGACATGCATTCAGATGCTCTATTTTTGCATTGCAAGGACACAAGACATAGAGCCAACAAAACTTCAAACTTATTGACACTCTTCTTTGATTGTGTTTCCCTCATGGAAAAATAGAACACCCGGACATACATTTGGGTGCTCTTTTTTTGCGTAGAGACGACACTAATGTGAATAGGCAAAGAAATCACTAATATTTCATGTTTATGTTGCCCTTATGCAAAAATAGAACACCCGGACCTACATTTGGATGCTCTTTTTTTGCATAGGAACAACATATGACCAAGTTCAGTGAAGAGTCAACATGTTCAAATTCATGTTTAATCTTTCTTTGGATGTGTCACCCTTATGCAAAAATAGGACATCTAGACCTACGTCTAGATGCTCTTTTTTGACATAGGGATGACATATATAACCAAGTTTATTGAAGAGTAACATGAAGAGTCAACCATTTCTTTGGTTGTGTTGCCCTTATATGCAAATATAGAACACCATGTCTGGATGCTCTTTTTTTGCATAGGGGCAAAATATGACCAAGTTTATTAAAGAGTCAACATGTTAAAACTTTCTTCCAAGTTTATGACATTTTAAGGTGTTTTTGCTCTTAATCTACATGTCCATCTTTCTTCCAAGTGTATGACATTTTAACGTATTTTTTGTTTTTCTTTTGCTGAAAAGGTGACTAAGAAGAGTTTGGAGGGTGTTGATTTTGAAGAGGTTGAGGAGACAAGTGATGACAGGTTGATGGACTATACCAAGTGAAGCAGCTATCTAAGTTTGCCTATGTGAGAGAAATATTTAAGGTTCCCTTTGATCTTGAGAGTTTTTTGGAAGGATTTAGCAATGAAACTCTAGATTATCAAAATGTTTTTGCTGACCTTATGAGGGATCACAAGCTTGACAAATCTATAAACTTTAATGATATTTTTAGAGTAGGAAATTTAACAACAAGTACAGACCCCAAGAAGTTGTCATACTCCAAGATGATTGGAAGAAGTTCCATAGCCCCTGTGAGTTGCATGGAAGGCACGGTTGTAAGCTTTTGATTGAAGATATTGCATTTTTGCTCTTTTTGAATCTTATTCCAATAGAAGAAGGAGAGTTCAAATCTTTGCAAAACATAGGAGCTATGAATGTCCAAAATGTGGAGGAAACACCTGAGGATTTAAGAGAGTAAATGGAAAGGCTTCAAAGCAAAGAGACCTTGGATATTGTAGAGTTCAAGTCAAGGAACATCATCAAAGGAGCCCATCCATATCATCCCATAAAGACTTGATCCCTTGTTGTGCACAACAACCATGCCCACCTACAAGATGAAAAATAAGGATTTAGGATATACAAAAACCTGTTTGATCTATACAAGAGGACTACGGTCTTACTATTTTAGTGGAGTAGGTAGAGCATGATAGAGGCTTTGTGGACTACAATACACCATTCCCATTATCATTGCTTAATACAAAATTTGAAAAGTTTATTGAACAATCTCATGCTAGAGAGCATGTACTAAAAGTTATTGACAGCTATATGAAGAGCAAGGACTTTCCATAGATGAGGAGTTCCAGCAAATTCAAAAAAGATTGAAGATTGAACACATGGGCAAGATTTTCCATTGAACTTTGAAAACAGGACCTTTTGAAATGATGAAAAATCCTAAGGTAAAATGGTAAAATATAATTTTTGCAAGCATATTATTAGGCCATTGAAACTTCAATTCTGTTAACTGATTTGAGGGGTTTCTTTGCATAGATTGATATTGTAGATCCTGACAAGTTTCTAGGGAGAAGAAAGGGCTCCAGGACTTTGTATCTAAAGAGGAATCAGATTTTTGGCCATTAAACTGGGAATCTCAACAAGGAGACAATAGCTATCTACCACAAGAAGCTTTCCCAACCACCCACTCTCCCCATACTTGAACTAGTGGCTCTGTCAAAGGTGGTAGGTTCACATCCAATAAGAGAAGTGGACAAAATCACATTTCTTGAGAATCAAAAAGCCATTAGAGTTTTTGGACTTGCTTCAAGATTTATGAGCTCAAGAAGTGCATACTTTGGCACCATTGTCAATTAATTCCTTGCCTCTTCTGGTGACATAGGCAAACAAATGCAGGGGTACAAGAAGCAGGAGTACTTGAAGTGCAGGGGAAAATGAAAATCCTTATGTTGGCTCAAGAAGCTAGAACTAGTCCTTGTATTATCCCCCACTTGCTTCCTTGACTCTCTCTGGTGGAAAGACATTGTAAAAACCTTTCACTTACAAATGATGTATAGTATGCATCCTTCCTTTTTTGTATACTTCTCTATGTAGCTGTGGAAATATTAGAACTGTCTAATAAATTAGTCTCTTGCAATCTTGTTCTATGCCACAATTGTCTATAAAAACCACTGGAATACTTCAAGAAAGCTATTATATTTTTGAGTTCCTCCACCATGTCTAGTGTGTTTGAAAAACTTGGTTCTTGCCTGACAGTGGAACTTCTACATACCATGAGTAGACTATTTTGACAAGCTACCATATGTCTTTACAAACCAAGGAGTGTGATTGTAGATAATGTGATGCACAAAAAAACGATAATTTCTTTAACAACTTATGAAAGTATTGAAACAAATTAGTAGAATCAAAACTCATAAGTACTACCATATTGTAGTGTGTGAAGTGCTCTGAGCTCCAAGCACTTGTCATAGCTTTCTTGACTCTATTCAACTCTTTCTTAAATTTGGAGAGGTCATTTTTTCCCAATGACTTTTATTACAGTAAGAAAAGACTGCATCCAAAGCTTCCCACACTTTTGACTTCTCATTTCTTGCTCTCCCATCAACTTCATGGTTCTTCACAGCATTGTGTAGAACCTTCCATTTGTTGTATTCAACTTTAGATGAACCCCTACCCAAATTTCATGAAATCCTAAGAATTCTCTAGCCTTCATCCCACCAATAGAATCTTTCCTAGGGACATTATTTCCACCAGATGACCTCTTGGGGTCTAACTCAATCACAACATTCCCCCCATGAAGTCTAATATCAAAAAAGTATCTTCTCAATACTTTTTATGGTAGTTTTTTTGGCTGATAAAGGTTGTAGTTTCCATACAAACCCTATGTAGAGGTGCACAATCTTCTCAATGATTCTACAAAGTGCATGTAGCGTGCAAAGGTGGACATTTGAAAGAGGAATACCTAAAACAACTTGAAAGCTTGGATCTTTAGAGTTTCTATCTGAGGCTTTGCTCCAGTTATCTGGGTTCAACTCCTTTGTACACCCATGCAATAGATATAAGGGCTTTTGGAGCTAGCACCCCTTGACACATTGTACATACACTTTAGTGTATTTAGGTCCCCCCCATGTGCCATTTCACCTTGTACCAAATACCTCAAAATCTAGCTCCTCCCTAGCCTGTTGAACTTTGATAATAGCAAGGATACTAGTGTGGTGGAATACCTAGTTCACACATTGAAATCTTCACTATCAACCTCCAAAGCACCCAGCCACAAAAGTTTCTTCTCTAACTGCACCCTAAAGGTTATAGGGTTTTTTCCCCCTGTGGTATGAAGAGCTATATTCATGAGGGTTATTGATACTCTCTCAAGATTTCTATCCTTTACAATATCACTCTTATTTAATTTGATGAAAAAAAAGGCTTGCCCAATCACCTCAATATGTTAAAGATCATAGAATTTTATCATTTCCCTTCACAAAGTTCTCAAGTCAAAGAACGAATTGGTGAAAGAGTTAAACTTGAGGTCTTTATTCTTACCAAGATATATGTCATTGATGTGGAAAGGCTCCATGACCTTGGAATTAAATCTGAGCTTGGCATGTTGAACAATTGATGGCTTTGGAAGCAAGGACCCCTACACTCTTGACTGCTTCAGGTTTCTATTGACGAGCTTGAACTTTGTCCAAAGTTCCTTGAGCTGCATCTTTGTCCAAAGTAGAACTTTTCAAAAATCCATTGATGCATTTCTTCCTAGAGACCTTAAATCTTCTTTCATTCAATATGTTGTAAGCAACAACAAGTGAAATCACTTCACAAAAATTATTTTGATGCACCTACTCATGTTTCCTTATGAACAGTCTAGCTAGACTGAGGGCCTGAGGTAAACACAAAAAAAGACTATAACCCAAAGATATCAACTTGAAAAATAGATATCAATTTGAAAAGAAGAAAAACAATTTTACCTCACTGCTTGGATTTTTTTGTTGCAACCTCTAGCTCCTCGCTTGAGACTCTTTATATTCTTTAACTTCCTTTGTATTTGTCTAACCCCAAGCTCTGTCTTCTTTCTTTCAACTATATTCATAAACGATTTGGGGGTTCTTTACCTTCTCCTTGCTTTCTTGAGGCTCATGATTAAGAGAATCCTTCAATTGTAGTAGCAAATGGTTTTCCAACTTAAGAATGTCCCTCTCTGTTGCAAGGTTTTTCATATATCCTAATAGCCCTTCCATACCATCTCCTACAAATCTCAACAATGAAGAGCAATTGAAGAATGGTGGGGTGTATTTGGTGATGGGGTCTATGGGATACAATCTACCACCTGGTCCATAGCTCAATGTGCTTCTTTTGTTCTAATCTCAATGCTTCTAATGCAGAAGAGGGGTTTCACAAAGCCCATTTCTTTTTTGGAGAGGGGAATATTCATCTTCCAAATCAAATGGAGATGATAGATACCTCCTTTAGCAGGATTCATGGAGATGATGTGGGGAAGATGATGGTTTGGATATGGTGCAAAGGAAGATGGAGAGAAAGGACAGAATGAGCAGAGGGAAATTTGAAATTTGGACCAAAAGAGAAAAATTGTGCATTGGGAGGGAGAATTATTGGAAAAGGGACATATTTTCAAGAGATTTGGAAGCGGCACTACATGTAGTGCCTTGAAAAGTAACATCTCGTCCACCCAATAAAAATATAAAGTATTCCCCCAATTTTGGGTTTTGAAATTTCTTGTTCATTTTTTCCAAAAATAAAAAGTATTTTATTTCTCTACCATTTCTTACAGGGTGAATTTGAGTCTGAAAAGTTTCACTAATGCTCCCATATCAACCACAAACATGGCCTCTTCATCAAAGGACAAAGCTATGTTCTTGCCAAACTCAGCATACCTCTTGATTCCTTACACCCCTTACACTCACCTTTGGTAGGCCAGCATTTGTAAATTGCTACAAATATTCTCCCTCCTTGATGCAAAATAATTTCTTTTCCTCCTCTCTTTCATCCTGCTTTCTACACTTGAAATTAGTATTCCTCAAATTAAACAACCAAGATTCCATCTCCCATGACATTGATAGATGTGATAGAATATGTCTTGACATTTTGAGCTTGACAGTCTTACTGGTACATCCCTGCTACTATAGGAGCTTGATGATGCCAACACCTTCTTCCTTGAGGCTGACAACCAACATAGAAAATTTGTCTTTCTTTCTTGAGCTGGAGGGATGTGAGGACATGTTTGCACCGGAGGAGCTGAGGTGCTTGCTAAAGACTGTTGGCATCTAACTCTTGATCTATCAATGCTTGTGTCTTGTTTTCAAACTTGGTTGATGGAGACCATGCTTTTTTTGAGAATGCCCAGTCCTTACATTTATCATATTGCCAACATTGTTACTTTCACGTGCTCCTTGTCTTCCCACATGGAGTTGAAAGCGTAGAAAGAGTCCCCACCTGATGGTAGAAAGTAGCTCCACGAAGGTTTAGAAAGAGCATCTTTGGGGATGATGTAATGCCCAAAGCATTTAGTGAACTCATGTTGATTGAGAGGTATTTTCCCATACTTCAATTATAAGATCATTTTCTTCCTTGTGTTGTTTTTGGGATCATCGACAATCAGTTGCATTCTTGAGCACAAAAACCTAAAATTCTCTATCAATTATTATTATTTATCATTTGAATTAAGCCTAATTGATCATGGGCTCCTTGCACTGAAATTTCAACTTCTTCATCAAGGTTGTGCTTGACTATAGATGAAGAATCATCCACAATGAAAACATCATCAGTCTAAACTCTATTTCAGCATAAAGGGTAGGTGGAGTGTCTACTAAGCCATGTATTGATGCACTTACGGTAAAAGACATGTTTGCATTTGTAAAGAAGTCGAGGGTGGGTGTGAAAGCGAGAGAGGAAGACATCACGCTCAGGTCCTTTGTTGAGCCCAACAAAAAGATGGGAAGATTTAGTGATGACACAAATGATACCAAAATTACATCCGTGGATGAGGAGAGGAGGAGGATGGGGGAGTGGCACCGATGGAAAGATTGGTTTGATCATAGTAGATGCCGAGGCCATGCCACTTACAATGCTTTTCATAAACGAGAGGGAGAAAGATGAGGGAGAACATGCAATGCCTTTGGGTGGGCCAAAGAAGCAGCCATGAAAGACATGGGAGTCACACACACACACACACACACACACATACACATAGGACCTTTTAAAGAAGTATTAACATCGGCTCCAAAATCTCACATATAATCTAAAAATGTGGCCACTTTATTAGAGGACAAAGATGTGTTCGTAGGGCAACATTTGCAAACTACTATTGGGGTTCTCCCTTCACAATGTAAAAGCTTTCCATATAGCTCGGGGGGATCACTATGTATAAATTGTGTATATTATGTGCTTTCAAGGACTATTTATAAAATTCCTTATTTGTGAGTTTTTGACAAATAGAATACACCCTTTTCCTATTCAATCTATAAAGTTGTTTTCCCAATTCCATTTTGTGGCACCATTATGTATGTGAAAATGTGAGAATAAATAAAATTTAATAACCCCTTCTACTGCAATCACTTGATTATCATGTGACCCCCCGCCCCCTTCCCCCTTGAGCCGTAGAGAGCTTGCTTGACTTTCCAAGATGGATTGCTTTTCCTCCCCTCTTCCATCTTGCTTGACACATTTAAAATCATCCACACTCAAATTTTGTGTCCCTCACGTTCAACAACGCCTTCCATGATTCTCATACGTGTGACAAGAACATGTCCTGATTTTTTAGCTTGACAATCTTGTCAGTACATCCATGTTTCTTGAGCTTGATGATGTCGGCACCTCCTTCTTTGAGGCTGACATGCTCAATCAAAAATGGGATTTATTATCCTTCCCCTCTTACATCTTGTTTGTTGCACTTGGCAACCTCTACAACCTCAAACACCTTGTTGCACGAATACATCAACCCAAATTTTACCTTTGGTGATCGTGATAGGTGTGACATGAATCTATCTTGAATTTTCAAGCTTGATAGTCTTGCCAAAACATTTATGTTGATTGAATGATTTAAGACATAGGGACCTCTTTCCTTGAGACTAGCAACCAAGATATAAAATAATTATATCTTCTTCAGCTAGAAGGATGTGAGGGCAGTTCCATGCCATAGAGAGCTTGCCTTTCCAATATGGATTTCTTTTCCTCCCCTCTTCCATCTTGCTTGACACATTTAGAAGCATCCACATTCAAATTTTGTGTCCCTCACATTCAACAATGCCTTCCATGATGCTCATAGGTGTGACAAGAACATGTCCTTATTTTTTGAGACTGACAATCTTGTCAGTACATCCATGTTGCTTGAGCTTGATGATGTCAGTGCCTCCTTCTTTGAGGTTGACGTACTCAATCAAAAATGGATTAATTTTTGTTCCCCTTTTACATCTTGTGTGAGATCTTCGTTGCAGATGAGTATAGCTGAGACCTACAAGAATCTTTCCAAAAGATTAAGGATGTTATCTCTATCTCACAGCAAAGGCAAAAGGCTGCTCTGCTGACAAGCACAGAAGAGCCCAAGCCTTTAAAGAAAATGATTGGGTCTTATTAAAATTTCCCAAGGCTCGATTAAGGCACACGATGGGCAAGAATCCTACAGGACACCAAAAGTACTATGCTAAGTTAGCAAAAAGGTACTATGGTTCCTTCCAGATTCTTAGACCAATCAATGACATGACCTATCAACTCAAGTTGCCCAGCCATTGGCTCATACACAATGCTTTTCATGTGAGCCTATTAAAGCCTTACAAAGGAGAGCCAAAATTCAAAGGTTGTGTCCAAAGGTCAAACATTAGGGAAATTGGATGCTTTGTGTGTGTCCTAAAAGTCTTCATGCATCCCTACATAGGAGGGGGCGAGCCCTAGTTGTAGGAGATGAGAGAGAAACTCACTCACACACACACACACACACACACACATACAAGCTCCCTTTACACAAAGGGACTAAGGGACACATGTCAGCTCCCTAGCCCAGATGCCCACAAGGTGTACTCAAATCCTATTGGATGACCTTGGAGGTGGACCAATGAGAATTAGGCTAGAGTAAATCTAGTTTAATCAATTTAAAAACACTTAATAAAAGAACCTAAAAGAATTAAGCTCTCTAGAAGACTATTGGGCAGTCTCCCAAGGGGTCCAATGAGCATTCAGCAGCCCAATGGCCTGCCTGATTCCTATTGGCTAGGAGGCAAAGGGGTCCTATGAGAGTTTAGTTGCATTTATGAATTACCTAAAGCTCTCACAAAAGGGGAAAGGGGGACACATGTCAAAAGGCTATCACTTATACTGCTTAATTTCCATTGGTTGAGGCTGAGAAGGTCCAATAGGATGTGAGCATGAGCAAACAGCAAGAGGGGGGCTGATTTTTCAAAGGCATTATTGACTTACACACTCACACAATCTATGTGTGAAGCAAGAAGACTCTCTCTCTCCTTCTCAAGCTTTAGTGGAAAGCTTACCACCTATTCCAAGCTTGTGAGAAGGGAGGCCTACACCAAAAACTCTTGGCTTTGTGATGCAAATCCAACCGAGATCCAAGCTTCTATGCATGCTCATCTCCTCTACCATGATAATTACTAAGCTAAGCTATGCTAATATGAGTGATTATGTGAGGAGATGTACATCTTTCTCGTAAGAATACTCCTTCTTCCTATCAATCTACTCTCATACCCCGCTAGCGCTCACCATCTTCGAAGGTGTGTGAGACCTTGGGTCTGAGACCGTGAGAGAATTGATGTTGTTTTTAATAAGTGTTGTGCTTAGTGCTTGAAGTTTTTATCTTCATAGCCCTAGCTAGAATTGAAGGAACACAAAGAATTGTATTGTAAAATGTCTCTCTTGATGGGAGAAACCATAATACAAAGCCTTTTGGAGGGGGGACCGGCTCCATGCAAATCCGATCCTCAACTATTGTCAATTGCTTAATTTCTCTCTCTTTTGAAGTATTGTTCATGCTATCTAACTAGGTGTTATACTTTTTGTTCCTCTCTCCACCCAAGCACTCTTGTTATTCTCCTTAGGAATCTATTCTCATGAAATGTTCACTATGTTCATGCTATTTTCCGCTACACACAAGTTGCTAGGCCATTAAATGTTACATGACTGTCCAGACAAGAGGTAGCAAAACAATTATGCAACTACTAGCAGGCATGCAGATGAGCCCGAGAGGCTATTTGTGATGCAGCACATGCTGAATACTATGTCTGCAAATGTGGAAAAATCTAGTGATAATGTGTGGTGCATCTAATTACATGACCAGCCATGGTGAATGATTTACTTGGTTATGTAGAAACTAGGGGATGATACTTCACATCCTATTATGCATACATGACATGTACCATTGTCTATGACAGATGGTAAAGTGAAGTACCTAGCTGATGTACTACATGTAGCCAACATTA
This sequence comes from Adiantum capillus-veneris, assembly GCF_014529385.1. Taxonomy (NCBI): domain Eukaryota; kingdom Viridiplantae; phylum Streptophyta; class Polypodiopsida; order Polypodiales; family Pteridaceae; genus Adiantum; species Adiantum capillus-veneris. The sequence goes on along the minus strand of NC_140949.1, from coordinate 119,752,555 downwards.
CAAAGAACCTGGTTTTTGTTGGGAAAATGGTTGAGCAGGGTTTACAAGTCAGCTTTAACTCCGATGGTCTCTTTGACGAAGAGCATAAGAAGGATGGAAGGCTGGTTCCACAAGGAAAGAAAGTGGGCCGAATGTTTACTTTGGATGTAAATGTGCTCAAGGTGAATGCTTCCATGTTTGCACGAGGTGCAGATGTTGTTCTACATATAGAGATTTGTCACAAACATATTGATCATGTAAATTTGTAGAGGCTAAAAATGATGCAAAAGAAAGAGATGGTTACATGTTTACCTACGTTTTGAGTTGCTGAAATGCAGAAAGTATGTGAAGCTTGTCAATTTGGAAAGGAGGCAAAAACATTCTTTCCTCATCATAAGCATGTAAGAAGGAATGCATTGTATTTAGTGCATACAGATGTATGGGTTCCGGCAAAGACTCCATCTATGGGTGGATGTAGATACTATGTGAGTTTCATTGACGACCATACAAGGAAGGTATGGGTCTATTTCATGAAGCAGAAAAGTGAGGTGTTTATCCATTTATAGAATTTCAATGTTGTGGTTGAAAAAAAGACTAGGAAACATATAAAGTGCTTGAGGTCAGATGGAGAGGGAGAATACTTCTATAATAAATTAATGGTTTTTTGGAAAAGCATGGAATTCAAATGCAATTTTCATGGAGGTATAATCTGCAACAAAATGGTGTTTTTGAATGAACGAACAGGCACATTGCAGAAGTGGCTAGAGCATTGATGAATGAGAAGAACGTGCCTCATTGTTATTGGGTTGAAACTGTTTGCTACAGGTGTCTACATTATGAAAAGGACCCCTATTGCTGCAGTACATGATATGACACCTGAAGAAAAGTTCAATGGTGAAAAACCAAACGTATTAGATTTTAAAGTGTTGGATATATTGCTTAGGTGCATGTTCCCGATGAGCTAAGAACTAAGCTTGATCCAAAAGCTGAAAAATGTGTCTTCATTGGATATTCCCTTTAAAAAATAGGATACAAGTGTTGCACTCTTGTCATGGTGGTGTAGCCAAAGTCGGTCGACCATAGAAGATGGCACCACCAGGAGTGTATAGGCTATTAGAAGCATGGCAAAGAGTAGGAGCAACTACAAAGATCTTGCATAGAGATAGGTAGCAGCGGATATGTATGGCTGAAGTGGTTTATAGGCCAAGAAGGGCCACAAAAATGGCTAATTTGTGTGGCAGGTGAAAGAGATTCAAGGTGCAATATTTTTGCATGGAAATAGAGAGCTTGAGTTGCTAAAGGAGCAGGTCCAGATGGCTCATCAACAAGCAGAGCTACAGAGCCCAAGATATTTGAGCTTGAAGGTGCAGTGCATTTCCGATCTAAGGTGAGCACGGCAGGTCGTTCCAGGTAGTCCAAGCCAGTTTCAATGGATGGATGCGTAGAGCTTAATTTGTGGAGCCAATTGGTCTTTTCAGATAAGCACTCTGAGTCACAGATATCAAGATACGAGGCTTTGAAGTTTTGACGGGGGCCAAGTATGTGTCGATCAGGTCGCCTTGGTATGCGTGCCATTTGGAGTATTCAGATGCTTGCCATGTTTGTTTGTGCTATTTACGGCAAGGGAAGGCCATAGGAAGTCATGGCTCATAAAACGGAGCCCGAACCAAGGAGATATTGCAGATTGAAGTCGGCGTTCGTCCCCGACGTCATGGTGTCAGTTTGATTTTGGCAATTTGGACAGCCTCGAGAAGAGGGCCAAAGAAATTTAGAAGTGCAGCAAAGGTTGGGCAATTTAGGGTTGGCGACAAGGACTATTTGCCGAGCTTTACGACTCAGAGATCAAGTCCATAGACCAAGAACAGGAGCCTCGCCAAGGAGAGCCCAAAAGTTGGCGAATTTGGAGGTTTTTTTGAGGGTTTTTAATGAAAAATGGGGGCCTTGGAGGGCAATCACCAATGGCATTCCACGTGGCTCATCAAAAACCCATAAGTGGGTGCATGAAGCTAAGAAACATGGTATATGTAGCGGGCCGCGAGCCTTATGTGGTGTGCAATGGGGAGAGAGAGCTCCTTTTAGCATGGATATGGCAGGGGGCCACTTGGCGCTACTGTGGTGCAGCGAGGGACACGAGGCAAAAGTTGTGGTGAAGCCGATGGCGGTGGCTAGCAGATGGTGATGGTTGTCAATGTTGGGCAACAGCTCGCAGGGCTGATGACATGGGACTCGGCAAGGGCAAGGTCTGGTAGCCTCATAAGGCCCCATCTTTTGAAGTTAAGAGCAAGGGAGTTCCACTCCACTAGCGACATCGCTAGTGGTAGAATGAGGGCATGTGTGAGAGAGTTCATACGGGCACATGAGAGGGATAAGGCAAGACCATGGCCATCAGGCAGTTAAAAAAAGTTCGAAAGGAGAGAGCAAGTGGAGAAAAAGTAAGCAAGGGAGAATGGAAACCTGCCGAGGTGTCCACCATGCAAGGCAATATCGAAATTGAGGTGCCAAATGTGTGTAGTTCATGGAAAATGATAAAAGAGGGCTCTAATGGCCTACACGAGCCAATAAAAACCCAATTTTTTGTTTTCTTAAGCTTTGATCACTCCTATAAAAGGAGATGCACACGAATTTCTAGGGGCTTTTTGGTCGAGGCGGCTAGTGGAGCTATTGTATGTTGCTGAGGACTGTGCCGGCGTGAAGTCCATTGTCAATGGTTGCGTTAATGCTAGTAAATCCATCATTGCCATCTTTTGGCATCAATTCCCCCTTCCCTCTTCTCTTCTCTGCTAGTAAATCCATCATCTCCATCTTTTGGCATCAATTCCCCCTTCCCTCTTCTCTTCTCTGCTTGTGTGAGTGTGTTTTTGGGCGTGTGTCGGTGTGTGTGCCCCCTCGAGGTATGTTGTGCAAAGTGAGATAGAGAGAGTCTATGTGTGTGTGGACGACTATGAGTTAAGCACAGTGAGACGATTGGGCTGGTTCGGTGTGTTGCTACGCAGTGTGCGTATGGTCGTGTGTAAACAGGGGTTTGTTGGCAAATAATGTCAAGTTTTGAAGGTGAACTCTAATGGATTGGGGCACTGTGTATACCCTGGGCTATAGCAAGGCATTGAGTTGTGTTTCGGGTGTGTTCCCCTTTCCCCTTCTCCATCTTCTAGTGCCCCCATTGAGGAGTTGTCTAATGCTCCTATTTGAAATCTGAAGCGGTGTTTGATAGCCCCCAACAAAGCAGTTGGCGAATGGTCGGAGTATTTGGTGGCCGAGGTTGAAGTTGACAGAGATGGTGGGGCCAAGTTTTGGCCCCATATTTATGGGTGTTGAAGGCCGTGAGGGTTGGTTAGCAGATTTTGAGCTATGGATGTTGTTGATGCGTATGTTGATGGATGTTGAAAAGTTGTTGATGGTACCACTGATGATGCACGGATTGGCCAAGATTTTGTTCCATGGTTTAAAGAGTACTGATTGGGGATCATGGCAAGAGTTTCAGAGTCAATTTTTAGAGCGGTTTCGAGAAGTGATTACTCCGGAGGAAGCTGGTGCAAAGCTGAAGGCGGTACACCAGAATGTAAGTAAATATTTTTCCATTTTCCTTAAGCAGTTTGAAGCATGTTGGAGGTAGTTGGAGATTGTTGCTAGGGTAAAAGGAAACCCGTATCTGAAGTTAAGAGCAAGGGAGTTCCACCCCACTAGCGACATCGCTAGTGGTAGAGGGAGGGCATCTGAGAGAGAGTTCATATGGGCACATGAGAGAGATAAGGCAAGACCAAGGCCATCATGCAGTTAAAACTCAAATTTGAAAGGAGAGAGCAAGTGGAGAAAAAGTAAGAGAGGGAGAATGGAAACCTACCGAGGTGTCCACCATGGAAGGCAATATCCAAATTGAGGTGCCAAATGTGTGTAGTCCATGGAAAATACTAAAAGAGGGCTCTAGTGGCCTGCACAAACCAATAAAAACCCAATTTTTTGTTTTTAAGCTTTGATCACTCTTATAAAAGGAGATGCACACGAATTTCTGGGGGCTTTTTTGCCGAGGCGGCCACTAGGGCTAGTGTATGTTTCCTAGGGCTGTGCCGACATGGAGTCCATTGTAAATGGTTGCGTTGATGCTAGTAAATCCATCATTATTGTTTTCTTGCATTGATTCCCCCTTCCCCCTTCTCTGCTCTGCTTCTGTGCATGTGTTTGTGGGCATGTGTCAGCGTGTGTGCCCCCCCGAGGTATGTTATCCAAAGTGAAATAAAGAGAGTTTGTCTATGTGTGGAAGGTTGTGAGTTGAGCAGAGTGGGATGATTGGGTTGGTTCGGTGTGTTGCAACGCAAAGTGCACATAGTTTTGTACACGCAAGCACTGGTTTGTTTGCGAATAATGTCGAATTTTGAAGGTGAACTCTAGTGGATTGGGGCATTGTGTATACCCAGGGCTATAGCAAGGCATTGAGTTGTGTTCTGGGTGTGTTCTCCTTCCCCCTCTCCATCTTCTAGTGCCCCCAATGAGGAGCTCCCTAATGCTCCTATTTGAACTCTAAAGTGGTGTTTGATAGTCCCCCGACAAAGCGGTTGGCAGATGGTCAAAGTGTTTGGTGGCCGAGTTTGAAGTTGACAGAGATGGTGGAGTCAAAGTTTTGGCCCCATATTTACGGGTGTTGAAGACCCTGAGGATTGGTTAGCAGATTTTGAGCTATGGATGTTGTCGATGCGTATGTTGACGGATGTTGAAAAGTTGTAGACGGTATCGTTGCTGATGCGCAAACGTGCCAAGATGAAGAACCGGAAGGTAAAGCGGAAGCAGTTTGAAGCATGTTGGAGGAAGTTGGACATTGTTGTTGGGGTAAAAGGCAACCCATGTTAGCTATAAGAATGCTTCCATCAGAGGATTAGAGAAAAGGTCGAGTACGGTGCAGATACATATGAATACATGCTCTATCTGGCCAAGATGGAGAACCGGAAGGTAAAGCGGAAGCTGGAGATGGGCTCAGTGAAGCCTGCAAATTATGTGCCTATTGTAATGGTAGTAGAGTGTTCTTTGGTTTGATCGAAGGCAATACCAATTGTTTGAAGTGCAGAGCCTATGGAGGTAAGGCATATGGTTGGTTATGCTCCTTGGAGGTTTCCGGTTTGTGATGTGCCCATGCTCATGGTGGACGAGCTTGTCAACAACAATAAGACCCATGTCAAAGTGAACCACGGTGCAAAAGAGATAGCAAGTAATGAGGTTCTAGAGCAGATTGAAGAGGTAAAGCCTGTTTTGTGGAAAGTGTGAATGAGAAGGTAGCAGAGTGCAATCAAGTTGCAGATATCGAGGGTTCATAAGTAGATGTAGAAAGTGTGCAAAGACATGCATTTGTGGAGCAGCAAGCGGATGAAGATGCAGATACACAGTCGGTATATGATGCCAATGATGGTGAAGATAGAAGCTCGAGTTGCTAGGAGACAAGTGAGGAGGATAGAGCGGATGAGTCCACATCCTATGGCGAGAAAACAAAATCTATTGAACCTGAGCTGGTAAAGGTAAAGCTGCCTTATTATATGTTTGACGATATGGTGATAGCCAATGTTCAAGAAGAGCACGGAATAGATCAAGCCATGGTGCTTAATGGAAACCAAGTGGAGGAGTCTATGCTGATCAATGGAGCTATGCAAATAGATACAATGCAGATGCTTGCCACAATGAATGAAGTGGCCTTATCTATGAATGATGACCAAGGTAATGTAGTGTGAGGAGAGTTTCTCTCTACCTTGGCAGAGCATGATGCAGCATTAGAAGAGGTGATTGAGGTGCAAGCGGTTGAAGACGGCAACCAAATGGAGCGGATCGACCTTGAAGAGCAGCTGGTTGCAGCAGAAAGGCTTGACGATGCTAGAATCGAGTGTATTGCCGGTGAGGAGGTCTTGTGTGCCAAAGGTGGTGGAGGTTATGTTACATCAGACATGTCAAGTGGTGGATAAAGGAGAATCACAAATGGTGGCTTTTCTTCCATTGAAGGCATGTGAGCTCTGGTTCATGAGTATGGTGGTAGAAACAATTGTGTGGTGGATGGTTCAACAGGTGCAAGGTTCTATGCATGACGCCTCCACTTTACATCGATTGGAGGGAAGGTCAGTACTTTCTTTTAGGTTGGCGGTATGCTTTGTGTTTCTTGATATGTTGTGGGCAGTTTGTCAGTGGTTGCTTGTATGTCAAGGGATTTATGGAATGTTGGTCTACAAAGATGATAGGATATGTGCTAGGGCACAACATTATGGTATGCATTTACAGGTGGATGGAAGGAACCAATGGTCGGTTTTTTATTTAGGCGGAGGCTATGTGATGTAGGGGGTGGGGAAACCCACTTGAGATTTGGTAGTAGGCAGAATAAAACTTGGTATAAATGATTTTGGTTTGTTGATAGTGTGTGCCAGGTTTTGCAGATAGTAAAGGAATAAAGCCCTTTTTTGGTTGAACATAAATGTTCAACTAGGGGGTGGGCAATGATGGTGTAGCCAAAGTCGGTCGACCATAGAAGATGGCACCAGTAGGAGTGTATAGAGTAGCAAAAGCATGGCAAAGAGCAAGAGAAGCTACAAAGATCCTGGGCAGACAGGTAGCAGCGGCGGATGTGTATGGCTAAAGCGGTTTATAGGCCAAGAAGGGCCCTAGAAAGGGCTAATTTGGGTGGCAAATGAAAGAGGTTCAAGGTGCATTTATTTTTTCTTGGAAATGCACAGCTTATGTTTCCAAAGGAGCAGGTCCAAACAGCTCATCAAACAGAGCTACAGAGCCCAAGATATTTGAGGTTGAAGGTGCAGTGCATTGCAAATCTGAGACAAATAGGACAAGTGATGCTAGGTAGTGCAAGCCAATTTCCATGGATGGTTGCATAGAGCTTGATTTATAGAGCATACTTGTCTTTTCTGATAGGAGGCTTTGAATTTTTGATGGGGGCCAGGTATGTGTCAGTAAGGGCCGCCTCGCTATGCATGCCATCTAGAGTTTTCAGATCCTTGCCAGAATTTTTATGTGTTATATGAGGCAAGGAAGGCCTTATGAAGTCACAGCTCATCCATCGGAGCCCAAACCAGGGAGATATTGCAGATTGAAGTCGGCGTTAGTTCTCGACGTCATGGTGCAAGTTTGATTTTGGCAATTTGGACAGCATCGAGAAGAGGGCCCGAGAAAATCAAAGTGCGGCAAAGGTTAGGCGAGTTAGAGTTGGAGATAAGGACTATTGTTGGCTGAGCTTTATGGCTCGAAGATCAAGTCCATATACCAAAAATGGGAGCTTGGCCAAGGAGAACCCAAAAAGTTGGTGAATTCGGAGGTGTTTTTGGAGGTTCTTAATGGAAAATTGGGGCCTTGGAGGGCAATCACCCACAGTGTTCCATGTGGCTAATCAAAAACCCATAAGCGGGTGCGTAAAGCTGAGAAACATGGTATATGTAGCGGGCCGTGAGCCTTATGTGATATGCAATGGGGAGAGAGAGCTCCTTTTGAGCATGGATATAGCAAAGGGCCACTTTGCGCTGCTGCGGTACACCCAGGGGCCCGAGGCAAAAGTTTTGGCGGAGCCAACGGTGGCAGTGGGTGGCATTGTTGGGTAGTAGCTCGCAAGGCTGATGACATGGCACCCGGCAAGGGCGAGGTCCCATGGACTCATAAGGTCCCATCTTTTGAAGCTAAGAGCAAGGGAGTTCCACTCCACTAGCGACATCGCTAGTGGTAGAGGGAGGGCATGTGAGAGAGAGTTCATACGGGCATATGAGAGAGATAAGGCAAGACCAAGGCCATTGGGTAGTTAAAAATCAAGTTCAAAAGGAGAGAGCAAGTGGAGAAAAAGTAAGAGAGAGAGAATGGAAACCTGCCGAGGTGTCCAGCATGCAAGGCCATATCCAAATTGAGGTGCCAAATGTGTGTAATCCATGGAAAATGCTAAAAGAGGGCTCTAGTGGCCTGCACGAGCCAATAAAAACCACATTTTTTGTTTTTTTAAGCTTTGATGGCTACTATAAAAGGAGATGCGCATGAATTTCTAGGGGCTTTTTTGTCGAGGCGACCACTGGAGCTAGTGTATGTTTCCGAGGACTGAGCCGGCGTGGAGTCCATTGTAAATGGTTGCGTTGATGCTAGTAAATCCATCATTACCATTTTTTGGCATCGCTTCCCCCTTCTCTTCTCCGCTTGTGTGCATGTGTTTGCGGGTGTGTGTTAGCATGTGTGCCCCCCCGAGGTATGTTGTCCAAAGTGAAATAAAGAGAGGTTGTCTGTGTGTGGAAGGTTGTGAGTTGAGCAGAGCGGGATGATTGGGCTGGTTCGGTGTGTTGCAACGCTGTGTGCATATGGTTGTGTACACGCAAGCGGTGGTTTGCTTGTGAATAATGTCGAGTTTTGAAGGGTAACTTTAGTGGATTGGGGCATTGTGTATAGTTTGGGCTATAGCAAGGCATTGAGTTGTGTTCCGGGTGTGTTTCTCTTTCCCCCTCTCCATCTCCTAGTGCCCCAATGAGGAGCTTCCCGATGCTCCTATGTGAAGTCTAAAGTGGTGTTTGATAGCCCTCGACAAAGTGGTCGGCAGATGGTCGAAGTGTTCGGTGTCCGATTTTGAAGTTGACAGAGATGGTGGAGCCAAGTTTTGGCCCTATATTTACGGGTGTTGAAGACCCTGAGGATTGGTTAGCAAATTTTGAGCTATGGATGTTGTCAATGCGTACGTTGACAGATGTTGAAAAGTTGCAAGCGATATTGTTGCTGATGTGTGAACGGGCCAAGATTTGGTTTGATGGTTTAAAGAGCAATGATTGGGGATCATGGCAAGAGTTGCAGAGTTAATTTTTGGAGCTGTTTCGAGAAGTGATTACTCAGGAGGAAGCTGGTGCAAAGCTGAAGGTGGTACACCAGAATGTAAGTAAAGATTTTTCCATTTTCCTTGAGCAGTTTGAAGCATGTTGGAGGAAGTTGGACATTGTTGCTGGGGTAAAAGGCAACCCATGTCTGAAACTCTCAAAGCTGTTAGAATGCTTGCATTAGAGGATTAGAGAAAAGCACAAGTGTGGTGCGGATACATATGAAGACATGGTCTATCTGGCCAAGATGAAGAGTCGGAAGGTAAAGCGAAAGCTAGAGCTGGGCTCGAGGAAGCCTGCAAAGTATGTGCCTCTTGCAGCGGTATCAGAGTGTTCTTTATTCCCATCGAAGGCAATACTGATTGTTTGAAGTGCAGAGCCTATGGAGGTAAGGCCTATGGTTGGTTATGCTCCTTGGAGTTTTTCGGTTTGTGATGTGCCTATGTCGATGGTGGACGAGCTTGTCAACGAGGATAAGACCCATGTCAAAGTGAACCAGGGTGCAAAAGAGACAGCAAATAATGAGGTTCCATAGCGGATTGAAGAGGTAAGGCCTGTTTTGTGGAAAGTGTGTATGAGAAGGTAGTAGAGTGCAATCAAGTTGTAGATATTGAGGGTTTATAAGCAGATGGAGAAAGTGTGCAAAGACATGGATATGGTCAAGCATTTGTGGAGCAGCAAGCAGATGAAGATGCAGATACAGAGTTGGTATATGATGCCAGTGATGGTGAAGATATAAGCTCAAGTTGTTGGGAGACAAGTGAGGAGGATAGAGCAGATGAGCCCACATCCTATGGTGAGAAAACGGAGTCTGTTGAACCTGAGCTGGTAAAGGTAAAGCTACCTTATTATATGTTTGATGATATGGTGATAGCCAATGTTCAAGAAGAGCAGGTAACAGAGCAATCCATGGTGCTTAATGGAAACCAAGTGGAGGAGTCTATGCCCACCACCAATGGAGGTATGCCGATACAGATGATGCAGATGCTTGCTGCAAGGAAGTAAGTGGCCTTACCTACTATGAATGATGACCAAGATGATGCAGCGTGTGCACAGAATTTCTTTCTACCTTGGTAGAGCATGATGCACCGGTAGAAGAGGTGATTGAGGTGCGTGAGGTTGAATATGGCAACCAAATGGAGCAGATCGACCTTGAAGAGGATCTGGTTGTAGCAAAAAGGCTTGATGATGCTGGAATCGAGTGTATTTTTGGTGATGAGGTCGTGTGTGCCAAATGTGGTGGAGGTTACGATACAGCAAGCATGTCTAGTGGTGGATAAAGGAGAATCCCAAATGGTGGCTTTTCTTCCATTGAAGGTATGTGAGCTCTAGTTGATGAGTATGGTGGTAGATAAGGTTGTGTGGTGGATGGTTCAACAGGTACAGGAGTCTATGGATGAGGCCTCCACTTTACATGGATGGGAGGGAGGGTCAAACATGTGTTCAAATATGTTGTTAGGTACCTTTTTTTGGGATGGCGTTATGCTTTGTGTTTCTTCATATGTAGGTGGTAGTTTGCTGGTGGATGCTTGTATGTCAAGGGATCCATGGAATGTGAAGGTAGGCCATGGATGGTCTATAGAGATGATAGGATATGTGATGGGGCACAACATTATGGTATGCATTTGTAGGTGGATGGAAGGAACCAATGGTAGGATTTTGATTTAGGCGGAGGCTATGTGATGCAGGGTGTGGGGCAACCCACTTGAGATTTGGGAGTAGGCAGAATATAACTGGTTTTGGTTTGTTGATAGTGTGTGCCAAGTTTTGCAGTTAGTAGAGGAATAAAGCCCTTTTTTGGTTGAACATAAATGTTCAACTAGGGGGTGGGCAATGATGGTGTAGCCAAATTCGGTTGACCATAGAAGATGGCACCAACAGGAGTGTATAGGCTAGCAGAAGCATGGGAAAGAGCAGGTGAAGCTACAAAGGTCTTGGGCAAACACCTACTTACCTCTGTCCTTGCTTAGTTCCACTTAAAACACCATCAACAACACAAAACAAGCAATTAAAAACACAAGACATGATGTGTATGGCTGAAGCGGTTTATAGGCCTCCTGGTCTTTTCAGATTGGCAATCTGAGTCACGGATATCAAGATACGAGGCTTTCTTCCAAGCGCGCACACACACACCTAGACTGTGACACACACACACACACACACACACACACACACACACACACACACAGAACATGGAATTGACAAAGACAAGATTGTAAGAGTGTGTAAGAGAATTGTAAGGGATAGAGACTTGATTAGAGAGTACACATCAAATAGAGCATAGCATAAGAGAGTAGAGAAGAGAATCTGCAAGAAAAAGGCCTAAATCTAGCCCCAAACTCCACGGCACCTCTCTTGTGGAGTTGGTATTTAATCTATTATTTGTGAGTTTAAGGTGCCAAAATTTGAGGGCCCTCTTTTACAACCACTTCACTTTTGTAAATGAGTGAAGCTCATTAGTTCTTGCATGACCCATAAGGGAAGTTCCCACTACAATTATTTACAGAGCCATAGTGGCTTATTGGAATGAATATCTAAAATATTGTGCGAGTATAAAATGGCCAAGAGTAATTGCCGGAACCTCTTCGTCAACTCCCCGCATTCCACTCTACAAAATCATCATCATCAACTCAATTAGAAAAACAAATAGACAAGACATAATTAACCATTGCTCCAGCTATCCCAATTGCAGCTAGCCACTACAACAAGAGGGTGCCCAGTCTCGTAACACTGTTGAACCTGAGCTAGTAAAGGTAAAGCTGCCTTATCATATATTCGATGATATGGTGATAGCCAATGTTCAAGAAGAGCAGGGAACATAGCAAGCCATGGTGCTTAATGGAAACCAAGTCGAGGAGTCTATGCCCACCAATGGAGGTATGCAAATAGCGACGATGCAGATGCTTGCCGCAATGAACGAAGTGGCCTCACCTATGAATGATGACCAAGGTGATGTAGTGTAAGAAGAGTTTCTCTCTACCTTGGCAGAGCATGATGCAGCGGTAGAAGAGGTGATCGAGGCGCAAGCGGTTGAAGATGGCAACCAAATGGAGCGGATCGACCTTGAAGACCTTGGTTGCAGCAGAAAGGCTTGATGATGCTAGAATTGAGTGTGTTGTCGGTGAGGAGGTTGTGTGTGCCAAAGGTGGTGGAGGTTACGATACATCAGACATGTCCAGTGGTGGATAAAGGAGAATCCCAAACAGTGGCTTTTCTTCCATTGAAGGTATGTGAGCTCTGGTTTATGAGTATGGTGTTAGATACAGCTGTGTGATGGATGGTTCAAGAAGTGATGGGGTCTATGGATGAGGCCGCCACTTTACATGGATGGGAGGGAGGTTCAAACATGTGTTCATATATGTTGTCAGGTACTTTTTTTGGGATGGCGGTATGATTTGTGTTTCTTGGTAAATAGTTGGCACTCTATCGGTGGATGCTTGTATGTGAGGGGATCCATGGAATGTTGAAGACAAGCCATGGATGGTCTATAGAGATGATAGGATATGCTAGGGCATAACATTATGGTATGCATTTACAGGTGGATGGAAGGAACCAAGGGTAGGTTTTTTATTTAGGCGAAGGCTATGTGATGCAGGGGGTGGGGCAACCCACTTGAGATTTGGTGGTAGGCATAATAAAACTTTGTATAAATGGCTTTAGTTTGCTCATAGTGTGTGCTAGGTTTTGCAGTTAGTAGAGGAATAAAGCCCTTTTTTGGTTGAACATAAATGTTCAACTAGGGGGTCGGCAATGATGGTGTAGCCAAAGTCGATCGACCATAGAAGATGGCACCGGCAGGAGTGTATAGGCTAGCAGAATCATGACAAAGAGCAGGAAAAGCTACAAAGATCTTGGGCAGACAGGTAGCAACGGATGTGTATGGCTGAAGCGGTTTATAGGCCTATTGGTCTTTTCAGATTGGCAATCTAAGTCACGAATATCAAGATACGAGGCTTTGAAGTTTTGATGGTGGCCAGGTATGTGTCGGTTAGGCTGCCTCGCTATGCATGCCATCTAGAGTTTTTCAAATCCTTGCCACAATTTTTCTATGTTATATGCAGCAAGGGAAGGCCATATGAGCTCACGACTCATAAATCGGAGCCCAAAACAGGGAGATATTGCAGATTGAAGTCGGCGTTCGTTCCCGACGTCATGGTTCCATTTTGATTTTGGCAATTTGGACAACATCGAGAAGAGGGCCTGAGAAAATCAAAGTGCGGCAAAGGCTGGGCAAGTTAGAGTTGGAGACAAGGACTATTGTTGGCTGAGCTTTACGGCTCGGAGATCAAGTCCATAGACAAAAAATGGGAGCTTGGCCAAGGAGAACCAAAAGTTGGCAAATGGAGGTTTTTTGGAAGGTTTTTGAAGGAAAATTGGGGCCCTCGAGGGCAATCACCCATATTGTGCCACGTGCCTCATAAAAGCCCATAAGCGGGTGCATGAAGCTAAGACACAAGGTATATGTAGCAGGCTGTGAGCCTTATGTGGTATGCAATGGGGAGAGAGAACTCCTTTTGAGCGTGGATATGGCGGGGGGACACTTGACGCTGTCGAGAAATTTGCGGTCTTGCCAGGAAACCACCGGGCTTATGGCTGTGAGAGTTTGTGAGAGAACTCAACAAAAAATATATGAAGGAGTTAAACCATAGATGCCATGAAGAATAGGGTTTGGAAAGAAGTGCAATCAAAGAAGACTCACTCTTTCTCTCTTGCACTCACACACACAAAGAAAGAACGCAAAAGAGAATGTCAAAACAATACGAAGATGAAAACATCAAGGCTATGGTCCTATCGTATCATGGGTAATATGAAAGGGTTAATGGATGAGTTAATGGCATTCAATCTTGGCTGACCAAATAGGCTACGAATTGTTCTTTGGAATTGTAGTTTTGTGCTTACCATAATATATATATTTTGTCTAGTGATTGGGATTAATTGTGTGTACAAATCCTCTTGGTTCATAGCAAGATAACTACGCTTACATCAAAAGAAAAATTATAGTCTATGAGAGGTAGTATGATGGGATCCGGTGATAGAAGTATTTCATTGAGCCTTTCAGGGCCGAAGAGAAACACTATACGTTGTTGAAAGTGTATTTTATGGCTAATCCATACGTTAATTCTAATAGATCGTACAGAGTGAAAGCGATAGAAATGATCATCATGTGGGTTATTCATCTAGGATAGTATGTGAGAAATGTAGATATGAGAGAAGTGAAGAGATGAGAAGTTTCCCTCCCAAGCCCTATTCTTGCACGTAGGCAATAAGGATACTGCGGGGAGAGATGTACCTGTAGCAAAGAGAACCTAGAGAGGATGAATTACTAAGAATGAGAGAGATAGGTTTGGTTAAGGAGATGAGATTAGATACATATATATATGTTGGATTAGAGATGAAAATGAAAACAACAAGAAATCAAGAAAACATCAATGTAGAACACATCTTACTTGAAACCCTTCGGCACCATTATTGATGGGAGAGAGAAGAAGAGGGGAGAATTCAATGTTGATTGATACGCCAAGTACAACACCTTCTTTGATTAGAGTTGATCTTCCAAGGATAGCGTACAAGAATGGCTAGTCTTCCTCTAGGAGAAAGTGTAGTCTTGGGCTTATGTTAATGGGGCTAAGTACAATTAGGCATTACTACTCACTCCCTCAAGAATTCCTCTCATCAATGGCTTGAATGCTTGAGTTCTTTCCAAGGAAGAAGAGGTCCTCTTTTATAGGTGAAGGGAACCCACAAGGGTTTACACAAGAAGAGAGGAGCCAATGTGAACATGAATTGGAAAAGTTGGAAATGAGCTGTCCTTGCATGATGTGGGCAGACTGGGGTCCAGTATTTTGATCATATCTCCTCAACCGTTGCTCCAAATAAAAAAGTAAAAAAATGGGAAAAAACTTCAGCTCATTAGCTACGATTTTCATTTTAAAATCGTTTTCCAATTTGGATTGGAACCTTGTGTAAAAAATTCATCAAAATAGGGTCCATTTATGGCAGCAAAAGTCTTCATGTGGTCTCCTTAGCATAGACTTTCATTTAATTCACAAGGACACCTCATGCCATATGAAAGAATGACATTGCTCCTTGACAAAGTTTTGTAATCATGCTACCTAGTGTCCCACTAGGATTTGATTCTCTCCTAGTAGCTATTTACAAAGAAATATAAGAAAAGTATAAAAAATACATAGAATATATATATATTGGAGTTTACCCTAGATATAGGATCTAGCTAGGGTGTGAGATGATAATGAAATAGTAGAAATAAAGAATCAATGCTTTTTGCCCCAAGTTAAAGAGGCGGAGCTATTGATGCTTTTCCCATAGTATTTTCTGATGGTAAAGTAAGGATATGTTACCCTTGAGAAAAAATAATAGGATGAGATAGAAGGCTTATTATTATACTTAAATATGCATATGTACACTATAGGAAATATAATTATGTATCTAAAAAAATACAAGATAGATCTTGTAGCATGCGTTCCCACTATGTACGTGTCACAGCACGACATCCACCCCCTCTAAACCTGCACATCCTCCGGTATGTGCCACATTGTCTCTTTGTAAGATTAGACCTCTTGTACATCTTCCTTGTCTTCTCCTTCACCGGATGATTCCAGAGCTTCATGTTCACTTTGATCTTCACCTGTGTTTTTTCTTCTTCCTCATCCATATCTTCTAAATCATTGTCTCCTCTTCTCTTAAACATTTTAATCCTTTTTCCTGCAATGGGAATCTTTACTTCTGTACCATCTAGTTCAGACAAGCTGTAAGTAGCATTTTCATGCACATGCTTTACAACATACAGTCCAAACCATCTTTTTGAGAACTTACGCATGATTGTGTGTTGGTTATCAAGGCTACTATCATACACTAAAACCCAGTCACCTTTGTCAATTGCTTTGCTCCTGAGTCGATGTCGCTTATCAAAATAGTCCTTGTTTTTCAACCTTGCATTTTTGAGTCGTTCTTTTGCAGCTTCAATGTCTCCAGGTCTTCTCTCTAGCTGCCTTATACGCAGTGCGAGGAGATCTTCCCTACTAAGCCCCTCTTGCCAAGGTAGTACATTCCATGTGGGAATTGTATCCTCAATCGGCATCACTTGCTTTTGACCATGCATTAGCTCCGCAGGCATGTAGTCAGTTACTGAGTTATGTGTTGTACGATCAGCCCATAAAGCATATCGTAACAATTTTGGCCACTCACCAACTCTTCCTTCGCAAGCCTTGGCCAAAGCTTTGATGATAGGAGGATGCCCTCTTTCACTCTTTCCATTGCCTTCAGGGTTGTAAGCTGTAGTAAGAGAAAGCTTACTACAAGTCAGAGAGGCCAATGAAGCCGATGAACTAAGAAGACGAGTAGACAAGACTGGTGCTGAACGAGGAGTGTTTCTACCACCAATAGAGGAAATTGAGACTGGATCTCAAATGAATCTAGATGTGCGATCGTATTGGGGCGACAAAGGATCTGTACAATCTATGGATAGTCAACCCCATTCGCTAAGAACACTACCGTCCTACATGGGAGAGTACGAAACCAAGTCAGATGTGGTTGCAGTCCCATCACAGAGACTGTCTCCCAACAAAGCCATCGATTCAAAGGGGCTAGTAGATATTCTATCTACCCCAATCACCTGCACAATAATGCTAGCCGAGTTGCTCAGAATAAGACCAAACATGTGGGCTAATGTGGGTAAATGTCTAGAGAAATTTGGTGTAAAAACCCCAATGACTCAAATCGAGGAAGGCATCAAAGAGCTTGAAATGCCTCAACTAAATACTAGGCCAGTGCCATTAAACAAGGTAGGCGAGTATTACGAGGGAGAAGATGGAAACACCACCCTTCCTTTGGAATTCAATGGTGTAAAAACCATGGCAATCCTTGACAGTGGAGTTGGTGTGGCCATTGCAACCAAAGAGGTTTGGAAAAAATGGGGAAAACCTGCCTTGAGATCCACACGAATGACCCTGCAGCTTGCAGATGGACACAAGGAAAAGCCCCTAGGACTGCTAGAAAAAAAGTACTTGTTACTTCTTGTGGCATTGAATATGAACACACTTTTGCTGTTGTTGACTTTGCCAAGAAGAACAACTATGAAATAATTTTAAGAAGAGCATTCATGCGACAATTGAAAATGGTCCAAGATTGGGGTTATGACCATATATACCTGAGACATATGGAAACCATAACAAAGATAAACTTGAGGGACCATAGCTATAGGGATGTGACGAGAACACAGGTTGAGGAGTTTGATTCCGCCACAGTAGCAGGATCAGAACTTCCAGCTTGGTTGGGTAAGCCTAAAGAACTGTGGATGTGTGGAGCTTCACAATGTGGTAGCTTGAAACGTGAGGAATGTATCCTAGAGCGGGTTATAGACGATATGGACTATATCCCAGAACCATTTCCTGAAGAAGAGCTAGAGCCTTTTGGATGGGAACACATCTTGGCTACTCTGGATGTGTGCACCGTGGAGGATGCTCCCACAACAAAGTTTTGTGATGAAAATGGCTATGATGTCGTTTCTTATTTTGCAGTGAGTGTAATCCTGGAAAATGAAGAGAACCAGACATCAACAAGCTCTCGAAATAAGGAGCAAACAAAGAAATGTGGAGAATCAAAAGATGAAGAAGACGATGAGTTCTATGACTTTGTAGAACACTTCGAGCTTCAAGAAGATCAACGACCCTGGAATCAATGTCAGCGCTACATGAGTAAAGTGCATCAAAAGTGGATTCCAAAGTCATCAGTGAAAACACAACCACCACAAGCATCTTCATACATGGCTCCTAATAGGGATGCAAAGACCCAGTGAGGCGGTCCGGGGCGGGCAACAAGAAGAGCGGCCTCTAAACACCCTTCGAGGCTCCCGTGCTGCTCAATTGGGGCTGGGGCAAGCACAATCAGATACAACAACAACCCACGGCTAGAAACCAAACAAGAAAAGGGGCACCACCTAGTTGTAGATGCGAACTAGGACGCACGTGATATCTCCTTGTACTCAAACGCACAAAGAGAGGGGAATGCAAGATAGCCACACACACCAAACACAAACATTCACCACGCCAGAGAGAGGTAAAGAGCACAAATCAACTTGAGCAACTCAGTCTTAACCTTAAAGACTAGATGCACACAAAGCTTGATGAGAAATAGAGAGACAACACAAAACTTGACCTTGTTGCCAATACACAAATTGTCTTAGGGTCACGGGAGCCCTCTCACCGAGCACCCTCTTACAATTTACCTTTTAGGCAAACAATTCAACAAGCCCTCAAACCACCAAGCATGAAATGGCACAACAAACTTCAAGGACAATATACCTTCAACCACCTGATGAGCCAACTTATCAAGTCAATTTGGAGAGAAGAGTCGTAGTTGCAGCATACAATTGCACCAAAACTATGAATCTTATTTATGCACAAGAGTAGGCTACAAGTGTGGTGAAGAGTATGGCATACACTCCACTCCTCTAGATGGCATAACTAACTTCAAGCTTCTCCATGCACCTATGTGTAATGATGGAATAGAGCACTCACGATTCACACACTCTACACAACTAGGCTTGAAGAGTGGTGTGCTATGTGTTGAGAATGGTGTGGTGTAGTGTGATCATGTGATGATTTACAAGGGAGAGAAGGGCTCTATTTATAGGTTTTAGAAGCCCCGATTTGGATTAGACCTAATCAAGTTTATTTGAAGGAATAAAAGATTATGTATTTTTTTTTAATTTTATAAATGAGGGTGGGCCTCTCTTGTCCTTTGAGTCACATGGCTGTGGGCTCAAGGGAAGAGAATTATTGAGGATGATAGAAGAGAGGATTGAGTGAATAATTTGGGAGTGCCTACTCTAGTAGAGGGTGCATTTTACAATAAGGTTAGTGGTTAGTAGTTAGTAATTATCACTACAAAATATTTACAAAATCATTCACCAAATGGTGAGATATATGATGAGAAAAGTTAGAGAAGGGATAAGCTTGTAAAGCAAGGTTGAAGCTTGGAGAAGTTGACATTCACCTCTTTACAACACCAGTAGAAGAAGCGGCCAGCATGGCGAAGTAACGCGTGTCGATGAAGCTATGTTATCTTCAAACCTTGGAAAATTCATGATAAAAGCCTTCATTTGCAGAGGTTATCCTTGGATTTTTGCTGATTTTTTGAAGTTCTTTACAAAGCTGAAGAGAGTATGGTAATATGGACATATATGTAGAGAGAAAGGGGGACACATAGGGTGTAGAAATGGAGGATGAAGGCTATGGAGGTGTGAGAGATGTGGCAATGGTGAAGAGGGTGAATTAGGACATGGGAGTTGCAGGTTTGGGAGAGGGAAGGAGAGGGAGGAGTGTGTGTGAAAGAGGAAAATGATAAAGTGGAAGAGGAAGTACGTGTGGCTGCATAGCATGGGCAAACTGGGGTCCACCAATAAAATCATAGCTCACAGCTCGTAGCTCAAACAAATATGAAAAAATTTGAGGTGAAAGTTCAGCTCACGAGCTACAACTTTTGTTTGTATCACCTCTCCAAATTCGGGGAGCATGTGATCTTTAAAAATTCGGCAAAACCGACTGTTTTTTCCACTGCACAAGGTCCTTGTGAGGTCCTTCTTTGGATGATTCTTTTGAATACCTTCAAGAGTGAGCTCCCCATGGTGCATGCATGTATGCCACATACCCTTGACCTTATTTGGTAGGTCTATAATTGAAGATATTGTTGAGATCATGATATAAGTGAATAGTACAACTAAGAAAATCAAATATTTAGGGGGTCTAAAAATATATATACATGTCAAATGTAAATAATATAGGTGGAAAAAATATAAAGGGGTCAAAATAAATCTCTCATTATAAGTCTACCATAAAAAGATGAATATTTTTGGTGTTCTAATTTATGAGAGTAAAAGAGAATAGATGTAGGAAGGAAAAATTACAATAGTGAAAAAATATACACATAAGTAAAACTAGTTTTTTTGGATTTTTGTTGGGGATGGAGTTATACCAAAAATAAGAGAAACTTGCATGAAATTATTTTTATATGGAATAAAGAGTATGCAAAATGGTAAGAAAAAATATGGTAATGGTGAGTCAATGTACATAGCATAAATAAGACACCATAGGTAGAAATATTTAAATAAATACCAAAATAATTATGAAAAATCCTTTTATTTAGGCCCTATATATAATGAAATATTTACACAAAAATGGGCCATAATATACTTATATTTTTTATATTTTTATATTTTTTTGGCTCAACTAGCCCAATGACTAGCTAGCTGAGGGTTTTTAAGAAGATATGGGAAAAGTCCCCTAACTCACACACACCTATATACAGTGAAATGGTAGGGATAGCCACAGTGTTTGGATGATTTTGGTAGGGTGGGTTAACTCACTATGGCAATTACAAAGAGCCGAAAAACGGCTATCATTAGCCCTCCCCCAGGATGATGGTATATTCATGTACCATCATAGAGTATCTTTTCCAAAGAGAGTGCTTCAGAGTCCTTGATGAGGTCTTCATTGTTTGGCCCCTCAGAATTTTGGTTTGAGTTACACTCATGCTTCACGGAACAATACCTACATGAGATAGCTGCCTTTTGACAGATCTTTGGTAGATCCTTTGGTAGAAGGCGACTCAAATAAGGATTCAAGCGATACCCGTTTACCTTCCTGGAGTGCTCTTTCCCATTCAAGTCCATAAGTTGATAGTAACTTGAATTGAAAGCCTTCTTAACTATGTATGGCCCTTGCCATCTAGTTTCAAATTTGGCATCAAAACGATTGTCGAGTCGATTGTCATACCTTAGCACAAGATCTCCTTCATTGATGCCTTTGTCCTTTAGTTTCTTGTCAAGCTTTTCCTTCGCCTGCGTAGCTTTCCTCTTGTAGCACTCGTATGCTGCTTCTCTTTTCCACTCAAGCTCAGCTAAGGTAAGAAGTCGATCCATCCATGCTTCTTGATCATCTTGTGCTGCTTTGCCATGAAGTCGTATTGTTGGGATGTTGAGCTCAATTGGTTGTAAAGCCTCTTGACCATAGACCAAGTGAAATGGTGTAAACTCCGTGGCTTCTCTATATGTGGTTCAATACGCCCACAAGGCACCATCCAAGAAGTCATCCCACAACTTTGTCTTGTTTCTCACCATCTTTCTAATGATGCCTGCAATGACACCATTAGGTTTTTCTACTAGACCATTGGATTGGGGATAGTAGGGTGTACTATGACGATGTAGAATGTGAAGTTCTTCACAAACCTCTGTGAGCAAGCCCTTTCTAAACCCTGGACCATTATCAGAAACAATCTCCAAAGGTGTGCCAAATCTACAACAAATGTGAGTGTAGACAAATTTGCTCACTGTCCTCTCAGTTACCTTTGCCACACTTTGTGCTTCCACCCACCTAGTCATATAGTCTACCGCCACTAGAATGTAGAGTTTACCATTTTTTGTCCTAGGGAGAGGACCCATAGCATCAATGCCCCACTTTTCAAAGGGTCCATTTGCAAGCACGATTTGCCTTGGACCATACACCAATCTTCTATTCCCATTTACCTGACAATTGTGAAAACTTTTACACCAATGTTGGACATCCACATTCAGACTTGGCCGAACATACCCCGCAAGCAAAATCTTCTTCACAATTAACTCTTGGGCAAAATGACCACCACATGCCTCTTCATGCAAACCTTTTAGAATGGCTGGAATCTCCTTGATAGTTGGTACTCTTCTGCACACTTGATCCTTCCCTCTTTGATAGAGGGATCCTTCTAGGAAGAGATACGCACTTGCCTTTTTCATGAGTCTCCTCTTTTGAGCCTTCGTGAAGTCTTGCGAAAACTCACCCTCCAAAATGTAGCTAATAATGGGAGTCAATGACTCCAATCCCTGGTTTCTCGGTTGCATGACAGTTGCTGCCACCATGATGACCTGCACTTCTTTCTCAACACATGTAACTGCTTGTTGTGCAAGTAAATCGGCATCTTCATTTTTTTTCCTAGGAATATGATATAGTTGCACTTCTTCAAAGTGATTAAAAATCCTACGAATGGCATGAAATTTTGTCCGTAAGCTTTCATTCTTGCATGCCCAAATGCCTAAAATCTGTTTAACAATGAGAAGTGCATCTCCCTTTACCATGAGACGTTGTATCCCTTGGCCAATGCACATATTCAAACCATGAAGTAGTGTGTCGTATTATGCTTCATTGTTGCTAGTTGAACCTGGTAGATTGACCTTCTCTTTCATGACCACCTCCCCACTTGGGTTGAGCAACACTAGCCCTCCCCCTGCTTTTCTTGTGACTCATCAAAAAGCTCCATCAAAGAACAAGGTAAAAGCATTAGGAATATTTTTCGGTGGTGGCAATGGTAGGGTCTTTATTTCAGGAACCTTAATCTCCTTCTCTTGTACCCTATAAGTAAGGATCCCTGTCAATTGTGCACGCACACTATCTTCTACCTTGAAAGAGTATTGGAACTCTTGCAATTCCATAATCCACTTTGAGATCCTAGTGCTAAGATTCATTTGAGATGACACCCAAGGAAACAAATTTTCTGCAGTGAGAATTACAAAAGGTTTTGGTAGCAAGTAGGATCTAAACTTTCTCACCGCAAACATGAGAGAAAGCATCATGAGTTCTGCCTCCGTGTAGCCTCTCTCCAAAGCATTCATGACCCTACTAGCAAAGTAGATGGGTCGCATCCGGGTACTATGGGGATCTTGTTGTAGCAAAACCGCTCCAATTGTTTCTTTCCCAACACTAGAGCTAACAAAGAATGTGTACTCCCAACAAGGAGGCATGAGTGTTGGTAGTTCTGACAGGATGACTTTAATGTTACAAAAGTACTCTTCAAGCTCATCAGACCATGCAAATTCTACTTGTTGTGTCAACTTTTGCAAAGGATGAAGCAACTCCGAAGCTAAGTGAATAAAGCGTGACATATACTTCACCTTTTGAATGAATGAGATGACCTCTTTGAGATTCTTGGGTGATGGGAGCTCAATAAGAGGCTTTGCCTTTGAAGGATCCACCTCAATGCCTTTATAGAAAACCTTGTGACCAAGAAAGATCACTTCATCCTCACCTATGTGGCACTTGTCGGGGTTGAGTTGACCTCCCATGTCATAGAGCTTCTTTAAACCTTCTTCTACCCTTTGTAGATGCAATGATTTTGAGTTATAAATGCAAAAATCATCAATAAAAACCCTACTGGACTTTCCAAAGAATGTTTGAAACACCATGTTCATGAAGCGTTGGAAAGTTGCAAGAGCATTTGTCAGGCCAAATGGCATGACTCTAAAAGCATAACAACCCCAAGGAGTGATGAAGGTTGTTTTCAATTGATCTTCCAATGCGATACCTATTTGAAAGTAACCCGAGTAGCCATCACACACAGTGTACTTCTCATGACCAGCTACCTCATTTAGTATCTCATCCTGAAATGGGAGGGAAAAGTGATCTCTTTTTGTTGCCTCATTAAGTGGACGGTAATCCACACACAGCCTCCACTTGCCGTTTTTCTTAGGAGTGACAACAACGGGAGAGACCCACTCTGAATTCTCCACTGGATAAATGAAACCTGCTGCTAGAAGCTTTCTTACCTCCTTGAGTAAAGCCTGCTCCTTGATGACTCCTAGCCTTCGTAGCTTTTGAGCCTTAGGTGTGGCCTCTGGCTTCAACTCAATTTTGTGTTGAACAGCATCTACTCCACGCACATCGGTGTAGTCTTTAGCAAAAAGCCTCGGAAATTTCCCTAGCACATATTTGAACTCCTCTCTTTCATCCTTTGTAAGTGTTGTAGACAACATACCTTCTAACATTCCTTCATCTTGCACATTTTGGTTCTCTTGAGTACCTACCTCTTCCAAACCTCGAGAAGAGGTCTCCTGATTGTTTGGCTTAAACCTTACCCCCATGACTTCGATGGAAGACTCCTCTTCAGTAATGCTGCCGCTACTTTCTCCTTCTGAAGTGCTATCGGTCCAGCCTTCCTCCGTCTCACTTTGAGATGATTCTTCATGGAGATCCTCTTGGCATTGCTCCTTCATGTCAAAGACAACCTTCTTATGATTGTCATTCCTGCAAATTAGCTTTCCACTCTCCCAATCTTGCAAAGCTCGCATTTTCATTAGCCATGGTCTCCCTAGGATAAATGGGTAACCATCTCCTTTGGTAGACATAACATAAAAATCCACCGCCTTCTTAATGCCAAAGACCTTTACAAAAACATTTTTACAAATGCCTACACACCTAGCTTTGCTATTGTTTGCCATCTTGACTTTAATTTCACGTGTCTCATGGATGTGCATGCCTAGTTTTTGCATGAGTCCCTCTGTCATGATGCAAATTTGTGCACCCCCATCCACTAGACCTTTCCTAACCAATCTTCCTTTGATGTAACAATCTAGCACAGGTGTAATATCCTCATTCATTTCAGCATGTGCAGTTTTTACAACAGGAACACTTTATTTTTCCTTTCTCCTAGTGTTAACTGCCTTCGTTAAATCCCTCCTAACTTGTGGGCATAATGCAAGAAACTGAGGCCATGAGATATCAGGACCCTTACCTCTCATGTCTTCCAATAGGTTGTATGGATCCATACCATGTCCAAGAGGGAAGTCTTGGAGATTGATACGACGTCAAGTCCTCTTAGCTTCCTTGGGCTCATTTGCCTTCTTACCTCATCCACGGTCACTCTGTGATGTGACATCTTCTTTCTCCTTCCCTTTTCCACGGCCACACTTAATGCCATTTGCTTCCATGTCAACCTCTTTTGAATTTGTCACCTCTACCACATGCACATTTGGGTATGGCAAAGGTGGAACTCCTTCCACTCCTTGTGGAGGTGGTCTAGCTCCATTTGGCCTTTGTAGAAGCCGTGGTTGCTGACTAGTTCCTTCACCTGCATTCATCACTGGGTAATTCAAGTTAGGTCTCCCTAGCTCCCCACGGGGCCAAGGAAAATTATACATCCCATGTCCAGACTCACCGCAATTCCAACATTGCAAGACTCTCCTAGGTCGTGAATCTCGCTCTTCAGACTTCTTTGCTTGTCCCTTTGGACCTACAGCTTGTGCAAGGTGAATTGACAAGCTGCTTAAAGATTCATTTAACTTTTCAATCACTTCCGCCGTTACCTCAGGAAGCTCCCTAGATGTTGATGCTTGTGACTTACCTTTGGGTCTAAGACCTTCTATTGGAACCTCTCGCCTTAGGCACTTGAGTTTTCTATATTTCTCAGCAGCCCTAGTTTCAGCTGCATCAAAGGTAGCAAGTGCACCCGCCTCAACTTTTATCTTAAGGCCAGGAAAGAGTCCGGCTACGAACCTCTCCTTCTTTAGGAACTCTGCACCATCACCAGGGTTAGCAACATTTCATATCCATAGAGCCCAAAGACGTAGAAAATCTTGCTTGTACAAGTAGGAGTCATCTAAGTCTTTTTGCTTATGAGAAACAATGTCTTGCCATAGTTTTTGAGTGTTTTGGGGATCAAAGAAGTATCTCTTGAAATGATTCACAACTTCCGTGTAATTCCCTTTAACTTCCTCAGGCAACGAGTCAAACCAAGTGCTAGCATCTTTCCTAAGGACCACTTCAAACATCTCTACGCGTTCTTGATCAGTTACTATCCTCTTGATACGACAATACATCTTGAAATTTGCTAAAAATAATTCTGCATCCTCTCCAGGCTCTCCAAAGAAAAGAGGATATCCGGACATTTGGCATTGGGCCTCCATTGAATCGGTTTCAAAGTGACAACACGTTTTTGTTTTTCTTTCTTAAAAAAATTTACACAATAATGTTTTCTATTGCAATCTATTCTACAAAATAATAAAAATATTCACATCAAATGACCTATGATAATCAATAAGAGGTAGGATGACAGGGTTTGGTGATGCGAGAATTTCTCCTACTCTTTGGGCACCAAACATGAACACCATACGTTGTTGAAAATGGATTTTTCTACTAATTGCAATGTTTATTCTAATGTGTGGAGTGAAATAAAAGGGGAAAACCTCTATTCTTGGGCCATTATCCATTGTCTATGTATGACCTAATGCTTAAAACAAAACAAAAATTTAGACGTCCAAACTAAGGTCATACCTAATGAGAGGCAAAATAAAAGGATTTACTGAAGCGTTTATCTCGGCCAACCTAAGAGGGCCAAAATTCTACGAATTACTCGCTGAAATTGCAACTTAGTACTAAAAATTATGTGTACCTTTTACCTTGCAATAGAAATGAAAGGATCATACAAATGTTCGTGATTCATGCAAACTACTTGAGTATGCTAAATGTTGAATCTACACAAAAAGATACACAAGCCGTCCTCAGTGGGGGCACCAATTTGAGGCAGTCCGGGGCGGGCAACGAGAAGAGCGGCCTCTAAACACCCTTCGAGGCTCCCGTGCTGCTCAATTGGGGCTGGGGCAAGCACAATCAGAGACAACAACAACCCACAGCCAGAAACCAAACAAGAAAAGGGCACCACCTAGTTGTAGATGCGAACTAGGACGCATGTGATATCTCCTTGTACTCAAACGCACAAAGAGAGGGGAATGCAAGATAGCCACACACACCAAACACAAACATTCACCACGCTAGAGAGAGGTAAAGAGCACAAATCAACTTGAGTAACTCAGTCTTAACCTTAAAGACTAGATGCACACAAAGCTTGATGAGAAATAGAGAGACAACACAAAACTTGACCTTGTTGCCAATACACAAATTGTCTTAGGGTCACGGGAGCCCTCTCACCGAGCACCCTCTTACAATTTACCTTTTAGGCAAACAATTCAACAAGACCTCAAACCACCAAGCATGAAATGGCACAACAAACTTCAAGGACAATATACCTTCAACCACCTGATGAGCCAACTTATCAAGTCAATTTGGAGAGAAGAGTCGTAGTTGCAGCATACAATTGCACCCAAAACTATAATCTTATTTATGCACAAGAGTAGGCTACAAGTGTGGTGAAGAGTATGGCATACACTCCACTCCTCTAGATGGCATAACTAACTTCAAGCTTCTCCATGCACCTATGTGTAATGATGGAATAGAGCACTCACGATGCACACACTCTACACAACTAGGCTTGAAGAGTGGTGTGCTATGTGTTGAGAATGGTGTGGTGTAGTGTGATCATGTGATGATTTACAAGGGAGAGAAGGGCTCTATTTATAGGTTTTAGAAGCCCCGATTTGGATTAGACCTAATCAAGTTTATTTGAAGGAATAAAAGATTATGCATTTTTTTTTAATTTTATAAATGAGGGTGGGCCTCTCTTGTCCTTTGAGTCACATGGCTGTGGGCTCAAGGGAAGAGAATTATTGAGGATGATAGAAGAGAGGATTGAGTGAATAATTTGGGAGTGCCTACTCTAGTAGAGGGTGCATTTTACAATAAGGTTAGTGGTTAGTAGTTAGTAATTATCACTACAAAATATTTACAAAATCATTCACCAAATGGTGAGATATATGATGAGAAAAGTTAGAGAAGGGATAAGCTTGTAAAGCAAGGTTGAAGCTTGGAGAAGTTGACATTCACCTCTTTACAACACCAGTAGAAGAAGCGGCCAGCATGGCGAAGTAACGCGTGTCGATGAAGCTATGTTATCTTCAAACCTTGGAAAATTCATGATAAAAGCCTTCATTTGCAGAGGTTATCCTTGGATTTTTGCTGATTTTTTGAAGTTCTTTACAAAGCTGAAGAGAGTATGGTAATATGGACATATATGTAGAGAGAAAGGGGGACACATAGGGTGTAGAAATGGAGGATGAAGGCTATGGAGGTGTGAGAGATGTGGCAATGGTGAAGAGGGTGAATTAGGACATGGGAGTTGCAGGTTTGGGAGAGGGAAGGAGAGGGAGGAGTGTGTGTGTGAAAGAGGAAAATGATAAAGTGGAAGAGGAAGTACGTGTGGCTGCATAGCATGGGCAAACTGGGGTCCACCAATAAAATCATAGCTCACAGCTCGTAGCTCAAACAAATATGAAAAAATTTGAGGTGAAAGTTCAGCTCACGAGCTACAACTTTTGTTTGTATCACCTTTCCAAATTCGGGGAGCATGTGATCTTTAAAAATTCGGCAAAACCGACTGTTTTTTCCACTGCACAAGGTCCTTGTGAGGTCCTTCTTTGGATGATTCTTTTGAATACCTTCAAGAGTGAGCTCCCCATGGTGCATGCATGTATGCCACATACCCTTGACCTTATTTGGTAGGTCTATAATTGAAGATATTGTTGAGATCATGATATAAGTGAATAGTACAACTAAGAAAATCAAATATTTAGGGGGTCTAAAAATATATATACATGTCAAATATAAATAATATAGGTGGAAAAAATATAAAGGGGTCAAAATAAATCTCTCATTATAAGTCTACCATAAAAAGATGAATATTTTTGGTGTTCTAATTTATGAGAGTAAAAGAGAATAGATGTAGGAAGGAAAAATTACAATAGTGAAAAAATATACACATAAGTAAAACTAGTTTTTTTGGATTTTTGTTGGGGATAGAGTTACACCAAAAATAAGAGAAGCTTGCATGAAATTATTTTTATATGGAATAAAGAGTATGCAAAATGGTAAGAAAAAATATGGTAATGGTGAGTCAATGTACATAGCATAAATAACACACCATAGGTTGAAATATTTAAATAAATACCAAAATAATTATGAAAAATCCTTTTATTTAGGCCCTATATACAATGAAATATTTACACACAAATGGGTCATAATATACTTATATTTTTTATATTTTTATATTTTGTTGGCTCAACTAGCCCAGTGACTAGCTAGCTGAGGGTTTTTAAGAAAATATGGGAAAAGTCCCCTAACTCACACACACCTATATATAGTGAAATGGTAGGGATAGCCACAGTGTTTGGATGATTTTGGTAGGGTGGGTTAACTCACTATGGCAATTACGGAGAGCCGAAAAACGGTTATCACCAGCTAGGAGGAATACGACCAGAGAAACGAGCTAACAATGCACTAATCAATGGGCTAGAAAAGTCCTCCAAGAAACTACCACCCACGAGCAAACAAATAGTAACTTTCCACTACCAGCCAAAAAATCAAGGGAAAGTATAAGAAGTCAACCTTGCTGAGGATAGTAGCGATAGTGATGAATCTTACGACATCCCCTATCATCAACTCAGGCCATCACTATCATCAACCCCTTTAGCAACAACCATGACAGGTCAAAAGAACAGGACAACAAGTCAAAGCCAAAAAGCTCGACAAATCTGGATACCAAAAAGCCAGATCGGCCAAAAAAAGATATGGATCAAGAAGACAAAGATCTCTAATGACAAATCACAAGATCCAACACCAAAACAAAAACAAGGAAAGAGTGCACGAACGGGTAAGAATATCACAAAGTTTCAAGCTTTCACAACTCAGGTTTGGGCTCCAAAGAAGTTGATTCAAGCACAAAATAGTCAGGAATTCATTTGGATTCCAAAACAACCATGGTAATCCTGTCACCAACCAAGCGTACAAGGGCCGAAGCAAAGACCACTGTCGACTCACACACCAAAAGGTGGATCCCAAAGAAGTCTCTTCAAACAGAAACGAAGCACGGGCAAGTATGGGTTCCCAAACGAGCGTCAGCAACAAAACAGCCAATAATCGCAAATAAATGGGTCCCAAAGAAGAACAACAACACTGCTGTCAGTGCATCGCCGCTTGAATTCTTACAATTCTTCCTACGATTACAGTATAGTTAGAAGAGAGCAAGTCGCTTCAATCAAGCAACAATACAGGAGCTTCAAAGACCATTACATTGCTTAGAAAAGGAAGCCTCACCAACAAATGCCAATAAGCAAATTACTTATACCCACATCTTGCACAACATAAATCTTTTCCATGCATTGATTGTGTATGCATAATAGGGCTACATTACAAGGCCTGCATAGGCACAACTTTTACTTGCCCAAGCACAACACATACCCTTTGCGATACCCTGTCGTAAAGGATGACTCCAAATAGGAAGGGGGGAGGCATTCTAAATGTGGACCTAACATTATGACTATTAGAGGGCAATGTTTTGTGAGATGCATTGAAATTTTGCGTTTTATTGTGATAATTTTTTGACGAAATTTAGAGTATATGCCCTCATAGTAGTGTTACTAAGGAGTATGGGGACAAAATCCGTATATGAGCCCCTAGGGACATGTGTATAGTGTACATATCATTTAGATTTCTATTTGAATGATTTTATTTTGTTGAGTTGTTTTAAGATTTTCTATGCTTATTATTAAGAAAAAATTAAAAAATCCATAATCCAAACGAAGAAAAGACTGACGAGAGGCCTGAGCACTACAAAGAGCAGAAGGTACAGGAAAACGATGAAACTTCACGAAGTATGTTTCAGCAGCCACTACAACAGTCAAAGAACTTGTCACAAAGTCGTGTCAACATGCAACCGAAAAGTCATACAAGTCAGATTCGAGTAGCTACGCCACAAAATGAGTGAGGTGTTAGTCCCAAAGCTTCAAGTAATATTCTCTGTGGTCTAAGCGTCTTAGCTATTCTAGGTACTGCTCAAGCTGGAAGAGTTGAGCATATTTACGTTGTGTCGCTCATGCTGGTATAGGTACTGCTCCAAAAGACACTCACGTACTAAGCACAGTGAGATACGAGTGGAGAAACTTCTACATCAAAAACCCTTCTTGGAAAGGTGGAAGCTATTGAGACATCTTTTGATGTCACATGTGCTACATTTATTCCTCGAAACACCCATCATCTCCTTCTTTCACATTGCATGCTTTTGTTGACAAATTTTTCATATGCATATAGAGTGTCCCATAATTGGCACTTGCATCAGGCACTCTTTCCGTGTTTCACCCAAGCACTCACCCTTCATGAACATGTACTTCATGTTCAACTGCTCAACTCCAATAAGAGTGTATACCAAAGGCATTTTTTTCCACCGGGTTTTTTCCCTTTGGTCATGCAGGTTTTAGACCCTAATCTAAAGACACCTATCACCATCCTCTTGTACATACTCCTTCTACATCAAAAATAGGGAAATGCTACTCAAAACAATTGACAAATGAATTGGAGCACCAATTTCAGATCATAGCATACTTCTCCTCAATGGCGAGTCGAAGAATGGCCTACAATGACAAAGCTGCAGACAACACTAACAGCATGATTGCACAGGAACAAAGAAGTCCCCAATGAAGAAAAGCAGACATAAGGGTAATCAGAGGATCTCAAAAGCTTGTCCTTGATCATGCACAACGAATGCTCAGCAGGGTTTTGAACCTCAAATTAGAATAATTAAGTCTTGGATTCGGCCTGACAGACAGACTTTGCATTGGAGTGCAACTTGGCCTAAAGAAGTTAAGGGTTTAGCCATACAATTTCTACAAAATCCTTACAAAGTTGTCATTGGCTCACAAGATCAGAAAGCCAATCACTCAATTCTACAGATTGTAGAAGTTGTTTCTGAGAATCACAAATACTCCGAATTGACAGATTTGCTGGAGCAAATGATGGATGGAGCTTTCTCTATCCATGATGATAAGAGTCAAGTTAAACGACATTGATTCTTTTTAAATTTAGATCTGGCAGTAGACCTATAATGACAGAAATAGATGTTGCAGCTCGGAGCGTGGATGTGAAAGACATCAAGTTCGTCATCAATTATGATTTTCCTGAATCATGCGAAGACTCTGTACATCGGATTGGACAACAAGACAAGCTACTGCAAAGGCTATAGTCTATACTTTCTTTCCAACAACAAAACGACAGCAAAGACCACATTGCCATCGACAATCAGGTCATGTTGGGGACGACATGAACGCGAAAGGGGGGAATGTTGACCGCTGGGTCAACAACACAACATAACTCAAGTTTCGTACCAAAGTCTTATCTTTTGCGAGTTATGAAATGCTGCGGATTATGGCTATAAACGTCATTTGTAATGAGTAGTTATTCTAGTTTCAGAAGCCGGGGTGCAATGGCACTTCTAGATTGTAAATACAAAGCCATTTGACCCTTTCAACCCCATTTTTGGTTAAACCTAAGGTAGCCTTAGTATATAAGGTACCTAGGTCATTTTGTCAAGAAGACTTTTATCATAATCAAACTTTTAGCGCTGCCATCTACTGTGTGTGAGAGAGAAAGAGAGTGAGCGTGAGCTTCATCCTCTTGCTACGCCTGTCTCGCTCAACACATTGGAGATCCGAATGCACCATTGTTGTAGGCTCGAGGAGAGCTACGCGACAACACCAAGCATTCCACGCGAGACGAAGCGCACACGCCAACACATCTATGAGCTATTTGTGGTCGTAAGTGTATCAAACGATGTCTATTTTCTGCGTGCTAGTAGTCTATAGAATCGTGGAGACATAAGCTACACATAGGTACTCATAAATTTCAGTTTCGAGCACTTTCAAAATTTTGCTCTGTCATCCTACGCATTTTCCGTAGATGGGTTTAGAGTGAGGGTTTTGAGTGTAGAAGCTTAGGGACAGGTGTATCCTAGTGAGGGGATGGTGTTCCTTAAGTTTCGTAGGAATCTGGCATGATTAGGTGAGTTACCTTCCGTATGTGTGTATGTGGCTAGCTGGTGTAGTTGAGAGCAGTGAGGTTCTTGATTGTGGTTTAGTTGGCCTTCCAGAGTGTTGTATGTGTAGGATGGTCTCAGACTGACAAGCTAGAGAGATTTCCTCCGTGTGCCTATCGTGTCATCTCTGTTCTCGATTGACATTATGTTGATCTAGGTAGTGTTTGCATGCACTTCATGGGTGTGTGAGTCGCTCCCGTCCAGCAAAGGACAATGTCCAAAAGTCTCGTAAGGACAACTCCAACAAAGCTAAAGAGAAGGGAGTTTACAAAGGTAAGAACAAACTCTCTCCTGAAGAGCTTGAGCGTTATCGCAAGGATAACCGGTGTTTCAAGTGTGGCGAACAAGGGCATGCGTACCGTGCTTGTCCCCAAAAGAACAACCGTCAAGATCCTCCTACAGCTTCCTTCGTTGAAATCCAAGAGGAGGAGACTAACCAAACTCATCACAAAGGATCTCCTCTATGACATGCTTGCGGAAAGGTAAGAGAACATGATGCTTTTATTCTCTTTGACCCTGGTTCTACTCACAATTTTATATCTATAGAGTTGGCCACCAAGCTAGGCATACAATCCTACGAGATGGGAGATGTCCTACCCGCAGACAGTGCCTTCAAGGGGCAAGAAGCTTCAGTCACTCCCTTGATGGAGAAATTGAGGCTTCATGTCCAAGGCTATGTGGACAAAGAGGACTTCTTTATCTCTCCTCTCAAGCATGAGGATGTAATCCTAGGGGCACCATGGTTTGACCGCCTGGCTGCCGATGTTAAATTTCCTAAAAGGAGAATCTCCTTTAACTTCAGGGAAAAAGACATGTATATAGATGCTAAGGAAATGGGTAACACTATCCCCATTGTACATACAGCATCTTTCAACAAGTCAATAAAGAGCTCTATTTCCGTGTACATGATTTTTGTTAAAGATTCTCAAAATGAACCTAATGCTTTAGCAAAAGAAAATAAAAGCAACCAAAAGGAATTAGAGTTATCCAATTTTCTCAAGGGGTTTCAAGATTTTTTTATTGACGACATCCCTTGTGAGCTACCTCCTAAACGAGGTAATGATGACCGTGCAATTGAACTTCTTCCAGGAAGTTCACCGCCTAACAAAACTCCTTATAGAGTATCTCAAGCTCAACAAGAGGAGATTATGCGGCAAGTGCATGAGTTAGTTGAGAAGGGCATGGTTAGGCCTAGCTCATCTCCATTTTGCTCACCGGTGCTATTAGTGCAAAAGAAAGACGGCACATATTGTATGTGTGTCGACTATAGAGCACTAAATAGGATCACTATCAAGAATAGGTTTCCCGTTCCACGGGTAGAAGACCTATTTGATAAGCTACAAGGATCGACCTACTTCAGTAGGATTGACCTAAAAAGTGACTATCATCAGATAAGGATAGTTGATCAAGATATTGTAAAGACCGCATTTCGCACCACATTTGGTCTTTACGAATACATTGTCATGCCTTTTGGCTTGACCAATGCACCTGCCACATTCAATCGCTTGATGGAGAAGCTGTTCCGGCCTCATCGAACCTTCACTGGAGTGTTCTTTGATGATATTATCATCTACTCTAATTCATTAGACGAACACAAGCAACACCTCCAGGTAATATTTCATGTTTTGAGAGAAAATAAACTTTATGTTAATCGAAAGAAAAGCACGAATTTTTCTTGCAAGAGATTCAGTATTTAGGTCACATTATCTGTCAAGATGGCATCCAAATGGATCCATCAAAGTTAGAGGTAATAAAAGGATGGCCTAAACCAAGGAATCTTCATGAACTAAGAAGCTTTATAGGTATGTGTGCATACTATAGACGCATCATAGAAAAGTTCTCACAAATTGCGGGACCATTACATGACCTAACAAAGAAAAGCGTTAGGTACACATGGTCTGCTAAGGAGAACAATGCTTTCGAAAAGCTTATCTCTCAACCTGTGCTTACACTACCGGATCTCTCAAAACCATTTGAGGTCCAATGTGATTCTTGTGGTGATTGCCTTGGAGATGTTTTACTCCAAGAAGGGCACACCATAGGCTATGAGAGTCGAAGGATCGACCTTGTTGAGCAAGCTCTAGGCATATATGAAAAGGAACTCCTTGCAGTTCTACATGCCTTAGACTCATGGAAGCACTATTTATTGGGGACTCCTTTTATTCTGCGAACGGATCACCAAAGTCTTAAGTACTTCATGACGCAGACCAAGCTCGCCGACAAACAAATGAGGTGGGCAAGTTTCCTTTCGCAATTTCATTTTCATATTGCTCACATTGCTGGCAAGCATAATCAAGTAGCTGATGCACTCTCAAGACGACCGAGAGCGAATGCCGTTTCCATAGCAACTCACAATGATCTATCTTCAATGATAGATGAGTACGGTATTGATCCCGATTTTAGAGATGTGATTTTAGCCCTTGCATTAGGGAAGAAAGAAGAACCATTTACTTTACAAGATGGTTATCTTCTCTATGGAAATAGACTATGCGTTACTAACTCACTACGTGAGAAAGTCACATGTATGAATCTCATGCTCCACCGTATGCGAGGCATAGAGGGATTCAGTCTACCATAAAGGGAATTGAAACATATTTCTATTGGCGTACCATGAAAGTGAACATACAAGAGTATGTTTCTAAATGTGTGGTTTTCCAAAAGACAAAATTTGATAGAGGGAAGCAACTTGGATTGCTTCAAACCTTTGCTTCAACCCTTGCCAATCCCTAATTCACCATGGGAGAGCATATCCATGGATTTTATCTTTGGATTGCCTAAGTCATCGAACCTTCAGTGGAGTGTTCTTTGATGATATTATCATCTACTCTAATTCATTAGACGAACACAAGCAACATCTCCATATAATATTTCATGTTTTGAGAGAAAATAAACTTTATGTTAATCGAAAGAAAAGTGAATTTTTCTTGCAAGAGATTCAGTATTTAAGGTCACATTATCTCTCAAGATGGCATCCAAATGGATCCATCAAAGTTAGAGGTAATAAAAGGTGGCCTAAACAAGGGAATCTTCATGAACTAAGAAGCTTTATAGGTATGTTGTGAATACTATAGGACGCTCATAGAAAAGTTCTCACAAATTGTGGGACCATTACATGACCTAACAAAGAAAAGCGTTAGGTACACATGGTCTTCTAAGGAGAACAATGCATTTCGAAAAGCTTAAAGAAAAGCTTATCTCTCAACTTTTTCTTACACTACCGGATCCCTCAAAACCATTTGAGGTCCAATGTGATGCTTGTGGTGATTGCCTTTGAGCTGTTTTGCTCCAAGAAGGGCACGCCATAGGCTATGAGAGTCGAAGGCTCGACCCTGTTGAGCAAGCTCTAGGCCTATATGAAAAGGAACTCCTTGCAGTTCTACATGCCTTAGAATCATGGAAGCACTATTTATTGGGGACTCCTTTCATTCTGCGAACGGATCACCAATGTCTTAAGTACTTCATGACGCAGACCAAGCTCTCCGACAAACAAATGAGGTGGGCAA
The DNA here is from genome assembly GCF_014529385.1 of Adiantum capillus-veneris. Classification (NCBI taxonomy): domain Eukaryota; kingdom Viridiplantae; phylum Streptophyta; class Polypodiopsida; order Polypodiales; family Pteridaceae; genus Adiantum; species Adiantum capillus-veneris. The sequence goes on along the minus strand of NC_140949.1, from coordinate 119,716,689 downwards.
ATTTCCTTTCGCAATTTCATTTTCATATTGCTCACATTGCTGGCAAGCATAATCAAGTAGCTGATGCACTCTCAAGACGGCCGAGTGAATGCGGTTTCCATAGCTCCCTTTAAACAAAGGGAATGAGGGACACATGTCAGCTCCGTAGGCCAGATGCCCACAAGGTGTACCCAATTCCTATTGGATGGCCCTTGAAGTGGACCAATGAGAATCAGGCTAGAGTAAATTTAGCCTAATTAATTTTAAAACACTTAATAAAAAGAACCAATGAAAATTAAGTCTCCTGGATGATTATTGGACAGCCTGTGAAGGGGTCCAATAGGAATTGAGCAGCCCAATGGGCTACTTAATTCCTATTGGTCAGAATGGGGAAAGGTCCAATGGGGATTTAATTCATTTAAATCAATTAAGTTTAATTGATTAAGCTCTCACAAAAGAGGAAAGGGGGACACATGTAAGAAGGCTATCACTTATGCTGCTTAATAACCATTGGCTTGACTTGGGGAGGTCCAATGGGGAGCCTGCAAGAATAAATAGCAAGAGGGCTTGCCCAAGGGAGAGAGGGGGCTGATTTTTGCAGGGCATTATCACACATACACTCACACAATCTCATGTGTGAAGAAAGAGAAGACTATCTCTTCCCAAGCTTTAATGGAGAGCTCATCACCTACTCCAAGCTTGTGAGATAGAAGCCTACATCAACACACTCTTCACATGTGGATGAAAATCCAACCAAGAGCCAAGCTTGAATGCATGCTCATCTCCTCTACCAAGCTAATTACTAAGCTAAATCTATGCTAAGATGAGTGATTATGTGAGGAGATGTACATCTTTCTCATAAGATACTCCTTCTTCCTCTCAATCTACTCTCATACCCTGGTAGCTCTCACCATCTTCGAAGGTGTGTGAGGTCTTGGGTCTGAGAACGGGGATAATTAAAGTTTTGTTTGCTAAGTGTTTTGCTTAGTGCATGAAGCTTTCATCTTCATTGCACTAGCTAGTCTTGAAGGAACACAAGGAATTTTATTGTACAATGTCTCTCTTGATGGGAGAAACCATCATACAAAGCCTTTTGGAGGGGGGACCGGCTCCATGCAAATCCGGTCCTCAACTGTTGTCAATAGCCTAATTTCTCTCTCTTTTGAAAGTATTGTTGATGCTATCTAACTAGGTGTTATGCTTTTTGTTTCTCTCTCCACCCAAGCACTCTTGTAATTCTCATTAGGAATTTATTCTAATGAAATGCCCACTATGTTCATGCTAATTTTCGCTACACACAAGTTTTTAGGCCATTAACTGTTACATTATGACATTACCTCTCTCTTGAAATCATAGTCGTCCTCGACTATGAGGTAGAAGAGATGAAGCCTTAGTCATTAGTCAATCTTAGCGGGTAGAGGATCCCTCTTTACCCTATGACATCTTTCCAAGATGGATGACTAATCCATTTGGTGCTTGGGAGACATAGTTGTCGCAATCATGTCTTCTCTTTAGTCCATTTCATTCTCCCAAGTAGAGTGACAAATTCTACTTGGTTTAAGAGACGTCGTCATCACAAACATGATTCTAAGCATGCATCCTATTTAAATTTGTGCACAATGAAAACAAAACTAGTATTATAAGACAAAATCATTGGTCATTGAAAAGAAATTTGTAAATTTAGTTACTCTAATGTAGCATTGTAAGCATTGACAAGGTTCATACTATCCTTAAGCTATATTCCTTGCATCCATCTAGCATCTTCAAAAGGATAATTTTTGAACGTAATATGATACCTTCGGATAATCTTACCATGTTGTAGTACCTTGTCTTCATGCTAAAGGATAGCTTCGGGTTGTAGCACCGTACCTCTTCTTGGTCTTCAAATTCGGGAGGGTCTTCAATAATTGGTTCACTTGGTGGCTCTCCTTTGTAGGGCTTAAGTAGGGTCACATGAAAAGCATTGTGTATGAGCCAATGGTTGCGCAACTTGAATTGCTAAGCCATCTCATTGATGGGCTTCAAGATTTGGAAAGGTATCTTTTAACTTGCTTAGCATAATACTTTTGATGGCCCTTAGTATTTTTGCTTGTCGTTTGCCTCAATCGAGCCTCACGAAACTTAAGTAAGACCCAATCATTTTCTTTGAACGTTAAGACCCTTCTGTGCTTGTCCGTAGCAGCTTTTTGCCTTTGTTGAGAGATGGATATAGCCTCCTTAATCTTTTGAAAAGATTCTTGTAGGTCACGGCTATACTCATTGGCAGCAAAGATCTTCCCATGTACTTTAAGTAGCAAGGGACTTTTAGGTCTTCCCTCAATTATTTCAAAAGGTTCTTTTCCCTAGAAGTATGTACAGTATTATTGTAAGTATACTTTACAAGAGGTAAGTACTTTTCCCATTGTGAGCATTGATCTACTTCTGTAACATAAGTCTTTAGTAGATCAAGTATTGTAAGATTGGCTATCTCACTTTGGCCATCCGTTTGTGGGTGATAGGCCGCTGAGAAATTCAATCTTGTTCCTAGATTTTCAAAGAGACCTTTCCAAAAATTACTAGTCATTCTAGGATCTCTATCTGACACGATGGATGTAACAATTGGTAATCCATTGTGTTTGAAAATCTATGATATAAAGAGAGTTGCCATTTGGTGTGCCTTAATAGTTTCTTTGACAGGAACAAAGTGTGCTTGCTTGATAAACTTGTCGACTATTGTCCATATTCTCGTATTCCCATGATAGACTTGGGTAATCCAAAGATAAAATCCATGGATATACTCTCCCATGGTGAATTTGGGATAGGCAATTGCTGGAGTAATCCAGGTTGCTTCCTCTATCATATTGATCTTTTGGCATACTACACATTTTGAAACATACTCTTGTATGTCCATTTCATGATAGGCCAATAGAAGTACGTTTCTACTCCTCGGAGAGTAGGTTGAATGCCTCTATGCCGCCCGCATAGGGAGGAGCATGGGATTCATACATGACTTTCTCGCGAAGGGAGTGGGTAACACATAGCCTATTGCCGTGGAGAAGATAACCATCCTACGAGGTAAATGGTTCCTCTTTTTTACCCAAAGCAAGGGCTGACATTATGTCTCTATAGTTAGGGTCAATAGCATACTCATCTATCATAGAAGATAGATCATTGTGAGTAGCTGTAGACACCGCATTAACTTTTGGTCGTCATGAAAGTGCATCAACCACTTGATTGTGCTTACCAGCAATGTAAGGAATATGGAAATTAAATTGCGAAAGAAAATTTTCCCACCTCATTTATTTATTGGAAAGCTTGGTTTGCCTCATGAAGTACTTGAGACTTTAGTGGTCTATTCATAGAATAAATGGAGTCCCCAATAAATAATGCTTCCATGTGTCTAGGGCATGTAGAACGTCTATAAGCTCTTTCTTGAAGGACGGATACCATCTTGAGAGATGATATGACCTAAGTATTGAATCTCTTGGAGGAAAAAATCGCTTTTCTTTTGGTTGAGAAAAAGCTTGTTCTCCCTCAATGCTTGAAAAATCACTTGGAGATGTTGCTTATGTTCCTCCAAGGACTTGGAATAGATGATGATATAATCAAAGAACACTCTAGTGAATTTGCGAAAGGGTCTAAATATTTTCTCCATTAGAAAATTGAATGTGGCTAGAGCATTAGTCAAGCCAAAAGGCATAACTAGATATTCATAAAGGCCAAACGTTGTATGAAGCGCGGTCTTTAGAATATAGTCATCCACTATCCTTATTTGATGATAGCCACTTTTAAGGTCAATCCTACTGCAGTAGGTAGGACTTTGTAGCTTATCAAATAGATCTTCTACCCGAGGCACGAGAAATCAGTTTTTGGTAGTGATATGGTTTAGTGCTCAATAGTTCACACACATACAGTATGTACCATCTTTCTTTGCACTAGAAGGACTGGAGAATAAAATGGAGAGGAGCTAGGCCTCACCATCCCTTTGTCAACCAATTCTTGTACTTGCCTCATGATCTCCTCTTGTTGATCTTGAGAAATGCGATAAGGAGGCTTGTTAGGCGGTGAGCTTTCTGGAAGGATCTCAATGCAATGGTCATCATCCCCTCGTTTTGGAGGTAGTTCCATAGGGATATCATCGATGAACACACCTTGGAATCCTTTTAGAAAATTAGACAAGTCTAACTCTTCTTGATTCCTACCATCTACATTTGATAAAACATTAGGATCTTTTAGGGACTCTTTGAAAAAAATCATGTACGCAAAAACTGAGATCTTCATTGATTTATCGAAAGTGGTATAGTGTGACCACACTCACTAGCATCTATATACATGTTATTTCCCCTGTAGGTGAAGTAGATTCTCCTTTCAGGGAACTTTATGTTGGAATCCATGCGATCAAACCATGGCACCCCTGGGATAGCATCCTCATGCTGGAGAGAAGAGATGAAAAAGTCTTCTTTGTTGGGACATATCTTTGGACTTGAAGCCTCAACTTCCCAATCAAGGGAGTAACAGAGGCTTGCTGTCCCTTGAAAGCTGTGTCAACTGCTACAATATCTCGCATCTCAAAAGCTTGAATGCCCAACTTGGTGGCCAACTCCGTTGATAGGAAGTTGTGAGTAGAGCCAGGGTCAAACAGGATGAATGCATCATGCTCCCTTACCTTTCCCCAAGCATAGGAGAGAGATGATCCTTTGCAATGAGCATCCTCTTTTGGAGCTTCGATGGTGGAAGCCCTAGGAGTCTCATTGCGAGCTTTCTACTTGGGGCAAGAACGATAGCCATGTCCTTGCTCCCCACACTTAAAACACTTATGGTCTTTGCGAAAAGCTTCAAGCTCTTCAAGAGAGAGTTTGTTTTTGCCTTTGTAAACTCCCTTCTCCTTGGATCGATTGTTGTTGTTGTTGTTGTTGGAAGTACCTTGGGAAGAATTTTGGGCATTGGTTTTCCCCTTTGCATCATTTTTGTCTTTGTTTTCCATGGGCTTGACATTCCTTCTAGCCCCTTGTTGGAAATTGATGCGTGAAGCAACTTGATGGCGTGAAAGAAGCCCATGGTGTGATGGATTACTTCGGTGATAGAACCAGGCCATTGAGAGTTGACATATTCGCCATCTCTTTAGGTAATCCTGCACATAACTGTTGCTTTTGCTCGACAAAGTCTATCTTTTGGAAGACAGTAGCCTTGAGATGTAAATCCCAAAACTTGTGTACATATTTGTGGATAGACTCATGTGAGAGAAGCTTCAAAGTGCATCATTCGGTGAGTACTTTGTCCTTTGCATCGCTTGCAAGAAATTGCTTCATGATGGAAACTCGTAGAGTTTTCCATGTCTTTGGGGTTTCGTTGTTGCCACGGAGGCTAGCCCACCATTGACGAGCTGATTTCTAGAAATGCATAGCTACATGGTGTAGCTTGGAGGACTCTCTGAAGCCCTCGTCTCCAAAGGCCGCATCAAATTGTTGGATGAAGGCCAATACTTTGTCGGTGGCACCAAAGGTGTCATCATAGGTGAGAAAAGAGATACTCTTTCCTCCCTCTTTGAACTTCTTCAGCTTTTGTGACCTTTGCCATGCAAGGTATGTTTTGTGATGTCCTCCCCTCTTGTATTCTCTAGGAGAATAGCTATAGCTTTCATCGGAAGAGGAGGAAGGTGAAGAAGAAGGAGAAGAGGGTGACCTCTTTCTTGCCCTTTTCTTCCTTTGTTTCCTCTTTTCCCTTTTGGACTGACGAGGAGAAGGACTGTTTGTTGATCTTTTCCTCTTGGGAGGAGTTGGCGATCGTTTAGACCGCCGTCTTTGTGGAGCTACATCTTCAAAGGAACTTAAAGTTTCATTGCTTTCCTGCTCCTTGGATTCCTCCTCTCGTATGGGAGAGAGTCTCCAAGTCATAGCCATCGGTCTCAACTTTTTTGCTTTCACACTCACAAAACTTGTTAGCTTCCTTCAACACCTTTATCATAAACAAAGGAGTTATATCATACCCATCTTCATCGCAAAATTTAGTAAGGGTCACCTCATTCACACACCCATCAAGAGTGGCGAGTATTTGATCCCATCCAAGGGTTCAAATAACTCCTCTGAAAATGGCTCTGGTACACATGTCTCATCTTCTACTAAACGCTCTAGGATGCAATATTCCTTTCTAAGACTTCCACTCTCAGGAGCTCCGCACATCCAAATATGTGCTTTGCTTTCCAAATTAGTTGTGGAGTTTAATTCTTTCCCTAGGGTTCGTTCTACATCTCTATAACTATGATCTTTGATACTGATTTTTTGTAGTGATCTCTTTGTGTCTCAAGTAGATATAGTCATAGCCCCAGTCTTGTACCACTTTGAGTTGACGCATGAATGGTCTGCCCAATATAATTTCAAAGTTGCTGCTCTTGTCAAAATTCATTATGGCAAAGGTGTGCTCATACTCTATGCCACACGAGGATACAACAATGATTTGTTCTAATATTCCTATTCATCTCTCAACGTATCAATCTGCTAATTGCAATCTCATTCGAGTTTTTGTAAGAGCAGGCTTTCCCCATTTTTTCCATATGTCTTTGGTTGCAATGGAAATTCCTACCCCACTATCTAATATAGCAATCATCTTTACTCCTTTGTACTCAAGTGGTAAGGTGGTGTTTCCTTTTTCTCCTTCACAGTAGTCACCCACCTTATTTATTGGTACTGGCTTTGTCTGTGGATTCTTAAGCAAGGTGTCATCCATGTTTTTGTTTGCAAGTTGGTCATGTAAAGGGATTTTCAGCCCCAGGTTTTTGCCCATTTGGCCCCATAGATGCGGTCTAATTTTTAGTAGTTCTAAGAGATAAAGTGTGCATTGTATAAGAGAAGAAATCAATTCATGCAAGCTCTTGGTATCCATCATTTTTGGTGTGGCTTTCCACTGAGAAGGTACCATTTTAACCTCCAATTTTGTTTCAAGTTCTCCTATGAAAGATGGCAAAGTCTTTAAAGAGCGTGGTTTACTCTCTTCAGATGCGACAAACCCGACATCCCCATATAGAGATCATATATCTCTTGGGAAAAATTCATGATCCATGTTTATCTCAGGGATAGGTGCTGACTGTAAAGTAGCACTACCATCTTTTTGGTTTTTGATTGATTTCCATAAGGATTGTGGCCACGGTTCTTCTACCTAAGGAATAGGCATCACTACTTGTGAGCCCACCCTATCTGTGGTATTGGCTACTCCCCTTGTATCTAAAGGTGCCTCAACTCTTGGCTCTTCTTCTTTGTTTACAATATCACGACTTTTCAATTCCTGGAGTTTTTTGCAGATTAGCACCTCCATTTTTGGAGCATCTAGAACTGGTTCCATAAGAGCTTGGGCCTTTTTGATGAGCCCCTTGCACATTTGCAACCTCTCTTTTTCATACCTTGGATGAGGATATTTGAGCCATCTATCCGCTTGGGTTTGGTTGGTCTTTAACCTAGCATCATAAGCTTTCAAAATTGCATCTAAAGGCTCAAAGACTTTGTCGACCAGGAATGACCCTCCCAAGTTAGTCTTTGACTTTTTAGGTCCCTTGCATTTTTCTTGCTTTGTTTCTCTCGTCTAAGCTGTTCTTTTGTTTGATTTAGTTCAATTTCCAAAGCAGCTTTCTCCTTCAGCCTCTTTGCTTTCATTTTATCTCGTTTGGCTTTCATGATTTTCTTCCTGTTCTCACCGATATGTTCTCAATTTTGGTTTGGATCGGCAATGTGGTTTCCTCCTCAACGATTGTGTTTTTAGCAGCTTCTTGAGATTGAGCTTGAGTCATCACATTTAAAGGAATGGAAGGTTCTACCTTGGATCCACTTGAAGAAGGCATCATGCCTACAACTTTCATTGTTGCTTTCCCCCAGTAATTTGGACTTTTAGCACAGTGTTGGTGTAGATGGTCTATCCCACAACGTTCACAAAATACAAATAATTTGATTTTTGGACACTTGTTTGGATAACTTCGTGCCCAATAATCACCTCCACATTCATAGCATGGAACGTCTTGTTTCATAGCTGGTGATCCAGTCGATGGTTGTTCTTGCCTTGTGAGGATGTTCTTTGAACCATACTCATGATTGGCTATGAACATGAGCGTAGTCACATCCATGGAGTACTGGTTTTTTATGGGTTGTGGCACATACGTTGGTTGAGCGTAGTTGACTACTACTCTACCATCATTCAAAAGATGTGTTTGTTGCCCTAGTATTTGTTGCAGCTTCGGTTGAGTGCTAGCACCATGAGTGGGATGATCCCCTCCACAAGTATTACATATCCTCAGTTGAGGTTGTCGTACATTTAGGTTTTGTTTGTAGCCTTGGTTTATTCTTTTAATCACCACCTCAACCACTTGATCAATGATTGGTTACCAAGGAGTTTGAACATCTCTCTTTGTTGTTGATTCGCTCCTCGGAGATGAGGCACTACTAGTCGCGTTGTTTGTATCTTCAATCACCTCTCCATAGGCCTTAAAATTGTCAACTAGATATAGAGCTTCTCTAGAGACTTGCTCACATTTCGTGCATCCCTTCAAATGTAGGTCCTTTTTTAGAGTTTCATTTCTCAATCCCTCTATGAAGAGAACTGATAATCTCTCATTTTGCGGTAGCTCTCTCATAGGACATCTCTCTATGTATTGTTTGAAACGAAGCAGAGCTTCCTTCACCTTTTTGTCCTGTTTCTGTTTGAAAGCGTAGATTTGGGACACTGTGTTGTGTTTGATTCCCCTTTTCGAGAACTCCTCCGTGAATTCTTGCAAGAGTTGTGCTATGTTGGGAAAATCATCTCTATTTAATGGTTGGAACCAAGTCCATCCCTCCAATGTACCGAATCCCTCATACTGAGTATGAAAATCCGCAATTTGTTTAGCTCTCAAGACTTGTTTGAACATAGAGACATGAGCATATGGATCCTCGGACCCACCGTACTCTGTCTTGACTCACAATTTTTTTTTATCTTCAATGAATAGTCATTGATGGATAAATGTTTCTTCTGCACAATATTCAGCTCAATCTTCAACTACAGCTTCCTTGCCTTACTATTAGTCACATCCAATGACAAGAAAGTGTCCCAAGCCTCCTTAGGAGATTGAGAATCATGTATATCCTCAATCATAGTATCATGTACACTGACAAAAAGCTAATACATGACCTTTCGAGCTCCCTGGTTGCAATCTTTAAATGTCTTAATTTGTGCAGCACTTGCACCTTCCCCTGGCAGTACCGGTGCTACCTCATGCTCTCCAACAATGTAGTCCCAATAACCTTTGCCCATAAGGAAATTGGTCATTCTGAACTTCCAAGCATGTAAGTGGTTCTTGTCTAGCTTATCACTGACAACATGGTAAGCCCATCATTGTTGGATGACATGTTTCAATCCTTTACACAGTCATTGAGCAACGTGCTAAAAATAGTAAATTACCACCTGTAACCACAATCTACGTACATTCACCTGTTTCATTGTACTAAACAATGTTTGTGCACACTACACCCAAAGAAAAGTTTTTTGCACCACCTATATGTAGATCTACAGAACCCAAACCTTAGCATTTCTGTATGGAAACACACTCTAACTCCAAAAGGGATCTAAACAAACCTGGAATGGAAATCTAGATGCATAGTTTCAGTCAAAGGACTATATAGAACCTTGAGATGTGGAATCACCTAAATCGGAGATGGTTACCCTATTTTTTTCAATGGACCACCTATATTGGAGGTCTCAGGCCATTGGTCCCAACTTTCCAAAAACCACTTCTTATTTTAAGACTTCAAATCATAACCATTTTTTAGCCATTTCAGATTTTAATATCAAGCAACATCTCTTATCCTTATGCCACCTTATTTTTAAGTTTAATTTATCCCCTTTTTTTAAGGAACCAAGTCAGCAAATCCAACCATGCCTTATGTATACCAACATCCAAAACAGATCATGTACTATACCAAAAAATCATCCAATTTTTTAAGCTATTCAAGCTATTTTTAGTTACATTTTTCTTTTATTTACATCAAGTACAAAACTTGTAGAGAAAACAACAGAATCTCATGCTTATTATTTGATTTAAGTGACCACAATAGTATCCCATCAGAGGTCCACACATAATTTTCAATCCCTCTTTACTAGCTGGATTTGTTACAACCAACCTAAGGATAAGTTTGGTAATCCTTATGAGATAGGTTAATCCTGCTAGATTTCCTTGATACCGTCATTCATCCCAGCTAAATAATGCATCCAACATGCTATCCTTGTACCAATAGTTACCACGCATAGACCATGCATGCCCATTTCCTGATTTTAGTCACTACTCAATACCTTAGAGAAGAAATTAAACATAAAATAATTGTCCTAGTACCTCAGATATGGTCCAACCGCATTGTTCATTGCCGTGGCAAAGTGGTTTGAGACTTCAAACTTCCAAGTTCAGTGCAGGTATATTCTACTTACCCACTCGCTCTTAGAAGAAGGAGGTGTAAAGCTAATACTTAAAATGCTTTACTCTTACTTGATATCTTAATCAACAAGGCTCTCACACAAAGGAAGCCCTTACTATGCTCACAGACTAAGCAATGATTGTTTGAAAATACTGAAATGGAAACTAAATGGGCTCAAAATAGTGATCTCACCTTTAAGTACTACTTCTCCTCCATCTTTCTCAGAGTATCTTACTTTGTTCTGCATCAAAGGTGCCCTAGATCAGCCTCTACACCATGCTACGAAGGTGGACTGCTCTTCTATCCCCTCTACTCAGGCTATCTCAAGCCTCACAAAATTTCCAGGCGTCTGTCATAGATTTCATCTATAGTAAAGATGCTATGACTGCCCCATCCGACCTACCTTAACTACCCATGTCACCTCACCTACAAAAGGACCTTGCCTTCAAGTTGGCCTAGGGTATAAGCCCTTGGGTTTATTACATCCCAAGTCCCCAAGTCAAAAGGAATTAAGGCCTAGTTCATCCCATGTTAGGGTCTAGCCTTAGCCTAACCTAGTTAGGTTTCCTTTGTGATCTGGTTAGGCCATGAGTTAATTAGGTCTCATCAAGGTAGTCTCAACCAGGTAGTGCTAGTTAGCCCACTAACTAATTGAATATTCAAGTTAGCCTAACTAACAAAACTATCTTGACTAATAGTTAGTTCTAAGTTAAAATTTAAGGCCATGTGTCCATACCATAGTGTCTTTCTTCAAGAAAAACCAAATTCAAGCATTCATAGGTATAGAGTGTCTACCTTAGTGAATGTGTAGAGAGAGAGAGAGAGAGAGAGAGAGAGAGAGAGAAGTATAGTTGCATCATTGACAATTGTCCAAATGGCACATGGGGAAGTCTTAAAGAAACTCAAAATTACACCACCGTGCCATACAACCACATTCAAAAAGTTGAGGTTGAGAGAGAGAGAGAGAGAGAGAGAGAGAGAGAGAGAGAGAGAGAGAGAGAGAGAGAGAGAGAGAGAGAGAGAGAGGCTATAGTCTTATAGGGAAATGGCAAGAACAAATGCGACTGCTAGGAAGGTAGGCAAAGGTTCAGGTTTGGTTGCTAAAGCAGGGGGAAGGAATGCTAGTAAGAAGACGAGACCTAGAAAGCCCATGAAGATTTTAAAAGCTCCAAGGATGAAGAGGCTACTAAGACACATCAAGTTGTTTAAGGAAATTAAGAAGGCTCAGAAATGCATTGAGTTTCTTGTACCAAAGCTTCCATTTGAGAGGCTAGTTGGGTCAATATGTGAAGATGCATGTTTTAGCACAATGAGGTGTAAACTTGTTGCACTGTTGGCACTTCAAGAGGCAACATAAGATTTTTGCTTGAATACTTCACTGATACAACTACTGTTGCAGCACATGTACATAGGCTAACCATTATGGACAAGGATAGTGAAACCTTGAAAAGAGTAAGGTGGAGATATGATAATGCTTCAACCTAGCAAAGTTTATAGACAAGAAAATAAAGGAAAGTTTGTGTATTCCTCCATTAAGGCCACAGTCAGGGGTGAAGATTGTGGAGGTCACCCATGATATGAATACTAGGGCCAGAGCCGAGCAGGAAAACCGGTGTGTCAAGGAGATGAACAAACTAAAAGAGAAAGAAAAATCAACAAATGCTTTAGAAGAGGAGATTAAGGGCTGCCACACTGCTATGCATGAAATCAATGCCAGTATCAATGAAATTTTATCATCTCTCTGAGAAAGGATTAATTAGCAGATGTACCACTAGCAGATGGTTCAAGGAGACGTGCAATAGATTTTGTTGATATTAATATATTGAAGGATCAAGATGCTCAAATAATAGATTCAATTATCTATATATGCCTAATGTAAGATGATTTCACTAGCTTCAACATACTTTTATTTCGTCCTTAGATTAGAGAATAACTTCTAGTAATTGTCTTCTTGTAGTTTGATCAAGAGCCAGCTACCTGCACAAAGTCAGCCAGGAATATATTTCATGGATCCTCAACTATCTGTCTTGCTTAAAATATAAGAAAACCCAGCAGGGCACATTCAAGAAATGGCTTGCCCATTGTCTGATGTACAAGTTACAACCATAATTTTTTCATATGAGAGCAACCACCACTAGAGTCTGGTTTGCATTGAGCTTGACAAGCTAGTTGTCTAGATTCTAAACTCAATTCGAGGAATGAATCCAAAATTGAGATTGTGAGTATTCAAAATTAGAATTTAGATTGATTTGGAATAAAGTATGCATATAGTGATTGTGTTGGTTTCATGCAAAACTTGTCTAATTGCAGCTACATAAAAAGATTGTTGCTTGCATATGGCAAGTTGTGCTAAAGATACGAGTTGTACAACTTAGAAATTAAAGAATTCAAAATTCCTAAACAGACGGATGCCAACTTATGGATGGAGGTGCCTCCTTCATGCTGAGTACATACTTCCAGAGCTTCTTTGCACTATAGTCATTCATGTCAAAGGTAGGCATTTTGCAAAGCATTACTATAATGTCATAATAATCAATATCTAATTCTCCTAAATGATTTTCTCATATTAAACTGATCATTTAATGTGGGGAAGTGCCAGGGAGAAAAAGCTAGAATATTGGTTAAGCTAGCAGACTGGCCACAGTAGGGATCCAAAGGAGGGAAAATAGGGATCCAAAGGGGGGGCCATCTGCAAAAGAGCCATGTGCAACAATGGGCTAAAAAGACCCTAAGGTTCAGCCCATTAAGACTTCCAAAATGCTAAGGTTCCAAAATTCAAAGGTTGTATCCAAAGGTCAACCCTAGGGGAAATTGGATGCTTTGTGTGTAACTAAAAAGTCCTTGCATATCCCTACATGGGAGGGGGTGAGCCCTTCTTCTAGGGATGAGAGAGAAAGTCACACACACACACACACACACAGGCTCCCTTTACACAAAGGGAATTAGGGACACATGTCAGCTCCCTAGCCCAGATTCCCATAAGGTATGCCCAATTTCTATTGGATGGCCTTGGAGGTGGACCAATGAGAATTAGGCTAGAGTAAATCTAGTTTAATTAATTTAAAAACACTTAATAAAATAACCAATGAGAATTAAGTCTCCTAGAAGACTATTGGACAGTCTCCCAAGGGGTCCAATGAGCATTCAGGAGCCCAATGGCTTGCCTGATTCCTATTGGCCAGGAGGCAAAGGGGTCCAATGAGAGTTTAGTTTAATTATTAAATTACCTAAAGCTCTCACAAAACGGGAAAGGGGGACACATGTCAGAAGGCTATCACTTATGCTGCTTAATAGCCATTGGCTTGACTTGGGGAGATCCAATGGGGAGCCTGCAAGAGAAAATAGCATGGGGGCTCGCCCAAGAGAGAGAGGGGGCTGATTTTTGCAAGGCATTATCACACACACTCACACAATCTCATGTGTGAAGAAAGAGAAGACTATCTCTTCCCAGATTTAATGGAGAGCTCATCACCTACTCCAAGCTTGTGAGATAGAAGCCTACATCGACACACTCTTGGCTTATGGATGCAAATCCAACCAAGAGCCAAGATTCAATGCATGCTCATCTCCTCTACCAAGCTAATTACTAAGCTAAATCTATGCTAATATGAGTGATTATGTAAGGAGATGTACATCTTTCTCGTAAGATACTCCTTCTTCCTCTCAATCTACTCTCATACACTGCTAGCTCTCACCATCTTCGAAGGTGTGTGAGGTCTTGGGTCTGAGAACGGGGATAATTAAAGTTGTGTTTACTTAGTGTTTTGCTTAGTGCATGAAGCTTTCATCTTCATTGCACTAGTTAGTCTTGAAGGAACACAAAGAATTGTATTGTACAATGTCTCTCTTGATGGGAAAAACCATAATACAAAGCCTTTTTGAGGGGGGAACGGCTCCATGCAAATCCGGTCCTCAATTGTTGTCAATAGCTTTATTTCTCTCTCTTTTGAAAGTATTGTTGATGCTATCTAACTAGGTGTTATGCTTTTTGTTGCTCTCTCCACTCAAGCACTCTTGTAATTCTCATTAGGAATCTATTCTAATAAAATGCCCACTATGTTCATGCTAATTTCCGCTACACATAAGTTTTCAGACCATTAAATGTTACATTGGTATCAGAGCACAAGGTTTCTCTTTTCTTGCTCAAGAAGGGAGGTTCTCAAGCTAGCTATAAATGGTTGGTATTATTAATTGCCTGTGAGTAAGTAGAATAGGGATTTTTTTTGCCTTGCAGTGCTCCTGCCTTTGTGCAGTTAACGGGGCATCACCGTCGAGAGCTATGGTCTTAATAGTGGAGTCCTACGGGGCTTGCCTACGGCTTAACCACTATTGAGCTATTAGAAGCTTGACAGGAGCCGGTGCTGTTTTGGTGTCGAAAGACCCTCTCTTCTATTCCTTGCAGTTAATGGTATTTGAGCCGAGGGTACAGTAGCTTGAGTGCTTTTTCTAAAGGGGTAAAGAGGAGTAGCAACTAGGGCTTGAAGTGCCAAAGTACACCTAAAAAGTTTACACCTAAAAGCTGTTAGAATGGATGACAATAGTAAAGAGAGTGAAATTAATGTTGATAACTTTGATTTTGCTCATGAGCAAGCTACTAATGATGCTTCGATGCTTGTTAACTATCTTGTTTCTAGGCTTCAACAAGCCATGGGCAATCCATCTCTCCAAGGCGAAGTGCAACGGGAGCTCCGTGCTCATGGGATTCTCCAAGCTCATCACCATGATGAGAGAACACCTAGGAAGCCTCCTTGCGAGACTCCCAAAAGAGGTTTCTCTCCGATTCGGGAAAGAAGAAGAGAATCCCTACGAAGGGCTCAAGAATTTACTTCTTGATGATGCATCTCCTTCCCAAAGGAGAACTCAAGAGCCTCCTTCAAAGGAACGAGAAAGAAGTGAGTCTCCCGCCACCTCGGCGGAGATGGCTCCACGAAGACGACGGGCTAAACGCTCCCCATCACCACCAAAGCGGAGAAGACCATCACACTCTTCTCCATGCCATAATTCAAAGAGGGATGATAAAAAGCAAGAGAAGAAAAGGCGAGAAAGAGGACACCCTCTTCTTCATCCTCTTCCTCTTATGAAAGTGATGGTGAAGACAACGAAGATCAAGACAAGAAAAAGGCGAGAGAAGAGGTCACCCTCTTCTCCACCTTCTTCAAATCCTTCACCTTCTGAAGAGAGTGATGGTGCAACCTTTGAACCATCAAAAAGAAGAGGCCAAAGGAAATCCTATGCCGCATGGAAGAGGTCATCCAAGCTGAAGAAATTCAAAGAGGGAGAGAAGAGCATCTCTTTCCTTACCTATGATGGTACCTTTGGTGCTACGGACAAAGTCTTGGCCTTTATCCAGCAATTTGATGCGGAGTTTGGAGATGAGGGCTTCATAGAGTCCTCCAAGCTACGCCATGTAGCTATGTACTTTCAAAAGTCCGCCAGGCAATGGTGGTCTAGCCTACGAGCCAACGGTGAAGCTCCACGAACATGGAAAGCTTCAAGAGCTTCCATTATGAAGCAGTTTTTGGCCACCGATGCCAAAGACAAAGTACTCACCGAATGGCAAAGCTTAAAGCTCTCTCCCAATGAATCCATCCACAAATATGTAGACACGTTTTGGGACCTACAACTCAAATCCACTGTCTTTAAAAGTTGGATTTTGGAGAGCAAAGCAACAATTTTGTGCGGGCTTAACCGAAGAAATGGCGGAGTATGTCAACTCCCAAAGGCCACGTACCATATCGGCGGTAATACACCATACTATGGTGGCCTCACGACTCAATTTCCAAACGGGGGCTAAAAGAAATAATAAGCCCCCGGAAAACAAGGGTTCCAATGAGCCTAAGGGGAAGGACAATGTCCAAAAGTCTCGTAAGGGCAACTCCAACAAAGCTAAAGAGAAGGGAGTTTACAAAGGTAAGAACAAACTCTCTCCTGAAGAGCTTGAGCATTATCGCAAGGATAACCGGTGTTTCAAGTGCGGCGAACAAGGGCATGCGTACCACACTTGTCCCCAAAAGAACAACCGTCAAGATCCTCCTATAGCTTCCTTTGTTGAAATCCAAGAGGAGGAGACTAACCAAACTCATCACAAAGGATCTCCTCTATGCCATGCTTGGGGAAGGTAAGAGAACATGATGCTTTTATTCTCTTTGACCCTGGTTCTACTCACAATTTTATATCTATAGAGTTGTCCACCAAGCTAGGCATACAATCCTACGAGATGGGAGATGTCCTACCTGCAGATAGTGCCTTCAAGGGGCAAGAAGCTTCAGTCACTCCCTTGATGGAGAAATTGAGGCTTCATGTCCAAGGCTATGTGGACAAAGAGGACTTCTTTATCTCTCCTCTCAAGCATGAGGATGTAATCCTAGGGGCACCATGGTTTGACCGCCTGGCTGCCGATGTTAAATTTCCTAAAAGGAGAATCTCCTTTAACTTCAGGGAAAAAGACATGTATATAGATGCTAAGGAAATGGGTAACACTATCCCCATTGTACATACAGCAGCTTTCAACAAGTCAATAAAGAGCTCTATTTCCGTGTACATGATTTTTGTTAAAGATTCTCAAAATGAACCTAATGCTTTAGCAAAAGAAAATAAAAGCAACCAAAAGGAATTAGAGTTATCCAATTTTCTCAAGGGGTTTCAAGATTTTTTTATTGACGACATCCCTTGTGAGCTACCTCCTAAACGAGGTAATGATGACGGTGCAATTGAACTTCTTCCAGGAAGTTCACCGCCTAACAAACCTCCTTATAGAGTATCTCAAGCTCAACAAGAGGAGATTATGCGGCAAGTGCATGAGTTAGTTGAGAAGGGCATGGTTAGGCCTAGCTCACCCTCCATTTTGCTCACCGGTGCATTAGTGAAAAGAAAGACGGCAATATTGTATGTGTGTCGACTATAGAGCACTAAAATAGGATCACTATCAAGAATAGGTTTCCCGTTCCGGGTAGAAGACCTATTTGATAAGCTACAAGGAATCGACCTACTTCAGTAGGATTGACCTAAAAAGTGACTATCATCAGATAAGGATAGTTGATCAAGATATTGTAAAGACCGCATTTCGCACCACATTTGGTCTTTACGAATACATTGTCATGCCTTTTGGCTTGACCAATGCACCTGCCACATTCAATCGCTTGATGTAGAAGCTGTTCCGGCCTCATCGAACCTTCATTGGAGTGTTCTTTGATGATATTATCATCTACTCTAATTCATTAGACGAACACAAGCAACACCTCCAGGTAATATTTCATGTTTTGAGAGAAAATAAACTTTATGTTAATCGAAAGAAAAGCACGAATTTTTCTTGCAAGAGATTCAGTATTTAGGTCACATTATCTGTCAAGATGGCATCCAAATGGATCCATCAAAGTTAGAGGTAATAAAAGGATGGCCTAAACCAAGGAATCTTCATGAACTAAGAAGCTTTATAGGTATGTGTGCATACTATAGACGCATCATAGAAAAGTTCTCACAAATTGCGGGACCATTACATGACCTAACAAAGAAAAGCGTTAGGTACACATGGTCTGCTAAGGAGAACAATGCTTTCGAAAAGCTTATCTCTCAACCTGTGCTTACACTACCGGATCTCTCAAAACCATTTGAGGTCCAATGTGATTCTTGTGGTGATTGCCTTGGAGATGTTTTACTCCAAGAAGGGCACACCATAGGCTATGAGAGTCGAAGGATCGACCTTGTTGAGCAAGCTCTAGGCATATATGAAAAGGAACTCCTTGCAGTTCTACATGCCTTAGACTCATGGAAGCACTATTTATTGGGGACTCCTTTCATTCTGCGAACGGATCACCAAAGTCTTAAGTACTTCATGACGCAGACCAAGCTCCGACAAACAAATGAGGTGGGCAAGTTTCCTTTCGCAATTTCATTTTCATATTGCTCACATTGCTGGCAAGCATAATCAAGTAGCTGATGCACTCTCAAGACGGCCGAGAGAGAATGCCGTTTCCATAGCAACTCACAATGATCTATCTTCAATGATAGATGAGTACGGTATTGATCCCGATTTTAGAGATGTGATTTTAGCCCTTGCATTAGGGAAGAAAGAAGAACCATTTACTTTACAAGATGGTTATCTTCTCTATGGAAATAGACTATGCGTTACTAACTCACTACGTGAGAAAGTCACATGTATGAATCTCATGCTCCACCGTATGCGGGGCATAGAGGGATTCAGTCTACCTTAAAGGGAATTGAAACATATTTCTATTGGCGTACCATGAAAGTGAACATACAAGAGTATGTTTCTAAATGTGTGGTTTCCAAAAGACAAAATTTGATAGAGGGAAGCATCTTGGATTGCTTCAAACCTTTGCTTCAACCCTTGCCAATCCCTAATTCACCATGGGAGAGCATATCCATGGATTTTATCTTTGGATTGCCTAAGTCTATCCATGGGAATACGGGAATATGGACGATAGTAGACAGGTTCAGTAAACAAGCTCATTTTATACCTGTCAAAAAGACTATCAAAGCCCATCAAATGGCAACCCTCTTCATTTCACAAAGTTTCAAGTACCATGGCTTGCCAATGTCTATAGTGTCGGATAGAGATCCTAGAATGACCAGTAATTTCTGGAAGGATCTCTTTGAGAATTTAGGAACAAGGCTAAACTTCTCTTCCACCTATCATCCACAAACGGATGGCCAAAGTGAAATAGCTAACCTAACAATTCTTGATCTACTAAAAGCCTATGTAACGGAAGTAGATCAAAGATCCCAATGGGAGAAGTACTTACCCTTAGTGGAGTATGCTTACAATAACACTGTACATACTTCCACGGGAAAAGCACCTTTCGAGGTAATTGAGGGAAGATAAAAAAGTCCCTTGCTACTTAAGGTACATGGGAAGATCTTCACTGCAGATGAGTATAGCCGAGACCTACAAGAATCTTTTCAAAAGATTAAGGATGCTATCTCTATCTCACAACAAATGGCTGCTACTGACAAGCATAGAAGAGCCCAAACCTTTAAAGAAAAACAATCGGGTCTTGTTAAAGTTTCCAAGGCTCGATTAAGGCACACAACGGGCAAGAATCCTACGGGCCACCAAAAGTACTATGCTAAACTAGCAAAAAGGTACTATGGTCCCTTCCAGATTCTTAGGCCAATCAATGAGATGGCCTATCAACTCAAGTTTCCCAATCATTGGCTCATACACAATGATTTCCATGTGAGCCTATTAAAGCCTTACAAAGGAGAGCCACCTCAAGAACCAACTATTGAAGACCCACCGGAGATCGAGGACCAAGAGGAGGTGCTGCAACCAAGTCCATTCTCCGACATAAAGACAAGGTATTAAGAGGCGGTAAGACTATCCGACGATATCTTATTAAGTTTAAGAATTATCCTTTTGAAGATACTAGATGGATGCAAGGCATACAATTAAAGGATAACCTAAACCTTGTCAATGCTTACAATGCTTCCCAAGAGTAAGGAAATGTAAAAAATGTTAAAAATGAAAAAAGTTTTTTTTACTTATAAGACTCTCTTTTCCTTTATTGTGCACAAAAATGAAGTAGTATGCATGATTAGATCAAGTAGAGCTTGTCACTCTACTATGGAAGATTGATAGGACTAATGTGCAGACATGCTTGCGGCAGCCTCAGGCTCTCAAGAGCCAAATGGACTAGTCATCCATTGTGGAATGATGTCGTAGGGTAACATAGGGATCCTCTACCCGCTAAGAAAAGGACTCATAAATATGCTTTATCTTCTCTACACCATAGTTTAGGACAACTATGATTTCAAGAGAGAGGTAATGTCATAATAATCAATATCTAATTCTCCTAAATGATTTCTCATATTAAACTGATCATTTAATGTGGGGAAGTGCCAGGGGAGAAAAAGCTAGAATATTGGTTAAGCTAGCAGACCGGCCACAGTAGGGATCCAAAGGAGGGAAAATAGGGATCCAAAGGGGGGGCCATCTGCAAAAGAGCCATGTGCAACAATGGGCTAAAAAGACCCTAAGGTTCAGCCCATTAAGACTTCCAAAATGCTAAGGTTCCAAAATTCAAAGGTTGTATCCAAACGTCAACCCTAGGGGAAATTGGATGCTTTGTGTGTAACTAAAAAGTCTTTGCATGTCCCTACATGGGAGGGGGTGAGCCCTTCTTCTAGGGGATGAGAGAGAAAGTCACACACACACACACACACACACACACAGGCTCCCTTTACACAAAGGGAATTAGGGACACATGTCAGCTCCCTAGCCCAGATGCCCACAAGGTGTGCCCAATTCCTATTGGATGGCCTTGGAGGTGGACCAATGAGAATTAGGCTAGAGTAGAGTAAATCTAGTTTAATTAATTTAAAAACACTTAATAAAATAACCAATGAGAATTAAGTTTCCTAGAAGACTATTGGACAGTCTCCCAAGGGGTCCAATGAGCATTCAGGAGCCCAATGGCTTGCCTGATTCCTATTGGCCAGGAGGCAAAGGGGTCCAATGAGAGTTTAGTTTAATTATTAAATTACCTAAAGCTCTCACAAAAGGGGAAAGGGGGACACATGTCAGAAGGCTATCACTTATGCTGCTTAATAGCCATTGGCTGACTTGGGGAGGTCCAATGGGGAGCCTGCAAGAGAAAATAGCAAGGGGGCTCGCCCAAGAGGTCGAGGGGGCTGATTTTTGCAAGGCATTATCACACACACTCACACAATCTCATGTGTGAAGAAAGAGAAGACTATCTCTTCCCAAGCTTTAATGGAGAGCTCATCACCTACTCCAAGCTTGTGAGATAGAAACCAAGAGCCAAGTTTCAATGCATGCTCATCTCCTCTACCAAGCTAATTACTAAGCTAAATCTATGCTAATATGAGTGATTATGTGAGGAGATGTAGATCTTTCTCGTAAGATACTCCTTCTTCCTCTCAATCTACTCTCATACCCTGCTAGCTCTCACCATCTTCGAAGGTGTGAGGTCTTGGGTCTGAGAACGGGGATAATTAAAGTTGTGTTTACTAAGTGTTTTTCTTAGTGCATGAAGCTTTCATCTTCATTGCACTAATTAGTCTTGAAGGAACACAAACAATTATATTGTACAATGTCTCTCTTGATGGGAGAAACCATAATACAAAGCCTTTTTGAGGGGGGACCGGCTCCATGCAAATCCAGTCCTCAATTGTTGTCAATAGCTTTATTTCTCTCCCTTTGGAAAGTATTGTTGATGCTATCTAACTAGGTGTTATGCTTTTTGTTGCTCTCTCCACTCAAGCACTCTTGTAATTCTCATTAGGAATCTATTCTAATGAAATGCCCACTATGTTCATGCTAATTTCCGCTACACATAAGTTTTTAGACCATTAAATGTTACAATAACATGGTGATTGTTTTAATAAAAATCTATCCCAGTTCCTTCTTGTTTTCATTTTTCTTTGCAGAGTGCATTGGAGAAGTATACACTATTGTATTTGCACCGATACTGTGCCAGTTTGATCAAGCATCTAGTTTCTATTTCACATTGTGTAAGAATGGATGCAGAAGACACCCTTTTGGATGACCATATTGTAGAGATAACAATTTCTATTGAGGGACACCATCAAAAAAAAATCATAAGATCAATTGAGAAGGGACATGAGAAAGAGGAGGGATTAATTGATGAGAAGAGAATTTATGCAGAGGGAGAGTTTGATAGGGTAGAGATGCAAGATGAGGGGAAGGGTAGTGCGAGCGCAGAGGAGCCAAAACATCCACATGGAGGGGCTGAGGAATAAATTAAGATTGGAATTCCCTCTATGCTTGGAGGGTTTTAGAAGGGAGAAGATAATGCATAGGGAGGGGGGGCTGGGGAAGAGCACCCAAACCCTCAAGTAGAGCATACCACTCCCATGATTCCATCGGAAGAGCTTAAAAATCATCAATAGTCAATGATGCCCTACCCACAAATAGATTAGAGCACGTTAGAAGCTAATTCATCTGCTATGGATCACTCTACAGTGGAGACACAAGAGTCTCAGACATCAGAAGAACAAGGGAGTGGTGAGTAAAAGCTCGAGGATTTCAATAGTGGATTGGACAACCTCCACAGTAGCCAAAAACACAGTATCAACCTTTGCTAGACATTGACATGATTGTTTAGGTAATAACCAATGTAAAAGAATTTGAAAATCATCCTATTGTCTAGCTAATTAATTGTTTAAAAAAATGTTTGCAGAGACTGTCTATTTTGGACATCAATGGATTGCTGCTGTTTTAAGAGGCATATGATTCAAATGCAAGATCTCTCAACTTGTGCAACTTTTGTGTAGCTGGACATAGAGTCATGTTACGGACAGACACCAAGGATCTTTACAATTTCTTTTTCCAAGGTTTTGCATTGCGATATGGTCTTCTATGCAGCTGAGAAACCTCAACCGCCTCGTAGCCATAGTTTGCAACATAGCCAAAATTGAGCGTTGGAAATTTAATTTTGTGTATTGCTAAACAAAGTGTGTTGTCATCGATAGCCACTACCACCCTACAAAACCAAATGTACAACTTTATTACAAACCTTTTTCTCAAATCATGTCCCATTCAATGTTGACAACACTTTGTTGATAGACAACACGCCACATAAGGGGTTACTTAATCCACTGGGCATAACTCTCTCTCCCGCCCTCATTTGAAGGACATGAGCATGAATTCTACTGAGGCGGTCCGGGGCGGGCAACAAGAAGAGCAACCTCTAGACACCCTTCAAGGCTCCCGTGCTGCTCAATTGGGTTGGGGTTGGAAAAAAACAACAAACACACACACAAACCCGCAACCTAACCCTACACAAATTTGGGGCACCACCTAGTTTTGGATGCAAACTAGGACGCGTAAGAGAGAGAGAGAGAGAGAGAGAGAGAGAGAGAGAGAGAGAGAGAGAGAGAGAGAGAGAGAGAGAGAGAGAGATAGTGCTCGGGCTGCTTTGAAACGTATCGGCAATGATCAAGCAAACACAATTATATATGTAAGAAAGAGAGAGAAAGGGGGAGGGGGGGTGTTTGTTGCATTAATACCTTCTTACAAATCTGTCATGACAAATCAAAGTGAGATTAGTATTTGCTCAACATAGCTTGCGTAAATTTCACCACAACACATCACAAGAAAAGCCACCCCCAATCACTGTCTTAAGGCCAGGGGAGTCCTCTCCACCCTGTCGCCCTCTTACAGTATGTGGGATTTATGGCTAGATTGATGACAACACCAGGAGACAAGCTATCAAGAACTTAACAAAAAAAACACCAAGACACTTACGCATCATTGTTGTCCATTACTTCACGTTGGAAGGGAGACAAAGTATCCAAGCTTAGTCCAAATCCACCCTCCTTGATTCAGCAAATGTTGGGCTTACACTAGTAGGAAAAATGATAGATTTCCTACTCTCAATTGAATGATCACTCTCTCTCTTACAATGGCATAGAGTTCCCTTGCTATCCCCTATTACAACACATGCACATGCATAAGACAATGAGCTTCCACTCAAGAGCTCCTTCTAGAGAGGTTGAGCTTGGCTTCTCAAGCTATAGCATAGTGCTCTTGCTTATGGCTCCTCCTTTTGTGCTAGCTACACCCTCCTTTTATAGCAATTTGAAGGCTAGGGTTACTCCTCTAACCATGGTTGGGTTATATTTTCAGCAATTTATCTAATTTCTTTTGCTTGGAATTATCAAGAAGTTGGTGGGAAAGAGAGAGGAGAGAAATGGAGGTGATAGGACTTTTCATAGTGGGTTAGTGTTAGTAGAGTTAGTATTAATTTACAAATGGAATTGGATATTTACAATGGGAGTATCCATGTAGGATACAAATAAGGAAGAAAAACTCTTAAGAGGTAAGAAAAGGTGGATTTCTTACAAGGTTGATGCTCCAAGTGTCTTGAGTAGGGCCAATTTTGACGCTTGTTGACGGTCCACTAGCTTTGACGGTACATTTTTTCTCCACTCTTGACCTTCCTTGAGAGACAAGGTAATTGAAGCTGAGTAATCAACCACCATGATGTTGTCTTTTAAGAGAAGAGGCTGAATTTTGTGGTTTTTTTTATAGATATGGGTAATTTGGAGGAGGAAAAATGAGACTAAGTGGTCAATTTTGGAATGGAATTGTGTGTGGGAGGTATGAGTTCACCATGGTTTCTCTTATTCTTCAAGGTTGAGGAGAAGGTGAGTAGGGTGCAGAGAGGAGTGGTGAGAGAGGTGGGGATGATGAGTGGAGAAGTGTGTGTGAAAGAGGAAGTGATAAAGTGGAAGAGAGAGTGTGGCTGCATAGCATGGGAAAACTGGGGTCCACTAATAAAATCATAGCTCATAGCTCACAGCTCGTAACTCAAAAAAATATGAAAAAATTTGAGGCAAAAGTTCAGCCCACGAGCTACAACTTTTGTTTGTATCACCTTTTCAAATTCGAGGAGAGCAAGTGAACTTTAAAAATTCAGCAAAACCGACCGTTTTTTCCACTGCACAAGGTCCTTGTGGGGTCCTTCTTTGGATGATTCTTTTGAATACCTCCAAGAGTGAGCCCTCCATAGTGCATGTATGCATGCCACCTACCCTTGACCTTATTTGGTAGGTCTATAATTGAAGATATTGTTGAGATCATGATATAAGTGAATAGTACAACTAAGAAAATCAAATATTGAGGGGTCTAAAAAATATGTACATGTCAAATATAAATAATATAAGTGGAAAAAAATATAAAGGGGTCAAAAGAAATCTCTCTCATTATGAGGCTACCATAAAAAGATAAATATTTTTGGTGTTCTAATTTTTTAGAAAAAAAACAAAATAGATGTAGGAAGGGAAAAATCACAATAGTGAAAAAAATATACACATAAATAAAACTAGTTTTTTTGGATTTTTGTTGGGGTGGAGTTACACCAAATATAAGAGAAGCTTACATGAAAATATTTCTATATGGAATACAGAGTATGAAAAATGGTAAGAAAAATTGTGGTAATGGTGAGGCAATGTACAGAGCATAAATAACACACACCTAGGTATAAATATTTAAATAAATATCAAAATAATTATGAAAAAATCTTTTATTTAGGCCCTAATACAAAGAAATATTTACATACTCATGGGCCATAATATACTTATTTTTTTTATTTATTTTTATTTTTTTGGCTCAACTAGCCCAATGACTAGCTAATTGAGGGTTTTTTAAGAAGATATGGGAAAAGTCCCGTCACTCACACACGCCTATATACAGTGAAATGGTAGGGATAGCCACAGTGTTTGGGTGATTTTGGTAGGGTGAGGTAACTCACTATGCGAATTACAGAGAGCCGAAAAAACGGCTATCATTAGCCCTCCCCCAGGATGATGGTATATTCATGTACCATCATAAAGCATCTTTTCCAAAGAGAGTGCTTCAGAGTCCTTGACGAGATCTTTATTGTTTGGCCCCTCAGAATTTTGGCTAGAGTTACACTCATGCTTCATGTAACAATACTTACATGAGACAGTGGCCTTTTGACAGATCTTTGGTAGATCCTTTGGTAGAAGGCGACTCAAATAGGGCTTCAAGCGATACCCGTTTACTTTCCTGGAGTGCTCTTTACCATTCAAGTCCATAAGCTGATAGTAACTTGAATTGAAAGCCTTCTTGACTATGTATGGCCCTTGCCATCTTGTTTCAAATTTGACATCAAAACGATTATCGAGTCGATTGTCATACCTTAGCACAAGATCTCCTTCATTGATGCCTTTGTCCTTCAGCTTCTTGTCAAGCTTCTCCTTTGTTTGTGTTGCTTTCCTCTTATAGCACTCGTATGCTGCTTCTCTTTTCCACTCAAGCTCAGCTAAGGTAAGAAGTCGATCCATCCATGCTTCTTGATCATCTTGTGCTGATTTGCCATGAAGTCGCATTGTTGGAATGTTTAGCTCAATTGGCTGTAAAGCCTCTTGACCATAGACCAAGTGAAATGGTGTGAACTCCGTGGCATCCCTATATGTGGTTCGATACGCCCACAAGGCACCATCCAAGAAGTCATCCCACAACTTTGTCTTGTTTCTCACCATCTTTCTAATGATGCCTGTAATGACACCATTAGACTTCTCCACCAAACCATTTGACTGTGGGTAGTATGGTGTGCTATGACAATGTAGAATGTGAAGTTCTTCACAGACTTCTGTGAGCAATCCCTTTCTAAACCCTGGACCATTATCAGAAACAATCTCCAAAGGTGTGCCAAATCTACAACAAATGTGAGCGTAGACGAATTTGCTCACTGTCCTCTCATTTACCTTTGCCACACTTTGTGCTTCCACCCACCTAGTCATATAGTCTACAGCCACTAGAATGTAGAGTTTACCATTTTTTGTCCTAGGCAAAGGACCCATAGCATCAATGCCCCACTTTTCAAAGGGTCCATTTGCAAGCACGATTTGCCTTGGACCATAAATCAATCTTCTATTCCCATTTACCTGACAATTGTGACAACTTTTACACCAATGTTGGACATCCACATGCAGACTTGGCCAAACATACCCCGCAAGCAAAATCTTCTTCACAGTTAATTCTTGGGAAAAATGACCACCACATGCCTCTTCATGCAAACCTTTTAGAATGGCTGGAATTTCCGCGAAAGTTGGTACTCTTTCTGCACACTTTATCCTTCCCTCTTTGATAGAGGGATCCTTCTAGGAAGAGATATGCGCTTGCCTTCTTCATGAGTCTCCTCTTCTGAGCCTTCGTGAAGTCTTGTGGAAACTCACCCTCCAAAATGTAGCCAATAATGGGAGCCAATGACTCCAATCCCTGGTATCTCGGTTTCTTGACAGCTGCTGCCACCATGATGACCTGCACTTCTCTCTCAACACATGTAACTGCTTGTTGTGCAAGTAAATTGGCATCTTCATTTTGTTTCCTCGGAATATGATATAGTTGCACTTCTTCAAACTGATTAAACATCCTACGAATGGCATGAACTTTTGTCCTTAAACTTTCATTCTTGCATGCCCAAATGCCTAAAATCTATTTAACAATGAGAAGTGCATCTCCCTTTACCATGAGACGTTTTATCCCTTGGCCAATGCACATCTTCAAATCATGAATTAGTGTGTCGTATTCTGCTTCATTGTTGCTAGCTGAACTTGGTAGATTGACCTTCTCTTTCATGACCACCTCTCCACTTGGGTTGAGCAACACTAGCCCTCCCCCTGCTTTTCCTGTGGCTCGACGAAAAGCTCCATCAAAGAACAAGGTAAAAGCATTAGGAATACTTTTTGGTGGTGGCAATGGTAGGGTCTTTACTTCAGGCACCTTAATCTCCTTTTCATGCACCCTATAAGTGAGAATCCCTGCAAATTGTGCACGCACACTATCTTCTACCTTGAAAGAGTATTGAAACTCTTGCAACTCCATAATCCACTTTGAGATCCTAGTACTAAGATTCATTTGAGATGACACCCAAGGGAACAAATTCTCTACGGTGAGGATTACAAAAGGTTTTGGGAGCAAGTAGGATCTAAACTTCCTTATCGCAAACATGAGAGAAAGCATCATGAGTTCTGCCTCCGTGTAGCCTCTCTCTAAAGCATTCATGACCCTACTAGCAAAGTAGATGGGCCGCATCCTGGTACTATAGGGATCTTGTTGTAACAAAACTGCACCAATTGTTTCCCTTCCAACACTAGAGCTAACAAAGAATGTGTACTCCCAACAAGGAGGCATGAGTGTTGGTAGCTCTGACAAAATGACTTTAATGTTACAAAAATACTCTTCAAGCTCATCAGACCATGCAAATTCTACTTGTTGTGTCAACTTTTGCAAAGGATGAAGCAACTCTTTGTACCATGGAAGTAAGTGTGTGTGTGTGTGTGTGTGTGTGTGTGTGTGTGAGAGAGAGAGAGAGAGAGAGAGAGAGAGATTAGACATCAAACTTTGCATATGTTGTACAAAATGAAAATAAATGACACGTACTTTCTGAAAGGGAGAGAGATAGATAGAAAATTTCATCTTACTATTGAAATAAAGATACAACCAAATGGTTGGAATCATCTCATAGTTGAAATAAAATATTTCAATTGAAAGAAACATTATAATGGAAGTCATGAATATAGGTTTCAATCAGATAAGAACTTACACCCAATGGAATTCATCCAAGTTATATTGGCACGATTTGAACTCGGCCAGTTAGCTCTCTACAGACAATCTCTTTTTCCCTTCATTGCATTACTTTGCGTCCACCTAGTAAGAAATAGAAATGGGAGGGCTCCTTGTCCGTGGTCTTGTCCACTATGTTGTGCTCGAGTTGCAGAAGGTTGCATTGATCCCTTATTGTAACCACTATCAGAAGGTTGAGCTCCTTGTCCAATACCTCCACATCTATGATAGCATTGTTTTCCAGGCTTGCTAAATTTTGATCAATAGGCACAAATTGAGAGCAGCCTACAAAAATTTGAGAGCGCTTGTATCAAAAGGAGATGAGAAGTGACTGTGTGCTAATCATGTACTTGGCCACCAAAGTGTCCAATGCAATCTCGCAATGTATGTCATCCACCTCTTTAACATACCACCCTCTATCAATAAGAAGCTTGTCATAGAAGCAAGTGTCTAGAGATTTACATACTAGCATTGTCTTTGCGACATGTATGTGGCAGGTGTGAAATAGTTCCATGCGAGAGAGAGAGAGAGAGAGAGAGAGAGAGAGAGAGAGAGAGAGAGAGAGGGAGAGAGAGCAATCAAGCATTGCGACCACAGCACGGTGGCGGTGAAGAAGTTGAGTGCCTTCTTCTTCGCGGCGAGGAATCCTCCACCAAGGCGAGTGTAGGGCAGTGAGTGACACACCCTTGCTCTCTTAAGCTTGCTAGATTAGTCTAGTTGAGTGCTTGGAGCCATTTGTGTCTTGCACACAGTGTATCGGCAAGTCCTTTGCATTGACACGTGCGACAGATGCGCACACAACCCTAATCCTTGTTGTTAAAAAAATTATAATGTAGTGTAAGTTTTTTAAGCTATAACATTGCATCCATTAGGAAATAGTAGATATGTACTTAAGAAAAGCTAAAATTTATTGAATGGAAGGACATCTTTGAAGAAACACCATGCACTTGTTTACAAAACTAATAAGGAAACACTTTGGTCAGTCTGGATGAACTAGAAAAGGACTATTTGATCATCCTTAAGACACGACCACCTCTTATTTCTTTCACTTTGGGTGATGAGAAATGATGGTTATTTTTCCACTTTCAAGCCAACCACCCATGAGTCTCTGATCCCTTCATGTAAATGTCTCTACATATATTATGACATGTAGGAGGAAATTGTTTTCTTATTCTAGGGGAGCCACCCGGTTATATGCGCAACGTATTAGGATGTATAGGCACCTGAACTTTTGGGTGATGTCTTCTTCCACTCGAGTTTTGGAATAAAGAAATTGGTATCATTTTTCATCCTTATATCCCTAACCTTGAGACAATATAAGTATTGTTCATGGGGTTGTTTAGGTAATCGCATTTTGTCTTATGTTTAAATATGTCTATTTGATAAAGATTGTTTGCAATGGTACTTTCAAGCATTTGTTTTTTTTTATAAAATTGTTATGGAATTTTGAAAAGAGCCATTACTTTATGTGCTAAAAAAATATTTTAGTAATTAGATATTAAGAATCATGTGTGAGTGCGGGGTGGTAAGTAGGAATTGACCAAGTTTGTCGATCATAGACGGGTGGATTTGATTAGTTGAGTAAATATCCATCTCTGCCACATTAACATCTAGTAGACTTTCCCATTAGAAAGAGAGTCCACTAATGGTTGTACTCTCACATACACAGAGAGAAAAAATCATTGGAAGAGGATTTCTTAGTCCCTATGTGGAGGTTATAGGGCAAAAAAGTTTTAGGTCTTTTAGGGTTTTGTCCCGTTTTTGGTAACAACATGATCATCCCTTTTTGTTATAGGACTATGGACTCAAGCCATTATCAAGGAAAAGGGCCTATTTCCTAGATTTTTCCTTCTTAGCTCGACTCTATTTTCAATAGGGATAGAGAACTATCAAAAATCCCATCCCGACTTTTGAGTCAATGGTTCTTGGACCTCTCAAACACATAGAATAGAGAGGATAAGAGGAAATCTCCACAACATTGACCTAAATACTAGCCCCCAAAGTGGAAGTCACAAGGCCTCTTGTACTTGGGGTATTCGAGATTATTTCATTGAAGTACCTAGAGCCAATTTTAAACCCTCTTCACAATCATGTCGTTCTCAACCACATTTTTACAAGACGTGCTTTCGATAGGCACTATTTCTAGACTAACTTATTCCACGCTAAGCTTTATATAAGCTAATTTATTAGGTTGTGGCCATAAAGGCAAATATAGAAAAAATGTGAAAGTGCTCCGCAAACCTCCTCCAACTCTAGTCTATAGGACATTCATCCCCATGTTTCTTATACTCATAACCATAAGAACAACAATCAACTATAAACGATTCTAGTTCTTCCCAATTTACATGATGTAAGACCATATTAGGTATTTTGGTAAAAATCTCACATTAAGGGAATCTCCAAATCGACTAAATTCATGTAATTTGGGAATTTTCCACTTAAAGTGGGAAAAATTGAGGTGTGTGGTTAGTAAATAAAGTGAAAATCTCATAGGATTGTGGTGTTGATAAACACCAAAAGTCAAGAGGATGTACAACACATGGATTTGAATAATAACTATAAATTACATAAAACAAAGGAAGATACAAAAAATATTTTGTTTACAAACTGACTAGTATAGTCACAATAGAAGCTCCACATAATTCTACTCCACATTTGATACCATATCTGAACTTTGATCCAAGTGTGGTTGATGTGCACGAGTGAGGCCTTCTTTGGCTTTTAGAGCATGCCTTTCTGGAATCTTTATTCTAGAAAATGATCCTTCTTTGTTGGGTCTCCAGGACCAAACAATTGCATCTACAGTTTCCCACACTTGTGGGTCCTTATAGTTGACAGCCCAATAACCCTTCCAACAATTGCTGTAAGCTTGAGTATCTGTCATCCCACTTTTTCTCGCGCAAGGTGCCCAATATTGAATCAAGAGTTTTCTGTAGTTTGGTGATGTAGGCTCATTATCAATGTCAGATAAAGCCATTGCAAGCCACACTGGATAGATTTCTATGTCACTCGGAACAAGCATAAGAAAGTCACCTTGGTGCACATCAGACATAGGGTCAAACTCTTCCCTTGGCCTATCTCGTTGAGGCCCACAAAAATGATCGTTCAACTCTTCAAGGCCTAGGAATCTTTCTGCTCCTTGTTGCAAATTCATTGTAGTGCTTTGTAGGTGAGAATATTCTTGAGTTTTTGGCCAAAACATTTCATACAAGACTCCCTCTGATATGATTGCTTTTCCAATCTCTTCAATTACCTTACTCCAATAATCTATCACGGGTCTATAATATCGCGGAATACTTGAACCATTCCCTAAATTTTTCCAAAATTTTATATAGTTCTTTAGCCCCAAAATGACTTCTTCGTGGGCCTTGACATACTCCGCCATTTGTACTAGAGGTGGATCTCCATGTGGTAACATTGGCTTGCCTTCTGTGTCTGTTTTCCAAAGGCGAATACTTCCACTCCAACTTGATACACCTACATGTGCCTTATATTGCATCATTGGTGTCTCATCCTGCATAAAGAACCTGAACTGAAGCGGTTTGGAATGTCCAACAAGTATGTCTTGTCCATCACAAAGATAGCCATCACAATATTGCTTGAAATCGGGGATCTTTGTGAGAAAAAATGGAGCTGGAGATGAAGATGAGCTGTTTCGTAATGTATCCATCAAATGTGGCAAAGTATAGGTTTGTGTAACTCTCAGCTTCTCTGAAAACCTACTAAACATGGCGTCTATGTCCTCATGTGTATGACCAACCATTAAAAATCTCAGCTGGATGGTTTTGAAAACACCCCTTGCAACAAGCATTGACAAATAGGCAAATAAGTATCGATTTTTGTTTTCCCCTGCACAATTATCCAATTGTAGCAACAAGTTCTCTGGCAATCTGCGAAATGTTGACCCCAATTCCTCTTCTGCAATTTCTGACGACTGCACAATGGGCTCTTTTCCATCACTCAAGTTATGGTAGTCCAAAGCATCCCTTGAGTTCAAAGCATGTAGTAGTGAAATATTGCTCCTTGGAAGTCCATTTGTTACTAGATCACCAAGAGGATGCTTATCTATCCTCTCTAGGTTATGTAAACAATTAGCAATTGAGCCAATTGTAAGATTTGGATCAGCTGGCCACAAACCATTCAAGACAAAGTGTCCGTAATGACCTTCTCCATGTCCATGAGTGATCACAATGCCAATCAATGCCACCTGCAGATTATATCCTGAATCCACACCCTTGGGAACAATGCGTAATCTAGGAATGGCAGTCTTCTTTTGATCCATCTTATCATGGATTATGCATACATATTTTTGTGGTTGAGTTTCTGAATACGTGCGCCATGCATAATATAGGCTTCTGCAACTCTTTTGTTGTGCCATGTGAACTTCTCTCTCCCTCAAGAGAAGAGCTCTCTCTTCAAGAGAAGGTTTAGCTTCTAACCTTGCTTTGATTGAGCTACAAATATTGCACTTAGAGAACTCACTCGTCTTTGTTAAAGTGACATGTGGGTACTCTTTGTTCCAAATTCTACCAAAAGAAGATTGGGATAGCTTCTTCTCATAGCCCATTTGGTCAAGTGTCGTGTTGATTTCACATAAAATATCCACTTGTTTGTATGTTGATGGAATCACCAATTGAGTCTCTCTTGAGCCATCTAGCAGTGTTCTACTTCTATGTGGCATCTTCTCAGAGTTGTTTTCCACAAACTCATTTAGTAGTGCTCTTGCTAAACTAGTATGTTGAAGTCCCCTTCTCAATGTACATGTGTTCCCATGTACATATTGGAGCACACCATTTTCAGAATTCTCCTTGTATCGATAAAATGATGTCTTTGGTATTCCATGTAGCTCATACCATGCTCTACAACAAACAATAGAGCCATTTAGCCTGAATTGGTATCGTGACTTCTCATCTTTCTGATAACATATAGAAAGAACATCATAAACATAATTAGTGCGTGATTTTTGAGACTCTCCCCAAAACTGTTGTCGTAACCTTGTCACCATATCACGATCTGCAAACTGGCAACATTTTTGTGCACAACAATCAATGCATGATACCCTTTGAATTGATTTGTTTGAAAGGTAAAAAGTTGAAGCTTGGTGCTGCTTTTGATTTTTGAGTCCTGTTCATGAAAGTGTATCGTCTCTTCCTTGACAACTGGACAACATTACTCCCATCAAGTTTTTCCCAACATTGTCATCGTTGGATACATCCTCATATGTAGCATGCATGCCATCAACATGAACAAATCTTTGTAATGGGCTCCCATTCAACATTGTTGTCTGCTTGATGGGCCACTTTAGCAAAGTGATGCTACCCACTTCAACCACATCATCAATGCTTGCATTTTCTCTTTCAATACCCACGCCCACACAATCAGGACCAAGTTCCTGAAAGTTGGCATAATCATGTGGAAATACATATAAGATGGTCCCTTCATTCATGGTTTGCATCATTGTGTCATCTTTTAAAAGGACCCTCTGATTTCTCCAAGACTCTCGAATCATTGCTTCAAATTCTGGGCTTGTCATAGGTATTGCATCTGTAACTAGAGGATCAGAATGATCATGTTCTTCATCACCATTGTAGCTTTCCTGTGGATCAATTAAGTTCCCATTTAATACAAAAGATTGCAAAAGAAGCTTTGACCATCGAGCAACACTCCATAATGAGCCTTGGAGAGATGAAGTATCCATTGTAGGAAAAGGTAGGACCACATCCTTCAAGCATTCCTCCACTAGTATGGAGACATTTCCTTGCCCTATCTTTGTACCACCACAAGTGGAATCTGGATCTGTCTACACACACAGCCAATACCAACAATTTCATTGTCAAGTATCATATGTACGTTCTCCCCAGATTCAAAGTCCATCCTGTAAGTGAAAAAGATTACATTGTTAAATCCATAGTTATAGAAAAATACTCTTCAAACAAAAAATCATGCTACAACATGGAAAAGGTTTGCATAGGTTGGACAAGTGGTGAACCTTGAGACCAAATCCTCCTTGCTATATTAATGGAAGCAAGGTTGGAAATTATGGTGGATCTTGAAACCAAAGCATCCTTGCTATATTAGAGCATAGGTTGGACAAGTGGTGGACCTAGTTGTAATACCCACTGCCACCTATCAACTACTATAGGACTATGCTTTCCAATGTCCAAGTATCCCTTGAGGCTTTCAAGGTTGAACACGTGGTGGACCTTGAAACGAAAATCCCCTTTCTATATCAGAGCATAGCTTGGACAAGTGTGTGGACCTAGTTATAATGCCCAATATCCAAGGTGAAATACCTTAGGACCTTGCTACCTTGCTTGCCAATGTTTACGTAGCCCCTCATTTATTTAATGGAAGTAAGGTTGGACAAGTGGTGGACCTTGAAACCAAAGCCTCTTTGCTATATGAGAGCATAGGTTGGACCTAGTTGTAATACCCACTGCCACCTATCAACTACTATAGGACTATGCTTTCCAATGTCCAAGTATCCCTTGAGTCTTGCAAGGTTGAACACGTGGTGGACCTTGAAACGAAAATCCCCTTTCTATATCCATTTACTGGCTTATTGATCAAACTGTTTCTGTGCACAAGATCCACACAAGATCAAACCGTTTTAGCACATCCTTGGTGCTCTTGATGTTAAGCTTTTGGTTGATTTCAAACTCAACTGGGAGTCCATGGCAGTCCCAGCCAAACCGGCAAGTCACATGGCAGCCATTTGCTGTTTGAAACCGTGTAAAAATATCCTTTATTGTCCCAGCTAGAATGTGTCCATAATGTGGGAGACCTGTTGCAAAGGGCAGTCCAGCATAAAATATGTACTCGGGCTTGCCCTCAGACAGCTCCAGCTGTCTTTTGAATGCATCCAACTTCTTCCAAAGGGCTAGGACCTTCTCCTCCTGTAGCGGAAAGTTGAAGTCCTTGCCCTCACACACGTCCTCCATGGCGATGCTGCTACTCGTAGCACAAAGTTTATTGTGTGTGTTTTTATGTGTGCGTGTGTGTGTGTGTGTGTGTGTGTGTGTGTGTGTGTGTGAGTGTGTGTGAGAGAGAGAGAGAGTGAGAGAGAGAGAGAGAGAGAGAGAGAGAGAGAGAGAGAGAGAGAGAGAGATAAGAGAGCAAAGAGCACTGTGCTTGTGCGGGAGAAACACCGACAGTGCGTCAGTCTACGTAGGGTGGGAGAGGAGAACTAATTAAAATGGCCCAATATTTTCTATCAATTTCGACCTTTGATATTCTACCGCTGGGTGCGACCTGAATCCCTCTCTTCCCCCAGTCACACTGTGTGCGACTCGGCTCTAAAACCCTTTCCCAAGGTTCTCCATTTGTGGGAGGGGTGCAAGTTCTCCTTCTCGCCCAATCAAAATGGCCCAATATTTTCTATCAATTTCGACCTTTGATATTCTACCGCTGGGTGAGACCTAAATCCCTGTCTTCCCCCCACTGCCCCTACTCACACTGTGTGCGACTCGGCTCTAAAACCCTTTCCCAAGGTTCTCCATTTGTGGGAGGGGTGCAGGGCGAGATGGTTCGAGAAACAAGGAGAAGCGAGAGTCTGCAGAAATATAGCGTATCCCCTCCCTTTCTCGTAGCTCTAACAGAATTGTAGCAGGGCTTCTACAACCGAGGTAGAGAAAGCGGCTTTACTAAGCTTGGGTAATTGCTTCATCCCACTCCCCCCATTCACACAGGGTGCGACTCAGCTCTTACTTTCAGTGTCGCCCACGCCAAAAAGGGTACTACTCAAAGTTACATCTACTAGATCTTGCTCGCTCTTACCACCGATACATGTGTATGTGTGTGTGACGGTTGTGACAATTGCCGACATGCATCTTTGCAGATAACTTTTTGGGTATTTGCCATGTTGTTGATATGCAAGCAAAAGTGGCTACATCTCCGGGGGAATAGGGGAAACCCCATGCTTGCCACCCTTGCCTCCATTCCGTGGACCTCCCCAAGTTGTGCATATCCCCGCAATAGGTGCATTTCAAGAGATGACATCCCCGATAGGAAGCTCCTCAAACACTTTCTGTGCTTTATGAAGTGCATCACGTTTGGCATACATGACGACCAAGGCACCCACAAAGCGACAAACAATCTCCCTCCCTAACCTTGTTGGACATATCCTCCAATCAATGCACTCCATGAGACAACATAGCATCTGGAGACACACCCTCAACTTGCATCCGCTGATTGGCAAAGATTGGGAAACTTATTATAGATTACAATGATGGCTGTAAAGCTGGTATCATGGGTGCAGGAGAAGCTCTTGATCATGCCATTGGTGTTGCTACTGAGTTTGCATAGAAGAAGAAGAAGAGAAGAGTGACTTGGACGATGTGTAAGAAGAAAACAATAAATAAAATGAGTGTGCAGATGTGGAGACACAGGCTATGCAGACGGTGGTATTGATGATGATGATGTTGAAGAGGCTAATGAGGATTTGAATGTCCAAGATATTGATGCCTACTGACTACACAGAAGAAGATTAGTCAAGTTTATGGTAGCATCAACCCCAACAAATCTAGAAGCTTTTTGAACAAGTCTTAAAGATGTTAGCTAAGGGAAAGGACAAGGAGGTACCATATTTTCTCATTGATATAGCTAGCTTAGTTTGCTAGTGGAGTGAATTAACTCTTTGAAATACCAAGAACAACACCCTCATGTGAAAGATTCTTTAATTGTCTTATTAGGGTATGTGTCTAATGGCATAACCACTTAATATCCCCCCCCCCCCCCCCACCCCCCCCCCCCCCTCCCTTATGCATATGGTACGAGCATGAAATAATGGGGGGCTACCCCTATTGTATACGCTCTTTATGTCTTACCTTTAAAAACCCCCTATTGTACACTCACGTATTACCATACGGAAATCCATAGTGAATCCCCCGATCCGACAACGGAGACCCTTGGGGTGATGTGATTACAAGTCAAAAAGGAGAGCACCGAGCGAATAGGAGGCTTGGTGACTGCCCAACTCTCCCCATCGCTTGGTGTTGACCTGGCCCACCTTGGCCCTGTTTTGAGTGTTGTTTCAAGTGCAGTTCACTAAAATTGCTCTAACTTCTAATAGACAACTCCAAGTTGAGTCGGGTCTAGCCAGGAAGAAAGCTTGGTTTCCTAAATCCAAACTCTTAGGGTACCCCAAGACCAGTCTCTAGAGACCAAAAAGTCACAAATTCCTGACTTTTGAG
Source organism: Adiantum capillus-veneris (assembly GCF_014529385.1). Lineage (NCBI taxonomy): Eukaryota > Viridiplantae > Streptophyta > Polypodiopsida > Polypodiales > Pteridaceae > Adiantum > Adiantum capillus-veneris. The sequence goes on along the minus strand of NC_140949.1, from coordinate 119,679,019 downwards.
AGACCTTACCAGGGGGAAAAAGAAAAATTGTTCATTAGCTCCGGATGTTTGATTGCAGCATGAACATATGCATTTGCTTGATTTCCATCGCCTCAAGCACCTTGAACTTTGTTATTTTGAGCTCTTGCTTGGGGTCATTGGTTTCCTCCCCGTCTTGGATGAGATGATTGATTAAAGTTATTACCATTGCTGTTGTTGGGTGGTCCATTCTTCACAAAAGGTGGATTCCATGGCCTAAAATTTCCTTGATTTTGAGGTGGTCTCTAATATTGTTTGAAGTTCCGTTGAGCTACATATGGTCTTGGTCTAAAGTTTTTAAAATTTCAACTTGGGTTTTGGTTTGTGGCCTCATAATTATCTAATAATCTTGTATCAATTGGTGTTACAGTCGCAATAATGATGATAAAGTAGAAGTCTATTATGAGGTTTGGGTCCTGAATAAAAACAATTCAAAAATGGCATCCATTTTTAAGAGAACATTCCATCATTTACAGATTTGGTGTCCTTATTGATTGCGGAAGAGAAGGAACTTGAGGAAGACTCCTCTATGTAGGGTGGAAACAATTCTGAACAGGTTCTTTTCTACAACAGATGAAGAGGACATGATTCATGTCTTGGACGAGGCCGAGGAAGAGGCAACCACCAAGCACAACAGCAAAATAACAATCATGGTTAGAACACAGGTGGTGGTTGAGAAAAATTTTGAGGCAGGGGGAGTCCAAGAGGTCGTGGAAATGTGCATGCAGGTCAACACAAAAATGTAGTTTGTTGGGGCTGTGGAAGACATGGTCACTTTGAACATGACTGTCATAAAAACTAATATCTAATTCTCCTAAATTATTTTCTCATGTTAAACTGATCATTTAATATGGGAAAGTGCCAGGGGAGAAAAAGCTAGAATATTGGTTAAGCTGGCAGACCGGCCACAGTAGGGATCCAAAGGGGGGGCCATCTACAAAAGAGCAATGTGAAACAATGGGCTTAAAAGACCCTAAGGTTCAGCCCATTAAGACTTCCAAAATGCTAAGGTTCCAAAATTCAAAGGTTGTGTCCAAAGGTCAACCATTAGGGAAATTGGATGCTTTGTGTGTGTCCCAAAAGTCTTCATGCATCCCTACATAGGAGGGGGAGAGCCCCCTAGTTGTAGGAGATGAGAGAGAAACTCTCATACACACACACACACACACACACACACACACACACACACAAGCTCCCTTTACACAAGGGAATGAGGGACACATGTCAGATCCCTAAACTAGATGCCCACAAGGTGTACTCAAATCCTATTGGATGACCTTGGAGGTGGACCAATGAGAATTAGGCTAGAGTAAATCTAGTTTAATCAATTTAAAAACACTTAATAAAAGAACCTATAAGAATTAAGCTCGGTAGAAGACTATTGGACAGTCTCCCAAGGGGTCCAATGAGCATTCAGTAGCCCAATGGCTTGCCTGATTCCTATTGGTCAGGAGGCAAAGGGGTCCAATGAGAGTTTAGTTGCATTTATTAATTACCTAAAGCTCTCACAAAAGGCGAAAGGGGGACACATGTCAGAAGGCTATCACTTATACTGCTTAGTTTCCATTGGCTGAGGCTGTGAAGTTCCAATAGGATGTGAGCATGAGCAAATAGCAAGAGGGGTCTACCAAGAGAGTGAGGGGGCTGATTTTCAAAGGCATTATTGACTTACACACTCACACAATCTGTGTGTGAAGCAAGAAGACTCTCTCTCTCCTTCTCAAGCTTTAATGGAAAGCTTACCACCTACTCCAAGCTTGTGAGAAGGGAGGCCTACACCAGCAACTCTTGGCTTTGTGATGCAAATCCAACCAAGAGCCAAGCTTCAATGCATGCTCATCTCCTCTACATGCTAATTATTAAGCTAAGCTATGCTAATATATGAGTGATTATGTGAGGAGATGTACATCTTTCTCGTAAGAATGCTCCTTCTTCCTCTCAATCTACTCTCATACCCTGCTAGCTCTCACCATCTTCGAAGGTGTGTGAGGTCTTGGGTCTAAGACCGTGAGAGAATTGATGTTGTGTTTCATAAGTGTTGTGCTTGGTGCTTGAAGTTTCCATCTTCGTAGAACTAGCTATAATTGAACGAACACAAAGAATTGTACTGTAAAATGTCTCTCTTGATGGGAGAAACCATAATACAAAGCCTTTTGGAGGGGGGACTGGCTCCATGCAAATCCGGTCCTCAATTGTTGTCAATTGCTTAATTTCTCTCTCTTTTGAAGTATTGTTCATGGTATCTAACTAGGTGTTATACTTTGTGTTGCTCTCTCCACCCAAGCACCCTTGTTATTCCCATTAGGAATCTATTCTAATGAAATTCTCACTATGTTCATGCTACTTTCCGCTGCACAAAAGTTGTTAGGCCATTAAATGTTACATTGGTATCAGAGCACAAGGTTTCTCTATTCTTGCTCAAGAAAGGAGGTCCTCAAGCTAGCTATAAGTGGTTGGTATTACTAATTGCATGTGAGTGAGTAGAATAGGGATTTTTCAGCCTTCCAGTGCGCCTGCCTTTGTGCAGAGAACGGGGCATCACCGTCGAGAGCTATGGTCTTAATAGTGGAGTCGTACGGGGCTATGGCTTAACCACTATTGAGCTATTAGAAGCTTGACAGGAGATGGTGCTGTTTTGGTGTTGAACGACCCTCTCTTCTATTCCTTGAAATTAATGGTATTTGAGCCACGGGTACAGTAGCTTGAGTGCTTTTTCTAAAGGGGTAAAGAGGAGTAGCAACTAGGGCTTGAAGTGCCAAAGTACACCTAAAAAGTTTACACCTAAAATTTTTTAGAATGGCTGACAATAGTAAAGAGAGTGAAATTAATGTTGATAACTTTGATTTTTCTAATGAGCAGGCTACTAATGATGCCCCTATGCTTGTGAACTACCTAGTTTCTAGGCTTCAACAAGCTATGGGTAATCCATCCCTCCAAAGTGAAGTGCAACGGTAGCTTCATGCTCATGGGATTCTCCAAGCTCCCCACCATGACAAGAGAGCACCTAGGAAGCCTCCTTGTGAGACTTCCAAAAGAGGTCTCTCTCTGATTCGGGAAGAAGAAGAGGATCCATATGAAGGGCCCAAAAATTTACTCCTTGATGACGCATCTCCTTCTCAAAGGAGAAATCAAGAGCCTCCACCAAAGGAACGAGAAAGAAGTGAGTCTCCCGCCATCTCGGTGGAGATGGCTCCACGAAGACAGCGGGATAAACACTCTCCATACCCTCCAAAACAGAGAAGACCATCACACACTTCTCCACACCATAGTTCAAAGAGGGATGATGAAAACCAAGAGAGGAAAAAGGTGAGAAAGAGTACACCCTCTTCTCCATCTTCTTCATCCTCTTCCTCTTATAAAAGTGATGGTCAAGACCAAGAAGATCAAGACAAGAAAAAGGCGAGAAAAAGGTCACCCTCTTCTCCACCTTCTTCAAATTCTTCATCTTTTGAAGAATGTAATGGTGCAACTTTTGAACCATCAAAAAGAAAAGGCCATAGGAAGTCCTATGCCATGTGGAAGAGGTCGTCCAAGCTCAAGAAGTTCAAAGAGGGAGGGAAGAGCATCTCTTTCCTTACCTATGATAGCACCGACAAAGTCTTGGCCTTTATCCAGCAATTCGAGGCGGTGTTTGGAGATGAGGGCTTCACGGAGTCCTCTAAGCTACGCCATGTAGCTATGCACTTTCAAAGGTCCTCCAGGCAATGGTGGTCTAGCCTACAAGCCAACGCTGAAGTGCCACAAACATGGAAATCTTTTAGAGCTTCCATTATGAAGCAGTTTTTGGCCACTGATGCCAAAGACAAAGTACTCACCGAATGGCGAAGCTTGAAGCTCTCTCCCTACGAATCCATTCACAAATATGTAGACATGTTTTGGGACTTACAACTCAAAGCCATTGTCTTCAACAAGTTGGATTTTGGAGAGAAAAAGCAACAATTTTGTGCGCGCTTTACTGAAGAAATGACGGAGTATGTCAACTCCCAAAGGCCACGCACCATATCGGTGGTTATACACCATACTATGGTGGCTTCTCGAATCAATTTCCAAACGAGGGCTAAAAGAAATTCTAAGCCCACACAAAAAAAGGGTTCCAATGAGCCTAAGGGGAAGGACAATGTCCAAAATCTCCTAAGGGAAACTCCAACAAAGCTAACGAGAAGGGAGTTTACAAAGGCAAAAAAATACTCTCTCCTGAAGAGCTCGAGCGTTATCGCAAGGATAACCGTTGTTTCAAGTGCGGCGAGCAAGGGCATGTGTACCGTGCTTGTCCCCAAAAGAACACCCGCCATGAACCTCCTAGAGCTACCTTGGTAAAAATCCAAGAGGAGGAAACAAGTAGGATCTAAACTTCCTTATCGCAAACATGAGAGAAAGCATCATGAGTTCTGCTTCTGTGTAGTCTCTCTCCAAAGCATTCATGACCCTACTAGCAAAGTAGATGGGTCGCATCCTTGTACTGTGGGGATCTTGTTGTAGCAACAGAGCACCAATTGTTTCCCTTCCAACACTAGAGCTAACAAAGAATGTGTACTCCCAACAAGGAGGCATGAGTGTTGGTAGCTCTGACAAAATGACTTTAATGTTACAAAAATACTCTTCAAGCTCATCAGACCATGCAAATTCTAATTGTTGTGTCAACTTTTGCAAAGGATGAAGCAACTCCGAGGCTAAGTGAATGAAGCGTGACATATACTTCACCTTCTGAATGAAAGAGATGACCTCCTTAAGACTCTTCGGTGATGGGAGCTCAATAAGAGCCTTTGCCTTTGAAGGATCCACCTCAATGCCTTTATAGGAAACCTTGTGACAGAGAAAGATCACTTCATCCTCACCTATGTGGCACTTGTCGGGGTTGAGTTGACCTCCCATGTCGTAGAGCTTCTTTAAACCTTCTTCTACCCTTTGTAGATGCAATGATTTTGAGCTATAAATGCAAAAATCATCAATTTCTACCCTAATTGACTTTCCAAAGAATGCTTGAAACACCATGTTCATGAAACGTTGGAATGTTGCAGGAGCATTTGTCAGACCAAATGGCATGACTCTAAAAGCATAACAACCCTAAGGAGTGATAAAGGTTGTTTTCCAATTGATGATTCCAATGCGATACCTATTTGAAAGTAGCCTGAGTAGCCATCACACACAGTGTACTTCTCATGACCAGCTACCTCATTTAGTATCTCATCCTGAAATGGGAGGGGAAAGTGATCTCTTTTTGTTGCCTCATTGAGTGGACGGTAATCCACACACACCCTCCACTTTCCGTTTTTCTTAGGAGTGACAACAACGGGAGAGACCCACTCTGAATTCTCCACTGGATAAATAAAACCTACTGCTAGAAGCTTTCTTACCTCCTTGAGTAAAGCCTGCTCCTTGATGACTCCTAGCCTTCGTAGCTTCTGAGCCTTAGGTGTGGCCTCTGGCTTCAACTCAATTTTGTGTTGAACAGCATCTACTCCACGCACATCGGTGTAGTCTTTAGCAAAAAGCCTAGGAAATTTCCTTAGCACACATTTGAACTCCTCTCTTTCATCCTTTGTAAGTGTTGTAGATAGCATACCTTCTAGCATTCTTTCATCTTCCACTTTTTGGTTCTCTTGGGAACCTACCTCCTCCAAACCTTGACAAGAGGTCTCTTGGTTGGTTGGCTTAAACCTTACCCCCATGACTTCGATCGAAGACTCCTCTTCAGTAATGCTGCCGCTACTTTCTTCTTCTGAAGTGTTATCGGTCCAACCTTCTTCCGTCTCACTTTGAGATGATTCTTCATGGAGCTCCTCTTGGCGTTGCTCCTTCATGTCAAAGACAACCTTCTTATGATTGTCGTTCCTGCAAATTAGCTTTCCACTCTCCCAATCCTGCAAAGCTCGCATTTTCATTAGCCATGGTCTCCCTAGGATAAATGGGTAACCATTTCCTTTGGTAGACATGACATAGAAATCCACTGCCTTCTTAATGCCAAAGGCCTCCACAAAAATATTTTTACAAATGCCTACGCACCTAGCCTTGCTATTGTTTGCCATCTCGACCTTAATTTCAGGTGTCTCATGGATGTGCATGCCTAGTTTTTGCATGAGTCCCTCTATCATGATGCAAATTTGTGCACCCCCATCCACTAGACCTTTCCTAACCAATCTACCTTTTATGTAACAATCTAGCACAGGTGTAATGTCCTCATTCATTTCAGCTTGTGCAATTTTTACAACAGGCACACTCTCTTTTACCTTTCTCCTAGTGCTAACTGCCCTTGTTAAATCCCTCCTAACTTGTGGACATAATGCAAGAAATTGAGGCCATGAGATATCAGGACCCTTACCTCTCATGTCTTCCAACAGGTTGTATGGAGCCATTCCATGTCCAAGAGGAAAGTCTTGGAGGTTGATACGACGTCGAGTCCTCTTAGCTTCCTTGGTCTCCTTTGACTTCTTTCCTCGTCCATGGTCACTTTGTGATGTAACTCCTTCTTTCTCCTTACCTTTCCCTCGGCCACGCTTAATGCCATTTGCTTCCATGTCAACCTCTCTTGAATTTGTCACCTCTACCACATGCACGTTTGGGTCTGGCAAAGGTGGAACTCCTTCCACTCCTTGTGGAGGTGGTCTTGCTCCATTTGGCCTTTGTATAAGCCGTGGTTGCTGACTAGTTCCTTCACCTGCATTCATCACTGGGTAATTCAAGTTAGGTCTCCCTGGCTCCCCACGGGGCCAAGGACAATTATACATCCCATGTCCATGCTCACCGCAATTCCAACATTGCAAGACTCTCCTAGGTCGTGGGTCTCGCTCTTCAGACTTCTTTGCTTGTCCCTTTGGACCTACAGCTTGTGCAAGGTGAATTGACAAGCTGCTTAAAGATTCATTTAACTTCTCAATCACTTCCACCGTTACCTCAGGAAGCTCCTTAGATGTTGATGCTTGTGACTTACCTTTGGGTCTAAGACCTTCTATTGGAACCTCCCCCTTAAGCACTTGAGTTTCCTATATTTCTCAGCAGCCCTAGTTTCAGCTGCATCAAAGGTAGCAGGTGCACCCGCCTCAACTTTTACCTTAAGGTCAGGAAAGAGTCCGGCTATGAACCTTTCCTTCTTTAGAAATTCTGCACCATCACCAGGGTTAGCAACATTTCGTATCCATAGAGCCCAAAGACGTAGAAACTCTTGCTTGTACAAGTAGTAGTCATCTAAGTCTTTTTGCTTATGAGAAACAATGTCTTGCCATAATTTCAGAGTGTTTTGGGGATCAAAGAAGTATTTCTTGAAATGATTCAAAACTTCCGTGTAATTCCCTTTAACTTCCTCAGGCAAAGAGTCAAACCAAGTGTCTTTCCTAAGGACCACCTCAAACATTTCTACACGTTCTTGATCAGTTACTATCCTCTTGATACGGCAAGACATCTTGAAATTCGCTAGAAATAATTATGCATCCTCTCCAGGCTCTCCAAAGAAAAGAGGATATCCAGACATTTGGCGTTGGCTCTCCATTGAATTGATTTCAAAGTGACGCGTTTTTGTTTTTTCTTTCTTTAAAAGATTTACACAATAATATTTTCTAAATTGTAATCTATTCTACAACAAAATAAAAATATTCACATCAAATGACCTATGATAATCAATAAGAGGGTAGATTGACAGGGTTTGGTGACGCGATAATTTCTCCTACTCTTTGGGCACCAAACATGAATACCATACGTTGTTGAAAATGGATTTTTCTACTAATTGCAATGTTTATTCTAATGTGTGGAGGGAAATGGAAGGGAAAACCTCTATTCCTGGGCCATTATCCATGGTCTATGCATGACCTAATGCTCAAAACAAAACAAAAATATAGACGTCCAAACTAAGGTCGTACCTAATCAGAGGCAAAATAAAAGGGTTTACTGAAGCGTTTATCTCGGCCAACCTAAGAGGACCTAAAATCCTACGAATTACTCGCTGAAACTGCAACTTAGTACTAACAATTATGTGTACCTTTTGCCTTGCAATGGGAATGAAAGGATCATACAAATTCTCGTGATTGATGCAACCTACTTGACAATGGGAATGAAAGGATCATACAAATTCTCGTGATTCACAAGCCTTTCCTCAGTGGGGGCACCAAAATTGAGGCGGTCCGGGGCGGGCAACAAGAAGAGCAACCTCTAGACACCCTTCAAGGCTCCCGTGCTGCTCAATGGGGCTGGGGCACAACACAACACAAACCAAAACATCAAACCCACAGCCAAATCCCAACTACACAAGGGGCACCACCTAGTTTAAGAGCGAACTAGGACGCAAAAGAGGAAAATCGTTAGGGTAACCCACAAACAAGCAATGAATTTACACTAACCCTAATACCAATGGAACACTCTCACACACTAAAACACGAGAGAGAGAGAGAGAGAGAGAGAGAGAGAGAGAGAGAGAGAGAGAGAGAGAGAGAGAGAGAGAGAGAGAGAGATGGTGTACAACTTAGCTTCAACTTTATATTTTGCACAAAAAGGAACTTAGAGCTTGCGGAATCAAGTGACAAGATTTGGTTATAGCATCACTAGCACATTGTCTTAGGGTTATGGGAGCCCACTCACCATCCACCCTCTTACAATGGTAGCCAAAATATACCCAATGAATCACAAGTAACAAAACAACAACCTTCAATGAAACAAGTCACCTTATGAAGCTGAATGAGTTTGCCAAGCCAAATTGGAGGAGAAGCGTGAGCCTTTGGACATGAATTGCACCCACAACTACCTTTGCACCCACAACCACCACTCCAATTCATTGATGTTGGGGTAGATACAACAATGGTAGGAAGAATATCTTCTACTCGCACTCACTCAAACTAGCTCAAGCTTTTCTATGCACCAAGGTGATGGTGTATAGAAAGCTTACTCTCTCTTTACAACCAAGATAGAACTGGCGTGTGATACGCTCAATCTAGTGTGCAATGGTATATTGATGTCTTTTACAAGGAGGAATGGGTTCTATTTATAGGTTTTAGAAGCCTTGATTAGGATTAAGCCTAATCAATTTTATTAGGAAAGATCAAGGATTATGAATTTTTATGAATTTCAAATGAGAATGGGGTCTCTCTTTTCTCTTGAGTCACATGGATGTGGGCTCAAGTAAGAGAATTATTGATGTGGTGAAAGGAGAGAAACTTCCATCGAAGTGAGTGAATTTGGTTTACTTGTGCGGTTGCCTACTCCATATGTTGATAGTGTGGGTGCATTTTTACCAGAGAAGTTAGTTGTTAGTGGTAATAATCACTAGAATTGTTAGTGATACATTTACAATGGGTAGGATGAGTTGATTTGATGAAGGAGAGGGTGAATTAAAAGAGAATCATTGAGATGGTGAAGCTTTGAAGAAGCTTGAACTCACCCTTGTGTAGATTGTGGAAAAAATGACCGCTGGTCTTCTTCTCTTCTTTACGCCGCCGCCACGGTTGACCACCACGATGAAAAGAGGATTTATTGATGAAAAATCCTCAATTTTCAGAAGTTATCATGGTTAAGATGCTGAATTTTAGATATTTTTAGGAGAGGTAAATGAAATTGTAACATAGAAGCAATAGAGAGAGACATGGAGAGGGTGTATGTATGTAGAGGTTCATAAAAGAACTATAGGGATGAGAGAGAAGGGTAATGGTGAAGAGGGTGGGAGAAGCCATGGAAATTGCAGGTTTGAGTGAGGGAAGGAGAGGGAGGGATGTGTAAGAGTGAGTAGGTGTGTGGAAGGGTGAGAGAAGACTAAGGGCTACTTGTGAGAAAAGTGGGCAGACTTGGGTCCACTCAAAAAATCATAGCTCACCGCTGGTAGCTCCAAAAATCATGAAAAAATTTGAGATCATTATTCAGAGCGTGGGCTACATTTTCTCTTTTGACCACCGCTCCAAATTCGGAGTGGAGATAAGTGCCAAAATTCTCACCAAAAAGCCTGTTTTTTATGCCTGCAAAAGTCTTTTAGTGGCCCCCTCCTTTGTTGAATTTGTACAATGCATCCAAGAGTGAGCCCCTCCTTTGTCATATTATAATACAAAGCATCCAAGTTGCCCTTGACCCATGCATGGAGGAGGATTATTGGTGAATAAAGAAATATATACATGGTGGGACTAGTGTATGGACTATTCATGGACTTTAGCTCAATGAGCACATGGTGTTAGAATAATGAGTAAAAATAATAATAAAAATATGGAGGAGTTATGGATATGGAAAGATATTGGAATCATATGATATGGTCCCTCCTTGAATTATTTTGGGTGAAAGAGGAAAAGGTATGCAAGTAAATAATATAATAAAAGTAACCAATGAGTAGAAATCAATTTTTTGTTTTCACGAGGGTGAGGGTGAAAATGTGGGAGTGATTTGTATAAAGGAAAAATATGAGGTTAGAGTATGTACAATATTGGAAAAAATATAATTATGGTGTAAGAGAATGAAAGAAGGTGTACATAGGTTTAATAAAACACACACCTAAGTAGAATATTTAAATAAAATACCAAAATAATTATAAAAAATCCCTATATTTAGGCCATATATACAATGAAATATTTACACACAAAGAGGCCATAATATACTTTTTTTTTTTTATTTTTTTGGCTCAACTAGCCCAGTGACTAGCTAGCTGAAGGTTTTTAAGAAGATATGGGAAAAGCCCCGTAACTCACACACGCCTATGTACAGCGAAATGGTAGGGATAGCCATAGCGTTTGGGTGAATTTGGTAGGGTGGAGTAACTTACTATGGCAATTATGGAGAGCCGAAAAACGGCTATCAATGTCTATATTCTAACCCTTGTTCCCGTTTATTATCCCATATTAAATGATCAGTTTAATATGTGAAAATCATTTGGGTTGGTTAGATATTAGATATTTGATGACAGACTTTGACTCTAGAAGTGAGTTTCTCATAAATATCCGTGATACCAGCACAACGAAAGTGTCCATGTCATTTTCCTCATGCATAATCTTTGATTTCAACTCTTTACACAAGAATGCAATTTTAGCCTCGTTGTCACTTCTGTAAAGACCACATAGAATATCCCAATTCTATTTAGCTTATTTAGCTGAGCAAATGTGATGAGTAGTAGTGTGATTCACAAATAATGAAATCAATGAATGAGTCTGTGCATCTCTAGCATCCCAATGAGATTGCTTAGTTGTAGGGAAAATAGCTATGCAAGTAGTAACCCTACCACCATATTCTACAACATCCTCAACATCACCTTTATCCACATAACAAGGACGGACGTCAATTCCCTAAACAAAATTCCAAATGCACTTTGACACAAAAAAATGGTGCATCATCATGTAATCCCACATTGACTATTTTCTCCATCCAATTTATCCTCAACAACAAACATCTTGAGCAAATCTATGTTGTTGTCATCCATGGTGAGTGTCTGCACCTGATGTGAAAACTGCCCAAAAAGAGGACAAATGAAGTGAACCCAATACGTGCTAGTGATGCTGGCAATCAAGCTCGGGAGTATGCAACACTGTAAGGTTTCTAGTTTACGAAACCTTCAAAACTGTACTAAGCTTGAAAAACTTAATGAAAATACTATTGCAGGACTCCAAACACTATTAATTTTGGTGTTTTTGGAATTATAAGCAGAGCTTTACTATGTCTAGAAATTTTCAGAATCTGATTCCGATAAAAACAGGAACAGTTACGGGACCTGGAAAATTACCATAGAAATTTAATTAATAACAAAAATTGGATGGTTTCATTTTAATCATTAGCAAAGACTTCTTTACACTAAGGTTCTAGAGTTAAATAGGAAATTCCAAATTTCATCATGGAAAATCTGCAAAAATCAAACAGGCAAATTCTGGAAGGTATGGGGTGAGTGTGGAAGCTGTGGAAACTTTCCAGGGGCATTGATGGCAAAAAAATGCGCCATTTTCAAGCTGGGGGGCTGCTTGGACTAGGGGAAAGCTGCCAGATGCCCAGAAAAAGCTATAAATAGGACCATTCTCTTCATATTTTGTTAGACTCGGAGGCTTGAGAATTTCTCTCTCATCTAGGGAGAAACACTACACAGAAATCATTAGAGTTAAATCTCTAATTGATTAACCCTAACGGTAATTGACCTAATCCTTCTTAATTAGTAAGGTTAGATTAAGATAAATGGTTAATTAATCAAAGATTAGTCCTATATATGCTTCTTAAACCTCTTTAAATTAATTAATCTCTAATGATTATTATAATTCAGCTTAGTCATACTAAGCTAATTACTTATCCTCTCATATTAGGACTGAAATTAGCCAATTTAACCATGAATTAATGGTAAAAATATGAATTAGGATTAGATTAAGTTGAATTATTTATCAGAGATACATTAGACAGTTATTAATCTAGGAAAATTATCCTATAGTTTTCTGAGAAGTTTTCCTAATTAATTAGGCCCAAATACCCTGTTTTTTGAACAATTTTAATAGGGGAGATTAGTAAATGGAATTCAAATGCTTCCATATAATTATCAGTGGTTAATTAAGTGTTCAAATACCTATGATAATTAGGAAAAGTTCAGAAAGTTAAATTAGCTAATTACTTTAGCTAAAATACCCTATGTTTTGAGAAATTTTAATAGGAGAAATTAGTAAATGGAATTTAAACACTTCCATATAATTATCAGTGGTTAATTAGGTGTTTTATAACCCGTGATAATTAGGAGAAGTTCAGAAAGTTAACTTAGCTAATAATTTTAGCTAAAATACCTTGTTTTTTGAACAATTTTAATAGGGGAATTTAGTAAATGGAATTCAAATGCTTCCATATAATTATCAGTAGTTAATTAAGTGTTCAAGTACCTGTGATAATTAAGATAAGTTCAGAAAGTTTATTTAGCTAATTACTTTAGCTAAAATACTCTGTTTGTTTAGTAATTTTAATAGGGGAAATTAGTAAATGGAATTTAAACACTTCCATATAATTATCAGTGGTTAATTAGGTGTTAAAAAACCAGTGATAATTAGGAGAAGTTCAGGAAAATAAATTAGCTAATTACTTTAGCTAAAATACCCTGTTTTTTGAGCAATTTAAATAAAGGAAATTAGTAAATGGAATTCAAATGCTGTCATATAATTATCACGGGTTAATTAAATTTTCAAAACTCTGTAATAATTAGGAGAAGTTCAGAAAATTAATTTAGCTAATTACTTTAGCTAAAATACCCTGTTTTTTTGAGCAATTTTAATAGGGGAAATTAGTAAATGGAATTTAAACACTTCCATATAATTATCAGTGGTTAATTAGATGTTCAAAAACCTGTGATAATTAGGATAAGTTCAGGAAATTAAATTAGCTAATTACTTTAGCTAAAATACCCTGTTTTGTGAACAATTTTAATAGGGGAAATTAGTAAATGGAATTCAAATACTTCCATATAATTATCAGTGGTTAATTAAGTGTTCAAAAACCCATGATAATTAGGAGAGGTTCACAAAAATAAATTAGCTAATTACTTTAGCTAAAATATCCTATTTTTGACCAATTTTAATAGGGGAAATTAGTAAATGGAATTCAAATACTTCAATATAACTATCAATGGTTAATTAGGTGTTCAAGAACCCGTGATAATTAGGAGAAAGTCAGAAAATTAATCTAGATAATTACTTTAGCTAAAATACCCTATTTTTTGAGAAATTTAAATAGGGAAAATTAGTAAATAGAATTAAATTGAATTGAGATCTTTATCAAAGGTTTATTAGACCTCAAAGAACCTGTGGTAATTATCAATTTTGCTACCATTAGAAAATTAGTTAATTATATATCCTAGTATAAAATTCCTCAACAATTTTTGGGAAGAATAAAAAAGGGAAATATAGTAAAGTAAATAGAAACCCTTTGATATCAATACCAGAGATGGAATATACCTTGGAGAATATATTATAATTATCCTAACCTTAGATAAATAGTTTAGGTACGTATTGTGGTCAAAAGTAACCAATTTTTTTGTATATAATGGATAAGAAAAATTAAGAAATAAAATTATCTAAGTGCCAAAGAATTAACCGAGGTCCAAAACCCTTATTTTTAGGTAAACAAAGAAAAATAAATGTTATTCAAAAAATCCTCTAATGGATTAAGTTTTTTTATAAGGCTGCCGAAATGGCTCCCAAGAGAACCAGGGGGAACCCTTTGATGGAAGATGAAGATGTTAGTAACAAACGTAACAAAGCAACTAACGACCATGAAGCAGGGCCTAGCCATAGGCCAACAGAGGAGAGTTTACGGGCACCTGCCCCACAGCAGATGGACGACCAGTCCAGGTGGATTTCAATTATGCCATTAATAAGCTTTTAGATTTCATTTTAAATTAAGCATTGCATACATAAGATTAGTAGGAAGGAAAAAAACTGGCTGTAAATAGAAGGTAACTTCCACGAAACCCGCGAACAATGATTGTAATTAGGAAACGACTGTTTGGGTTATGACTAGTTGAAATAGGAAAGAAATGTTTGGCCATCCTTAAGACAGCTTGTCTCAAGACACCTCTGATTCCTTGGAAATATTTTACTCCAGGTAATGAGTAATGATGGAGATAATATCATGGAGGAGTCGGTTACCTCAGCACGTGTGGAGTCTTTACTTCGTGCTTGTTTATGTTCATGGATAGTACTTTTAAGTTTATCCTAGAGGAACCGCCCGGTTGTATGGGCAACTGGTTTTGGCGTATGGGCGCCCAGACTTTGGGTGAAGACCTTCCACCCCGGTTATATAAATAAGAAATGGGTGCCTTTTTTCACCCTTGTATAGGTGGTCTTGAGACAAGTTAGTACTGGTCAGTGATACTTAGAAATGACAGTACCTTGTCTTAAGTTTAAAAATGTCTGTTTTCTGAAAGAATGCTTTCAATACTGTTTTTCAAAGATTGTCTTAAGGAAATGCAGTTTGAAAAATTAAAAAAGAATCATTATTTTAACTGTGAAAGAATGTGGTAGTAATTAAACAACAATAGAATCATGTGTGAGTGCGGGGTGGTAAGTGGGGATTGACTAAGGTTGTCAATCATGGATGGGTGGACCTGATTAGTCAGGTAACTATCCATTCCCACGCATTAAAACGATTAGAAACTTCTTCACTTGGACAAGGAATCCACCAGCGGCTGTGCCCTCACATATGCTAGAGGGAAAAAAGCATTGGCGAAGAAAACCTTAATCTAAAGGATGAAGATTTAGGGCCGGAATT
This sequence comes from Adiantum capillus-veneris, assembly GCF_014529385.1. Lineage (NCBI taxonomy): Eukaryota > Viridiplantae > Streptophyta > Polypodiopsida > Polypodiales > Pteridaceae > Adiantum > Adiantum capillus-veneris. The sequence continues at coordinate 119,663,827 of NC_140949.1, read as the reverse complement.
TTTCTTTTCTAGGGTCCCGTTTCCACTGCGAGACAGGACTAGGTCTCTTCTAGGGCTATAAACCTAAACCATTGTCAATGGTAAGGGTGAATTCCCTGGAATTTTATTTTTTTTAAAGACTTTGACCTTAGTACGCCTAGAGACCTGTCCAAGGTTCCATCCCGCTTTTGGTGTCGACGGGTTTGGAGTCGTTACAAACACACTCTGATACAAATAGTTGAAAATAGGGTTGCAGGGAAACAGGGCACACAACTTGGAGAAGATGAAGAATCTCAAGGCACACAACAGAGAGTATGTATTTCTTAATGCACTATAAAAGATAGGTTAGCCCTAGAGTGATGGGTGTATATACAATTCACGGGGGGGAAAAACCTCCTAGTGAGGGAAAAAATGCCCTAGTGGTCCTAATTGTTTTTGCACACATCACTACCACGTGTATACGGTAACATTGCCAGGATCATAGATTTTCTCTTTTAGGTTTGTTACCTGGAATACGCACTGTTTCCTCTTCATCTTGGGTCAAAAGAATGTACATTGAGTTAACAAGAAATCAAGAATATTTATTAAGTTCCACCTTGTCATTCTCTTGATGGTCTTTGCAAAAGGGATCATCTGTAGGGTGGCTTGTCTTCCATCTGAGGGCTGGTGAGGAAACTTGAGTTGGGATTTAGAAGGCTTAACCATAGAATTGATGCTCTGTTAAGATCATATCTTTTCTCTTTTTTCATTTTAGGTTTTCCACCTGGAATATGAAGAGTTTCCTATTTAGCTTGGGTCATAAGAATTTCCACTGATTTAACAAGTGATTGAGAAAATTTATAAGTTCCACCTTGTCATGCTCTTGAAGGTCTTTGTAGAAGGGATCATTAGTAGAGTGACTGACTTGAGGGGTGTCTTCCATCCTAAGGGTTGATGAGGGAATTTGAGTAGCTAGAATGTCTGGCTCTCCATCAACTGAGATGTTGGAATATGAAGACATGCCTCTTGCCTAATCCATAGCCAGGGCTTTCAGGAGAGACCAAAGGTTGAACTTGGGAAGGAATTTTCTCGGCATTAGGATGGCGTGCATGTTCTTTCCTGGTCTTCTTTGGCTAGTTGAGATGAAGAAACCTTGTCCTCTTTATCCTTATCCTCCTCAAATAGAGATGGTTCAAAAAGATCATCTAATAATGCCCCAAACTTATTGACATATCCACAGGATTTTGCCCTTGTTGGAGTTTTGTTTCTATAGCTTGGACCCTTGTGTTGACTTGTTGGAAGCCTTGGTTGTTCTCTTTACATCCTTTATTCTTTTCAGCTTCCTTCTTTTCAGCCTTGTTATCAAGATCATGGAAATCATTAATTAAATGCCCCTACTTTAGACAATCAAACCAAGCATTGGGAACATTTTTGGATGTGTAGGACCTATCCACTTTGATCTTTGATTTTGAGAGGAGCATCAATGCCCACCTCTATGAGTAATTGTGGGTCCCATTTGGGGTTAATATCATTTGTAGTTTTTTGGCCTAAAAATTTACCTATTTGTGCACCCCTCTGCTTGAGCCAGGGAAAGAATTAATTGGCGTAATCTAGAAATTCAACCCACACACAAACCTTGGAAGGTTTCTTACCCTTGGGATCTTGGGGGGTGCAATATGTAATCATGTTAATGTATAATGTGAGTTCAAAAGGAGGGGCTTTAAAATACAAAAAATGTAGACAATTTAACAGAGATACATTTAAATAAGGGGTTTTTATATTGAATTTTGGGAAAATTTCCTAAAGAAGGGGTCATTTTACTCACTTAGACATGTTAAAAGAGGGTTTTTTTTTAATACCCAGCAAATGCACATTATATAGGGGGGTATAACGGTGAACCCTGAGCTTGAGATCAAAGCCTTTATGCCACTTCAAAACAAACATAATGAGCTTCTAATTAGCCATTACCCTCTACTTATCACTTGCACAGTCATCAAAGAAAAAGAGATAGTAGTTGTTGGGCAGGTATTGTACCGGAGAGGGTAAAAAAGATTACTCGATTCCCATTCTCGCGCTATCCATTGTTTTATGATTTTGATTGGAGGTCTGATTTCATGGCACATGTCTATTACCACTATCTCTTTTAGGTGTTTAAACCAATTGTTGAGCTCAACAGCCCCAACAATGACTCACCCTTCATTCTGAAACTGAGCCTGATGCCCTTCATTATCAGCATCTTCATGATTATCTTCATTTTGAAACAGATCTTCTACCCGGGATACGGGAAATTTATTTTTGATAGTGATATGGTTTAGTGCGCGATAGTCGACATACATGCGGTATGTACCATCTTTCTTTTTCACTAAAAGGACTGGAGAGAAAAAGGGAGAGGAGATACGCCTCACCATTCCTTTGTCTACCAATTCTTGTACTTGCCTCATGATCCCCTATTGTTGAGCTTATGAAACTTGATAGGGACGTTTGTTAGGCGGTGAGCTTCCTGATAGGAGCTCAATTTGATGGTCATCATCCCCTCGTTTTGGAGGTAATTCCATAGGGATATCATCAATGAACACATCTTGGAATCCTTTTAGAAAGTTAGACAAGTCTAACACGTCTTGATTCCTACCATTCACCTTTGATGAAACATTAGGACCTTTTTGGGATTCTTTGACAAAACTCATGTACGCAGAAACTGAGCTTTTCATTGATTTATCAAGGGCGAGAGGGTTTAGAAGTGGTATAGTATGACCAGGCTCATTAGCGTCTATATACATATTCTTTCCCCTGTAGGTGAAGTAGATTCTCCTTTCAGGGAACTTCATGTTGGCAGCAATGCGGTTGAACCATGGTATCCCTAGGATAACATCCTCATGTTGGAGAGGAGAGATGAATAAGTCTTCTTTGTTGACATAGCTTTGGACATGAAGCCTCAACTTTTGAATCAAGGGAGTAACGGAGGCTTGTTGTCCCTTGAAAGAGGCATTGGCCATTACAGCATCTCCCATCTCAAAATCTTGAATGCCCAACTTGGTGGCCAACTCCATTGATATGAAGTTGAGAGCATAACTAGGGTCAAACAAGATGAAAGCATCATGATCCCTTACCTTTCCCCAAGCATAGTAAAGAGGTGATCCTTTGCAATGAGTATCCTCTTTTGGAGCTGCGATAGTGGAAGCCCTAGGAGTCTCATTGCGAGCATTTCTTTTGGGGCAAGAACGATAGCCATGTCCTTGCTCCCCACACTTAAAACATTTGTGATCCTAGAGAAAAGTTTCAAGCTCTTCAGGGCAGAGTTTATTTTTACCTTTGTAGACTCCTTTCTCCTTGGACCGATTGTTGTTGTTGTTGTTGGAATGGCCGTGGGAAAAATTTTGGGCATTAATTTTTTCCTTTGCATCACTTTTGTCTTTATTTTCCATGGGTTTGGCATTCCGTCTAACCCCTTGTTGGAAATTGATGCATGAAGCAACCATGGTATGGTGGATTACTTCGCTAATAGAGTCGGGCCATTGAGAGTTGACATACTCGGCCATCTCTTCATCAGGTAATCCTGCACACAGAATTGTTGTTTTTGCTCAGCAAAGTTTATCTTTTGAAAGACAGTAGCCTTGAGATGTAAATCCCAAAACCTGTCCACACATTTGTGGATAGACTCATGAGAGAGAAGCCTTAAACTCTGCCATTTGGTGAGCACTTTGTCCTTTGCATCACTTGCAAGAAATTGCTTCATGATGGAAACTCGTAGAGTTTTCCATGTCTTTGGGGATTTTCCATTGCCTTGAAGGCTAGCCCACCATTGACGAGCCGATTTTTGGAAGTGCATAGCTACATGATGTAGCTTGGAGGACTCCGTGAAGCCATCGTCTCCAAAGTCCGCATCAAATTGTTGGATGAAGTCCAATACTTTGTCGGTAGCACCAAAGGTTCCATCATAGATGAGAAAAGAGATACTCTTTTCTCCCTCTTTGAACTTCTTGAGCTTTTGTAACCTTCTCCATGGAGGGTAAGATTTGTGATATCCTCCCCTCTTATATTCTCTAGGAGAATAGCCATAGCTTTCATCGATAGAGGAGGAAGGTGAAGAAGAAAGAGAAGAGGGTGAACTCTTTCTTGCCCTTTTCTTCCTTGGTTTCCTCTCTGCCCTTTTGGAGTGACGAGGAGAAGGACTATGTGTTAATTGTTTTTTCTTGGGAGGAGTTGGCGATCATTTAGTCATCCTTCTTCGTGGACCACATCTTCGGAGGAATTTAGAGATTCATTGCTTTCTTGATCTTTGGATTCCTCCTCTCGTATGGGAGAGAGTCTTCTTTTGGGGGTCTCTTCAAGAAGCCTTGTAAGCTCTCTCTCCTCTTGGAGAGGAAAGGTAATCCCATAAGCACAAAGTTGTTGAGTAACTTCGGCTTACAAAGCGCGGTTGCCCATAGCTTGTTGCAACCTAGTGACAAGATAATTAACAAACATGGGAGAACCATCATTGGCACCTTCATGTGCAAAATCAAAGTTATCAATGTTTATTCTCCTCTCTTGGTTATTGTCAGCCATGCTAATTAATCTTATGTGTTTACTCAGTGTGCTTTAGCAATTCAAAACCTTAGTTGCTACTCCTCTTAGCCTTTGAAAATAGGCACATAAGTATCTACACCCACGTCTTGAATTGGTTAATTATAGAGAGTAGTGGAGTGAGTGTAACATAGCAAAGTTGTCGAGGGATAGATCCTTTCGGATTTCTTATGGCTCAATAATGGTAAAGCCATAGGCAAGTCTAAAAAGACTCCATTATTAAGTCCAAAGCTCCCGAGGTGTGCACCATATCCCACATCGTGGGCTCAACAAAACCTATCATAGATCCCAGTCCCACTTACCCTAATATAATTATCAAAATCAAGCATTAATAGGCTACTTAAGGACCTCTCTTCTCAAGCAAGAAAAGAGAAACCAAATGCTCTGATACCAACGTAATGGAAATTGCCTATGAACTTTAAGAGTAGCGGAATTAGGGAATTAGGTGAAGCACTTTTGAGAGATTCTTTGTGAGCATAGCGGGTGAACTTATTTGATGGTAGCAACATAAACATGGTACTTAGTTAACTTGGCATGAACAATACTTTTGCAAGAGAGAGAGTTTAGAGAACATGACACTAGTTGAGAAACGGATTCATATGGAGCTGGTCCCCCCCTCCAATAGGCATTTGTATTATAGGTTCTCCCATCAAGAGAGACTTGGTACATTACAATCTTTGTGTTCCTTGTGACCTACGTGATGCAATGAAGATGGAAAACTTCATGCATCACAAGTATAGCATAACTTAAAGAAATCATTAACTATCCCAAGCCTCAGTCCCAAGGCCTCAAACACCTTCGAAGGTGGAGAGATCTAGCGGGGAATGAGGATAGGGAAGAGGAAGAAGAAACATTCCATAGGAGAAAGAAGTAGTTCCTCACATATCATTACTCTCCTTGCTAGCATACATAATATCATAGTAATGGAGATGGAGAAGATGGCAAGCTTAAGCATTTAATCATGACTCTTGCTTGGATTAGCACTCCATAGCCAAGAGTGTTGTGTAGGCTTTCACTCTCACAAGCTTGGATAAGGAGGTGGTGTTCCTCAACTTTCACCAAGTGAGAATGGTCCCTTAAATGAGTGTGTGTGATGGTGTATATCCCTGTAGCACCCCCCCTCCTTGCTTTGGGCGAGTTGTGACCCTGTTGCATGTTGCAAGCTCATTGGACCCCTCTCCCCCTAGCCAATCACATGCAGCATGCAATCAAGTACATGGGTAGTCTTCTGACAAGTGTCCTCCTTATCCCTTAGAGAGACAGAGCTTGAAAATATCTAGATGTTTGTTAGATGGAAGTAGAAACTCATTGGACCCCTCTTTAGCCCAACCAATAGCATTCACACACCCATGTGGTTAAGCTTAGTGAGAGTCTGACATGTGTCCCATGTGCTCTTTTAGAATTTCCACTAACTTTGAGATTTTTATGCATAGGAAGTTTCTCAAGCAGCTTCCTCATTAAGTGAGTAGGTTCTCTTTTTGACTCAAGCATCTTACCCCCCATGCATAGGAAGATTCTCAAGCAACTTCCTCATTAAATGTGACAGGTACCTCGAGTACCTTAGTCATCAAGCATGACAAGCACCTTAGGTGGTGTTCCCACCTCAAGCACAACCCTAGCTTGCGGTTCCCTCCTCAAGCACAGCCCTAGCTTGCCTAAGTTTAGGTCGGGTTCCCACCTCAAGTACAACCCTAGCTTGCTTAAGGTTCTCACCTCAAGCACAACCCTAGCTTGCTTAAGGTCAAAAGGACTTTTAACACTAACCATTTGAGGTCTTTATGAAGCTAACCCTAAGGTCTTTTAAGGTTCATTAGTTAACCTTGCTCTTTGACATATTATCACTCAATTTGGGGCCCTTTACCATTGGCCCCGTGTTGAGATAGATCCGTAAGCACATGTCTATATTCTAACCCTTGTTCCCGTTTATTATCGATCCCATATTTAAATGATCAGTTTAATATGAGAAAATCATTTGGGTTGATTAGATATTAGATATTTGATGACAGACTTTGACTCTAGAAGTGAGTTTCTCATAAATATCCGTGATACCAGCAAATGAAAGTGTCCATGTCATTTTCCTCATGCATAATCTTTGATTTCAACTCTTTACACAACAATGCAATTTTAGCCTCGTTGTCACTTCTATAAAGACCACATAGAATATCCCAATTCTATTTAGCTGAGAAAATTTGATGAGTAGTAGTGTGATTCACAAATAATGAAATCAATGCATGAGGTTGTGCATCTTTAGCATCCCAATGAGATTGCTTAGTTGTAGGGCAAATAGCTCTGCAACAAGTAGTAACCCTACCACCATATTCTACAACATCCTCAACATCACATGTATCCACATAACAAGGACGTACGTCAATTCCCTAAACAAATTTCCAAATGCACTTTACACAAAAAATGGTGCATCATCATGTAAGCCCACATTGACTAATTTTCTCCATCCACTTTACCCTCAACAGCAAACATCTTGACCACATCTATGTTGTTGTCATCCATGGTGAGTGCCTGCACCTCATGTGAAAATTGCCCAAAAAGAGGAGAAATGAAGTGAACCCAATACGTGCTAGTGATGCTGGTGATCAAGCTCGGGAGTATGTAACACACTAGTCTAATACCAATAGTTGAAAATAGGGTTGCAGGGAAATAGGGCACACAACTTGGAGAAGATGAAGAATCTCAAGGCACACAATAGAGAGTATGTATTTCTTAATGCACTATAAAAGATAAGTTAGCCCTAGAGTGATGGGTGTATATACAATTCACGGGGGGAAAAACCTCCTATTGAGGGAAAAAATGCCCTGGTGGTCCTAAGTATTTTTACACACATCACTACCACGTGTATACGGTAACATTGCCAGCATCATAGATTTTCTCTTTTTCTCTTTTAGGTTTGTTACCTGGAATACGCACTGTTTCCTCTTCATCTTGGGTCAAAAGAATGTCCATTAAGTTAACAAGAAATCAAGAATATTTATTAAGCTCCACCTTGTCATGCTCTTGAAGGTCTTTGCAAAAGGGATCATCTGTAGGGTGGCTTGTCTTCCATCCTGAGGGCTGGTGAGGGAACTTGAGTTGGGATTTAGAAGGCTTAACCATAGAATTGATGCTCTGTTAAGATCATATCTTTTCTCTTTTTTCATTTTAGGTTTTCTACCTGGAATATGAGAGAGCTATTTAGCTTGGGTCATAAGAATTTCCACTGATTTAACAAGTGATTGAGAAAATTTATAAGTTCCACCTTGTCATGCTCTTGAAATTCTTTGTAGATGGGATCATTGGTAGGGTGAGTGACTTGAGGGGTGTCTTCCATCCTAAGGGTTGATGAGGGAATTTGAGTAGCTAGAATACCTGGCTCTCCATCATCTGAGATGTTGGAATATGAAGACATGCCTCTTGCCTTATCCATAGCTAGGGCTTTCAGGAGGGACCAAAGGTTCAACTTGGGAAGGAATTTTCTCTGCATTAGGATGGCGTGCATGCTCTTTCCTGGTCTTCTTTGGCTAGTTGAGATGAAGAAACCTTGTCCTCTTTATCCTTATCCTCCTCAAATAGAGATGGTTCAAAAAGATCATCTAATAATGCCCCAAACTTATTGACATATCCACAGGATTTTCCCCTTGTTGGAGTTTTGTTTCTATAGCTTGGACCCTTGTGTTGACTTGTTGGAAGCCTTGGTTGTTCTCTTTACATCCTTTATTCTTTTCAGCTTCCTTCTTCTGAGCCGTGTTATCAAGATCATGGAAATCCTTAATTAAATGCCCCTACTTTAGACAATCAAACCAAGCATTGGGAACATTTTTGGATGTGTAGGACCTATCCACTTTGATCTTTGATTTGAATCGTTTCTTTGAGAGGAGCATCAATGCCCACCCTATGAGTAATTGTGGGTCCCATTTGGGGTTAATATCATTTGTAGTTTTTTGGCCTAAAAATTTACCTATTTGTGCACCCCTCTGCTTGAGCCAGGAAAAGAATTCATTGGCGTAATCTAGAAATTCAACCCACACACAAACCTTGGAAGGTTTCTTACCCTTGGGATCTTGGGGGGTGCAATATGTAATCATGTTAATGTATAATGCGAGTTCAAAAGGAGGGGCTTTAAAATACAAAAAATGTAGACAATTTAACAGAGATACATTTAAATAAGGGGTTTTTATATTGAATTTTGGGAAAATTTCCTAAATAAGGGGTCATTTTACTCACTTAAACATGTTAAAAGAGGGTTTTTTTTTAATACCCAACAAATGCACGTTATATAGGGGGGTAGAACGGTGAACCCCAAGCTTGGGATCAAAGCCTTTATGCCACTTCAAAACAAACATAATGAGCTCCTAATTAGCCATTACCCTCTACTTATCACTTGCAAGTCACTTTCACAGTCATCAAAGAAAAAGAGATAGTAGTTGCTAGGCAGGTATCGTACCTGAGAGGGTAAAAGATTACTCGATTCCCATTCTCACGCTATCCATTGTTTTATGAGTTTGATTGGAGGTCTGATTTCAAGGCACATTCCTATTACCACTCTCTCTTTTAGGTGTTTAAACCAGTTGTTGAGATCAGCAGCCCCAACAATGACTTACCCTTCATTCTGAAACTGAGCCTGATGCCCTTTATTATCAGCATCTTCATGATTATCATTAGGCATATCTTCTCTAGCTTCTTTGTTTTCAGCTTCAACAACAAGACTCTTCAAATTAGAATGAGAATTAGCACAACCATTTTGTTTTCGGGGATGACTCTCATTAACCTCAAGGATTTGAGGATGATTCTCAACATTCTGCCAGACATTAGAAATAGAAGAAATTTAGTCATTAAGAAAGGGGGGATTATGATTTATCTATAGATATCTCTACAAGGTGAGAGGGTGAATGAGCGTATTTATTTATGGTCCATGTGGTTGAGGTGACAAGGATTTGAACAGGTCATCCTGCAAGAACTATTGAGAGGCTTGAAGATTTGGGGTAGGTTGGACTAAACTGCTTGAGCATAAGAATGAGGGCCTTGTAGCATAGATCTACTAGAGAAGGTTGATGCTCCAAGACCAGGGCTAAGAGATGTGCTAGACGGACTTCCCAGGCATGAAGGAAGACACCAAAACATTGTGAATATTTTTTTTCCCTTCACCTTGAAGGAGTCCATTCATGAGTGCATCTTGCAGGGCCATGTCTCCATCCTCAAAGGGGAAGGGAGCAAAGGAGTATCAGCACCCACCAAAGAGGAGAAGACATAGACATGTGTGTGTAAAGAGGGGCCCATACGAGCACTCAGCATGCATTTCTTGGACACAAAGATCCGTACCTTGTCACTTCTAGGTCCCGGCTTTAAGGCCATTTTTGAATTTTATTTTTGCTTATTGCCCAGTGACTAAGTGTGTTATGGTTTTGTGTGTGTGTGTGTGTGTGTGTGTGTGTGTGTGTGTGTGTGTGTGTGTGTGTGTGTGTGTGTGTGTGTGTGTGTGTGTGTGTGTGTGTGTGTGTGTGTGTGTGTGTGGACCATTAAGCGTGTTTTTTTCATGTGTGTGTTTGTGTGCAATGAAATGTGGGATACACCCCCTCCAAAGCAAACCAAAAAGAGAAAGAAAACCCACATGCGAGCTTTGATATGCAGAAGTTTGCAGCCTTGAACGCCGGAGCCCCATGCCATCTCTGACTACTAGCCCACAAAAGGTGCATCCACAACACATGCACCGGCATTGCCTCCCTTTTACGTGCCACAGTGTCCCTAACCATGGGATCAATGGTCCCAATTGAAAGGCAGGAAGGCGAATGATCTGAACCATTGATCAATTAAATCTAAACTCAGGATCCCAAGTTTAAATTTTTTAAGCTAATCTTGGGAGGCCTGTCACGTGGACCTACGAGGGATCTAATCTCGAGACGCCCTCACTTCTCTGTCGGGTTTTGAACCCTCATCACTAGGTTGAGGAGCAGAGGACTTGACCAACATGCCCACATGCCCTTGGTTGAATTAGATGTGATTCCAGATCAATGTGAGGTAAACTTGGGATATTGACATAAAAACTAAAATTGGGATCCGAAGTTCCGTTTTTGTGGATTCCACCATAAAAACTAAGCTTGGGATCTCGAGTTTAGTTTTTATCCATCAACAAACAAGATCTATGAGCACCCTTGATTTTGCACAAGAGTCCTTGATCCCATGGTTAGGACCCCGTGAACTTAAAGCTGAGGCTGACAATTCCCACACTGTTCAAAGTGACCTGTATGAAGCTACCTTTTCTGCCTTGCCTTACTATTGGCTCCTACTCTTGCTTGTCATCGACATCATTGTCTGCTGCTCATTACTTTGTTTAGCTTGCCCTGCTACTTGCCTCAAAGGCTCAACCATTTGTTGAAGCCTCTTTCGCCTACCCCAAGATCCCTCTTTTGGCTATCCCATGCTCTGTGCTAACCCCACTGATGGACCCATGCTTCTATGTTGTAGCCCACATCTCCTCACATAGAATTTAAACATCCATAGGCTCATGGTCCATACTTGCTCGACTTGCTCTCAACCACCCACAACCCCTTGCATCTACAACATATTTGCCCACAACTCTTCAATGCTATCAACTCGCCCATCATCACCTACAGGCTATTGCCACTTGTAGATCTTGGCTTTATTGACAATTGAACATTAAGTTTACTTTTGGAAAATCTCATTCTCACCAAGTCAATTGTTTTGGTCCTAACAAACCCATGCTCCCACGGCTTAAAACTCTTGACCAAGCCCAAGTTCACAAAGCAAGGCATCATAAGAGCTCCCAAGGACTCCAAGGCACCAAGAGATCATCACCACCACACTGTGTATTTGAGCTTCAAATAAGTATTCAAGGATCATTCAAGCGCATTGAGCATTCAAGATACTCAAAACACTTCAAGCTTTGAGCACTTCAAGCACTAAACTGGTTTGGAAAATGAGTTCCAAAAACACATCAAGCATTCACGGCCCTACAACTAAAAAGTTAAAAACTATTCATGGCACCAAGCCATGCATTCACACTGTAAGTATTTTTGTATTTTGAACAAACCATTGTCCCTTTGTATTTGCATGTATACAAGCACTATGTCCACCAATAAGAAGGGACATGCACCCAACCAGTGTTTCTTCAAAGAAAATGCTAAGAATCAAAGAAATCCCAAATATTCCAAAGTTAAAGTACACGTTGTGGAAGAAGAAGAATAAGAAGAAGGGGATGCCAACACTATCTATTATGTTGATGTATTGTAATGGGTTTTAGACACTACCCAAAACCCAAATTTTGGAGGTAAGACCTACCCTCTTTTGCATTAGATTCATCTTATGAGTCATGTACAATTACCCTAAGTGACCCATATTAACCTCCTCTATTAGTATCCATGCACATCGTGTAAGCTTCAACTTACGAGGGTGTTTGTTGGGGTAAACTGTTAGCTTACACTTAATACATGACCAAGCCCCAAAAGCCAAGCATACTAAGCATGCACCTTACTACATGGATTTCCCTAACACATGCTTCTCAATAGTCACATGCTATTTTGTATAACCACATGATGCTTGACCTTTTTCCCACATGTGATGAATATCACTTTTCAACATTTAATTCCACCTTCCTTGTTTGAGTCTGTAGATGGCCACTATGCAAATGATGTAATCCTCCATCTCCATCTCAAAATCTAATACAATCATTATGTCATCAATTCAATATGAATGGTTCTTTTGTCTATCCAACATAAACTTTCAAAAGGCCCCCCTTGGACCAGCAATCCTTCTTGACGTGGCCCTTCTTGCCGCAGTTCCAACATTCAAGAACTGACTTTGTGCGTGACTTGCTCCGCCTTGACGATCACGACCCTTTTGGTTTTTGAACCTCTCCTTAGGCCTTCCTCTTGTTTCCACTGATAGTGCAGCACTTGATGATTCTCCAGTGCTTCTCCTTCGCATTTCCTCGCTTAGGAGAACACCCACAACATCATCAAACTTAAGAGTATTTGTTCCAGAGATAGAATTACTTACAGCCATCACAAGGCTGTCCCAACTATCCGGTAGAGATGATAGTATAAGGAAGCTCTCACTTCGTCATCGAAATTGATTTTCACTGATCGAAGTTGACTTATTTTGTGTTAAAGTCATTTAGTGTTCTGCAACTGAACCATTCTCTGCCATCTTTAGATTGAACAAGCGCTTACAATAAGAAATAAGAAATACCTATTGGATGCCGATGGTTTCTCGTAGAAGTCGTCAAGTGACTTCATCAAGTCCTCCGTGGTCTTCATCTCCGAAACATTGAAGGCCACCGTTGACGCCAAGCTTAACCGGATTGTTCCCAGTGCCTTTCGATCAAGGACAATCCATGCTTCATCTGCCATTGTTGCGGGCTTCTTCGCAAGACCGCCTAGTGGCAAATAGAGGTCCTTCTGGTAGAGATAGTCTTCAATCTGCATCTTCCAATGTTGGTAGTTTTTTCCGTTGAACTTCTCAATCTTGAGCTTCCCTTCCTCCGCCATAACTCCCACTCAATTCAAGGAATCCTTTCCTTGAGATAATTTAGCTACGAGCAAACCTTGCTCTGATACCAGTTGTTAGGAAATAAGGCGTAGCTAAATAGATAATTGAGTAGATTAATTAATGGAGAGAGACAGATTTACATACACGAGATTATAGAGTAAAGAGAGAGAGAGAGAGTACACACGATATACGTGGTTCACCCAATGTGGGCTACGTCCACGGGAAAGCAGCCACTCAATGGCTTTAGTACTTCAAAACAAGAAGTAATTTACAAAGGGATTATACCCTTAATGGAGCTCCCGCCTTGCTTCACTCTCACCACCTCACACTCACCTTGTTGCATCAACTTCACACTATGAAATGTGTGTAGAAATGGCCTCCTTTTATAGGCCAAAAGGGCTGCCCTCTCTTATGAGAGACAGCCATGTGTAGCCTCCCTTGTGCGAATAAGTCCAAATCGGACCCTCCAATCCGCCCATGTGTGGCCGCCCTTGAGAAGACAAGTCCGCTTTGAATTCGAAACCGGCCATTTTCGGCCACCGGCCACCGGCCATTGGCCACCGACCACCGGCCATTGGCCATTGACTACCGGCCACCGGCCAACCGACTGGTTGTTTTCCGACCGCCGTCCGGCCATAATATTCTGGCAAAAAGGAATATTTCGGCGAAAAAAGTCTCGGGGGCCTCCGCCCCCGAGGCCTTTAAAGTTGCCCCTGATTCTTGTCCGTGAAAATTTTGGTTTCCGGTGAGTGATTTTCCTTCACGCACGATGGCTTCTCCTCATAATGGGGGCCTTACAATGTGCGCTTTTACCACAGAAAATTACAAGGGTAAATTAGGCTCCATACTTAACATAATGGCCTAGTAACTTGTGTTGGAATTAGGGTTGCAGAGAAACACACACAGCTTGGAGAAGACGAAGGAAGCTCAAGGCACACAATAGAGAGTGTGTTTCTTAGTATACAATGGAAAGATAGATAGCCCTAGAGTGATGGGCGCATATATAATGCACAGGGGAAAAAACGTCCTAAAGAGGGAAAAAATGCCCCGGAGGTCCTAGTGTGTTCACACACATCACTACCACATGTATATGGTAACAAATCCCCCCTGGAGTGATGCGGTGAACGAGAGCTGGCACATGAGTAAAGGGAAGTGCCATGCCCTGAGAAAAGGATCAGTCCACAAAGGGGAGTAAGCCCAAAGCTTTGCGGAAAGCTTCAAGCTTCTCACAAGACAATGCCTTTGTGAAAAGATCTGCAAGGTTGTCCTGTGTTGGAACATAAGCCAAGCTGATCTCTCCTGCTGAGAGCCTCTCCTTGACATAGTGTTAATGCACCTAAATGTGCTTTGTGCGAGCATGAAAAACTGGGTTCCTCGCAACTGCCAATGCGCTCTGACTGTCAGTGTACATAGTGTTGGCAATGTCCCGTCCAACACCCAAATCAGCCATAAGGCATCTGAGCCATACACACTCAACCGTAGCTGTGAAGACTGCCCTGTACTCAGCCTCACAACTCGAAGTGGCCACAGTAGGTTGCTTCTTGCTCAACCATGATATACATGAACTGCCAAGCATGAAACAAAAACCACTTGTGGACACTCGCGTGTCAAAACAACCAGCCCAATATGAGTCCGAAAATGCATGTAAGTCTAGCGGCAATGATCCCCCCTTGGGATAAAACAAGCCAATATGTAAAGTGCCACTAAGGTAGCGGAAAATCCTCTTGACAACCTGCCAATGCTTAGACCCTGGGCTATGCATAAATCTGCTGACCTGTGAGACTGCAAACTGAATATCCGGCCTCGTGTTGCATACATAAATGAGGCAGTCAACAGCAGTTTGGTAAAGAGTGACATCAGCAGGATCACCAGCATCATGTAGACTCAACTTCAAACCTGTTTCCATGGGAGTGGCAATAGGTTTGGAATCCTCAAGTCCAAACTTACATAGCAATGTCTCTATGTAACTTTTCTGACACAAGGCAATACCACCAATATCACACTGCTTAAACTGTATACCCAAATAATGATACAACAGCCCCAAATCTTTCATCTTGAAAGTATCATTCAAATCAGCCTTAAATTAAGCAATATGTCTCTCATTTGGTCCAGTGATGATCAGCAAATCATCAACATAAAGAACCACAATGAGAAGTACATCACCCTCACGCTTTACATACAATGTGATTTCTGTTGGACCGTTACGAAAGCCTTGTTTGAACAAATGAGTGTCAGCTTTCTCATACCAAGCACGAGGAGATTGCTTCAACCCATACAAAGCCTTGTTACATTTGCACACTTTGTCCTCTTGTCCTTTTATGACAAAACCGCGAGGCTACGTTACATAAAATTCCTCAAATATGTCACCATTCAAGAAAGCAGTAACAATGTCTGATTGATGTACATACCAACCAAAATGAGTTGCCAATGCACATAGAAAATGCACAGTAGTCATAGGACAAGTGGGAGCGAAAGTCTCTTCATAATCTATGCCTTTTTGCTGTGCATAACCCTTTGCAACAAGTCGAGCCTTATGGAGATCGATCTCACCATCCGGCTTGCGTTTCAACTTGTAAACCCACTTCGTACCAATGGCCTTTTTGCCAGAGGCAAATCACATAAAGTCCATGTGTCATTTTCTATAAGTGCATCATATTCTGATTGCATGGCAGCCATCCAATTTTCTGAATTTCGTGCTTCATCAAAATTCAGAGGCTCCTCAACATCATGTAAGCTAGACACATCCAAAGCATAACAATCTGATGCATAAGATGCATGGCGAGAGCCTGAACGAGTACGACTAGACAAAGGTGCATCCAATTTACTGTCACGCAAAGTGTGCACCAGCCATTTTGGCATACCTCTAGCCTGCTCATTTTCAGCCCTTTCCTCATCAAGTACATCACGTACATCTACATCATTAATAGGCTGATCTAGAACATTTTCAGAAACCCCCATAGGCTGTACATTTGCCTCATTGGAACTTACATTCGTATTTCCACCACTGAAAAGAGGCAACAAAGTGTCATAAATGTCCTGTGAGCTTACATTACTGTCTCTAGTACATGACAGCAAGGGCTGAACAGAATCTTCCACAAACACTACATCCCGAGAAACCAGAATACGTTTTGTTTGCGGATGATACAACCTGTAACCTTTGATTTCAGCACCATAACCAACAAAAATACATTTGACAGCCTTATCATCCAATTTTCTGCGCTGCACTTGTGGCACCAAAGCATATGCCAAACAGCCAAAAACACGCATGTGCTCAATAGAAGGCTTTCTATCATGCCATGCTTCATATGGAGTAACAGACTGCAAAGCTTTTGTAGGACACCTGTTAAGTACATAAGTGGCACACATGATGGCCTCAAGCCAAAAAGAATGCGGTAAAGCTTGACTTTTGACCATACATCGTGCCATTTCCGTTAGTGACCTATTTTTCCTCTCAGCAACACCATTTTGCTGAGGCGTATAAGGCACTGTACATTGGTGTTTTATCCCACGACTAGCCAGAAATGCATTAAATTCATGAGACATATACTCCCCCCCTCGATCGGAACGGAGGGTGCCCATAGTACATTTCGAGACATTTTCAGCTATAGCCAGAAATTGTTTGAAGCACATAAAAACTTCGGACTTCGCTTTAAGCGGAAATACCCATGCATGCCTGGAGTAATCATCAATGAAAGTCACGAAGTACAAGTAATTGCCCAAGGACGGAGTTTGCATGGGCCCACAAACATCACTATGCACAAGCTGCAACCTGCATGTGGCCCGAACTGAACCATCCTTTGGAAATTTAGAACGCTGCATCTTACCCAAATACAGCCTTCACAAACATGTTTGACAGGTGCTTCAAGAGGCGGCAAAGAAGCAACCATATCAGATTTCTGCAAACACAGCAAACTGGCAAAATTCAGATGACCAAAACATGCATGCCAAAGTTCAGATGACCAAAACGTGCATGCCAAAGTTTTGCATCTGAAATAGCCCTTGAATCTGCAACAGCATTTGCAAAATTTTGTCCACACTTGTCATACAAAGTGAGCTTATACAGCCCATGGCACAAAAGCCCAGATGCAACAATTTGATCACCAAAACTGAGATCATGAACTGTACGTCTGACATCCACAAATTTGACTACATGTCCAAGCCTAGCAAGTGCGGATACAGACAAGAGGTTCTTCTTGATCCCATGTACATAAAGTGCATCAACAAGTGTGAAGGAACTGCCATTAGCAGCAGTGAGCACAATCTTTCCAACTCCTTGAACTGGATAAGAGGCGTTGTTGGCACAAGTGACTGAATTCCCATGAGGGACTGACTCGAGAGAGGTAAAAAATTCACGATGTGAGGAAATGTGCTTTGTAGCATCACTGTCAAAATACCACACATGTGAATCTACAACAACTGACAAGCATGCATCATGGACAACAGGATTGTAAGTGCACTCTGCGCTAAAAGCCCATTCTGCATCAACATCAGCATTACAGTCTCCTTTCACAGAAGACTCAACAATGGCTGCATTTGTAGTGGAACCAACATTTGCAGTGGAACCACCCTCTTTCTTCTTAGCCTCTTTGGCCTTCAACTTAGGGCATGACTTGATCAAGTGATCATTGGCCTTACAATAATGGCAGCGCGTCTTCTTTTTGCCCTTATCACCAGAATTTCCAGATGAATTGCTGCCAACAGAACATTAGGAACAGGATTTTTGCCACTCGCAACAGAACCATAAGAAGTGGCTGCATTGCTGTTACCACCCTTTCTTTGAGAAGCAATAAAATCCTGTTCAACTGCACACTGTCTAGTCCTGTTTTTTCTGGAGAGTGACTCTTGTAACAACAATGTGCATAATGCATAAAACTTGACAACTTTTGGATTTCCTTGGGTCATCAGTCTCCAAGTACTAGCAAAAGTCTGGTAGGAATCTGGTAAGGCATCAAGAACAGTCTGCACAAGGGAACTGTCTGAAATGACTTCACTTGTAGAAATAAGCTGCTCATTGATATCCTTGACACTAGCAAGGAAAGTGTCAATATCATCTTCCTCATGCATAATCTTCGACTCCAGCTCTTTACGCAGCAAAGCAATTTTAGCATCATTGCGGCTTGCATAAAGACCTAGTAGAATATCCCAAGCCTGTTTTGCAGATTTTGCTGAACGGATGTGAGGAACAATGGTGCGCTTCACAGACAACGCAATAAATGCATGAGCCTGCGCATCCTTAACATCCCAACGAGCTTGTTCTGCCGTAGGCAAAAGAACTCTAACAGCTGCAATCCTTGCAGCAAGACCTGCAACATCCTCAACATCGCCTACATCCTCAGAACCAGGACGTACATCAATGCCCTGCACAATGTTCCAGACACCCTTTGACACAAGAACATATTGCATCATATAAGCCCACATAGGGTAGTTGTCCCCATCCAACCTGTCCTCAGCAGCAAACGCTTGAACACATCTGTGTTGTTGTTGTCAGCCATGGTAAATGCTGCACCTGATGTGAAAACTGCCCGAAAATAGGAGAAACGGAGCGGGAACAACCTGTGCTATATAGCACAAACCGTAGAGACTATAAGGCACATGTTATGCAGAAAACGGCACTGACAGAAATTCTGCACAAAATGACGAAATAGCCTGTGCAGTACTGCCTGTAGTGGAAACGGAGGCCTAAATGAGCCCAAATCAAAATTCTGAGCAGACCAAGCTCTTTGAGCTTGCCCAAAATATTTGTCGACTTGCGAACGCTCGCCAAAGCTCACTGAAATCGGAGAAAGTGAGCAAGCGTGTGCTGGAGCAGCTGGCGACTAAGCCCGGGAGGACGTGACGTGCTATGATACCAATTGTTGGAATTAGGGTTGCAGAGAAACACACACAGCTTGGAGAAGACGAAGGAAGCTCAAGGCACATAATAGAGAGTGTGTTTCTTAGTATGCAATGGAAAGATAGATAGCCCTAGAGTGATGGGCGTATATATAATGCACGGGGGGAAAAACCTCCTAAAGAGGGAAAAAATGCCCCGGCGGTCCTAGTGTGTTCACACACATCACTACCACATGTATATGGTAACAAATTATGTGTAGCGGAAAATAGCATGAACATAGTGAGTATTTCATTAGAATAGATTCCTAATGAGATTAACAAGAGTGCTTGGGTGGAGAGAGCAAAGAAAATCATAACACCTAGTTAGATAGCATGAACAATACTTCAAAAGAGAGAGAAATTAAGCAATTGACAACAGTTGAGGACCGGATTTGCATGGAGCTGTTCCCCCCTCCAAAAAGGCTTTGTATTATGGTTTCGCTCATCAAGAGAGACATTTTACAATACAATTCTTTGTGTTCCTTCAATACCAGGTAGTGCAATGAAGATGGAAACTTCATGCACTAAGCCAAACACTTACCAAACACAACATCAATTCCCTCACGGTCTTTGACCCAAGACCTCACACACCTTCGAAGATGGTGAGAGCTAGCGGGGTATGAGACTAGATTGAGAAGAAGAAGGGGTATTCTTACGAGAAAGATGTACATATCCTCACATAATCACTCATATTAGCATAGCTTAGCTGAGTAATTATCATGGTAGAGGAGATGAGCATGCATTGAAGCTTGGCTCTTGGTTGGATTTGCATCACAAAGCCAAGAGTTGTTGGTGTAGGCCTCCCTTCTCACAAGCTTGGAGTAGGTGGTAAGCTTTCAATTAAAGATTGAGAAGGAGAGAGAGTCTTCTTTGCTTCACACATGAGATTGTGTGAGTGTGTGTGTGATAATGCCTTGCAAAAATCAGCCCCCTCTCTCTCTTGGTCGACCCCCCTTGCTGAATGCTCATGCTACATCCCTATTGGACCTCCCGAGGCCTAGCCAATGGAAATTAAGCAGCATAAGTGATAGCCTTCTGACATGTGTCCCCCTCCCCCCTTTTGTGAGAGCTTTAGGTAATTATTTAATTCAACTAAACTCTGATTGGACCTCTTTTCCCCCTGGCCAATAGAAATCAGACAAGCCATTGGGCTGCTGAATGCTCATTGGACCCCTTGGGAGACTGTCCAATAGTCTTCTAGAGAGATAAATTCTTATTGGTTCTTTTATTAAGTTTTTTTAAAGTCATTAAACTAGATTTACTCTAGCCTAATTCTCATTGGTCCACCTCCAAGGCCATCCAATAGGAATTGAGTACACCTTGTGGGCATCTGGGCTAGGGAGCTGACATGTGTCCCTGATTCCCTTTGTGTAAAGGGAGCTTGTGTGTGTCTGTGTGTGAGTATTTCTCTTTCATCTCCTACTTCTATGGCTCACCCCCTCCTATGTAGGGATGGTTGAAGACTTTTGGGACACACAGAAAGCATTCAAATTTCCTAAGCTTTGACCTTTGGACACAACCTTTGAATTTGGAACCTTAGCATTTTGGAAGTCTTAATGGGCCGAACCTTAGGGCCTTTTAAGCCCATTAGTGCACATTGCTCTTTTGCAGATGGCCCCACTTTTGGATCCCTATTTTCCCTCCTTTGGATCCCTACTGTGGCCGGTCTTCTAGCTTAACCAATATTCTAGCTTTTTCTCCCCTAGCACTTCCCCATATTGAATGATAAGTTTAACATGAGAAAATCATTTAGGAGAATTAGATATTGATTATTATGACATTAAGGATGCTATCTCTATCTCACAGCAAAGGCAAAAGGCTGCTGTTGATAAGCACAGAAGAGCTCAAGCCTTTAAAAAAAATGAGGATTGGGTCTTACTTAAATTTCCCAAGGCTTGATTATGGCACACATACTGGGTCAAGATCCTACAAGACGCCCAAAGCACTATGCTAAATTAGCAAAAAGGCACTATGGTCCCTTCCAAATTCTTAGACCAATCAACAAGATGGCCTATCAACTCAAGTTGCCCAGTCATTGGCTCATACACAATGCTTTCCATGTGAGCCTACTAAAGCCTTACAAAGGAGAGCCACCTCATGAACCAATTATTGAAGACCCACCGGAGATCGAGGAACAAGCACTACAAGAGGTTGTGTGCTCTTGTGACGCTGTTAGCGACGGAAATACACTGGGTTTTTATAACCCCCGGCGTCGCTACAACCGTCGCTAATAGCGTCGCTAGAGAGCGTCGCTATATGCGACGCTATAGGCGTCGCTATGTGCGTCGCTATATAGAGACGCTCATAGCGACGTTAAACAGAAGTCTATAGCGACGCTCATAGCGATGCTACAGAGCCATAAATAGCGACGGTTTTAGCGACGCCCGAGATAAATTTTTTTGTGGCAGGGCATTGAATGCCCTGCCACCCATCAACCATATTGTACTTGATTCACTTTTAAAAAAAGTGCAAGGGTAGATAATAGACCCAAAATAGTCACCCACAAGACGCATGGTTGCAAAATTGACAAGCGTAAAATTGACAATTGTACATATCATAGGCAAAATGAATTGATTGGCAAATGTAATAATGACAATTGTACAACATCATAGGCATAAAGAATTGATTGGCAAAATGAACTGCGGTGACAAATGTAATAATATACATGGTTCAAAAAGACGTATAAAAATCCGTCTCATGATACATAAGCTATGAGAAAACCTAAAACTAATGCTATCTAGCTACGGCTAAACTGACGTCGTCTAGTCAGACGTCTCATCGCGTCCAAGCGGCGTATCTTTCGGATTCTGCAAAAAAAGACAATAAGACAACTTTCAGTAAGTATAAACATATAACGACATTTATAAAACAATACAAAAAATAAAAAAGAGTAAACCCTAGTACTAACCATGCCGCCGTGAGGACTGAGAATGTCCATCAGGGCGTTTAAGCCCTTCCTGCCTGCGTACTCGCGCTCGTACGGTGTGGGATCACGTCGTGTCATCGACCACTGTCAAAACATACAAAGAATTCATTATGTTAGAATTAAAAAACTCATAAACCCTAAACTATCGAACATAAAGAGCAATGCAAAAACACTTACAAAATCGGCCTCAAATGATGCCCATCCACCGCTCCCCAAGTGGTGCGAGCTCCCTGCCTCTACTCACGTTCTTGCTGCATCCTTTTGTTGCTTCCACTTGTCGGGATTCTCGCGCGCTGCTTTCTTCGCATTCTTCCAATCTTCTTTGGCCAGCCAATCTGGCCTGTTCCACCCATGCTTGATTGCTTTTTGCACTTTGGAACGCTTGTGTTTGCAGTATTCGCGCATTCGAATCTTCATCAGGTCTTCATTGAAGTGCTGATCCGTGTTGGAACGAGAAACTCATCATGAAGTATGCTGATGACCCTGTTTTTTAAATCACTTGGTACTTCACTCCATTTGTTTAGTATGTAGTGTCTAAACAGCTGAGAGCAAAGACCACGCATGCGCGAGATCACCTTCTTGCCGTCATCATCCATGATGATGCCGCCGCTGAAGTCGACGGAGTAAGGCAAGCCCTCTGGCCGGTGACGCGTGAACCTGAGTGTCCCGGCAGGGGTCTCTAGCGGCGTGTCGATGGGGGTACGGACGTCAGGTGTCTCCACCGGCGTCTGGGCCCCGAAGCGAGGAGTGTCGAGTGGGGTGGCTCCTGGCGGAGTAGGTAGAGGTGTGTAGCTGCTAGGAACAGTCAGCCGTGCAAAACTTGGCGTAGATGGCGATGCTGTGGCTGTGGGGGCGGGCAAAGAAGGGGAGGGTAAAGAGCCTCGTCGAACACGAGGCGGTGTGGAGGCATCGGGGCGGATCATCCCCACAACAACCGCCACCGCCACCACTAGAGCGCCGGTGTCTAGACGAGTGTGAAGCTCGTCTCGTCGACGCCGAAGCTTCGGAGCGCGCCGAATGCTCCGAAAGAGAGGGAGATGCGGATGGAGTAGGAACGCGCGATGATGCGCCAGAGCGATGACGCTCCACGTACCACTGTCTCTGCTGCGGTGACAAAGAAGAAAGAAACTCCTCATCATCCATACCTGCATTAAACACACGAATATTTAAACTTAATATTGAATGAATAGAGTAAGACAATGACGCAAAGACCATTAAATACAATGACGTAATGACACATATAAATACAATGACGCAATGAATTGAGTGATAGAAGAGGCAAGTCGAAAACTCAGAATTTTCAATGAAAAGATGTGAGCGCGAGTAGAAAAGAGTGTTATACACCATGGAAGGTACTTAGAGAGCCAGAGCTTTTACAACACGGAGCAAAATTTTTCAAATACAATATTTGTGGCTTTAAGAGATCTCTCTCTCATCCTCGCATAACTCAGCATAACTTCCTATATCTATATAGAGCTCTCCGTTTAAACACATATCCTCTGTTTCATTTTGTAGCTCCTCTGCATGCACCCCATATAGAGTAGTAGCATCTTGATGCTTGTCTGGCACCACCGCAGCGGCTTCTGATTGAGCATCTTCTCTGATCTCCTCCATTGATGCCGTTGTGATTGGCACATGGTAGCCTTCATATGTCCTGTGCACTACGAGGGGCTACCTCTATGACGTACCACCAGTTTGATGTAGACTTTGTAGGATGAAATATTACCTGCCAGAGCCACATAACTTACATGAGAGCTTTCAAGCACATAACTTGTAAAAGGGGGATGTTAACTATTTACATACTTACTTGTTCACAATGCTCGGGTAGTACGAAAGTGTCTCTTAGGTCAGTCCATTTCTTAGTAGAATCCACCTCAAGAAAACCAGACTCTCCTCTACGCACAGTAGCGTTGCGACCCTCCATGATTATCTTGAACCATTTCACGTCGAACAAGTCGACAAAAAATCCTCTGTAATCGATCCTCAAAATCTCTTGCAGCGTGCCGAAGTAAGTGAGTTCCGCCACCACAGGATCTGCATCAGAGGAACGTCGTCGACTATACTGTTCAAATTTTGCCATGATTCCACAATCTTGAGTAAAACGCTTTTTGTCGATTCGTTCCACCCTAAAATGTCAACCTTTACACCATGCTGCTGTGTATGACTTATACTACAACGAACAAAGATTATGAGTGGCCGTTCAAACGTTTAGAAATAAAGTCACTAGCTAGTCGTACATTGCAAACTTACCTTGGTCACGCAACCCCGAGAGTACTCCCACTCTTCCTCAGTCACTTCGTCACCGCATTGTTGTGCACTTTTCAATTGGTTGTGCAACCATCTTAAGCTCATGAAGGTTGGTAGGCTCTCCAGAACTGTCGGATAGTGCATCGGTGGTCGTCTTCCCCGTCTCCACTCGATTCGTGCCCTTTGTCGTTCTTGCTTTGCATCCTCATATTGTGAAATCCACTTTTGCATCAATGGATTGTGAAGCATGCAAAATCGGTTGATTTTAGCCTCTAGATCTTCCGTCATCTTCTTCTCAACACCGAGATTGCACATGACAATCCCAGATATGCACTCATCATCTATGGTTTGCCATAGCATGTCCCGGGCTTTATCAAATCCGTCTAGCCACTCTCCAATGTACACTAGGGACTCTGATACCAACCAACCTTCTGCCATGCTACCCTCTGGACGTGCCTTTTGACGCACATATCCCTTAAGCGTTTTCATGAAACGTTCTAAGAAGAACATCCATCTGGAATGAACTGTGCCAGCTATTTCCACCTCATCAACTATGTGAACAAGAAGATGCACCTGAATGGTTAGCATGGTAGTAGGAAAATGTTTCTCAAACATGCACACAAGCTCCGCAGCATTTAGTTTGGCGAATGGTATGGAGTCTACGTTGATCTCCTTTTGTGAGATCCATTGCACCAGCTTTGCAAGTTTGTAGATTGTGTTACGGATGTCGAGAGACAAACATCCCTCAATGGCAAACGGTAAAATAAAATGTAAAGTATGTGCAGCAATGATATTAAAGTCCACTATGAACGTACCTGACACATTTTATGCCAATCGTGTGACTTCAAACCGGTAAGCTTTCCTTCTTTAGTAAAACACGTTCGGAGCGAGTGCATTACGCCAGTGGGGGTCCGCAAAGATCGAATGGTCTCTTTTACTTTGCGTTCTTGGGCTCCTGTGAAAATCCATGGTGCTTTAGGGAGTTTTATCGATCCATCAGACGCTGTTTGCGGCCAATATTGCTCCATAAGATCCACATTTCTAAGGTCAACTCTGGCTCCCAAAGTATCTTTCTTGCCGGTCAGATGGTCCCATAGTAGATTACCCACATTCTTGAATATGTGCATTGGATCGAGCAAGAGATTGATCATGAGTCGGGGCCAGTATGGTAACTCGTACCATAGAGATAGTCTCTTCATCCCTGGAGGCAATCCGTCATCGCACATCTCCTTCTGCTCTAACCATGCTTGTGCAGACATCCTTGGTGGCTCTCTTCCCAAAAAGCCGTCGCGTAACACATGATTCTCTGGAAGATACGCTTGATGACCTTCGTAGATTTGCTTCTTGAGTGAGGGCGCCCTACGTGCATTCAGTCTAGGTCCACATGTGACACATGCTCTGTATCCGCTTGTTTGAAGCCCTGCATGTATACACATGATAATAGATCAACTATGGGAAAAAACAAGATTTACAGTGTCTGAGTGAGGAGTGTCAATAGATCACCTGAGCATTCTGTTAGCCCGGGATAGTCATGCATGGTCCACATTAGAATGCCTCTGATCAAAGCATTCCGTCATCCTGTGTGTCGGCTCATATCCACCACCTCTATGCCAATCCACAATTGTTGTAGCTCTTCCAATAGTGGACGAAGATACACATCCATATTCTCCACTTTATATCGCCCTGGCACAATCAAGCTTAGCCATAGGTGCCCCTTCTTCGTAGTCAACCACGGGGGAATGTTGTAGTTGACGATGACAACGGGCCATACACTGTAAGATGTTGATCTTTGACCAAATGGATTTACGCCATCCATAGCCAGGCCTAAGCGCAAATTTCGAGCTTCCCTGGCAAAATCCGACCATGTTCCATCTATATGTTCCAGGCTGCGCAATCTGCAGGAATTCGTAGCACACCATCCGAAGATTTATTCTCCTCATGCCATGATGCTAGGGCGGCCATGGACTTACATTCGAAGAAATGCTTGATGCGAGGAAGCAGAGGAAAATGTCGCAAAACATTTTGTGGAATTTTTGTCCCGTGGAGATCTACTCGATATCTTTCGGAATCACATTTCGGACACTTCTCCATGTCTATGTATTCCCCTTTGAAAAGAATGCAGTCATTAGGACAAGCGTGGATAGAATTGTAATCCATCCCCAAGTTTCGCAAATCTTTCTTGCTTCATCTCGGAATCTGGCATCACATTGTCAGCTGGTAGTATGTGCTCTTTAAGCAATCTACACAACATAAAAATACGATACAGTCATGTAAAAATCTATCAGATCATTATACATTTAGAGTTTTATTAAAGTAAACTAATTGTAATAGATCACCTGAAAAGCGCTGTGACGCTAGTGTCACTCCATCCAAACTTTGCCTGCATGTTGAGAAGAACCAGGAGTGCTTTCAATCTAGACATACGTGCTCCAGTATACAATGGCGTATCAGCTTCACTTTTCATATCATCATAGATAAGCCTTTCTGAATCCATGATCGTCTCGATCATTTCATCAATCTCGGGCTCAAACATTGCCTCGTTGGGAATGTGGTCTGCATGATCATCCCCCGAGCTATCAGAGGCTACATCTTGTGGCCTCACATATGCTGCTTGACCAAAGCGCCTGCGAACACATCTATTGGGTTGCAAGATTGCTGCTTGTTGGCCAGCGTTAGAGTCCGACGAGTTATAATTGGCAACAACTCGATCTATAATAGATGGATCGAACTCGCCAAATTCGCGAACGTGCTGCAAAGAAACACGTCTTGTCTGTCGCACAGCATGCTTGCATTGATTACAAGGACATAAGACCCTCGTTGAGAGATAGGTGTTTCGGTTGGACGGTCCCACATCCTCGTCACTACTCATAATGAGGATAAAAATCTTATAACTTGGACAACAAATTTAATATTCTATTGGCATTCTTCGTCTTATCTCTCTCTATCTCTCTCTCTCTCTCTCTCTCTCTCTCTCTCTCTTTACCTCACATTCTCTAGTCATGTCCAATCCCCGCACACCTCGGTCTAGAGGTGCACGGAGATCAGAACCACCGGGTTATAATCTCGTCTTTATTGGTCAATACCTATATTTGTGGGTACAAGAAATCTACAGACCCACGTCTACATGATACTGCATGTAGTGGACAAAACCCCTTTGCCTCTTCTCTAGCTGTAGCACTTCACAGCATCTTAACATCTTTTCACAGTAGATCTTTTCACTTTTCGTCTAACTCTAAACCCTAAACCGTAAGTAATTCTTGCGTGGACTCGATCTAACGTAAATAAGCGCAAATCTAAATAAACGTAAATCTAACTAAAAATAAACCTAAATATAATTTAACGTAAGTCTACATCTAACCTAATCTTTAACGTCTTTTGGGATAGTTTCCTACGACGTTAAAACTCTCTTCTTCTTGTGTGTGTGTGTGTTGTGTGGGTAAACCTAAATAAACCTAAATAAACCTAAGTCTAATCTAATATAACATAAATCTAAATCTAACGTAAATTATGCTATATTAAAAACAAAGAACTAAACTAACAGGGATTATAAGAACCTTAAAAACTGATTTTAACACATAATTTTTCACATAACTCGGCAAGAGTTGGCATTCTCATCACTAAAGATGTGAGAGTTAACTTCCGCGGTGACGCTGCCTCATCTCCATCCACATCTGACGACATCAATTGGCCCTTTAGACCGTTCTTGCTCTTGTTACTAACTTTGAAGTTGCTGTTGAATGACTAGAGGTTGTCTAGATGGTCATTGTGTCGGGGATGTAGTGACTCTTGCCGCCCTGAAGATCCACCTTCTTCCCTATCTTCTGAAGACATTTCACCAGTACTTTTGGATCGACGGAGCCCACCATGAGTGAAGGCAGCAATACCCTATATTCGATTGAGGGCTTTCTTCACCCGCTTCATGCAGGCATCGCAGTCTATGGAGACCTAAATCTAATCTAATATAACGTAAATCTAAATCTTGCGTAAATAAACGTAAATCTAATTAAAAATAAACCTAAATCTAATCTAATTTAACTTAAATAAACCTAAATCTAATCTAATTTAACTTAAATAAACCTAAATCTAATTTAACGTAAGTCTACATCTAACCTAATCTTTAACGTCTTTTAGGATAGTTTCCTACGACGTTATAACTCTCTTCTTCTTGTGTGTGTGTGCGTGTGTGGATGTGTGTGCCAATAAAAAGAGATAAATGGTATAACCTTTCTATCACCCATGCCAAGTATGATAGATTGGTTATGCCATTTCCCTCTTGAATAATAGGTCTTGAGTTCAACTCCTCGTCGGCTAGATCTTTAGGTCTTTTAATTTTAATTAGTTTCCTACGACGTTAAATTAGTTTCTTTCTCTTTCTCTCTCAATGTGTGTGCGTTTTTTTGTTTATGCATGTTTTCTCTCTCTTCTTCCTCTCTCAATGTGTGCGTTTTTTGTTATCCATACTGCATGTTCTTTCTCTCTTTTTCCTCTCTCAATGTGTGCGTTTTTTTTTATGCATGCTCTCTCTCTCTTTTCCTCTCTCAATGTGTGTGTGCATTCTTTGTTTATGTATGTGTGTGTGCGTTTTTTTTTTGTTTGTACTCTCCTCTCTCTCTCCTCTCTCTCTCTCTCCTCAAAAAACACTATTGTGTGTGTTGTGTGTGTGTGTGTAGAGAGAGAGAGAGAGAGAGAGAGAGAGAGAAAGAGGGGAAGGGAACATGAGAGTGAGGAGAGGGAAGGAGCATACCTGGCTCTCCTTCCTCTCCTCGTGTGTGTGTGTGTGTGTGGAGAAGAAAGAGAGAGAGAGAGAGAGAGAGAGAGAGAGAGAGAGAGAGAGAGAGAGAGAGAGGGAGAGCGTTACCTGCTCCTTGCTTGAGGGCGCCGAAAAACTCAGATTTGAGATCTGAGTTTTTGGGCGCTCTCTGTTATTTTTTTAGCCCAGTCGGCGTCGCTATGAGTGTCGCAAATTTACAAGTAAATTTGCGACGCTCATAGCGACGCCGAGATTTTTTTTTTTGAGCGTCGCTAATATGAATAGCCTCTTGTAGTGAAGAAGAGGTGCTGCAGCCCCAGTCCATTCTCCGACATGAAGACAAGGTACTGAGAGGTGGTAAGATTATCCGATGCTATCTTATTAAGTTTAAGAACTATCCTTTTGAAGATGCTACATGGATGCAAGGCATGCAATTAAAGGATAACGTAATCTTTGTCAATGCTTACAATGCTTCCCTAGAGTAAGCAACTGTACAAATGAACAATGTGAAACAATGTTTAAAATGAACAAAAGAGCAATGTGAAACAATGAGCTTCAAAGACCCTAAGGTTCAACCCATTAAGACTTCCAAAAAGCTTAGGTTCCAAAATCAAATGAAATGTTTAATGGTCAAACTCTAGGAAATTTGGATGCTTGTGGGAAGACTCAAAAGTCTCTCCACATCCCTATCAAGGAGGGGGCGAGCCTTATATGTAGGGGATGAGAGAGAAACACACACACACACACACACACACACACACACTTGCAAGCTCCCTTTACACAAAGGGCATAGTGGACACATATCAGCTCCCTAGCCCAATTGCCCCCAAGGTGCATTCAAATCCTATTGGATGTCCATAGAGGTGGACCAATGAGAGAATTAGGCTAGAGTAAACTTAGTTTAATTTATTTTAAACAATTGATAAAAGAACCAATAGAAATTAAGCTCTAGAAGAGTATTGGACAGTCTCCCAAGGGGTCCAACGACTATTCAACAGCCCAATGGTGATTCATATTGGCTAGAAGACTAAGAGGTCCAATGAGAGTTTAATTGCATTATTTAAATACCTAAAGCTCTCACAAAAGGGAAAGGAGGAAACATGTCACAAGGCTATCACTTATGCTTCTTAATTGTCATTGTCTAAGCTTTGCAGGGGCCAATAGGATGCCAGCATGAGTAAAAAGCAAGAGGGGTTGACAAGGCATTAACACACACACACACACACACACACACAATCTCATGTGTAAAGAAAAGAAGACTATCTCTCCTTCTCAAGCTTTAATGGAAAGCTCATCATCTACTCCAAGCTTGTGAAAAGGGAGGCCTACACCAACAACTCTTGGCTTTGTGATGCAGATCCAACCAAGAGCCAACCTGCAATGCGTGCTCATCTCCTCTACCATGCTAATTACTAAGCTATGCTAAGCTATTATGAGTAATCATGCGAGGATACATACGTCTTTCTCATAAGAATACTCCTTCTTCCTCTCGATCTACTCTTATATTCCACTAGCTCTCACCATCTTCGAAGGTGTGTGAGGTCTTGGGTCTGAGATCGTGAGGGAATTGATGTTGTGTTTTCAAGTGTAAGCTTGGTGCTTGAAGCTTCCATCTTCATTGCACTAGCAGGTTATTGAAGGAACACAAAGTATTGTATTGTAAAATTTCTTCCTTGATGGGGGAAACCTATAATACAAAGCCTTTTGGAGGGGGACCGCCGACTCCATGCAAATCCGGTCCTCAATTGTCGTCAATAGCTTAATTTCTCTCTCTTTTTGAAGTATTGTTCATGCCTATCTAACTAGGTGTTATTCTTCTGTTGCTCTCACCATCCAAGCACTCTTGCTATGCTCATTAGGAATCTATTCTAATGAAATTCTCACTATGTCTATGTTATTTTCCGCTACACACAAGTTACTAGACCATTAAATGTTGCAAGATTTTGCCCATTTGATGAAACGATTTGCTTGGGCTTGTCCCATCGTACTTTTGACTTGCTAAAGATGACGACTCTTGGCATCTTTTGTGAGGCTTTTTCACTTTTGATGAAATCATTTGCTTGGGCTTGTCCCATGATTATTTTTGACTTGCTAAAGATGTACAATCTTGGCCTTCTTAGTACTCTTCAAAATCAATGAAGCATTGTTATATCAAAATGCAGGTTGCCTAGTAGAACCGAGATATATCTACCCTTGCTTTGAATACTATTTCGTTGTGAAATTGGATCATGATCTATAGTTATTGGAGTTACAACCCCAACATGACAATTAATAACCTTGGAATCACCCACATTGGCAGCATACACACTCGCACCATCAATATCTATGGTTGTCAATGCGGTTGAATCACCTCTGCACACTGATGTAGAATTGCTCCATCAATATATAAATTATCTATAATTGCTAAGGAAGGGTCTATTCGAAATTCTAGCTTGCCAAAAAGGAAAGAGACGGTTGGGCTTTATCTCATAGACACCATAGGACCTCTCACATTTGCAAAGATTGTACCAGGAAGCTCTAAAATTACAAGGATGCAACACCGTTCCAAGAGAGTTTTACTCTTCTAGAGAAGAACTAGCATATATGGTACCCTTCAGAAAAATTGTAGGAAATTTAAAAAATAGTTGTATGCTCTTCCTGTTTGTGTAGAAAGAAAAGGGGAATGACCTTCAAAATGAAAATGGGAGTCACAACTTCAAACTGTAACGCTAACCACCAGTTCAAAATGCTAAAGAAGAGGTTGGCCAAGGAGGAAACGCGTAGGATGAGAGAGGGGGCAAGAAGTACATGCGCAAGGTAGAGTTGATAGTGTAGATTGAGTAGGCTAAGAACAGTCTCTCTTTACTGCACGTAAGCTATCCTAAGAGTTGTGATGATCAACTAAGAGTCTAAGAGATAAGAGGCCCAAAATAAGATTAACGAGTCCTATTTACAGGCGTCACCACTAAGGTTCTGACTAAATGTTCCGCTAGCGTAAAATGTGAAACTAGTGTCACACCTTCATACAAAACTATTCTCACTCTTCACAAAGGGAAGGCCTCCCATGTTAGAACTGAGACATAGCTATTCGAGAATATTATATGTAAATTATTGGCACCTCAAAATCAACATTATAGGGATTGACCTAGACAAGTTATATTTGTCACGCTTTTCCCATCAAGTGTGCATGAGGACGAATTGTACAAAGCTGTCTTGGAGATTGGTGCCGGGGTAACCGTTGACGACGCAGGCGGAGATGACGTCGTTGAGATAAAAGCGAATGGCGGAGGCCTGGTACGACGCAGGTCCGTCGTAGCCGTTGCGGATCTCTACGCGGCAGGTGGCCATGTCAGTCTGGAAGGATGTGTGGGCCTGCACAACTAAGTCGCTGCTACCGTCGGAGAATTGGTTGCTTATCAGATTTTGGCAGTCTTCGAGGAGCGGGCTGTCGCCCCCATCGCAGGTCACGTCTGCCATCGCCTGCCACTGAAGAACCCACAGTAGTATCACCGTCATCAGCGTTACCGCCTGCACAGTAATGAGGTGTTGCGCCTTCATTGCCGCCATTTTAATGGCGCTGCACCTATCTTTGTGATTTTTCTTGAAGACTAGCTGCTGCTGCTGCGCTAAATCTACTGCTGTATGATGCTGCTGTCAAAATTCTCTTCTACTTCTTCTTCGTCTTTCTCTCACTCTCTCGTTCTCTTATAACAATCCTTGGTGAGAAGATCTATGAAGAGGACCTTCCAACGAATTACCAACACAAAGAAATCCCTTGCAATATTTTTGGCGATGTTTGCTAGAATTCTGTCCAAGTTTGCCGGTTGTATCGAGGCAAGCTTATCAAGATCTTTAATATTCAACTCATCTAAACCCATTGCCCCACCGCTTTGAGCTACACATTTGCCTCAGCTTATAACAATCATGCCACTTGAAAATTCAATAATGTCCTAGGACAAGGAAAAACAATAGTATGATTGGTTGAAGAAGCCTTGAGCAGAGCAGCCGGTCAAGAGCAAGAGCGTAGGGGGGACAATCCACCAAGGATAGCCTCTGTTGCTTTGTGGGACAGAGTCGTGCTACATTCACGAAGAACAGAGAACTTCCTCAACAAAATGACCTTCAAAGTTGCCCTTTTTTTGCTCCCAACAAAGCAGTGAAGGTTATGTTAACAGAGGAAAGGAGACAAAATTACAACCATGGGATACCTGCAGACCATGCCCCGGCACCATATCACTTCCACGGAGACTCTCCCTTTACAAAACCGACTCGTTCCATTATATATCCTTTGACTAGTTACAAAACAACTAAAGCCGATCATACACAACC
This sequence comes from Adiantum capillus-veneris, assembly GCF_014529385.1. Lineage (NCBI taxonomy): Eukaryota > Viridiplantae > Streptophyta > Polypodiopsida > Polypodiales > Pteridaceae > Adiantum > Adiantum capillus-veneris. The sequence goes on along the minus strand of NC_140949.1, from coordinate 119,630,708 downwards.
CGATCATACAATACATCCTTTCATGATATTCTTCAATCTTTCAGAGAATCTATCATTCCTTGTATCTTTTCCATGAAGCTACCGGCTTTGGAAATGACCTCGAACGCCGCCCGGGAGGAATCCTGATTAGCAGCCAACATGTTCCTAATTTTTGCTAGCTTTCTCTTATTAATGGGGAGTTCCAGATCTTCAGCCTCCATTGTCTGGTGTGCTTTTTCCGCGTCTTTAATTATCGAGTTCCTGAGATAGTAGAGGTTGGCTTCGTTGATTTTTGTTTTGAACACTTGTAGATTGAAATCCACAAACATCGCTTTCAGGCTAGGAGCCTGGTAAGCCACATTAAACACATCACTGTTTCTCAATTTCCAGATAATCCATAGAAATTCAGCCCTAGTTCGGTTCCAATAGCAGGACAAAATGCCTTTAGAGTCTCCCCGTAGTAGCAGTTGCCTCCAAGAGACTGTTTTTTTTCGAACAAAATTTATAGGAGACAAAATAATAGCAGACTGCGGACATCTTAAAAATAAATGAAATATAGACTCCACTTCTACATTGCATCTGAGACAGATCCCCATGGATATCCCTGCATCGAGGCTTTTCTCCCCACTCCACAGGACTTTGTGGAGTATAAGCCAAAGGAGGACCGATTTCTTGGGTTGAATTGACGTGTCCCACATCTTCTTAAATTTGAATATCCACTGCTTGCTGTCCAGGCTGACGTTCCACCGTCTGTTCAATGTGCTATGCAATGAGAGAGTGATGTCTCCAAGATCCAATTGTGGGCCATGTTGGAGTTTGAATCCACCTTTCCATCCAAAGGCACTAAGTGGGACACATTCTTTAACTGAGAGCTTCCATAGCTCTGAACTAGGGAAAACCTCAAGTCTCGATAAAATGAGTGTGAGTTCCCATGGCTGAAGGGAAAAATGGGGAAGAAGTTCCTCAGCTAATTTCCATCTGTGTAATTGCCCATTCCAAAGAACTCGCCAAGTGGTGATTCCTTTGTTGTGACATCGAAGTGCCGTCCTTCTCTGTTATTGGCGATAGGGGTTTGAGGGGAGAGAGGCCACCAAATGGAGTGGAATTGCCAAACAACATTAGACCTGTTGTTTGACCAGAAGACTGACAGATCAACCCTTGCCCTATTCCACACACCCCAAAGAGATACAGGAAGGTCTGACCCTTTAGACTTGATGGGAAATGGCCCAAAAAAAATAGTGATCCAGCTCAGTTTTTGCGAGGCTTCCAATTGGCCAGAGCGAAGCTATTTATTTTCTTGAACAGGAAGAGAGCCCATTCTTGGCTAGTATCTGAAGAGCACAGATGAGGACTTTGAATGCTATTTTATATGTCCATTTTTTAATATTTTTTACTCCTAGACCCCCTTTTACTACTAGAAGACAAAAAATATCCCACCGATCTTTGGCTGCAGCTTTCTTAAGAGTTGGCTAGTATTGCTTGGATAGTCGAGTTGATGGTCTTAAAGTCCTCGCTACCATATTCTTAAAATGAGGGGTTTGGGGTTGACAATGAAGCATAGTAGCAGCGTAGATACTTAATCACTGGCCGTTGGAAAAGCTCGAGCTATGCTCTAAATTGGCTATATGAGTACAACTTTCCCTTTTTCCTTTCTGGTGATCATCATCCATAGTTGTTGGACCTTTGGTGGTTGATTTGGTGGTCCTTCATCGTGCCCTCCTTTCTTAGTCTGGATTTATGGTTTATCAAATGGCGAGTTTGATGGACCCTCCATGCTTGAATTGGGCTAAGTGCCTCCTTGATTAGATGCAGTCCATCGGCTTCCACGAAACTACAGTCAAGCTCCTAGGGAAACCCAATACAAGATGTGAAGTTGTGGTTGCTTAAAGTAGGAGGAGAACATGAACTTGTTGTTGCTGCCAAAAAAAAAACAAGGGCCATGACGAAGAGGCGATGGACTATTGTTGCTGGATACAACAAGAAGGCAAAATCCTTTTATGTAAGATGAGCCATGTCGATAAAGATTTCGAGGTTACAACAATGGTTAGACTCAACGAGAGAGAGAGAGAGAGAGAGAGAGAGAGAGAGAGAGAGAGAGAGAGAGAGAGAGAGAGAGAGAGAGAGAGAGCAATAGCAATAGAGCCATGTCAATGAGAGTGGCATCGACCCAGATTAGCAGTGACTACTCGAGGACTGGGGGGGGGGAGGGGGTCACTACAACAAAATAAAAAACGATCGTGTGGGTTCAATATTAGGGATTCTATTATTCAATATTTTCTCACATTTTCATAGATAGAAGGGTGTTGAAAAATGGATCTTGATTTTTTTTTAAAGATTGAATAGGAAAAGGGTCCCTTTTATTCGTGAGCTTTAATGCACTCGATATATAGAATCTACTTATGGTTGACCCCCTTCCCCCCCCCGCCCAAAAACGAAACTAGCTATAGCCAACGGATGAGTCGAGATAAGAGATCGAACAAGCCTTCATTCTCTTTGACACTGATTGATCACAAGGAGCTTTAATCCGATTCCTATATAAGAAAACTAGAGCAAGATAGTAGAAAGGTTTAATTTTCCTAGTTAAAAATAGCTAAACTATGCTTCTCAACCTAAGAACTTTGTTTGCCAAGTAACTTGAGGCTTTAAGTAGTTAATTTGACATGCTAACTAAGAATCCTACATTTTTGTTGTATAGTAATCCTAATCATATCATTTTGTTATATAGCAATTATACTCATCATACATGCTTCTCTGAAATAAAAATCCATTAATTGAAAGATGTAAAGGAATCTTTCAAGTACAAATGTAACCTCTTCCTTCTCCTCCTCTCTTCTTCCATTGTTTAGTACCACCACCCCCCCCCCCCCCCCCCCCCCCCCCCCCCCCCCCCACGCACCCACCCCCCACCCCCAACGTTGTTTTTGGCATACATCAACCAAAGCATGCTTGACCAGGACTCCTTTGATCTTAAACAACCATGGGTAGGGATATCTTGGTGAATTCTCTTATCTAATATGCCCATGCTTTACATAAGGCCTACAAGGGCCTTTTGAAAGTTTATGTTGGATAGACAAAAGAACCATTCATATTGAATTGATGACATAATGATTGTATTAGATTTTGAGATGGAGATGGAGGATTACATCATTTGCATAGTGGCCATCTACAGACTCAAACAAGGAAGGTGGAATTAAATGTTGAAAAGTGATATTCATCACATGTGGGAAAAAGGTCAAGCATCATGTGGTTATACAAAATAGCATGTGACTATTGAGAAGCATGTGTTAGGGAAATCCATGTAGTAAGGTGCATGCTTAGTATGCTTGGCTTTTGGGGCTTGGTCATGTATTAAGTGTAAGCTAACAGTTTACCCCAACAAACACCCTCGTAAGTTGAAGCTTACACGATGTGCATGGATACTAATAGAGGAGGTTAATATGGGTCACTTAAAGTAATTGTACATGACTCATAAGATGAATCTAATGCAAAAGAGGGTAGGTCTTACCTCCAAAATTTGGGTTTTGGGTAGTGTCTAAAACCCATTACAATACATCAACATAATAGATAGTGTTGGCATCCCCTTCTTCTTATTCTTCTTCTTCCACAACGTGTACTTTAACTTTGGAATATTTGGGATTTCTTTGATTCTTAGCATTTCTTTGAAGAAACACTGGTTGGGTGCATGTCCCTTCTTATTGGTGGACATAGTGCTTGTATACATGCAAATACAAAGGGACAATGGTTTGTTCAAAATACAAAAATACTTACAGTGTGAATGCATGGCTTGGTGCCATGAATAGTTTTTAACTTTTTAGTTGTAGGGCCGTGAATGCTTGATGTGTTTTTGGAACTCATTTGCCAAACCAGTTTAGTGCTTGAAGTGCTCAAAGCTTGAAGTGTTTTGAGTATCTTGAATGCTCAATGCGCTTGAATGATCCTTGAATACTTATTTGAAGCTCAAATACACAGTGTGGTGGTGATGATCTCTTGGTGCCTTGGAGTCCTTGGGAGCTCTTATGATGCCTTGCTTTGTGAACTTGGGCTTGGTCAAGAGTTTTAAGCCGTGGGAGCATGGGTTTGTTAGGACCAAAACAATTGACTTGGTGAGAATGAGATTTTCCAAAAGTAAACTTAATGTTCAATTGTCAATAAAGCCAAGATCTACAAGTGGCAATAGCCTGTAGGTGATGATGGGCGAGTTGATGGCATTGAAGAGTTGTGGGCAAATATGTTGTAGATGCAAGGGGTTGTGGGTGGTTGAGAGCAAGTCGAGCAAGTATGGACCATGAGCCTATGGATGTTTAAATTCTATGTGAGGAGATGTGGGCTACAACATAGAAGCATGGGTCCATCAGTGGGGTTAGCACAGAGCATGGGATAGCCAAAAGAGGGATCTTGGGGTAGGCGAAAGAGGCTTCAACAAATGGTTGAGCCTTTGAGGCAAGTAGCAGGGCAAGCTAAACAAAGTAATGAGCAGCAGACAATGATGTCGATGACAAGCAAGAGTAGGAGCCAATAGTAAGGCAAGGCAGAAAAGGTAGCTTCATACAGGTCACTTTGAACAGTGTGGGAATTGTCAGCCTCAGCTTTAAGTTCACGGGGTCCTAACCATGGGATCAAGGACTCTTGTGCAAAATCAAGGGTGCTCATAGATCTTGTTTGTTGATGGATAAAAACTAAACTCGAGATCCCAAGCTTAGTTTTTATGGTGGAATCCACAAAAACGGAACTTCGGATCCCAATTTTAGTTTTTATGTCAATATCCCAAGTTTACCTCACATTGATCTGGAATCACATCTAATTCAACCAAGGGCATGTGGGCATGTTGGTCAAGTCCTCTGCTCCTCAACCTAGTGATGAGGGTTCAAAACCCGACAGAGAAGTGAGGGCGTCTCGAGATTAGATCCCTCGTAGGTCCACGTGACAGGCCTCCCAAGATTAGCTTAAAAAATTTAAACTTGGGATCCTGAGTTTAGATTTAATTGATCAATGGTTCAGATCATTCGCCTTCCTGCCTTTCAATTGGGACCATTGATCCCATGGTTAGGGACACTGTGGCACGTAAAAGGGAGGCAATGCCGGTGCATGTGTTGTGGATGCACCTTTTGTGGGCTAGTAGTCAGAGATGGCATGGGGCTCCGGCGTTCAAGGCTGCAAACTTCTGCATATCAAAGCTCGCATGTGGGGTTTTCTTTCTCTTTTTGGTTTGCTTTGGAGGGGGTGTATCCCACATTTCATTGCACACAAACACACACATGAAAAAAACACGCTTAATGGTCCACACACACACACACACACACACACACACACACACACACACACACACACACACACACACACACACACACACACACACACACACACACACACACACACACACACACACACACACACACACACACACATAACACACTTAGTCACTGGGCAATAAGCAAAAATAAAATTCAAAAATGGCCTTAAAGCCGGGACCTAGAAGTGACAAGGTACGGATCTTTGTGTCCAAGAAATGCATGCTGAGTGCTCGTATGGGCCCCTCTTTACACACACATGTCTATGTCTTCTCCTCTTTGGTGGGTGCTGATACTCCTTTGCTCCCTTCCCCTTTGAGGATGGAGACATGGCCCTGCAAGATGCACTCATGAATGGACTCCTTCAAGGTGAAGGGAAAAAAAATATTCACAATGTTTTGGTGTCTTCCTTCATGCCTGGGAAGTCCGTCTAGCACATCTCTTAGCCCTGGTCTTGGAGCATCAACCTTCTCTAGTAGATCTATGCTACAAGGCCCTCATTCTTATGCTCAAGCAGTTTAGTCCAACCTACCCCAAATCTTCAAGCCTCTCAATAGTTCTTGCAGGATGACCTGTTCAAATCCTTGTCACCTCAACCACATGGACCATAAATAAATACGCTCATTCACCCTCTCACCTTGTAGAGATATCTATAGATAAATCATAATCCCCCCTTTCTTAATGACTAAATTTCTTCTATTTCTAATGTCTGGCAGAATGTTGAGAATCATCCTCAAATCCTTGAGGTTAATGAGAGTCATCCCCGAAAACAAAATGGTTGTGCTAATTCTCATTCTAATTTGAAGAGTCTTGTTGTTGAAGCTGAAAACAAAGAAGCTAGAGAAGATATGCCTAATGATAATCATGAAGATGCTGATAATAAAGGGCATCAGGCTCAGTTTCAGAATGAAGGGTAAGTCATTGTTGGGGCTGCTGATCTCAACAACTGGTTTAAACACCTAAAAGAAGAGAGAGTGGTAATAGGAATGTGCCTGAAATCAGACCTCCAATCAACTCATAAAACAATGGATAGCGTGAGAATGGGAATCGAGTAATCTTTTACCCTCTCAGGTACGATACCTGCCTAGCAACTACTATCTCTTTTTCTTTGATGACTGTGAAAGTGACTTGCAAGTGATAAGTAGAGGGTAATGGCTAATTAGGAGCTCATTATGTTTGTTTTGAAGTGGCATAAAGGCTTTGATCCCAAGCTTGGGTTCACCGTTCTACCCCCTATATAACGTGCATTTGTTGGGTATTAAAAAAAAACCCTCTTTTAAACATGTTTAAGTGAGTAAAATGACCCCTTATTTAGGAAATTTTCCCAAAATTCAATATAAAAACCCCTTATTTAAATGTATCTCTGTTAAATTGTCTACATTTTTTGTATTTTAAAGCCCCTCCTTTTGAACTCGCATTATACATTAACATGATTACATATTGCACCCGCACCCCCCAAGATCCCAAGGGTAAGAAACCTTCCAAGGTTTGTGTGTGGGTTGAATTTCTAGATTACGCCAATGAATTCTTTTCCTGGCTCAAGCAGAGGGTGCACAAATAGGTAAATTTTTAGGCCAAAAAACTACAAATGATATTAACCCCAAATGGGACCCACAATTACTCATAGGGTGGGCATTGATGCTCCTCTCAAAGAAACGATTCAAATCAAAGATCAAAGTGGATAGGTCCTACACATCCAAAAATGTTCCCAATGCTTGGTTTGATTGTCTAAAGTAGGGGCATTTAATTAAGGATTTCCATGATCTTGATAACACGGCTCAGAAGAAGGAAGCTGAAAAGAATAAAGGATGTAAAGAGAACAACCAAGGCTTCCAACAAGTCAACACAAGGGTCCAAGCTATAGAAACAAAACTCCAACAAGGGGAAAATCCTGTGGATATGTCAATAAGTTTGGGGCATTATTAGATGATCTTTTTGAACCATCTCTATTTGAGGAGGATAAGGATAAAGAGGACAAGGTTTCTTCATCTCAACTAGCCAAAGAAGACCAGGAAAGAGCATGCACGCCATCCTAATGCAGAGAAAATTCCTTCCCAAGTTGAACCTTTGGTCCCTCCTGAAAGCCCTAGCTATGGATAAGGCAAGAGGCATGTCTTCATATTCCAACATCTCAGATGATGGAGAGCCAGGTATTCTAGCTACTCAAATTCCCTCATCAACCCTTAGGATGGAAGACACCCCTCAAGTCACTCACCCTACCAATGATCCCATCTACAAAGAATTTCAAGAGCATGACAAGGTGGAACTTATAAATTTTCTCAATCACTTGTTAAATCAGTGGAAATTCTTATGACCCAAGCTAAATAGGAAACTCTTCATATTCCAGGTAGAAAACCTAAAATGAAAAAAGAGAAAAGATATGATCTTAACAGAGCATCAATTCTATGGTTAAGCCTTCTAAATCCCAACTCAAGTTCCCTCACCAGCCCTCAGGATGGAAGACAAGCCACCCTACAGATGATCCCTTTTGCAAAGACCTTCAAGAGCATGACAAGGTGGAGCTTAATAAATATTCTTGATTTCTTGTTAACTTAATGGACATTCTTTTGACCCAAGATGAAGAGGAAACAGTGCGTATTCCAGGTAACAAACCTAAAAGAGAAAAAGAGAAAATCTATGATGCTGGCAATGTTACCGTATACACGTGGTAGTGATGTGTGTAAAAATACTTAGGACCACCAGGGCATTTTTTCCCCTCAATAGGAGGTTTTTCCCCCCGTGAATTGTATATACACCCATCACTCTAGGGCTAACTTATCTTTTATAGTGCATTAAGAAATACATACTCTCTATTGTGTGCCTTGAGATTCTTCATCTTCTCCAAGTTGTGTGCCCTATTTCCCTGCAACCCTATTTTCAACTATTGGTATTAGACTAGTGTGTTACATACTCCCGAGCTTGATCACCAGCATCACTAGCACGTATTGGGTTCACTTCATTTCTCCTCTTTTTGGGCAATTTTCACATGAGGTGCAGGCACTCACCATGGATGACAACAACATAGATGTGGTCAAGATGTTTGCTGTTGAGGGTAAAGTGGATGGAGAAAATTAGTCAATGTGGGCTTACATGATGATGCACCATTTTTTGTGTAAAGTGCATTTGGAAATTTGTTTAGGGAATTGACGTACGTCCTTGTTATGTGGATACATGTGATGTTGAGGATGTTGTAGAATATGGTGGTAGGGTTACTACTTGTTGCAGAGCTATTTTCCCTACAACTAAGCAATCTCATTGGGATGCTAAAGATGCACAACCTCATGCATTGATTTCATTATTTGTGAATCACACTACTACTCATCAAATTTTCTCAGCTAAATAGAATTGGGATATTCTATGTGGTCTTTATAGAAGTGACAACGAGGCTAAAATTGCATTGTTGTGTAAAGAGTTGAAATCAAAGATTATGCATGAGGAAAATGACATGGACACTTTCATTTGCTGGTATCACGGATATTTATGAGAAACTCACTTCTAGAGTCAAAGTCTGTCATCAAATATCTAATATCTAATCAACCCAAATGATTTTCTCATATTAAACTGATCATTTAAATATGGGATCGATAATAAACGGGAACAAGGGTTAGAATATAGACATGTGCTTACGGATCTATCTCAACACGGGGCCAATGGTAAAGGGCCCCAAATTGAGTGATAATATGTCAAAGAGCAAGGTTAACTAATGAACCTTAAAAGACCTTAGGGTTAGCTTCATAAAGACCTCAAATGGTTAGTGTTAAAAGTCCTTTTGACCTTAAGCAAGCTAGGGTTGTGCTTGAGGTGAGAACCTTAAGCAAGCTAGGGTTGTACTTGAGGTGGGAACCCGACCTAAACTTAGGCAAGCTAGGGCTGTGCTTGAGGAGGGAACCGCAAGCTAGGGTTGTGCTTGAGGTGGGAACACCACCTAAGGTGCTTGTCATGCTTGATGACTAAGGTACTCGAGGTACCTGTCACATTTAATGAGGAAGTTGCTTGAGAATCTTCCTATGCATGGGGGGTAAGATGCTTGAGTCAAAAAGAGAACCTACTCACTTAATGAGGAAGCTGCTTGAGAAACTTCCTATGCATAAAAATCTCAAAGTTAGTGGAAATTCTAAAAGAGCACATGGGACACATGTCAGACTCTCACTAAGCTTAACCACATGGGTGTGTGAATGCTATTGGTTGGCTAAAGAGGGGTCCAATGAGTTTCTACTTCCATCTAACAAACATCTAGATATTTTCAAGCTCTGTCTCTCTAAGGGATAAGGAGGACACTTGTCAGAAGACTACCCATGTACTTGATTGCATGCTGCATGTGATTGGCTAGGGGAGAGGGGTCCAATGAGCTTGCAACATGCAACAGGGTCACAACTCGCCCAAAGCAAGGAGGGGGGGTGCTACAGGGATATACACCATCACACACACTCATTTAAGGGACCATTCTCACTTGGTGAAAGTTGAGGAACACCACCTCCTTATCCAAGCTTGTGAGAGTGAAAGCCTACACAACACTCTTGGCTATGGAGTGCTAATCCAAGCAAGAGTCATGATTAAATGCTTAAGCTTGCCATCTTCTCCATCTCCATTACTATGATATTATGTATGCTAGCAAGGAGAGTAATGATATGTGAGGAACTACTTCTTTCTCCTATGGAATGTTTCTTCTTCCTCTTCCCTATCCTCATTCCCCGCTAGATCTCTCCACCTTCGAAGGTGTTTGAGGCCTTGGGACTGAGGCTTGGGATAGTTAATGATTTCTTTAAGTTATGCTATACTTGTGATGCATGAAGTTTTCCATCTTCATTGCATCACGTAGGTCACAAGGAACACAAAGATTGTAATGTACCAAGTCTCTCTTGATGGGAGAACCTATAATACAAATGCCTATTGGAGGGGGGGACCAGCTCCATATGAATCCGTTTCTCAACTAGTGTCATGTTCTCTAAACTCTCTCTCTTGCAAAAGTATTGTTCATGCCAAGTTAACTAAGTACCATGTTTATGTTGCTACCATCAAATAAGTTCACCCGCTATGCTCACAAAGAATCTCTCAAAAGTGCTTCACCTAATTCCCCCCTAATTCCGCTACTCTCAAAGTTCATAGGCAATTTCCATTACGTTGGTATCAGAGCATTTGGTTTCTCTTTTCTTGCTTGAGAAGAGAGGTCCTTAAGTAGCCTATTAATGCTTGATTTTGATAATTATATAGGGTAAGTGGGACTGGGATCTATGATAGGTTTTGTTGAGCCCACGATGTGGGATATGGTGCACACCTCGGGAGCTTTGGACTTAATAATGGAGTCTTTTTAGACTTGCCTATGGCTTTACCATTATTGAGCCATAAGAAATCCGAAAGGATCTATCCCTCGACAACTTTGCTATGTTACACTCACTCCACTACTCTCTATAATTAACCAATTCAAGACGTGGGTGTAGATACTTATGTGCCTATTTTCAAAGGCTAAGAGGAGTAGCAACTAAGGTTTTGAATTGCTAAAGCACACTGAGTAAACACATAAGATTAATTAGCATGGCTGACAATAACCAAGAGAGGAGAATAAACATTGATAACTTTGATTTTGCACATGAAGGTGCCAATGATGGTTCTCCCATGTTTGTTAATTATCTTGTCACTAGGTTGCAACAAGCTATGGGCAACCGCGCTTTGTAAGCCGAAGTTACTCAACAACTTTGTGCTTATGGGATTACCTTTCCTCTCCAAGAGGAGAGAGAGCTTACAAGGCTTCTTGAAGAGACCCCCAAAAGAAGACTCTCTCCCATACGAGAGGAGGAATCCAAAGATCAAGAAAGCAATGAATCTCTAAATTCCCGAAGATGTGGTCCACGAAGAAGGATGACTAAATGATCGCCAACTCCTCCCAAGAAAAAACAATTAACACATAGTCCTTCTCCTCGTCACTCCAAAAGGGCAGAGAGGAAACCAAGGAAGAAAAGGGCAAGAAAGAGTTCACCCTCTTCTCTTTCTTCTTCACCTTCCTCCTCTATCGATGAAAGCTATGGCTATTCTCCTAGAGAATATAAGAGGGGAGGATATCACAAATCTTACCCTCCATGGAGAAGGTTACAAAAGCTCAAGAAGTTCAAAGAGGAGAAAAGAGTATCTCTTTTCTCATCTATGATGGAACCTTTGGTGCTACCGACAAAGTATTGGACTTCATCCAACAATTTGATGCGGACTTTGGAGACGATGGCTTCACGGAGTCCTCCAAGCTACATCATGTAGCTATGCACTTCCAAAAATCGGCTCGTCAATGGTGGGCTAGCCTTCAAGGCAATGGAAAATCCCCAAAGACATGGAAAACTCTACGAGTTTCCATCATGAAGCAATTTCTTGCAAGTGATGCAAAGGACAAAGTGCTCACCAAATGGCAGAGTTTAAGGCTTCTCTCTCATGAGTCTATCCACAAATGTGTGGACAGGTTTTGGGATTTACATCTCAAGGCTACTGTCTTTCAAAAGATAAACTTTGCTGAGCAAAAACAACAATTCTGTGTGCAGGATTACCTGATGAAGAGATGGCCGAGTATGTCAACTCTCAATGGCCCGACTCTATTAGCGAAGTAATCCACCATACCATGGTTGCTTCATGCATCAATTTCCAACAAGGGGTTAGACGGAATGCCAAACCCATGGAAAATAAAGACAAAAGTGATGCAAAGGAAAAAATTAATGCCCAAAATTTTTCCCACGGCCATTCCAACAACAACAACAACAATCGGTCCAAGGAGAAAGGAGTCTACAAAGGTAAAAATAAACTCTGCCCTGAAGAGCTTGAAACTTTTCTCTAGGATCACAAATGTTTTAAGTGTGGGGAGCAAGGACATGGCTATCGTTCTTGCCCCAAAAGAAATGCTCGCAATGAGACTCCTAGGGCTTCCACTATCGCAGCTCCAAAAGAGGATACTCATTGCAAAGGATCACCTCTTTACTATGCTTGGGGAAAGGTAAGGGATCATGATGCTTTCATCTTGTTTGACCCTAGTTATGCTCTCAACTTCATATCAATGGAGTTGGCCACCAAGTTGGGCATTCAAGATTTTGAGATGGGAGATGCTGTAATGGCCAATGCCTCTTTCAAGGGACAACAAGCCTCCGTTACTCCCTTGATTCAAAAGTTGAGGCTTCATGTCCAAAGCTATGTCAACAAAGAAGACTTATTCATCTCTCCTCTCCAACATGAGGATGTTATCCTAGGGATACCATGGTTCAACCGCATTGCTGCCAACATGAAGTTCCCTGAAAGGAGAATCTACTTCACCTACAGGGGAAAGAATATGTATATAGACGCTAATGAGCCTGGTCATACTATACCACTTCTAAACCCTCTCGCCCTTGATAAATCAATGAAAAGCTCAGTTTCTGCGTACATGAGTTTTGTCAAAGAATCCCAAAAAGGTCCTAATGTTTCATCAAAGGTGAATGGTAGGAATCAAGACGTGTTAGACTTGTCTAACTTTCTAAAAGGATTCCAAGATGTGTTCATTGATGATATCCCTATGGAATTACCTCCAAAACGAGGGGATGATGACCATCAAATTGAGCTCCTATCAGGAAGCTCACCGCCTAACAAACGTCCCTATCAAGTTTCATAAGCTCAACAATAGGGGATCATGAGGCAAGTACAAGAATTGGTAGACAAAGGAATGGTGAGGCGTATCTCCTCTCCCTTTTTCTCTCCAGTCCTTTTAGTGAAAAAGAAAGATGGTACATACCGCATGTATGTCGACTATCGCGCACTAAACCATATCACTATCAAAAATAAATTTCCCGTATCCCGGGTAGAAGATCTGTTTCAAAATGAAGATAATCATGAAGATGCTGATAATGAAGGGCATCAGGCTCAGTTTCAGAATGAAGGGTGAGTCATTGTTGGGGCTGTTGAGCTCAACAATTGGTTTAAACACCTAAAAGAGATAGTGGTAATAGACATGTGCCATGAAATCAGACCTCCAATCAAAATCATAAAACAATGGATAGCGCGAGAATGGGAATCGAGTAATCTTTTACCCTCTCCGGTACAATACCTGCCCAACAACTACTATCTCTTTTTCTTTGATGACTGTGCAAGTGATAAGTAGAGGGTAATGGCTAATTAGAAGCTCATTATGTTTGTTTTGAAGTGGCATAAAGGCTTTGATCTCAAGCTCAGGGTTCACCGTTATACCCCCCTATATAATGTGCATTTGCTGGGTATTAAAAAAAAACCCTCTTTTAACATGTCTAAGTGAGTAAAATGACCCCTTCTTTAGGAAATTTTCCCAAAATTCAATATAAAAACCCCTTATTTAAATGTATCTCTGTTAAATTGTCTACATTTTTTGTATTTTAAAGCCCCTCCTTTTGAACTCACATTATACATTAACATGATTACATATTGCACCCCCCAAGATCCCAAGGGTAAGAAACCTTCCAAGGTTTGTGTGTGGGTTGAATTTCTAGATTACGCCAATTAATTCTTTCCCTGGCTCAAGCAGAGGGGTGCACAAATAGGTAAATTTTTAGGCCAAAAAACTACAAATGATATTAACCCCAAATGGGACCCACAATTACTCATAGAGGTGGGCATTGATGCTCCTCTCAAAGAAACGATTCAAATCAAAGATCAAAGTGGATAGGTCCTACACATCCAAAAATGTTCCCAATGCTTGGTTTGATTGTCTAAAGCAGGGGCATTTAATTAATGATTTCCATGATCTTGATAACAAGGCTCAAAAGAAGGAAGCTGAAAAGAATAAAGGATGTAAAGAGAACAACCAAGGCTTCCAACAAGTCAACACAAGGGTCCAAGCTATAGAAACAAAACTCCAACAAGGGGAAAATCCTGTGGATATGTCAATAAGTTTGGGGCATTATTAGATGATCTTTTTGAACCATCTCTATTTGAGGAGGATAAGGATAAAGAGGACAAGGTTTCTTCATCTCAACTAGCCAAAGAAGACCAGGAAAGAACATGCACGCCATCCTAATGCCGAGAAAATTCCTTCCCAAGTTCAACCTTTGGTCCCTCCTGAAAGCCCTGGCTATGGATTAGGCAAGAGGCATGTCTTCATATTCCAACATCTCAGTTGATGGAGAGCCAGGCATTCTAGCTACTCAAATTCCCTCATCAACCCTTAGGATGGAAGACACCCCTCAAGTCAGTCACTCTACTAATGATCCCTTCTACAAAGACCTTCAAGAGCATGACAAGGTGGAACTTATAAATTTTCTCAATCACTTGTTAAATCAGTGGAAATTCTTATGACCCAAGCTAAATAGGAAACTCTTCATATTCCAGGTGGAAAACCTAAAATGAAAAAAGAGAAAAGATATGATCTTAACAGAGCATCAATTCTATGGTTAAGCCTTCTAAATCCCAACTCAAGTTTCCTCACCAGCCCTCAGGATGGAAGACAAGCCACCCTACAGATGATCCCTTTTGCAAAGACCATCAAGAGAATGACAAGGTGGAACTTAATAAATATTCTTGATTTCTTGTTAACTCAATGTACATTCTTTTGACCCAAGATGAAGAGGAAACAGTGCGTATTCCAGGTAACAAACCTAAAAGAGAAAATCTATGATCCTGGCAATGTTACCGTATACACGTGGTAGTGATGTGTGCAAAAACAATTAGGACCACTAGGGCATTTTTTCCCTCACTAGGAGGTTTTCCCCCCCGTGAATTGTATATACACCCATCACTCTAGGGCTAACCTATCTTTTATAGTGCATTAAGAAATACATACTCTCTGTTGTGTGCCTTGAGATTCTTCATCTTCTCCAAGTTGTGTGCCCTGTTTCCCTGCAACCCTATTTTCAACTATTTGTATCAGAGTGTGTTTGTAACGACTCCAAACCCGTCGACACCAAAAGCGGGATGGAACCTTTGACAGGTCTCTAGGCGTACTAAGGTCAAAGTCTTTAAAAAAAATAAAATTCCAGGGAATTCACCCTTACCATTGACAATGGTTTAGGTTTATAGCCCTAGAAGAGACCTAGTCCTGTCTCGCAGTGGAAACGGGACCCTAGAAAAGAAAAATTCCGGCCCTAAATCTTCATCCTTTAGATTAAGGTTTTCTTCGCCAATGCTTTTTTCCCTCTAGCATATGTGAGGGCACAGCCGCTGGTGGATTCCTTGTCCAAGTGAAGAAGTTTCTAATCGTTTTAATGCGTGGGAATGGATAGTTACCTGACTAATCAGGTCCCACCCATCCATGATTGACAACCTTAGTCAATCCCCACTTACCACCCCGCACTCACACATGATTCTATTGTTGTTTAATTACTACCACATTCTTTCACAGTTAAAATAATGATTCTTTTTTAATTTTAATTTTTCAAACTGCATTTCCTTAAGACAATCTTTGAAAAACAGTATTGAAAGCATTCTTTCAGAAAACAGACATTTTTAAACTTAAGACAAGGTACTGTCATTTCTAAGTATCACTGACCAGTACTAACTTGTCTCAAGACCACCTATACAAGGGTGAAAAAAGGCACCCATTTCTTATTTATATAACCGGGGTGGAAGGTCTTCACCCAAAGTCTGGCGCCCATACGCCAAAACCAGTTGCCCATACAACCGGGCGGTTCCTCTAGGATAAACTTAAAAGTACTATCCATGAACATAAACAAGCACGAAGTAAAGACTCCACACGTGCCGAGGTAACCGACTCCTCCATGATATTATCTCCATCATTACTCATTACCTGGAGTAAAATATTTCCAAGGAATCAGAGGTGTCTTGAGACAAGCTGTCTTAAGGATGCCAAACATTTCTTTCCTATTTCAACTAGTCATAACCCAAACAGTCGTTTCCTAATTACAATCATTGTTCGCGGGTTTCGTGGAAGTTACCTTCTATTTACAGCCAGTTTTTTTTCCTTCCTACTAATCTTATGTATGCAATGCTTAATTTAAAATGAAATCTAAAAGCTTATTAATGGCATAATTGAAATCCACCTGGGACTGGTCGTCCATCTGCTGTGGGGCAGGTGCCCGTAAACTCTCCTCTGTTGGCCTATGGCTAGGCCCTGCTTCATGGTCGTTAGTTGCTTTGTTACGTTTGTTACTAACATCTTCATCTTCCATCAAAGGGTTCCCCCTGGTTCTCTTGGGAGCCATTTCGGCAGCCTTATAAAAAAACTTAATCCATTAGAGGATTTTTGAATAACATTTATTTTCTTTGTTTACCTAAAAATAAGGGTTTTGGACCTCGTTAATTCTTTGGCACTTAGATAATTTTATTTCTTAATTTTTCTTATCCATTATATACAAAAAAATTGGTTACTTTTGACCACAATACGTACCTAAACTATTTATCTAAGGTTAGGATAATTATAATATATTCTCCAAGGTATATTCCATCTCTGGTATTGATATCAAAGGGTTTCTATTTACTTTACTATATTTCCCTTTTTTATTCTTCCCAAAAATTGGAGTAATTTTACTAGGATATATAATTAAACTAATTTTCTAATGGTAGCATAATTACCACAGGTTCTTTGAGGTCTAATAAACCTTTGATAAAGATCTCAATTCAATTTAATTCTATTTACTAATTTTCCCTATTTAAATTTCTCAAAAAATAGGGTATTTTAGCTAAAGTAATTATCTAGATTAATTTTCTGACTTTCTCCTAATTATCACGGGTTCTTGAACACCTAATTAACCATTGATAGTTATATTGAAGTATTTGAATTCCATTTACTAATTTCCCCTATTAAAATTGGTCAAAAATAGGATATTTTAGCTAAAGTAATTAGCTAATTTATTTTTGTGAACCTCTCCTAATTATCATGGTTTTTGTTTTTGAACACTTAATTAACCACTGATAATTATATGGAAGTATTTGAATTCCATTTACTAATTTCCCCTATTAAAATTGTTCACAAAACAGGGTATTTTAGCTAAAGTAATTAGCTAATTTAATTTCCTGAACTTATCCTAATTATCACAGGTTTTTGAACATCTAATTAACCACTGATAATTATATGGAAGTGTTTAAATTCCATTTACTAATTTCCCCTATTAAAATTGCTCAAAAAACAGGGTATTTTAGCTAAAGTAATTAGCTAAATTAATTTTCTGAACTTCTCCTAATTATTACAGAGTTTTGAAAATTTAATTAACCCGTGATAATTATATGACAGCATTTGAATTCCATTTACTAATTTCCTTTATTTAAATTGCTCAAAAAACAGGGTATTTTAGCTAAAGTAATTAGCTAATTTATTTTCCTGAACTTCTCCTAATTATCACTGTTTTTTAAACACCTAATTAACCACTGATAATTATATGGAAGTGTTTTAAATTCCATTTACTAATTTCCCCTATTAAAATTACTAAACAAACAGAGTATTTTAGCTAAAGTAATTAGCTAAATAAACTTTCTGAACTTATCTTAATTATCACAGGTACTTGAACACTTAATTAACTACTGATAATTATATGGAAGCATTTGAATTCCATTTACTAAATTCCCCTATTAAAATTGTTCAAAAAACAAGGTATTTTAGCTAAAATTATTAGCTAAGTTAACTTTCTGAACTTCTCCTAATTATCACGGGTTATAAAACACCTAATTAACCACTGATAATTATATGGAAGTGTTTAAATTCCATTTACTAATTTCTCCTATTAAAATTTCTCAAAACATAGGGTATTTTAGCTAAAGTAATTAGCTAATTTAACTTTCTGAACTTTTCCTAATTATCATAGGTATTTGAACACTTAATTAACCACTGATAATTATATGGAAGCATTTGAATTCCATTTACTAATCTCCCCTATTAAAATTGTTCAAAAAACAGGGTATTTGGGCCTAATTAATTAGGAAAACTTCTCAGAAAACTATAGGATAATTTTCCTAGATTAATAACTGTCTAATGTATCTCTGATAAATAATTCAACTTAATCTAATCCTAATTCATATTTTTACCATTAATTCATGGTTAAATTGGCTAATTTCAGTCCTAATATGAGAGGATAAGTAATTAGCTTAGTATGACTAAGCTGAATTATAATAATCATTAGAGATTAATTAATTTAAAGAGGTTTAAGAAGCATATATAGGACTAATCTTTGATTAATTAACCATTTATCTTAATCTAACCTTACTAATTAAGAAGGATTAGGTCAATTACCGTTAGGGTTAATCAATTAGAGATTTAACTCTAATGATTTCTGTGTAGTGTTTCTCCCTAGATGAGAGAGAAATTCTCAAGCCTCCGAGTCTAACAAAATATGAAGAGAATGGTCCTATTTATAGCTTTTTCTGGGCATCTGGCAGCTTTCCCCTAGTCCAAGCAGCCCCCCAGCTTGAAAATGGCGCATTTTTTTGCCATCAATGCCCCTGGAAAGTTTCCACAGCTTCCACACTCACCCCATACCTTCCAGAATTTGCCTGTTTGATTTTTGCAGATTTTCCATGATGAAATTTGGAATTTCCTATTTAACTCTAGAACCTTAGTGTAAAGAAGTCTTTGCTAATGATTAAAATGAAACCATCCAATTTTTGTTATTAATTAAATTTCTATGGTAATTTTCCAGGTCCCGTAACTGTTCCTGTTTTTATCGGAATCAGATTCTGAAAATTTCTAGACATAGTAAAGCTCTGCTTATAATTCCAAAAACACCAAAATTAATAGTGTTTGGAGTCCTGCAATAGTATTTTCATTAAGTTTTTCAAGCTTAGTACAGTTTTGAAGGTTTCGTAAACTAGAAACCTTACAGTGTTGCATACTCCCGAGCTTGATTGCCAGCATCACTAGCACGTATTGGGTTCACTTCATTTGTCCTCTTTTTGGGCAGTTTTCACATCAGGTGCAGACACTCACCATGGATGACAACAACATAGATTTGCTCAAGATGTTTGTTGTTGAGGATAAATTGGATGGAGAAAATAGTCAATGTGGGATTACATGATGATGCACCATTTTTTTGTGTCAAAGTGCATTTGGAATTTTGTTTAGGGAATTGACGTCCGTCCTTGTTATGTGGATAAAGGTGATGTTGAGGATGTTGTAGAATATGGTGGTAGGGTTACTACTTGCATAGCTATTTTCCCTACAACTAAGCAATCTCATTGGGATGCTAGAGATGCACAGACTCATTCATTGATTTCATTATTTGTGAATCACACTACTACTCATCACATTTGCTCAGCTAAATAAGCTAAATAGAATTGGGATATTCTATGTGGTCTTTACAGAAGTGACAACGAGGCTAAAATTGCATTCTTGTGTAAAGAGTTGAAATCAAAGATTATGCATGAGGAAAATGACATGGACACTTTCGTTGTGCTGGTATCACGGATATTTATGAGAAACTCACTTCTAGAGTCAAAGTCTGTCATCAAATATCTAATATCTAACCAACCCAAATGATTTTCACATATTAAACTGATCATTTAATATGGATAATAAACGGGAACAAGGGTTAGAATATAGACATTGATAGCCGTTTTTCGGCTCTCCATAATTGCCATAGTAAGTTACTCCACCCTACCAAATTCACCCAAACGCTATGGCTATCCCTACCATTTCGCTGTACATAGGCGTGTGTGAGTTAGGGGGCTTTTCCCATATCTTCTTAAAAACCTTCAGCTAGCTAGTCACTGGGCTAGTTGAGCCAAAAAAATAAAAAAAATAAAAGTATATTATGGCCTCTTTGTGTGTAAATATTTCATTGTATATATGGCCTAAATATAGGGATTTTTTATAATTATTTTGGTATTTTATTTAAATATTCTACTTAGGTGTGTGTTTTATTAAACCTATGTACACCTTCTTTCATTCTCTTACACCATAATTATATTTTTTTCCAATATTGTACATACTCTAACCTCATATTTTTCCTTTATACAAATCACTCCCACATTTTCACCCTCACCCTCGTGAAAACAAAAAATTGATTTCTACTCATTGGTTACTTTTATTATATTATTTACTTGCATACCTTTTCCTCTTTCACCCAAAATAATTCAAGGAGGGACCATATCATATGATTCCAATATCTTTCCATATCCATAACTCCTCCATATTTTTATTATTATTTTTACTCATTATTCTAACACCATGTGCTCATTGAGCTAAAGTCCATGAATAGTCCATACACTAGTCCCACCATGTATATATTTCTTTATTCACCAATAATCCTCCTCCATGCATGGGTCAAGGGCAACTTGGATGCTTTGTATTATAATATGACAAAGGAGGGGCTCACTCTTGGATGCATTGTACAAATTCAACAAAGGAGGGGGCCACTAAAAGACTTTTGCAGGCATAAAAAACAGGCTTTTTGGTGAGAATTTTGGCACTTATCTCCACTCCGAATTTGGAGCGGTGGTCAAAAGAGAAAATGTAGCCCACGCTCTGAATAATGATCTCAAATTTTTTCATGATTTTTGGAGCTACCAGCGGTGAGCTATGATTTTTTGAGTGGACCCAAGTCTGCCCACTTTTCTCACAAGTAGCCCTTAGTCTTCTCTCACCCTTCCACACACCTACTCACTCTTACACATCCCTCCCTCTCCTTCCCTCACTCAAACCTGCAATTTCCATGGCTTCTCCCACCCTCTTCACCATTACCCTTCTCTCTCATCCCTATAGTTCTTTTATGAACCTCTACATACATACACCCTCTCCATGTCTCTCTCTATTGCTTCTATGTTACAATTTCATTTACCTCTCCTAAAAATATCTAAAATTCAGCATCTTAACCATGATAACTTCTGAAAATTGAAGAGGATTTTTCATCAATAAATCTCATATCGTGGTGGTCAACCGTGGCGGCGGCGTAAAGAAGAGAAGAAGAAACCAGCGGTCATTTTTTCCACAATCTACACAAGGGTGAGTTCAAGCTTCTTCAAAGCTTCACCATCTCAATGATTCTCTTTTAATTCACCCCTCTTCCTTCATCAAATCAACTCATCCTACCCATTGTAAATGTATCACTAACAATTCTAGTGATTATTACCACTAACAACTAACTTCTCTGGTAAAAATGCACCCACACTATCAACATATGGAGTAGGCAACCGCACAAGTAAACCAAATTCACTCACTTCGATGGAAGTTTCTCTCCTTTCACCACATCAATAATTCTCTTACTTGAGCCCACATCCATGTGACTCAAGAGAAAAGAGAGACCCCATTCTCATTTGAAATTCATAAAAATTCATAATCCTTGATCTTTCCTAATAAAATTGATTAGGCTTAATCCTAATCAAGGCTTCTAAAACCTATAAATAGAACCCATTCCTCCTTGTAAAAGACATCAATATACCATTGCACACTAGATTGAGCGTATCACACGCCATTCTATCTTGGTTGTAAAGAGAGAGTAAGCTTTCTATACACCATCACCTTGGTGCATAGAAAAGCTTGAGCTAGTTTGAGTGAGTGCGAGTAGAAGATATTCTTCCTACCATTGTTGTATCTACCCCAACATCAATGAATTGGTGTTGTGGGTGCAATTCATGTCCAAAGGCTCACGCTTCTCCTCCAATTTGGCTTGGCAAACTCATTCAGCTTCATAAGGTGACTTGTTTCATTGAAGGTTGTTGTTTTGTTACTTGTGATTCATTGGGTATATTTTGGCTACCATTGTAAGAGGGTGGATGGTGAGTGGGCTCCCATAACCCTAAGACAATGTGCTAGTGATGCTATAACCAAATCTTGTCACTTGATTCCGCAAGCTCTAAGTTCCTTTTTGTGCAAAATATAAAGTTGAAGCTAAGTTGTACACCATCTCTCTCTCTCTCTCTCTCTCTCTCTCTCTCTCGGTCTCTCTAGTGTGTGTGAGAGTGTTCCATTGGTATTAGGGTTAGTGTAAATTCATATTGCTTGTTTGTGGGTTGCCCTAACGATTTTCCTCTTTTGCGTCCTAGTTCGCTCTTAACTAGGTGGTTCCCCTTGTGTAGTTGGGATTTGGCTGTGGGTTTGATGTTTTGGTTTGTGTTGTGTTGTGCCCCAGCCCCATTGAGCAGCACGGGAACCTTGAAGGGTGTCTAGAGGTTGCTCTTCTTGTTGCCTGCCCCGGACCGCCTCAATTTTGGTGCCCCCACTGAGGAAAGGCTTGTGAATCACGAGAATTTGTATGATCCTTTCATTCCCATTGTCAAGTAGGTTGCATCAATCACGAGAATTTGTATGATCCTTTCATTCCCATTGCAAGGCAAAAGGTACACATAATTGTTAGTACTAAGTTGCAGTTTCAGCGAGTAATTCGTAGGATTTTAGGTCCTCTTAGGTTGGCCGAGATAAACGCTTCAGTAAACCCTTTTATTTTGCCTCTGATTAGGTACGACCTTAGTTTGGACGTCTATATTTTTGTTTTGTTTTGAGCATTAGGTCATGCATAGACCATGGATAATGGCCCAGGAATAGAGGTTTTCCCCTTCCATTTCCCTCCACACATTAGAATAAACATTGCAATTAGTAGAAAAATCCATTTTCAACAACGTATGGTATTCATGTTTGGTGCCCAAAGAGTAGGAGAAATTATCGCGTCACCAAACCGTGTCAATCTACCTCTTATTGATTATCATAGGTCATTTGATGTGAATATTTTTATTTTGTTGTAGAATAGATTACAATTTAGAAAATATTATTGTGTAAATCTTTTAAAGAAAGAAAAAACAAAAACGCGTCACTTTGAAATCAATTCAATGGAGAGCCAACGCCAAATGTCTGGATATCCTCTTTTCTTTGGAGAGCCTGGAGAGGATGCATAATTATTTCTAGCGAATTTCAAGATGTCTTGCCGTATCAAGAGGATAGTAACTGATCAAGAACGTGTAGAAATGTTTGAGGTGGTCCTTAGGAAAGACACTTGGTTTGACTCTTTGCCTGAGGAAGTTAAAGGGAATTACACGGAAGTTTTGAATCATTTCAAGAAATACTTCTTTGATCCCCAAAACACTCTGAAATTATGGCAAGACATTGTTTCTCATAAGCAAAAAGACTTAGATGACTACTACTTGTACAAGCAAGAGTTTCTACGTCTTTGGGCTCTATGGATACGAAATGTTGCTAACCCTGGTGATGGTGCAGAATTTCTAAAGAAGGAAAGGTTCATAGCCGGACTCTTTCCTGACCTTAAGGTAAAAGTTGAGGCGGGTGCACCTGCTACCTTTGATGCAGCTGAAACTAGGGCTGCTGAGAAATATAGGAAACTCAAGTGCTTAAGGGGGGAGGTTCCAATAGAAGGTCTTAGACCCAAAGGTAAGTCACAAGCATCAACATCTAAGGAGCTTCCTGAGGTAACGGTGGAAGTGATTGAGAAGTTAAATGAATCTTTAAGCAGCTTGTCAATTCACCTTGCACAAGCTGTAGGTCCAAAGGGACAAGCAAAGAAGTCTGAAGAGCGAGACCCACGACCTAGGAGAGTCTTGCAATGTTGGAATTGCGGTGAGCATGGACATGGGATGTATAATTGTCCTTGCCCCGTGGGGAGCCAGG
The DNA here is from genome assembly GCF_014529385.1 of Adiantum capillus-veneris. NCBI lineage: Eukaryota > Viridiplantae > Streptophyta > Polypodiopsida > Polypodiales > Pteridaceae > Adiantum > Adiantum capillus-veneris. The sequence continues at coordinate 119,606,972 of NC_140949.1, read as the reverse complement.
GAGACCTAACTTGAATTACCCAGTGATGAATGCAGGTGAAGGAACTAGTCAGCAACCACGGCTTATACAAAGGCCAAATGGAGCAAGACCACCTCCACAAGGAGTGGAAGGAGTTCCACCTTTGCCAGACCCAAACGTGCATGTGGTAGAGGTGACAAATTCAAGAGAGGTTGACATGGAAGCAAATGGCATTAAGCGTGGCCGAGGGAAAGGTAAGGAGAAAGAAGGAGTTACATCACAAAGTGACCATGGACGAGGAAAGAAGTCAAAGGAGACCAAGGAAGCTAAGAGGACTCGACGTCGTATCAACCTCCAAGACTTTCCTCTTGGACATGGAATGGCTCCATACAACCTGTTGGAAGACATGAGAGGTAAGGGTCCTGATATCTCATGGCCTCAATTTCTTGCATTATGTCCACAAGTTAGGAGGGATTTAACAAGGGCAGTTAGCACTAGGAGAAAGGTAAAAGAGAGTGTGCCTGTTGTAAAAATTGCACAAGCTGAAATGAATGAGGACATTACACCTGTGCTAGATTGTTACATAAAAGGTAGATTGGTTAGGAAAGGTCTAGTGGATGGGGGTGCACAAATTTGCATCATGATAGAGGGACTCATGCAAAAACTAGGCATGCACATCCATGAGACACCTGAAATTAAGGTCGAGATGGCAAACAATAGCAAGGCTAGGTGCGTAGGCATTTGTAAAAATATTTTTGTGGAGGCCTTTGGCATTAAGAAGGCAGTGGATTTCTATGTCATGTCTACCAAAGGAAATGGTTACCCATTTATCCTAGGGAGACCATGGCTAATGAAAATGCGAGCTTTGCAGGATTGGGAGAGTGGAAAGCTAATTTGCAGGAACGACAATCATAAGAAGGTTGTCTTTGACATGAAGGAGCAACGCCAAGAGGAGCTCCATGAAGAATCATCTCAAAGTGAGACGGAAGAAGGTTGGACCGATAACTCTTCAGAAGAAGAAAGTAGCGGCAGCATTACTGAAGAGGAGTCTTCGATCGAAGTCATGGGGGTAAGGTTTAAGCCAACCAACCAAGAGACCTCTTGTCAAGGTTTGGAGGAGGTAGGTTCCCAAGAGAACCAAAAAGTGGAAGATGAAAGAATGCTAGAAGGTATGCTATCTACAACACTTACAAAGGATGAAAGAGAGGAGTTCAAATGTGTGCTAAGGAAATTTCCTAGGCTTTTTGCTAAAGACTACACCGATGTGTGTGGAGTAGATGCTGTTCAACACAAAATTGAGTTGAAGCCAGAGGCCACACCTAAGGCTCAGAAGCTACGAAGGCTAGGAGTCATCAAGGAGCAGGCTTTACTCAAGGAGGTAAGAAAGCTTCTAGCAGTAGGTTTTATTTATCCAGTGGAGAATTCAGAGTGGGTCTCTCCCGTTGTTGTCACTCCTAAGAAAAACGGAAAGTGGAGGGTGTGTGTGGATTACCGTCCACTCAATGAGGCAACAAAAAGAGATCACTTTCCCCTCCCATTTCAGGATGAGATACTAAATGAGGTAGCTGGTCATGAGAAGTACACTGTGTGTGATGGCTACTCAGGCTACTTTCAAATAGGTATCGCATTGGAAGATCAATTGAAAACAACCTTTATCACTCCTTAGGGTTGTTATGCTTTTAGAGTCATGCCATTTGGTCTGACAAATGCTCCTGCAACATTCCAACGTTTCATGAACATGGTGTTTCAAGCATTCTTTGGAAAGTCAATTAGGGTAGAAATTGATGATTTTTGCATTTATAGCTCAAAATCATTGCATCTACAAAGGGTAGAAGAAGGTTTAAAGAAGCTCTACGACATGGGAGGTCAACTCAACCCCGACAAGTGCCACATAGGTGAGGATGAAGTGATCTTTCTCTGTCACAAGGTTTCCTATAAAGGCATTGAGGTGGATCCTTCAAAGGCAAAGGCTCTTATTGAGCTCCCATCACCGAAGAGTCTTAAGGAGGTCATCTCTTTCATTCAGAAGGTGAAGTATATGTCACGCTTCATTCACTTAGCCTCGGAGTTGCTTCATCCTTTGCAAAAGTTGACACAACAATTAGAATTTGCATGGTCTGATGAGCTTGAAGAGTATTTTTGTAACATTAAAGTCATTTTGTCAGAGCTACCAACACTCATGCCTCCTTGTTGGGAGTACACATTCTTTGTTAGCTCTAGTGTTGGAAGGAAAACAATTGGTGCTCTGTTGCTACAACAAGATCCCCACAGTACAAGGATGCGACCCATCTACTTTGCTAGTAGGGTCATGAATGCTTTGGAGAGAGACTACACAGAAGCAGAACTCATGATGCTTTCTCTCATGTTTGCGATAAGGAAGTTTAGATCCTACTTGTTTCCTCCTCTTGGATTTTTACCAAGGTAGCTCTAGGAGGTTCATGGCGGGTGTTCTTTTGGGGACAAGCACGGTACACATGCCCTTGCTCGCCGCACTTGAAACAACGGTTATCCTTGCGATAACGCTCGAGCTCTTCAGGAGAGAGTATTTTTTTGCCTTTGTAAACTCCCTTCTCGTTAGCTTTGTTGGAGTTTCCCTTAGGAGATTTTGGACATTGTCCTTCCCCTTAGGCTCATTGGAACCCTTTTTTTGTGTGGGCTTAGAATTTCTTTTAGCCCTCGTTTGGAAATTGATTCGAGAAGCCACCATAGTATGGTGTATAACCACCGATATGGTGCGTGGCCTTTGGGAGTTGACATACTCCGTCATTTCTTCAGTAAAGCGCGCACAAAATTGTTGCTTTTTCTCTCCAAAATCCAACTTGTTGAAGACAATGGCTTTGAGTTGTAAGTCCCAAAACATGTCTACATATTTGTGAATGGATTCGTAGGGAGAGAGCTTCAAGCTTCGCCATTCGGTGAGTACTTTGTCTTTGGCATCAGTGGCCAAAAACTGCTTCATAATGGAAGCTCTAAAAGATTTCCATGTTTGTGGCACTTCAGCGTTGGCTTGTAGGCTAGACCACCATTGCCTGGAGGACCTTTGAAAGTGCATAGCTACATGGCGTAGCTTAGAGGACTCCGTGAAGCCCTCATCTCCAAACACCGCCTCGAATTGCTGGATAAAGGCCAAGACTTTGTCGGTGCTATCATAGGTAAGGAAAGAGATGCTCTTCCCTCCCTCTTTGAACTTCTTGAGCTTGGACGACCTCTTCCACACGGCATAGGACTTCCTATGGCCTTTTCTTTTTGATGGTTCAAAAGTTGCACCATTACATTCTTCAAAAGATGAAGAATTTGAAGAAGGTGGAGAAGAGGGTGACCTTTTTCTCGCCTTTTTCTTGTCTTGATCTTCTTGGTCTTGACCATCACTTTTATAAGAGGAAGAGGATGAAGAAGATGGAGAAGAGGGTGTACTCTTTCTCACCTTTTTCCTCTCTTGGTTTTCATCATCCCTCTTTGAACTATGGTGTGGAGAAGTGTGTGATGGTCTTCTCTGTTTTGGAGGGTATGGAGAGTGTTTATCCCGCTGTCTTCGTGGAGCCATCTCCACCGAGATGGCGGGAGACTCACTTCTTTCTCGTTCCTTTGGTGGAGGCTCTTGATTTCTCCTTTGAGAAGGAGATGCGTCATCAAGGAGTAAATTTTTGGGCCCTTCATATGGATCCTCTTCTTCTTCCCGAATCAGAGAGAGACCTCTTTTGGAAGTCTCACAAGGAGGCTTCCTAGGTGCTCTCTTGTCATGGTGGGGAGCTTGGAGAATCCCATGAGCATGAAGCTACCGTTGCACTTCACTTTGGAGGGATGGATTACCCATAGCTTGTTGAAGCCTAGAAACTAGGTAGTTCACAAGCATAGGGGCATCATTAGTAGCCTGCTCATTAGAAAAATCAAAGTTATCAACATTAATTTCACTCTCTTTACTATTGTCAGCCATTCTAAAAAATTTTAGGTGTAAACCTTTTAGGTGTACTTTGGCACTTCAAGCCCTAGTTGCTACTCCTCTTTACCCCTTTAGAAAAAGCACTCAAGCTACTGTACCCGTGGCTCAAATACCATTAATTTCAAGGAATAGAAGAGAGGGTCGTTCAACACCAAAACAGCACCATCTCCTGTCAAGCTTCTAATAGCTCAATAGTGGTTAAGCCATAGCCCCGTAGGACTCCACTATTAAGACCATAGCTCTCGACGGTGATGCCCCGTTCTCTGCACAAAGGCAGGCGCACTGGAAGGCTGAAAAATCCCTATTCTACTTACTCACATGCAATTAGTAATACCAACCACTTATAGCTAGCTTGAGGACCTCCTTTCTTGAGCAAGAATAGAGAAACCTTGTGCTCTGATACCAATGTAACATTTAATGGCCTAACAACTTTTGTGCAGCGGAAAGTAGCATGAACATAGTGAGAATTTCATTAGAATAGATTCCTAATGGGAATAACAAGGGTGCTTGGGTGGAGAGAGCAACACAAAGTATAACACCTAGTTAGATACCATGAACAATACTTCAAAAGAGAGAGAAATTAAGCAATTGACAACAATTGAGGACCGGATTTGCATGGAGCCAGTCCCCCCTCCAAAAGGCTTTGTATTATGGTTTCTCCCATCAAGAGAGACATTTTACAGTACAATTCTTTGTGTTCGTTCAATTATAGCTAGTTCTACGAAGATGGAAACTTCAAGCACCAAGCACAACACTTATGAAACACAACATCAATTCTCTCACGGTCTTAGACCCAAGACCTCACACACCTTCGAAGATGGTGAGAGCTAGCAGGGTATGAGAGTAGATTGAGAGGAAGAAGGAGCATTCTTACGAGAAAGATGTACATCTCCTCACATAATCACTCATATTAGCATAGCTTAGCTTAATAATTAGCATGGTAGAGGAGATGAGCATGCATTGAAGCTTGGCTCTTGGTTGGATTTGCATCACAAAGCCAAGAGTTGCTGGTGTAGGCCTCCCTTCTCACAAGCTTGGAGTAGGTGGTAAGCTTTCCATTAAAGCTTGAGAAGGAGAGAGAGAGTCTTCTTGCTTCACACACAGATTGTGTGAGTGTGTAAGTCAATAATGCCTTTGAAAATCAGCCCCCTCACTCTCTTGGTAGACCCCTCTTGCTATTTGCTCATGCTCACATCCTATTGGAACTTCACAGCCTCAGCCAATGGAAACTAAGCAGTATAAGTGATAGCCTTCTGACATGTGTCCCCCTTTCGCCTTTTGTGAGAGCTTTAGGTAATTAATAAATGCAACTAAACTCTCATTGGACCCCTTTGCCTCCTGACCAATAGGAATCAGGCAAGCCATTGGGCTACTGAATGCTCATTGGACCCCTTGGGAGACTGTCCAATAGTCTTCTACCGAGCTTAATTCTTATAGGTTCTTTTATTAAGTGTTTTTAAATTGATTAAACTAGATTTACTCTAGCCTAATTCTCATTGGTCCACCTCCAAGGTCATCCAATAGGATTTGAGTACACCTTGTGGGCATCTAGGTTAGGGATCTGACATGTGTCCCTCATTCCCTTTGTGTAAAGGGAGCTTGTGTGTGTGTGTGTGTGTGTGTGTGTGTGTGTATGAGAGTTTCTCTCTCATCTCCTACAACTAGGGCTCTCCCCCTCCTATGTAGGGATGCATGAAGACTTTTGGGACACACACAAAGCATCCAATTTCCCTAATGGTTGACCTTTGGACACAACCTTTGAATTTTGGAACCTTAGCATTTTGGAAGTCTTAATGGGCTGAACCTTAGGGTCTTTTAAGCCCATTGTTTCACATTGCTCTTTTGTAGATGGCCCCCCCTTTGGATCCCTACTGTGGCCGGTCTGCCAGCTTAACCAATATTCTAGCTTTTTCTCCCCTGGCACTTTCCCATATTAAATGATCAGTTTAACATGAGAAAATAATTTAGGAGAATTAGATATTAGTTTTTATGACAGTCATGTTCAAAGTGACCATGTCTTCCACAGCCCCAACAAACTACATTTTTGTGTTGACCTGCATGCACATTTCCACGACCTCTTGGACTCCCCCTGCCTCAAAATTTTTCTCAACCACCACCTGTGTTCTAACCATGATTGTTATTTTGCTGTTGTGCTTGGTGGTTGCCTCTTCCTCGGCCTCGTCCAAGACATGAATCATGTCCTCTTCATCTGTTGTAGAAAAGAACCTGTTCAGAATTGTTTCCACCCTACATAGAGGAGTCTTCCTCAAGTTCCTTCTCTTCCGCAATCAATAAGGACACCAAATCTGTAAATGATGGAATGTTCTCTTAAAAATGGATGCCATTTTTGAATTGTTTTTATTCAGGACCCAAACCTATAGACTTCTACTTTATCATCATTATTGCGACTGTAACACCAATTGATACAAGATTATTAGATAATTATGAGGCCACAAACCAAAACCCAAGTTGAAATTTTAAAAACTTTAGACCAAGACCATATGTAGCTCAACGGAACTTCAAACAATATTAGAGACCACCTCAAAATCAAGGAAATTTTAGGCCATGGAATCCACCTTTTGTGAAGAATGGACCACCCAACAACAGCAATGGTAATAACTTTAATCAATCATCTCATCCAAGACGGGGAGGAAACCAATGACCCCAAGCAAGAGCTCAAAATAACAAAGTTCAAGGTGCTTGAGGCGATGGAAATCAAGCAAATGCATATGTTCATGCTGCAATCAAACATCCGGGAGCTAATGAACAATTTTTCCTTTTTCCCCCTGGTAAGGTCTCTCAAAAGTCAGGAATTTGTGACTTTTTGGTCTCTAGAGACTAGTCTTGGGGTACCCTAAGAGTTTGGATTTAGGAAACCAAGCTTTCTTCCTGGCTAGACCCGACTCAACTTGGAGTTGTCTATTAGAAGTTAGAGCAATTTTAGTGAACTGCACTTGAAACAACACTCAAAACAGGGCCAAGGTGGGCCAAGGTCAACACCAAGCGATGGGGAGAGTTGGGCAGTCACCAAGCCTCCTATTCGCTCGGTGCTCTCCTTTTTGACTTGTAATCACATCACCCCAAGGGTCTCCGTTGTCGGATCGGGGGATTCACTATGGATTTCCGTATGGTAATACGTGAGTGTACAAGAGGGGGGTTTTAAAGGTAAGACATAAGCGTATACAATAGGGGTAGCCCCCCATTATTTCATGCTCGTACCATATGCATAAGGGAGGGGGGGGGGCTACCCCGCGGGGTGGGGTGGGGGGGGGGGATATTAAGTGGTTATGCCATTAGACACATACCCTAATAAGACAATTAAAGAATCTTTCACATGAGGGTGTTGTTCTTGGTATTTCAAAGAGTTAATTCACTCCACTAGCAAACTAAGCTAGCTATATCAATGAGAAAATATGGTACCTCCTTGTCCTTTCCCTTAGCTAACATCTTTAAGACTTGTTCAAAAAGCTTCTAGATTTGTTGGGGTTGATGCTACCATAAACTTGACTAATCTTCTTCTGTGTAGTCAGTAGGCATCAATATCTTGGACATTCAAATCCTCATTAGCCTCTTCAACATCATCATCATCAATACCACCGTCTGCATAGCCTGTGTCTCCACATCTGCACACTCATTTTATTTATTGTTTTCTTCTTACACATCGTCCAAGTCACTCTTCTCTTCTTCTTCTTCTATGCAAACTCAGTAGCAACACCAATGGCATGATCAAGAGCTTCTCCTGCACCCATGATACCAGCTTTACAGCCATCATTGTAATCTATAATAAGTTTCCCAATCTTTGCCAATCAGCGGATGCAAGTTGAGGGTGTGTCCAGATGCTATGTTGTCTCATGGAGTGCATTGATTGGAGGATATGTCCAACAAGGTTAGGGAGGGAGATTGTTTGTCGCTTTGTGGGTGCCTTGGTCGTCATGTATGCCAAACGTGATGCACTTCATAAAGCACAGAAAGTGTTTGAGGAGCTTCCTATCGGGGATGTCATCTCTTGAAATGCACCTATTGCGGGGATATGCACAACTTGGGGAGGTCCACGGAATGGAGGCAAGGGTGGCAAGCATGGGGTTTCCCCTATTCCCCCGGAGATGTAGCCACTTTTGCTTGCATATCAACAACATGGCAAATACCCAAAAAGTTATCTGCAAAGATGCATGTCGGCAATTGTCACAACCGTCACACACACATACACATGTATCGGTGGTAAGAGCGAGCAAGATCTAGTAGATGTAACTTTGAGTAGTACCCTTTTTGGCGTGGGCGACACTGAAAGTAAGAGCTGAGTCGCACCCTGTGTGAATGGGGGGAGTGGGATGAAGCAATTACCCAAGCTTAGTAAAGCCGCTTTCTCTACCTCGGTTGTAGAAGCCCTGCTACAATTCTGTTAGAGCTACGAGAAAGGGAGGGGATACGCTATATTTCTGCAGACTCTCGCTTCTCCTTGTTTCTCGAACCATCTCGCCTTGCACCCCTCCCACAAATGGAGAACCTTGGGAAAGGGTTTTAGAGCCGAGTCGCACACAGTGTGAGTAGGGGCAGTGGGGGGAAGACAGGGATTTAGGTCTCACCCAGCGGTAGAATATCAAAGGTCGAAATTGATAGAAAATATTGGGCCATTTTGATTGGGCGAGAAGGAGAACTTGCACCCCTCCCACAAATGGAGAACCTTGGGAAAGGGTTTTAGAGCCGAGTCGCACACAGTGTGACTAAGGGAAGAGAGGGATTCAGGTCGCACCCAGCGGTAGAATATCAAAGGTCGAAATTGATAGAAAATATTGGGCCATTTTAATTAGTTCTCCTCTCCCCACCCTACGTAGACTGACGCACTGTTGGTGTTTCTCCCGCACAAGCACAGTTTCGCTCTTTGATCTCTCTCTCTCTCTCTCTCTCTCTCTCTCTCTCTCTCTCTCTCTCACACACACACACACACACACACACATAAAAACACACACAATAAACTTTGTGCTACGAGTAGCAGCATCGCCATGGAGGACGTGTGTGAGGGCAAGGACTTCAACTTTCCGCTACAGGAGGAGAAGGTCCTAGCCCTTTGGAAGAAGTTGGATGCATTCAAAAGACAGCTGGAGCTGTCTGAGGGCAAGCCCGAGTACATATTTTATGCTGGACTGCCCTTTGCAACAGGTCTCCCACATTATGGACACATTCTAGCTGGGACAATAAAGGATATTTTTACACGGTTTCAAACAGCAAATGGCTGCCATGTGACTTGCCGCGGTGGCTGGGACTGCCATGGACTCCCAGTTGAGTTTGAAATCAACCAAAAGCTTAACATCAAGAGCACCAAGGATGTGCTAAAACGGTTTGATCTTGTGTGGATCTTGTGCACAGAAACAGTTTGATCAATAAGCCAGTAAATGGATATAGAAAGGGGATTTTCGTTTCAAGGTCCACCACGTGTTCAACCTTGCAAGACTCAAGGGATACTTGGACATTGGAAAGCATAGTCCTATAGTAGTTGATAGGTGGCAGTGGGTATTACAACTAGGTCCAACCTATGCTCTCATATAGCAAAGAGGCTTTGGTTTCAAGGTCCACCACTTGTCCAACCTTACTTCCATTAAATAAATGAGGGGCTACGTAAACATTGGCAAGCAAGGTAGCAAGGTCCTAAGGTATTTCACCTTGGATATTGGGCATTATAACTAGGTCCACCACTTGCTCCAAGCTATGCTCTGATATAGAAAGGGGATTTTCGTTTCAAGGTCCACCACGTGTTCAACCTTGAAAGCCTCAAGGGATACTTGGACATTGGAAAGCATAGTCCTATAGTAGTTGATAGGTGGCAGTGGGTATTACAACTAGGTCCACCACTTGTCCAACCTATGCTCTAATATAGCAAGGATGCTTTGGTTTCAAGATCCACCATAATTTCCAACCTTGCTTCCATTAATATAGCAAGGAGGATTTGGTCTCAAGGTTCACCACTTGTCCAACCTATGCAAACCTTTTCCATGTTGTAGCATGATTTTTTGTTTGAAGAGTATTTTTCTATAACTATGGATTTAACAATGTAATCTTTTTCACTTACAGGATGGACTTTGAATCTGGGGAGAACGTACATATGATACTTGACAATGAAATTGTTGGTATTGGCTGTGTGTGTAGACAGATCCAGATTCCACTTGTGGTGGTACAAAGATAGGGCAAGGAAATGTCTCCATACTAGTGGAGGAATGCTTGAAGGATGTGGTCCTACCTTTTCCTACAATGGATACTTCATCTCTCCAAGGCTCATTATGGAGTGTTGCTCGATGGTCAAAGCTTCTTTTGCAATCTTTTGTATTAAATGGGAACTTAATTGATCCACAGGAAAGCTACAATGGTGATGAAGAACATGATCATTCTGATCCTCTAGTTACAGATGCAATACCTATGACAAGCCCAGAATTTGAAGCAATGATTCGAGAGTCTTGGAGAAATCAGAGGGTCCTTTTAAAAGATGACACAATGATGCAAACCATGAATGAAGGGACCATCTTATATGTATTTCCACATGATTATGCCAACTTTCAGGAACTTGGTCCTGATTGTGTGGGCGTGGGTATTGAAAGAGAAAATGCAAGCATTGATGATGTGGTTGAAGTGGGTAGCATCACTTTGCTAAAGTGGCCCATCAAGCAGACAACAATGTTGAATGGGAGCCCATTACAAAGATTTGTTCATGTTGATGGCATGCATGCTACATATGAGGATGTATCCAACGATGACAATGTTGGGAAAAAACTTGATGGGAGTAATGTTGTCCAGTTGTCAAGGAAGAGACGATACACTTTCATGAACAGGACTCAAAAATCAAAAGCAGCACCAGCTTCAACTTTTTACCTTTCAAACAAATCAATTCAAAGGGTATCATGCATTGATTGTTGTGCACAAAAATGTTGCCAGTTTGCAGATCGTGATATGGTGACAAGGTTACGACAACAGTTTTGGGGAGAGTCTCAAAAATCACGCACTAATTATGTTTATGATGTTCTTTCTATATGTTATCAGAAAGATGAGAAGTCACGATACCAATTCAGGCTAAATGGCTCTATTGTTTGTTGTAGAGCATGGTATGAGCTACATGGAATACCAAAGACATCATTTTATCGATACAAGGAGAATTCTGAAAATGGTGTGCTCCAATATGTACATGGGAACACATGTACATTGAGAAGGGGACTTCAACATACTAGTTTAGCAAGAGCACTACTAAATGAGTTTGTGGAAAACAACTCTGAGAAGATGCCACATAGAAGTAGAACACTGCTAGATGGCTCAAGAGAGACTCAATTGGTGATTCCATCAACATACAAACAAGTGGATATTTTATGTGAAATCAACACGACACTTGACCAAATGGGCTATGAGAAGAAGCTATCCCAATCTTCTTTTGGTAGAATTTGGAACAAAGAGTACCCACATGTCACTTTAACAAAGACGAGTGAGTTCTCTAAGTGCAATATTTGTAGCTCAATCAAAGCAAGGTTAGAAGCTAAACCTTCTCTTGAAGAGAGAGCTCTTCTCTTGAGGGAGAGAGAAGTTCACATGGCACAACAAAAGAGTTGCAGAAGCCTATATTATGCATGGCGCACGTATTCAGAAACTCAACCACAAAATATGTATGCATAATCCATGATAAGATGGATCAAAAGAAGACTGCCATTCCTAGATTACGCATTGTTCCCAAGGGTGTGGATTCAGGATATAATCTGCAGGTGGCATTGATTGGCATGATCACTCATGGACATGGAGAAGGTCATTACGGACACTTTGTCTTGAATGGTTTGTGGCCAGCTGATCCAAATCTTACAATTGGCTCAATTGCTAATTGTTTACATAACCTAGAGAGGATAGATAAGCATCCTCTTGGTGATCTAGTAACAAATGGACTTCCAAGGAGCAATATTTCACTACTACATGCTTTGAACTCAAGGGATGCTTTGGACTACCATAACTTGAGTGATGGAAAAGAGCCCATTGTGCAGTCGTCAGAAATTGCAGAAGAGGAATTGGGGTCAACATTTCGCAGATTGCCAGAGAACTTGTTGCTACAATTGGATAATTGTGCAGGGGAAAACAAAAATCGATACTTATTTGCCTATTTGTCAATGCTTGTTGCAAGGGGTGTTTTCAAAACCATCCAGCTGAGATTTTTAATGGTTGGTCATACACATGAGGACATAGACGCCATGTTTAGTAGGTTTTCAGAGAAGCTGAGAGTTACACAAACCTATACTTTGCCACATTTGATGGATACATTACGAAACAGCTCATCTTCATCTCCAGCTCCATTTTTTCTCACAAAGATCCCCGATTTCAAGCAATATTGTGATGGCTATCTTTGTGATGGACAAGACATACTTGTTGGACATTCCAAACCGCTTCAGTTCAGGTTCTTTATGCAGGATGAGACACCAATGATGCAATATAAGGCACATGTAGGTGTATCAAGTTGGAGTGGAAGTATTCGCCTTTGGAAAACAGACACAGAAGGCAAGCCAATGTTACCACATGGAGATCCACCTCTAGTACAAATGGCGGAGTATGTCAAGGCCCACGAAGAAGTCATTTTGGGGCTAAAGAACTATATAAAATTTTGGAAAAATTTAGGGAATGGTTCAAGTATTCCGCGATATTATAGACCCGTGATAGATTATTGGAGTAAGGTAATTGAAGAGATTGGAAAAGCAATCATATCAGAGGGAGTCTTGTATGAAATGTTTTGGCCAAAAACTCAAGAATATTCTCACCTACAAAGCACTACAATGAATTTGCAACAAGGAGCAGAAAGATTCCTAGGCCTTGAAGAGTTGAACGATCATTTTTGTGGGCCTCAACGAGATAGGCCAAGGGAAGAGTTTGACCCTATGTCTGATGTGCACCAAGGTGACTTTCTTATGCTTGTTCCGAGTGACATAGAAATCTATCCAGTGTGGCTTGCAATGGCTTTATCTGACATTGATAATGAGCCTACATCACCAAACTACAGAAAACTCTTGATTCAATATTGGGCACCTTGCGCGAGAAAAAGTGGGATGACAGATACTCAAGCTTACAGCAATTGTTGGAAGGGTTATTGGGCTGTCAACTATAAGGACCCACAAGTGTGGGAAACTGTAGATGCAATTGTTTGGTCCTGGAGACCCAACAAAGAAGGATCATTTTCTAGAATAAAGATTCCAGAAAGGCATGCTCTAAAAGCCAAAGAAGGCCTCACTCGTGCACATCAACCACACTTGGATCAAAGTTCAGATATGGTATCAAATGTGGAGTAGAATTATGTGGAGCTTCTATTGTGACTATACTAGTCAGTTTGTAAACAAAATATTTTTTGTATCTTCCTTTGTTTTATGTAATTTATAGTTATTATTCAAATCCATGTGTTGTACATCCTCTTGACTTTTGGTGTTTATCAACACCACAATCCTATGAGATTTTCACTTTATTTACTAACCACACACCTCAATTTTTCCCACTTTAAGTGGAAAATTCCCAAATTACATGAATTTAGTCGATTTGGAGATTCCCTTAATGTGAGATTTTTACCAAAATACCTAATATGGTCTTACATCATGTAAATTGGGAAGAACTAGAATCGTTTATAGTTGATTGTTGTTCTTATGGTTATGAGTATAAGAAACATGGGGATGAATGTCCTATAGACTAGAGTTGGAGGAGGTTTGCGGAGCACTTTCACATTTTTTCTATATTTGCCTTTATGGCCACAACCTAATAAATTAGCTTATATAAAGCTTAGCGTGGAATAAGTTAGTCTAGAAATAGTGCCTATCGAAAGCACGTCTTGTAAAAATGTGGTTGAGAACGACATGATTGTGAAGAGGGTTTAAAATTGGCTCTAGGTACTTCAATGAAATAATCTCGAATACCCCAAGTACAAGAGGCCTTGTGACTTCCACTTTGGGGGCTAGTATTTAGGTCAATGTTGTGGAGATTTCCTCTTATCCTCTCTATTCTATGTGTTTGAGAGGTCCAAGAACCATTGACTCAAAAGTCGGGATGGGATTTTTGATAGTTCTCTATCCCTATTGAAAATAGAGTCGAGCTAAGAAGGAAAAATCTAGGAAATAGGCCCTTTTCCTTGATAATGGCTTGAGTCCATAGTCCTATAACAAAAAGGGATGATCATGTTGTTACCAAAAACGGGACAAAACCCTAAAAGACCTAAAACTTTTTTTGCCCTATAACCTCCACATAGGGACTAAGAAATCCTCTTCCAATGATTTTTCTCTCTGTGTATGTGAGAGTACAACCATTAGTGGACTCTCTTTCTAATGGGAAAGTCTACTAGATGTTAATGTGGCAGAGATGGATATTTACTCAACTAATCAAATCCACCCGTCTATGATCGACAAACTTGGTCAATTCCTACTTACCACCCCGCACTCACACATGATTCTTAATATCTAATTACTAAAATATTTTTTAGCACATAAAGTAATGGCTCTTTTCAAAATTCCATAACAATTTTATAAAAAAAAACAAATGCTTGAAAGTACCATTGCAAACAATCTTTATCAAATAGACATATTTAAACATAAGACAAAATGCGATTACCTAAACAACCCCATGAACAATACTTATATTGTCTCAAGGTTAGGGATATAAGGATGAAAAATGATACCAATTTCTTTATTCCAAAACTCGAGTGGAAGAAGACATCACCCAAAAGTTCAGGTGCCTATACATCCTAATACGTTGCGCATATAACCGGGTGGCTCCCCTAGAATAAGAAAACAATTTCCTCCTACATGTCATAATATATGTAGAGACATTTACATGAAGGGATCAGAGACTCATGGGTGGTTGGCTTGAAAGTGGAAAAATAACCATCATTTCTCATCACCCAAAGTGAAAGAAATAAGAGGTGGTCGTGTCTTAAGGATGATCAAATAGTCCTTTTCTAGTTCATCCAGACTGACCAAAGTGTTTCCTTATTAGTTTTGTAAACAAGTGCATGGTGTTTCTTCAAAGATGTCCTTCCATTCAATAAATTTTAGCTTTTCTTAAGTACATATCTACTATTTCCTAATGGATGCAATGTTATAGCTTAAAAAACTTACACTACATTATAATTTTTTTAACAACAAGGATTAGGGTTGTGTGCGCATCTGTCGCACGTGTCAATGCAAAGGACTTGCCGATACACTGTGTGCAAGACACAAATGGCTCCAAGCACTCAACTAGACTAATCTAGCAAGCTTAAGAGAGCAAGGGTGTGTCACTCACTGCCCTACACTCGCCTTGGTGGAGGATTCCTCGCCGCGAAGAAGAAGGCACTCAACTTCTTCACCGCCACCGTGCTGTGGTCGCAATGCTTGATTGCTCTCTCTCTCCTCTCTCTCTCTCTCTCTCTCTCTCTCTCTCTCTCTCTCTCTCTCTCTCTCGCATGGAACTATTTCACACCTGCCACATACATGTCGCAAAGACAATGCTAGTATGTAAATCTCTAGACACTTGCTTCTATGACAAGCTTCTTATTGATAGAGGGTGGTATGTTAAAGAGGTGGATGACATACATTGCGAGATTGCATTGGACACTTTGGTGGCCAAGTACATGATTAGCACACAGTCACTTCTCATCTCCTTTTGATACAAGCGCTCTCAAATTTTTGTAGGCTGCTCTCAATTTGTGCCTATTGATCAAAATTTAGCAAGACTGGAAAACAATGCTATCATAGATGTGGAGGTATTGGACAAGGAGCTCAACCTTCTGATAGTGGTTACAATAAGGGATCAATGCAACCTTCTGCAACTCGAGCACAACATAGTGGACAAGACCACGGACAAGGAGCCCTCCCATTTCTATTTCTTACTAGGTGGACGCAAAGTAATGCAATGAAGGGAAAAAGAGATTGTCTGTAGAGAGCTAACTGGCCGAGTTCAAATCGTACCAATATAACTTGGATGAATTCCATTGGGTGTAAGTTCTTATCTGATTGAAACCTATATTCATGACTTCCATTATAATGTTTCTTTCAATTGAAATATTTTATTTCAACTATGAGATGATTCCAACCATTTGGTTGTATCTTTATTTCAATAGTAAGATGAAATTTTCTATCTATCTCTCTCCCTTTCAGAAAGTACGTGTCATTTATTTTCATTTTGTACAACATATGCAAAGTTTGATGTCTAATATCTCTCTCTCTCTCTCTCTCTCTCTCTCTCTCTCACACACACACACACACACACACACTTACTTCCATGGTACAAAGAGTTGCTTCATCCTTTGCAAAAGTTGACACAACAAGTAGAATTTGCATGGTCTGATGAGCTTGAAGAGTATTTTTGTAACATTAAAGTCATTTTGTCAGAGCTACCAACACTCATGCCTCCTTGTTGGGAGTACACATTCTTTGTTAGCTCTAGTGTTGGAAGGGAAACAATTGGTGCAGTTTTGTTACAACAAGATCCCTATAGTACCAGGATGCGGCCCATCTACTTTGCTAGTAGGGTCATGAATGCTTTAGAGAGAGGCTACACGGAGGCAGAACTCATGATGCTTTCTCTCATGTTTGCGATAAGGAAGTTTAGATCCTACTTGCTCCCAAAACCTTTTGTAATCCTCACCGTAGAGAATTTGTTCCCTTGGGTGTCATCTCAAATGAATCTTAGTACTAGGATCTCAAAGTGGATTATGGAGTTGCAAGAGTTTCAATACTCTTTCAAGGTAGAAGATAGTGTGCGTGCACAATTTGCAGGGATTCTCACTTATAGGGTGCATGAAAAGGAGATTAAGGTGCCTGAAGTAAAGACCCTACCATTGCCACCACCAAAAAGTATTCCTAATGCTTTTACCTTGTTCTTTGATGGAGCTTTTCGTCGAGCCACAGGAAAAGCAGGGGGAGGGCTAGTGTTGCTCAACCCAAGTGGAGAGGTGGTCATGAAAGAGAAGGTCAATCTACCAAGTTCAGCTAGCAACAATGAAGCAGAATACGACACACTAATTCATGATTTGAAGATGTGCATTGGCCAAGGGATAAAACGTCTCATGGTAAAGGAGATGCACTTCTCATTGTTAAATAGATTTTAGGCATTTGGGCATGCAAGAATGAAAGTTTAAGGACAAAAGTTCATGCCATTCGTAGGATGTTTAATCAGTTTGAAGAAGTGCAACTATATCATATTCCGAGGAAACAAAATGAAGATGCCAATTTACTTGCACAACAAGCAGTTACATGTGTTGAGAGAGAAGTGCAGGTCATCATGGTGGCAGCAGCTGTCAAGAAACCGAGATACCAGGGATTGGAGTCATTGGCTCCCATTATTGGCTACATTTTGGAGGGTGAGTTTCCACAAGACTTCACGAAGGCTCAGAAGAGGAGACTCATGAAGAAGGCAAGCGCATATCTCTTCCTAATAGAAGGATCCCTCTATCAAAGAGGGAAGGATAAAGTGTGCAGAAGAGTACCAACTTTCGCGGAAATTCCAGCCATTCTAAAAGGTTTGCATGAAGAGGCATGTGGTGGTCATTTTTCCCAAGAATTAACTGTGAAGAAGATTTTGCTTGCGGGGTATGTTTGGCCAAGTCTGCATGTGGATGTCCAACATTGGTGTAAAAGTTGTCACAATTGTCAGGTAAATGGGAATAGAAGATTGATTTATGGTCCAAGGCAAATCGTGCTTGCAAATGGACCCTTTGAAAAGTGGGGCATTGATGCTATGGGTCCTTTGCCTAGGACAAAAAATGGTAAACTCTACATTCTAGTGGCTGTAGACTATATGACTAGGTGGGTGGAAGCACAAAGTGTGGCAAAGGTAAATGAGAGGACAGTGAGCAAATTCGTCTACGCTCACATTTGTTGTAGATTTGGCACACCTTTGGAGATTGTTTCTGATAATGGTCCAGGGTTTAGAAAGGGATTGCTCACAGAAGTCTGTGAAGAACTTCACATTCTACATTGTCATAGCACACCATACTACCCACAGTCAAATGGTTTGGTGGAGAAGTCTAATGGTGTCATTACAGGCATCATTAGAAAGATGGTGAGAAACAAGACAAAGTTGTGGGATGACTTCTTGGATGGTGCCTTGTGGGCGTATCGAACCACATATAGGGATGCCACGGAGTTCACACCATTTCACTTGGTCTATGGTCAAGAGGCTTTACAGCCAATTGAGCTAAACATTCCAACAATGCGACTTCATGGCAAATCAGCACAAGATGATCAAGAAGCATGGATGGATCGACTTCTTACCTTAGCTGAGCTTGAGTGGAAAAGAGAAGCAGCATACGAGTGCTATAAGAGGAAAGCAACACAGACAAAGGAGAAGCTTGACAAGAAGCTGAAGGACAAAGGCATCAATGAAGGAGATCTTGTGCTAAGGTATGACAATCGACTCGATAATCGTTTTGATGTCAAATTTGAAACAAGATGGCAAGGGCCATACATAGTCAAGAAGGCTTTCAATTCAAGTTACTATCAGCTTATGGACTTGAATGGTAAAGAGCACTCCAGGAAAGTAAACGGTATCGCTTGAAGCCCTATTTGAGTCGCCTTCTACCAAAGGATCTACCAAAGATCTGTCAAAAGGCCACTGTCTCATGTAAGTATTGTTACATGAAGCATGAGTGTAACTCTAGCCAAAATTCTGAGGGGCCAAACAATAAAGATCTCGTCAAGGACTCTGAAGCACTCTCTTGGAAAAGATGCTTTATGATGGTACATGAATATACCATCATCCTGGGGAGGGCTAATGATAGCCGTTTTTTCGGCTCTCTGTAATTCGCATAGTGAGTTACCTCACCCTACCAAAATCACCCAAACACTGTGGCTATCCCTACCATTTCACTGTATATAGGCGTGTGTGAGTGACGGGACTTTTCCCATATCTTCTTAAAAAACCCTCAATTAGCTAGTCATTGGGCTAGTTGAGCCAAAAAAATAAAAATAAATAAAAAAAATAAGTATATTATGGCCCATGAGTATGTAAATATTTCTTTGTATTAGGGCCTAAATAAAAGATTTTTTCATAATTATTTTGATATTTATTTAAATATTTCTACCTAGGTGTGTGTTATTTATGCTCTGTACATTGCCTCACCATTACCACAATTTTTCTTACCATTTTTCATACTCTTTATTCCATATAGAAATATTTTCATGTAAGCTTCTCTTATATTTGGTGTAACTCCACCCCAACAAAATCCAAAAAAACTAGTTTTATTTATGTGTATATTTTTTTCACTATTGTGATTTTTCCCTTCCTACATCTATTTTGTTTTTTTTCTAAAAAATTAGAACACCAAAAATATTTATCTTTTTATGGTAGCCTCATAATGAGAGAGATTTCTTTTGACCCCTTTATATTTTTTCCACTTATATTATTTATATTTGACATGTACATATTTTTTAGACCCCTCAATATTTGATTTTCTTAGTTGTACTATTCACTTATATCATGATCTCAACAATATCTTCAATTATAGACCTACCAAATAAGGTCAAGGGTAGGTGGCATGCATACATGCACTATGGAGGGCTCACTCTTGGAGGTATTCAAAAGAATCATCCAAAGAAGGACCCCACAAGGACCTTGTGCAGTGGAAAAAAACGGTCGGTTTTGCTGAATTTTTAAAGTTCACTTGCTCTCCGAATTTGAAAAGGTGATACAAACAAAAGTTGTAGCTCGTGGGCTGAACTTTTGCCTCAAATTTTTTCATATTTTTTTGAGTTACGAGCTGTGAGCTATGAGCTATGATTTTATTAGTGGACCCCAGTTTTCCCATGCTATGCAGCCACACTCTCTCTTCCACTTTATCACTTTCCTCTTTCACACACACTTCTCCACTCATCATCCCCACCTCTCTCACCACTCCTCTCTGCACCCTACTCACCTTCTCCTCAACCTTGAAGAATAAGAGAAACCATGGTGAACTCATACCTCCCACACACAATTCCATTCCAAAATTGACCACTTAGTCTCATTTTTCCTCCTCCAAATTACCCATATCTATAAAAAAACCACAAAATTCAGCTTCTTCTCTTAAAAGACAACATCATGGTGGTTGATTACTCAGCTTCAATTACCTTGTCTCTCAAGGAAGGTCAAGAGTGGAGAAAAAATGTACCGTCAAAGCTAGTGGACCGTCAACAAGCGTCAAAATTGGCCCTACTCAAGACACTTGGAGCATCAACCTTGTAAGAAATCCACCTTTTCTTACCTCTTAAGAGTTTTTCTTCCTTATTTGTATCCTACATGGATACTCCCATTGTAAATATCCAATTCCATTTGTAAATTAATACTAACTCTACTAACACTAACCCACTATGAAAAGTCCTATCACCTCCATTTCTCTCCTCTCTCTTTCCCCACCAACTTCTTGATAATTCCAAGCAAAAGAAATTAGATAAATTGCTGAAAATATAACCCAACCATGGTTAGAGGAGTAACCCTAGCCTTCAAAATTGCTATAAAAGGAGGGTGTAGCTAGCACAAAAGGAGGAGCCATAAGCAAGAGCACTATGCTATAGCTTGAGAAGCCAAGCTCAACCTCTCTAGAAGGAGCTCTTGAGTGGAAGCTCATTGTCTTATGCATGTGCATGTGTTGTAATAGGGGATAGCAAGGGAACTCTATGCCATTGTAAGAGAGAGAGTGATCATTCAATTGAGAGTAGGAAATCTATCATTTTTCCTACTAGTGTAAGCCCAACATTTGCTGAATCAAGGAGGGTGGATTTGGACTAAGCTTGGATACTTTGTCTCCCTTCCAACGTGAAGTAATGGACAACAATGATGCGTAAGTGTCTTGGTGTTTTTTGTTAAGTTCTTGATAGCTTGTCTCTGGTGTTGTCATCAATCTAGCCATAAATCCCACATACTGTAAGAGGGCGACAGGGTGGAGAGGACTCCCCTGGCCTTAAGACAGTGATTGGGGTGGCTTTTCTTGTGATGTGTTGTGGTGAAATTTACGCAAGCTATGTTGAGCAAATACTAATCTCACTTTGATTTGTCATGACAGATTTGTAAGAAGGTATTAATGCAACAAACACCCCCCTCCCCCTTTCTCTCTCTTTCTTACATATATAATTGTGTTTGCTTGATCATTGCCGATACGTTTCAAAGCAGCCCGAGCACTATCTCTCTCTCTCTCTCTCTCTCTCTCTCTCTCTCTCTCTCTCTCTCTCTCTCTCTCTCTCTCTCTCTCTCTCTCTTTACGCGTCCTAGTTTGCATCCAAAACTAGGTGGTGCCCCAAATTTGTGTAGGGTTAGGTTGCGGGTTTGTGTGTGTGTTTGTTGTTTTTTTCCAACCCCAACCCAATTGAGCAGCACGGGAGCCTTGAAGGGTGTCTAGAGGTTGCTCTTCTTGTTGCCCGCCCCGGACCGCCTCAGTAGAATTCATGCTCATGTCCTTCAAATGAGGGCGGGAGAGAGAGTTATGCCGGTGGATTAAGTAACCCCTTATGTGGCGTGTTGTCTATCAACAAAGTGTTGTCAACATTGAATGGGACATGATTTGAGAAAAAGGTTTGTAATAAAGTTGTACATTTGGTTTTGTAGGGTGGTAGTGGCTATCGATGACAACACACTTTGTTTAGCAATACACAAAATTAAATTTCCAACGCTCAATTTTGGCTATGTTGCAAACTATGGCTACGAGGCGGTTGAGGTTTCTCAGCTGCATAGAAGACCATATCGCAATGCAAAACCTTGGAAAAAGAAATTGTAAAGCATCCTTGGTGTCTGTCCGTAACATGACTCTATGTCCAGCTACACAAAAGTTGCACAAGTTGAGAGATCTTGCATTTGAATCATATGCCTCTTAAAACAGCAGCAATCCATTGATGTCCAAAATAGACAGTCTCTGCAAACATTTTTTTAAACAATTAATTAGCTAGACAATAGGATGATTTTCAAATTCTTTTACATTGGTTATTACCTAAACAATCATGTCAATGTCTAGCAAAGGTTGATACTGTGTTTTTGGCTACTGTGGAGGTTGTCCAATCCACTATTGAAATCCTCGAGCTTTTACTCACCACTCCCTTGTTCTTCTGATGTCTGAGACTCTTGTGTCTCCACTGTAGAGTGATCCATAGCAGATGAATTAGCTTCTAACGTGCTCTAATCTATTTGTGGGTAGGGCATCATTGACTATTGATGATTTTTAAGCTCTTCCGATGGAATCATGGGAGTGGTATGCTCTACTTGAGGGTTTGGGTGCTCTTCCCCAGCCCCCCCTCCCTATGCATTATCTTCTCCCTTCTAAAACCCTCCAAGCATAGAGGGAATTCCAATCTTAATTTATTCCTCAGCCCCTCCATGTGGATGTTTTGGCTCCTCTGCGCTCGCACTACCCTTCCCCTCATCTTGCATCTCTACCCTATCAAACTCTCCCTCTGCATAAATTCTCTTCTCATCAATTAATCCCTCCTCTTTCTCATGTCCCTTCTTCAATTGATCTTATGATTTTTTTTTGATGGTGTCCCTCAATAGAAATTGTTATCTCTACAATATGGTCATCCAAAAGGGTGTCTTCTGCATCCATTCTTACACAATGTGAAATAGAAACTAGATGCTTGATCAAACTGGCACAGTATCGGTGCAAATACAATAGTGTATACTTCTCCAATGCACTCTGCAAAAGAAAAATGAAAACAAGAAGGAACTGGGATAGATTTTTATTAAAACAATCACCATGTTATTGTAACATTTAATGGTCTAAAAACTTATGTGTAGCGGAAATTAGCATGAACATAGTGGGCATTTCATTAGAATAGATTCCTAATGAGAATTACAAGAGTGCTTGAGTGGAGAGAGCAACAAAAAGCATAACACCTAGTTAGATAGCATCAACAATACTTTCCAAAGGGAGAGAAATAAAGCTATTGACAACAATTGAGGACTGGATTTGCATGGAGCCGGTCCCCCCTCAAAAAGGCTTTGTATTATGGTTTCTCCCATCAAGAGAGACATTGTACAATATAATTGTTTGTGTTCCTTCAAGACTAACTAGTGCAATGAAGATGAAAGCTTCATGCACTAAGAAAAACACTTAGTAAACACAACTTTAATTATCCCCGTTCTCAGACCCAAGACCTCACACACCTTCGAAGATGGTGAGAGCTAGCAGGGTATGAGAGTAGATTGAGAGGAAGAAGGAGTATCTTACGAGAAAGATGTACATCTCCTCACATAATCACTCATATTAGCATAGATTTAGCTTAGTAATTAGCTTGGTAGAGGAGATGAGCATGCATTGAAACTTGGCTCTTGGTTTCTATCTCACAAGCTTGGAGTAGGTGATGAGCTCTCCATTAAAGCTTGGGAAGAGATAGTCTTCTCTTTCTTCACACATGAGATTGTGTGAGTGTGTGTGATAATGCCTTGCAAAAATCAGCCCCCTCGACCTCTTGGGCGAGCCCCCTTGCTATTTTCTCTTGCAGGCTCCCCATTGGACCTCCCCAAGTCAGCCAATGGCTATTAAGCAGCATAAGTGATAGCCTTCTGACATGTGTCCCCCTTTCCCCTTTTGTGAGAGCTTTAGGTAATTTAATAATTAAACTAAACTCTCATTGGACCCCTTTGCCTCCTGGCCAATAGGAATCAGGCAAGCCATTGGGCTCCTGAATGCTCATTGGACCCCTTGGGAGACTGTCCAATAGTCTTCTAGGAAACTTAATTCTCATTGGTTATTTTATTAAGTGTTTTTAAATTAATTAAACTAGATTTACTCTAGCCTAATTCTCATTGGTCCACCTCCAAGGCCATCCAATAGGAATTGGGCACACCTTGTGGGCATCTGGGCTAGGGAGCTGACATGTGTCCCTAATTCCCTTTGTGTAAAGGGAGCCTGTGTGTGTGTGTGTGTGTGTGTGTGTGTGTGACTTTCTCTCTCATCCCCTAGAAGAAGGGCTCACCCCCTCCCATGTAGGGACATGCAAAGACTTTTTAGTTACACACAAAGCATCCAATTTCCCCTAGGGTTGACGTTTGGATACAACCTTTGAATTTTGGAACCTTAGCATTTTGGAAGTCTTAATGGGATGAACCTTAGGGTCTTTTTAGCCCATTGTTGCACATGGCTCTTTTGCAGATGGCCCCCCCTTTGGATCCCTATTTTCCCTCCTTTGGATCCCTACTGTGGCCGGTCTGCTAGCTTAACCAATATTCTAGCTTTTTCTCCCCTGGCACTTCCCCACATTAAATGATCAGTTTAATATGAGAAAATCATTTAGGAGAATTAGATATTGATTATTATGACATTACCTCTCTCTTGAAATCATAGTTGTCCTAAACTATGGTGTAGAGAAGATAAAGCATATTTATGAGTCCTTTTCTTAGCGGGTAGAGGATCCCTATGTTACCCTACGACATCATTCCACAATGGATGACTAGTCCATTTGGCTCTTGAGAGCCTGAGGCTGCCGCAAGCATGTCTGCACATTAGTCCTATCAATCTTCCATAGTAGAGTGACAAGCTCTACTTGATCTAATCATGCATACTACTTCATTTTTGTGCACAATAAAGGAAAAGAGAGTCTTATAAGTAAAAAAAACTTTTTTCATTTTTAACATTTTTTACATTTCCTTACTCTTGGGAAGCATTGTAAGCATTGACAAGGTTTAGGTTATCCTTTAATTGTATGCCTTGCATCCATCTAGTATCTTCAAAAGGATAATTCTTAAACTTAATAAGATATCGTCGGATAGTCTTACCGCCTCTTAATACCTTGTCTTTATGTCGGAGAATGGACTTGGGTTGCAGCACCTCCTCTTGGTCCTCGATCTCCGGTGGGTCTTCAATAGTTGGTTCTTGAGGTGGCTCTCCTTTGTAAGGCTTTAATAGGCTCACATGGAAATCATTGTGTATGAGCCAATGATTGGGAAACTTGAGTTGATAGGCCATCTCATTGATTGGCCTAAGAATCTGGAAGGGACCATAGTACCTTTTTGCTAGTTTAGCATAGTACTTTTGGTGGCCCGTAGGATTCTTGCCCGTTGTGTGCCTTAATCGAGCCTTGGGAAACTTTAACAAGACCCGATTGTTTTCTTTAAAGGTTTGGGCTCTTCTATGCTTGTCAGTAGCAGCCATTTGTTGTGAGATAGAGATAGCATCCTTAATCTTTTGAAAAGATTCTTGTAGGTCTCGGCTATACTCATCTGCAGTGAAGATCTTCCCATGTACCTTAAGTAGCAAGGGACTTTTTTATCTTCCCTCAATTACCTCGAAAGGTGCTTTTCCCGTGGAAGTATGTACAGTGTTATTGTAAGCATACTCCACTAAGGGTAAGTACTTCTCCCATTGGGATCTTTGATCTACTTCCGTTACATAGGCTTTTAGTAGATCAAGAATTGTTAGGTTAGCTATTTCACTTTGGCCATCCGTTTGTGGATGATAGGTGGAAGAGAAGTTTAGCCTTGTTCCTAAATTCTCAAAGAGATCCTTCCAGAAATTACTGGTCATTCTAGGATCTCTATCCGACACTATAGACATTGGCAAGCCATGGTACTTGAAACTTTGTGAAATGAAGAGGGTTGCCATTTGATGGGCTTTGATAGTCTTTTTGACAGGTATAAAATGAGCTTGTTTACTGAACCTGTCTACTATCGTCCATATTCCCGTATTCCCATGGATAGACTTAGGCAATCCAAAGATAAAATCCATGGATATGCTCTCCCATGGTGAATTAGGGATTGGCAAGGGTTGAAGCAAAGGTTTGAAGCAATCCAAGATGCTTCCCTCTATCAAATTTTGTCTTTTGGAAAACCACACATTTAGAAACATACTCTTGTATGTTCACTTTCATGGTACGCCAATAGAAATATGTTTCAATTCCCTTTAAGGTAGACTGAATCCCTCTATGCCAGCCCGCATACGGTGGAGCATGAGATTCATACATGTGACTTTCTCACGTAGTGAGTTAGTAACGCATAGTCTATTTCCATAGAGAAGATAACCATCTTGTAAAGTAAATGGTTCTTCTTTCTTCCCTAATGCAAGGGCTAAAATCACATCTCTAAAATCGGGATCAATACCGTACTCATCTATCATTGAAGATAGATCATTGTGAGTTGCTATGGAAACGGCATTCACTCTCGGCCGTCTTGAGAGTGCATCAGCTACTTGATTATGCTTGCCAGCAATGTGAGCAATATGAAATGAAATTGCGAAAGGAAACTTGCCCACCTCATTTGTTTGTCGGAGAGCTTGGTCTGCGTCATGAAGTACTTAAGACTTTGGTGATCCGTTCGCAGAATGAAAGGAGTCCCCAATAAATAGTGCTTCCATGAGTCTAAGGCATGTAGAACTGCAAGGAGTTCCTTTTCATATATGCCTAGAGCTTGCTCAACAAGGTCGATCCTTCGACTCTCATAGCCTATGGTGTGCCCTTCTTGGAGTAAAACATCTCCAAGGCAATCACCACAAGAATCACATTGGACCTTAAATGGTTTTGAGAGATCCAGTAGTGTAAGCACAGGTTGAGAGATAAGATTTTCGAAAGCATTGTTCTCCTTAGCAGACCATGTGTACCTAACGCTTTTCTTTGTTAGGTCATGTAATGGTCCCGCAATTTGTGAGAACTTTTCTATGATGCGTCTATAGTATGCACACATACCTATAAGCTTCTTAGTTCATGAAGATTCCTTGGTTTAGGCATCCTTTTATTACCTTACTTTGATGGATCCATTTGGATGCCATCTTGACAGATAATGTGACCTAAATACTGAATCTCTTGCAAGAAAAATTCGTGCTTTTCTTTCGATTAACATAAAGTTTTATTTTCTCTCAAAACATGAAATATTACCTGGAGGTGTTGCTTGTGTTCGTCTAATGAATTAGAGTAGATGATAATATCATCAAAGAACACTCAAAAATGGTTCGATGAGGTGGGAACAGCTTCTACATCAAGCGATTGAATGTGGCAGGTGCATTGGTCAAGCCAAAAGGCATGACAATGTATTCGTAAAGACCAAATGTGGTGCGAAATGCGGTCTTTACTATCTTGACAACTATCTTATCTGAATCTCCATTATCTGATGATAGTCACTTTTTAGGTCAATCCTACTGAAGTAGGTCGATCCTTGTAGCTTATCAAATAGGTCTTCTACCCGTGGAACGGGAAACCTATTCTTGATAGTGATCCTATTTAGTGCTCTATAGTCGACACACATACAATATGTGCCGTCTTTTTTTCACTAATAGCACCGGTGAGCAAAATGGAGATGAGCTAGGCCTAACCATGCCCTTCTCAACTAACTCATGCACTTGCCGCATAATCTCCTCTTGTTGAGCTTGAGATACTCTATAAGGAGGTTTGTTAGGCGGTGAACTTCCTGGAAGAAGTTCAATTGCACCGTCATCATTACCTCGTTTAGGAGGTAGCTCACAAGGGATGTCGTCAATAAAAAAATCTTGAAAACCCCTTGAGAAAATTGGATAACTCTAATTCCTTTTGGTTGCTTTTATTTTCTTTTGCTAAAGCATTAGGTTCATTTTGAGAATCTTTAACAAAAATCATGTACACGGAAATAGAGCTCTTTATTGACTTATTGAAAGCTGCTGTATGTACAATGGGGATAGTGTTACCCATTTCCTTAGCATCTATATACATGTCTTTTTCCCTGAAGTTAAAGGAGATTCTCCTTTTAGGAAATTTAACATCGGCAGCCAGGCGGTCAAACCATGGTGCCCCTAGGATTACATCCTCATGCTTGAGAGGAGAGATAAAGAAGTCCTCTTTGTCCACATAGCCTTGGACATGAAGCCTCAATTTCTCCATCAAGGGAGTGACTGAAGCTTCTTGCCCCTTGAAGGCACTATCTGCAGGTAGGACATCTCCCATCTCGTAGGATTGTATGCCTAGCTTGGTGGACAACTCTATAGATATAAAATTGTGAGTAGAACCAGGGTCAAAGAGAATAAAAGCATCATGTTCTCTTACCTTTCCCCAAGCATGGCATAGAGGAGATCCTTTGTGATGATTTGGTTAGTCTCCTCCTCTTGGATTTCAACGAAGGAAGCTATAGGAGGATCTTGACGGTTGTTCTTTTGGGGACAAGTGTGGTACGCATGCCCTTGTTCGCCGCACTTGAAACACCGGTTATCCTTGCGATAATGCTCAAGCTCTTCAGGAGAGAGTTTGTTCTTACCTTTGTAAACTCCCTTCTCTTTAGCTTTGTTGGAGTTGCCCTTACGAGACTTTTGGACATTGTCCTTCCCCTTAGGCTCATTGGAACCCTTGTTTTCCGGGGGCTTATTATTTCTTTTAGCCCCCGTTTGGAAATTGAGTCATGAGGCCACCATAGTATGGTGTATTACCGCCGATATGGTACGTGGCCTTTGGGAGTTGACATACTCCGCCATTTCTTCGGTTAAGCCCGCACAAAATTGTTGCTTTTGCTCTCCAAAATCCAACTTTTTAAAGACAGTGGATTTGAGTTGTAGGTCCCAAAACGTGTCTACATATTTGTGGATGGATTCATTGGGAGAGAGCTTTAAGCTTTGCCATTCGGTGAGTACTTTGTCTTTGGCATCGGTGGCCAAAAACTGCTTCATAATGGAAGCTCTTGAAGCTTTCCATGTTCGTGGAGCTTCACCGTTGGCTCGTAGGCTAGACCACCATTGCCTGGCGGACTTTTGAAAGTACATAGCTACATGGCGTAGCTTGGAGGACTCTATGAAGCCCTCATCTCCAAACGCCGCATCAAATTGCTGGATAAAGGCCAAGACTTTGTCCGTAGCACCAAAGGTACCATCATAGGTAAGGAAAGAGATGCTCTTCTCTCCCTCTTTGAATTTCTTCAGCTTGGATGACCTCTTCCATGCGGCATAGGATTTCCTTTGGCCTCTTCTTTTTGATGGTTCAAAGGTTGCACCATCACTCTCTTCAGAAGGTGAAGGATTTGAAGAAGGTGGAGAAGAGGGTGACCTCTTTCTCGCCTTTTTCTTGTCTTGATCTTCGTTGTCTTCACCATCACTTTCATAAGAGGAAGAGGATGAAGAAGAGGGTGTCCTCTTTCTCGCCTTTTCTTCTATTGCTTTTTATCATCCCTCTTTGAATTATGGCATGGAGAAGAGTGTGATGGTCTTCTCCGCTTTGGTGGTGATGGGGAGCGTTTAGCCCGGCGTCTTCGTGGAGCCATCTCCGCCGAGGTGGCGGGAGACTCACTTCTTTCTCGTTCCTTTGAAGGAGGCTCTTGAGTTCTCCTTTGGGAAGGAGATGCATCATCAAGAAGTAAATTCTTGAGCCCTTCGTAGGGATTCTCTTCTTCTTTCCGAATCGGAGAGAAACCTCTTTTGGGAGTCTCGCAAGGAGGCTTCCTAGGTGTTCTCTCATCATGGTGATGAGCTTGGAGAATCCCATGAGCACGGAGCTCCCGTTGCACTTCGCCTTGGAGAGATGGATTGCCCATGGCTTGTTGAAGCCTAGAAACAAGATATTTAACAAGCATCGAAGCATCATTAGTAGCTTGCTCATGAGCAAAATCAAAGTTATCAACATTAATTTCACTCTCTTTACTATTGTCATCCATTCTAACAGCTTTTAGGTGTAAACTTTTAAGGTGTACTTTGGCACTTCAAGCCCTAGTTGCTACTCCTCTTTACCCCTTTAGAAAAAGCACTCAAGCTATTGTACCCTCGGCTCAAATACCATTAACTGCAAGGAATAGAAGAGAGGGTCTTTCGACACCAAAACAGCACCGGCTCCTGTCAAGCTTCTAATAGCTCAATAGTGGTTAAGCCGTAGGCAAGCCCCGTACGACTCCACTATTAAGACCATAGCTCTCGACGGTGATGCCCCGTTAACTGCACAAAGGCAGGAGCACTGCAAGGCAAAAAAATCCCTATTCTACTTACTCACAGGCAATTAATAATACCAACCATTTATAGCTAGCTTGAGAACCTCCCTTCTTGAGCAAGAAAAGAGAAACCTTGTGCTCTGATACCAATGTAATATTTAATGGTCTGAAAACTTATGTGTAGCGGAAATTAGCATGAACATAGTGGGCATTTTATTAGAATAGATTCCTAATGAGAATTACAAGAGTGCTTGAGTGGAGAGAGCAACAAAAAGCATAACACCTAGTTAGATAGCATCAACAATACTTTCAAAAGAGAGAGAAATAAAGCTATTGACAACAATTGAGGACCGGATTTGCATGGAGCCGTTCCCCCCTCAAAAAGGCTTTGTATTATGGTTTTTCCCATCAAGAGAGACATTGTACAATACAATTCTTTGTGTTCCTTCAAGACTAACTAGTGCAATGAAGATGAAAGCTTCATGCACTAAGCAAAACACTAAGTAAACACAACTTTAATTATCCCCGTTCTCAGACCCAAGACCTCACACACCTTCGAAGATGGTGAGAGCTAGCAGTGTATGAGAGTAGATTGAGAGGAAGAAGGAGTATCTTACGAGAAAGATGTACATCTCCTTACATAATCACTCATATTAGCATAGATTTAGCTTAGTAATTAGCTTGGTAGAGGAGATGAGCATGCATTGAATCTTGGCTCTTGGTTGGATTTGCATCCATAAGCCAAGAGTGTGTCGATGTAGGCTTCTATCTCACAAGCTTGGAGTAGGTGATGAGCTCTCCATTAAATCTTGGGAAGAGATAGTCTTCTCTTTCTTCACACATGAGATTGTGTGAGTGTGTGTGATAATGCCTTGCAAAAATCAGCCCCCTCTCTCTCTTGGGCGAGCCCCCATGCTATTTTCTCTTGCAGGCTCCCCATTGGATCTCCCCAAGTCAAGCCAATGGCTATTAAGCAGCATAAGTGATAGCCTTCTGACATGTGTCCCCCTTTCCCGTTTTGTGAGAGCTTTAGGTAATTTAATAATTAAACTAAACTCTCATTGGACCCCTTTGCCTCCTGGCCAATAGGAATCAGGCAAGCCATTGGGCTCCTGAATGCTCATTGGACCCCTTGGGAGACTGTCCAATAGTCTTCTAGGAGACTTAATTCTCATTGGTTATTTTATTAAGTGTTTTTAAATTAATTAAACTAGATTTACTCTAGCCTAATTCTCATTGGTCCACCTCCAAGGCCATCCAATAGAAATTGGGCATACCTTATGGGAATCTGGGCTAGGGAGCTGACATGTGTCCCTAATTCCCTTTGTGTAAAGGGAGCCTGTGTGTGTGTGTGTGTGACTTTCTCTCTCATCCCCTAGAAGAAGGGCTCACCCCCTCCCATGTAGGGATATGCAAGGACTTTTTAGTTACACACAAAGCATCCAATTTCCCCTAGGGTTGACCTTTGGATACAACCTTTGAATTTTGGAACCTTAGCATTTTGGAAGTCTTAATGGGCTGAACCTTAGGGTCTTTTTAGCCCATTGTTGCACATGGCTCTTTTGCAGATGGCCCCCCCTTTGGATCCCTATTTTCCCTCCTTTGGATCCCTACTGTGGCCAGTCTGCTAGCTTAACCAATATTCTAGCTTTTTTCCCTGGCACTTCCCACATTAAATGATCAGTTTAATATGAGAAAATCATTTAGGAGAATTAGATATTGATTATTATGACATTATAGTAATGCTTTGCAAAATGCCTACCTTTGACATGAATGACTATAGTGCAAAGAAGCTCTGGAAGTATGTACTCAGCATGAAGGAGGCACCTCCATCCATAAGTTGGCATCCGTCTGTTTAGGAATTTTGAATTCTTTAATTTCTAAGTTGTACAACTCGTATCTTTAGCACAACTTGCCATATGCAAGCAACAATCTTTTTATGTAGCTGCAATTAGACAAGTTTTGCATGAAACCAACACAATCACTATATGCATACTTTATTCCAAATCAATCTAAATTCTAATTTTGAATACTCACAATCTCAATTTTGGATTCATTCCTCGAATTGAGTTTAGAATCTAGACAACTAGCTTGTCAAGCTCAATGCAAACCAGACTCTAGTGGTGGTTGCTCTCATATGAAAAAATTATGGTTGTAACTTGTACATCAGTACAATGGGCAAGCCATTTCTTGAATGTGCCCTGCTGGGTTTTCTTATATTTTAAGCAAGACAGATAGTTGAGGATCCATGAAATATATTCCTGGCTGACTTTGTGCAGGTAGCTGGCTCTTGATCAAACTACAAGAAGACAATTACTAGAAGTTATTCTCTAATCTAAGGACGAAATAAAAGTATGTTGAAGCTAGTGAAATCATCTTACATTAGGCATATATAGATAATTGAATCTATTATTTGAGCATCTTGATCCTTCAATATATTAATATCAACAAAATCTATTGCACGTCTCCTTGAACCATCTGCTAGTGGTACATCTGCTAATTAATCCTTTCTCAGAGAGATGATAAAATTTCATTGATACTGGCATTGATTTCATGCATAGCAGTGTGGCAGCCCTTAATCTCCTCTTCTAAAGCATTTGTTGATTTTTCTTTCTCTTTTAGTTTGTTCATCTCCTTGACACACCGGTTTTCCTGCTCGGCTCTGGCCCTAGTATTCATATCATGGGTGACCTCCACAATCTTCACCCTGACTGTGGCCTTAATGGAGGAATACACAAACTTTCCTTTATTTTCTTGTCTATAAACTTTGCTAGGTTGAAGCATTATCATATCTCCACCTTACTCTTTTCAAGGTTTCACTATCCTTGTCCATAATGGTTAGCCTATGTACATGTGCTGCAACAGTAGTTGTATCAGTGAAGTATTCAAGCAAAAATCTTATGTTGCCTCTTGAAGTGCCAACAGTGCAACAAGTTTACACCTCATTGTGCTAAAACATGCATCTTCACATATTGACCCAACTAGCCTCTCAAATGGAAGCTTTGGTACAAGAAACTCAATGCATTTCTGAGCCTTCTTAATTTCCTTAAACAACTTGATGTGTCTTAGTAGCCTCTTCATCCTTGGAGCTTTTAAAATCTTCATGGGCTTTCTAGGTCTCGTCTTCTTACTAGCATTCCTTCCCCTGCTTTAGCAACCAAACCTGAACCTTTGCCTACCTTCCTAGCAGTCGCATTTGTTCTTGCCATTTCCCTATAAGACTATAGCCTCTCTCTCTCTCTCTCTCTCTCTCTCTCTCTCTCTCTCTCTCTCTCTCTCTCTCTCTCTCTCTCTCTCTCTCAACCTCAACTTTTTGAATGTGGTTGTATGGCACGGTGGTGTAATTTTGAGTTTCTTTAAGACTTCCCCATGTGCCATTTGGACAATTGTCAATGATGCAACTATACTTCTCTCTCTCTCTCTCTCTCTCTCTCTCTCTACACATTCACTAAGGTAGACACTCTATACCTATGAATGCTTGAATTTGGTTTTTCTTGAAGAAAGACACTATGGTATGGACACATGGCCTTAAATTTTAACTTAGAACTAACTATTAGTCAAGATAGTTTTGTTAGTTAGGCTAACTTGAATATTCAATTAGTTAGTGGGCTAACTAGCACTACCTGGTTGAGACTACCTTGATGAGACCTAATTAACTCATGGCCTAACCAGATCACAAAGGAAACCTAACTAGGTTAGGCTAAGGCTAGACCCTAACATGGGATGAACTAGGCCTTAATTCCTTTTGACTTGGGGACTTGGGATGTAATAAACCCAAGGGCTTATACCCTAGGCCAACTTGAAGGCAAGGTCCTTTTGTAGGTGAGGTGACATGGGTAGTTAAGGTAGGTCGGATGGGGCAGTCATAGCATCTTTACTATAGATGAAATCTATGACAGACGCCTGGAAATTTTGTGAGGCTTGAGATAGCCTGAGTAGAGGGGATAGAAGAGCAGTCCACCTTCGTAGCATGGTGTAGAGGCTGATCTAGGGCACCTTTGATGCAGAACAAAGTAAGATACTCTGAGAAAGATGGAGGAGAAGTAGTACTTAAAGGTGAGATCACTATTTTGAGCCCATTTAGTTTCCATTTCAGTATTTTCAAACAATCATTGCTTAGTCTGTGAGCATAGTAAGGGCTTCCTTTGTGTGAGAGCCTTGTTGATTAAGATATCAAGTAAGAGTAAAGCATTTTAAGTATTAGCTTTACACCTCCTTCTTCTAAGAGCGAGTGGGTAAGTAGAATATACCTGCACTGAACTTGGAAGTTTGAAGTCTCAAACCACTTTGCCACGGCAATGAACAATGCGGTTGGACCATATCTGAGGTACTAGGACAATTATTTTATGTTTAATTTCTTCTCTAAGGTATTGAGTAGTGACTAAAATCAGGAAATGGGCATGCATGGTCTATGCGTGGTAACTATTGGTACAAGGATAGCATGTTGGATGCATTATTTAGCTGGGATGAATGACGGTATCAAGGAAATCTAGCAGGATTAACCTATCTCATAAGGATTACCAAACTTATCCTTAGGTTGGTTGTAACAAATCCAGCTAGTAAAGAGGGATTGAAAATTATGTGTGGACCTCTGATGGGATACTATTGTGGTCACTTAAATCAAATAATAAGCATGAGATTCTGTTGTTTTCTCTACAAGTTTTGTACTTGATGTAAATAAAAGAAAAATGTAACTAAAAATAGCTTGAATAGCTTAAAAAATTGGATGATTTTTTGGTATAGTACATGATCTGTTTTGGATGTTGGTATACATAAGGCATGGTTGGATTTGCTGACTTGGTTCCTTAAAAAAAGGGGATAAATTAAACTTAAAAATAAGGTGGCATAAGGATAAGAGATGTTGCTTGATATTAAAATCTGAAATGGCTAAAAAATGGTTATGATTTGAAGTCTTAAAATAAGAAGTGGTTTTTGGAAAGTTGGGACCAATGGCCTGAGACCTCCAATATAGGTGGTCCATTGAAAAAAATAGGGTAACCATCTCCGATTTAGGTGATTCCACATCTCAAGGTTCTATATAGTCCTTTGACTGAAACTATGCATCTAGATTTCCATTCCAGGTTTGTTTAGATCCCTTTTGGAGTTAGAGTGTGTTTCCATACAGAAATGCTAAGGTTTGGGTTCTGTAGATCTACATATAGGTGGTGCAAAAAACTTTTCTTTGGGTGTAGTGTGCACAAACATTGTTTAGTACAATGAAACAGGTGAATGTACGTAGATTGTGGTTACAGGTGGTAATTTACTATTTTTAGCACGTTGCTCAATGACTGTGTAAAGGATTGAAACATGTCATCCAACAATGATGGGCTTACCATGTTGTCAGTGATAAGCTAGACAAGAACCACTTACATGCTTGGAAGTTCAGAATGACCAATTTCCTTATGGGCAAAGGTTATTGGGACTACATTGTTGGAGAGCATGAGGTAGCACCGGTACTGCCAGGGGAAGGTGCAAGTGCTGCACAAATTAAGACATTTAAAGATTGCAACCAGGGAGCTCGAAAGGTCATGTATTAGCTTTTTGTCAGTGTACATGATACTATGATTGAGGATATACATGATTCTCAATCTCCTAAGGAGGCTTGGGACACTTTCTTGTCATTGGATGTGACTAATAGTAAGGCAAGGAAGCTGTAGTTGAAGATTGAGCTGAATATTGTGCAGAAGAAACATTTATCCATCAATGACTATTCATTGAAGATAAAAAAAAATTGTGAGTCAAGACAGAGTACGGTGGGTCCGAGGATCCATATGCTCATGTCTCTATGTTCAAACAAGTCTTGAGAGCTAAACAAATTGCGGATTTTCATACTCAGTATGAGGGATTCGGTACATTGGAGGGATGGACTTGGTTCCAACCATTAAATAGAGATGATTTTCCCAACATAGCACAACTCTTGCAAGAATTCACGGAGGAGTTCTCGAAAAGGGGAATCAAACACAACACAGTGTCCCAAATCTACGCTTTCAAACAGAAACAGGACAAAAAGGTGAAGGAAGCTCTGCTTCGTTTCAAACAATACATAGAGAGATGTCCTATGAGAGAGCTACCGCAAAATGAGAGATTATCAGTTCTCTTCATAGAGGGATTGAGAAATGAAACTCTAAAAAAGGACCTACATTTGAAGGGATGCACGAAATGTGAGCAAGTCTCTAGAGAAGCTCTATATCTAGTTGACAATTTTAAGGCCTATGGAGAGGTGATTGAAGATACAAACAACGCGACTAGTAGTGCCTCATCTCCGAGGAGCGAATCAACAACAAAGAGAGATGTTCAAACTCCTTGGTAACCAATCATTGATCAAGTGGTTGAGGTGGTGATTAAAAGAATAAACCAAGGCTACAAACAAAACCTAAATGTACGACAACCTCAACTGAGGATATGTAATACTTGTGGAGGGGATCATCCCACTCATGGTGCTAGCACTCAACCGAAGCTGCAACAAATACTAGGGCAACAAACACATCTTTTGAATGATGGTAGAGTAGTAGTCAACTACGCTCAACCAACGTATGTGCCACAACCCATAAAAAACCAGTACTCCATGGATGTGACTACGCTCATGTTCATAGCCAATCATGAGTATGGTTCAAAGAACATCCTCACAAGGCAAGAACAACCATCGACTGGATCACCAGCTATGAAACAAGACGTTCCATGCTATGAATGTGGAGGTGATTATTGGGCACGAAGTTATCCAAACAAGTGTCCAAAAATCAAATTATTTGTATTTTGTGAACGTTGTGGGATAGACCATCTACACCAACACTGTGCTAAAAGTCCAAATTACTGGGGGAAAGCAACAATGAAAGTTGTAGGCATGATGCCTTCTTCAAGTGGATCCAAGGTAGAACCTTCCATTCCTTTAAATGTGATGACTCAAGCTCAATCTCAAGAAGCTGCTAAAAACACAATCGTTGAGGAGGAAACCACATTGCCGATCCAAACCAAAATTGAGAACATATCGGTGAGAACAGGAAGAAAATCATGGAAAGCCAAACGAGATAAAATGAAAGCAAAGAGGCTGAAGGAGAAAGCTGCTTTGGAAATTGAACTAAATCAAACAAAAGAACAGCTTAGACGAGAGAAACAAAGCAAGAAAAATGCAAGGGACCTAAAAAGTCAAAGACTAACTTGGGAGGGTCATTCCTGGTCGACAAAGTCTTTGAGCCTTTAGATGCAATTTTGAAAGCTTATGATGCTAGGTTAAAGACCAACCAAACCCAAGCGGATAGATGGCTCAAATATCCTCATCCAAGGTATGAAAAAGAGAGGTTGCAAATGTGCAAGGGGCTCATCAAAAAGGCCCAAGCTCTTATGGAACCAGTTCTAGATGCTCCAAAAATGGAGGTGCTAATCTGCAAAAAACTCCAGGAATTGAAAAGTCGTGATATTGTAAACAAAGAAGAAGAGCCAAGAGTTGAGGCACCTTTAGATACAAGGGGAGTAGCCAATACCACAGATAGGGTGGGCTCACAAGTAGTGATGCCTATTCCTTAGGTAGAAGAACCGTGGCCACAATCCTTATGGAAATCAATCAAAAACCAAAAAGATGGTAGTGCTACTTTACAGTCAGCACCTATCCCTGAGATAAACATGGATCATGAATTTTTCCCAAGAGATATATGATCTCTATATGGGGATGTCGGGTTTGTCGCATCTGAAGAGAGTAAACCACGCTCTTTAAAGACTTTGCCATCTTTCATAGGAGAACTTGAAACAAAATTGGAGGTTAAAATGGTACCTTCTCAGTGGAAAGCCACACCAAAAATGATGGATACCAAGAGCTTGCATGAATTGATTTCTTCTCTTATACAATGCACACTTTATCTCTTAGAACTACTAAAAATTAGACCGCATCTATGGGGCCAAATGGGCAAAAACCTGGGGCTGAAAATCCCTTTACATGACCAACTTGCAAACAAAAACATGGATGACACCTTGCTTAAGAATCCACAGACAAAGCCAGTACCAATAAATAAGGTGGGTGACTACTGTGAAGGAGAAAAAGGAAACACCACCTTACCACTTGAGTACAAAGGAGTAAAGATGATTGCTA
Source organism: Adiantum capillus-veneris (assembly GCF_014529385.1). Taxonomy (NCBI): domain Eukaryota; kingdom Viridiplantae; phylum Streptophyta; class Polypodiopsida; order Polypodiales; family Pteridaceae; genus Adiantum; species Adiantum capillus-veneris. The sequence goes on along the minus strand of NC_140949.1, from coordinate 119,569,209 downwards.
TATTAGATAGTGGGGTAGGAATTTCCATTGCAACCAAAGACATATGGAAAAAATGGGGAAAGCCTGCTCTTACAAAAACTCGAATGAGATTGCAATTAGCAGATTGATACGTTGAGAGATGAATAGGAATATTAGAACAAATCATTGTTGTATCCTCGTGTGGCATAGAGTATGAGCACACCTTTGCCATAATGAATTTTGACAAGAGCAGCAACTTTGAAATTATATTGGGCAGACCATTCATGCGTCAACTCAAAGTGGTACAAGACTGGGGCTATGACTATATCTACTTGAGACACAAAGAGATCACTACAAAAATCAGTATCAAAGATCATAGTTATAGAGATGTAGAACGAACCCTAGGGAAAGAATTAAACTCCACAACTAATTTGGAAAGCAAAGCACATATTTGGATGTGCGGAGCTCCTGAGAGTGGAAGTCTTAGAAAGGAATATTGCATCCTAGAGCGTTTAGTAGAAGATGAGACATGTGTACCAGAGCCATTTTCAGAGGAGTTATTTGAACCCTTTGGATGGGATCAAATACTCGCCACTCTTGATGGGTGTGTGAATGAGGTGACCCTTACTAAATTTTGCGATGAAGATGGGTATGATATAACTCCTTTGTTTATGATAAAGGTGTTGAAGGAAGCTAACAAGTTTTGTGAGTGTGAAAGCAAAAAAGTTGAGACCGATGGCTATGACTTGGAGACTCTCTCCCATACGAGAGGAGGAATCCAAGGAGCAGGAAAGCAATGAAACTTTAAGTTCCTTTGAAGATGTAGCTCCACAAAGACGGCGGTCTAAACATCGCCAACTCCTCCCAAGAGGAAAAGATCAACAAACAGTCCTTCTCCTCGTCAGTCCAAAAGGGAAAAGAGGAAACAAAGGAAGAAAAGGGCAAGAAAGAGGTCACCCTCTTCTCCTTCTTCTTCACCTTCCTCCTCTTCCGATGAAAGCTATAGCTATTCTCCTAGAGAATACAAGAGGGGAGGACATCACAAAACATACCTTGCATGGCAAAGGTCACAAAAGCTGAAGAAGTTCAAAGAGGGAGGAAAGAGTATCTCTTTTCTCACCTATGATGACACCTTTGGTGCCACCGACAAAGTATTGGCCTTCATCCAACAATTTGATGCGGCCTTTGGAGACGAGGGCTTCAGAGAGTCCTCCAAGCTACACCATGTAGCTATGCATTTCTAGAAATCAGCTCGTCAATGGTGGGCTAGCCTCCGTGGCAACAACGAAACCCCAAAGACATGGAAAACTCTACGAGTTTCCATCATGAAGCAATTTCTTGCAAGCGATGCAAAGGACAAAGTACTCACCGAATGATGCACTTTGAAGCTTCTCTCACATGAGTCTATCCACAAATATGTACACAAGTTTTGGGATTTACATCTCAAGGCTACTGTCTTCCAAAAGATAGACTTTGTCGAGCAAAAGCAACAGTTATGTGCAGGATTACCTAAAGAGATGGCGAATATGTCAACTCTCAATGGCCTGGTTCTATCACCGAAGTAATCCATCACACCATGGTTGCTTCACGCATCAATTTCCAACAAGGGGCTAGAAGGAATGTCAAGCCCATGGAAAACAAAGACAAAAATGATGCAAAGGGGAAAACCAATGCCCAAAATTCTTCCCAAGGTACTTCCAACAACAACAACAACAACAATCGATCCAAGGAGAAGGGAGTTTACAAAGGCAAAAACAAACTCTCTCTTGAAGAGCTTGAAGCTTTTCGCAAAGACCATAAGTGTTTTAAGTGTGGGGAGCAAGGACATGGCTATCGTTCTTGCCCCAAGTAGAAAGCTCGCAATGAGACTCCTAGGGCTTCCACCATCGAAGCTCCAAAAGAGGATGCTCATTGCAAAGGATCATCTCTCTCCTATGCTTGGGGAAAGGTAAGGGAGCATGATGCATTCATCCTGTTTGACCCTGGCTCTACTCACAACTTCCTATCAACGGAGTTGGCCACCAAGTTGGGCATTCAAGCTTTTGAGATGCGAGATATTGTAGCAGTTGACACAGCTTTCAAGGGACAGCAAGCCTCTGTTACTCCCTTGATTGGGAAGTTGAGGCTTCAAGTCCAAAGCTATGTCCCAACAAAGAAGACTTTTTCATCTCTTCTCTCTAGCATGAGGATGCTATCCCAGGGGTGCCATGGTTTGATCGCATGGATTCCAACATAAAGTTCCCTGAAAGGAGAATCTACTTCACCTACAGGGGAAATAACATGTATATAGATGCTAGTGAGTGTGGTCACACTATACCACTTTCGATAAATCAATGAAGATCTCAGTTTTTGCGTACATGATTTTTTTCAAAGAGTCCCTAAAAGATCCTAATGTTTTATCAAATGTAGATGGTAGGAATCAAGAAGAGTTAGACTTGTCTAATTTTCTAAAAGGATTCCAAGGTGTGTTCATCGATGATATCCCTATGGAACTACCTCCAAAACGAGGGGATGATGACCATTGCATTGAGATCCTTCCAGAAAGCTCACCGCCTAACAAGCCTCCTTATCGCATTTCTCAAGATCAACAAGAGGAGATCATGAGGCAAGTACAAGAATTGGTTGACAAAGGGATGGTGAGGCCTAGCTCCTCTCCATTTTATTCTCCAGTCCTTCTAGTGCAAAGAAAGATGGTACATACTGTATGTGTGTGAACTATTGAGCACTAAACCATATCACTACCAAAAACTGATTTCTCGTGCCTCGGGTAGAAGATCTATTTGATAAGCTACAAAGTCCTACCTACTGCAGTAGGATTGACCTTAAAAGTGGCTATCATCAAATAAGGATAGTGGATGACTATATTCTAAAGACCGCGCTTCATACAACGTTTGGCCTTTATGAATATCTAGTTATGCCTTTTGGCTTGACTAATGCTCTAGCCACATTCAATTTTCTAATGGAGAAAATATTTAGACCCTTTCGCAAATTCACTAGAGTGTTCTTTGATTATATCATCATCTATTCCAAGTCCTTGGAGGAACATAAGCAACATCTCCAAGTGATTTTTCAAGCATTGAGGGAGAACAAGCTTTTTCTCAACCAAAAGAAAAGCGATTTTTTCCTCCAAGAGATTCAATACTTAGGTCATATCATCTCTCAAGATGGTATCCGTCCTTCAAGAAAGAGCTTATAGACGTTCTACATGCCCTAGACACATGGAAGCATTATTTATTGGGGACTCCATTTATTCTATGAATAGACCACTAAAGTCTCAAGTACTTCATGAGGCAAACCAAGCTTTCCAATAAATAAATGAGGTGGGAAAATTTTCTTTCGCAATTTAATTTCCATATTCCTTACATTGCTGGTAAGCACAATCAAGTGGTTGATGCACTTTCATGACGACCAAAAGTTAATGCGGTGTCTACAGCTACTCACAATGATCTATCTTCTATGATAGATGAGTATGCTATTGACCCTAACTATAGAGACATAATGTCAGCCCTTGCTTTGGGTAAAAAAGAGGAACCATTTACCTCGTAGGATGGTTATCTTCTCCACGGCAATAGGCTATGTGTTACCCACTCCCTTCGCGAGAAAGTCATGTATGAATCCCATGCTCCTCCCTATGCGGGCGGCATAGAGGCATTCAACCTACTCTCCGAGGAGTAGAAACGTACTTCTATTGGCCTATCATGAAATGGACATACAAGAGTATGTTTCAAAATGTGTAGTATGCCAAAAGATCAATATGATAGAGGAAGCAACCTGGATTACTCCAGCAATTGCCTATCCCAAATTCACCATGGGAGAGTATATCCATGGATTTTATCTTTGGATTACCCAAGTCTATCATGGGAATACGAGAATATGGACAATAGTCGACAAGTTTATCAAGCAAGCACACTTTGTTCCTGTCAAAGAAACTATTAAGGCACACCAAATGGCAACTCTCTTTATATCATAGATTTTCAAACACAATGGATTACCAATTGTTACATCCATCGTGTCAGATAGAGATCCTAGAATGACTAGTAATTTTTGGAAAGGTCTCTTTGAAATCTAGGAACAAGATTGAATTTCTCAGCGGCCTATCACCCACAAACGGATGGCCAAAGTGAGATAGCCAATCTTACAATACTTGATCTACTAAAGACTTATGTTACAGAAGTAGATCAATGCTCACAATGGGAAAAGTACTTACCTCTTGTAAAGTATACTTACAATAATACTGTACATACTTCTAGGGAAAATAACCTTTTGAAATAATTGAGGGAAGACCTAAAAGTCCCTTGCTACTTAAAGTACATGGGAAGATCTTTGCTGCCAATGAGTATAGCCGTGACCTACAAGAATCTTTTCAAAAGATTAAGGAGGCTATATCCATCTCTCAACAAAGGCAAAAAGCTGCTACGGACAAGCACAGAAGGGTCTTAACGTTCAAAGAAAATGATTGGGTCTTACTTAAGTTTCGTGAGGCTCGATTGAGGCAAACGACAAGCAAAAATACTAAGGGCCATCAAAAGTATTATGCTAAGCAAGTTAAAAGATACCTTTCCAAATCTTGAAGCCCATCAATGAGATGGCTTAGCAATTCAAGTTGCGCAACCATTGGCTCATACACAATGCTTTTCATGTGACCCTACTTAAGCCCTACAAAGGAGAGCCACCAAGTGAACCAATTATTGAAGACCCTCCCGAATTTGAAGACCAAGAAGAGGTACGGTGCTACAACCCGAAGCTATCCTTTAGCATGAAGACAAGGTACTACAACATGGTAAGATTATCCGAAGGTATCATATTACGTTCAAAAATTATCCTTTTGAAGATGCTAGATGGATGCAAGGAATATAGCTTAAGGATAGTATGAACCTTGTCAATGCTTACAATGCTACATTAGAGTAACTAAATTTACAAATTTCTTTTCAATGACCAATGATTTTGTCTTATAATACTAGTTTTGTTTTCATTGTGCACAAATTTAAATAGGATGCATGCTTAGAATCATGTTTGTGATGACGACGTCTCTTAAACCAAGTAGAATTTGTCACTCTACTTGGGAGAATGAAATGGACTAAAGAGAAGACATGATTGCGACAACTATGTCTCCCAAGCACCAAATGGATTAGTCATCCATCTTGGAAAGATGTCATAGGGTAAAGAGGGATCCTCTACCCGCTAAGATTGACTAATGACTAAGGCTTCATCTCTTCTACCTCATAGTCGAGGACGACTATGATTTCAAGAGAGAGGTAATGTCATAATGTAACAGTTAATGGCCTAAAAACTTGTGTGTAGCGAAAATTAGCATGAACATAGTGGGCATTTCATTAGAATAAATTCCTAATGAGAATTACAAGAGTGCTTGGGTGGAGAGAGAAACAAAAAGCATAACACCTAGTTAGATAGCATCAACAATACTTTCAAAAGAGAGAGAAATTAAGCTATTGACAACAGTTGAGGACCGGATTTGCATGGAGCCGGTCCCCCCTCCAAAAGGCTTTGTATTATGGTTTCTCCCATCAAGAGAGACATTGTACAATAAAATTCCTTGTGTTCCTTCAAGACTAGCTAGTGCAATGAAGATGAAAGCTTCATGCACTAAGCAAAACACTTAGCAAACAAAACTTTAATTATCCCCGTTCTCAGACCCAAGACCTCACACACCTTCGAAGATGGTGAGAGCTACCAGGGTATGAGAGTAGATTGAGAGGAAGAAGGAGTATCTTATGAGAAAGATGTACATCTCCTCACATAATCACTCATCTTAGCATAGATTTAGCTTAGTAATTAGCTTGGTAGAGGAGATGAGCATGCATTCAAGCTTGGCTCTTGGTTGGATTTTCATCCACATGCGAAGAGTGTGTTGATGTAGGCTTCTATCTCACAAGCTTGGAGTAGGTGATGAGCTCTCCATTAAAGCTTGGGAAGAGATAGTCTTCTCTTTCTTCACACATGAGATTGTGTGAGTGTGTGTGTGATAATGCCCTGCAAAAATCAGCCCCCTCTCTCCCTTGGGCGAGCCCTCTTGCTATTTATTCTTGCAGGCTCCCCATTGGACCTCCCCAAGTCAAGCCAATGGTTATTAAGCAGCATAAGTGATAGCCTTCTTACATGTGTCCCCCTTTCCTCTTTTGTGAGAGCTTAATCAATTAAACTTAATTGATTTAAATGAATTAAATCCCCATTGGACCTTTCCCCATTCTGACCAATAGGAATTAAGTAGCCCATTGGGCTGCTCAATTCCTATTGGACCCCTTCACAGGCTGTCCAATAATCATCCAGGAGACTTAATTTTCATTGGTTCTTTTTATTAAGTGTTTTAAATTTAATTAGGCTAAATTTACTCTAGCCTAATTCTCATTGGTCCACTTCAAGGGCCATCCAATAGGAATTGGGTACACCTTGTGGGCATCTGGCCTAGGGAGCTGACATGTGTCCCTCATTCCCTTTGTTTAAAGGGAGCTATGGAAACCGCATTCACTCGGCCGTCTTGAGAGTGCATCAGCTACTTGATTATGCTTGCCAGCAATGTAAGCAATATGAAAATGAAATTGCGAAAGGAAATTTGCCCACCTCATTTGTTTGTCGGAGAGCTTGGTCTGCGTCATGAAGTACTTAAGACATTGGTGATCCGTTCGCAGAATGAAAGGAGTCCCCAATAAATAGTGCTTCCATGATTCTAAGGCATGTAGAACTGCAAGGAGTTCCTTTTCATATAGGCCTAGAGCTTGCTCAACAGGGTCGAGCCTTCGACTCTCATAGCCTATGGCGTGCCCTTCTTGGAGCAAAACAGCTCCAAGGCAATCACCACAAGCATCACATTGGACCTCAAATGGTTTTGAGGGATCCGGTAGTGTAAGAAAAAGTTGAGAGATAAGCTTTTCTTTAAGCTTTTCGAAAGCATTGTTCTCCTTAGTAGACCATGTGTACCTAACGCTTTTCTTTGTTAGGTCATGTAATGGTCCCACAATTTGTGAGAACTTTTCTATGAAGCGTCTATAGTATGCACACATACCTATAAAGCTTCTTAGTTCATGAAGATTCCTTGGTTTAGGCCATCCTTTTATTACCTCTAACTTTGATGGATCCATTTGGATGCCATCTTGAGAGATAATGTGACCTAAATACTGAATCTCTTGCAAGAAAAATTCACTTTTCTTTCGATTAACATAAAGTTTATTTTCTCTCAAAACATGAAATATTATCTGGAGATGTTGCTTGTGTTCGTCTAATGAATTAGAGTAGATGATAATATCATCAAAGAACACTCCACTGAAGGTTCGATGACGCCTGAACAGCTTCTCCATCAAGCGGTTGAATGTGGCTGGTGCATTGGTCAAGCCAAAAGGCATGACAATGTATTCGTAAAGACCAAATGTGGTGCGAAATGCGGTCTTTACAATATCTTGATCAACTATCCTTATTTGATGATAGCCACTTTTAAGGTCAATCCTACTGAAGTAGGTCGATCATTGTAGCTTATCAAATAGGTCTTCTACCCGTGGAACGGGAAACCTATTTTAGTGCTCTATAGTCGACACACATACGACATGTGCCATTTTATGGGCTTTGATAGTCTTTTTGACAGGTATAAAATGAGCATGTTTACTGAACCTGTCTACTATCGTCCATATTCTCGTATTCCCATGGATAGACTTAGGCAATCCAAAGATAAAATCCATGGATATGCTCTCCCATGGTGAATTAGGGATTGGCAAGGGTTGAAGCAAAGGTTTGAAGCAATCCAAGTTGCTTCCCTCTATCAAATTTTGTCTTTTGGAAAACCACACATTTAGAAACATACTCTTGTATGTTCACTTTCATGGTATGCCAATAGAAATATGTTTCAATTCCCTTTAAGGTAGACTGAATCCCTCTATGCCCCGCATACGGTGGAGCATGAGATTCATACATGTGACTTTCTCACGTAGTGAGTTAGTAACGCATAGTCTATTTCCATAGAGAAGATAACCATCTTGTAAAGTAAATGGTTCTTCTTTCTTCCCTAATGCAAGGGCTAAAATCACATCTCTAAAATCGGGATCAATACCGTACTCATCTATCATTGAAGATAGATCATTGTGAGTTGCTATGGAAACGGCATTCGCTCTCGGCCGTCTTGAGAGTGCATCAGCTACTTGATTATGCTTGCCAGCAATGTGAGCAATATGAAAATGAAATTGCGAAAGGAAACTTGCCCACCTCATTTGTTTGTCGGCGAGCTTGGTCTGCGTCATGAAGTACTTAAGACTTTGGTGATCCGTTCGCAGAATAAAAGGAGTCCCCAATAAATAGTGCTTCCATGAGTCTAAGGCATGTAGAACTGCAAGGAGTTCCTTTTCATATATGCCTAGAGCTTGCTCAACAAGGTCGATCCTTCGACTCTCATAGCCTATGGTGTGCCCTTCTTGGAGTAAAACATCTCCAAGGCAATCACCACAAGAATCACATTGGACCTCAAATGGTTTTGAGAGATCCGGTAGTGTAAGCACAGGTTGAGAGATAAGCTTTTCGAAAGCATTGTTCTCCTTAGCAGACCATGTGTACCTAACGCTTTTCTTTGTTAGGTCATGTAATGGTCCCGCAATTTGTGAGAACTTTTCTATGATGCGTCTATAGTATGCACACATACCTATAAAGCTTCTTAGTTCATGAAGATTCCTTGGTTTAGGCCATCCTTTTATTACCTCTAACTTTGATGGATCCATTTGGATGCCATCTTGACAGATAATGTGACCTAAATACTGAATCTCTTGCAAGAAAAATTCGTGCTTTTCTTTCGATTAACATAAAGTTTATTTTCTCTCAAAACATGAAATATTACCTGGAGGTGTTGCTTGTGTTCGTCTAATGAATTAGAGTAGATGATAATATCATCAAAGAACACTCCAGTGAAGGTTCGATGAGGCCGGAACAGCTTCTCCATCAAGCGATTGAATGTGGCAGGTGCATTGGTCAAGCCAAAAGGCATGACAATGTATTCGTAAAGACCAAATGTGGTGCGAAATGCGGTCTTTACAATATCTTGATCAACTATCCTTATCTGATGATAGTCACTTTTTAGGTCAATCCTACTGAAGTAGGTCGATCCTTGTAGCTTATCAAATAGGTCTTCTACCCGTGGAACGGGAAACCTATTCTTGATAGTGATCCTATTTAGTGCTCTATAGTCGACACACATACAATATGTGCCGTCTTTCTTTTGCACTAATAGCACCGGTGAGCAAAATGGAGATGAGCTAGGCCTAACCATGCCCTTCTCAACTAACTCATGCACTTGCCGCATAATCTCCTCTTGTTGAGCTTGAGATACTCTATAAGGAGTTTTGTTAGGCGGTGAACTTCCTGGAAGAAGTTCAATTGCACGGTCATCATTACCTCGTTTAGGAGGTAGCTCACAAGGGATGTCGTCAATAAAAAAATCTTGAAACCCCTTGAGAAAATTGGATAACTCTAATTCCTTTTGGTTGCTTTTATTTTCTTTTGCTAAAGCATTAGGTTCATTTTGAGAATCTTTAACAAAAATCATGTACACGGAAATAGAGCTCTTTATTGACTTGTTGAAAGATGCTGTATGTACAATGGGGATAGTGTTACCCATTTCCTTAGCATCTATATACATGTCTTTTTCCCTGAAGTTAAAGGAGATTCTCCTTTTAGGAAATTTAACATCGGCAGCCAGGCGGTCAAACCATGGTGCCCCTAGGATTACATCCTCATGCTTGAGAGGAGAGATAAAGAAGTACTCTTTGTCCACATAGCCTTGGACATGAAGCCTCAATTTCTCCATCAAGGGAGTGACTGAAGCTTCTTGCCCCTTGAAGGCACTGTCTGCGGGTAGGACATCTCCCATCTCGTAGGATTGTATGCCTAGCTTGGTGGCCAACTCTATAGATATAAAATTGTGAGTAGAACCAGGGTCAAAGAGAATAAAAGCATCATGTTCTCTTACCTTTCCGCAAGCATGTCATAGAGGAGATCCTTTGTGATGAGTTTGGTTAGTCTCCTCCTCTTGGATTTCAACGAAGGAAGCTGTAGGAGGATCTTGACGGTTGTTCTTTTGGGGACAAGCACGGTACGCATGCCCTTGTTCGCCACACTTGAAACACCGGTTATCCTTGCGATAACGCTCAAGCTCTTCAGGAGAGAGTTTGTTCTTACCTTTGTAAACTCCCTTCTCTTTAGCTTTGTTGGAGTTGTCCTTACGAGACTTTTGGACATTGTCCTTTGCTGGACGGGAGCGACTCACACACCCATGAAGTGCATGCAAACACTACCTAGATCAACATAATGTCAATCGAGAACAGAGATGACACGATAGGCACACGGAGGAAATCTCTCTAGCTTGTCAGTCTGAGACCATCCTACACATACAACACTCTGGAAGGCCAACTAAACCACAATCAAGAACCTCACTGCTCTCAACTACACCAGCTAGCCACATACACACATACGGAAGGTAACTCACCTAATCATGCCAGATTCCTACGAAACTTAAGGAACACCATCCCCTCACTAGGATACACCTGTCCCTAAGCTTCTACACTCAAAACCCTCACTCTAAACCCATCTACGGAAAATGCGTAGGATGACAGAGCAAAATTTTGAAAGTGCTCGAAACTGAAATTTATGAGTACCTATGTGTAGCTTATGTCTCCACGATTCTATAGACTACTAGCACGCAGAAAATAGACATCGTTTGATACACTTACGACCACAAATAGCTCATAGATGTGTTGGCGTGTGCGCTTCGTCTCGCGTGGAATGCTTGGTGTTGTCGCGTAGCTCTCCTCGAGCCTACAACAATGGTGCATTCGGATCTCCAATGTGTTGAGCGAGACAGGCGTAGCAAGAGGATGAAGCTCACGCTCACTCTCTTTCTCTCTCACACACAGTAGATGGCAGCGCTAAAAGTTTGATTATGATAAAAGTCTTCTTGACAAAATGACCTAGGTACCTTATATACTAAGGCTACCTTAGGTTTAACCAAAAATGGGGTTGAAAGGGTCAAATGGCTTTGTATTTACAATCTAGAAGTGCCATTGCACCCCGGCTTCTGAAACTAGAATAACTACTCATTACAAATGACGTTTATAGCCATAATCCGCAGCATTTCATAACTCGCAAAAGATAAGACTTTGGTACGAAACTTGAGTTATGTTGTGTTGTTGACCCAGCGGTCAACATTCCCCCTTTCGCGTTCATGTCGTCCCCAACATGACCTGATTGTCGATGGCAATGTGGTCTTTGCTGTCGTTTTGTTGTTGGAAAGAAAGTATAGACTATAGCCTTTGCAGTAGCTTGTCTTGTTGTCCAATCCGATGTACAGAGTCTTCGCATGATTCAGGAAAATCATAATTGATGACGAACTTGATGTCTTTCACATCCACGCTCCGAGCTGCAACATCTATTTCTGTCATTATAGGTCTACTGCCAGATCTAAATTTAAAAAGAATCAATGTCGTTTAACTTGACTCTTATCATCATGGATAGAGAAAGCTCCATCCATCATTTGCTCCAGCAAATCTGTCAATTCGGAGTATTTGTGATTCTCAGAAACAACTTCTACAATCTGTAGAATTGAGTGATTGGCTTTCTGATCTTGTGAGCCAATGACAACTTTGTAAGGATTTTGTAGAAATTGTATGGCTAAACCCTTAACTTCTTTAGGCCAAGTTGCACTCCAATGCAAAGTCTGTCTGTCAGGCCGAATCCAAGACTTAATTATTCTAATTTGAGGTTCAAAACCCTGCTGAGCATTCGTTGTGCATGATCAAGGACAAGCTTTTGAGATCCTCTGATTACCCTTATGTCTGCTTTTCTTCATTGGGGACTTCTTTGTTCCTGTGCAATCATGCTGTTAGTGTTGTCTGCAGCTTTGTCATTGTAGGCCATTCTTCGACTCGCCATTGAGGAGAAGTATGCTATGATCTGAAATTGGTGCTCCAATTCATTTGTCAATTGTTTTGAGTAGCATTTCCCTATTTTTGATGTAGAAGGAGTATGTACAAGAGGATGGTGATAGGTGTCTTTAGATTAGGGTCTAAAACCTGCATGACCAAAGGGAAAAAACCCGGTGGAAAAAAATGCCTTTGGTATACACTCTTATTGGAGTTGAGCAGTTGAACATGAAGTACATGTTCATGAAGGGTGAGTGCTTGGGTGAAACACGGAAAGAGTGCCTGATGCAAGTGCCAATTATGGGACACTCTATATGCATATGAAAAATTTGTCAACAAAAGCATGCAATGTGAAAGAAGGAGATGATGGGTGTTTCGAGGAATAAATGTAGCACATGTGACATCAAAAGATGTCTCAATAGCTTCCACCTTTCCAAGAAGGGTTTTTGATGTAGAAGTTTCTCCACTCGTATCTCACTGTGCTTAGTACGTGAGTGTCTTTTGGAGCAGTACCTATACCAGCATGAGCGACACAACGTAAATATGCTCAACTCTTCCAGCTTGAGCAGTACCTAGAATAGCTAAGACGCTTAGACCACAGAGAATATTACTTGAAGCTTTGGGACTAACACCTCACTCATTTTGTGGCGTAGCTACTCGAATCTGACTTGTATGACTTTTCGGTTGCATGTTGACACGACTTTGTGACAAGTTCTTTGACTGTTGTAGTGGCTGCTGAAACATACTTCGTGAAGTTTCATCGTTTTCCTGTACCTTCTGCTCTTTGTAGTGCTCAGGCCTCTCGTCAGTCTTTTCTTCGTTTGGATTATGGATTTTTTAATTTTTTCTTAATAATAAGCATAGAAAATCTTAAAACAACTCAACAAAATAAAATCATTCAAATAGAAATCTAAATGATATGTACACTATACACATGTCCCTAGGGGCTCATATACGGATTTTGTCCCCATACTCCTTAGTAACACTACTATGAGGGCATATACTCTAAATTTCGTCAAAAAATTATCACAATAAAACGCAAAATTTCAATGCATCTCACAAAACATTGCCCTCTAATAGTCATAATGTTAGGTCCACATTTAGAATGCCTCCCCCCTTCCTATTTGGAGTCATCCTTTACGACAGGGTATCGCAAAGGGTATGTGTTGTGCTTGGGCAAGTAAAAGTTGTGCCTATGCAGGCCTTGTAATGTAGCCCTATTATGCATACACAATCAATGCATGGAAAAGATTTATGTTGTGCAAGATGTGGGTATAAGTAATTTGCTTATTGGCATTTGTTGGTGAGGCTTCCTTTTCTAAGCAATGTAATGGTCTTTGAAGCTCCTGTATTGTTGCTTGATTGAAGCGACTTGCTCTCTTCTAACTATACTGTAATCGTAGGAAGAATTGTAAGAATTCAAGCGGCGATGCACTGACAGCAGTGTTGTTGTTCTTCTTTGGGACCCATTTATTTGCGATTATTGGCTGTTTTGTTGCTGACGCTCGTTTGGGAACCCATACTTGCCCGTGCTTCGTTTCTGTTTGAAGAGACTTCTTTGGGATCCACCTTTTTGGTGTGTGAGTCGACAGTGGTCTTTGCTTCGGCCCTTGTACGCTTGGTTGGTGACAGGATTACCATGGTTGTTTTGGAATCCAAATGAATTCCTGACTATTTTGTGCTTGAATCAACTTCTTTGGAGCCCAAACCTGAGTTGTGAAAGCTTGAAACTTTGTGATATTCTTACCCGTTCGTGCACTCTTTCCTTGTTTTTGTTTTGGTGTTGGATCTTGTGATTTGTCATTAGAGATCTTTGTCTTCTTGATCCATATCTTTTTTTGGCCGATCTGGCTTTTTGGTATCCAGATTTGTCGAGCTTTTTGGCTTTGACTTGTTGTCCTGCTCTTTTGACCTGTCATGGTTGTTGCTAAAGGGGTTGATGATAGTGATGGCCTGAGTTGATGATAGGGGATGTCGTAAGATTCATCACTATCGCTACTATCCTCAGCAAGGTTGACTTCTTATACTTTCCCTTGATTTTTTGGCTGGTAGTGGAAAGTTACTATTTGTTTGCTCGTGGGTGGTAGTTTCTTGGAGGACTTTTCTAGCCCATTGATTAGTGCATTGTTAGCTCGTTTCTCTGGTCGTATTCCTCCTAGCTGGTGATAACCGTTTTTCGGCTCTCCGTAATTGCCATAGTGAGTTAACCCACCCTACCAAAATCATCCAAACACTGTGGCTATCCCTACCATTTCACTATATATAGGTGTGTGTGAGTTAGGGGACTTTTCCCATATTTTCTTAAAAACCCTCAGCTAGCTAGTCACTGGGCTAGTTGAGCCAACAAAATATAAAAATATAAAAAATATAAGTATTTATGGCCCATTTGTGTGTAAATATTTCATTGTATATAGGGCCTAAATAAAAGGATTTTTCATAATTATTTTGGTATTTATTTAAATATTTCAACCTATGGTGTGTTATTTATGCTATGTACATTGACTCACCATTACCATATTTTTTCTTACCATTTTGCATACTCTTTATTCCATATAAAAATAATTTCATGCAAGCTTCTCTTATTTTTGGTGTAACTCTATCCCCAACAAAAATCCAAAAAAACTAGTTTTACTTATGTGTATATTTTTTCACTATTGTAATTTTTCCTTCCTACATCTATTCTCTTTTACTCTCATAAATTAGAACACCAAAAATATTCATCTTTTTATGGTAGACTTATAATGAGAGATTTATTTTGACCCCTTTATATTTTTTCCACCTATATTATTTATATTTGACATGTATATATATTTTTAGACCCCCTAAATATTTGATTTTCTTAGTTGTACTATTCACTTATATCATGATCTCAACAATATCTTCAATTATAGACCTACCAAATAAGGTCAAGGGTATGTGGCATACATGCATGCACCATGGGGAGCTCACTCTTGAAGGTATTCAAAAGAATCATCCAAAGAAGGACCTCACAAGGACCTTGTGCAGTGGAAAAAACAATCGGTTTTGCCGAATTTTTAAAGATCACATGCTCCCCGAATTTGGAAAGGTGATACAAACAAAAGTTGTAGCTCGTGAGCTGAACTTTCACCTCAAATTTTTTCATATTTGTTTGAGCTACGAGCTGTGAGCTATGATTTTATTGGTGGACCCAGTTTGCCCATGCTATGCAGCCACACGTACTTCCTCTTCCACTTTATCATTTTCCTCTTTCACACACACTCCTCCCTCTCCTTCCCTCTCCCAAACCTGCAACTCCCATGTCCTAATTCACCCTCTTCACCATTGCCACATCTCTCACACCTCCATAGCCTTCATCCTCCATTTCTACACCCTATGTGTCCCCCTTTCTCTCTACATATATGTCCATATTACCATACTCTCTTCAGCTTTGTAAAGAACTTCAAAAAATCAGCAAAAATCCAAGGATAACCTCTGTAAATGAAGGCTTTTATCATGAATTTTCCAAGGTTTGAAGATAACATAGCTTCATCGACACGCGTTACTTCGCCATGCTGGCCGCTTCTTCTACTGGTGTTGTAAAGAGGTGAATGTCAACTTCTCCAAGCTTCAACCTTGCTTTACAAGCTTATCCCTTCTCTAACTTTTCTCATCATATATCTCACCATTTGGTGAATGATTTTGTAAATATTTTGTAGTGATAATTACTAACTACTAACCACTAACCTTATTGTAAAATGCACCTCTACTAGAGTAGGCACTCCCATTATTCACTCAATCCTCTCTTCTATCATCCTCAATAATTCTCTTCCCTTGAGCCCACAGCCATGTGACTCAAAGGACAAGAGAGGCCCACCCTCATTTATAAAATTAAAAAAAAATGCATAATCTTTTATTCCTTCAAATAAACTTGATTAGGTCTAATCCAAATCGGGGCTTCTAAAACCTATAAATAGAGCCCTTCTCTCCCTTGTAAATCATCACATGATCACACTACACCACACCATTCTCAACACATAGCACACCACTCTTCAAGCCTAGTTGTGTAGAGTGTGTGCATCGTGAGTGCTCTATTCCATCATTACACATAGGTGCATGGAGAAGCTTGAAGTTAGTTATGCCATCTAGAGGAGTGGGCTGTATTCCATACTCTTCACCACACTTGTAGCCTACTCTTGTGCATAAATAAGATTATAGTTTTGGGTGCAATTGTATGCTGCAACTATGACTCTTCTCTCCAAATTGACTTGATAAGTTGGCTCATCAGGTGGTTGAAGGTATATTGTCCTTGAAGTTTGTTGTGCCATTTCATGCTTGGTGGTTTGAGGTCTTGTTGAATTGTTTTCCTAAAAGGTAAATTGTAAGAGGGTGCTCGGTGAGAGGGCTCCCGTGACCCTAAGACAATTTGTGTATTGGCAACAAGGTCAAGTTTTGTGTTGTCTCTCTATTTCTCATCAAGCTTTGTGTGCATCTAGTCTTTAAGGTTAAGACTGAGTTACTCAAGTTGATTTGTGCTCTTTACCTCTCTCTAGCGTGGTGAATGTTTGTGTTTGGTGTGTGTGGCTATCTTGCATTCCCCTCTCTTTGTGCGTTTGAGTACAAGGAGATATCACATGCGTCCTAGTTCGCATCTACAACTAGGTGGTGCCCTTTTCTTGTTTGGTTTCTGGCTGTGGGTTGTTGTTGTCTCTGATTGTGCTTGCCCCAGCCCCAATTGAGCAGCACGGGAGCCTCGAAGGGTGTTTAGAGGCCGCTCTTCTCGTTGCCCGCCCCGGACTGCCTCAAATTGGTGCCCCCACTGAGGACGGCTTGTGTATCTTTTTGTGTAGATTCAACATTTAGCATACTCAAGTAGTTTGCATGAATCACGAACATTTGTATGATCCTTTCATTTCTATTGCAAGGTAAAAGGTACACATAATTTTTAGTACTAAGTTGCAATTTCAGCGAGTAATTCGTAGAATTTTGGGCCCTCTTAGGTTGGCCGAGATAAACGCTTCAGTAAATCCTTTTATTTTGCCTCTCATTTGGTATGACCTTAGTTTGGACGTCTAAATTTTGGTTTTGTTTTAAGCATTAGGTCATTATAGACAATGGGAATAATGGCCCAAGAATAGAGGTTTTCCCCTTTTATTTCACTCCACACATTAGAATAAACATTGCAATTAGTAGAAAAATCCATTTTCAACAACGTATGGTGTTCATGTTTGGTGCCCAAAGAGTAGGAGAAATTCTCGCATCACCAAACCCTGTCATCCTACCTCTTATTGATTATCATAGGTCATTTGATGTGAATATTTTTATTATTTTGTAGAATAGATTGCAATAGAAAACATTATTGTGTAAATTTTTTTAAGAAAGAAAAACAAAAACGTGTTGTCACTTTGAAACCGATTCAATGGAGGCCCAATGCCAAATGTCCGGATATCCTCTTTTCTTTGGAGAGCCTGGAGAGGATGCAGAATTATTTTTAGCAAATTTCAAGATGTATTGTCGTATCAAGAGGATAGTAACTGATCAAGAACGCGTAGAGATGTTTGAAGTGGTCCTTAGGAAAGATGCTAGCACTTGGTTTGACTCGTTGCCTGAGGAAGTTAAAGGGAATTACACGGAAGTTGTGAATCATTTCAAGAGATACTTCTTTGATCCCCAAAACACTCAAAAACTATGGCAAGACATTGTTTCTCATAAGCAAAAAGACTTAGATGACTCCTACTTGTACAAGCAAGATTTTCTACGTCTTTGGGCTCTATGGATATGAAATGTTGCTAACCCTGGTGATGGTGCAGAGTTCCTAAAGAAGGAGAGGTTCGTAGCCGGACTCTTTCCTGGCCTTAAGATAAAAGTTGAGGCGGGTGCACTTGCTACCTTTGATGCAGCTGAAACTAGGGCTGCTGAGAAATATAGAAAACTCAAGTGCCTAAGGCGAGAGGTTCCAATAGAAGGTCTTAGACCCAAAGGTAAGTCACAAGCATCAACATCTAGGGAGCTTCCTGAGGTAACGGCGGAAGTGATTGAGATTCACGACCTAGGAGAGTCTTGCAATGTTGGAATTGCGGTGAGTCTGGACATGGGATGTATAATTTTCCTTGGCCCCGTGGGGAGCTAGGGAGACCTAACTTGAATTACCCAGTGATGAATGCAGGTGAAGGAACTAGTCAGCAACCACGGCTTCTACAAAGGCCAAATGGAGCTAGACCACCTCCACAAGGAGTGGAAGGAGTTCCACCTTTGCCATACCCAAATGTTCATGTGGTAGAGGTGACAAATTCAAAAGAGGTTGACATGGAAGCAAATGGCATTAAGTGTGGCCGTGGAAAAGGGAAGGAGAAAGAAGATGTCACATCACAGAGTGACCATGGATGAGGTAAGAAGGCAAATGAGCCCAAGGAAGCTAAGAGGACTTGACGTCGTATCAATCTCCAAGACTTCCCTCTTGGACATGGTATGGATCCATACAACCTATTGGAAGACATGAGAGGTAAGGGTCCTGATATCTCATGGCCTCAGTTTCTTGCATTATGCCCACAAGTTAGGAGGGATTTAACGAAGGCAGTTAACACTAGGAGAAAGGAAAAATAAAGTGTTCCTGTTGTAAAAACTGCACATGCTGAAATGAATGAGGATATTACACCTGTGCTAGATTGTTACATCAAAGGAAGATTGGTTAGGAAAGGTCTAGTGGATGGGGGTGCACAAATTTGCATCATGACAGAGGGACTCATGCAAAAACTAGGCATGCACATCCATGAGACACCTGAAATTAAAGTCAAGATGGCAAACAATAGCAAAGCTAGGTGTGTAGGCATTTGTAAAAATGTTTTTGTAAAGGTCTTTGGCATTAAGAAGGCGGTGGATTTTTATGTTATGTCTACCAAAGGAGATGGTTACCCATTTATCCTAGGGAGACCATGGCTAATGAAAATGCGAGCTTTGCAAGATTGGGAGAGTGGAAAGCTAATTTGCAGGAATGACAATCATAAGAAGGTTGTCTTTGACATGAAGGAGCAATGCCAAGAGGATCTCCATGAAGAATCATCTCAAAGTGAGACGGAGGAAGGCTGGACCGATAGCACTTCAGAAGGAGAAAGCAGCGGCAGCATTACTGAAGAGGAGTCTTCCATCGAAGTCATGGGGGTAAGGTTTAAGCCAAACAATCAGGAGACCTCTTCTCGAGGTTTGGAAGAGGTAGGTACTCAAGAGAACCAAAATGTGCAAGATGAAGGAATGTTAGAAGGTATGTTGTCTACAACACTTACAAAGGATGAAAGAGAGGAGTTCAAATATGTGCTAGGGAAATTTCCGAGGCTTTTTGCTAAAGACTACACCGATGTGCGTGGAGTAGATGCTGTTCAACACAAAATTGAGTTGAAGCCAGAGGCCACACCTAAGGCTCAAAAGCTACGAAGGCTAGGAGTCATCAAGGAGCAGTCTTTACTCAAGGAGGTAAGAAAGCTTCTAGCAGCAGGTTTCATTTATCCAGTGGAGAATTCAGAGTGGGTCTCTCCCGTTGTTGTCACTCCTAAGAAAAACGGCAAGTGGAGGCTGTGTGTGGATTACCGTCCACTTAATGAGGCAACAAAAAGAGATCACTTTTCCCTCCCATTTCAGGATGAGATACTAAATGAGGTAGCTGGTCATGAGAAGTACACTGTGTGTGATGGCTACTCGGGTTACTTTCAAATAGGTATCGCATTGGAAGATCAATTGAAAACAACCTTCATCACTCCTTGGGGTTGTTATGCTTTTAGAGTCATGCCATTTGGCCTGACAAATGCTCTTGCAACTTTCCAACGCTTCATGAACATGGTGTTTCAAACATTCTTTGGAAAGTCCAGTAGGGTTTTTATTGATGATTTTTGCATTTATAACTCAAAATCATTGCATCTACAAAGGGTAGAAGAAGGTTTAAAGAAGCTCTATGACATGGGAGGTCAACTCAACCCCGACAAGTGCCACATAGGTGAGGATGAAGTGATCTTTCTTGGTCACAAGGTTTTCTATAAAGGCATTGAGGTGGATCCTTCAAAGGCAAAGCCTCTTATTGAGCTCCCATCACCCAAGAATCTCAAAGAGGTCATCTCATTCATTCAAAAGGTGAAGTATATGTCACGCTTTATTCACTTAGCTTCGGAGTTGCTTCATCCTTTGCAAAAGTTGACACAACAAGTAGAATTTGCATGGTCTGATGAGCTTGAAGAGTACTTTTGTAACATTAAAGTCATCCTGTCACAACTACCAACACTCATGCCTCCTTGTTGGGAGTACACATTCTTTGTTAGCTCTAGTGTTGGGAAAGAAACAATTGGAGCGGTTTTGCTACAACAAGATCCCCATAGTACCCGGATGCGACCCATCTACTTTGCTAGTAGGGTCATGAATGCTTTGGAGAGAGGCTACACGGAGGCAGAACTCATGATGCTTTCTCTCATGTTTGCGGTGAGAAAGTTTAGATCCTACTTGCTACCAAAACCTTTTGTAATTCTCACTGCAGAAAATTTGTTTCCTTGGGTGTCATCTCAAATGAATCTTAGCACTAGGATCTCAAAGTGGATTATGGAATTGCAAGAGTTCCAATACTCTTTCAAGGTAGAAGATAGTGTGCATGCACAATTGACAGGGATCCTTACTTATAGGGTACAAGAGAAGGAGATTAAGGTTCCTGAAATAAAGACCCTACCATTGCCACCACCGAAAAATATTCCTAATGCTTTTACCTTGTTCTTTGATGGAGCTTTTTGATGAGTCACAAGAAAAGCAGGGGGAGGGCTAGTGTTGCTCAACCCAAGTGGGGAGGTGGTCATGAAAGAGAAGGTCAATCTACCAGGTTCAACTAGCAACAATGAAGCATAATACGACACACTACTTCATGGTTTGAATATGTGCATTGGCCAAGGGATACAACGTCTCATGGTAAAGGGAGATGCACTTCTCATTGTTAAACAGATTTTAGGCATTTGGGCATGCAAGAATGAAAGCTTACGGACAAAATTTCATGCCATTCGTAGGATTTTTAATCACTTTGAAGAAGTGCAACTATATCATATTCCTAGGAAAAAAAATGAAGATGCCGATTTACTTGCACAACAAGCAGTTACATGTGTTGAGAAAGAAGTGCAGGTCATCATGGTGGCAGCAACTGTCATGCAACCGAGAAACCAGGGATTGGAGTCATTGACTCCCATTATTAGCTACATTTTGGAGGGTGAGTTTTCGCAAGACTTCACGAAGGCTCAAAAGAGGAGACTCATGAAAAAGGCAAGTGCGTATCTCTTCCTAGAAGGATCCCTCTATCAAAGAGGGAAGGATCAAGTGTGCAGAAGAGTACCAACTATCAAGGAGATTCCAGCCATTCTAAAAGGTTTGCATGAAGAGGCATGTGGTGGTCATTTTGCCCAAGAGTTAATTGTGAAGAAGATTTTGCTTGCGGGGTATGTTCGGCCAAGCCTGAATGTGGATGTCCAACATTGGTGTAAAAGTTTTCACAATTGTCAGGTAAATGGGAATAGAAGATTGGTGTATGGTCCAAGGCAAATCGTGCTTGCAAATGGACCCTTTGAAAAGTGGGGCATTGATGCTATGGGTCCTCTCCCTAGGACAAAAAATGGTAAACTCTACATTCTAGTGGCGGTAGACTATATGACTAGGTGGGTGGAAGCACAAAGTGTGGCAAAGGTAACTAAGAGGACAGTGAGCAAATTTGTCTACACTCACATTTGTTGTAGATTTGGCACACCTTTGGAGATTGTTTCTGATAATGGTCCAGGGTTTAGAAAGGGCTTGCTCACAGAGGTTTGTGAAGAACTTCACATTCTACATCGTCATAGTACACCCTACTATCCCCAATCCAATGGTCTAGTAGAAAAACCTAATGGTGTCATTGCAGGCATCATTAGAAAGATGGTGAGAAACAAGACAAAGTTGTGGGATGACTTCTTGGATGGTGCCTTGTGGGCGTATTGAACCACATATAGAGAAGCCACGGAGTTTACACCATTTCACTTGGTCTATGGTCAAGAGGCTTTACAACCAATTGAGCTCAACATCCCAACAATACGACTTCATGGCAAAGCAGCACAAGATGATCAAGAAGCATGGATGGATCGACTTCTTACCTTAGCTGAGCTTGAGTGGAAAAGAGAAGCAGCATACGAGTGCTACAAGAGGAAAGCTACGCAGGCGAAGGAAAAGCTTGACAAGAAACTAAAGGACAAAGGCATCAATGAAGGAGATCTTGTGCTAAGGTATGACAATCGACTCGACAATCGTTTTGATGCCAAATTTGAAACTAGATGGCAAGGGCCATACATAGTTAAGAAGGCTTTCAATTCAAGTTACTATCAACTTATGGACTTGAATGGGAAAGAGCACTCCAGGAAGGTAAACGGGTATCGCTTGAATCCTTATTTGAGTCGCCTTCTACCAAAGGATCTACCAAAGATCTGTCAAAAGGCAGCTATCTCATGTAGGTATTGTTCCGTGAAGCATGAGTGTAACTCAAACCAAAATTCTGAGGGGCCAAACAATGAAGACCTCATCAAGGACTCTGAAGCACTCTCTTTGGAAAAGATACTCTATGATGGTACATGAATATACCATCATCCTGGGGGAGGGCTAATGATAGCCGTTTTTCGGCTCTTTGTAATTGCCATAGTGAGTTAACCCACCCTACCAAAATCATCCAAACACTGTGGCTATCCCTACCATTTCACTGTATATAGGTGTGTGTGAGTTAGGGGACTTTTCCCATATCTTCTTAAAAACCCTCAGCTAGCTAGTCATTGGGCTAGTTGAGCCAACAAAATATAAAAATATAAAAAATATAAGTATATTATGGCCCATTTTTGTGTAAATATTTCATTGTATATAGGGCCTAAATAAAAGGATTTTTCATAATTATTTTGGTATTTATTTAAATATTTCTACCTATGGTGTGTTATTTATGCTATGTACATTGACTCACCATTACCATATTTTTTCTTACCATTTTGCATAATCTTTATTCCATATAAAAATAATTTCATGCAAGTTTCTCTTATTTTTGGTATAACTCCATCCCCAACAAAAATCCAAAAAAACTAGTCTTACTTATGTGTATATTTTTTCACTATTGTAATTTTTCCTTCCTACATCTATTCTCTTTTACTCTCATAAATTAGAACACCAAAAATATTCATCTTTTTATGGTAGACTTATAATGAGAGATTTATTTTGATCCCTTTATATTTTTTCCACCTATATTATTTACATTTGACATGTATATATATTTTTAGACCCCCTAAATATTTGATTTTCTTAGTTGTACTATTCACTTATATCATGATCTCAACAATATCTTCAATTATAGACCTACCAAATAAGGTCAAGGGTATGTGGCATACATGCATGCACCATGGGGAGCTCACTCTTGAAGGTATTCAAAAGAATCATCCAAAGAAGGACCTCACAAGGACCTTGTGCAGTGGAAAAAACAGTCGGTTTTGCCGAATTTTTAAAGATCACATGCTCCCCGAATTTGGAAAGGTGATACAAACAAAAGTTGTAGCTCGTGAGCTGAACTTTCACCTCAAATTTTTTCATATTTGTTTGAGCTACGAGCTGTGAGCTATGATTTTATTGGTGGACCCCAGTTTGCCCATGCTATGCAGCCACACGTACTTCCTCTTCCACTTTATCATTTTCCTCTTTCACACACACTCCTCCCTCTCCTTCCCTCTCCCAAACCTGCAACTCCCATGTCCTAATTCATCCTCTTCACCATTGCCACATCTCTCACACCTCCATAGCCTTCATCCTCCATTTCTACACCCTATGTGTCCCCCTTTCTCTCTACATATATGTCCATATTACCATACTCTCTTCAGCTTTGTAAAGAACTTCAAAAAATCAGCAAAAATCCAAGGATAACCTCTGCAAATGAAGGCTTTTATCATGAATTTTCCAAGGTTTGAAGATAACATAGCTTCATCGACACGCGTTACTTCGCCATGCTGGCCGCTTCTTCTACTGGTGTTGTAAAGAGGTGAATGTCAACTTCTCCAAGCTTCAACCTTGCTTTACAAGCTTATCCCTTCTCTAACTTTTCTCATCATATATCTCACCATTTGGTGAATGATTTTGTAAATATTTTGTAGTGATAATTACTAACTACTAACCACTAACCTTATTGTAAAATGCACCCTCTACTAGAGTAGGCACTCCCAAATTATTCACTCAATCCTCTCTTCTATCATCCTCAATAATTCTCTTCCCTTGAGCCCACAGCCATGTGACTCAAAGGACAAGAGAGGCCCACCCTCATTTATAAAATTAAAAAAAAATACATAATCTTTTATTCCTTCAAATAAACTTGATTAGGTCTAATCCAAATCGGGGCTTCTAAAACCTATAAATAGAGCCCTTCTCTCCCTTGTAAATCATCACATGATCACACTACACCACACCATTCTCAACACATAGCACACCACTCTTCAAGCCTAGTTGTGTAGAGTGTGTGAATCGTGAGTGCTCTATTCCATCATTACACATAGGTGCATGGAGAAGCTTGAAGTTAGTTATGCCATCTAGAGGAGTGGAGTGTATGCCATACTCTTCACCACACTTGTAGCCTACTCTTGTGCATAAATAAGATTCATAGTTTTGGGTGCAATTGTATGCTGCAACTACGACTCTTCTCTCCAAATTGACTTGATAAGTTGGCTCATCAGGTGGTTGAAGGTATATTGTCCTTGAAGTTTGTTGTACCATTTCATGCTTGGTGGTTTGAGGGCTTGTTGAATTGTTTGCCTAAAAGGTAAATTGTAAGAGGGTGCTCGGTGAGAGGGCTCCCGTGACCCTAAGACAATTTGTGTATTGGCAACAAGGTCAAGTTTTGTGTTGTCTCTCTATTTCTCATCAAGCTTTGTGTGCATCTAGTCTTTAAGGTTAAGACTGAGTTGCTCAAGTTGATTTGTGCTCTTTACCTCTCTCTGGCGTGGTGAATGTTTGTGTTTGGTGTGTGTGGCTATCTTGCATTCCCCTCTCTTTGTGCGTTTGAGTACAAGGAGATATCACGTGCGTCCTAGTTCGCATCTACAACTAGGTGGTGCCCCTTTTCTTGTTTGGTTTCTAGCCGTGGGTTGTTGTTGTATCTGATTGTGCTTGCCCCAGCCCCAATTGAGCAGCACGGGAGCCTCGAAGGGTGTTTAGAGGCCGCTCTTCTTGTTGCCCGCCCCGGACCGCCTCACTGGGTCTTTGCATCCCTATTAGGAGCCATGTATGAAGATGCTTGTGGTGGTTGTGTTTTCACTGATGACTTTGGAATCCACTTTTGATGCACTTTACTCATGTAGCGCT
This sequence comes from Adiantum capillus-veneris, assembly GCF_014529385.1. Lineage (NCBI taxonomy): Eukaryota > Viridiplantae > Streptophyta > Polypodiopsida > Polypodiales > Pteridaceae > Adiantum > Adiantum capillus-veneris. The sequence goes on along the minus strand of NC_140949.1, from coordinate 119,544,031 downwards.
GACATTGATTCCAGGGTCGTTGATCTTCTTGAAGCTCGAAGTGTTCTACAAAGTCATAGAACTCATCGTCTTCTTCATCTTTTGATTCTCCACATTTCTTTGTTTGCTCCTTATTTCAAGAGCTTGTTGATGTCTGGTTCTCTTCATTTTCCAGGATTACACTCACTGCAAAATAAGAAACGACATCATAGCCATTTTCATCACAAAACTTTGTTGTGGGAGCATCCTCCACGGTGCACACATCCAGAGTAGCCAAGATGTGTTCCCATCCAAAAGGCTCTAGCTCTTCTTCAGGAAATGGTTCTGGGATATAGTCCATATCGTCTATAACCCGCTCTAGGATACATTCCTCACGTTTCAAGCTACCACATTGTGAAGCTCCACACATCCACAGTTCTTTAGGCTTACCCAACCAAGCTGGAAGTTCTGATCCTGCTACTGTGGCGGAATCAAACTCCTCAACCTGTGTTCTCGTCACATCCCTATAGCTATGGTCCCTCAAGTTTATCTTTGTTATGGTTTCCATATGTCTCAGGTATATATGGTCATAACCCCAATCTTGGACCATTTTCAATTGTCGCATGAATGCTCTTCTTAAAATTATTTCATAGTTGTTCTTCTTGGCAAAGTCAACAACAGCAAAAGTGTGTTCATATTCAATGCCACAAGAAGTAACAAGTACTTTTTCTAGCAGTCCTAGGGGCTTTTCCTTGTGTCCATCTGCAAGCTGCAGGGTCATTCGTGTGGATCTCAAGGCAGGTTTTCCCCATTTTTTCCAAACCTCTTTGGTTGCAATGGCCACACCAACTCCACTGTCAAGGATTGCCATGGTTTTTACACCATTGAATTCCAAAGGAAGGGTGGTGTTTCCATCTTCTCCCTCGTAATACTCGCCTACCTTGTTTAATGGCACTGGCCTAGTATTTAGTTGAGGCATTTCAAGCTCTTTGATGCCTTCCTCGATTTGAGTCATTGGGGTTTTTACACCAAATTTCTCTAGACATTTACCCACATTAGCCCACATGTTTGGTTTTATTCTGAGCAACTCGGCTAGCATTATTGTGCAGGTGATTGGGGTAGATAGAATATCTACTAGCCCCTTTGAATCGATGGCTTTGTTGGGAGACAGTCTCTGTGATGGGACTGCAACCACATCTGACTTGGTTTCGTACTCTCCCATGTAGGACGGTAGTGTTCTTAGCGAATGGGGTTGACTATCCATAGATTGTACAGATCCTTTGTCGCCCCAATACGATCGCACATCTAGATTCATTTGAGATCCAGTCTCAATTTCCTCTATTGGTGGTAGAAACACTCCTCGTTCAGCACCAGTCTTGTCTACTCGTCTTCTTAGTTCATCGGCTTCATTGGCCTCTCTGACTTGTTTCCACAATTCGTCAAGACCACCTATCTCTTTACAATCCTCAGGTATAGCTTGGTGAAATTCCTCGGAAGAGTTATCCGTGGTATTCAGTACTATCCTTGGTTCTAATGCTGGGTCTTTGAGGTTTGGTCTGTGCTTATGACTAGAATGTGGCTCTTTTAGTAATTGGTTTGGTGGGATTACGTGTGTAGGCATGACACGGATCACATCCTTAGGTTTTGCAACTGGTGGTTCTAGTAAAGCTTGGGTTGTTTGAATCATTTTCTTACACATTTCAAACATTTGCTTTTCTAGTTCCGCATCGGGATATGTCATCCACCTGTGTTCTTGGGTTTGGTTGTTTTTGAGCCTCACATCAAAGGCTTTCAAGAGGGCATCTAATGTCTCATTAACCTTCTCTATCGACACAGATCCTCCTAAACTAGCACTTCTCGGTTTCTCATCCGTGGATGGTTCTTCTAGAGGTTTAACCATATGTGTAAGAGAAGGTGTCTCCTTTTCCTCATGTTGTTTTATCTTCTCCTCAGCTTCGGTAAGCTTCTCAGCTAGGGATTTTTGCTCTCGTTCCCTGCGTGCTTTCATCCTAGTCTTTCTAGCTTTCCAACTATTTTGTTTGCTCTTGGTTTTCTGACTAGGTGCGTCTGTCTTTGGTCCATCATCTGTCTTTGGACTCGTGTCACTTTTCGTATTCTTTGTCTCTGGATTCTCATCAGCTTTCTTTTGAGCTTGTGCTCTCGTAACCACTTGAACTGGTATGACATTTTCATTTTCTGAGCTACTAGGTAGTTGAACAATCCCTGATACATTTGTCGTGATTTTCCTGATTTGGTTTGGTTTTTTCGGGCAATCGGGGATCAAGTGAGTGATGCCAAACTCAAGACAATAGGCATTTACTTCAGTGATCTCCGTATGAGGACATTGACCAGGTGGTTGTCACGACTTTTGTGACAATCTGTCTCTGGTTGAGGAGATTCTTTTAGCATGTCCTCTTGGCTATAAGCAATCTTTGACCTAGATAAGCCGCTATTTGCAATGAATCGCAATGTCCTTTTGTCCATTTCATACCTTCTTTCTTTCGACTGAAACCCAGGAGGTGGAGGTTGTACCGGCTGTAGACATGTAGTAGTGTTAGTGTGTATACGCGCTTCGCCAAGGGCACTTTTCTCCCACTGGGTTTTTCCCCCTGGACATCTGGTGTGAAAGGACACCTTATCTCTTAGGGTTTCATATAAGCTTTGTAGCTCTGAGTTTGTATAGACTCTATTATTCTAATACAGAGATATAGACTACAGAGATCTCGTACACAAGCTCTGTGTCTTCTCCTTCTCCATCTTCTTCCTACTCTGAGTTGCTATCTTCCTTCTGTTTCCTGTTTCATCATCTTCAACAATTGGTATTAGAGCAAGGTGATTTCCAGAGCCTCTACTTGCGTTTTCGCGTCCGCGCGCGCAATCGCAGTTTTCAGGCAGTTTTCGGAAAATTTGCCCGTGGGAGCATCCTCGACGTTCTGGGAGTATTCTGGGCAGGTGACCTGTGGTTTTACCCCCCTTTTGAAGCCGTTCGAGCCCTCAGAATCTTGTTCTGAGCAGCGTAGCAGAAGTTACTTTTCGGAGGCGTTTAGATCAAGAGGGTGTGCTTTTTGACAAATTTGCTTCAGGTAAACAGTTCTTTTGGGAAGCAGCTTGTCTTAGCTTTGTGCTGAGATTTTGTGTAGATTTTTGCTTGCATTGGAGAGGAGATTTTTGAATCTCTTGGAGGTTCTTTTGCTCTCTTGTGTGCATCTACAGTATGGCTCAATCTACGGAGAAAGAGATTTTTGGTGCGTTTACATCCGAAGACAAATTGGATGGTATCAACTATTCTCTTTGGTCTTTTATGGCCAAAAATGTTTTGGTTGGTAAAGGATTGTGGGATTATGTATCTGGAGATGAAGTTCGTCCAGGTAGCATTGCACCTGCCACGCCTGGTCGTGGTGCAGCTATTGATGCAGGACCCTCACAAGTCACTCCAGAGCAAAAGAGATGGGATACTAAAGATGCACAAGCTATGGCCGTGATTGCACTAACCATAAAGAGGACAATCACACCACATATCAGATCTTGCAAAACTTCCGAGGATGCTTGGAACACTCTGCAAGCTATGTTTGGAGGAAGAAATGCTGCCAGAATAGAGTTTTTGAAGAAACAACTTGACAAAATACAGATGGACGGAGGTGACGATATCGTTAAGAATCTTACAAAAATCAGGGATCTTAAAGAGCAATTGCTTAGCATTGATGAAGTGGTTCCAGAGAAGGACTTGGTTTCCAAAACACTCAATTCACTACCACCATCTTATTTGACTTTTCAGACTTCCTTGACTCTGTCTTTGCGAGCTAATCCTGAGCCTCTTCGTTTTGAAGAGTTAGTGGCTTTGCTATTGCAGGAGGATCAATCACGTAAGAACAAGCCTTTACAGGTGGATGGTATGGATCATGCTCTTGTTGTACATAACAAAAACAAGGGTAAAGAGAGTGCTCATCACTCCAAGTCTGGTGCAGGACAGTCTTCAGAGAAGTCTAAAGGTGATTCCGTTTGCAGTTGGGGTTGTCAGTCGTTTGTTGACTGATGATGGCATAATGCACGAGGGAGATATGCAGGTATTGCGTACATACTTGCAGTACGTGTGCGGTACGTCTGGTGGTGTATGGACTTACACGGGAGCAGGACAGCCGAATGCACAAGATCACAGCCAGCCAATGGGCATCGGTTGAGAGCGGTTTCCTCTCGCCTTTTGTAGTCTTTAGACTAGGTTCTCTTGCTTAAAGGCACAGTCGCCTTTAAGTGGGAGGTTGTTGGGGTATAGGCGTTTGTGCCTTGCCCGGCCGCCCAGAGTCTGGGCGCCCACTGCTATGTATAAGGTATACAAGTCATTGGGCGCCCAGACTCTGGGCGGCCGGGCAAGGCACAGACGCCTATACCCCAACAACCTCCCACTTAAAGGCGACTGTGCCTTTAAGCAAGAGAACCTAGTCTAAAGACTACAAAAGGCGAGAGAAAACCGCTCTCAACCGATGCCCACTGGCTGGCTGTGATCGTGTGCATCCGGCTGTCCTGCTCCCGTGTAAGTCCATACACCACCAGACGTACCGCACACGTACTGCAAGTATGTACGCAATACCTGCATATCTCCCTCGTGCACTATGCCATCATCAGTCAACAAACGACTGACAACCCCAACTGCAAATGCTCCCACTGCAGCTGCGATATCCGGTCTCAATATGAGATGTTCATATTGAGACCGGATATCGCAGCTGCAGTGGGAGCATTTGCAGTTGGGGTTGTCAGTCGTTTGTTGACTGATGATGGCATAGTGCACGAGGGAGATATGCAGGTATTGCGTACATACTTGCAGTACGTGTGCGGTACGTCTGGTGGTGTATGGACTTACACGGGAGAAGGACAGCCGGATGCACACGATCACAGCCAGCCAGTGGGTATCGGTTGAGAGCGGTTTTCTCTCGCCTTTTGTAGTCTTTAGACTAGGTTCTCTTGCTTAAAGGCACAGTCGCCTTGTCTGTGCCTTTAAGCAAGAGAACCTAGTCTAAAGACTACAAAAGGCGAGAGAAAACCGCTCTCAACCGATGCCCACTGGCTGGCTGTGATCGTGTGCATCCGGCTGTCCTGCTCCCGTGTAAGTCCATACACCACCAGACGTACCGCACACGTACTTCAAGTATGTACGCAATACCTGCATATCTCCCTCGTGCACTATGCCATCATCAGTCAACAAACGACTGACAACCCCAACTGCAAATGCTCCCACTGCAGCTGCGATATCCGGTCTCAAGATCAACATCTCATACATGAGACCACCAAATGCCGATGCAATGCTAGCGGGCCCTGCTAGCTCTATGGAGCATGCATCAACATATATATCCCTGGAAATAGGCATCTCTGACTGACAAGGCGTGTCAGCCACGTGCATCTCCTGACTATCCGCAAAAGACGCATCACCCTGTCGTGCAACCTCAGAGCAAACCAGCTGCTCTAGGTGTCTGCTGGAAGACATATCCTGCACAACTATATCCCCATGCTCACTGTCGAGCATAGAAAGGAATGATTGCATAATCGCTGACATCTCAGCCTCCTCTGTAATCATCCACTGCAAACATGACCACTCAATCTGCTGTGACTCACTAGAGCTCTCATGCTCTAACTCCGTATGCATAGACTCTTGCACAACGTCCTCCTGTCGTGACTCACTAGAGCAAGACCGCTCTACCTGTCTATCCTGCATAGAAGTATCTCGCACAACTGACTCTCTACTTTGCTCAGTCACTAGCAAAGCATGCATGTCTGACTCTGTCACCTCTCTGTGTGACTGCTCAAGTCGTGCCCCAAATGTGTGCACAACGAGCTCACTACTCTGCACTCCATGCAAAGTACCCTGCAACCCATGAGCAAAAGAGACTCGCCTGCTCTCTCACTCTCTACCTGGTTGCGTGATCACAGAGACAACACCGTCTCTCGCGTGATCCACATGCAATGGGTAACCTGTACCACTCCTGGCACCTCTCGCAATCACTAGCGAACCCAAATGCATCACAAAATCTCGCTCTCGTAGCGAAATCTGACATCCACAATCTCTAAGCTGACCAATCGAGATCAAACTCACTGTCAAATCTAGTACATAGCTCACATGTCGTAATAAGTAAGATGCACCACTCGGTAATGATAGTCTCACATCTCCTGCACCTGCTATCGCATGCACCGATCCATCGGTCAAACGTACACTGCCAAGCATCCCGCTAGAATAGCTACAAAACCATGCACGATGCAGCATGACATGAAACATAGCATCTGCGTCTAGCAACCACTGCGAAGGGAGTGCACTATCCACATGTATAGCATATCGTGCATAGCTCGAGGTAAAAGTGACATCCCCGTCACTAGTATACTCCGACACTACATGTGCCTCAACTGTCAAAGCAACTGAGTCCATGGCATCACTACATACATCTCTGAGACTGCCATGTCTCCTACGATGTCGCATACGACGAAAACAACACCGTCTAACGTGTCCAGAATGACCACAATACCAACATGTCACCTGTCGGCGTGCTCGTGAATGTACATGTCTCACACGAGTCCGTGATGACTCAGATCTATCATACATATCATGTAATCTGCGCCAAAGTGCTCTCGAAGTAGTCTCATACATAACAAGAGCATATATAGATTCCGCAAGGTGCAAAGAGAGTGTAGATAGTGCCATCTCCTCTAGCTCCTGCCACTGATCGTCAGACATGTTTGAAGGTCTACCTGCATCACCACTCAATGGTCGATGCAACCCTCGCTGTGTCAATGCGTCAAGCATACTCTCTCTCCATGCCGCAAAGTCTGACCCATCAAACATGCGCATCTGTGAGAGGTCACAATCTGATCGATCACCTGTCTCTGCCATGAGCACAATGTAGCAAACTAGAAAGCAAAACCACCTCACCAACAACACATGGAAACTGTCTACCAATATGGCCAGAAACACAATGTAAAACCTGTGAGACACACTCCAAAATAGAGCTCTCACAATGTCAATACAAGTCAGCCCTAAACTGGCTCGAATCGCATCAACAAAAGTCTGCAAATATGGCTCAAAACCTGATGCAAAGTTGCACCAATAACCGTGCAAAACCTTGCACAAAATCACAAGTCAATATGACTTAATCGCGCATAAATATCTGACAAAATTTTTGGCAGAGTCTCCTTTGTAACTGGAGCAATATCTCAACAGTAAACTTCAAAGAGACAATAATATATGCCATGATGGCCAATCCGGGAATAAGCTCGACCGGAATCACCTCACAAAGTCATACATATGAGCATACCCGCTCTTGCCAGAGTACCACTCAAATAATCTCAGCCATAAACAAATACACAAATCCATATATGGCATACATAAACCGCCAAGACCATGGCAACATAGCTCAATCTCGCATGAGTGGATCTCTGGAAAAATGCATATCCAAAAACCTGTGTACACCTATGAATTTGCTGGTTGTTGCAGAAAATACTCCGTGTGTGTGAGATATACCAAAAACAGTGTTTTTGGGACCCGAAAGTGCACAAATAAACCTACTGCTGTACCTGCTGTAATTCAAAGCATAATTTCAGCAAATAAACATCACCATCGCGTCCGGAGCGTGCCAAAACCCTGACCTAGACTCCTGGATCATGTAGATCTGACTCTGTATGACGGAGCTACGCAAAAAGCTGTGTTTTAGAGCCTAAAAATGGCGAAAACGAGCTGCACACAGTATTGAACCTACTCCTGCTCCACTCTGCGTGATGCAATGTCCTCTCAATGCAAGCTCCAATGCAAGAGCTTTGCCACAACAGCATCCAAGCACTCGAATGTCAAGCTCTCCTCCGCCGAGCACTTCTCTAACGAGCTCCGCTGAGCTCAAAAGCTCCTCTCACCAAGGAAGCCGCAACCGCCTCCTCGACCAAGCTTGACCACACCAAGCTCCTAAGCTCCAAAGACAATGCTCCTCAAGCTAAAATCGCTCTCCGTGAAACTCCGCGATCGAACTCCACCGTCGAGAGCGAGCGAGCTACCGTCTCGAAGCTCTCAAAGCCGTCGTGCTCTCCGCGGTCACCATAGCTCTGATACCAATTGAAGGGGATCGGGGAGCACCACAGACGGAGAGTGAGAGAGAGAGAAGGAGACACACACACACAGATATGGGTGGGGAGACTCAAAGAGTGAGCAGCCCCCTATACACTTATGCTATGTATAAGGTATACAAGTCAGTGGGCGCCCAGACTCTGGGCGGTCGGGCAAGGCACAGACGCCTATACCCCAACAAGAAGAAAGGTAAATGTCACCACTGCAAGAAACCTGGTCACTACATTAGTGAGTGTAAAAAGAGAATTGCTAAAGAAAAGAAGAAAGAGTCAAGTTTGGTTGTTTCAGCTTCTGGTGATTCTTCTACAGCTAAAGAAGAGTCTGCAAACTTTGTGCGGAATTCTTATGCTTTCATAGTATATTCAGATTTTCTGCTTACATTGTTGACGAGACACAAATGATTTGGTACTTTGATAGTGGTGCATCCAGGCATATTACTTCAAGGAAGGATTTGTTTTGTTCATTGGATGCAGCTCCAACAGGAAAGAAGGTGACATGTGCAAATAATGTTTCTTATCCAATCAAAGGCGTTGGTAAGATTTTGATTACCATTTTAGATGGTTTAGATTTATGCTTGCCAGATGTCTTATATGTTCCAGGGATCAAGAAGAATTTGTTGTCTGTATCCTCTCTTGCAAAAAATGGTCTTCGGGTCATTTTTGAGGATGACAGATGTGTTGTACGAGATCGAGAGAATGGTTATTCTCTTATCACTACAGGTACGCTGGAAAATGGACTATTTGTGCTAGATCGTTATGAAAAGCAGATTCAAGTATGTATTGCAGAAACAAAGACTCAGGCCATGCAGGATACTGAGTTCTGGCATGCTAGATTTGGGCATGTTGGTTATGGCAGTTTGATGACTTTACAACGTCATAATATGGTACATGATTTGTCTTTATTGGAGATGCCACCAAGACATGTATGTGAAGGTTGCGTTCTTGGAAAGATGCACAGATTTTCATTTTCGCAGGATGGTGCAGTTAGAGGGACACGAAAGTTGCACCTTGTACACAGTGATGTATGTGGTCCTATGAGGACGCCATCTATAGGAAACAGCCTTTATTTTGTGACCTTCATTGATGACTTTTCCAGGTTTTGTTGGGTGTATCCACTCAAAGCAAAGTCAGATGTGTTTGCAGTTTTTCAACATTATGTCGCCATGGTTGAAAATGAAACAGGTTGCAAAGTACAGACTCTTCGTACCGATCGAGGAGGTGAATACATGTCAGGTGCATTTAAGGATTTTTTGGGAAAGAAAGGCATTAAACACCAATGCACTATGCCATACACACCACAATAGAATGGTGTTGCAGAAAGGAAGAATAGGTCTTTAATGGAGACGGCTAGATGTATGCTCAAGGCTAAGAGTTTGCCTTATAAGCTATGGATGGAGGTAGTTGCTTGTGCAGCACATGTTTTGAACAGGTGTCCTACTCGTGCCTTGAAGACCATTACTCCATATGAAGCTTGGTATGACAGAAAACCTTCAGTCAGTTATCTTCGTGTTTTTGGTTGTCTTGCTTATGCTCACATCCCTCAGCAGTTACGTGGAAAGCTTGATGATAAGGCAATCAAATGTATATTTGTGGGGTACAGTAGTGGAGGTAAAGGTTATAGAATTTACAATCCTGCTACAAACAAGATTTTTGAAAGTCGTGATGTAATTTTTGCAGAAACTACTGCTCAACCTATGGTTGCTTTTGATGTACCTCATATGCAGACACATGATGTATTTGAAGGTTTACTTCCTTCTTTTGTGGAGAATCAAGAATCACAACAGGTTGATAATCTTGATCAATCTTTTGATCAGCATGTGACACCTCATGATGTAGAGGAAATTGTGTGTGAAGAGCAAGAAGTTCTCAGGGAAGAAAGAACCTTGCCTAAATGGGTTCAAAAAACTTTGCAGGATAGCAAGTTGGATGCACCGTTGCCACGAAAAACACGTGCTGGTACTACTTTTGGCAGAGAGCAAGTAGATTTGGCTTGCTTTATCACTCTTTGTGATGCAGATGAGCCTGATTCATTTGAACAAGCTTTAGAGTGTGTTCAGTGGAAAGATGCTATGCAGCAAGAAATTGATTCTATTCATAAGAATCATACATGGGATCTAGTGGACTTGCCTACAGGTAAAAAGCCTATTGGTACAAAGTGGGTTTTTAAGGTAAAAAGGAAACAAGATGGTACTGTTGACAGGTACAAAGCAAGGCTTGTGGCAAAAGGCTATGCGCAACAGAAAGGCATAGATTATGATGAAACCTTTGCTCCTACTTCTCGTGCGTCCACAGTTAGATCACTAGTTGCAATTGCTGCTCATCATGGTTGGAAAGTGCATCAGTTGGATATCAAAACTGCTTTTTTGAATGGTGATTTGCAGGAAGAGTTTATGTAAGTCAACCAAGTGGTTTTGTTGTAAAAGGTCAAGAGCAAAAGGTATGTAGATTGCGTAAAGCTTTGTATGGTCTCAAACAGGCTCCAAGAGCATGGTATGAGAAGATACATACTTATTTGATTGGCCAGGGATTTCAGAATAGTCCAACAGAAAGCACTTTGTATGTCAAAAAGAGAGATGGAGTTCTCATTATGCTAACACTTTATGTGGATGATATGCTTCTTACAGAAAATACTGCAGATGAAATTGAAGCGTTTAAAGATGCTTTGAGAAAAACCTTTGACATGTCTGATCTTGGTTTGCTACATTATTACTTGGGTATTCAGTTTGTGCAATCAGAGGATGGCATATACATGTTGCAGGAAAAATATTTGCATAAAATTTTGGACAAGTTTGGTATGCAAAATTGTAAACCAATCTCTACACCCGTAGAGACTGGATCAAAGTTGAGCATGCATGATGCTGGAGAACCTTTTGATGTACATACTTATGCAGCAGTGGTTGGTTGCCTGATATATTTGGCAGGCAACACTCGTCCAGACATTCAATTTGGGATTTCACAAGCAAGCATATTTATGCACATCCCAGGTATGCATCATTGGCAGGCTGTGAAGCGCATACTTCGTTACCTTTCAGGTACTCCTAATCTTTCCATGTTCTTTCCAAGGGGAGATATATATGGAAAGCACAGTTCTATGTAGCTTCTTGGGTACAGCGATTCAGATTGGGCTGGTGATTTTGACACACGACATTCCAAAAGTGGCAATTGTGGAAATGCATGTATATCTTGGCTAAGCAAGAAGCAACCCACAGTGGATACATCAACTTGTGAAGCTGAGTACAGGGCAGCTTTCACGGCAACAGTTGATTGTGTATGGATACACAGGTTATTGACAGATCTTTGTGAGTGTCAACAGGCACCCACTACCATTTTCACTGACAGTCAGAGTGCTATGGCAGTTGCAAGGAATCCAGTATTTCATGCAAGAACAAAGCACATAGAGGTTCACTACCACTATGTCAGGGAAAGGCTACATGCAGGGGAGATCACACTAACTTACTGTCCTACACAGGATAACATTGCAGATCTATTTACGAAGGCGTTATCACGAGAAAAGTTTGAAGCTTTCCGAAAAGCTTTGGGCTTACTCTCATACACATGATGATCTGCTACCTTGTACGGATTCACACTATCACTACACGGGGGATTTGTAGACATGTAGTAGTGTTAGTGTGTATACGCGCTTCACCAGGGGCACTTTTCTCCCACTAGGTTTTTCCCCCTGGACATCTGGTGTGAAAGGAAACCTTATCTCTTAGGGTTTCATATAAGCTTTGTAGCTCTGAGTTTGTATAGACTCTATTATTCTAATACAGAGATATAGACTACAGAGATCTCGTACACAAGCTCTGTGTCTTCTCCTTCTCCATCTTCTTCCTACTCTGAGTTGCTATCTTCCTTCTGTTTCCTGTTTCATCATCTTCAACACCGGCCTCACCACTCCATGTGTTTCTCTCACATTTTGTTGCTCTGAAGGGTAGTACTCCCTTTGGTTGCTATACGACATTGTAGCTGGTACTGGCGTTGGTTTATTTGATGCTTCCATCATTGGCATGTATCTCATGTCTACCGGCATTCTAGCATCTGGCAGCGGAGGTTGTTGTCCCAAGACAAGCTATGGCCTTAAAACTCCTACTGGTCTTGGCGCATTCCCCGTAATGTATCTAGGTGGAGTAGGTGCTTCTGGAACAGGTTGTACATACCTCTCCCTAGCATTTTCCATGCTATAATAGCACTCTTCCTCCGTATGGTTCATCCATTTTCTCTCAATTTCACACCACTTCGACTCTCCCGAATCAGGCCTTACAAGAGGAATCAACCTCTTGACCAAGTCGTCGATAAGCTTTTCCTGATCAATAGGTGCCGTTGGCTTGGCAATGGACTCACTTATCTGTGAAACACTCTGCTGAGAGGATGTGTCATCTCCTTGACTCTTTAAGTCCTTTTCTTTGTATGCCTCACAGTTATCCACTAAATAAAGAGCTTCTTTGATCAACTCGTTTAGAGTCATCCTCCTTATCATATGCAGATCCTTCTGAAGGCCCACATGTCTCATTCCCTGGATAAAGATTAGCATCAATCGTGCTTGCATAGGTAATTCCGCTCTCGCACAGAGCTTAACATATCTCTTGAGCCGTAATGATGCTTTGTGTACTGATTCATTCTCTTTCTGTTTGAATCTATGGATTTGCGAGACCGTGTTGTGAGCAATGCCTTTTGGCGAGAATTCTTCAATAAACTCCTCAAATAGCTCATCTAGGGTCTCAAAATCCCATTTTTCCACCGAGTCGAACCATCTAGCTACATCATCTTCTAGAGTCAATCCAAATCCCGCAAACTGTGTCGCAAAATCTGAAACTTCCTCTGCTCTAATCACTCTTCTAAAAGCCGCTACGTGATCTCTCGGATCTTTATCTCCGGAGTATTTTCTATTTACCCATTTCTGGACTTGGGATGGTCTAACTCGTCGATTGTCTACAAGTCTAACCAGAGACTCTCCCAATCCTTCTCTCATTATCGCTCTTGAAGGGAATCCTGGTGGCTCTCTTCTTGGAATTCCTATAGGAATTCTCGTGTTTGGTGGAGGCATTTGTGGTCCTTCATTGATCAAATATCCACCTCTTTCTAGTACAGTCTGTGGATTTGTGCTTTCTACAACTCTGTATTCTCGTCCATACTTGTCGACAACTATAGATCTCCATTGATAGTCGACTCCGTATGTGTAGACATATAAGAGCTTGTAATCCATTATCTCTTCTAGGTATGGATCTGAGCACCTATAAAGATTGACCTCATTGTCGCCAATGTATCTATATAGTCCTTCACTCTCATGACCAATCATCCAAACTCTCTCAACAAGATGGGTCTTTATCAATTGCAAGTTTGGAAGATCCATTGTGGGAGGATATTCCTCTATCGTCGGGATCTCCAAGCTTGTGTAAGCTGCGTTTGAATCTAGGGTAGACATGATTTCTGGGCTTAAGATCTTTTGCTTGGTTCAAGTAGACTTAGTCCACTGCGTTCAAGTTCTTTGGTTAGGGAAAAGTCGAAACTATGTCCCAAACCGCAACCGTTTTCTCACAATTCTCGCAAATTGTCGCTTTTAGACACCCCTGACTTCTAGATGAATTTTGAGGCCTTAAACCATGTTTTTTTCAAATTTGAACTAAATGGTTGCCAATAAACTCCTCAAACAGCTCTTCTAGGGTCACAAAATCCCATTTTTCCACCGAGTCGAACCATGTAGCTGCATCATCTTCTAAAGTCAATCCAAATCCCGCAAACTGTGTCACAAAATCTGAAACTTCCTCTACTCTAATCACTCTTCTAAAAGCCGCTACGTGATCTCTCGGATCTTTATCTCCGGAGTATTTTCTATTTACCCATTTCTGGACTTGGGATGGTCTAACTCGTCGATTGTCTACAAGTCTAACCAGAGACTCTCCCAATCCTTCTCTCGTTATCGCTCTTGAAGGGAATCCTGGTGGCTCTCTTCTTGGAATTCCTATAGGAATTCTCGTGTTTGGTGGAGGCATTTGTGGTCCTTCGTTGACCAAATATCCACCTCTTTCTAGTACAGTCTGTGGATTTGTGCTTTCTACAACTCTGTATTCTCGTCCATACTTGTTGACAACTATAGATCTCCATTGATAGTCGACTCCGTATGTGTAGACATATAAGAGCTTGTAATCCGTTATCTCTTCTAGGTATGGATCTGAGCACCTATAAACATTGACCTCATTGTCGTCAATGTATCTATATAGTCCTTCACTCTCATGACCAATCATCCAAACTCTCTCAACAAGATGGGTCTTTATCAATTGCAAGTTTGGAAGATCCATTGTGGAAGGATATTCCTCTATCGTCGGGATCTCCAAGCTTGTGCAAGCTGCGTTTGAATCTAGGGTAGACATGATTTCTGGGCTTAAGAGCTTTTGCTTGGTTCAAGTAGACTTAGTCCACTGTGTTCAAGTTCTTTGGTTAAGGAAAAGTCGAAACTATGTCTGAAACCGCAACCGTTTTCTCACAATTCTCGCAAATTGTCGCTTTTAGACACCCCTGACTTCCAGATGAATTTTGAGTCCTTAAACCATATTTTTTTCAAAGTTGAACTAAATGGTTGCCAATAAACTCCTCAAATAGCTCATCTAGGGTCTCAAAATCCCATTTTTCCACCGAGTCGAACCATCTAGCTGCATCATCTTCTAGAGTCAATCCAAATCCCGCAAACTGTGTCGCAAAATCTGAAACTTCCTTTGCTCTAATCACTCTTCTAAACGCCGCTACATGATCTCTCGGATCTTTATCTCCGGAGTATTTTCTATTTACCCATTTCTGGACTTTGGATGGTCTAACTCGTCGATTGTCTACAAGTCTAACCAGAGACTCTCCCAATCCTTCTCTCGTTATGGCTCTTGAAGGGAATCCTGGTGGCTCTCTTCTTGGAATTCCTATAGGAATTCTCGTGTTTGGTGGAGGCATTTGTGGTCCTTCGTTGATCAAATATCCACCTCTTTCTAGTACAGTCTGTGGATTTGTGCTTTCTACAACTCTGTATTCTCGTTCCATACTTGTCGGCAACTATAGATCTCCATTGGTAGTCGACTCCGTATGTGTAGACATATAAGAGCTTGTAATCCGTTATCTCTTCTAGGTATGGATCTGAGCACCTATAAAGATTGACCTCATTGTCGTCAATGTATCTATATAGTCCTTCACTCTCATGACCAATCATCCAATCTCTCTCAACAAGATGGCTCTTTATCAATTGCAAGTTTGGAAGATCCCTTGTGGGAGGATATTCCTCTATCGTCGGGATCTCCAAGCTTGTGTAAGCTGCGTTTGAATCTAGGGTAGACATACTTTTTGGGCTTAAGATCTTTTGCTTGGTTCAAGTAGACTTAGTCCACTGTGTTCAAGTTCTTTGGTTAGGGAAAAGTCGAAACTATGTCCGAAACCGCAACCATTTTCTCACAATTCTCGCAAATTGTCGCTTTTAGACACCCCTGACTTCTAGATGAATTTCGAGGCCTTAAACGATGTTTTTTTCAAAGTTGAACTAAATGGTTGCCAATAAACTCCTCAAACAGCTCATCTAGGGTCACAAAATCCCATTTTTCCACCGAGTCGAACCATGTAGCTGCATCATTTTCTAGAGTCAATCCAAATCCCGCAAACTGTGTCGCAAAATCTGAAACTTCCTCTACTCTAATCACTCTTCTAAAAGCCGCTACGTGATCTCTCGGATCTTTATCTCCGGAGTATTTTCTATTTACCCATTTGTGGACTTGGGATGGTCTAACTCGTCGATTGTCTACAAGTCGAACTAGAGACTCTCCCAATCCTTCTCTCGTTATCGCTCTTGAAGGGAATCCCGGTGGCTCTCTTCTTGGAATTCCTATAGGAATTCTCGTGTTTGGTGGAGGCATTTGTGGTCCTTCGTTGACCAAATATCCACCTCTTTCTAGTACAGTCTGTGGATTTGTGCTTTCTACAACTCTGTATTCTCGTTCCATACTTGTCGGCAACTATAGATCTACATTGGTAGTCGACTCCGTATGTGTAGACATATAAGAGCTTGTAATCCGTTATCTCTTCTAGGTATGGATCTGAGCACCTATAAAGATTGACCTCATTGTCGTCAATGTATCTATATAGTCCTTCACTCTCATGACCAATCATCCAAACTCTCTCAACAAGATGGCTCTTTATCAATTGCAAGTTTGGAAGATCCATTGTGGGAGGATATTCCTCTATCGTCGGGATCTCCAAGCTTGTGTAAGCTGCGTTTGAATGTAGGGTAGACATGATTTTTGGGCTTAAGAGCTTTTGCTTGGTTCAAGTAGACTTAGTCCACTGTGTTCAAGTTCTTTGGTTAGGGAAAAGTCAAAACTATGTCCGAAACCGCAACCGTTTTCTCACAATTCTTGCAAATTGTCGCTTTTAGATACCCCTGACTTCCAGATGAATTTTGAGGCCTTAAACGATGTTTTTTTCAAAGTTGAACTAAATGGTTGCCAATAAATTCCTCAAACAGCTCATCTTGGGTCTCAAAATCCCATTTTTCCACCGAGTCGAACCATGTAGCTGCATCATCTTTTAGAGTCAATCCAAATCCCGCAAACTGTGTCGCAAAATCTGAAACTTCCTCTACTCTAATCACTCTTCTAAAAGCCGCTACGTGATCTCTTGGATCTTTATCTTCAGAGTATTTTCTATTTACCCATTTTTGGACTTGGGATGGTCTAACTCGTCGATTGTCTACAAGTCTAACCAGAGACTCTCCCAATCCTTCTCTCGTTATCGCTCTTGAAGGGAATCCTGGTGGCTCTCTTCTTGGAATTCCTATAGGAATTCTCGTGTTTGGTGGAGGCATTTGTGGTCCTTCGTTGACCAAATATCCACCTCTTTCTAGTACAGTCTGTGGATTTGTGCTTTCTACAACTCTGTATTCTCATCCATACTTATTGACAACTATAGATCTCCATTGATAGTCGACTCTGTATGTGTAGACATATAAGAGCTTGTAATCTGTTATGTCTTCTAGGTATGGATATGAGCACCTATAAAGATTGACCTCATTGTCGTCAATGTATCTATATAGTCCTTCACTCTCATGACCAATCATCCAAACTCTCTCAACAAGATGGGTCTTTATCAATTGCAAGTTTGGAAGATCCATTGTGGGAGGATATTCCTCTATCGTCAGGATCTCCAAGCTTGTGTAAGCTGCGTTTGAATCTAGGGTAGACATGATTTCTGGGCTTAAGAGCTTTTGCGTGGTTCAAGTAGACGTAGTCCACTGTGTTTAAGTTCTTTGGTTAGGGAAAAGTCGAAACTATGTCCGAAACCGCAACCGTTTTCTCACAATTCTCGCAAATTGTCTCTTTTAGACACCCCTGACTTCTAGATGAATTTTGAGGCCTTAAACGATGTTTTTTTCAAAGTTGAACTAAATGGTTGCCAATAAACTCCTCAAACAGCTCATCTAGGGTCTCAAAATCCCATTTTTCCACCGAGTCGAACCATGTAGCTGCATCATCTTCTAGAGTCAATCTAAATCACGCAAACTGTGTCGCAAAATCTGAAACTTCCTCTACTCTAATCACTCTTCTAAAAGCCGCTACGTGATCTCTCGGATCTTTATCTTTAGAGTATTTTCTATTTACCCATTTTTGGACTTGGGATGGTCTAACTCGTCGATTGTCTACAAGTCTAACCAGAGACTCTCCCAATCCTTCTCTCGTTATCGCTCTTGAAGGGAATCCTGGTGGCTCTCTTCTTGGAATTCCTATAGGAATTCTCGTGTTTGGTGGAGGCATTTGTGGTCCTTCGTTGACCAAATATCCACCTCTTTCTAGTACAGTCTGTGGATTTGTGCTTTCTACAACTCTGTATTCTCATCCATACTTATTGACAACTATAGATCTCCATTGATAGTCGACTCTGTATGTGTAGACATATAAGAGCTTGTAATCTGTTATGTCTTCTAGGTATGGATATGAGCACCTATAAAGATTGACCTCATTGTCGTCAATGTATCTATATAGTCCTTCACTCTCATGACCAATCATCCAAACTCTCTCAACAAGATGGGTCTTTATCAATTGCAAGTTTGGAAGATCCATTGTGGGAGGATATTCCTCTATCGTCGGGATCTCCAAGCTTGTGTAAGCTACGTTTGAATCTAGGGTAGACATGATTTCTGGGCTTAAGAGCTTTTGCTTGGTTCAAGTAGACTTAGTCCAGTTGCCGTTGGCATGCATTTAGTTCAAGTTTTTCTCTAAGATCTGCAGAGCTGCTCTCAGGCTACGTTTTGATATAAAAACTTTTCCGATCCGATACTGTTTGTGAAAGTTATGGCCAAAACAGTGAAATGCAGTTTAGACTGGTCAAAATGAGTCCAAATTCAATTTTGAAAACAGATTTGGGATCTCTGTGACACTGTGAACACTTCTGTATGGTTAATAGTACAGTTGGACCCTAAAACTGGCCTAGAGACATCGTACGCGTAGGATGTCTATATGCTCAAAATTTAACAAATTTGGTCCAAATACTCCCCTTAAGTCCAGCAACACAATGGTATGCTCATATTTTCCTTTGGACCTAAAAATGGCCTTGATACATCCTACGCGTAGGATGTCTTTTTGCTCAGAATGACTTGAAATTTTCACCCCAGCTTCTCCTTGATGTGCTGATCAGAGTGGTGTGCTCATAGGTTGGTTTTGAGTCCTAAATCAAGCTGGAGACATCCTACACGTAAGATGTCTTTTTGCTCTGTTTCAGCTCAAACTTGCAATGTAGCTTCCCCTTGATGTGCTAATCTCACAACTATTTTACTTTTTATTTTTACCTATAGGTTGGTCAAATGATCAAGAATCTGTTCCAAAAGCCTGATGTCTGTTTTGATAAATTCCTAAGTCAAATCAACTCCAAATTGGACCAAATTTGCTTAGGAGGCTTGCCTAAGGCTATATGACAACATGGTATGGTCACAGGAGAATTTTGGTCTCAAAATCATGCCTTAGACATCCTACGCGTAGGATGTCTTTTTGCTCAGAATTGACCCAAATTTGAATCACAGACTCTCCTTAAGGTGCTGATCACTGTGGTATGCTCATAATTTTGTTTAGAGTCCAAAATCACACATATGACATCCTACGCATAGGATGTCTTTTTGGCCTGTTTGAACCAAGACTTGACCCAAAGCTTCCCCTTGATGTCAGCAACCCAATGGTATGCTTAGAACTTGGTTTGGATTTCAAAAGTCCCAAATTTTAGCTGTTCTTGCCTTTTTCAGTCAAAAATGCTAAAGTCTATTCAATCTTCACTTTCACTGACCCAAATGATATGAAAACTCCCTCAGTCACTCAATATATCATTTAGAACATGCCTATGGAGTCATCCTATAGTTTGGTCTCAAAATTAGGCCTTGGGCACAATGTGGGTAGGATGTTTGGCGGTTCTCGTCTTTCGGCTTTGATCTGTCAAAATTTGGTCAAATTTCCACTTTCCAGGTGAAAATAGGGTAAAACCTACCTTATGAACACACTGGTAACCTCAGATTTTCAAAATTTCCACCAAATCACCCTGTAGACATCCTACGCGTAGGATGTCTACTGCTGATTTTTTGAGACTGAAGTGTCACTGATGCTTCCTTATGCTTTCGACAAGTGCAAGTATGCTTCACAATTGCAAAAATATGCAAAAATCACTCAGTTTAAGCCTTTTATGAAATTTTACGTTTTCTGACTCCGCCTTTTGGATTTTGGTCAACAAAAATAGGGAAAAACACCCAAGTCAATATGAAAATAGGATAAAACCTACTCTCTGAACCCACTGGTGCAGTTAGAATTTTCAAATTTGATCTCCAGAACCCCCTTGAGACATCCTACGCGTAGGATGTCTATGTTTACAGAATTGCAGGTTTTCTTCACAGAACCCTTGCAAATGCTCTTTTATATGCACAACATCAGCCAGTCATACAAAAATATCCACAAAAGCTTGTTTAATGCATTTTTACCCTCAAAAGCACACTTTTCCGTGATTTCAAATGCAATCAAGCACTTTAGCAAATAATTCAGTGTTGAATAGCTCTAGATCAGAATCGGATCACTTACCTAAAGCTACTCCTACAAATCATATGGGGTTTTGCATCTATGAGTAGAAAAACACTTCACTGCCACACACGGACTAGTAAACGCTTTTATCACCTCACAAATCACTCGACCACCAACAACTACTCTAATCCACAGATCCTAACTAAACCTATCTAGTCGTAGACCCTCGGCAAGACACACGCTTCCTGGCTATCCACTTGATCGCGGAATATCCTCTTCCGGATCCACTTAAGAAAAACACTTTCTTTAGCCGAAACTAAATCAAGCAACCATCACACGAGTGTTAGTAGGAAACCTACTTAGGTCCTTGTGTCCCCAGCAGCGGCGCCAATGTTGGACGGGAGCGATTCACACACCCATGAAGTGCATGCAAACACTACCTAGATCAACATAATGTCAATCGAGGACACAGATGACACGATAGGCACACGGAGGAAATCTCTCTAGCTTGTCAGACTGAGACCATCCTACACATACAACACTCTGGAAGGCCAACTAAACCACAATCAAGAACCTCACTGCTCTCAACTACACCACCTAGCCACATACACACATATGGAAGGTAACTCACCTAATCATGCCAGATTCCTACGAAACTTAAGGAACACCATCCCCTCACTAGGATACACTTGTCCCTAAGAGTCTACACTCAAAACCCTCACTCTAAACCCATTTGCGGAAAACGCGTAGGATGACAGAGCAGAATTTTGAAAGTGCCCGAAACTAAAATTTATGAGTACCTATGCGTAGCTTATGTCGCCACGATTCTATAGACTACTAGCACGTAGAAAACAGACATCGTTTGATACACTTACGACCACAAATAGCTCGTAGATGCGTCGGTGTGTGCGCTTCGTCTCACGTGGAATGCTTGGCTTTGTCGCGTAGCTCTCCTCGAGCCTACAGCAATGGTGCAGTCGGATCTCCAATGTGTTGAGCGAGTCGGGCGTAGCAAGAGGATGAAGCTCACGCTCACTCTCTTTCTCTCTCACACACAGTAGACGGCAGCGCTAAAAGTTTGATTATGATAAAAGTCTTCTTTACAAAATGACCTAGGTACCTTATATACTAAGGCTACCTTAGGTTTAACCAAAAATGGGGTTGAAAGGGTCAAATGGCTTTGTATTTACAATCTGGAAGTGCCATTGCACCCCGGCTTCTGAACCTAGAATAACTTCTCATTACAAATGATGTTTATAGCCATAATCCGCAGCATTTCATAACTCGCAAAAGATAAGACTTTGGTACGAAACATGAGTTATGTTGTGTTGTTGACCCAACGGTCAACATCCTTCCCCTTAGGCTCATTGGAACCCTTGTTTTTCGGGGGCTTATTATTTCTTTTAGCCCCCGTTTGGAAATTGATTCGTGAGGCCACCATAGTATGGTGTATTACCGTCGATATGGTATGTGGCCTTTGGGAGTTGACATACTCTACCATTTCTTCGGTTAAGCCTGCACAAAATTGTTGCTTTTGCTCTCCAAAATCCAACTTTTTAAAGACAGTGGTTTTGAGTTGTAGGTCCCAAAACTTGTCTACATATTTGTGGATGGATTCATTGGGAGAGAGCTTTAAGCTTCGCCATTCGGTGAGTACTTTGTCTTTGGCATCGGTGGCCAAAAATTGCTTCATAATGGAAGCTCTTAAAGCTTTCAATGTTCGTGGAGCTTCACCGTTGGCTCGTAGGCTAGACCACCATTTCCTCGCGTTGAAAGTGCATAGCTACATGGCGTAGCATGAAGGACTCTGTGAAGCCCTCATCTCCAAACGCCGCATCAAATTGCTGGATGAAGGCCAAGACTTTGTCCGTAGCACCAAAGGTACCATCATAGGTAAGGAAAGAGATGCTCTTCCCTCCCTCTTTGAATTTCTTCAACTTGGATGACCTCTTCCATGTGGCATAGGATTTCCTATGGCCTCTTCTATTTGATGGTTAAAAGGTTGCACCATCACTTTCTTCAAAAGGTGAAGAATTTGAAGAAGGTGGAGAAGAGGGCGACCTCTTTCTCGCCTCTTTCTTGTCTTGATCTTCGTTGTCTTCACCATCACTTTCATAAGAGGAAGAGGATGAAGAAGAGGGTGTCCTCTTTCTCGCCTTTTTCTTCTCTTGCTTTTTATCATCCCTCTTTGAATTATGGAGTGGAGAAGAGTGTGATGGTCTTCTCCGCTTTGGTGGTGATGGAGAGCGTTTAGCCCGCCGTCTTCGTGGAGCCATCTCCGCCGAGGTGGCGGGAGACTCACTTCTTTATCGTTCCTTCGGTGGAGGCTCTTGAGTTCTCCTTTGGGAAGGAGATGCATCATCACGAAGTAAATTCTTGAGCCCTTCGTATGGATTCTCTTCTTCTTCCCAAATCGGAGAGAGACCTCTTTTGGGAGTCTCACAAGGAGGCTTCCTAGGTGTTCTCTCGTCATGGTGATGAGCTTGGAGAATCCCGTGAGCATGGAGCTTCCGTTGCACTTCGCTTTGGAGAGATGGATTGCCCATGGCTTGTTGAAGCCTAGAAACAAGATAGTTAACAAGCATCGGAGCATCATTAGTAGCTTGTTCATTAGCAAAATCAAAGTTATCAACATTAATTTCACTCTCTTTACTATTGTCAGCCATTCTAACAACTTTTAGGTGTAAACTTTTTAGGTGTACTTTGGCACTTCAAGCCCTAGTTGCTACTCCTCTTTACCCCTTTAGAAAAAGCACTCAAGCTACTGTACTCGCAGCTCGAATACCATTAATTGCAAGGAATAGAAGAGAGGGTCTTTCGACACCAAAACAGCACCGGCTCCTGTCAAGCTTCTAATAGCTCAATAGTGGTTAAGCCGTAGGCAAGCCCCGTAGGACTCCACTATTAAGACCATAGCTCTCGACGGTGATGCCCCGTTAATTGCACGAAGGCAGGAGCACTGCAAGGCTGAAAAATCCCTATTCTACTTACTCACATGCAATTAATAATACCAACCATTTATAGCTAGCTTGAGGACCTCCCTTCTTGAGCAAGAAAAGAGAAACCTTGTGCTCTGATACCGATGTTACAGTTAATGGCCTAAAAACTTGTGTGTAGCGGAAATTAGCATGAACATAGTGGGAATTTCATTAGAATAGATTCCTAATAAGAATTACAAGAGTGCTTGGGTGGAGAGAGCAACAAAAAGCATAACACCTAGTTAGATAGCATCAACAATACTTTCAAAAGAGAGAGAAATTAAGCTATTGACAACATTTGAGGACCGGATTTGCATGGAGCCGGTCCCCCCTCCAAAAGGCTTTGTATTATGGTTTTTCCCATCAAGAGAGACATTGTACAATACAATTCTTTGTGTTCCTTCAAGAATAGCTAGTGCAATGAAGATGAAAGCTTCATGCACTAAGCAAAACACTTAGCAAACACAACTTTAATTATCCCCGTTCTCAGACCCAAGATCTCACACACCTTCGAAGATGGTGAGAGCTAGCAGGGTATGAGAGTAGATTGAGAGGAAGAAGGAGTATCTTATGAGAAAGATGTACATCTCCTCACGTAATCACTCATATTAGCATAGCTTAGCTTAGTAATTAGCTTGGTAGAGGAGATGAGCATGCATTGAAGCTTGGCTCTTGGTTGGATTTGCATCCACATGCCAAGAGTGTGTTGATGTAGGCTTCTATCTCACAAGCTTGGAGTAGGTGATGAGCTCTCCATTAAAGCTTGGGAAGAGATAGTCTTCTCTTTCTTCACACATGAGATTGTGTGAGTGTGTGTGTGATAATGCCCTGCAAAAATCAGCCCCTTCTCTCCCTTGGGTGATCCCTCTTGCTATTTACTCTTGCAAGCTCCCCATTGGACCTCCCCAAGACAAGCCAATGGTTATTAAGCAACATAAGTGATAGCCTCCTGACATCTGTCCCCCTTTCCCCTTTTGTGAGAGCTTAATCAATTAAACTTAATTGATTTAAATGAATTAAATACCCATTGGACCTTTCCCCATTCTGACCAATAGAAATTAAGTAGCCCATTGGGCTGCTCAATTCCTATTGGACCCCTTCACAGGCTGTCCAATAATCATCCAGGAGACTTGATTTTCATTGGTTCTTTTTATAAGTGTTTTAAAATTAATTAGGCTAAATTTACTCTAGCCTAATTCTCATTTGTCCACTTCAAGGGTCATCCAATAGGAATTGGGTACACCTTGTGGGCATCTGGCCTAGGGAGCTGACATGTGTCCCTCATTCCCTTTGTGTAAAGGGAGCTTGTGTGTGTGTGTGTGTGTGTGTGTGTGGCCTTCTCTCTCATCCCCTACTTGCTAGGCTCGCCCCCTCCTATGTAGGGATATTCAAAGACTTTTTTGGTCACACACAAAGCATCCAATTTCCCTAGGGTTGACCTTTGGACATAACCTTTGAATTTTGGAACCTTAGCATTTTGGAAGTCTTAATGGGCTGAACCTTAGGGTCTTTTTAGCCCATTGTTGCACATGGCTCTTTTGCAGATGGCCCCCCTTTTGGATCCCTATTTCCCTCCTTTGGATCCCTACTGTGGCCGGTCTGCTATCTTAACCAATATTCTAGATTTTTCTCCCCTGGCACTTCCCCACATTAAATGATTAGTTTAATATGAGAAAATCATTTAGGAGAATTAGATATTGATTATTATGACATAAAAACTAATATCTAACCAACCCAAATGATTTTCTTATATTAAACTGATCATTTAATATGGGAGAATAAACGGGGACAAGGGTTAGAATATAGACATGGGCTTTCAAATCTATCTCAACATGGGGCCAATGGTAAAGGGGTCCAAATGAGAGATGGTATGTCAAACAGAAAGGCTAGCTAATGGAGCTTAAATACCTTAGGGTTAGCTTCATTAAATACCTCCAAAGGTTAGTGTTAGCTAGGGCTGAGCTTGAGGTGGGAACCCGGCCCAAGCTTGAGATGCTTGTCGTGCTTGTCGTGCTTGCTGACTAGGGATCCTGAGGTGCTTGTGGGAACACTACCCAGGTTTGAGGTGCTTTGGCATGCTTGCTGACTAAGGTGCTTGGGGCTAAGGTGTGCAAATGTCAACAATGATCCCTACAAGGAGGGGGCGAGCCCTACAAGAGGGGGGTTGCGAGAGAACACACACACACCCTCACACAAGGCAAGCTTGGTACAAAGAAAGAAAAAGGGAAACTTGTCAAGTTCCTCCTCATGTTGCCCTCATGGTGTGCTTAAATCCTATTGGTTGGCCACCCAAGGGGTTAAATGATAATTTAGAAGATTTAATTAATTGTTTTTGCATTTATCAAGTCCTCTCTCTCTAAGGGGAAAGAGGGACACTTGTCCCAAGACTACCCTTATTGCTTGTAATGCATCCTGCATGTGATTGGTCAGTTTTGCAGGGGTCCAATGAGCATCAAGCTTGAGCCACATGGGGGGGCCGACCAAGGAAGCTAGGGGCATTCTTGGGGGTTATACTCCCCCCCCCCCACACACACACACTCTCTCTCTCTCTCTCTCACACACACACACACACACACACACACACACATTGTGATTGTGCAAATTGCAAGAGCTCCCTCTCCTTCTCCAAGAAAGTAGAGAGGTTGAGAGCCTACACCAGCACTCTTGGCAATGGAATGCAAATCCAACCAAGAGCTATGATTCAATGCTTAAGCTTGCCATCTTTTCCATCTTCATTACTATGCTATTGCGTATGCTAGCAAGAAGAGTGATGATAAGTGATGAACTAATTCTTTCTTCTATGAAATGTTTCTTCTTTCTCTTTCCTACCCTCATTCCCTGCTAGCTCTCTCCACCTTCAAAGGTGTTTGAGGTCTTGGGATAGTTGATGCTTTCTACAAAGTTTATGTTATGCTCGTGATGCATGAAGCTTTCCATCTTCATTGCATCACCTAGGTCACAAGGAACACAAAGATTGTAATGTAACAAGTCTCTCTTGATGGGAGAAACTATAATACAAATGCCTATTGGAGGGGGGACCGGCTCCACATAAATCCTGTTCTCAACTGTTGTCATGTTCTCTAATCTCTCTCTCTTGCAAAAGTATTATTCATGCCAAGCTAACTAAATTCTATAATTAAGTTGCTACCATTAGTTAATTTCACCTGCTATGCTCTCAAAGTAATTCCATCAAAGTATTTCTCTAATTTTCGCTACTCTCAAAGTTAATAGGTGATTTCCATTACATGCAACATCTCCTCCATCCTTTTCTTCATGCAACCTTTTCCAAATTTGGTCTTAAGAGGAAAGCCTATTTCTTGTAAGTGAATCAAGACATCCTCCAAACACCCACATCTTTACACTTGGCTTCAAAAAATTCATACTTCTAGGAGTGGTATTTTTAAGGGTATGACCCAACTAACGTACAATCACTTCATCGTTGGTGAAAGTCACAATTTCATCTCGTCACAATTGTCTTTCAAGGAAATAAGTCCGTAATCTGTCAAAGGGTAGTGGAAAAGTTCAACTTCCAAAGTCGATTTCAATCACTATTAGACACGGTAGAGTGTGTTGGTTACCATTGGCTGCTAGGTTGAGCAGTTTTCATATAGAGTCTAACCAAGGGGTGTGATATTCTCAATTTTAACCAAGGAGTTTGGATTGCAAAGGCAACACCCAGGGGGTCCAGTGCAATACTGCTTGAGTGTTACTAGGCCTTTTCCGGTGGGAGATTTGATAATGTGCATTTGACTAGGGGTAAGTGAACACTATGTAGTAAGCATCATATTTGGTTTTATTTCATTTTTGAATATGTTTTGATAGCTTTTCCCAGCTAGGATGTATAAGCTTCTATGCTTTCATCCATGAGCACATTGTATCAATAATAACTTCAATGGCCACGGATGCTTAGTAAGACTTGTTAAGGTTACAAGGATTGTTTAACGATTTTAACATAAGGTTGTATATACATTTAGAAAAGTTATGTTGTGTTAATGAACTAGTTCATTTGATACCTAGATGTGATGGATTTTCACATTCTATTATGATCTAAATATGTTAGCATGGGTTTCACATGGAAAGTATTTAGTCCTTTCGCGGTAAGCCGGGGGCATAACATTAGCCATAAGCATTGGCAAGTACGAATATGGATATGCAAATTTGAATCTGTTTTTCCTAAATGCATGCACACTAGGTGTTATGGGCCCTAGTGTTTAACAAAGGTTGATTTGGAGTGGCATGCACATTCATGACATTAGTAGCTTCTATAGCATTTCACGCGGTATGTGCAATATCTCTATGAGATTAATTGTAATTCTATCAATCACGATGAGAGGTCGTGGCTCGATTTGGGTGCTTGTATTTCAGCTCACTAAAGTTAACCAAGATGGTTGTTCCTAACATTGTTTACTAATCAGTACTGCTGCAAAGAATTGTGATCCCTATCTACCAGCCATTTTGGTGGATTGTCTATAAACGGTGTGGAAACACATATCAATACTGCCAACCATCCAGAGAGGAGCAATAGATTACAAGTGTTAATCTTGTGCTAGGAATAAAAATTTCATCATGTATGCATTAAAACAATGAATTTACATCATCTTCATTGAAACGATTGCAGATGAAGGTGACAAGGATTGAAGAACTTTTGTGATGTTTAGCGAAGGGACACTTGGAGCGTACACCATGGCATGACAATTTAAAATATCATAAGACGACATAAATCAACGATGATGAGTTCTTTTGTGTTTAATTGTAGTATTTTAACAATAAGAAAGTCCTTCCAACACTGGAGGAGAAGCATAAGTCTCCCTTCAACACTGAAAGAGATAAAAGTGACCAAAGAAAAGCATGTTCTCTACAATATTTTTATAAATGTGGAGAATTGTGCCAACTCCACACCATACATATATATCATACGTATGGTTTTTTTTTCTTTTGATGAGCACAAGCATTGCAATGCACAAAATGCATCTCTCTTCATGTTTAAAAATTATTACGTGCAAATTTTCACCTCCATACATCTTTTGATGCAAAATCTCATTTGTGATGCGACACCGTAAAACTTTTGGTGAAAGCTTCCATGAGAGATGCTATGGAGCCATCTAAACAAGTTATGCCATGAGATAAAATCCACATCACTATCACTTTTTTAATTCTGACCATCTGTACAGTGAGTCAATCAAGGCAAACTAGTTGAAGATCTCAAGTCATAGGTAGTGCTCAACAAGCTAAGGGTCCCTTAATGCTGCAACGTCCCTAATAGCGATTCAAACGGCTACTAAGTTTTAGTTATCCTCACACACTCGTTCAAATTGCTTGCATGCACACAGTAGCAATACTTCCCAAGCGCACCAAGCCCAACAGTTTTGCGAGAGCCCCTTTCTCGAGCTCCTCTGCTTTTCGTGGACAAGACAGGAGGATCCTCCAGCATCCAGAGCTCAACATCGAGCAAGAGAGAGAGACTTTGTCCCTGAATCGCCATACTTTTGAAAGCTTTTGTGAAGAAGGGCAGGTCTCCTTGGGCCCTTATGACCAGAAGGGCATTCCTTCCAGTCTGTGTGAGTATTGGTCACTCTTGAAAGCTTGCTCCAAAAATAAAGCCCTTGCCCTCGCCAAGCATTTGTCTTTCTGTTTGCTTCAACATCCTCTGCGGCCCATCATCCACACCCCTCTTGGCCAGTATGTCGTCGTCACGCTTGTCAAATGCGGGAGCCTTGACGATGCCCTTGAGATCTTCAACATGCTACCTTCACATTCTGTGTTTGCATGGACTGCTGTGATTTCAGGATATGCAGCATGTGGGAGAGGTCAAGACGCACTCACCATGTATGGTCGAATGCACGAGGAAGCCGTGGAGCCCAATGCGTATACATTTGTTAGCCTGCTTATAGCATGTGGAAGTAAAGGTCTTTTACAAGAAGGGATGCATCTCCATATTGAAGCAAACATTTGCATGTTTGGTGCAGACATATTTGTCAATGCAGCTCTAATGGATATGTATGCTAAATGTGGGAGCCTCACCAATGTAGAAAAGGTATTTGATGGCTTGCCAGAATACAATGCAGTTGTATGGACAACAATGCTGTTTGCATATGTTGAAAGTGACAAACCGAAGAAGGCATTGCAGCTCTATAAACAGATGCAAGAGCAAGACATCATTACAGATGCGCGCATAATCGTGGGTGCTCTTCAAGCTTGTCGCATGGTTGCTGAAAATGCGGAATTTGTTGTTATGGATGGTCATTCAGTCAAGTCATTAACCTTAGAAACCTGCAGGGCAATACATGTTGATGCTGAAAGCAAAAGCTTGCATATACATGTATATGTCGGCAATAGTCTCATGATCACATATGGGAAATGCGGAAGCATTGATGAAGCAGAAAATGTGTTTATTGGACTATCTCAACGGACGGTTGTGTCATGGACAGCAATGCTTACAGTGTATGCTGAGAACAAAGAAGGAGAGAAAGTTTTGAGGTTGTTCTGGCAAATGCAAGTCGAAGGTGTGACTGCAAATGAACGCACATTTGTGGCTGTGCTTCAAGCATGCTGTATCCTTGCAGAGAAGGAGAGGCATGTCCAAGGCGATCCATTTCTGCAGATAGGCATAGCATTGCATGCAGATGCAAGGAAGTTGGGTCACATTTCTGATGTCTATGTGGGCAACACAATCATAAACATGTATGGAAGATTAGGGAGTTTGATGCCAGCAACCAATATGTTTTTGCAATTGCAAGAACGTAGCCCAGCTTCATGGAATTCAATACTTTCAGTGTTCCTTGAACGGGGAGAAGCAGGGAAGGCTTTGCAGTTATATGCACATATGCAAAAGACCTTTGTCCTTGTGAACTGGTGCACTTTTGTAGTTGTGCTTCAAGCTTGTGGCATACTTGCAGATTCCGAAGAGGCTTCTAACGAGGGAGGATACTTGATCAAAATGAGGTCTTTGCAAATAGGATGTGCATTGCATGATGATGCAAGAAAAGATGGTTTGGATAGAGATCACTTTGTGTGCAATGGACTGGTTAGCATGTATGGAAAGTGTGGAAGTTTTTTGAAATCTCGGGCTGTTTTCGACAGTTTGTCGCAACCAAACATCGTGTCTTGGAATGCATTACTATCAACATATGTCAAGTGTGGGAGGCTTATGGAGGCAGAGCACACCTTTAGTCGTCTACCACGGCTTGATGTTGTATCTTGGAATACACTGCTCTCAGCATATGTGGAGGGAGGAAAGGCGGACTTGGCTTTAGAGACTTACCGACATAACTGCTTCAATAATTTCATACCAACACGTGTCACTTTTATAGTTGCCCTGCAAGCATGTTGTATGCTTGCAAGGGATGAAGAACCCCCTTTGCAATGGAAGAATTTACAAACGATAAGTTTACTAAAGACTGGACAGGCAATTCATTCTGAAGCTGAGAACATGGGCTTGGGTCTTGATGTTACTGTTGGCAGCAGCCTTATAAGTATGTACATCAGTTGTGGAAACATCAAGGAAGCAGAGAGTGTGTTTTATATGCTGCCACGCCATGAGATGCCAAGCAATACAATGCTTTCAGCTTATGCTGAGATTGAGGAAGGTGACAAGGTTCTACAGCTCTATAGAGAAATGAGAGAGGAACGTGCAAAGTTTTACGATGCAACACTCGTCTGTGTCTTGCACGCTTGTATAAAGGCAGGCTTTGTGGAACTTTGTCGCGATATTCATTTTACTGCAGTATCTGCTGGGTATGAGCTTCCAATAGACATTCTTATGCACGCATATGGAAGCTCTGCAGCCACCGCCGATGCTTTGGCCATTTTCGAGATGCTCTCTGACCCTCAGGTTGCATCATGGAATGCATTGACTGCTGTGTATTCTCATGATTGTGACATCTTAGCTTGCTTGAAGGTTTTTGATGAAATGAAGCTAAGAAATGTGAGGCCTGATGGAGTTTCGTTTCTCTTGCCTCTTTTTGCTTGTACACATAGTGGGTTCATAGATCTTGTTGTCCATTACTTTGTATGTATGATAAGAGATTATTGTGGGACACCAAACATTCAACATTACGGACTAATTCTAGATGCTCTTGGACGAGCTGGAGATTTCAAACGAGCTGAATTTTTACTAGTGAAGATGCCAATTGAACCTGATTCCAATATGTGGACATGTTTGCTGGCTGCCTGCTTTAAACACTCTCAGGTGGAACTTGCAGAAACCGTCTTCAATTGTGCTGTAAATTTCGGGCCTATCGAAGGTTCCACGTGTGTTCTTGTTTCGAATCTCTTTTCAAATGCTAAGCCTGTTGATTATGCATGTAAAAGAACATGTGCAGAGCTAGGCTTAGGATAAAATGAGCCAAATGGGCAACCTATTATAATTGTTTACACGAAGATCCACAGATGCCTGTTGCAGGAAAGTGCACGGGATGTGTTATGGGGTGGATTTCAACCTGCCACAGTATGGTGGCTGGGGAGCTCGGAAATTATGTCACGCGCACACACCTCTTGCTGCGGATCTAGTATTGGTAGGATTTTGAAGGCAACAAACAGCAGAATCATAGATTTGTTTTGTAGTACAATTGACACATGCTTTGACATAGTTGTAGTGAGGGACAGGTGGAGAGGGTGATGAGACAATCTGAGTTTAAATCGTGAAGGGCATCCTTTAGAAAGTGATGCAGTCCGGAAACACAATTATTTTGGAGCATATGGAGGCCTCTCTATGTGGAAACTTGCTTCTACTGCACTTCTCACTGGGGATGTTCTTCTTGAGCAAATTAGCACTTAATATAACTTATTGCTTGGATTTTGCAAAGAGATGCACAAGCTTCTTAGAATTGAGATGAATGGCCTATGTCTCATCCTCTATGTATTCATTGTGTTGTAATAATATGGGATGGGGGTAGCATCTTCTCGGGAGTTCTCTTATCTCAATACTGTTGCTGCACATGCATGCTGGTTTCCACAAAGGCATGTACACATGATTTGGCAGAGTCTATACTGGTTTCCACAAAGCCATGGTTGAGGGAGATGCATGAGAGAATAGTCAACAGAGATATATATAGAGAGAAAGAGCAAGTTGAAATTATACCTCCAAAACTTTTTTTTCTATCTCGACAAGAAGCACAAACACTAATTAATATGAATTTGGAGACATGCGATTCATTCACCCAAACCACAAGCAAGACATACATAATTTTTTTACCATAGCGTGCGAGAATGTATTAAGAGAACGAAAAATTTACAAATGTTACCCAACAGAATGGGCTTGGCTAGGATATGTTGAAGTTTTAGAAAACAAGCTCATGCTAGGGCTCTATATACAAAAAGGTAGATTATTGCTTCACACATCACATTGAGCTCAAAAAGGCCTAAAGCTTAGCCAGAAGGATGTTAGTTCTTTCCAGGGCAGATCTGTAGTTCTCGAGTTCATCAGATACTTCATGAAGCCAATCATGAAGGTGTTGGGGGATACTTGCTTCAAATTCATCATATCAATCAGCTCTATGTATCCAGCAACAGCTTCCTCCAAGATCATAGCCCGTCTTCACCAGATTCTTATCATGTCCTTGTAGAGATCAGAAAACCATATTCTCAGACAGTTATTCCAGTAAGCCCCCTTGCATATAATTAAGTTCCTTTGCATCCAAATCAACCAAAAAACTTCACCTCCCATTTGTTTCAGGAGGAGGAAAGAACACCAACAAAGTCCCCCATATAGCCATATTTCAAAAAACTATATTCTCAGACAATTAGTCTAGTAAGCCCCCCTGCACAAAATTAAGTTCCTTTGCCTCCAGATCAACCAAACAAAATCAGCTCCCATTTTCTTCCAACAGGAGGAGAGAACACTAACAAAGTGCCCCAATAGCCATTGTTTCCATGTAGACTGAAAAAGCCCAAGACAGTAACCCGTAGGGCTGAAATTGGTTTGCTGGAGGGACAAGTTATGAAAAGGTGCCCAATATCCTCCACAGTCCATTTGCATTTAGGGAAGATCCCTATGAGAAATTTACTTCCAGTCCAAACAGCCTCGTGCTTGATCAACCAAGAGAGCCACAATTTCTTAGGATGACTCACCTTCCATCTTTTGTTAAGCACCACATGGAGAGCAACGGAAGTGATAGCCTTCAAGTCCGGGGGTTGTGAAGGTTTAAGCCCCCCATCCTAAGTGAGCCTGAGTGGTGAGGGAGGTCAAAGCATCCTAAGGTCTAGATTAGGCTGGGAGAAAGAGAGAACATCTTTCTCTAACTTTAAAACTCTCCCACAGACAAAGATTAAACTTAGTGGAAAGTTTGCCATCTAAGAGCCAGTCATGAGTGACTGGAGACCATTCTTTTACACCATTGTTGGCACTGCCAGAGGCAGTTGCTAATGCATCATTTCGATGTTTTGCTACGGAAAATGTGGCCTTGAATCTCCGGCCACAAGTAGAATTTTACTATTGCAAGAACCCTCCAGTCTTGCAAATTAGGCCAAGTGGGCATCAGGAGGCCAGAGGAAAAAGACTACGTAGGAGACCAAGTAGTGGTACCCTCCCAGCTCTAGATCCCTAGGAGCCAGTCATCCATATAGTAAGCTTGCACCTAAAATCTGTCACAAACCCAGTCCCACCTTTGCTTTAGGGAGACTTCGAATCTCATAGGGATACCTAGGAGTCTAAGGATCTGAGAGAAGTCCATTCTGGGCTACTCAAGCTCTGGCATTTCCAAAAGATATTTGAATGCCCTTATTAGGCTTGAACCAAACCCCAGGATGAAAGACCACTCCTGCCTTGATTCATGGGCATGCTAAATCCCTTCCAACATTGAGATGACACCCTTCTGTTCAAAGTAGGGCATGTAAGTGGTTAACAACTGCTTTGGCAGAAAAAAATTAACTAGCTTTGAGCATTGTAAGAGATCTCCAACTACCCACGTTATCTTTGCCCCTCTCGTGTCTGAGACTTCTTTTCTGAAGTTGATGAGGCCTTTTTTTTGTCTTACCAACTGCTAAGGGATGGGTCGCACCCAGGGTTTAGTGTGGGTTAATTGTAACATAGGTTCACACCCACTAGAGAAAGAAACGGAATCTTGAATGTAGGAGAACATGGGTTCAACATTCTACTTTTTCATTAGCCTACCTTGTCTAGAAACAAGGTGCTAATTGAACCAACATCAGTTCACGAGATCTGTAAAGGCCCAAGCCTAGAGACTGCACATCAAGGATGGATGCAAAGATGCAGTGAATATTGGGTTTACACATTTTTCCAATATGGGTGTGTATTGTAAATCTTCGATTCATTTCAAGCCATTGTAACATTTATGGTTAGTTACGGGCTATTCTACCTAACTTGCAGGTACAATAAATATGGAGCCCTAAAGGCTTTGGGTGTCCAAACATTATTTAACTCTAGGTATATAAAGGAGTGTGTAAATGGAATTAAGGTTCTTGGTCTCTTTTGTTAAGAGCACCTCTAGTGAGGCTCATGTGTATGTGGTTGTGGAGTCCTTGAGTTTCTCCTTGCTCATGTGACTTGATTAATACTAATCATTGCTCTTAATTCTCATTCACTATGTCTCTTTCATTTTCTAATGATTGTTTTTTATGCCTTGATTAACCAGACCTTAACTTATTAGTGGCTAATTGCTATATGCCACCCTTCACTATGCCTCTTTCATTCTCTATTGATTATTTTTGATGCCTTGATTAACTAGATCTTAACTTATTCGTGGTTTATTGCTCTCTAATCTTGTGTGATTTCTCTCTATTCTTTGTTTGTGCATGTAGGTTTGATTGGATCATGGATTTTTGATAGATCTATGTGTGTATGCTTGTGATTAATGTGTAATATGATGTGAATAGTGATGTTGTACGTCATTGAAATCATTAGTGTGTGTGATTGATTTTATTTAAGTGAGGATAAGTGGAATTGAAGTTTGTCAATCTTGTAGCTTAGCTTCTCCATAGGCTAAGAAGCTCATCTAATCAAGTTAACATTTCATGTTGACATGATTAGCTCACTAAGCTTGCGTGATTATTTTCATGCCCTAGTCAGGTAGCTCATCACTTTGAATTGACATTTATATGTTGGTCATTGGAGTTATGCTACGATGGACACCACCAACATTTGGCATCATTGTCGGGGATCGATGGTTTACGCTAGTGTAATCTTGGCATAATTGAATAGTGTAAGGCTCAATTACGACAGATAATGATTAGTTGCATTCATAGTTACAACAGTAAGTTAACACGCTAATAAAAAATGACGCAAGCAAGCAAAGTGCACGATAATATAAAGTAGATTGATTGATGCGAGGTGCATTAATTTGTATCAAATGAGCTGTGTTATTATATAGCATTTAGAAGAGTGTAGCCTTAAGCCACATGTTGAGCCACATGTCCTAATACATGGCATAAGATGTGGCACTCTTAAGTGAGAGGTAGTGGTATATAATAGTCATGCAAAGTGTAGGGTTGCTTCCCATTAGAGTGTGTGAGAGTAGCACCATTAGGGGTAGTTCACATAGGCATACAATGGAAGTAGGTTTAAACCCTAACAATCGCCCCCTTAAACGATTTCATTCTAGGATTGTATGTATACATCATGGCTAGTTCTTAATGGATACATTAGCTCATGGTTCACAATGACATCTTCAAGAATAGGCATGAGTTCACATTTGGATTCATCAAGACACGGTTCTAATTAGATGCATCACGCTTGGATTCACACTTGGCTACATCCATGCATGGGTTTTAAAATAAGTTTAGTGTGTAGGGATTAATGGTTCATCCTTAGCGTAATGTGATCCTTGTTCATCATGTTGTAGTCGTCGTTAGTTATTGTCGATGTCATCTTTTTCATCTTCATTTCATTGGCTTTGTACTTGTCTTCATGTTGTTATGTTGATCTTCATTGGTCCATTCTTGAGAAGATGGAGCCATCTTGGCTAATGTCATAATGAAAAAATACATGTCAAGTGTAGTGCTCATCATGTGCGTGTCGACGTGTGTGCTCATGAGAAAGGTGTTACCTTGTTTAAGGCAATGCCTAATTCTCATATGCATTGTGCTTTTGTACACAAATACTACATACATTCCCTTTATGGATTGTGTGAGCCAACCCTTACTGACATTCTGAAAACAGAACCTATAGAGACCCTTTGAGGTTGCCAATCCAAATTTGGATATGCCTCCTTAGTTCAAAAGGGTTTGGCTCTGAGTGCTCGACCCTTGTGAGATCTCTTGGCCGTTTGACAAGATTAATATTTTTGTGTACACACCTAAAATTGGTAAAATCCTACCAATTACTAGTGTGTCTAAGGAATTGGATAATGAAGCCTTGGCTCTCCACCCAGTCATACGCCATTATATAGGCAACCTCGAGCCTGACTTCACATTAGCCCATGGACTTACATTACTCCCACCTTGGAGAAGTGTTTTGTCCTCGAAAACAAAAGTGGGAAATTTCTTCTTAAGAACACTAATGTTTTCCCGAGTGGCACCTTCTTCTGGTTGGTCTTTCCACTTGACTAATGCTTGACGATGCACGATGAGAAGTATTTAAATCATGATAGTTTAAAATACATTGGTAAACAAAGTTTGTAAGCCATATCTCCAACTTGCTTGAGTATCTTAAAAGGCCCACAATATCTCATAGATCATTTAGGTGTTGGCTCAATTTTCAAACTTTTTGAATGTTCTGACACACGTAAATTTGGCTCTTCTCCGTCAATGAAGGCTACTTGCCGATGTTTCTCATCAGTGTACTTTTGGTATCGATCATGTGCTTGCCGAACATTTTTTTGAGCAAGTTTTAGTATATCCATGTGATCTTGGAGGAAGTCCCTGATTTGTTGTTGAAGTTTTTCAATTGCCACTAAGCTGAAAACCATACATAAGGATGAAAAAGGACTGAATCCAATCGTAATATGTTATGCAATATTGTAAGAAAACTATAAAATAGAGAGATAATCTGCCGAATTAGATTTTTTTCCCTAATGTATGCTCTTAGCATATCCTCTAGCTAGGCATCAGTTTTTGGATGATCTATAGCACTGATGTTGAGTTGTGTGCCCAATCATTTAATCACAACCCTCCAAAAGCGACTGTTAAACTTGGGATCACGATCATTCACAATATTGATGGGAAATCCGTATAGACTATATAGATTGTCAACAAATAATTTTGTTAACTCTAGAGTCTTAATAGTAGACTTAGTTGGAATAAATTTGCAAAGTTTAGTTAATCAATCATGACCTCGTGCAGTGATTTTGGTATACCCACAATAAATTCCATAGAGATAATCTTCTATTTACCATTGAGAATCTCCAAAGGATGCAAGAGACCTCCTATCTTTGCTTTGGAGTGAGTTTTTTTTCCCTCCACTTGTGCCGCTCACTACCATCAGATCGCCACCCATTGCCACCTCTACCACTGGCAACAAGTGGCTCTTTTCTTGAGCCACCACAACCTCTCTTGCTCCTCCATATTGCACCACCAACTTCCAACCTCCGACCCCCCCCCTCCCCCCCGTGTGTGTGTGTGTGTGTGTGTGTGTGTGTACTTATCATAGATAGCACCATCTCTATCTATCCATCTCTATCTCTCTCCTTAATTTGCTTAGGTAATTGGAAACAAGTGGCTCTTTTCTTGAGCCACCACAACCTCTCTTGCTCCTCCATATTGCACCACCAACTTCCAACCTCCGACCCCCCCCCCCCGTGTGTGTGTGTACTTATCATAGATAGCACCATATCTATCTATCCATCTCTATCTCTCTCCTTAATTTTCTTAGGTAATCTCTCTATCTGTCTCTCTCTCTCTCTCTCTCTCTCTCTCTCACACACACACACACACACACACACACACACACACACACACACACACACACACACACACACACACACACACACCCCTTTCTTTTAAAAACAAGTGAAAGGGTCACGATGGATTTCTAAAACAATAAGAAAGTGATAAAATCATTAGATTGAGCTTAACTAAAAATTTCAAAGGATTACCTCAGCTTAGTCTTGAGCCGGTTGAAACTCAAGAATAGTCAGTTGCAAATCATGGTAAAGGGAAGAATAACCGGTGAAATATGTGAGAAAGTAGTTCCAAAATCATGCAAAGTTGAAAATTTCTACTAGTATTTCTGGTTTACTTCTTTGCAAGGAGGAAACTCGGCCGGTGGCTGCTTAATAAAAGAGACTTTCCCAAACACTGACTGGAATCAAGCTATAGAATGCACAAATAGTCAAACCACGTGAGGCTGTGAAATGAAATGTGAAATTAAAAGAACTAATTAATATATATGTGCGTGTGTGTGTGTGTCTATACTAATATAATATAAAAGGGGGAGGGATCCCCCCTTGACATGTGGCGGAAGCTGCTTCATCCGGCCAACTTTCGATGGTATGCCCTATAGCCCAACACACTCAGCGAGAGAGACAGAGATTGCATGAGCGAGACGGTCGAAGGCCGCTAAACAGTACTAGTGTATGTATAGAATCTACTAGAATTATGCAAGGTGAAGCTTCACTTTAGCATTCTAAAACAATAGAATGCAAGAAAAGTATATATATGTGTGTGTGTGTAGAATTTACTAGCAATGTACAAGGTAAAGCTTCACTTTAGCATTCTAAAACAATAGAATGCAAGAAAAGTAAAGACATGTAGGATGTGAAATGAAAGGTGATATGACAAGGTGAGGATTCACGAGGGCCTGCCAATGGAAGGATTTGTGAAGGTGTTGTCAGGAAGTAGGAAGAGGGGGGCATTGGAATGTGTTTTTGGAGTTTAGTGGAAGTAGTAAGTAAAAAATGGAGTGGTCTGACCAAAACGAGAAGTTAGTGCCTGTTTTTATGTAAGTGAAGGAATTTGTAGTCCAAATGTGGTCCAAAGTTGAACTGCAGATTGTTGTGCTGTGGGTTATATGTTGTGTGTGGAGAGAAGGTTAAAAATAGCAAGGTATTCAGGGGTTTGGTATTTAGCATTGATGTTGAAGTCACCAAGTAAAATGGTAGGGGTGTGTTGAGGTGAGGTGTAAGTAGTGTGGTCATTGTTTGTAGGAGC
Organism: Adiantum capillus-veneris; assembly: GCF_014529385.1. Classification (NCBI taxonomy): domain Eukaryota; kingdom Viridiplantae; phylum Streptophyta; class Polypodiopsida; order Polypodiales; family Pteridaceae; genus Adiantum; species Adiantum capillus-veneris. The sequence continues at coordinate 119,504,946 of NC_140949.1, read as the reverse complement.
AAGGGAAGTGGACTTGAGGGTCTACGATATAATCTTATTAGGGTTATTGGTGGACCTGTGGCGTACCGAGAAGTGCTGCAATGCATTCTATTTCATTTGTGGAAATGATATTGTGGTGTTGTAGATGTATGTTTTTCTTTGATGTGAAGAGGGATACTCCCATGGGGTCAGTTGTTTGAGTGCGTGCGTACCACTGTGCTAGCATGTTGTGGCTTTGTTTCTTGGAGACAAAGAATTTCAAAAGACATTAAGTTATTATCATGAATAAGATTGTTGTAGTGTTTCTTAAGAGACACAATGTTAAGAGATTGTATTATAAAGTGATTGCCCGACAAAGAGTGGAGGTCAAGCTGTGAAGGTTGCCAAGTGGCATGTTTTTTGAGGCAGTGTAGCTCATCTAGAACCGTTTGGTCTACTTTAATATGGGTGGAAGTTAATTCTGTTAGGAGGTAAAGGTTGTTGGGATCTCTTATGTGGGAGAGGGCAGTGTACACAAGACCGTGACTTCGAATGCTGGTTGGATCGAAAGCCAAGGTTTCTAGTGTCAAGCCTTGGGCACGGTGTATGGTCCTATCAATTGTAGGTTGAATTGGGAATTGTGTTTTAGTAATAGTTTTTAGGATTTTTTTTTGTATTTGAAACTTACGTGTTATTTTTTGGATTGGTGTCCATTGTTTATGTATTGATGTACTATATAGTTGTTGGTTTTTATATCTAGTTTTTTGGCCTATTTTAGTGGTTTGAAAGGAATCTAGATGGTTTGTGTCGTGGAGTTATGTGTTATTGCTTTGAATATACTGTCGGCTCCATTGACTAGGCCATCTAGAATGTCAATGTTTCCAGCACAAAGTTCTACAATTAGGCGTGGTTTTAAGTGAAGTTTTTTGTGAAGACCTGCTGTCAATTTTGGATCTATTGGTATTTGAATAGTTTTGTTGCAAGTTTTTTCTCTTGTGTCTTGTGCTTCAATAAATAGTGGTGTCCCTATGATAGTGTTGAAAATATGTTAGTTATGTAGGTCTTTATCTTTGTTCTCATAATAAAGGTGGGACACCATGGCTGGATGAGGTGCTGTGCACATGTAATGCGTGTTAGGGAATAAAATATCTTCGTCCATGTGTTTTGGAATGCGTATCCTGTTGAGTATGGCGATGAATGTCTTATTAGTTTTGTCTCATGGTGCTTGTTAGCTCATAGCATTTTATGTGGTCATGCCAGAAAGAGAGCGAGATAGCTTCGAGCAATTGAGGTTTCATGGAGAAAATCCAGGAGTTGCGTACTGGACTAGCTTGGCAAAGATTGCCGCACAAGACAACATCAAGACCACCAAATGGAAGGTCGTAGTTGTTTTTTATTACGCGCAGGTGAGAGTCTGCCATAGTAAAGACGTTGGCTCCAATCAAGGAGACTTCATTGAAAACGGCTAACTGCAGGTCTCGATAAAGCAGCCGCAGTTCATTCAGCCTCTTAGGCAATAGGGAAGTGTTAGATGATGTGAGTAGTGGTACGTGGAGGGCCGAGTGGATAGTGGTTCCACCAATGTTAAAAGCAGCCTTGCTCGTGTATGCCATTACCAAAGCTTTTGTAGTTGTTGGGCTTGAATGTGATCTGTGGTTATAGAAACGTAGAAGCCCTTGGAAAATCAAAAGGAGGGTGAAAGTTTTTCCTGTGCCTGCGCCTCTCAGGGGGTTCATTATATGTAAAACTACCATATCACGTGCTTTAAAGACATGTTTGTAAAACCCCTTATCTGTGAATTTTGTTAAGAATATAATGTGCCCTTTTCTTTAAAAATCAGTAAGTTTTTTTCAAATTTGAAAAAATAATGCCCTTATGGATATATATGTTTGTAAGTTTCAAGAACTTTAAATACCCTTCTGTTGAACTCACGTGATAGATTACATTTTTATTAGGTGACCTCCCCGGGCTGCGCCTCCAGTCAGGAAAATGTGGATTGGTTCTGTGGGGAATATACGTTTTTTCAGCATAATATCATCGAATATTAGCCTTTGTTGGGCATTAAGCAGTAGAATGCTCTTGTAATACATATTGTTTGGGTGGAGCAGTATTTTTATGGCTGGTATAGTGTGTGTATGCAGTTGGCGGTGTTGGATATTTAGGTCTTGTGTGATGTCAACATGAATATGGGAGGAAATATTAGATAGTTTTGTAGATGTTGAAGGTGAACTGGTGCCTAATGAGTTGGTGTTAAGGTTGTATTTCAGTGTTGTGGTTTTGTTGTATTTAGATTCATTTGTATCAATGATAGGTTTATTTTGATTGTATACATCTTTCCATGAGAGTCCATTTGTTAGATGTTGAGTTTCATTATTTATCCATGGTAGAAATAGAAGACATTGTTCTCTATAATAATTATCTGGGTTCTTTGCGGCATTATATTTGACATATCGTATAATTTTTGGTTTGGTACGTTTTTTGTATGTGTTGCTTGTTGTAATGTATGTGGAGGAAAATTTTGCCAATGATATGGCATTGAGCTGGGCAGGACGTGTACAATATTTGTCTATGCTCGTCTCGTAAAAAATTTCTGTGCTAGACGGGTCTATGTTTTGTAGGAGGTGATTTCTCTTGCGAAGCATTGTTCTCTAGTGGGGAGGGTTTGTGTTTATGAATATAAATTTTCAAGTTGCACTGTAGAGAGGTAGAGAAAGTGAAATATATACTGCTTGTTGTGAGCTTATTTGTTGTGTGTTTAGTATTGTGTTTCCTATTCTTTGAAGTCTATCAAATGTAGTTGCATTGTTTTGAACTCAAGAGTCAAATTGTTATTTGATTGCTTTGATGAGTGTGTTATCAAATTTTGTTATATATGAGGTGCAATAGGTAGTTGCTCCGTCTGCATTTATAATGTACTGTATATCTAAATTCGCATCCCATAGCTTTGAAATGGTTGGATTGAAATTATTTGTGTAGATATCTTTAAAATTTTTATTCAACAAAAGTGTTGGGCATGAGATTGTGGATGCTATAGCTTGGATGTAATCCTCAAATCGAAGGTCCATAGATAGGAGCCACTGTTTGAATGTAGTATTTGCTTTAGAATCTAGTAGTAATAGGCTATCTTTGATTTGTTTGTGTTTCTTTCTTTTGTATTGGATATTGTTATGTTGAGAATGACAAGGTTCTAAAATCATAATGAAAGGCATCGGGTAGCAAGGAAAGTCAAAGAGACATCCGTTGCGTTTTATGAAGCAAGACTTCTTATGCTTGTGTGTTTGAATTTCTTGTAAATCTATAGGAAGAAGCATGGAATCAGTTGTTATGTACTTATCAATGAAATCCACAACATCTTCATTGGGATCTTTCCCATAAATAGGAGCGTTCTCTATCCATAGTAGCCCATGATCATGCTGGCTACCTCGACTCTGGAACTGGGTTACAAAAAAGTAATCTTTGAGTTTTTCTAATATGGTTATATCCTTGGCTAGCAATTTCTTCATCCCGTTAAATCGGTTCAAGTAAAAGCGGGCTGTTGTTATAAGGTCGGCTAATCTCGTATGTATGAAGCTTCTGTTTGTGTGTTTGCATGCATGATGGGGTTGAGCTTAGTAAGTTCTCTAATCGAAGGTTTCCAATGTTTCTCAGCTACAAAAAATGTGACGAAGAATGTTGGTGGTCCAAGCTGTCTAATCATAGCGAAGGCGTTTTATTTCAATTTTTCCTTGTAGTCAGGTGATGTTCACAATGCCTCAAAGTCACGATATCCAAGTTGGGAAGACAAGACCTTCTCAATGTTAGTATCTCCAACAACTTGTGTGGCCACTAGTGTATTGTGATTTAGCCTCCCTTTCCGGATACGGATCCAGATGGACCCCATGATTTTTTGAGTCATCACTTTGACTGTTTTGAAAAAAAGATTCTCTATATTTAGTGAGAATCTTCTATCACTGTGCATAAGTTCCCGTTGAGCCACATGTTGATATTTATGCTTAGCAAGTGTATGGTATTTACGGGGTTCACCGTAGAAAATAGTAAGGAAACTAAGTTCTTCATAGATTCATCTTTGGAAATACTCAAATAACTATTTCCCTCAGCAGGAGCTACGGAGAAGATTTTGTCATTGTGAATATCGACTACTTGTTGTGATGAATCAATTCCATGGAGCATGACATTTGTGGCTAGATCATCTTCTTCTGGTGGTTGATTGTTGTTGGCAGAATCATCAGGCAAAGGGCAATGCAGACTATGAAAATGGCTTAGCCACTCGTTATTTAGAGTATTTTTTTTGTTCTTGTATAAAGATGTTTGCAATAGCTGAGCAGTGGCTTTCATTGTAAGCAATGGTCGGACAACTCCAAAAAGATAGCAGTGATTGTACTGTAGACGACGTTTAATACCCACTAGTATTGAGACTTCATCATGAATAAACCTCGGCAATATTTTTTATGTTCTCCCCAAGGATGCCAAAACATTAACAACGCTCTTCGTAATTCAAACTGACCATCGTATGTAAGCTCCCTAATTTTGGCGAAAGGTAGCCTGGCAATAACAAGGTGGCTTTCTACATGATTTAACTTCTCTACTGTAGGCAAGGGGAGGTTAAATCCTATGGAATTCAATCGGGTGAGTAGTGCACCATGATCTTGCCTTTTACGGCCGCATACAGTGCAAACATAATTTTCATGTATCTCGCTATTTCTAGACCTCCCCAAGTGCCGACCTATGCCCTTTTTGAGCTAATTGTGAAAAAAAACATCAAATGTCCACAATTACAACATTGATATATTGGAACATCGTTCGCTGTTTCTATGTACTGTTGTATAGCTTTGTTTGGTGCGGAGGCTTGTTCAATGTTTATGTTCAAGGGAGTTACGGGGTGTAATTGTTTTTTAAGTTTTTTAATTTTTGCTGTTAGCGCACTATTTCCAGGATGGTCCTATCACCCAAGCAAGCAAATTGCCTCACGATGGAGGCAGGGAGTTCATTCGGTTGTTGGAGAAGCAAAGATTTCAATGATTCCGTATCTTCTTTGTCCCAGGTACGATACTTGCGTTTGTGCGAGCACCGGTCGCCCCCCAAGTAAAAAAACAAGCAACCACTTCTATCGACAATGATAATTCTGTGCAATGTTGTTGGTTCGGTTCCACTATTAAATGTTGTCGTTTTGGGTGAAGTTATTGGCACACCGTAAATATGGACATCACATGCAATATTGAATCTAAAGGAGAATACATGGATAATATCAAGTGCAATACCAATAAATGATGTGTGGCTATTCAATACTTGGGTCAATATGGAAGAGTCATGTCTACTGAAAGCCAAATGCGGCAAAAAAGGTGTCACCATTGGCGTTTGTTCCAATGATACTTTCACCGCATCTAGCATGATATTGTTAATTTTTTGCAATGACGAGTGTGACTTTATTATTTTATTGAGCACGAGGAAAACTTTATTATTCCATGGGTGACTAGCTAGGAAAGCACTATTGATATCATTCTAAATGAGTTGTTCAAATGATGCATTTTGGTTGCTTGAGGAACCCATGTACATGCTGTTTTTCCCCTCCTTGGGCTATGGGGAGGGAGGAAGACAAGTAAATGAAACAAATACACACTGAGAGAGAGAGAGAGAGAGAGAGAGAGAGAGAGAGAGAGAGAGAGAGAGAGAGAGAGAGAGAGAGAGAGGGAATTTACAAATGAGCAATGGATGAAAGAAATATAATATAAAGAGTGTTTTTTTTTTTTGCGTGGAGGTGATGGAGCTTCAACGTTGCAGAGGAGGAGCACTACCTTGTCTCTTCGACAAAAGATGTGAGAAGGCCTAACTTGTTGACGATGAATTTGCCAGTTCAAACAAGGGAGGCTAGCACCTCACGTGCATCTAGTACATCAGAAGCATATAAGTCAACAAAGTTTTTGTCAAGATGCAATAATTTGTCGATTATGTCACCCGCTAAGGAAACGTCAATTGGAGAAGCTTTGTTGGTCAAAAGTTTTCCTTCGAGTTTGGGAACCAAAACAACAGTTGTAGATTTTGAGTAGATAGAGCAAAAGTCTACCTCTTGTTGGTGATGAATCTTAGTAGATTTGCATTGACCGCAAAAACGTTACACCAAAATTGAGTTCACATGGCACAAAGTGCAATCTGCCAGTCACCTATGGATAGCCACCTGATGAGTTAGAGCTTTCTTGAGCTATTACGGTGAAAAAGGAAAAGCAAGATCAATACTTACTTCTTGATTTTGTGACCAACATCATGAATATGGGCCTTATATGCTTCCTCCAAATTATGCTCGAGACGAGAACTTTTGATGCGTGCTAGGATAGTAATATCCAAGACTGAGAGTGTATTGCTCTGACCTGTGAAGGAACCTATGTTTCATGCAACAAACATAGGATGCACATCGGTCTCAAGAGCACGAAAGATAGCATGGTAATCATCTTTGCGTGTATTCATGAAGCTAAGCTATGATGTCAAGAGAGGGAAAATATTAGAAAGCAACAAATCTATAGAAGGGCAAGGATAAGGAAGTCTTACAATGGCACGGTCCTCAGCTGCTGCTGGCCCATCCGCAACAACAAGATCACCTTGGGAAAGACTAGCTTTTGAAGTGCTAGCATGGCCCTGTATAACAACAAAGGCTACAGTTCCAAAGTGCGTATGAGTGCCCTGTGCATGCAAGGATTGTGCCTCATCCAAAAATTGATGCACTTTTCTCTCTAGGTATAAACTAAGGTTCCCTTCAAAAGGCTTTGTCTTTTCTACAACCGTGGAAGTGTTGAAGAATAGTACATAAGGAGACGTGCAACCATTTGACTGAGATTTGTTTTTCACAGTCACATTCTCAATGTGCACAAAGTCTCCTATAGCAAGAGTGTCAATGAATTGAGCAATAAATTGATCACTAATAGCACAAGTGATGGTGTTGGTGTTGAGTCGTTCAACTAGGTATGCCTTAAGGTAGCGCATATACTTAGCGACTTCTGGGATTTGTTTGTAAGTCCCATAGCAGTTTAGTATGCACCCCTCAAATGCAAAATGAGGGCAAGTCTTAGTGATGCCAACAATGCGCAATAGAGGGATTTTAGTGGGAATATAAACTTGCACAAGTGAAGATGAACTAGCAGGAATCACATCCTCATGGTAACACTCAGTAGTAGTATGTTCATCTAGGTTGGCACCCTTTGTAATGCTCATAGTTTTTGCAGCTGCAGGCGCTAGACCCTCCAGAAAAGGTTTGGCTCCCACAACAAAAAACAAAACTCTTAAGGGTTGGACACAACAATAAAATATCTAGCCATGTCACCTCACAAGTCTTGCAAAGTGTACTGCCACCGCACCACTTTGATTCACACGCTTGAGGGATTTGGGCCTAACACCAAGGGAAGAAGAAACATCAAGCTTAGGAAGACTCGAAGCGCTTCTCGTGCGGAGTGGAGGCACATGATCAAGAATGAGGCTACTATCGAGCTCCAAGAATGACGTAGTCGTATCACGGTGCACTATCTTGTTCAACTCTAAAAAAATAGAAAGCAAAATCGCATTAATGCCAAGCATACATCACACATTTTGTATAAGTTATCAAGCTATTGAGTCACCATCTTCAAACTCCATCGACCGAACGTCATTCATCGCACATAGGTTCTGCGTTGTCATCGTAGCTAACGTAAATGTTCATCGAGTGGATTCCGCGAGGAGGAAGAGGCAACCATATTAAGAGAGGGTGGTAAATAATATCCACGCGACTATTACTTGACGTGTTCAAAAGAAGCAAAGAGAAAAGAAGATTCTTAGCCAAAGGATAAATAAGCTCATAGAAACAATACTTCACACAGTCATAGGGATCTTAGGATCAATAAGGGAGAGGGATAGTCTAGAACTAATTTTTTCCGTAGCAACACTACATATATACTACAATCCTCCCTTCTCTTTCTCAACGTTCACTAAGTCATAAGGGTAACCTACTATCAGATCTATTAAATGGATTTGACATATCTAGAAACATGCAAGAGAACATCAAATTCAAAGGCATTAATGAACTAGTGGACAAATGTACACCAATCAAAAAGGGTACCCCCACTTTATCCATTCATACTCTTCTTGTCCATAGACTGTGCAATTTGAGGTGGCAAGTTTAGTTAGTTCTAAGAGTATGTGGTGGTGGTCTAGGGTTCCCACCATGCTCATGCGTGAACATTTTTCCGAGCACTTGGAGGAGAAGGATTTCTGAAAAACCAACATTCATGGGGAATTGTGCCTCGTCTTAATAGCGTGCCGGTTTCAATCTCAAAAATGGCGGTTAAGGGCTTGATAGTGTTTGGAAAAAATCTTTTTTCCAACATACAAAATTCCTTTTCTTGGATTTGTCAAGAGGAAATTTCAAAAAATCAAGTTAATTTTTTGGGTTTTTACACTATCTTTCTCTATTAAATGGATTTGACACATATGTAGACATATACAAGAGAACATCAAATTCAAAGGCATTAATGAACTAGTGAACAAAGGTACACCAATAAAAAAGGGTACCCCCACTTTATCCATTCATACTCTTCTTGTCCATAGACTGTGCAATTTGAGGTGGCAAGTTGAGTTAGATCTAAGAGTATGTGGTGGTTGTCTAGGGTTCTCACCATGCTCATGCGTTGAACATTTTCCCGAGTACTTGGAGGAGAAGGATTTTTGAAAAACTAGCATTCGTGGGGAATTGTGCCTCGTCTTAATAGCGTGCCGATTTAAATCTCAAAAATGCCGGTTATGGGCTTGACAATGTTTGGAAAAAATCTTTTGTTCAAACATGCAAATTCCCTTTCTTGGATTTGTCAAGAGGAAATTTCAAAGAATCAAGTTAATTTTTTGGGTTTTTACACCATCTTTCTCTATTTTGAAGTGGAAGTTTTCCCATCTTTTTTGTTTTGCAAAACTCACAATTGTGAGTTGTTAACTTAGTCAACGTCAGTTAACAGAAGCTGCTAAAGATTGAAGACGTACGGATGCACATCGAAGATCCAAGTGAAGAAGCAACAAATATTGGAGTTACACATTTTTCACATTTTCCCAAAATGGTCACGTATTGTAAATTCTCGATTTATTTCAAGCCATTGTAATATTTTAATGTATTACGGGCTCAATGGGAGTTCCAAGTTGTAAAGAACAGGTCATTTACTGTACTTAGGTTGCAGATACAATAAGTGTGGAGTCTCAAAGGTCTTGGGCGCCGGACATTACACATTTTAGACCTTGGCTAAGGTATAAAAGCCAACTTTGTAAAGATTTTATTAAGTTTTTGGATAAGAAATACACAGCGTGAGCTAACGCCGCTCACTCCTCTCCTTCTCGCGCTTCCTACTCCCTCTCCGGTTGTCACATTGCGATTGCGTTTGTTGCATTGCAACCGCAGGTAAGAGCTCTACGCATTGACATAAGCCATTCACAGTATTTCGTAGCTTTTGGCGTCATCGGACCCGCGGCCTAATTTTATCATAAATTAAAATTTACATGTTTAAATAAAAAACTAAGCATAGGCGGGGTATTGGGGCATATTGCTAAGAATTTAGATGCATTATGGGTAAAAAAACGACTAGGTCAAAAATCCACTGCCGTTAATAATCGTGATTTTGGAACTTGATCTAAAGTGGGGTTTGAGGCCATAGGCATGTGTGCTTAGGTCTTCTAAACTTGTCCTAGAAGTTTCGTTACGTTTGGATGTCATTTGATGCTGTAATGGATGTGATTTGCTTGCCGATGAGTGATTGGCTTTTGGTGATTTCAGTCACTGGAGTGTAGCTTGAGTTAAATGCGAGTTGTTAGTTGTTTTTCAAGAGATTGACAACCTCTTGTAGCCTCTATGCACTAGTCGAGTCAGCTTCATCCCATGGTTTGACAAATTAATCGTGGTTCTCGCTAATACTGCAATAAGATAGGATAGTGAGGTTAGACATGTGTCCCACATTTGACGCCTTTGACGGGGACGAATAGACCTAAACTATGAAAAACACGAGCGTCTTGTGTAACTTTGTCCATTAACTTCCTCTAGGTTCACCTAGAGTAAAACTTTCTTTTAGAAACCGCATAGCTTAAGATACTCGTCTTTTGCTGTGTAGAGGTAGCTTGGAAGTAATCGTACTTGTTGAGTGCCTTTAGGATTGTAGGATTGTAAATTTAGATTAGGATTTGGAGAATGATTGGTAGATGAAACAAGTTTTAAGATCAAGGCTCTGAAAAACATAAAAAACATAAGAAAACAAGTGTTTGTGGACACTTTCCACAACTCCATTGCATGAGAACATAGGAGTAGGGTAAGTAGGATCCGAGGTGGATTTCAGAACATTGCTCACTCCAAACGAATCATTTGTGAGCTGTTTATGTAAAGCTCTAGAGTTTCAGATCTACAGCTAGAAATAGTATGAAAAGACTCCAAACCACTCAATCCAACTAGAGAGCAAGCCTAAAAGTTGTATGAACCAGTGGATAAGCTCACGGACACTTTGAGATAAAATTTTCAAAAGTTTGCCAAAACTCAGATTATTTACTTTTTTTTGACATTTTAGGCCAAATTAAGTTTTGACTTGATTTATAGGCTCAAAATAGATCATGAAAAGAGTCCAATGAAAAAGTTCAAAAAAGTGTTCATTTTGGGCCAAAAGTTAATAATCGTGATTATTAACTTTCAGCTCAGATTTGACCGAGGTTCATACCATTGACTCATTACATGTGTACTGACTTTTTGAATCTTGAGTGGGAATTGGAAAAAAATTTGTCCAAACTTGATAAAACTTGATACATAGGCTTATATTGATGTGATAAACATGTGTACATGCTCAATTGATCAAAAAGATGAAAAAATTTGTTAGTTGTAAATAATCACGATTATTTACATCTGCCCTATTTTTCAATTTTTTTGACCAAGTCAGCATACCACTAGTTTTACCATGTTGTAATAAGCCCACAAATCAAATTTGGTAAGATTTGGATCATTCGATTGAAAATTGTGACCAATTTTGCAAAGTCAGTCTCCGGACGGAAAACTGATGACCATTTGACCAAAAATTGTTCAACTTGATGAAAATTGGCTAGGGACCTTAACTTAAGGTGCTTAACAGATTTGTGTCAAGATTGGAACACAAACTTGCAAAAATTTAGCAGAAGTAAATAATCGTGATTATTTACATCTGCTCCAAAAATTGACAATCTTGCATATTTGGGCATACCACAAGGCCAAGCATAGCAAGTAGACCTCACAAATCAATTTTGGTGAAATTTGGATCACAAAAGTGAGACATAAGCCAAATTCTTGAAATCAAAGTCTGCGGACATGAAACATTTGATAAACTTGATGAATCTTGTCCAAATTAAGCTTTAACTTGACTCAGAGACTCAAAAGAGATTATAAAAAGACCGATTAGGGAAAAAGTTGACAAAATTGTTCATTTTAGGTCAAAAGTTAATAATTATGATTATTAACTTTTGGCTCAAAACTGATCAAGATTGATACCATAGACTCTAAGCACGTGTACAAACAACTTTTGTAAAGGCACAAAAGATTTGGATCACAAAACAGGCTAAAACCGAAATCTGTACTGAGAAATTGAGTTTGACTTGATGAATCTTGTTCAAATTAAGTTTTAACTTGATTCATAGGCTCAAAATAGATCATAAAAAGACTCTCCTCTGAAAAAGTTGAAAAAAGTTGTTATTTTAGGTCAAAAGTTAATAATCGCAATTATGAACTTTTGGCTCAAACTAATCAAGGTTGATACTAGAGACTCTATGCATGATTGCAAACATCTTTTGTGAAGGCTCTTGAAGTTTGGATCACAAAACAGACCAAAACCTTGATAAAAACTGAAATCTATATTGAATGTCGAGAACTTGAGTGTGACTTGGTAAATCTTGTTCAAATTCAATGAAACTTGACTCATAGGCTTATCTTGATGTGTTAAACAAGTGTACATGCTCAGATGACCAAAAATCACCAAAAGTAAATAATCGCAACAAGGTAAGTACTTGGCAAAACAAGCCTAAAAAGTGTAAAAACTGAGAAAAGTAAATAATCGGGATTATTTACTTTTGAGCCCCAGAAACAAGATTTTGGACTTTTGAGCTTATACAGTGCTAGAACAACATAATACAAGGCCATTGGTCAATTTTGGGTTCCATCGGATCCAAAATTGGTACCTGTTAACTCAGTTTCAAGTTGCAAATTAGTCCTTTAGCTCCTTGCAAGGGTAGAATTTGGAAATCTCAATTGCTGACTCACTTAGCTCAAATTGAAGAATCAGGTTGCAGACAAAGAATTGGGAGCTTGATAAGCCTCTGAATTCAAGTCAAGTGGGAAAAAACGGATAACAATCTAATCTGCAGGTTAGGTTATTCAAAGCCTAGCTTTTCATCATTTCAAAGTCTGCAATCAATTCTGACACTTTCGAGCTAGAGTTAATAAACTCTTGTGAGTCTAAGAGAAATCAAATTCCAAAAGTACTTTGGCAAAAGCAGTCTTATCAAACCCGAGCAGAAATGTTTTGCTAATGAATACCAAAATCTACTAGGAGACAGTTTTTACAGAACCAGTCGACATGGACTCATCTCGAGCTGAGAGTTCAAGTACAGCAGAGCAAGCCAGTAGCAGTGGTAACACAGGTACAAGTGCAACAGAGAAGATTTTACAGCTTTATGGCTACAATGGAGATAAAGTCTTGTATACAGATTCAAAAGGCCATAGATACTTGATGAACAACAAAAGCAACACAAGAGCCAAGATCCTATTGATCAGAGTAAAGCCAAATTCAAAAACTCCCAGATGTTCACAGACTTCAGTGGAGCCAAGTATTGCAAGCTCAAAGATGAAGTGCAGATAGAAGTTCAGAAAGTCAACCCAAGTGGTTATCCAGAAATCTGCACAAGCTAGCAAAACATATAGTTAGTGCATATGCAATCAGGGTCATTGTACATGGACTACAGTGGTCAGATCTATAATCGAGAACCAAAAATGAAAGATCCAACAGATCAACCAATAGAAGCAAATATAATTGGAGAACGGAGCTAAAGACAGTACAAAGGTCAAGATGGAGCATTCTACAACTTGATGCTCAGTGTTCTAAAAGAAACTACCGACAACTTGGCAAGCTTAGAAGCAGAAACTTCTCAGCTAGAGCTTGACATGACAGAGCCAAATGAAATACCACCGGTCATGTCATATTGCTCAGATTGTGGACAAAAAGGTGGACATTTTGCTGAAGATTATCCAAGAAATCCTTACAATAGGGATATATCAACTGCTAGGCAAGGTACAAAAAAAATTGGAAATGTGAATCCCGATAAAGTGCATCAAACCCGTCACTTTTAATGCAATTGGATGATTTTGCATTACCATTAGAAGCACCAATAAAAACACTGCAAGTTCAAAGTCAACATAAAGATGCACAAGCACCTAAAAATCTTAAAATTGATTCTTTAAACAATAAATTCTTGCATGAATTTAGTCAAGGTGTTGAGATATCACCGAAAGTTGAAAAGACTGTTAGGATTGCAAATGATTCCGCATCCACTGTCACAAGTGTGCAATCATTCATGAGTCTAAGGGACACATCAAACAGAATGATGTTAGCTTTGTATGGTACACATAATTCATATGCACACTATGTAGACCAAAAAGGGCAAATGTACAAAAAGGATCAACCAGTGTTTGAATGGCCCACATACCATCTCATAGAAGTGCGTCTAGTGATAGATCAGAAAGCATGGTTCATTTCAGAGGAAATAATATATTATAGCCCATCCTCTCTAGAGCTGAAGGATATTACGCGAGTGAACCCAGAAATTTGTTCAGAGCCAAATTCTCCTCCATTGGAAATCAAGCTTCAATGTTGTGACCAAACGAGCATATACTTTGACCAAAATAGTCGTAGATATAGACGAGAGTCTAGCATCTATGATGCCTTGTGTCCTGAAACAACATAAGCTCATATCATAGGAGACCCATGGGATAGACAATATCAGGGCAAAGATAATGCTATCTATAGCTTGACTTGGGGAATAATTTGTCATGTTTCAAGGAGATACATACAGATGCCAAACATCAACAGTGCTACCCAAAGTGTACCTTCACAATCCCAAAAGGTGAGACTCAACCAAAGCCAAACAATTTTGAGCTCTCACAATGAAGCAGGCTATAGTGATCACCCTAGGAAGGGGGGAGCTCCAAATTCATCAAGCTTAGCTCTAGTACCAGAAAATGCTACACTAGTTAGAAGCAGAAACCAGCGAAAGATCATATGGTTGTTGGAAGTTTTCCATTGACCCAGAAACCATCAAAATCTACAGAAAAATTCTTCTATGAAGATCATCAGGGACAAAAGCTTCAGTTGATCTCCACAAGTCAAAGTAAAAAACCGACAAATCCCATAGTGCTCAACCAATTGGATGAGACCAAGTGTTGGCGGATATGCTGCGACGGGCGTCAGCACAGCGAGAAATGACCTAATAAGATTTGTCAGCTAAGGACGAAGCTCGACCCGCGTGGAAGCAAGCATAGGGTGTCAATCTACACTCGACCGACTCTCGACTACTTCCTACAGAGGTCTCTACCCAATGTCTAAGCTATAGCCTTCAGGAGTGCATAAGAGGAGATTTCCTACAACGCTTTCAAGAGCCAAATACCCATCAAACATTCTCGAAACTCCATAGAACTTGAAGGAAACCCTATTAACACCAACAGGTCGCTCTCCGTAAGGTCCATGAACCAAAATCCCAACCCTAAACACCTGGTGCAAAATCACATAGGATGTCTGGTCGAAATTTGCAGGTCATCGTTTCCAAAAACTAAAGTGCCTAATGTGTAGCTCTACTTGATGTGAACGCGTGGATATGCTGAAATGCGAAAACAGACAACGTATGCTCACCGAATCACCAGATATAGCTCGTGGGTCGAGTTCGCAAAGCCAGATCGTACACCCACAATGTAGGTGTTGGCGCGTAGCTCTCGTCGGGGGCAACACGCTGCACTTCTCCGCACTCGATTCTGACCACCAGTGCATGCGTAGCGTCAAGATAAAACTCTCACTCTCTCTCGTACACAGAGTACGCTCACTCACACAGACATAACTTTTTAAAAAATGACAAAGGTTTTTCTCATTAAGGTCAAAAGTGGTATAAATACCTTACAATCTCAAACCCTAAGGTTCCAATTTAACCATTCACTCAATCTGAATGTCAAAAATGGGATACAATCCAGAAGCTTTTGCAAGCCCCACTATTTACAAAGGTGAAATGATGGTTTTTCTCAATTAAAGAATAATTACAAAAAATAATATCGTGTCGAGCAATCATTCTCCGTTGGGTGTGTCCAGCTGCTAACACTCCCCCCCTCCTAGTTCATGTCATCCCCGACATGGCAGTAGAGCTGCTTCTTTAATGGAGGTTTTCGTGCATATTTAGAACGGACTCATATCGCACATGCTGAGCCAGTAATGTCGGGCCGAATATCTCTGTGTTGATGGTGAAGAAGCAGGTGTAGAAGGCTTCTTCAAAGGCCTGGAGGTGATAAGAAGGCAAAAATATAATTCTCTGATAAAGTGCATGTATTACCTCGTGAGAAGGTTGAGCAGACAGATCATATGCACATCTGTATGTGTCTTGGAAGAAGAAGAGGCTGTCTGTTGCCTGTCCAGGTTTAAAGGTTTTGAAAACCTCTAGAAGGGTTTTACAGATTTTTCTAAGCATGATGCAAGATAGGTTAGGGTTTTCACCATGTATTGCTCACTCATTCTCTTGCCTGCCTTCAAGCCTGGCAGCTTTGGGTAATTGAGCCAAGTGGGTTGGCTTCTCTGCAACAGTTCTTGTGCTTTCCATGTCCGCATCCTTGGTAGAGGGAAAAAGTTGAGGTTGTCTCTGATTCTTTTAGACGCCTCTACCAGATGAATTAAATATTGCGGATATTTGGTGAGCCATGCCTTTCTCCACTTGGGCTGAGAGTCCACGATCAGCTTAACTCCTTCTGGTTTGGAGATATCTGCTTTGTATAATGGCACTATTGGCTCCTCTTTTATCCATTTGTTGATTGTAGTAGCTTCATACTTTAGAAGAGGATATGGGATAGAAGGTTGTAGCCATTCACGCCGAATGATATTGGCATCTATCTTTTGAATGGTCATAGATTTAAACACTCTCTACTCCCACTCCAATGCTTCTTTGGCTGTGTCTTTTATTGCCGCTTCTATTGCCTTCTGTAGCTTTTATTCTTCTTCTTGTGTCAGATCCTGGGGTTCTTGTGATGGCCCCACAAGGATGTCCTCTTGCATGGTGGTGTCCACTGGATCTGACACATTTTCTATGTCAATTCCTTCCATTTCTGCTGGCCCGATGCTCAAATGTTGCTCTTCTGTCTGCTGTTGGCCTTTCAGCTCATCTATTTGCTTCTAAAATGCTTTCTTTTCCTCTTCCTCTTGCATGGTGGTGTCCACTGGATCTGACACATTTTCTATGTCAATTCCTTCCATTGCTGCTAGCCCGATGCTCAAATGTTGCTCTTCTGTATGCTATTGGCCTTTCAACTCATCTATCTACTTCTGAAATGCTTTCTTTGCCTCTTCCGCTTGATCTCCCATGTTCATTAGGAGGTCGTTCACATCTGCATTGATTTTTTCCGCCTCCTCGAGATTCCTCTTGATGTCTTCGTTTTCTGTTTTCCATCTCTTAAATTCCAAGTCCATCTTCTTTTTCACGGCTTCTAGCTCAGTTTTCATGGCCTTGTTCTCTTCTTCCAGGTGGTTTTGCATTACAAGAGAGCCCTCGGCCAGCAGCAGTCTTTGCCTCTTTTCTAGTGTCAACTCCTTTTGGAGTTCTTTCATTTGTTCTTCATAAGATCATTCTCTGAAGTTGTATCAGTCGAGCTAGCAACTCTAACTCTGGCCGGAGATGCCCTTACCCTTTGGATGGTCTGATCTTTCACTTTCATCTGATCTTTTAGCTCTATCACCTCATCCTGGCTTGCCTCATGTTCTATCTCGGCCTTTTCCTTGGCATTCCTCAAGGTTTTGACCTCTTTGGACTCATCAGCAAGTTGTAGTGTCAGATTGTCCCTCTCTCTCTCCGCATCTGTCAGCGACTTGATGATTTTCTTGTATTCCTCCTCTGCTCTTTGAAGCTTGTGTTCTGCTGCCTGATTCTGTCGTTCCATCTCTTGGCATCTTTGTAATGCCGCGTCCAGATTGGCTTGCAGCTTTGTTTGTTTCTCTATATTCTCTTGACCCTGTTTTTGCAGCTTTGTTTGTTTCTCTATATTCTCTTGGCCCTGTTTTTGCAGTGAGTCCACTTCAGCTTTGATATGAACTTCATTTGTTTTGAGATTATCAATCTCACTCTCAGTGTCCATTGATCTTTCTCTGAGCCTGGTTAGATTTTGCATTACTACATCCCAATCATTGGTTGGTGGCTGTAGATCCACTATATCTGTGGCTATCTCCTTCAGATCCACTAACCGAAGGATCTGCATATGTTCCTTGGGTCTTGTGCTTGCCAACTCAAAAGCTACAATAGCTTCTTCTTCTCGAGAGTACCCAGCAGCTAGTAGATCAAGATATATTCTAAAGTTTCTTTCTTCTGGATCTAGCTCCTCATCTTTTGGCTCAGCTTCTGCCTTCTACTCTTCCTCTTTGTTCTTCTCTTGCTTGGAATATTTTTGTTCATCAGTTCTGTTCAGCTCCTCTTTTTGTTGGGTTTGTGGAGGGCTAAGAGGAGGTGGTGATGGTGGTGGGCTGGATTCCCGGCTTGACGGTGGAGTTGATGGCTTCTTCTTGAAATCTCGATCCGCCTTGGTTTTTCTCTCTCTTTCTTGGCCTGCTCTTTTAGCAATTGCCATCTCACTTCGTCCACCTCTTCTTTTGTAAAAGGGATATTCGGGATATTCTCCGTCGTAGCATCTAAGATCTCAAAGTTTTTGATATAATCTTCGAACCGATCCCGGTGAACCCTTCGAGAGGATCCAGACATAGCTTCAAGGGATGGCTTCCACAACTCATTCAGATCCCCTTTGAGTGCTCTCTCGGCTTTGAAACTTTCCATTAGTCTTTCTAGCCACGCTGCTTCCTGTGACTTGGTTTCCTTGATTGGCACCTGCATATTTTCTTTCTTTCCCTTCTTTGACCCTCTTCTAGCATGGTCTCTAACCGGCGCTTCAACCGTGTGGATACCCTGGGTGACTTGGGAGGTTCTTCTTCCTTGTCTTCCTTTAGCTTTAGCCAATCATTTTGTGAGGGAGGTAGAGGCCAGTTTCCCTTGGCATGTAGTGCTCCATAGATAAATTTTGTTATCAGCTCACTAGGTACAATATAGGTGGGATTTTTGGTCCCCATCTTCACAAGATTGTCGTGGATGTAAGCAACATAATTTATCTCTTTTGGTTTGCTCTTCTGCATTGCCCAAGTGAAAGTGGTGGCAATGGATCCAGGTGGCATCCTGTATTTCTGTGGCCACTTTGTACACATGTGGAAGTATGTGACAAATTCCCACACTCTTTTAATATCAATCCCTGCTGGCAAGGCTTCAAAGTAGTTGTGGAGATCCAGATTCTCCAAGTAATCCCCCATCTTGCTCCTGAAAAATTCATTGAGCTCTCAAGGTATCATGGGTAGCTCCACTGCATTTCCCTCTGGAGCTTTGAATACTCCTTGGTAGATTCTCAGATCATTGGTCTCTAGCAGATCATCTTGAATCCATGTGCTTGTGGGCTTCAGGGTTCCCTCTGGGATCACAAAAGGCTCCACTTCTTCCAAGTAGTCCTTTATAGTCATCCTCTTCTTCTTTGCAGGTGATTTTGCGGCTGCCATGGATCCTGTTGCACTCAGTAGTCCAAAGTTAGCATTTTTTACATATTAGCTGTGACAAACTGAGTTATGACTACCCAAATGACTTGAAAATTGAAATAAAAACTAAAAAGGAATTAGGGAAGCTTTGCATTTGCTCACAGTAGCTTTCTGGCTAAAAACTTATCATGTAGACATCCTACGAGTAGGATGTCTACCTTCTCTGTTTTTGGTGAAACTTGGCAGGCTTGTGGCCCTTGACTTGTGCAACATGGCTATGTAATTGGAATTGGGTTTGGGCATCAAAAAGTGCAATTTTGGGCAGATTTAGTCTTCAGGCTCACAAATTGGGTAGGATGTCCTAAACAGGTGGCAAATGATATTCAATTGGGTTGAAATTTGATATACAGGCTTCTTGCACCATGTAAATGGTTCTCATGAAGTCAAGTCTTGAACAGTAGGTCAAAATGACACTGGAGACATCCTACGCGTAGGATGTCTATTTTATCAGAATGACTTGAAATTGGTTCTATGGGTAGCCCTTAGCATGTGGAACATGGCCCTGCTCTTAGATTTTGATTTGGATAAGCATTGGTGTTGTTAAGAGCATGTGTAGTGTTTTTAGGCTCAAAAAGTGCATCTTGGAGGTTTTGGGGGCCAAATGTGATGGGAATGGCGTGATATTTGATACATGAGCTTGTGAAGGTGTTATAAAGACATCTGGAACTCAAGAATACCAGATGGAGGTTAAATATGTCATTTAGACATCCTACGCGTAGGATGTCTATTTCATTAATTTTCACATATGACCCCACAGTTAGCTTGGCAATGTGCTCATGAGTATATTGTGTAAGTTTCATGTGATTTGGACTAGTTTTGGTAGGTCTATGACCCATTATTGCCTCTATGCTCTGACTTTCCGTTTTCTGATGCATATGAGGTCAACTTTTGTCCAAATGTGATGAAACTTGGTGGCTAGCATGTACAGGCTATGTAGAAACTGTGCATGAGATGAGATGTTGAGTTTGGTTCCCAGATATGGCCTTGAGACATCCTACGTGTAGGATGTCTCCTGATGAAATTTATAAGAGAAGTGCTACTGACACATGCCCTGAGCCCCCTTGAGTCCCTTTAAAGCCCTATTTCAACAAAAAAGTCAAATAGATAGATAGAAACTCCCCAGAAACTCCCTGTTTGGCTTTCAGAGCCTCTGAGCCGTTTTCTGACTCTTGGAGTGCTTTTCGGCGATGAAATTTCTTGATGTTAGTCTCCATAGCTTCACGGTTCCTTAGGGATCCTTGCCATATGGTTTTTGTTGACTTTGGCTTCACCAGAGCTCCGTTTGGCAATTTGTCGCTCTTGAAGCACCCGTGGTTGCGTTCACATGTCGTCGATGACTTGTGGTGGTCTACCACCATAGGAATTGGTTGTTGATGGTCTAGGAAAGCCGCTCGTGAAGTTTGGTGGCAAACGGACATGCGGTTTGGCCGTGAGAGCTAGTTGACGCTTTGTGTGTCTTATGCCATTTCTAAAGCTCAGTGCCGCTTCGGGTCGCCTTATGGCCATGTGGGCTATATAGACTTGTAGGGCATGTTGAGATGCTCCTACCCATGAGTTTTGGTAGCATTTGGGCGCCTTTCCACCGATTTACCATTTGGTGGCCTCTTGTAGGGCTCTAGAAGTTAGGGTTTTTCCCAATGGTTTTTTGCTGCCTTTGTGCATTCAAGAGTGGTCTCCTATGCTAGGGTAAACCGCCAATGAAGCCTTATTGCTTTTGGGTTAGCCGTTAGGTGGCCACTTCTCCCTGTAGGTCTCTGCTGCTCGTTTCCCGTGTGAACCCTACGCTAGTTTTCGCGACAAAATATCAACATACGTGAAAAGCTCAAGGTGGTGAGCCTACCTCTCATATCTGGAGCCTGTCGGGTGGTCGTGCGCATCGTAGAAGCCGCTGGAAGTCCGGTTCGCTCTAGGTGGCAAGAGCTCTCTCTCAAGAAGGCAATAGTAGAAATGAGCTTTAAATGAAGTGAAAAAATCTTATAATAGGGGTCCCCGAACCACTTTCCATGAAATTTGACATGTGCTCCCAACTTCTTGCGAGATGCGGTTTAGGCTCGAAAAATTCTTGATTTGGACTCCATTTGCCCTGTTTCTGAGAAATTTGACGTTTCGGTCAAAATCTGGCCAAAACACGCTTTTTTCTCCATTCACATAATTGCACCCCCATTGTACCATAGGTTTTCCTATCGTCACTGATTATCCGCATATTTTTTGTTTTTCATTACGATCGTCTTTCACCTGCTTTTTGTATTTTTGAAGTTTTTTTGCCGATAATTAGTAAAATTAAAAAGAAAATAGCAAATTAAACCCAAAAAATTCCCAAAAATCATAATAACTCAAAAACATCATCGCAAAACACTATATACACTCATATGCATTTTTTATGACCGGATTTCTCCGTTTTACCAATATTTTTCCTGAAAATGGCTATTTTTACATATATACGTCACACACCTAGGGGCTTGATTTGGCGTTTGGCCCCATATACTTGTAGATTCATGCTGTATAAGGGCATCTATACTTAGTTTAGTCCAAAACATTTTGCAATCAAATGACAACCCTCTAAAATAGTTGAAAAACATGCCCTTTTTTGCTCTTTTTACCATTGGGTCCGCATTTGAGAATGCCTCCCCCCCTCCTAGCCCGAGTCCTCCCGGACGACAAGGTATCGCCTCGGAGTATGTGCAGTGCATGGGTTAAAAATTGTGCTAATGCTTGGCCGTGTAATGTGGCCCTATTTGATGCATACTCAGTCAATGCATGGAAAAATCAATCCTGCGCAAGAGGAGGGAATAAGCAAAATGCTTATTGGCATTCGGCGTCGAGGTTTCCTGTTTGTTGTTGAGTTGGTTGGCCCATTTTCTTTGCAAGTAAAATTTGTAACTCTACAGCTCTCTGTTTGATCGTCTTTCTTGCAAAGTCGCTTGGTTTGCCACTACTATCGATATGGCCATGGTTGTCTCCTTGGAGAGAATTGTCGTGGCAAAATTGGCCATAGTCTTTTTCTCTTTTGCTTTCCATTTGTAGCTTTTTTTGGTAGGTTTTGGAGGTTTATTGCCACGTTCGTTGTCGTCATTGTTGTGCTGCTGATCGCCATCCACATAGATCGATTTGTCGGTTTCATATGTAATGTGTGTCTGCATGCCGATGGTGCTTGTACTGAAGGGAGTTCCTGTTGCTTTGGTTTTGGGATCCAAATGCGAGGCCCATGTAAGTTGTTACTGAGCATTCTCTTTGGGATCCATATCTTTTTTATTCCCTTGTTTTTTGGTTGAACTGTGTGCTTCTGTTGGCTTCTTCTGTTGTATTGTGGTTTGTCTGCCATGTTACCTCTATCCTTCCGCACCCATACTTGTTTTTCGCGTGTTGATAACCTTGATCTTTTCACTGCGGTCTGTGTTGTTTTATGTTTAGAGTGAATATGGTTGGCAGTTCCCTGGTTGTTCGCCATGGGTATCATGTTGTTCTTTAGTGGCACCCATCCTTTTGGTTCTTTATCTAGTGATTGTGTTGCTGCCATCTGGTTCTTCCGGGGTTGCTGAGCAAAGGCTACCACCTGTTGTTCTTATGCATGCTGAATTTTGATTGCATCCGAATTCCAATCTATCTGCACATTATACTCTTTTTACCAAGGTTGTCCCAACAATAGGGGGTGTGGTGTGCTTTCATCCTCAACCACATAAAACTTGTGTGTATAAATATATTGATGTATTTTATATGCAATATAGTCTAGCCCAATGTTTTTAGCGAATGTGATGTACTACTTTCCAACACTTGTGGAGTAAGATGTAGTTGATCTTTGGGCTTGAGCTGTTTGTATAATTTGTAAGAGATCAGATTTGCTTGAGCTCCAGAATCAAGCAATGCCGTCGATTCAACTTGATTGCTACCCACTTTGACTGCCATTATTGGCTCCATCGTGTCTTCACCAAAATTCGTTAGTCGAATAGCATTTATTCGCAACAGTGATCCACTTTGTTGTTGTTGTCGTAGAAGCCTTCTTTTTGCAATGCGTTCTTTTGCTTCTGCTTGGGCTTCTTCTCGTATCCTTTGTTTCTCTTTCATCCGTTGTCTTTCTTGATGGATTTGTTGAAGCATATCCTGTGTTAGTGGTAAATGATACTTTTTAAATCGACACCCACTAATTCAATTTGGCATTTCTTCTCTTGCTAATGTAGCAAGTTTGACAGCTCCACTTTGTGATAAGTCACTAATCACAAAGGGTCCCATCCCTCGCTTTTTAAGTTTGTTGGCATGTTGCTTCAAGGTATAAACAAGTACATAATCACCTGTTTTGAACTCTTTTGTGCGCACATGCTTGTCAAAAAACTCTTTTTGTCTTCTCTTTTTATCATAGATCGAAGCTACAGCTCTCAATCGAAGTTCATCTAGCTTTTCAAGATCATCTATTCTCGAAGAGAGCTCATGCCCTCTCCATTCTAAGCGTTTCGCTGCTCGTAGAGTCGGAACTAAAAACTCTATGGGTAATATAGCGTTTAGACCAAACACCATGTTGTATGGTGTTGTTCCGATTGATGTTTTTAAGCTACCTTGTATGCCCATAGTGTTGAGTGTAACTGCTGATCCCAGTCTGTCCTTGACTCTGATACAATTTTAGTCAGAACAGTGCATAGTGTTTTATTTGTGGCCTCAGCTTGTCCGTTTACCTGTGGATGATATGGAACAGATTTTCTATGCATGACCATGAATTCCTCTAGCAGATATTCAATGACTTCATTAAGAAAATGTGTTCCTTGATTCACTGAAAATTTCTATTGGTAATCTGTATCATACAAAGAAATTCTCATACAAAAATTGTGCAGTGATTCTTGCGTCTGCTTTTTGTATTGCCTTGGCTTCTACCCATTTTGTGAAATAGTCCGTGGCCACAATGATATATTGGGTATGGGTGCGATATGCAGGGGGTGAAATAGGCCCCACAACATCAATGTCCCATTTTGCAAATGCCCTTGCTCCCATCATGGCCATAGTGGCATCTCATCTCTCTTTATCGGCACCTTGGTGCGTTGACATGCGTCACAACGCTTTACAAACTCCTCAGCATCCATATGCAATGTAGGCCACCATATTCCTGCGTTTAAGACAATTTTTGCCGTCTTATCGCCTGAAAAATGCCCTCCACTTATTCCTCCATGTGCGTGTTCTAGAATCAGCAGGTATTCACTTTCACTTGCGCAGATTCTAAGTTGATTGTCCTTTCCTCGTTTATAGAGTTGATTCCCAATTAAATTAAAGTCGCGAGCCTCCAGCTCTATAGCCCTTCTCTGCGCTTTTGTTATGTTTTCAGGAAATGTCCTTGTTGTTAAGAAATCAATGATATATTGGCTCCATGCAGGTGCAATGTTTACCTGAAACAATGTCGCGTGATCCATCGGTCGTTTGGCACTACATATAGTACAATTGTTAACATAAGCATGTGCGTCAACATACATAGTTGGCCAATAAACCCCTAATTGTTTCAGTCTTTGGTGTGTTTTCATTGTTGAACAATGAAATGCACAAGTCTGAACGTGTGCTTCTTCAAGATAACACTTGAATTCCTCAGGATTTATACATAATTGTAGAATTTGGTCCGAGCATAGTGATAGCCGTTTTTCGGCTCTCCATAATTGCCATAGTAAGTTACTCCACCCTACCAAATTCACCCAAACGCTATGGCTATCCCTACCATTTCAGTGTACATAGGCGTGTGTGAGTTAGGGGGCTTTTCCCATATCTTCTTAAAAACCCTCAGCTAGCTAGTCACTGGGCTAGTTGAGCCAAAAAAAAATAAAAAATAAAAAAATAAAAGTATATTATGGCCTCTTTGTGTGTAAATATTTCATTGTATATATGGCCTAAATATAGGGATTTTTTATAATTATTTTGGTATTTTATTTAAATATTTCTACTTAGGTGTGTGTTTTATTAAACCTATGTACACCTTCTTTCATCCTCTTACACCATAATTATATTTTTTGCCAATATGTACATACTCTAACCTCATATTTTCCCTTTATACAAATCACTCCCACATTTTCACCCTCACCCTCGTGAAAACAAAAAATTGATTTCTACTCATTGGTTACGTTTATTATATTATTTACTTGCATACCTTTTCCTCTTTCACCCAAAATAATTCAAGGAGGGACCATATCATATAATTCCAATATCTTTCCATATCCATAACTCCCCCATATTTTTATTATTATTTTTACTCATTATTCTAACACCATGTGCTCATTGAGCTAAAGTCCATGAATAGTCCATACACTAGTCCCACCATGTATATATTTCTTTATTCACCAATAATCCTCCTCCATGCATGGGTCAAGGGAAACTTGGATGCTTTGTATTATAATATGACAAAGGAGGGGCTCACTCTTGGATGCATTGTACAAATTCAACAAAGGAGGGGGCCACTAAAAGACTTTTGCAGGCATAAAAACAGGCTTTTTGGTGAGAATTTTGGCACCTATCTCCACTTCGAATTTGGAGCGGTGGTCAAAAGAGAAAATGTAGCCCACACTCTAAATAATCACCTCAAATGTTTTCATTATTTTTGGAGTTACCAACGGTGAGCTATGATTTTCTGAGTGGACCCCAGTCTGCCCACTTTTCTCACAAGTAGCCCTTAGTCTTCTCTCACCCTTCCACACACTTACTCACTCTTACACATCCCTCCCTCTCCTTCCCTCACTCAAACCTGCAATTTCCATGGCTTCTCCCACCCTCTTCACCATTACCCTTCTCTCTCATCCCTATAGTTCTTTTATGAACCTCTACATACATACACCCTCTCCATGTCTCTCTCTATTGCTTCTATGTTACAATTTCATTTACCTCTCCTAAAAATATCTAAAATTCAGCATCTTAACCATGATAACTTCTGCAAATTGAGGATTTTTCATCAACAAATCCTCTTTTCATCGTGGTGGTCAACCGTGGCGGCGGCGTAAAGAAGCGAAGAAGACCAACGGTCATTTTTTCCACAATCTACACAAGGGTGAGTTCAAGCTTCTTCAAAGCTTCACCATCTCAATGATTCTCTTTTAATTCACCCTTTTCCTTCATCAAATCAACTCATCCTACCCATTGTAAATGTATCACTAACAATTCTAGTGATTATTACCACTAATAACTAACTTCTCTTGTAAAAATGCACCCACACTATCAACATATGGAGTAGGCAACCGCACAAGTAAACCAAATTCACTCACTCCCATGGAAGCTTCTCTCCTTTCACCACATCAATAATTCTCTTACTTGAGCCCACATCCATGTGACTCAAGAGATAAGAGAGACCCCATTCTCATTTGAAATTCATAAAAATTCATAATCCTTGATCTTTCCTGATAAAATTGATTAGGCTTAATCCTAATCAAGGCTTCTAAAACCTATAAATAGAACCCATTCCTCCTTGTAAAAGACATCACTATACCATTGCACACTAGATTGAGCGTACCACACGCCAGTTCTATCTTGGTTGTAAAGAGAGAGTAAGCTTTCTATACACCATCACCTTGGTGCATAGAAAAGCTTGAGCTAGTTTGAGTGAGTGCGAGTAGAAGATATTCTTCCTACCATTGTTGTATCTACCCCAACATCAATGAATTGGTAGTTTTGGGTGCAATTCATGTCCAAAGGCTCACGCTTCTCCCCCAATTTGGCTTGGCAAACTCATTCAGCTTCATAAGGTGACTTGTTTCATTGAAGGTTGTTGTTTTGTTGCTTGTGATTCATTGGCTATTGTTTGGCTACCATTGTAAGAGGGTGGATGGTGAGAGGGCTCCCATAACCCTAAGACAATGTGCTAGTGATGCTATAACCAAATCTTGTCACTTGATTCTGCAAGCTCTAAGTTCCTTTTTGTGCAAAATATAAAGTTGAAGCTAAGTTGTACACCATCTCTCTCTCTCTCTCTCTCTCTCTCTCTCTCTCTCTCTCTCTCTCTCTCGTGTTTTAGTGTGTGAGAGTGTTCCATTGGTGTTAGGGTTAGTGTAAATTTCTTGCTTGTTTGTGGGTTGCTCTAACGATTCTCCTCTTTTGCGTCCTAGTTCGCTCTTAAACTAGGTGGTGCCCCTTGTGTAGTTGGGATTTGGCTGTGGGTTTGTTGTTTTGGTTTGTGTTGTGTTGTGCCCCAGCCCCATTGAGCAGCACGGGAGCCTTGAAGGGTGTCTAGAGGTTGCTCTTCTTGTTGCCCGCCCCGGACCGCCTCAATTTTGGTGCCCCCACTGAGGACAGGCTTGTGTATGTTTTGTGAAGGCTCAACCTTTAGCATAATCAAGTAGCTTGCATGAATCACGAGAATTTGTATGATCCCTTCATTCCCATTGCAAGGCAAAAGGTACACATAATTGTTAGTACTAAGTTGCAATTTCAGCGAGTAATTCGTAGAATTTTAGGTCCTCTTAGGTTGGTAGAGATAAACGCATCAGTAAATCCTTTTATTTTGCCTCTCATTAGGTACGACCTTAGTTTGGACGTCTATATTTTTGTTTTGTTTTAAGAATTAGGTCATGCATAGACCATGGATAATGGCCCAGGAATACAGGTTTTTCCCTTTCATTTCACTCCACACATTAGAGTAAACATTGCAATTAGTAGAAAAATCCATTTTCAACAACGTATGGTATTCATGTTTGGTGCCCAAAGAGTAGGAAAAATTCTCGCGTCACCAAACCCTGTCATTCTACCTCTTATTGATTATCATAGGTCATTTGATGTGAATATTTTTATTTTTTTGTAGAATAGATTGCAATTTAGAAAATATTATTGTGTAAATCTTTTAAAGAAAGAAAAAACAAAAACGCGTCACTTTGAAATCAATTCAATGGAGAGCCAACGCCAAATGTTTGGATATCCTCTTTTCTTTGGAGAGCCTGGAGAGGATGCATAATTATTTCTAGCGAATTTCAAGATGTCTTGCCGTATCAAGAGGATAGTAACTGATCAAGAACGTGTAGAAATGTTTGAGGTGGTCCTTAGGAAAGATGCTAGCACTTGGTTTGAGTCTTTGCCTGAGGAAGTTAAAGGGAATTACACGGAAGTTTTGAATCGTTTCAAGAAATACTTCTTTGATCCCCAAAACACTCAGAAATTATGGCAAGACATTGTTTCTCATAAGCAAAAAGACTTAGATGACTACTACTTGTACAAGCAAGAGTTCCTACGTCTTTGGGCTCTATGGCTACGAAATGTTGCTAACCCTGGTGATGGTGCATAATCTCTAAAGAAGGAGAGGTTCATAGCCGGACTCTTTCCTGACCTTAAGGTAAAAGTTGAGGCGGGTGCACCTGCTACCTTTGATGCAACTGAAACTAGGGCTGCTGAGAAATATAGGAAACTCAAGTGCTTAAGGGGGGAGGTTCCAATAGAAGGTCTTAGACCCAAAGGGAAGTCACAAGCATCAACATCTAAGGAGCTTCCTGAGGTAACAACGGAAGTGATTGAGAAGTTAAATGAATCTTTAAGCAGCTTGTCAATTCACCTTGCACAAGCTGTAGGTCCAAAGGGTCAAGCAAAGAAGTCTGAAGAGCGAGACCCACGACCTAGGAGAGTCTTGCAATGTTGGAATTGCGGTGAGTCTGGACATGGGATGTATAATTGTCCTTGGCCCCGTGGGGAGCCAGGGAGACCTAACTTGAATTACCCAGTGATGAATGCAGGTGAAGGAACTAGTCAGCAACCACGGCTTATACAAAGGCCAAATGGAGCAAGACCACCTCCACAAGGAGTGGAAGGAGTTCCACCTTTGCCACACCCAAACGTGCATGTGGTAGAGGTGACAAATTCAAGAGAGGTTGACATGGAAGCAAATGGCATTAAGCGTGGCCGAGGGAAAGGTAAGGAGAAAGAAGGAGTTACATCACAAAGTGACCATGGACGAGAAAAGAAGGCAAAGGAGACCAAGGAAGCTAAGAGGACTCGACGTCGTATCAACCTCCAAGACTTTCCTCTTGGACATGGAATGGCTCCATACAACCTGTTGGAAGACATGAGAGGTAAGGGTCCTGATATCTCATGGCCTCAATTTCTTGCATTATGTCCACAAGCTAGGAGGGATTTAACAAGGGCAGTTAGCACTAGGAGAAAGGTAAAAGAGAGTGTGCCTGTTGTAAAAATTGCAGAAGCTGAAATGAATGAGGACATTACACTTGTGCTAGATTGTTACATAAAAGGGAGATTGGTTAGGAAAGGTCTAGTGGATGGGGGTGCACAAATTTGCATCATGACAGAGGGACTCATGCAAAAACTAGGCATGCACATCCATGAGACACCTGAAATTAAGGTCAAGATGGCAAACAATAGCAAGGCTAGGTGCGTAGGCATTTGTAAAAATGTTTTCGTGGAGGCCTTTGGCATTAAGAAGGCAGTGGATTTCTATGTCATGTCTACCAAAGGAAATGGTTACCCATTTATCCTAGGGAGACCATGGCTAATGAAAATGCGAGCTTTGGAGGATTGGGAGAGTGGAAAGCTAATTTGCAGGAACGACAATCATAAGAAGGTTGTCTTTGACATGAAGGAGCAACACCAAGAGGAGCTCCATGAAGAATCATCTCAAAGTGAGACGGAAGAAGGTTGGACCGATAACACTTCAGAAGAAGAAAGTAGCGGCAGCATTACTGAAGAGGAGTCTTCCATCGAAGTCATGGGGGTAAGGTTTAAGCCAACCAACCAAAAGACCTCTTGTCAAGGTTTGGAGGAGGTAGGTTTCCAGAAGAACCAAAAAGTGGAAGATGAAAGAATGCTAGAAGGTATGATATCTACAACACTTACAAAGGATGAAAGAGAGGAGTTCAAATGTGTGCTAAGGAAATTTCTTAGGCTTTTTGCTAAAGACTACACCGATGTGCGTGGGTAGATGCTGTTCAACACAAAATTGAGTTGAAGCCAGAGGCCACACCTAAGGCTCAGAATCTACGAAGGCTAGGAGTCATCAAGGAGCAGGCTTTACTCAAGGAGGTAAGAAAGCATCTAGCAGCAGGTTTCATTTATCCAGTGGAGAATTCAGAGTGGGTCTCTATCACGTGAGTTCAACAGAAGGGTATTTAAAGTTCTTGAAAACTTACAGAAATATATATACAGAAGGGCATTATTTTTTTAAATTTAAAAAAAACTTACAAATTTTAAAAGAAAATGGTATATTATATTCTTTAAAATTCATTGATAATGTGGTGATATTGGTATCCTTATGGTGAGTCAACTTTCCTTCCCCTTGCCCAAAAAACATATGGTCATCAATCGGTAACACGGCCATATGATTCTCGTATGTAAACCATTATTTCTCTTTAGATTTGAGCAGCACCTGGTGAGTAACGTGGCTATAGAGAGTCGTTTGTTAGAAGCATTTGTTTTTGCACAAATGTGGTGTTCAAGTCGTTAACCCGACCATATGAACGCCATATAATTTGTATGTGTATGTACATTTCATGTTTTAAAGTATTAAGGATATGAAATACTTGGTCGATAACGCGGCCGTAAAGAGTATTTCACATACAAATGTTTGAATTGTCTGTAATTGTTATTTTTGAGGTTTCTTGTCAAAATTTAAGTTATCTAATCATACTCAAAAGAAAATTTTAACCATCTAACAACTATCTATTGTATCATCGTTGCTTTATGAAAATGCTACATTTACTGAAGTCATGAAAATTATAACATATATGATATCACTTTTATAAAATCTCAATAATCTCTACACCAACGAATAACATCTTCGCAAAACCAATGCTAAAGTTTCACTAAACTTCATACTTTGTTGTTTCTCTATGTTACAAATAGCTAATATACATTCAATTTAAAAAGATATATGAACACTTTTTGGATGTAAGATGTTCTAACTAATCTTTTTGGATGTAAGACGTTCTATTCAATTTATGAATGGTCTGTTAAAACTTCACTAAATTTTCATTTTAGTTGTGTGCTTCCACTCATAACAATATTTTTTCACAAAATTATATGCTATAAATATTTTAAAATGAGCTAAAATGAGATTGGCAATGTGTACTTTATACTATCTAAAGATAAACCAAACTTTCATGATATTTCCATTAATTGGGTTAAGAATCCACTATATCATATTAGTTGTGGATTTCACCTTGTCACTAAATGTATGATGCACATGTCTTTTATTGTAACATTTTTTAATGAAGTGGTAACGTGCAAAATGTGAACTCACTCTTATGGTCTATCACAATATTTTGCCATGTTTAGGGTTTTTAGCCTATATTGTTCGATATGGGTGGTTTTCTTAATAGTTACTTGTTTTTAATACATTTTGTATGATCAAACATAGTTTTTTAAAATGAAGATGGTTATCAATTTATATTAATATAACCTTGCACAGCTTTTTGAAGTCTTTAGGTCATGGTTATGGTTTGTCTGAATTAGTGTGAGAGTGGCGGTGCACCCTGAAACTGTATTTGATATGTTGTTTTTATTGTCCAATGCAAAAATAACACCAGAGCAGAAAAAAAAACATGTAATTGGCAATATTTTCATGTGCAGATGGTCGCATATAGAAAATAATGAAAGTGACGTCTTCATTAAAGACTTCAATAGTGCTAGTTGGGAAAACATAGAGTGCAGATTGCATGTCGAAGGCCAGTATGAGTTGTTGATTCCTATAGGGATAAGAAAGTTCAACAACCCCCCCCCCCCCCCCCCCCCCCCCCCCCCCCCCCCCCTTATATGAAAGTGTGTTGCAAAGACTTGAAAGAAGATCTTCCTCCTACTTGCGATATGGAAAAAGTAGAGCTGTGGGATAACAAATGGGAAAGATGTGCAAGCAACCGTAGGTGGTTGATCAGATGCCAGCAGCACTTGCACAATCATGCACACAACATTGAATGCTAGATGTGCAGATTTGATCAGCATTCCCCGTGAAGCCCTGGTGGAAGGTGCGAGGATTGGAGAAGTCTCTTTTGGTGTATGCACATTATACACCGTTAAAAGGATTTCTTTCTTTTCAGAGTACATCACATATGTAGGAAAATGCTTCAAGGGAGGGACTCAGACATAATTTAATAGCTTCCAGAAAAAGCAAGGCATGCAAATACTTCACCCCTCCATTGTAAGATGCATTGGATTTACCACCAAGGCCTCCTGCATCACAATCTTCCTATACTACAATGGGGGTACTTTGGGAGACATGATGTGTCGTCTATCGTTCACCCAAGGAGCATTCAGACGTTGCATGCACAGGCTACAATATGGTTGGAGGAATTTGCCACCAGAAAATCAATACTTATCAGAGATAGAGACTTCATGGCTCAAAGTAGTGATTGAGCATATGCCAACAATATTATACACCTTTAGTAATGGCGTTGCTGCTGCTCACTCTGTTGGTATAATGCACAACAATTTACATCTCTACAACATAATGCTAGATTTTACTCGCACAAATAAAGCCCGTGTTGGTATTATTATTTGGGTCATGATGCTTAGAACCCCAGCCAAGTGCATAACAATCATTTTGAGCATCTTGAGCTCAATTAGATTTTGCAATTTTGGAGAAAAAGGAAGCAGGGGAATGAGAGCTCGCAAAGAGGCCGTTGATTGCTCCAGAAATATATGATCCATAGTATGTAGATGGATATTCAAAAGCTACAGACATTTATGCATTAGGTTTTCCATTCAATATGTTAATAGCCTTTTGGAGGGAAACTAGGAAAGTGTACTTCCTAGAAGGAGTATTTTATCACATTGACTGTAATGGAAATGACCTTTGAACATTGAGAATAGTGGAAGTAAGAGACTATAGTGAGCGTTTTTATGAGACTACTTTGAGAACATAGAGGGTGAACTTAATTAGTGGTATCAACATAACCATTGTACTTGATTAACTTGGCATGAACAAGAGAGAGAATTAGAGAATTTGAAAATAGTTGAGGACCGGATTTATGTGGAGCCGGTTCCCCCTCTAAAAGGCTTTTGTATTATAATTTCTCCCAGAAAGAGAGACTTTGTACAATACAAGCTTTGTGTTCCTTGAGACCTTGATGGTGCAATGAAGATAGAGAGCTTCATGCACCACATTTATGCCTGTAACTTAGCTAAATGAAAGCATATACTTGTCTCAGTCCCAAGACCTTAAATACCTTCCAAGGTGGAGAGAGCTAGCAGGTAATGAGGGTAGGGAAGTGGAAGAAGAAACATTCATATGAGAAAGAATAGCTCCTCACTTATCATCACTCTTCTTGCTTAGCATAGCATAATAGCTTAATAATGAAGATGGAGAAGATGGCATCTTAAGCATTGAAGCATGGCTCTTGGGGATTTGCATTCCATAGCCAAGAGTGTTGGTGTAGGCTTTCAACTTCTCAACAAGCATGGAGAAGGAAATGGAATTCTTGCACTTTTACCAAGTGATAATGAGCATGTGAGTGTGTGTGAGAGAGAGTATACCCCCCAAGCACACCCCCAATTTTCTTTGGTCGACCCCTCCTTGTAGCTCATTCTTGCATTTGATTAGGCCTCTACAATTACATGCATAGTGCATATCAAGCAACTATGGTAGCATTTGGACAAGTGTCCTCCTTTGAGACAGAGGGCTTGAAAAATGCTTTAAATAATTAATTAAATAACTAAATTCTCATTGGACCCCTTTAGAGATCAACCAATAGGATTTAGGCACCTTATGAGGGCAACATGGGGAGGAACTTGACATGTGTCCTTGTTGCCTCTTTAGACTTGGCTTGCATTGAGTATGTGTGTGTGTTCTCTCTCATGTCCCTACTTGTAGGGCCCACCCCCCTTGTGTAGGAATGTACTTGACTTTTTGAAACACCTCAAGCCCCTCAAGCACCTTAGTCATGAAGCACCTCAAGCACCTTAGTTAGCAAGCAAGACAAGCACATCAATCACATTAGTCAGCAAGAACGACAAGCACCTCAAGTACAGCCCAAGCTTTCCTAAGGTCCTAGGTCTAAGGACTTTTAGCGCTAACCTTTGGAGGTCCTTAATGAAGCTAACCCTAAGGTATTTCAAGATCCAGTAGCTAGCATTGCTCTTTGACAGACCATCTCTCATTTGGACCCATTGACTTTGCCTCGTGTTGAGATAGATCCATAAGCACATGTCTATATTCTAACTCTTGTTCACGTTTATTCTCCCTCATTAAATGATCAATTTAATATGAGAAAATCATTTGGGTTAGTTAGATTTTGGATTTTATGACATCTACCAAGATGCCATGAGAGTTATTCAACAAAAAGTGGACAGCTGGATGAAATTAAGAGAACGTGAAGCTAGAAGAAACGCATCCCTTATATTTTGTTATTCTTTAAAGAGAATTTAAAGACAATCCCTAATCTTTTTCATCAATCACTCATTGAACTTATGTCATCTTTTTATTTGGCTTGAACACTTTGTACTTTGCTATTGACTTGTTGTCTGTGTATTTTATCTACATTCAAGTCTATAATATATCTAGATGTTTTAACTTGTGGTTCAAATCACTTGAAGTATATTTGGATCAGTTTTCTTTAGTCAATTGTTAAATTGTTGCTCACTTTCCTTAAGTACATTGAATAATTGTCTTTATTTAGTCATAATTGATATTGCTTTTCACATCAATCGCAGAATATTTGACTTAACTATCTTTGGTCAATTGTGGTATCTTTGATAGTACTAAATTGAGAGAATAAATGTTTCCCAAAGATATTTAATATTTATCTATTTGGCCATTGTAGTTTCAAGATACCATGGCTGATGAAGAGCAAGCATGTGGTACACTAACGGTGCCAGCGGATCTATTGCAAATAGATGTTAACGGTTTTCAACGCATAAAATCTATAGTGCACGGTATATCGACGCAACAAGTGATGCGCACAGCTTGTTGAATGTCAAAATGGGAAAATCTAAACCAAGTGCAATGGAAAGACATCAACAAAGAAGTGACAAACGATATGATTAAAACAATGTGGCCATGTGAAGATGTGGAGATAAAGAGAGGACGGTGGAAAGTTTTGAATTGCTTGCACCAAGAAATCAAAGATAACGCTAAGGGAATCTACTTGAGGTTTTTGGCCATCCATTACACAATGCATATTGTGTGTTATATTTTGTGAAAATGTTGTATGTACATTCTGTCCAGCAGCGACCAATAGACTTTTCCTCAAAGGAGACAATTGTGGCCACCCATGATATAAGAGAGAGTGTGTCACATTCACATGGGAGGAGTTGGCATTGATAGTTGAAGGTGGCGACCTATAATTGAAAAAGGAGAAAGATATTTCAACAACACAGCTGGCAGAGAAAGATGCAAAAATAACACGGTTGCTTGAAGCAACCCAAACACCTCAAGCGTCCCTGGACTGAATGGAAAAAAATGCTAGGATGTTCAAAATTTGATACAATGAGTGAATCCTCCACTTGTACAAGGGACACACATCAATCACCTTGTTTTGCATCTAGAGTTAGTTCCCGTGTCACACTCAGATGCATCTTCATCGTCTTAGTGTCCTACAAGAATTTTGATGGATGGAGTGGATACTATACATTGGCATGTGGCCATTATTATCACGTGGTGTGTTTAATTCAATTAATGCAAAACAATAGTCAATCTGGAATCTGTTCACAAGAGATTCCACAAGGGATATATTATATGTTTGACATGGAACATGAGTATAAACAAGCAAGCCCGCCAAGACACCCCTAGCACAATTAGAAATATATTTAGTAATGAAGATGCAAGATCTGAGCACAATAATTGATTATAGTATAAATTGTAATTTCACTTCTACAAACCATTGTATATTAAAACATGTTGAATACAATCTCTTGAATTTCATGATTGCAATCTTCATTCTACTCTTAAGCTATGTTGAATCTGCATAGTTCTTGTCTTGTTCTGAGTCAAATTATTGTGGGTCTTCTTGTAATTTAACTTCCACGTCTATTGGTGGGTTCTCTTTGATTTCTTCTATAGTGCATTGAGATACATCGACATTGAACTCTTCTTTGTCTTTGTTTTGACAATCATACACCCAGATAGGCATTTCTTCCTCGTAGCCAACACTTTCGATGTGATGCAATATCTTTTCATTGCAAAACATGTATACTAATTTTTTAGCTCTGTCTGCCAATAATCTATTTCAAATAATGCTATGAACATACTTGTACATACTCCAGGTTGTCTCCTAGCTTGATTCTGTCGCACATTGCACCAGTACTTTCATTGCATGAGGGCGTTAGGTCGAGTAATGCTCTCCACCATTCATCATCCACTACTTCCATGCAGGTTGCTCTTTTTCCATCGACTATACAAAGTCATTTGCAAAAGGTCTTTCTTTCAGTCTAAATGCATTCATTTCTTTAATACAGTCAATTGGATCCTAAACATTAGAGTAGACTGTATTGACTACGTGATAGAAATCATTGACCACCTTTGTATTGGACATCAGATCTAAATTCCAATACTTTGAAATGAGCATGTAAGCCACACTATGGAGTGACTATGAGCATTCTTCCACCTTGCATGAAAGTATTTGGCCAAAATTATTTGTTGTTTTGCAAAGATGGTAGTCGCTACTCCTTCTCTACTACAGAATCTTTAAGCTCCTGAAGATTTTCCAGACTTTGTTGGACTAACCACCAAGTCATCCACACTTGCCCATATTTAACGCCTTCTGATCAAGGTTGCAAATTGCAAACATAACGGGCATCATTACATGGTATGCATCCATTACACTCCTCCACCAGGTAGGCTTGTTTATGGACCACGTAGACATGTGATTTTTTCTTTTATTTTTTTTATCTGCTCAAGCTTCCATTTGTCAAAGGCCATGCAATTGAAAGTGTCAATCACAACGTACTTATTTCGTATGAGTGATTCCAATGTATAAAAGTGCGTACAAAATTGAGTTTCAACAGGTAATTTTAACATAACTAACATGTGCATCCTATACAAATCAAGCACTCTTTGTCATTTCAAGATGAACTTCACAACTTATCATGCTATGTAAATTATTTTGGCAAACCTTGTAGTTTCTTCATTAGTATACCAATCCTTTAGCACCATTTTAAATTGTGCATATTGCAACCATTGGTGAAAATGTGTGGAAAGCAATTTTTATTAATTTGATAGCACTTTTATAATTTTTATTAATTTGATAGCACTTTTACAATTCTTTGCATTGTCCATGACTACTTGAATGACATGTTCAACATCGAATTCTTTAATTACATTAATCAAGACCTCAGCAATGTATTTGCTACTTTTAAATGCATTAAAATCATCAACCGCCTTTATGACCGTTTCTCCCCTTGGACAAAACAACATCATATTGATTAGTTGTCTTGTTTGAACATTAGACCAACCATCACTCACAATTGTGCATCCTGAAAGCAATATATTTCCAAGTATTATTTTGGAAACACGCTCTTTGAATTTGATGTAACATTCGTCCAAGAGATCTTTTTGTATCATATGATACAAAGGGACTAAAAATCCTGGGCCAAACTCACCGATTTTCTTCCATGCATGTTTTCGATTATTGTTGTCTACCATGACTAGAGCACTCCCAATGAAAAACATTGCTTTAGCAAGTGCAATTTGTGCTTCTTCTAGTGAGTGCATTTGAAAGCTTTGATGCAATGATTTTTGACGCATTTGCCCAAGTCCACCTTCATTGTAGCGCTTAAAAGGAACACTGCTTGGCATTTCCTCTCCTTGTATAGGTTGTTCTACAGGGTTAGTTGGTGTCACCACAAGACTAGGAGAGTTGATATTTAACTTTGTCTGCTCTTGACATGCGTCTATAACAAATTTATGTACCAGTGTCTCTTGCCACCCTTTTTGAGAGCTCTTCTCTCAAACACTTTTCAATTGCAGGCACTTGAGGATGATCACATTTCTTACAAATCTTTGTAAGGCCACCCAAAAAATGATCCCTAATACATGGTGCACCGCTTGATTTTGTTGTGAAGCATAATTTACATTGCCACTCCATATATGGACCGCATATGTTGTGAGCATAATCCCACTCTTTGCCATGGGCTTTTTATTCTTTTCCTTCTTCGTACCACTTGTGCCGACATTTTGCTCCATTGCTTTCAATTGAATGCCGAAGACATAAGAACTAGATGTTCAATTATAAAAACATTTTTCTACTTTTCAATATATATTTGAAAATCCTTCATTAAGAAAGCAATCAAATCTACACAATGTGCGATTTGCAATGCACTCTTGTCGATCCACATATCGACGACATATGTTGTGAGCAAATATACACATTGTACTGCACTCTCTACCTAGCATTATGCATACAACAACGCTATGAATTTACCAATGCAATTATAAATATGAAGATCAGTTATGCACCCTCTGCAATTTGCAGATAATAAGACACATCTATTTTCACATGCTACAAGGAATAATCAACTACATTGAAACGATGGATAATTATTTGCAAAACACAAATGACAGTAATAATATCTATGATTGGCTATCTTGTGCACTAACAATCTTTCATATACACAATGCACTCCCTATGTAAACCGATGTATAAAGCAAGACAATGAAATATTCAATACAATTACACAATTGAGGACTACTTTTACCTAATCAAGGATTGTAGCCCCCTTATGCATCCAATATCAATATGTAAAAGCTATTTTCACCCAATCAAGGATTATAGCTCTTATATTGTGCAGTGAAAATGTATATCGGTTCAAACCTATGATGATGTAAAGTGTAAGACTTCAAGGATCTTTATATACCTAGTACACTAGTACAAGGAATCTGACCCTTGACTATCAACCTATTATTTAAATATGCTTATCTTCTAAAACCAACTTTGGCCCTTTTATGGACTAGTGGCTTCATCGCAATGAGCACAACTCTCCAATGATTCAATTGTTCTGGCTTTGTACTTTGTTTTCGGTGAAGGATTTAAATATTTTTAAAGTGGTTACTGTCTTAAGATTCATGCTTGGCCCAAAAAAAGGATGTGTGACTATGTAACCTTAGGTCAATTCATAAGGAGATAATTGTACCCGACGCTTGGCTACACTCCCCAAGGATTTTCCTAGTCTAAGTTAGTAGAGGTTGTACTATATATAATTTAACCCGCCAGGCTTTTTCATTTTCTCGGTGGGTCTACCGGGCTTTATTATTTCCTCGATAAAGCCCATCGGGCTTACCGGATCTATTGGATAATACAGGTCACCATCTACATCATGTTAATAATTAACATGATCAACATGATCATGTCTTTTTCATGTGTAATTACTTACATTATTAACATAATCACACGACCATGATCATGTTAATGAAATTCCTGGTCATCACTTGAAACTCTTTGATTATAGGATATTTCCAGCATGGCTGGGGCAAGTAAGCCATGTGTTGTTTTCATCTGATGCTAAGGAAAGGCCTTTCTCCAAATTCTTTCATCTATGCTTGCACCTTGAAGACTAGTAGTCTTATGCAAGATCCTGACGTAGTTGAGAAAATTCACAATAAGATTATTGGTTGGGGATTTTTGGAGTCGTGCTTGATAGTGTTTATATGCCAGTCAAAGGGCTCATGTTGAGACATGTTGTGCTAGGCAATTCTTTGGAGATATGTTGCCAAGCAGTGGGTGGGTGGCCGCCCATGAGGGCATAAGAAAGGCCACCCACTATAGCAAAAGAGTTTCATTTTTTAAGGAAAATGTGATTAGGGGGAAAATAAGAATGGAGGGGCATAGAGCAATGATGGGCACAAGAGTTTTGGGTGTGGATGCTACAGAGGCAGGGAGGAGATGCTGAAGAGATTTGGTGCCATCCATGGTCATGTTCATGCAGACTAAGACTTTGGACTACCATGTCATCAAGTGGTGGCTCTCATACTAAGCAATAGCAATACCACTATTGATAGAGATATCACTATTTAAGGGAGCCAAAATAGGTTTTATTTTTTTTGAAAGATAAGCATGCGAAGTGGGGTGAAAAGGCTATGGTCGATACAGAGAATCAACAAATTGGAACGAAAAGGAGGTGAGTGCTCTCTTCGAGATTAGACGGGAAAGGGAAGATCCATGCTCTTGGATACTTTCGGAGAAAGTTTTTTAGAATACAACAAGAAGAATCTATGCCACTTGGCAGCACCTCATTGGAGTGAGATAACTATTATTAAAAATAGAGTGGGCAAAAGATGGTGAAAGGTAGTGAGCTAATTTTGGAAAAGGAGTGGCACACCCCATAAACGAGGAAGGAGAGAGAGAGAGAGAGAGAGAGAGAGAGAGAGAGAGAGAGAGAGAGAGAGAATCAGCAACCCAAGGGAGAGAGAGAATCAACAAAGCTTCTTGTCTGGAATCTTGTCTCTTGGAGTGCATTGCTTATGGGATATGCCCAATAGGGGCACGACCAGGAAGCTCTAGACTATTTTTTGCTGCAGTAGAGAGAGAGAGAGAGAGAGAGAGAGAGAGAGAGAGAGAGAGAGAGAGAGAGAGAGAGAGAGAGAGAGAGAGAGAGAGAGAGAGAGAGAGAGAGAGAGAGAGAGAGAGAGAGAGAGAGAGAGAGAGAATGCTACATTTCAAAAATTTGTTACAATGGTCAAGAACTAGCTAGGCAAGAAGTTGAAGGCTTTGCATATTGACAATCGAGGATAGTATATCTTCATTGAATTTAAGGACTTCTATAGCAAACAATGAATTTGGTGGTAATTTACTACACCATACCTAAAAATGGATTGTTGAGTGCATGAATGGGACTATTCTAGAGAGGGTAAATTCCATGCTATCTATGGTAGATTTACCCCAAGATTTTAGGGGAGAGAATGTTATGATAGTGGTGCATTTAACCAATAGGTTGCCTTATACAGTGTTGAACTAGAAGATTACATAGGAGCTATGGACAAGAAAGTAGCCTAATCATAACAAATTATGTGTGTTTGGGTGTGAGTCATTATCACTTGTGCCTAAAGAGCTTAGAAAGAAGTTGAACCCAAAGTCACACAAATGCATCTTCATTGGTATGGTGCAGATGGAGAGATGGGTTATCATCTCTAGCACTTAAAATCTTGAAGAGTTTTTTGTAGCTTGCAAGTGATATATAATGAATCAAAGATGTATACACATCTCACAAAAGAGGTTATCGCAAAATGACATTCAAGGATGTAGCCATCTAGGCAAATAGCTTAGTGTACTGGGTTTCAAGCAAAAGAAAGGCATGTATTTTGATGCAATCTTTTCTCAGTCGTCGTCATCAAGATGACTACATTGCATCTCATGCTTGGACTAGTAGCCACTGAGGACATAGAATTGGTCCAGATGGATGTGAAGGCAACATTTCTTCATGGAGATCTTGATGAGGATGTCTTCATAAAATAGTCCAAGGGTTTTGAAGTCAAACCTGTGAAACTACAAGGGCAAAAGTTGCATGTAGATTGCATAACTAGCCAATTAGGTGCACAACTAAGTTTTTGCCACCCACTCTCTTTTGATATGCG
This sequence comes from Adiantum capillus-veneris, assembly GCF_014529385.1. NCBI lineage: Eukaryota > Viridiplantae > Streptophyta > Polypodiopsida > Polypodiales > Pteridaceae > Adiantum > Adiantum capillus-veneris. The sequence goes on along the minus strand of NC_140949.1, from coordinate 119,463,690 downwards.
GTTTTGGTGGGATACAAGCCTTCTCAACCTTTTAGTAGACCCCAATCTCCATGGTAAATTTTTCATTACTTTTTATAGGAATCCTCTAACTCAACCCTATGTATTGCATGAGATCATTCCACAATCAAGGATGTCCATTAGTGCTCTTTCAAGTTCGTGAAGCTCTAGGACAATGCTTTGCCATTTGTTGCACTTCTTCCATGTCCTGTGCCTAGGCTTTGGACTCTTGATTATCCAACATTTTCCTTGAATCTCTCCACTAACTTGACATAAGCGTCATTGTCAAGGGGTTCCATCATATGTGGAAATAGGGCAAGGTAGAAGGTAGGCAATACCTCTGGTTTAAGCACTACTGCATACAAAACAGAGGGAGTGTAAGGCATTCCTTTGGCCTCCTACTTAAGAAGATACATTTTTATGTTTAGATATGCAATGGAATTGTTGCAAACATTGCACCAACTCCCAAATTAGGGAAGCCACTAGTTCATGCTAATCCAAGGGCAAGGAAAGTGCCTCCACATGGTGATTTAGGGTTAGTTATTTAGGCACCATTTCATACAAAAGAGAGGGAGTGTAAGGCATCCATTCGGTCTCTTGCTTGGAGAAGTTCAATTTCCTATTTAGATATGCAGTGCCACTATTGCAAACAATCCACCAACTCCTAGATGGAAGTCACTGGTTCATGCTAATGTGAGGGCAAGGGAAGTGCCTCCACATGGTGATTCAGGGTCAGTCATTTAATTGCAACTCCTTCTAGATGTTGAAAATCCTGAGTGATAATCCTCCATGTAGATGTACTTTTTCTTATTGCCTAGTAGCAATTCTACTAAATGAGAAGCGGTAGTCATATCCTACATTGTAATTCTCTTCCGAATCTGCTTGTGGAAATTTTTAGGAAGGCCTAGTGCTAGAGTTTCTCCAATACTTGGATGCAACTTGGATGGGGAGGTAACTAGAATCTCTCAAGATTTTGAGTATTCTCTCGACCATTTTTCATGAATTTTTGTGAACCATACTCTTTAGCATGAACTCTTGTTCTCTATGATCTGTGTGAAGAGTTTTATTCTTGTGAGATCTTGCCCATTGACCTCTTACATCCTCCTCTTTTTTCTTGAATGCTTGGAATCACCACTTTTCCACCAATAGCTTCCATTGTGTATCTCAGTTGGTTTGACATGTCACATGGACATGTTCCTTAGTGTGTGCCTTGTTGTCGTTCTCATGGCTTGGCTTCCTATTGGACTAGCCCTTCTCCTCTAGCTCTTGTGCTTTACCCATATCCCTTTTTCCTCTTCAAGATTTCTCAAATGGAGCTCTAGCACCTCCACCTAGTCCCGCTCCTAAAGCATCATCTTCGTAGTCATTATCATCACCAATTGCGTAGTCATTGTCATCACCATCCAATCCACTTTTACGTTCTTTTGCATCTGCTTCACTTGTGTTGTCTTCATCTTTGTCCTCTTCCTCTAACTGACCGACTTTCTCATGTTCTTATACCCTCTCATGTAATTTTCAGAAGTTCATTTAGATGAACTTTGGCATTTTCTAAGAAAGAAGCCTTTATGTCCCACTCTATTCTCCAAGTTGCTATAATCAACGAACATGTAATATAGATTTTTTGCAAAAAGTCATGCTATGACACGCTCCATGATGGTTGTATTAAGGATAGTCAAGCAATCATTTTGGTTGGCTTGGAATACTTTAACTTGCTTCTGTAAATCAACTTTATATAGCTTGCAACTTCCTTTCTTGTGCTTTTAATAATCTATTCTTTCCTTTCACTTCATTTGCTTTCCTAACCAATTTCTCTTCATTTACTTTTAGCTTCTAGATGCTACATTTGTGATTTACGTACATGTTTTTCAATTATCTTTTATATATGTTATGAGTTTAGAGACTTGAGATTATGAGAGATAGTGTTCAAAGCAACCATTGCTGACTTGGCATGTCGTTCCATCCTTTGTTTTGGGTGCTTTGGTTTCATTTTCTACCTAAGCATAGGAGCCATACCATGTTTGCTATCACCAACAACATCGGGTATGCATTAAGGCCTTCACACCTCCTCACCTATCCCATCCATTTACCACCTCCTAAGCTTGGTTAGTCAATCGATATTAAATCGTTGTTTCTTAACAAGGTGTTTGGGTACTATTTTGATACTTTGTTAGTGTGTTGGCCATTGAGTGTGGTCCCCTAATTTGTTGCCAAGGTACTCGTTTTCTTTGAATCTCTAGATTACCTAGCTTGAATATTACCTAGAAATTGTTTGATGATTGACTCTAGATGATATATGGGACTTAATGTCCTATAATGTTGCAGCTACCTCATAGGTGTGAATGGTGCCAGGGTTCTATCTATATCTTCTTGATTTGGAGGGATTATTTTTGGCTTTTGGGATGACTAGCCTTTGGTCTCTTGCCAAGATTGGGTGACATTGGCATTAGGAAAATTTTGAGCTCATTTTTTGGCTAGGGAGGTTCACTGTTCATTACCCCCTATATAATGTGCATTTGTAGGGTATTAAAAAGGCTTTCTTTTAACAATTCAAAATGAATAAAATGACCCCTTATTTTATGATTTTTTTCTAAAATTGAATATAAAAACCCCTTATTTTAATGTACCTTTGTTAAATTGCCTATTTTTTTTGCATTTTAAAACCCCTCCTATCGAACTCACATTATACATTAACATGATTACATAGTGCACCCCCCGAGATTTTTGGGCCTTGTAAGAAATTTCTTATGTGGCAAGCTTTCAAAAAGTGGGACCAGTAAAATTTTCCAAATAAGATCCAAATTTGTCCGAGATTGGATATTTAGAATCTTCTCTTCAAATGCTGTCTATTGATTTATAGCATGCATGTATGGAACATTGCCTTCATATAGATCTCAAAAAAGGAGATTTTAGGTTACTATAATGGTAATAAAAACTAGCTGATCGAAAAAAATGGCCTAACTTTCAGAGATCTCGTCTAAACTTTTTGGAACTTGGCTCTTTAGAAACCATGTTTTAAGAGCTTTCTAATGATAGGTAATATCATGGGGTTCTAAGCAATAAATTGAGGGGTTTATTGGGTTGCTCTCTTTTGTGCAACTTTGATGATGTGGCACCCTTAAAAGGCCCAAAATGAGCTCAAATGTTTCCTAATGTGTTATGATTTTTTCCGTCGTCTCCAATGATTGACTCATGACACCTAAAAAATCACTGTGTTGGTGTGTTTTAGCAACATCATGTAAATTGGGAAGAACTGGAATCATTTATAGTTGATTGTTGTTCTTATGGTTATGAGTATAAGAAACATGGGGATGAATGTCCTATAGACTAGAGTTGAGGAGGTTTGCGGAGCACTTTCACATTTTTTCTATATTTGCCTTTATGGCCACAACCTAATAAATTAGCTTATATGTAGCTTAGCGTGGAATAAGTTAGTCTAGAAATAGTGCCTATCGAAAGCACGTCTTGTAAAAATGTGGTTGAGAACGACATGATTGTGAAGAGGGTTTAAAATTGGCTCTAGTTACTTCAATGAAATAATCTCAAATACCCCAAGTACAAGAGGCCTTGTGATTTCCACTTTGGGGGCTAGTATTTAGGTCAATGTTGTGAAGATTTCCTCTTATCCTCTGTATTCTATGTGTTTGAGAGGTCCAAGAACCATTGACTCAAAAGTCGGGATGGGATTTTTGATAGTTCTCTATCCCTAATGAAAATAGAGTCGAGCTAAGAAGGAAAGATCTAGGAAATAGGCCCTTTTCCTTGATAATGGCTTGAGTCCAGAGTCCTATAAAAAAAAGGGATGATCATGTTGTTACCAAAAACGGGACAAAACCCTAAAAGACCTAAAACTTTTTTTTCCCTATAACCTCCACATAGGGACTAAGAAATCCTCTTCCAATGATTTTTTCTCTCTGTGTATGTGAGAGCACAATCATTAGTAAACTCTCTTTCTAATGGGAAAGTCTACTAGACGTTAATGTGGCGGAGATGGATATTTACTCAACTAATCAAATCCACCCGTCTATGATCGACAAACTTGGTCAATTCCTACTTACCACCCCACACTCACACATGATTCTTAATATCTAATTACTAAAATATTTTTTTAGCACATAAAGTAATGGCTCTTTTCAAAATTCCATAACAATTTTATAAAAAAAAACAAATGTTTGAAAGTACCATTGCAAACAATCTTTATCAAATAGACATATTTAAACTTAAGACAAAATTTGATTACCTAAACAACCCCATGAACAATACTTATATTGTCTCAAGGTTAGGGATATAAGGATGAAAAATGATACCAATTTCTTTATTCCAAAAACTCGAGTGGAAGAAGACATGACCCAAAATTTCGGGTGCCTATACATCCTAATACGCTGCGCATATAACCGGGTGGCTCCCCTAGAATAAGAAAACAATGTCCTCCTGCATGTCCTAATATATGTAGAGACATTTACATGAAGGGATCAGAGACTCATGGGTGGTTGGCTTGAAAGTGGAAAAAAAACCATAATTTCTCATCACCCAAAGTGAAAGAAATAAGAGGTGGTCGTGTCTTAAGGATGATCAAATAGTCCTTTTCTAGTTCATCCAGACTGACCAAAGTGTTTCCTTCTTAGTTTAACAAGTACATAGTGTTTCTTCGAAGATGTCCTTCCATTCAACAAATTTTAGCTTTTCTTAAGTACATATCTACTATTTCCTAATGGATGCAATGTTATAGCTTTAAAAATGTACACTACATTATAATTTTTTTAACAACAAGGATTAGGGTTGTGTGCGCGTCTGTCGCACGTGTCAATGCAAAGGACTTTCCGATACACTGTGTGCGAGACACAAATGGATCCAAGCACTCAACTAGACTAATCTAGCAAGCTCAAGAGAGCAAGGGTGCATCACTCACTGCCCTACACTCGCCTTGGTGGAGGATTCCTCGCCGCGAAGAAGAAGGCGCTCAACTTCTTCACCACCGCCGTGCTGTGGTCGCAATGCTCGATCGCACTCTCTCTCTCTCTCTCTCTCTCTCTCTTGCATACACACACACACACAAGGAGATGATGAAGAAGAAGAAGATGGACATGGAGCAAGAGCACTCTTCAATTGCACAAATGAGAGAATGAATGATTTTTAGGTTTAAGTGACTTTTATATGAGATCGTCCCATTCACACTTGGACGTCCATACTTAGCCAAATAACCCTTGAATGTTCCTGTTAGAGTGCGCCTCTCATCGACGATCACTCTTACCCTTTTCCTATTGGACCAAAAATCCCGGTACCTTACTCTACCAAATAAATGATATGGCGTCTATCGTAGGTGATAGGAATGTGCGTGAGGGTTAACATGCCCCCCTTCCTAATGTAAATTTGTCCTCGGAATCTATTGAGTTGAAGATCGTTCATTGAGATGGAAGAGCATTTGAGATGAATGTCCTTAGCCTTGTTCAGTCACTGCAAAATCAAACATTGGCACAGTAATTGCATTCTCATATACAATTAAAAATCATATGCAGTTGTAGACAGACAAATTGATTGGTAACAGAATTTTAAACCATTTGTCAGCAATAAACATTAAATTGTAATATAATCAAACACATAAACAGTTGTGAAGGTCAAAAACTAAACAAGTATGGGGTCACTAATTTAACGGTCAAAAGGCACTAGAGATCGACTGTTAATACCATAGGCAAGCTTCTCAATTTTCTCTAGTCAATTAAGTTGTTTAATCGCGAGAGCCAAATATTTCATGTCCAAGGGCTGATTAGAGGCTATACCTAGAAGACCTTGTAGTTAAGCTACAATAAAAGGAATTGCTCAGAAAATCATCGCCTGACTTATTTCCTTTTCTTTGACCCCCCAAAGTCTTTTCACAGTGATTCAATTTTTATGTGTGTGGTTATTTTGTATGCCTTGGGTATTTTGCTTTTCAAGGAAAAGCACCCACACAGGGAACCTTTAGGGCTCTAGTACCATAGGTGATACATGTGAGTGAAGTATCAAATCAAGCCGAGATTTCTCTTCCAGCTTAAAATTTTACATTGTGGCACTTTGATTTTTATTTGTTCGTTTTCAGCATTTTAATTTGTAACTTTGGGGGGTCATATAACACTGTTATCCTCCCTAGGCTCATCACACTAGTAAACTCCCTTTATCATACTTAAGCTAAAGGTCAATAGGGACTAAGCCCACTAGAAAGCCCTAGTACATTTCACACAATGCTGCCTAAATCTGATTAAGAACCTAAATAACCATCGATTATCCATTCCCCATGGTATTAAGAGAAGATCTCTACCGCCTAATTTGGTCAAACTAGCTTAGTCAGACTGCTTGATTTTTGAACCTAGACAAGTGCTTATGACAAAAAATTACATTGAATTTAATGTTTGATACTAAGCAAATGCATTGAATATTATGCTACAATTAAAGCAGACAAACATGGATGCAAAAAGATAAGGGGCAATGCTAATGGACAAGAAACACCTGTTTGTGTTGATGATCGTGCTTGATTTGAAGAGTGAACGAGAGAAAGATCCCATGAAGGTCCAAATCCTAACAACAGCAACACATTCCTGTACACACTAGGAAACACAAAGAATACCTCTAGGAGGCACATCAGTGGGAAGAAAGAACTTTACTAATCACTAAACTCTAAAATAGAAAGACTCATATTGTACTAATCCTACCTACCCTCCATCACTCAAGTGATGAGGATCAAAGGTGTTTGATGACATAGGTTTCTGTTTTAGTGTACCGGATGTGAATGTGTAGGTTTGGGTCAATGTTTTGACTTTTATTGTGCACACCCGTTTGCTAATTGCTCTTGCTCTTTACTATTTTTGTTTTTTGTGAGTATAAGGATTTAGATATACATTCCCTAAGATTGGGAGATTGAGAGGTCAGGGAGGAAGGTTGAGAGGCGAGTGAGTGAATGATGACTGTTAGAAAACACTCCCCCCTTCTTTGGGTAGATCATACCGTTTGAAATGTGGTCGTCACCCTTTGCAACCAATTGTTCCAGTCGGTACTAGGTAAGGATTTTTGCCAGTATTTTTCTATTACCTTAGGTGCCTCGTCGAGTTGCAAGGGTGAAAAGGTACTCTCCCAGGATCGAACTTGAAGTGGTTCATCAGGTTATTCTTGAACACTGGGAGGTGTGGATTCCTTTGTAGCTTCATGGAGGTCCACTATTGTAGGTGGAGACTGTGGAGAAGCGTTTACCTCTATGGATGCATTACATGAGGAGCTAGAAGCTTCATGGGACTCCCCCCTTCCTGAGCTAGATGGAACAAATCGTTCTTTCTTCGGTACCCAAACTAGCTCTGGAGCAGGTGTGTAGCATTCTGTGATTTTTTTCTTTCCACGATCGCTGATTTGTTTTGGAGCTACGGGATTGGGCTCACATGGGTTAGGTGACAAGTAAGAACACAATCTACGTTTTGGCACCCAGATTTGATCATTTCCTTGATAGTAGCCTTGGGCTTCCAATAGTTGTTTAGGAATCCACTGCCACGTTTCCTTACAATTTTGGAGCGAGTGGGACGTTTCTTACAAGGCTTTTGTTTTTTAGCACTAGCTATGGTCGCTAAAGAAGCTTTAGGGACCCACTTGTATGTTTTCTTCGTTATATTAGGATGAGTCTTGTCAGAAGCTATATGTATTGCTTCTAGTATATTTAAGGGTACAAGTGGTGGCATTTCATCCCCCTTAGGTGTTACCCAGGTCATCCCCCTATTTCCCCAAGTGTCTATGGTTGCTGCTAGGTGGACCCAATCCACATTGTCCGACTCAGTCATCCCAGGTAGTACATCCATATAAGGAGAATCTTTCCCAAAATCAGTGTCCACTTTACATGTGTAACAATACTGCAATGGGGCCAAGTGAATTCTGGTATCAGATCTATGGTCAATTATAAACCTGTTTCCTAGAGGATGTGCACGGCCAGTTACAAGATCCACTTGAATGACAGAATCTTGAAACTGCAAGTAGACATGGTTTTTAGACCAGTCATGCACCATTTTTTCTTCCCTCATGAAAGGACGTCCTAAGATCATCTCCGATGCCATAGTGTGCTTGGAGAAATACATAACAATGAAGGTAATTCTTATTTTATGTCCAAAGATCTTGATCTTGAGATCTTCTAGCATCCCAATAGGTTTAACAATAGACCCATTGTCCATCTTCACTACTATGGTTGTGGTCGCAAGGTGAGGTCTTCCCATAGTTTCCCAGCAGTTTTTAGTCACAATGCTAATCCCAATGCCACCATCAAGGATTCCCTTCATAGTTAATCCCTTAGTAGTGATTGGTATGGTCGCAATGTATTCATCACCCTCAAAGTATTGTCCCAACTTGCTAACAGATATTTCTATAACAAGATTCTCATCTAGGTTGGGTCATGGATCTAAGTATTCCTCCTCTATTGGCATCTCCCTAGCTCCATCCATCTGTGAAAATTGTGGTAGCCCAAACTGCAGTTCTCCATTGAGGAAGGCTCGAAGAGCTGAGACTAGCTCAGGGTCTTTATATATTTTGGACATGATGGTGGTTCTAACTTTTGAAGACATGAAAAACCATCAATTTGGCAATGTTTAACGGCACCTTTTGGGCTTCAGTACCTTGACGTGGGGAAGATGGGATCTCCATTTCTTTGATAGGATCAGGTAGTCCATCAAGAAGTAAGTACGACCACTTTTTCATGACTTTAAGTCACTTTCTTATTGGATGACACTAGGTATGGCTAAGGGTCTATGGACTTGGTGAGGTTGTTGTTGCGTAGGGGACACACTGTCTGTAATCTAGAACTACCTAGGTGCTACTTTAAGTCACTTTCTTATTGGATGACACTAGGTATGGCTAAGGGTCTATAGAGTTGGTGAGGTTGTTGTTGCGTAGGGAACACAGTGTCTGTAATCTAGATCTACCTAGGTGCTGGTTCTGGATCCCTTTGGGTATCTTCTACCAAAATCCTTAATTGCTTGACTCGCTCGATCTCCTCTGTAGGGTTTGGATAAGTTCCTAGCTTCTTCTTGGATCTTGGCTCATGAAGATCTTCCTTGTTGGTTTCTATCTTAGTGGTCATTTTGGTCTCCATGGTTTCACCTGAATCAGAATCCTCTTCAATGTTGTTCATATATACGAGGTCGTCACGAGTCTCTATGTTGGTCTTTGAACTGGGGTCTGACTTTGCTGCTTTTTGCGATCTCTTCCTTCGTGTTTTTTTCTTTTTCTGAGATTGGGCAATTGATGACGTGTCTCTTTCCTCAAGAATATAATTTTGTTTTCGGAGCATCCATCGTGTGAGTTCGTTTATCGGTACCACAGGTGTACTTTGTGATGGCTCCTCGATAACCTCAATCAAGTTTAATGGTGTGATCTTTGGTGCATTTGGATTATTTGGACATTGGGCAATCAAATGATATATGCCACATTGATTACACATGAGTATCAGCATTGTAGACGTGCTCGCTTGATTGGTTTGCATTAGTGTGGTGTTCTTTTGTAGCCTAATAGGACACTTGGCCACACAATGTGGACCTCCACACTCATAGCATTTGAAGAGGTGGACTCTTGGCAGTGTAATTGATATTTTGGCCTCTTGTAGCAAGAGCAGCTACTTGATGGACATGTTTGACTTGTCCCCAATAGTCCTCCATGTAGTATTGTGGACTTTCTTCAAGCGCATCAATCCCATAGGCAATATTAGGGTCTATATCTTCCTCACAGCCTTCCAAACAAGCAATAGATGACTCACAACCCACTTGATTCACTGAAGTGATTCTCGCATGTGGTGGTTGCGGTCCTAGCACTGGAGGTGGTAAGGGTGTTGTTTGAACAACATATTGGGCCCTCGGGACCATGTGTTGTGACGTTTGTTCAAGAGGTGGATTCGACATCAATGCAGGCACTTGAGGTGTGTCTGTCCATGCTAAGGTTGGTCTATTGGCCATCATGCACTTAAATACTAAGCAATCCTTAGCTTGATGACCATACCTCCCAGAGGCATTGTAGTTCCCATTGATTTTTACTCTAAAAGTAGGGCATTCACTGGTATTATGCGGTCCATAGCATACTGAGCACCAATGTTTCTCTTGAATGGCTTTGGTGAGATCTGCTAAAATCATCTCAGATATCTTTAGCTCCTTAGCAATAGGCTTTAGGGTCATTGGCTGATGCCCCGATGCTTGCGAGCTAATAGATTTAGGCTCAACAGACACTCTTTCTCCTTGAATCATTAAATTATCCTCCAATTGGATCGCATTGGTGGTGAACTGCTTCCCAAGTGGTGATACCTCTAATGAATAGGCCAATGTAGATATCCTCATGTCGTAATCTATCAAGCAATTGTTTATTATTGAAGCGCTCATTTGGATTACAACGAGAATTCAAATGCTTCAAGCGACTAATAAAGTCTCTCATCGACTCTCCTTCCTCTCGTTGGGCTTTCTGGAGTTGAGAGGCTACACCCCAAAGCACTCCCTCTCGTATGTATTCTTGTAAGAACAGACTCTTAAGAGTAGGGTAAATCGTTTTTTCTTCCACCTTTAGGGTTCTATACCAATCCCGAGCCTTCCCACTTAAGGTTAGGCTTAAAGCATTACTCTTATGCAGGTCATTGTGTTCCCCTAGAGAATCACATATTTGTTCAAACACTTTGATATGCTATCTCACATCCCCGTCTCCACTAAATTTTTGTGTGAGCTTGGCTATTTGTACTGCCTTACTTCTAGGTTCTCTATCAGGTGTGTTACACATATTCTCAACAATAGATCGACCGATAGCTTGAGCAAATGTTGCCAAGTCACCTAAGTGAGCAGACACCGTGGATTAGCTTCAATGCAACCGATTGTAAGTGCATTGACCTACTCCATTCAATTTTTGAGTGATTAGTTTTATTCCAATGTGTTGTTAATTTATTGCTAAAATTAGGTGTGTAAATCAATTGGCATACTTTGAAGAGCCTAATTTGATTGTTTTTAAATGAAATTGATGGTCAATTTTGACTAATGAATGATATGTGTGTCAAGACTAAGCTTGATTTGCAACAAGAATTCATGTGTGTGCAAAAAAATCATTGTGTGTGTAATGCACCGAAGAGGGAAAAAACTTCCATAAAATTCAAGTGTGTGTGCAATTAATCTTGAGTGTGTGCATGCATAGAAATTAATGGAATTGATGATATATGATTATGCAATCATGTAAGTGATGTGTATATTACCCTAATTCAATCATTGGATATGCCTATTTGCCAAAACAATTAGGCAAAATTTGAGTGTGTGCCCATCCAAGACCACTTGATTTTCAATGATTGATGGTCAATTGGGTACCCAAATTTTTGATTGTGAAATGTGCATGAAATTTGTGTGCAAGCATTAAGGATATGCCTAATTGCATTGCCAATTGAACTAAATTTGAACTTTTGTGCTTACTTCTTGAGTATGTGCATTGCTTGATTAGATCAAAATAGTGTGATTTTTGAGAAATTGAGCATGATACCTTCATTTATGCTTGAATGAGTGTGCAATTTTGGCATTGCAATGAGAAATTGATGGATTTGTGTAAAAGTTTTGCCTAAATTTGGGTGTGTGGCAATCATTGGCATGTGAAATCCAATGGGTGAATGAATAATTGGTATTTTTTACCAATTATGGTGATTAATTTGGCAAGATAGTTGAGGTAGATCACTCAATTGACGCTCAATTGTGAAGGTTTTTTGTATTGCCATGCTAATGATTGTATAAATGGATGAACATGGCCATGTTGCACTGATGATTGTGCCTAATTGTACCAAAACTCACATATGTGAAGCTTATTAAACCGAGATGACAAATCCAATTGGACTTGGATGATTAGGGCTTTGAGATATGAGCAATTAATTTTGAAAGGATTAAAAATTAGATTGGAGATTAAGGCCAAAATGACATGTTTTGTGTGATTGATGATACTATCACCAAAATTAGTGTCCCCAATGTATGATATGTATGATCCAATTGGAGTTTTTGGTGATATTAAAGTCAAAAAGGTATTTATCATGAATTCAATATTGTCAAAAAATGTCATTTGATGTTCCAACTCAAAGTGATTGTGTTCTAGGTATAACATACAATTGTCAAAAAATTATGTTGTGTGCTAATTTGAGTAACAAAGTAATGTAAAAAATGCAAGGCAAGGTAAACCCTCTTGAACAAACAATCATGCGGCTCATGGTTGCTTTACGTTCATTTGAGCTTGTGCAGAATCCACGGCCAAGATCCAGCTACACTGGGCTGGTCGTGCTACCAAAAATCTTTATTTGCTTATTGGCTCCTGATGTTTGGTCATCATTTTCGGTTATATACTACCTTGATTACTGTTACCATATAAATGTGGTAGTGATGTGTGTGAACACACTAGGACCGCCGGGGCATTTTTTCCCTCTTTAGGAGGTTTTTTCCCCCATGCATTGTATATACGCCCATCACTCTAGGGCTATCTATCTTTCCATTGCACACTAAGAAACACACTCTCTATTGTGTGCCTTGAGCTTCCTTCGTCTTCTCCAAGCTGTGTGTGTTTTTCTGCAACCCTAATTCCAACAATTGGTATCAGAGCAGGTCACGTCCTCCCGGGCTTAGTCGTTGTCCGATTTCAGTGAGCTTTGGCGAGCGTTCGCAGGTCGAAAAATATTTCGGGTGAGCTCGAAGAGCTCGGTCTGCTCAGAATTTTGATTTGGGCTCATTTCGGCCTCCGTTTCCACTACGGGCAGTACTGCACAGGCTACTTCGTCATTTTGTGCAGATTTTTTGTCAGTGCGGTTTTCTGCATAACAGGTACCTTATAGTCTTCTACGGTTTGTGCTATATAGCACAAGTTGTTCCTGCTCCATTTCTCCTATTTTCGGGCAGTTTTCACATCAGGTGCAGCATTTACCATGGCTGACAACAACAACACAGATGTGTTCAAGATGTTTGCTGCTGAGGACAGGTTGGATGGGGACAACTACCCTATGTGGGCTTATATGATGCAACATGTTCTTGTGTCAAAAGGTGTCTGGAACATTGTGCAGGGCATTGATGTACGTCCTGGTTTTGAAGATGTAGGCGATATTGAGGATGTTGCAGGTCTTGCTGCAAGGATTGCAGCTGTTAGAGTTGTTTTGCCTACGGCAGAACAAGCTCGTTGGGATGTTAAGGATGCGCAGGCTCATGCATTGATTGCGTTTTCTGTGAAGCGCACCATTATTCCTCACATCCGTTCAGCAAAATCTGCAAAACAGGCTTGGGATATTCTAGCAGGTCTTTATGCAAGCCGCAATGAGGCTAAAATTGCTTTGCTGCGTAAAGAGCTAGAGTCGAAGATTATGCATGAGGAAGATGATATGGACACTTTCCTTGCTAGTGTCAAGGATATCAATGAGCAACTCATTTCTGCAGGTGAAGTCATTTCGGATAGTTCCCTTGTGCAGACTGTTCTTGATGCCTTACCAGATTCCTACCAGACTTTCGCTAGTACTTGGAGACTGATGACCCAAGGAATTCCTGAAGTTGTCAAGTTTGATGCATTATGCACATTGCTGTTGCAAGAGTCACTTTCTAGAAAAAACAGGACTAGGCAGCGTGCAGTTGAACAGGCTTTTATTGCTTCTCAAAGAAAGGGTGGTAACAGTAATGCAGCCACTTCTTATGGTTCTGCTGCGAGTGGCAAAAATTCTGTTCCTAATGCTTCTGCTGGCAGCACTTCGTCTGACAATTCTGGTGATAAGGGCAAAAAGAAGATGCGTTGCCATTATTGTAAAGCCAATGATCACTTGATCAAGTCGTGTCCTAAGTTGAAGGCCAAAGAGGATAAGAAGAAAGAGGGTGGTTCCACTGCAAATGCTGGATCCACTACAAATGCAGCCATTGTTGAGTCTTCTGTGAAAGGAGATTGTGATGCTGATGTTGATGCAGAATGGGCTTTTAGCGCAGAGTGCACTTACAATCCTGCTGTCCATAATGCATGCTTGTCAGTTGCTGCAGATTCACATGTGTGGTATTTCGACAGTGGTGCTACAAAGCACATTACCTCACATCGTGAATTGTTTACCTCTCTTGAGTCTGTCCCTCATGGGAATTGAGTCACTTGTGCCAACAACGCCTCTTATCCAGTTCAGGGAGTTGGAAAGATTGTGGTCACTGCTGCTAATGGCAGTTCCTTCACACTTGTTGATGCACTTTATGTACCTGGGATCAAGAAGAATCTCTTGTCTGTATCCGCACTTGCTAGACTTGGACTTGTAGTCAAATTTGTGGATGACAGATGTACAGTTCATGATCTCAGTTTTGGTGATGAAATTGTTGCATCTGGGCTTTTGTGCCATGGGATGTATAAGCTCACTTTGTATGACAAGTGTGGACAAAATTTTGCAAATGCTGTTGCAGATTCAAGGGCTATTTCAGATGCAAAACTTTGGCATGCACGTTTTGGTCATCTGAATTTTGCCAGTTTGCTGCGTTTGCAGAAATCTGATATGGTTGCTTCTTTGCCGCCTCTTGAAGCACCTGTCAAACATGTTTGTGAAGGCTGTATTCTGGGTAAAATGCAGCGTTCTAAGTTTCCAAAGGATGGTTCAGTTAGGGCCACATGCAGGTTGCAGCTTGTGCATAGTGATGTTTGTGGGCCCATGCAAACTCCGTCCTTGGGCAATTACCTGTACTTCGTGACTTTCATTGATGATTACTCCAGGCATGCATGGGTATTTCCGCTTAAAGCGAAGTCCGAAGTTTTTATGTGCTTCAAACAATTTTTGGCTATGGCTGAAAATGTCTCAAAATGTACTATGGGCACCCTCCGTTCCGATCGAGGGGGGGAGTATATGTCTCATGAATTTAATGCATTTCTGGCTAGTCGTGGGATAAAACACCAATGTACAGTGCCTTATACACCTCAGCAAAATGGTGTTGCTGAGAGGAAAAACAGGTCACTAACGGAAATGGCACGATGTATGGTCAAAAGTCAAGCTTTGCCGCATTCTTTTTGGCTTGAGGCCATCATGTGTGCCACTTATGTACTTAACAGGTGTCCTACGAAAGCTTTGCAGTCTATTACTCCATATGAAGCATGGCATGATAGAAAGCCTTCTATTGAGCACATGCGTGTTTTTGGCTGTTTGGCATATGCTTTGGTGCCACAAGTGCAGCGCAGAAAATTGGATGATAAGGCTGTCAAATGTATTTTTGTTGGTTATAGTGCTGAAAGCAAAGGTTACAGGTTGTATCATCCGCAAACAAAACGTATTCTGGTTTCACGGGATGTAGTGTTTGTGGAAGATTCTGTTCAGCCCTTGCTGTCTTGTACTAGAGACAGTAATGTAAGCTCACAGGACATTTATGACACTTTGTTGCCTCTTTTCAGTGGTGGAAATACGAATGTAAGTTCCAATGAGGCAAATGTACAGCCTATGGGGGTTTCTGAAAATGTTTTAGAACAGCCTATTACTGATGCAGATGTACATGATGTACTTGATGAGGAAAGGGCTGAAAATGAGCAGGCTAGAGGTATGCCAAAATGGCTGGTGCACACTTTGCGTGACAGTAAATTGGATGCACCTTTATCTAGTCGTACTCGTTCAGGCTCTCGCCATGCATCTTATGCATCAGATTGTTATGCTTTGGCTGTGTCTAGTTTACATGATGTTGAGGAGCCTCTGTCTTTTGATGAAGCACAAAATTCAGAAAATTGGATTGCTGCCATGAAATCAGAATATGATGCACTTATAGAGAATGACACATGGACTTTATGTGATTTGCCTCCTGGAAAAAAGGCCATTGGTACGAAGTGGGTTTACAAGTTGAAACGCAAGCCGGATGGTGAGATCGATCGCCATAAGGCTCGACTTAATGCAAAGGGTTATGCACAACAAAAAGGCATAGATTATGAAGAGACTTTTGCTCCCACTTGTCGTATGACTATTGTGCGTTTTCTATGTGCATTGGCAGCTCATTTTGGTTGGGATGTACATCAATCAGACATTGTTACTGCTTTCTTGAATGGTGACATATTTGAGGAAGTTTATGTAACGCAGCCTCGCGGTTTTGTCATAAAAGGACAAGAGGACAAAGTGTGCAAATGTAAGAAGGCTTTGTATGGGTTGAAGCAATCTCCTCGTGCTTGGTATGAGAAAGCTGACACTCATTTGGTTAAACGAGGCTTTCGTAACAGCCCAACAGAAAGCACATTGTATGTAAAGCGTGAGGATGATGTATTTCTCATTGTGGTTCTTTATGTTGATGATTTGCTGATCACTGGACCAAATGAGAGACATATTGCTGAATTTAAGGCTGATTTGAATGCTACTTTCAAGATGAAAGATTTGGGGCTGTTGCATCATTACTTGGGTATACAGTTTAAGCAGTGTGATGGTGGTATTGCCTTGTGTCAGAAAAGTTACATAGAGACATTGCTATGTAAGTTTGGACTTGAGGATTGCAAACCTATTGCCACTCCCATGGAAACAGGTTTGAAGTTGAGTCTACATGATGCTGGCGATCCTGCTGATGTCACTCTTTACCAAACTGCTGTTGGCTGCCTCATTTATGTATGCAACACGAGGCCAGATATTCAGTTTGCAGTCTCGCAGGTCAGCAGATTTATGCATAGCCCAGGGTCTAAGCATTGGCAGGCTGTCAAGAGGATTTTCTGCTACCTTAGTGGCACTTTACATCTTGGCTTGTTTTATCCCAAGGGGGGATCATTGCCGCCATACTTACATGCTTTTTCAGACTCAGATTGGGCTGGTCGTTTTGACACGCGAGTGTCCACAAGTGGTTTTTGTTTTATGCTTGGCAGTTCATGTATATCATGGTTGAGCAAGAAGCAACCTACTATGGCCACTTCGAGTTGTGAGGCTGAGTACAGGGCAGTCTTCACAGCTACGGTTGAGTGTGTATGGCTCAGACGCCTTATGGCTGACTTGGGTGTTGGACAGGACACTGCTAACACTATCTACACTGACAGTCAGAGCGCATTGGCAGTTGCGAGGAACCCAGTTTTTCATGCTCGCACAAAGCACATTGAGGTGCATTACCACTATGTCAGGGAGAGGCTCTCAGCAGGAGAGATCAGCTTGGCTTATGTGCCAACATAGGAAAACCTTGCAGATCTTTTCACAAAGGCATTGTCTCGTGAGAAGCTTGAAGCTTTCCGCAAAGCTTTGGGCTTACTCCCCTTTGTGGACTGATCCTATCCTCAGGGCATGGCACTTCCCTTTACTCATGTGCTAGCTCTCGTTCACCGCATCACTCCAGGGGGGATTTGTTACCATATACATGTGGTAGTGATGTGTGTGAACACACTAGGACCGCCGGGGCATTTTTTCCCTCTTTAGGAGGTTTTTTCCCCCGTGCATTGTATATACGCCCATCACTCTAGGGCTATCTATCTTTCCATTGCACACTAAGAAACACACTCTCTATTGTGTGCCTTGAGCTTCCTTCGTCTTCTCCAAGCTGTGTGTGTTTTTCTGCAACCCTAATTCCAACAATTACCACCCAATGATCTGCCACATTCTCCCACACACCCACGTGCATTCATTACTTTGCCTGAGACGGCTTGAGTCACACACACAAGCGCCATTCTTGGAGCTTCAAATGCTTCCATTGGTCGGTGGTCCCGCCTTGGCCTTCAACCACCTGAGTCGGTTTGGCTCACCCAACCTGCAAAATCTATTGGCCCGCATCCACTTGGCCATTGACCTTGTCGTCACACGCAGACCGCCGCGAGTGAAAAATAGTTTTTTTTTAAAATAATATATATATATAGGGGATGCTTCCCACGGGGTCCCCTTTGGAAACCTCAAATCCTTTCAAAATTGCCATTGTTTGACCTTTTCAGCAAAATGCTATCGAACAAAGAATGATAAATCCGCTTACTTCAATTGGTCTCTCAGGAAGGAATGACAATTTTTTTTGTGTTATGTGTCTTAGTAACACATGAGGTTCGGAGATAATCCTTTGTGTACATTTATATGCAACTTTGTCTCTCTTTTCTTGCTTCATATGAAAAAAATTGTCTCTTTTCTTGCTTCATATGCAAAAACTTGATGCATGAGAGCACGTTGGTGCATAAATGCACTAGATTGTAGATTCTTATGACTCTTTTAGTGCATATTTTGAACACTAGCTGCTTTAATCATTGAGCTATTGTGAAAAATTATTAGTAAATAATACAAAATTTGGGAGGATTGTCTTTGCAGAGATAAAACTTATGTCATCATATGCTTTTTGTCTCTCTTTCCTATGTATGCCATGTATGATATGTACGAGCAAGCATATAAACATCAATTGTATACCATCCATTATGATGACTCATTGATATTATGTGCATGGAAGGCATTCAAAAGGTTGAGATTATGATTGAACATGAATTTTAAGTGCTTAGCTTGATTGAAGTTTTTGCACTAAAAGGAAAAATATTTTCGGCATACATGTGGGCCTCATCCTAAGCTACATTGACACTAAATCAATGCTTGGTCGAGAATGTGCATTAAAATTTGGACTTGGCATTGATTATACATTTTTAGTGCTTGCTTTAAATGCAAAACCCCTACATAGAACTAAAATTGAGATTCTTTGAATGACCATGGGAGGGCAGTAAATTTTGACTTTGTGATTGATCTTGAATTATTTTAGTGCTTGTGTTGAATTTCCAAATGCTTAAGAGCACTAATGATTTGAGTTGTTTTGAAGGGATGTGGCAAGGTTGAGCTTTCATTGATCCATGATAGGAATCTCAACATTGCATCATAGTGCAATATTTGGCTACCTAGAGCCATTCCAATTCTTTTGACTAAAAGTTGCAGTCATCTCTAGCTCACAACTTGCTCTAATATTGTAAAATTTCTTGTGAGCTAGTTGTTAATCTTTTTGTTTGAGAGCTTGGCTTTCAAAAGCCACTTCATTTCATCAAAGTTGCATTATTTCTAGCTCTTGGCGTGTTTTAAATTCCATATTTCAATGAGCTAGCAATATATCAACTTTGAATCATGCATGAGAGGTTTTAACATTACAAAATGTGCTTACTTAGAAGCATTATTAGCAATATATCAACTTTGAATCATGCATGAGAGGTTTTAACATTACAAAATGTGCTTACGAAGCATTACCTCTCTCATTTTTTTATGTGTATGCATATATTTTCTACAAAGAGCAACATAACAAAGGCAATTTTTTCCTTAAAGTTTTTTCCCTTTGGTATATTTGGGTATTGAAGACCCTAGCATTAGGATTTCATTGATGGTTTTTTGTGTGTTTTTGGCTTTCAATAAATGGCCTTTGGATCTTGTGTTTACACTATGCTTCAAGAAGCTATAAATAAAAAGAATCAAGAGGCTTCTATCAAAGTGGATGCTTGCTCAAGGATGATCAAAAGAGCATGAATAGGTGAAGTCCTTCCATAATATTTCTCTTTTGTTTATCTCTCCACTCCCTATGCTTGGATTAGTGTTTTTTTCTTCTAAGCTATGGTTCATTCATTTTCAAAAACTAGGAAAACTAAAGCTTCAACACTTTGCTTTGTGAATATTAACTCATTAAAAATTTGGATTTATGTGTGCTAATCATTGGTAATTGGCCTTGACTTTAGGTTAATGTAGGATCATTTCTCATTAGTCCTACACTCTTAGTGATAGCCTTAATACTCCTTTCATTTTTAACATGACCTAGGGCTATGAATATGCTTTAGTCCTTTAGTCCATTTGCCATAAATACTCTCATGTTTGAAGCAATAAAAGCTACTAAAAAATGAAACAATGAAGCAAAAAAGTGTCAAGGAAAAATAGCAAAAATGCTACTACACACATGAAAGGAAACTTTTTATGTTATGTTGTGTCTTTGTGAGGCCTAGCGCCTTATTGGCACTTGGTAGGCGAGGGGGATCACCTTGGCTTGCTTGGTCAAGGCCCTAAACCGATGCCCTGGTCTGATAGGGGTTAGCGGTCGCCTTCGTAGGCTAGTAGGTTCTTGGAACACCTTCTTGAGGGTTCAAGGAGCCAAGAATCGCAGTTAGACTTCCCTTGGGATGGTAGCCTTGTATTGTGATTTACTTTTTCCTATGAAATGATAAAAAAAAACTTCCATGAGCTTCAAAAAGTTATGACAATGTACTAATAGATCAGGAGATTTTTTATAGCCTTTAGACATGATATACTTAATGATTTATTAAGGATTGATCATATAGTTTTTAGGCTAGTAGGTTTATGAAATTGCATTAGCCTAGGGTCATAATTGATTGCTTATACTTCATGCATAAAACTAAAATTTCAAGTGGTGTAATCTTCACAATAGTATACATGTTTTTTTGCTTTATGTTGTTTAGTTTTTTACTATGATTAACACATCTTTTAGAAGCAAAATTCACATTGCATAATTTTTCATTGTACTTCATGTTTTATTTATCCTTGTTGGTCTTTGATACTCATTGCTCGTATTCTGATTTTCACTTCAACATTCTTCCATGGATTTGCTTTCTACCATGTCACCATGTTGTGCTTCACCGGCACACGAGGACGGGCACCAAATTAGGAAGGGGGGAATGTTAGCAACGGGTAACATTGGCTACACCGATTATGCACCAAGTTGGAGATGTGCTATGGATGTGCACAATATTTCCTATCCACATTGTATAAGGTCTTGGGCTCATTTGAAGTTCCAAATTGTATATGCTAGCTAGAGGGCTCAACTTAATTCCATAGTAGAAGGGATTGTGGTGGAATCCTTTATGCAAGGAGGCTTCATTCTTGAGTATTCATTCTTGAGGATCCATTCTTGAGGGCTCTCTCTCTCTCTCTCTCTCTCTCTCTCTCTCTCTCTCTTTCTCTCTCTCTCTCTCTCTCTCTCTCTCTCTCTCGTGTTCACTTTATGGATGGCCTAGCCTTAAGCTTAATGCCCATGCTTAGAAGGCTGGTGCTAATCCAGTGTAATTAGAGAAGCATTTCTTAATCTAATCTCTACTTTCTCATTAGTCTTAATTCCTCCATATTTCATTATGTCATGAAGTAGTTTCACCTTCTCATTATTTTAGATTTGAGTGTGTGTGATGACTTCTTGCTTATTGACCACTCCTATCCTTCTATGAGCATTCTATTTGCGATATTTAACATCTCTAATTAGATTGATTAAGTTGGTTCTTAATCTTGTGATTAGTGTATGTGTTCTATTGTTTGCTTATGTGTGGATGGGTTTAATGAAAATATAGAACCCTTCACCTTGTTTGTGTAGCTTTTGATGAAGTACCTTGATTGGCATGTGGTGATTGGAGAGGCAAACACCAATGCAATTAGTGTGTGTTTGTCATGAGTGTGCTTTGAGATTCTAGTCAAAGTGACCATGCAAATGGATCCAAGTAGTAGGAAACATTTAGAAGTCCAAATGCAATGAGAGAGGCAAAGTTTTCCTTTGGAAGGTGCTTTTTGGAGTCATGCCTACTGGGGGGAAAAGCCAAAGCACGATATTTAGGCAAAGGCACATGCATCAAATGTAAACACCAAAATGACCCTCTTGCACCTGTTTTGGAAATGTTCATAATCATAAGCTTCATAAATGGGTGTAGATGGATATACACCCATTTGGATCCTCCCTTCTTTAGACACAACCTTGTGATGGGCCCTAGAGGAATCGATAATGAGGATCTCATGACTGACATTTGTATAGTAAGAGAAATGGATTTAAGAACAATTTGGAAATCTAGAAATGCACTAGTCTTTTAGAAGAAGTGTGATCCTTTAGACAAAGAATAGGTTTTGGACACTTGCGGGTGGCTTATCCTTATTAGTAGAAGAAACCAACAATGCAAGCTTTGGAAGAAAGAGTAGGAGGATTTCGTAACAAGTATCTCAAAATTTGTAATATATTGTAAGGGATTTTGTATGGTCAATGGTCTCAAATCCTTGAGGGGCTTTGTGCCCAATGAGTAGAGTTTTTTGTATGTTTTGGAAACCAGGATATGCCAGGGCTTGAATGTATTCTTTTGAGTTAATTCAAATATATCTCAAATGAGCATTTTTTTAAAAAAGATAGGAGAAGCTCTTTATTCCTTTTTGAAGAGTGAAAAAGTGGATTTTTTTATAAAAGTGAGTGTAAAAATGTACATGTGGCTTCCCTAGGGCCTAGGATATCTTCACCAAGAGTATGCAAAAAGCCCTTAAAACTGCAGGCCCAAGAAGGAAAAAATACTAGGAGAAACGGTTCAAGCAGCTCGCTAATGAAGTGGAGCAGCTTACCATAAAAAAGGAGGAAGGGTCTTCATCGAAAGCAGAGCACAATAAATGGCTCGAAGCTAAAAGGGACTTAATTGACCACCAAGGTGAGAAAGACCAAAATTCTTTCTAGAGAGACCTTTCTTCAACTGTAGGAGGCCAATCACGTAGACTTCTATAAGGCCCTCAACGTCAAAAGAAATAGGGGTCTGGTTCACTCGCTCACCGGTGGGGTGCGATAATGAAGCCACCTAATTGCAGGAGAATTTTGTGGAAAAGCGAAGCCTCGCACTGAAAATCCCTAAAGGCCCTTGCAATGATAATCCGAATGTTTTTCATGCTTCTACACCTAAATTTCTAACAACATCAACCTTGTCAATTGTGCAAGTCCTAGGACTGAAGAGGATCAAAAGAGTGAAGGTAGTGGCAAGGTAATCTATACCATCAAAGAATAATGGAGCCTTGAAAGGCAAAGTCTCCTCTCCCCCCCCGCTCAACTAAGGGGAGGAACTTGGCCCTCCTGCTCCACAATCCCTTCAAAGTGCTTCACGTTGTCGTGCTGTGACATGTACATAGTGGGAACACATGCTACAAGAGATATCTTGTAACTTTTTAGATACATAATTATATTTCCTATAATGTACATATGCATATGTAAGTATAAAAATAAGCTTTCTATCTCATCTTATTATTTATCTCAAGGGTAATGTATTCTTACTTTACCATCAAAAAATACTATGGGAAAAGTGTCAATAGCTCCGCCTCTTTAACTTGGGGCAAAAAGCATTGATTCTTTATTTCTACTATTTCATTATCATCTCACACCCTAGCTAGATCCTATATCTAGAGTAAACTCCAATATATATATATTCTATGTATTTTTTATACTTTTCTTATATTTCTTTTTAAATAGCTACTAGGAGAGAATCAAATCCTAGTGGGACACTAGGTGGCATGATTTCAAAGATACACTTATTTTAATGCATTATTGCAAGCATGGTTACAAAAATTTGTCAAGGAGAAATGTCATGCTTTCATATGGCATGAGGTGTCCTTGGGAATTAAATGAAAGTCAAGGCTAAGGAGACCACACGAAGACTTTTGCTGCCATAAATGGACCCTATTTTGATGAATTTTTTACACAAGGTTCCAATCCGAATTGGAGAATGATTTTAAAATGAAAATCGTAGCTAATGAGCTGAAGTTTTTGCTCATATTTTTATTTTTTTATTTGGAGCTACGGTTGAGGAGATATGATCAAAATACTGGACCCCAGTCTGCCCACATCATGCAGGGACAACTCCTTTCCAACTTTTCCAATTCCTGTTCACACTGGCTTCTCTCTTCTTGTGTAAACCCTTGTGGGTTCCCTTCACCTATAAAAGGGGACCTCTTCTTCCTTGGAAGGAACTCAAGCATTCAAGCCATTGATGAGAGGAATTCTTGAGGGAGTGAGTAGTAATGCCTAATTGTACTTAGCCATTAACATAAGCCCAAGCCTACACTTTCTCCTAGAGGGAGACTAGCCATTCTTGCAACAAGCTAACCTTGGAAGATCAACTCTAATCAAAGAAGGTCTTGCACTTGGTGTATCAATCAAAGTGGAATTATCCACTCTTCTTCTCTCTCCATCAATAATGGTGCCAAAGGGTTTGTCAAGTAAGATGTGTTCTACATTTATGTTTTCTTGATTTGTTGTTGTTTTCTTTTTCATCTCTAATCCAACATATATATATGTATCTAATCTCATCTCCTAAAGCAAACCTATCTCTCTCATTCTTAGTAATTCATCCTCTCTGCAAATTCTAGGTTCTCTTTTCTACAGGTACATCTCTCCCAGCAGTATCCTTATTGCCTACGGGCAAGAATAGGGCTTGGGAGGGAAACTTCTCATCTCTTCACTTCTCTCATATCTACATTTCTCACATACTATCCTAGATGAATAACCCACATGATGATCATTTCTATCGCTTTCACTCTGTACAATCTATTAGAATTAACGTATGGATTAGTCGTAAAATACACTTTCAACAACGTATAGTGTTTCTCTTTGGCCCTGAAAGGCTCAATGAAATACTTCTATCACCGGATCCCATCATACTACCTCTCATAGACTATAATTTTTCTTTTGATGTAAGCGTAGTTATCTTGCTATGAACCAAGAGGATTTGTACACACAATTAATCCCAATCACTAGACAAAATATATATATTATGGTAAGCACAACACTACAATTCCAAAGAACAATTCGTAGCCTATTTGGTCAGCCAAGATTGAATGCCATTAACTCATCCATTAACCCTTTCATATTACCCATGATACGCTATGACCATAACCTTGATGTTTTCATCTTCGTATTGTTTTGACATTCTCTTTTGTGTTCTTCCTTTGTGTGTGTGGATGCAAGAGAGAAAGAGTGAGTCTTCTTTGGTTGAACTTCTTTCCAAACCCTAGTCTTCATGGCATCTATGGTTTAACTCCTTCATATAGTTTTTGTTGAGTTCTCTCACAAACTCTCACAGCCATAAGCCCGGTGCTTTCATGGCAAGACCGCAAATTTCTCGACAACGTGAAGGTACCCTGGGTTGCTGGAGAGTCTACTGAAATTCAAGGATGCAGAAAACGGGTATGAGGAATTCATCCCTCTCTCCCAATGATAGAGGTTCTAGCTATTCAATCATGGAGTGGGAAAGGATTAAATACCCAGAAGAAGCACGCCGTTCTTTGGGAAGTTAGAAAGGATAAGGAAGTTAATCTCTGGGTCATCCAAGAACATCATCTAGATGCTTGCAGCATAGCTCTGCCCTCTCGCTCATGGATGAGGATGGGAATTCTACGCAAGACCAAGATGAAGCAGCAAGGATGATGCTTGATCATTTAAGCCAAATCATTGGCCAATTGGAGACTTTCTCTCAAGAAGTGGTGAAGGCTCCAGAAGGGGCTATTTTGGGGAGAAAATGAAGGAGATGCAAGATGTAGTCTTTTGGGTCCAAGAATGTTGAGCTTGAAGTGCTGAAGGAGCACGTCTAGACGGCTCATCAAACAGAGCTATGAAGCCCAAGTTATTGGAGTTTGAAGGTTCAGTGTGTTGCAAATTCTTTCTGGATAGGGCAGCTGAGGATAGGTGGCCCAAGTGGATGTCATGATATAGGTGTGTAGTGCTCAATTTATGGAGCCTACCCATCTTTTCAGATTGCAGATAGGAGCCACGGATTGCAGTTTATGGCCAGTTAAAATTTTGTCGAGGGCTAGGTTGGTGCCCACCAGACCACATGGGGAATCGTGCCATCTGGAATCTTTTGAGCCTTGACAAGGTTCTAGAGCAGGGTATGCATCATACAGAATCAACAAAAACTAACAGCTCACAAAATGGAGAAGCAGTGGTGGAGATATTGAAGACTAAAGTTGGGAGGTGCTTTGCAGGCAGGGATACAAATGGTTTTGTTGGGTTTTGGAGGCTTCAGATAACAAACTCACAGGAGTCCAACGGGGTTAAGGTTGTCACGGCTTGTAGTCAACATGGTGGAGACTCAGCACAGCTTTACGGCTCAGTGATTGGATCGTCTGGTGACAAGTAGTAGGCTCGGGAAAGTAGGAGCAAAAAATGAGGTCTTTTAAGAGTTTTTTTGGCATTTTGGTAAAGGCATGGGGGATCTTGGACAGGAGGCTACCACGTGGCGGGTAAATAAACCCGTATGCAAGAGAATGGGGCCGGATGGCGGAGTATTTAACCCAGGACATGAGGCCTTTGTAGAGCATGTGGTGGAGTGAGAGCTCCCATATAGTGTGGCTATGGAGTGGATGCCGGGTGGCGCTGTGTGAGCCAGTGCATGCGGCATTGGGCACTGGTTTTGGCTGAGGGGGTGGCGTAGTGAGCACGCTCGCTGGAGTATGGCCAGCGGTCGTTGACGGTAGATGATGACATGGCTCGATCGTAAGGGCTTGTGCCCACGCCCATGAGGCAATCTTTTGAAGGCAAAATGCCCCCCCCCCCCAGGATAGCGATGTCGCTATTGCTTAGGGGAGGGGTTCCGCGATGAAGTGAAATAGCCTAAGGCTAGTCAAGGGCAATACAAAGGGTCCCACGGCCAATAGCAAGAGTGAGAGAGAGAAGTCACAAAGCTGACCAAGAGGCCTATCCCGCCCGTGGCAAGCAAGAAGTGGAGCATGTAATAGAGAGGTCAAATGAGAGAGAGAGAGAGAGAGAGAGAGAGAGAGAGAGAGAGAGAGAGAGAGAGAGAGAGAGAGAGGAAATCCGAGAGGTGTTCAAAGGCCCAAAAGGGCAAGTGCAAGGGCGGACAAAGTAAGGTGTGCATCATGTAGGGTTGCCAAAAGTGGACTATGACAAATGCTAGCAATGCAAAGGAAATTCCAAATGAAGCTGCAAGTGAACTGCACGAGATGAGAGCTCACCCATTTTCTTTGCTTTTAGGTCTCCTAGACACACCCCTATAAAAGGATGTACACGTTCACTTTTTGCGGTCTTTTTTGGCCATTGGAGGTTTTTGCTTGTGTAGGCGTTTGAGCCATTGTCTGGTTGCCGAATTTCATGCCGGCAGGGTGTTGGTTGTATATGGTGTTGAATATGCAAGAAGGCTATTCTTTACCTCATATGAGCGTCATTCTCCCTTGTCCCTTCTCTTCTCTGCTTGTGTGCATGCGTTTCCGGGTGTGTCTCGGCGTGTGTGCCCCCCCGCAGTTGGTCATGAAAACAGAGTTAGAGAGAGGCTGTATGGTTGTGGAAGGCTGTGAATTGAGCGGAGTGGAGTGATTGGGTCTGTCTGGTGCAGTGCAAGGCATGTGTACGTATGGCTGTGTGCAAGTGGCGATTTGCTTGCGGGTAGTGTTGAGTTTTGAAGGTGAACTCTAGTTGATTGCGGTACTGTGTATACCCTGGGCTATAGTGAGGCATTGTGTTGTGTGTCGGGTGTGGATCCCATTCTCCCTCTCCATCTTCTGGTGCCCTCACGGAGGAGCTGTCTGATGCTCCAATTTGAGGTTTGAAGTGTTTTTTTAAAGCCGACAAAGTGGTTGGCTGATGATCGAAGTGTTTGATGGTCGAGTTTGAAGTTGGCAAAGATGATGGAGCCAAGTTTTGGCCCCATATTTACGGGCATCAAAGATCCGGAGGACTAGTTAGCAGATTACGAGTTATTGCTACTATCGATGCAAATGTTAAGGGATGCAAAAATCTAAAGACGGTGCCGCTATTGACGCGAGGACGAGCCAAGGTGTGATTCAATGGTCTAAAGAGAAGTGATCAAGAATCATGGCAAGGATTGCAAAGCCCGTTTCTGGAGTGATTTCGAGAGGTGATTACTATAGAGGAAGCTGGTGCAAGGCTGAAGGAAGTATGTCAGGATGTAAGTAAGTATTTCTCTATTCTCATTGATCAATTTGAATCTTGTTGGAAGCAGTTAGAGGTTGCTATTGGGGTCAAAAGCAACCAATATTTGAAGCTGTCAAAGCTGCTAGAGTCTTGCATCCAAGGATTAGTGAAAAGGTTCGCAGACAATGCGGATACCTATGAAGACATGGTCTATCTGGCAAAGATGAAGTGCAAAAAGGTAAAGCAGAAGCTCGAGTTCGGTGTGTTGAAACCAATAGATTATGTGCATGTTGCTGAGGTAGTAAAGTGTTATTTGGTCCACCCGCCGACCAAAGGCGGCTCCAATTGTTTGAAGTGCGGAGCGTGTTGAGGTAAGGACTAATGTTGGTTATGTCCCTTGGAGATTTCCGTTTTGTGATGTGCATGTGCCGAGGGTGGATGAGCTTGTCAACGAGGAGAAGCTCCATGACGAGGTGAACCAAGGTGCGAAAGCGATAGCAAATGTGGAGGTTCCGGTGCGGGTTGAAGAGGTAAAGCCTGTTCTTGTGAAGAGTTTGCATGAAAAGGTAGCAAAATGCATTCGGGTTGCAGATACTGAGGGCTCAGAAGCTGATGAAGAAAGTGACCAAAGCTGTGGTAATGATCAAGCTTTTATGAAGCAGTGAGCGGATGAAGATGCAAATACAGAGTCGGTATATGATGCCGGTGATGAGGATGATACAAGCTAGAGTTGCTGGGGGACAAGCGAGGAGAATAGAACATATGAGTCCACATCCTATGACGAGGAGACGGAGTCTGATAAACCTGAGATGGAAAAATTTTCCCTCTTATATGATTGAGGATACGGTAGTAGCCCATGTGCAAGAAGAATAGGAAGCAAAGCAAGCTGACGTACATGATGAAGACCAAGTGGAGCGGTCCAGGCCAGCAGGTGATGGAATGCAGGTGAAGGTGGTGTGTGGGGCCATGCTAATGGCTGTGCTGATGAAAGTAACAGTGGAATGTGCCATGGAGGTGCAACATGTATAGAATCTTGCCAAGAGAGATAGAGCATCTGTACCTATGGAGGAAGTCATGGTGGATGCAAAAAACAACGAGTTTCTCTTTTCCTTGGTGGATCATGATGCAACAGTAGAAGAGATGCTTCAAGAGTAGGTAGTTGAAGCTGAAGAGCAAGAGGTGCAGATTGACCTTGAAGGGCCGGTTGACGACGGAGGGCTCGATGATGCTGGAATTGAGTGTGCGGCCAAAGAGGAGGTTGTGATTCCAAAGGTGGTGGAGACTCCAATGCAGTTGACATGTCCAATGGTGGAGAAAGGAGAATCCCAGGCAATGGCTTTGCTTCCATTGAAGGTATGTAAGCTACAGTTGATGAATATGGTGGTAGATATAGCTATGTGATGGTTGGTTCAGCAGATGCAGGGGTCTATGCTTGAAGCCTCCACTTTATTTGGTTGGGAGGGAGGGTCAGGCATGTGTTGGAGATCGGTGTCAGCTACATGTTTTTTTAATGGTGATATGCTTGATGATGCTTGGTGTGGAGTAGATAGGTTGCAGAGGGATACTTGGAGTGTTGAAGGTAGGCTAGGGACAACCTACACACATGGTGTTCTATGTGCTGGGGTATGGAACTATGGTGAGCAGTTACAGATGGGTGGAAGATATCAAAGTCAAGTGCTCGATCCAGGTGGAAGCTATGTGATGTAGGGGGTGGGGAAACCCACTTGAATGTTTGGCCAATAGTAGGCAGAATAGGACTGCGTACATATGGTTTTGGTTTTCTCATAGTGTGTGCCAGGTTTTGTAGTTAGATGTGGAATAAGTCTCTTATGTGGTTCAACATAAATGTTCAACTAGGGGGTGGGCAATGATGGTACAAGCAAAGTGTGTCCACCATAGAAGATGGCATGGGCAGATATATGCAGGCTAGTAGAAGCATGGCAAAAGGCTGGAGCAAGTAGGAAGATCATGGGCTGACAGGTAGCAGCTGTTAAGTATGGAGCCTGATTTACCCTTGTAATTTTCTATGGTAAAAGCGCACATTTGTAAGGCCCCCATTATGAGGAGAAGCCCTCGTGCGCGAAGGAAAATCACTCACCGGAAACCAAAATTTTCACGGACAAGAATCAAGGGAAACTTTAAAGGCCTCGGGGACGGAGGCCCCCGAGACTTTTTTTCGCCGGAATATTCTTTTTTGCCGGAATATTATGGCCGGACGGCGGCCGGAAAGTGGTCGGAAAACAATCGGTCGGTTGGCCGGTGGCGGGTAGTCAATGGCCGATGGCCGGTGGTCGGAAGTCAATGGCCGGTGGCCGGTGGTCGGAAGTCAATGGCCGGTGGCTGGTGGCCGAATTCAAAAGCGGACTTGTCTTCTCAAGGGCGGCCACACATGGGCGGATTGGAGGGTCTGATTTGGACTTATTCGCACAAGGGTGGCTACATGTGGCTGTCTCTCATAAGAGAGGGCAGCCCTTTTGGCCTATAAAAGGAGGCCATTTCTACACACATTTCATAGT
Source organism: Adiantum capillus-veneris (assembly GCF_014529385.1). Classification (NCBI taxonomy): domain Eukaryota; kingdom Viridiplantae; phylum Streptophyta; class Polypodiopsida; order Polypodiales; family Pteridaceae; genus Adiantum; species Adiantum capillus-veneris. Next base: position 119,433,641 of record NC_140949.1, on the reverse strand, counting down.
GTGAAGTTGATGCAACAAGGTGAGTGTGAGGTGGTGAGAGTGAAGCAAGGCGGGAGCTCCATTAAGGGTATAATCCCTTTGTAAACTACTTCTTGTTTTGAAGTACTAAAGCCATTGAGTGGCTGCTTTCCCGTGGACGTAGCCCACATTGGGTGAACCACGTATATCGTGTGTACTCTCTCTCTCTCTCTCTCTCTCTCTCTCTCTCTCTCTCTCTCTCTCTCTCTCTCTACTCTATAATCTCGTGTATATAAATCTGTCTCTCTCCATTAAGTAATCTACTCAATTATCTATTTAGCTACGTCTTATTTCCTAACAGCAGCGGAGATGTATGAATGATGCATTTTATAGGCCAAGGAAGGCTCCAAAAGGGGCTAATTTGGGGAGCAGATGAAGGAGTTGCAAGATGTATGCAGGCTAGTAGAAGCATGGCAAAAGGCTGGAGCAACTAGGAAGATCATGGGCTGACAGGTAGCAGCGGAGATGTATGAATGACGTAGTTTATAGGCCAAGGAAGGCTCCAAAAGGGGCTAATTTGGGGAGCAAATGAAGGAGTTGCGAGATGTAGTCTTTGGGTCTAGGAATGTAGAGCTTGAAGTTCTAAAGGAGCAGGTCCAAACGGCTCATCAAACAGAGCTACGGAGCCCAAGTTATTGGAGTTTGAAGGTTCAATGTGTTGCAAAGTCTTGCCCAACAGGGCAGTTGAGGACAGGTGGCCCAAGTGGATGTCAAGGTACAGGTGCATAGTGCTCAATTTATGGAGCCTACACGTCTATTCAGATTGCAGATAGAAGCCACGGATTGGAGTTTATGGCCATTTAAAATTTTGTCGGCGGCTAGGTTGGTGCCCACCAGACCACATGGGGAATCGTGCCATCTGGCGTCTCTTGAGCCTCGACAAGGTTCTAGAGCAGTGTATGAATCATACGGACTCAATAAGAACTGATGGCTCGCCAAACGGAGAAGCAGTGGTGGAGATATTGAAGGCTAAAGTTGGGAGGTGCTTTGTAGACAGGGATACAGATGGTTTTTTCGGGTTTTGGTGGCTTCAGATAACAAACTCGGAGGAGTCTAAAGGGGTTAAGGCTATCACGGCTTGTAGTCGACATGGTGGAGACTCAGCACAGCTTTATGGCTTCGTGATTGGATCGTTTGGTGACAAGTGGCAGGCTCGAGAAAGCAGGAGCAAAAAATGAGGTCTTTTACGAGTTTTTTTGGATTTTGTTGAAGGCATGGGGGACCTTGGACAGGAGGCTACCACATGGCGGGTAAATAAACCCATATGCAAGAGAATGGGGCCCGATGGCAGAGTATTTAACCTAGGCTGTGAGGCCTTTGTAGAGCATGCGGTGGAGTGAGAGCTCCATATGGCGTGGCTATTGAGTGGGTTCCACGTGGCGCTGTGTGAGCCAGTGCAGGTGGCGCTGGGCACTGGTTTTGGCCGAGGGGGTGGCGCAATGAGTGCACCCACTCGGCTGTGGCATGCAACCGTTGATGGCAGATGATGACGTGGCTCGATCGTAAGGGCTTGTGCCTGCGCCCATTAGGCGATCTTTTGAAGGAAAAATGCCCCCCCCCCCCCCCCCCCACCCCCCCAAATAGCGATGTCGCTATTGGCTAGGTGAGGGGTCCCGCGATGAAGTGAAACAGCCCAAGGCTAGTCAAGGGAAATACAAAGGGTCCCACGGTCGATAGCAGGAGTGAGAGAGAGAAGTCACAAATCTGGCCAAGAGGCCTATCCCACCCGCGGCAAGCAAGTAGTGGAGCATGTAATAGAGAGGTCAAATGAGAGAGAGAGAGAGAGAGAGAGAGAGAGAGAGAGAGAGAGAGAGAGAGAGAGAGAGAGAGAGAGAGAGAGAGAGAGAGAGAGAGAGAGAGAGAGAGAGAGAGAGCCAATTCGAGAGGTGTTCAAAGGCCTAAAAGGGCAAGTGCAAGGGTGGACAAAGTAAGGTGTGCATCATGTAGAGTTGCCAAAAATGGACTATGACAAATGCTAGCAATGCAAAGGAAATTCCAAATGAAGCTGCAAGTGAACTGCATGAGATGAGAGCTCACCCATTTTATTGTTTTTTAGGTCTCCTAGACACACCCCTATAAAAGGATGTACACGTTCATTTTTTGAGGTCTTCTTTGGCCATTGGAGGTTTTTGCTTGTGTAGGCTTTTGAGCCATTGTCTTGTTGCCGAAGTTCATGCCGACTGTGTGTTGGTTGTATATGGTATTGCATATGCGATAAGGCTATTCTCTATTGTCTCTGGGCGTCATTCCCCCTTCTCTTCTCTACTTGTGTGCGTGCGTTTTTGGGTGTGTGTCGGTGTGTGTGCCCCCTGAAAGTTGGTCGTGCAAAGAGAGTTATAGAGAGGTTGTATGGTTGTGGAAGGCTGTGAATTGAGCGGAGTGGAGTGATTGGCTCTGTCTGCTGGTGCAGTGCAAGGCATGTGTGAGTATAGTTGTGTGCAAGCGGCGGTTTGCTTGCGGCGGGTAGTGTCGATTTTTAAAGGTGAACTCTAGTGGATTGGGGCCCTGTGTATACCCTAGGCTATAGTTAGGCATTGTGTTGTGTGTCGGGTGTGGACCCCATTCCCCCTCTCCAACGGTTTTATCAAAGAAAGTTCAATATCTGACAATATCTTGGCAGCAGTAGTTGGCATTGAGTACATAGCCTTCATGAAGCAGGAGTGTATTTTTATTCATCTAGACATGGACAAAGCATATGATAGGGTTATGTGGTTCTTCATTGAAGATGTCATGAAATCCCTGGGCTTTGGGGCTCACCTTTGTTGACTTATTCATACTATCGGTGCAGTCAGTCAATCTGAGCTCTTGTTCAATTGTAGAATTGTGGGCTCCTTTGAAGCCAAAAGATCTATCAAACAAGGATGTCCCTTGGCCCCCCTTCTCTTTGCCATCAATTCACATCCTTTAATAACGATGCTCAAAGCTACTACTGCGTGGGGGAAAATCCAAGGTTTAATTTTTCTTAGGCAATGACGAGCTCCTGGCCAAGATGTTCATAGGTGACTCCCCCCTCTTCTTGAAAGAATTCCCTCAAGTACTCGGGAAGGCGTTGGAGATTGTGTAGACATTTGTTGTGGCTTTGGGGTCAAAGTGTAGTATTGAGAGGTCTAGACTGATCTCCCTCATGGAAAACGACTCATTTGATCCTTCCATCTAGTTAGAGGAGATTGTGCCTAAAGGAAGGATATTTCGACATCTAGGCGCCCCATTGGGGGTGGATGTTATGCACAAGAAAAGGTTCCAGTGGCCATGGAAAAGATCCATAGAAAAATGAGAAGGTGGGAGTATGTGTTGCTCCCCCTTCCCGAGTCGGGTCAAAGTGATCAATTCATTCCTTATATTGCCTTCACTAGCCCACTCCTCAAAATAGCCAAAATGTAACTGGAAGGAGTTTTTGAAACCTATTAAAATTGTTGAGGATCAAATACCTCATCAAGTAGAAAAACATATCTGTTCACATATATACTGTTGTTGTTTCTAACTGCTTGTTTGTTCCTTGCATTCCCCCTTCTAATAAATTGTTGAAATCCTTGGTTGTTGTCTGTAATCTAAGCAAGCATTGGAAGATTTTTGTAAATGATTTTTTGAACATGAAAGACTTGCCCCATTTGATCTTTATGTGAAATGAATCTCTGAGAGGAACATCTAATTCCACTTCAATGAGAAGTTAAGGGTCCCATCAGGGATTAATCCCATTGGAGGTCTTTTGACCTAGTACCTTTCCAACCTGAGAGCCCACCTGCTTGAGCCAAGGAAAAAATTCAATTGGAAAATCAAGGAAATCTATCCACACATCCACCTTAGAGGGCTTTTTCCTTTTGGGATCAAAGCCTTTGTTCCACTTGAAGATAGAAAGGGGAGTGTTCCTAGTTAATCATTGTCCCTTGCTGATAACTTCCAGAGCATTGTGAGCATCATCAAAGAAAAATAGGTAGTAGTTATTAGGGAGGTATTGTACCTGGGCTCATAATAGATTCCTTGAATCACATTCTTGTGAAATCCATTGTTTTTTATGTCTTCAACAGGAGAAAAAACTTCCTTTGGTCAGGAGATCCGATGAGGAAAGGCCTAGCCAAGGTCAGTTGGGAAGTATGCTGCCTCCCCAAGACACAGGGGGAACTGGGACTTCCCAACTTCAGTAAATGGGCGAACAAACTTGTAGTTAAACTCATCCTCAGAGCGTTGGACAATCCTAAAGAGGATTGGGCCTCATTGCTATTCAGGAGCATCAACAAATTCAAAATTAAAGGAAGCAATGGGATGCTCCCTCTTCCATGGATTTCAATCTTCTTTGGACCTTTTGAGATAACTCCCAGTGGATCCCCCCTCCTTAAATCGCTATGGGGAGCTTGGAACAGATATAGAGACTAGTTAAGAGTGAATTGGGACTCCAAGAACTGCCTAACCTAAGAGCCCATGAATCTATATGGTGGTCAATGACTCCGATTCCCCCCCTCAATCAGATACAGAAGAGGATAGCCAAGCGCATTCACAACAAATGCCTCGCAACCTGGAGAAATCTGTGGCACAAGCTTGAGCACAGGTGGCTCTCCCTAACCGAGCTCACAAGTCGATACAACCTACAACCTTGGGAAATATCATTGATTGAAATCAGGAAATCCCTCTTCCCAAAAGAGTTAGAGTGGACTCTCTCAAGTGACCTTGACCCCTCCTCCAAGGCTTTGTATTGGTCAAGTGGAAGTACTCTGCCTAACCCCCCCACTCTAGCCCCAAAACTATTGGAACCACTTCACACTTCACTCAACAGAAAATGGAAAACTGCACTGGATCGCCGGCAATGGGCATTCAAATTTCAGACAATTTGGAATAGAGGAATCCCAGCCAAACATTCTATTCTACTTTGGCTAATCATGCACAAAGCAATTTGGAATGGTCATAGAATGAGGACTGCAGGGTTAGGAATTGGGCTCTACATGCGATGCAACAGTGTTGAGGAGGACATCCCTCATTTATTCATGAACTTCCCTAAAAGTATAGAGGTTGTGTCACCTATGAGTGATGGGTTAGGATGCACGTTAAATTGAAAACAACTATTGTTAGGGGATTCAGTGTCGTTATTTTCAGTGGTTTGGAATAGAATAAGAGGGGAATTTCTCTAGATCATTTGGTCTGATCCAAATGACAGGTTTTTTAACATAGCTTACCAGACTAAAAGTCTGAGAGACATTTTTCACTGCTTTTCCCTACAGGTGAATTAGCTAAAGCTTGATCAATGCCGAGTGTATGAAGCCAGCTTCAAGGTACTCACGGACTGTATGAGATACTATAACAGTGCCAGCATCAACAAATAGCAAGAGGTGCTTCTCGATGGATCCTATAAACACCTGCAAAGGATGTTGGATGAATGCAGAGCAGATGTTGAAAGACTAAGAAGGCTACATAGCAATGGAATCCGGCTAGTTGCCGCTGCATGATTTTCTGGAAAATTTGATAGAGTAGAAAGAGATTTTGAACACCAAGTTTGTTTTGTAACTATTGACCGAACAATACCCTTTGCGGTAGCTTTTTGTAATTACGCTCCTTCTTTAATATAAATTTGCTCTCGTCCTTTATGGAAAAAAAAAAAGAAGAAATCCATTGTTTTAGAACCTCAATAGGAGGCCTAATTCCATGACAAATCCCTCTAACCACTCTCTCTCAAAGATTTCAAAATCAAATTTTCAACTCAACCATAACCTCACTATCTGCCCCATCTCCTTGGTTGTGACTATTATCCACCAAAATATTTTCAAAAGAATGTTCACCATTTTGTTACTCTGCAGGAGAGGCATTGTGCACTATATTCACAAGGTCATGTTCTTCTTGAGGTTTCCCCTCAGGGTTCAGTTAGGAAATTCTTATTGATGCATGTCAATGTTGTTTCAGACATTCAAAATAAGGGAGAAATGGTCATTATGAATAGGCGGCGAGGAGTTTACATGCGTGGGTCTCTAATGAGGGGGGAAGGCCTACCGATTTTGTAAAAGAGGTGTGTGGCCATACATCAATCCCTTTATGAGGAGACGATAGAGGGAAATGTAGAAAGTTACCAAGGGGGTTGAACCTTGGTCGGTTCTAGTGGGCGTGGGCATAAGAGATAGGACTGTGGGAGATGGGCCTCTAAGCCTACATCTGGAAAAGAGTTAAAACTTGTTGAATGGAACTGAGGTTAGGATTACCTCCTGAAGCCGTCCTCTCTTGAACATGCTTCCCAAGAAGATTTAGAAATTTTCTCATGTAGGAAAACGGAGTCTTTCTCATTGTTTTTCATACAATGCATAACATCATGAGCTTCTGCTCGAGAGGCACCGCATACCTAGCTAGCTGCGATTGGGGGTAGGGGACCGCCGGGCCCCCCACCGGGCCAGCAGTCCCCTACCCCCAATCTTACCTAGCTAGGTATATGGTGCCTCCCTCAGAGAAGCTCATGATGTTGAGGTAAGTCACAATGTGGGAAATACTGTGAGAATTTGTACAAAACTTCTTTGCTACATTGGGTGTAGACTATTTGTGATTTGAGAGAGGACATCATTCAGAAGTGCATCCTCCAGCGCCATCGTGCCTCCCCCCAAGGGGAAGGGCATGTGAGGACCTAAGACTGGAGCGACGCTAAGAAGCAGACTGATGCAAGTGGGGGATGGCACCGGGGCATAGTGAATCTGCATGACCTGGGGAAAACCGCACTGTATGGAACTTAGGATTTAGCTCCAGTCACTTCTCTCCACCTTTTCAACCAAGAGAGAGATCATTCACAGAGAGAGAAAAAGAGAAAAGGGAGAGTAGAGAGAGAGAGAGAGAGAGAATTAAAGAAGGAGTAGAGAGAGATTGGCGAGGGGAGACACACACACACACACACACACAAAAGAGAGAGGGGTAATTTAATTATTTTTTACATTTTTTGAGTTTTTAAACTTTTTTATTCAACTGGAGGAGGTTCTCACAACGGGAGGTATGCTAAATTCTTTCTTGTCGGAGTAGAAAAAGTTACCATCAAGTTCACGATGAGCTTCATAGCATCAACTAGACTTTGCACCAAGCGCGTAAAAATTTTCTGGTTGTCAACATAGCAAACCCGAAATCCATCGAGATTTTGTAAACTTGGCCGGTAATTAGACCAGCAAAGTCGTCAGATTTCTTATTAATAATTGTGTGAGGGACAAAAAACACGCAAGTGAAGGTGTAGATGTGTCCGCTTCGGTACATGTGCTCTTATCAAAGCAACAATATTTAATTTTAATTTTTTGAACATCTAAAAATGCCAAAATTAGCGCAATATTAGCTCAAAAATTCAAAAAATCACCCAAGATTTCAAAAATGGCAAAAAATCCTTTAAAAAAAAAAAAGGAAATTATTGGCAATTGCATTTTCACACATCAAACACATACAAGCACACCCAAAAATAGTAGTTTTTATCAAAAACACCAATTATGACAAAACCATCAAATCGGCCCCCAAAAGTAACTAAATGCACAATACTCACTCAATGAGGTCACAAAAGCGCTCCAAATCTTTTCTTAATTGTGTATTCAAAACAGCTTGTCAAGATCACAAACTATCAAATTTTTACAAAATTAATTACAAATTAGTACAATAATTAGCAAAACCTTATCAAACATTACAAATATTATCCAAAAAATCCCCAAAGTTTCACACACTTAGATGAATGATGCAACTTAATAAAATCTCAATTTGCAGTTGAATTCAATTGGCAATGAATTTCACCAATGAAAATCAAGATTAGGCAACAAAATTTGACAAAATGAGGTTAAAAATTTGTGCTATTAGAGTGTGTAAATCCTTGTTTTTGAGCCCAAAATTACATCAACTAGTCATTACACACATCAACTATCAGTTACAAATTCACTTAAGCATGCATAATAATCAGCTTCTATGCACACACACATTGTAAGGCCATGGGCCAGTGTGAAGCTGGGCTCGGGAGGTGCCTATATAATGGCATATGGGTGAGTGGAGAGCCAAGCCTTCGCTTCCATATGCCTTAGAGTGGTATCGGAGCTATTTCTTGGAAAAGGAGGGCATGGTCTTTGGCATGCACATGCAACCGTAGAGAGGAGGAAATTAAAGAAATATTGATGAGATGGCCATGGATAGGCACATTAACACACACACAGTTGGTTTCTTTGACCTTTGCAATAGCTTGCATGGATGGTCTCACTGATTTTGCGATAGTATAAGGGGGGGAAAACACTTTTGGAGCGTTTCCATCCGACCCTCCTGCAATGTGATGGTTCTCTTTTCTTCTTTCCATGTGTTGCATGTGTCACATGTCATAGCCATATCTCCTTTGGGTGACGAAGGTGTTGCAGCAGGGTCGATCAAAGGGGGTCAATCAAAACCCTTGAATCTCATACCTCTACCTACTTCGAGCTTGGAATCAAAGAGGTAACATTGCAAAATTTTTAAAAATTATAGAATTTCTATGAAAACTTCTATACAGTGTTACATGTACCATGCATGACTTTGGACAATAATCACGGTAAGGCTCATTTTTTGGAGGAATTTTGTAGTCGTAATTGACATCAAAAGCAATTTTGGAAAATTATTCTAACTAGTTACCACTGTCAATTGCCATCTAGTGTCGTGGTTGATCTTCTACTTGTTACAGATGTAATTTATCAAGAAGTTTTTACAACACAGTTACATCATGTATTTAGGCATAGACATGCATCATAGTTTCACTTTTTCAAAACCCTAAACTAGTTCCGCCTTCTCTTGCCCCATAGTCAGCTACTATCATAGAGGGTACTCGCACAATAGCTAGAGAGATGGCACCGCAAACAAGTCTAGCACTAGAGGGTAGCCTATAAATGTGTGATGTCCCCAAACCTGCCAACACCAAAAAGCGGAATGGGATCCTTGACAGGTCTCTAGGCCTAATAAAATCTGAGTCCCTAAACAAGAAGAATCCAGGGAGTTCACCCTTACCATTAATAATGGTTTAGGTTTATAGCCCTAGAAGGAGACCTAGTCCTGGGGACGACTAGAATTAAGGCGAAGGTTTCAATTCACAGTAGGATGAGCTGGTATGCAGTATTGCACAGAAGTCAAGTTGTCACATACATGAGACGCACACAGACAATGACACTTGCAACAAGGAAGAGTCTCTCTCTCTCTCTCTCTCTCTCTCTCTCTCTCTCTCTCTCTCTCTCTCTCTCTCTCTCTGTGTGTGTGTGTGTGTGTGCATTCTTGCTATATTGCGCATGCGAATTTGTTGTGCGGCACTATAGTTATTTTTGCATGTTGTCCAGGGAGTCCCAAGCGGAAGGATTGCACAGAAAAGAGGATGGCGACCATGGGCTTAGAAAAGAGGGCTTTGCCTTGATTGCGTGTTCTTGCAAGTATTGATCAAATTGGCCGGCACGTGCCCTGTGGACTCCATCGTCCGCAATCTTCTGCGCTACTGCTTGATGTTGTGCGCCTCACGATTTCCATCTATGTATGAACAGGGCTCGATCTAGCTTAGGCATTAACGACGTTCGAGAAAAATCATTTTTCCAAATGTTCAAAGTTCCTTTCCTTGGATTTTCCAAGAGGAAATTTTGGAAAACTAACTTTATTTTTTTGGGTTTTTACACTATTTTACTCTATTGTGGAGCGGAATTTCTCCCTTTCCCCTTGCCATTAACCGGCATTTTTGAAATTAAAAACATCACGATGTTAAACTGAGACACATTTTCCCCGAATACTGCTCAGCAATGTTGAGGCTCTTGCCCAGTGCCGTCCTGCGAGTTCTCTACTTCATCAGAATGTTGTGTATCTTAACTTTCTTCTGCAGACAATGGCAGACCCCTCGAATTTTTGATTGATTGAGAGAGAGAGAGAGAGAGAGAGAGAGAGAGAGAGAGAGAGAGAGAGAGAGAGAGAGAGAGAGAGAGAGAGAGAGAGAGAGAGAGAGAGAGAGAGAGAGAGAGAGAGAGAGAGGCCACGGTACCAAGATAGTGGAAAAATCATTTTCCAAACATAAAAATTTCCTTTCCTTGTTTATTTCAAGAGGAAATTTCAAAAAATTAGGCTATTTTTTGAATTTTTACACTATTTTTGTATATTTTGGGGCGGCATTTCTCCTTTTCCCATGCCCTCAACTGGCACTTTTTAAACTAAAAATGGCACGGTATTACGCTGAGACACATTTTTCCCAAACACTGGAGAGGTTGGTCAGAGACCTCGTCCATCGTCCAATCCAATGGATGCACTCGCCTGTGTGCACATGTGTGTGTGTGAGAGAGAGAGAAAGAGAGAGTCTCAGATGATTTAGACTTTCCTTGATTTTGTCAAGAGAAAATGCTAAATACAAAATTCCTTTCCTTGTTTATTTCAAGAGGAAATTTCAGAAAATTAGGCTATTTTTTTAGATTTTTACATTGTTTGTTTCTATTTTAGGAAGGCATTTCTCCTTTTTCCCGTGCCCTCAACTGGAATTTTTACATTGAAAATGGCACGGTATTAAGCTGGGACACATCTTTCCCGAACACTGGAGAGGTCGGCAAGAGGCCTCATCCACCGTCCAATCCAATGGATGCACTTGCCTGTGTGCGCGTGAGAGAGAGAGAGAGAGAGAGAGAGAGAGAGAGAGAGAGAGAGTCTAAGATGATTTACACTTTCCTTGATTTTGTCAAGAGGAAATAGCCTCATGGAGCTCACGAGGACAGTCTTAGGCGGTGACGCAAAAAGGAGTAGAGGTTAGGCTAGAGAGCAATTCACATATAGACGTGTATAGACTCATTTGGTTGTGGCGCGCGCGCGCACACACACACACACACACACACACAGTTTATTTCAAGAATTGCGCACACGTAGTCACATGTACTATTCAGCATGTGCATTCCGCTATTGCTTAAACAATGCGCATTCCAAGCATACAAAAACTTGTTTCCCTTTCAAAAATTCTTTCCTTGATTTTTTCCAAAGGAAATAATTATTGAAATTTAGGCTTTCTTTGCGGCTTTTCAAACTACTTTTGTCAATTTCTGGGCATAATTTCTCCTTTTGCTCGTGCCCTAGTGTTCGAGAAAAATGTGCTCAGCTTATTGTCGTGCCGTTTTCAATCTCAAAAATGCCGAGTGAGTCCAAGGGGAAAGGGGAAAATTCCACTCTAGAATCTAGAAAAAAATAGTGTAAAACCCCGCGAAAGTAACTTGATTTTCTAGAATTTCCTCTTGGCAAATCCAAGGGAGGGAATTTTGTATGTTCGCAAAAGTGTTTTTTCACAAACATTGTTGAGCCCAGAACCAACATTTTTTGAAATTGGAACTGATAGCCAAATAGGAAAGGTACCGCGATGCTCTTGATAATCGCAATGCTCTGTTAACAATCGCGTAGACTAAGCTATGGTGATCACAGGGTTCATCGGTGCTAAAGTCTGAGGATCTGAAGGTCGGCGCGATAGTCTGAAGTGCTGAAGAGTGCCTGTACAAGAGGAGCTGAGGTGTGTGGACCTTGTGTGACCCGGCGGCTTTCGTCCTGCTGCAAGGTGTGGTAGCGTGCTAGAGCTTCAAGCACAGCCGCTTTCCAAAAGCTTTCAGCAAGGCGGTCATCCCCCCCCCCCCCCCCCCCCCCCAACATGACGGCATCACGCAACCTTATCAGCGATCATTATCTTTTTGTGAAGAAGATTATCAACACGGCATCGCGATTATTTGCCTTAATAAGTGCTTTGAGCCTACCTAATAATAGAATGTGCACATGGAGATTTTGCGAGTAAGCTTTGGCGAGACTGGGAGCTGAGCAACACGCACGGTGTGTTAAGCAGCTAGCAGAGCATCCCCCCTCCCCCCCTACTGTAGCACTTTTATTACTATCAGAGATTATTATAACCCTTATAGTAACTTGGTGTCGGTGAGGACTCTCACGCGCCATGGCGAGCTCCTCTAAGTCGTCCTATGCCAAAACAATGTCAGGCAAAGATCAGCCCGACGCTCTCAAGGCTATCGAGCCGATAGGTGACCTGGTGAGCTGGGCACCGATGATAGCGGTCAAAGCTCCCTTACTAATCTAAGTTAGGAGAAATTGAATCAAAGAAAGACACATGTGGAAAAAGACCTAGTGGCAATCCTATGTGCACTGTCATTAAACAAAAGGTCACGCGAGGATTCGGTGACGCAGAAGGATGCTGCTGAAGTGGCCAAAGGGGACAGAGCTTTCCAAGCACTTAAGAAGGCGCTCCCGCAGCGTGTCGAGGTGGAAGATTCCGTTACGGTGGTTGTTCCCCCTGCCATAGTGAAAAAGCAATTGGCGGAGGTAGCAAACTCTACTTTGGTTTTTGGGTTTATGGGGAGAGTTCCCAATAGAATTGAGTTGTGTAATTGGCTTAGCAGTCCACTGGTATTGAATCAACACGGCTCGGTAATATTCAACGAGCTCCCAGTATGGCTTAGGAAGAACTTGAAGGACCTCGCAGCCTCGCTTGGTGATCCATTATTTGTCCTATCTTCCAGAGCCTCGGGGGTAGCAGCAAACAACGTATGCATCTGGTGGGATCTGAGGAAGCCACAGCCAAAGAATTTGGTGGTGAATGTTGGGGTAGGGCTAAAGATCATTCCTCTTAACTTTAACACCTGCTTCAAATGCAACAAATTCGGACATTATGCGAGGGCGTGTCCCGCTGAGGTGCTAAAGCCCTACAGAGGAGAGAAGTGAAGCACAGGCTACCCCACAGGGTGGCACCAATACAGGAGATCCAAAAAAGAAGCCTACTGAAGATCTTGGCAAAGCAGAGGGTGGGCAAAATAAAGTCAACTCGAATAAAGATGTGGAGAAACAAGAGCATGGAAACTGGGGGAAGGGCAAGACCACCCAAAACTACCGCTTCTCATCCACCGCTCAACAAAGAACGGCCACCCCAGTAATGCAGAAGATCATGATGTATCGAACTATTAGGTCAAAAGATGAGGGCTGGCAACAAGTATCTCATATTTCATGTAAACGGTTCAAAGCAAAGGCTAGGGCCTTGGGACAAATCATAGGTCTCGCGGCGGATCTCCCAAAGCCTCCGGTCCTGTATGACAATATATTCGAAGTTTTGGGGCAGATGAATCAAGAGGACCTTTTCACTTCCAAGCTGGATACCATGCAGGTTCCAACAGAAAGGAGCCAATGGAAGAGGACAACCTGAATGGGAACTCTGGGGAAGAGTTCCTGGAGGTAGAAGAATTTTTCCCCCTTTCCCAATGATGGATACTCTCTCTATTCATTCTTGGAATGTGAAGGGACTAAAAACCCAGAAGAAGGGCACTCTCTTCTAGGAGGAAGTGAAGAAACATAAGGTAGTCAATTGTTGGGCCATCCAAGAACACCATTTGGATGCCCGGTGCAAGATAAAATAGGTTGTAGGAAAAAAACTTATCTTTTATGGAGAAGGAAGCGACGGTTTCAGTGGTGTCTTGCACTACAACATAACATGAAGATATCGACGCATCATATATCGACGACCATGCCTTTCCACGCGTATATCAACGTAATTGCAGCCATCCATATATCCGTCGATATACGCGTCGCAATGTGCATCAATATACGCGTGGAAAGGCATGGTTTGCCACGCATATATCGATGGAAATTCCCACGGGTATATTGACGCACATTGCGGCGCAAAAAAATTTGGGGGAAAAAAGGGGAAACCCGCGCACAGGGGCCATTTTCGCCTGCAACGCGTGAGCTCAGATCTTGGCCAAAACCTGCTGCGCAGGTATTATGTCACTCTCCCCCCACCCAACCCCCCCCCCCCTCTCTCTCTCTCTACATCGTGTGTGTGTGTGTGTGTGTGTGTAGGAAAGAGAGAGAGAGAGAGAGAGAGAGAGCGGTGTGTGTGTGTAGGAAAGAAAGAGAGAGAGAGAGAGAGAGAGAGAGAGAGAGAGAGAGGTGTATACCGACGCGTATCCAGCAGTGTATACCGACGCGTATCCAGTAGTGTATACCGACGCGTATCCAGCAGCTTGTACCAACGCCGACTGGTAAAAAAGAAACCGCGGGCTTATTTTCTGTGCATTTCCAAAAACTCATTCTCTCTCTCTCTCTCTTCGCTCAACTCGCGGCCAGATCTGAACCTTTGGACTACTACGGGCTTGGGAAAACACCATCACATCTTCTCTACTTGCTGCAGGTAAGCCTATTGTCCTTGTTTTTTGGTTATTTTTTTTTGTGTGTGTGTGTGTGTAACACAATGTGTGTGTGTGTGTGTTTTTTTTTGCAGATGTGGAAGCTACTCCGGAAGCTTTGTGCACACATACGAGTGTATGTGAGTGCACAATCTCATTGCTCTCTTACACACACACACATTAATTTTAATTTTGGTTTAATTTTATATTTATATTTGTTATTTAATTTTAAAATTCAAATTGTTATTGTTGTTTAATTTTATTTTTTTTTGTTATTTAATTTTATATTCAAATTTGTTATTGTTAATTGTATTTTAGGGTTCAAGAAAAATTTGTTTTAGGGTTTTGTATATCCAAAAATAGAATAAAAAATACATTAACAAGAATTAGTAAAAAAATAGAGTAGAAACAAAATTAAACATAAAAAAAGGGAGAGAGAAAAAGAGAGAAGGAAGACAAGCTTCCGAATGATCCAAGAACACATTGAAATCTTCGCCCACATCCTGCTTCAAAGCCTTCAGCTTGGTGTCCATGTCGAGCGGGGACACTTCCTTGCGAAAGTCATGTAGAAACCTCGTGCGTAATGCCGGCCACATTTACTTTGGCTCGCCTTCCAGTGCTTCGAACCACACTTTGGCCTTGCCCTGCATGACCAGCGGAAACGTTTGCATCTTACTATCATCATTCGGCATTCTTAGTGACAGCATGTAAAGCACACACAATCTGTGTGTGTGTGTGTGTGTGTGTGTGCACGCGCAAAGAACCAGCGACCCGGGCGTACACACGCTCCGTCGGCGCCACGGCTAGTACAAGAGAAGAATAGAAGAAGAAAAGGGGAAGGGAGGAGCGACAAAACACAAAAGGCAAGGATGGTGGCTCATTGCTTGCTCAAAAAACCATCACATCGCTCCACAGAGCTTCTGTCTCACTCTCCTCTAGCATTTTTAATAACCGGCCGACATGTGGCACTCCTCTTGAGCTTCTTTGACTTCATTTGACCATCTCAAAATACATTCGAAGCTCAACTCTCACCTTTACACATGAAAGCCCTTTAGGGAACAACAACAGCGCCGTCGTTGCTCTTAGAGACAAGCTTCCTCCTCAAAAAAGGTTGGGCGGGGTCATATAACAAGCCGTAGGTCAAACGGATAGAAGAAACACCCAAAATACAAGCCGTTTTTGAAGTCCGGTTGGGTTTTTCCATGGAAAAACGTAAACGGACTTCATAAACGGCTTCTACGTCGTAGGTCAAATTCGGTTGCGTTTTTCTACGAAAAAACACAAACGGACTTTGAAAATGGCTTCTATGTCTATTGAGACCATCCGTAGTCCATTAGGTAGTCTTAAGGCAATGTCAAGAGCGTGTATGACAAGCCATAGGTCAAACGGACAGAAGAAACGTCAAATACACAAGCCGTAGGTCAAATCCGGTTGCGTTTTTCTACGGAAAAACGCAGACGATCTTTGAAAACTGATTCTATGCCTACCGAAACCATCCGTAGTCTTTAGGCAATGTCAAGAGCGCGTATGGCAAGCCGTAGGTCAAACGGATAGAAGAAACGCCAAATACACAAGCCGTATGTCAAATCCGATTGCTTTTTTTTACGAAAAAATGCAGACGGACTTCAAAAACTGATTCTACGCCTACGGAAACCATCCGTAGTCCATTAATTAATCTTAAAGCAATGTCAAGACCGTGTATGGAAAGACGTAGGTCAAACGGACAGAAGAAACGTCAAATACACAAGCCGTAGGTCAAATCCGGTCGCGTTTTTCAACGAAAAAACACAAACAGACTTTGGAAATGGCTTCTATGCCTACTGAAACCATCCGTAGACGATTAGGTAGTCTTTAGGCAATGTCAAGAGTGCATATGGCAAGCCGTAGGTCAAACGGACAGAAGAAACGCCAAATACACAAGTCGTAGGTCAAATCCGGTTGCGTTTTTCACCGGAAAAACACAAACGGACTTCGAAAACTAATTCTACACCTACCGAAACCATCTGTAGTCCATTAAGTAGTTTTAAGGCAATGTCAAGAGCGTGTATGGTAAGCCGTAGATCAAACGGACAGAAGAAACGCCAAATACACAAGCCGTAGGTCAAATCCGGTTGCGTTTTCTTACGATAAAACACAAACAGACTTCGGAAACTGATTCTACGGTTACCGAAACCATCCATAGTCGATTAGGTAGTCTTTAAGCAATTTCAAAAGCGCGTATGGCAAGCTGTAGGTCAAACGGATAGAAGAAATGCCAAATACACAAGCCGTAGGTCAAATCCGGTTGCGTTTTTCTACGGAAAAACGCAAACGGACTTCGAAAATGGCTTCTATACCTACCAAAACCATCCGTAGTCCACTAAGTAGTCTTAAAGCAATGTCAAGAGCATATATGGCAAGCCGTAGGTCAATGGATTTGAATTAACGCCAAATACATAACCCGTAGGTCAAATCCTGTTGCGTCTTTCTACGAAAAAACGCAAACGGATTTCGGAAATGACTTCTATGCCTACTGAAACCATCCGTAGTCCATTAGGTAGTCCTAAAGCAATATCAAGAGCATGTATGGCAAGCCATAGGTCAAACGGACAGAAGAAACGCCAAATACACAAGCTATAGGTCAGATCCGATTACGTTTTTCTACGAAAAAACGCAAACGGACTTCAGAAACTGATTCTACGGTTACCAAAACCATCGGTAGTCGATTAGGTAGTCTTTAGGCAATGTCATCAGTGGATTTCATATATATGCTTTGTGAGACACAGACACGCTTTTGTGACTCTTTTTTGTATAGACATATATGGTTATGGTTATTGTTCAGACAGTTATTGTTTTCCTTATGGTTATGGTTATTGTCATTGTCATTGTCATTGTATAGACATGGTTATTTCTCCTATTCTTGTATAGACAGGGTTATGCTTATTGTTTTGTTTATGGTTATGTTTAACTTTTGGGTTATGCTTACGGTTATTGTTTTGGTTATGGTTTTGCACAAATTAAGTTCGTTATGGTTATGGTTTTAAGTTGGTACGGTTATGGTTTTGTACAAAGTTCATTTCATTTCTTTCATTGGCCTTAAATCTCATGTGAGATCCTACATGGATAGCATGTAGGAGGCGTATACATGATATGGTTTTTTTTGAAAAGTTTATGTAAAAACGAAGGGAACTCTGCCGAAATTTTTGCGGGAGCACGATTGATTTTGGTGCTGCTCGGTTTCTTGGGCAGAGGACAGGAAGTCTGGCTGTTGTGGCTATGTTCATCTTTTCACTGGGCACATGCTAGGCTACCTGTCCTCTGCCCAAGATTTTTTTTTCCTGTTATGGTCGTCGATATATGCGTCTATATTTCCGTTGGAATCTACGTCGCTATCTGCGTCTATAACTGTGTCTATATCTGCGTCGCTATCTGCGTCGCAAATAAAGCCTTTCCATGCATATATCGACGCAGATTCCGACAGTTTTACAACGACGCACATAGCGATGCAAATAACGACGTTAAGCATCGATATATACGTCGATGATACCTTTTTTGTTGTAGTGTTGTCCATTGTTGACAGAGATTTGGAGCCCAAAGGTGGTTCTAAACCACCCCGTTGGAAGAGTCCGTGGTGTTAGAATCAGATGGGACAATCAACCTATCACCATAGTAAATGTGTACAACCCCTGGAACGCAAAGGATAGAGCTAAACTGTGGATGCAGCTCAGGGATACTCCGATCAAAGGGGAGTGGCTGATGGTTGGATATTTCAATATGGTCGAGAAAAGCAAGGATAGAACAGGCTTCGCCAGTCTACTGGCTGGCTCAAAAAAGTCTAAATGAATGATCTTATGTGAGAAGTGGGCTATGATTGACTTGTGGGAAGTGGGCCCATGGAACAGCATGCCTGGATTCACCTACACAAGCCTTCAGTATGCCTGCACTGCCTCTCGACTGGATAGATGCTACTGCTTTCATCAAGCCGACTAGATCTCCTCGAGGTTAGAGATGAAGGTAATCTTAACAAAAAGCCTCTCCGATCCCATGCCATTACACGTACAACTCAAGAAAGGAAAAGGGGGAGGGCAATCCCCGAGAGGGGAGAAAAAGCTTTTGGTTATTACAGGGACACACCTGTTCAAAGAACCTCTCTTCAGAAGCATCACCAAAAAAGCGTTGGGAAATCTCAAGAAAGATGTGGGGATGAATAAATCTAATGCTTGGAATGTATTTGTTCGGAGTGTACAAAAAGCTATAAAAACTTCGGGTCCTCGGGTAAAAAAATCCAATGAGCCACATTTCAAACATCTCACAGAGGAGGTAGCACAATTAGACTCTAGGAAGGGTGTCGGATTGGCTACCGAAGATGAGCACAAGCGATGGCTCGAAGCTAAATCTCACCTAGCCAACAAACAGCAGTTGGAGGAAATCAAGAAGGCGCGATTGCTATCTAGGGAAACTTTCCTGCAACCAGAGACTTCTAACCAAGCACATTTTTTAAGGGCTCTGAAGGTGAGGAAAAGTCGAGGCCACGTGCAAGTGCTCGATGAGATGAGAAAGGGAACACAATTCAAAACCAAGATGAGATGGCTGCACTTATGCTCAAGTATCTCAGCCAGATTATCGGCCAGCTAGAGACCCAATCTCAAGAAGTGGAAGAAGCCCGGGCATCTTTACTTGGAAGTGTTGAAAAGAAGGTTCCCTGGGAGGAAGCCAACCGCATGGAAAATGCCTTCTCTGAGGAAGAATGCTCAACGGCACTAAAAGCTCTTAGCAATGAAAAGTCCCCCGGCTGGGATGGACTGACTGCTGAATTTTTCAGGGAATTTTGGGATGATCTCAAGGTTCCAGTCACACGGATGGCCAATCTAGTTGTTTCCGAAGAGTCGTTGGATGCAAGTGTTAAGAGAGGGCTTATCAAGCCCATCCCCAAACAGATTTGCTGCTCTCAACTTAAACATTGGCGTCCCATTACAATGATGTCAGTAGCATACAAAATTATTGCCAAGGCAATAGCTCTATGACTTGCCCCCTCTTGAGTCGGATCATCTCTCCCCATCAACAAGGGTTCATTAAAGGGAGATCTATATATGACAATATCTTGGCAACAATGGTAGGAATAGAGTATGCATCCTTCTCCAAGCAAGAGTGCCTCTTGTTGCAGCTGGACCTTGACAAAGCCTATGATAGGATAGAATGGTGCTATATAGAAGAAGTCATGGGAACTCTGGGATTTGGGCCCCACCTTTGTCGCCTCATACGCACACTAGGTGGTGGAAGCCAATCAGAGCTCCTGTTTAATGACAAAATTGTGGGATCTTTTGAGATTAAAAGTTCTATTAAGCAAGGATGTCCCTTGGCCCCCTTGCTGTTCGCCATCGGGTTGCATCCTCTCATTACAATGCTCGAAGCCAGTGCTGCGCGGGGAGAGATTCAAGGTCTGGCATTGCCGGGCAATGACCAGCTACTAGTCAAAATGTTCGTAGATGATTCGCTCCTATTCTTGAAGGCATGCCCTCAAGTTGTCAGGAGAGCTCTAGATATTGTGCAAACATTTGCCATGGCCTTGGGATCAAAGTGCAATATAGAGAAGTCAAGACTAATCTCCCTGTCTTGGAGAACGACTCTTTTGACCCTGCAGTCTGGTCAGGAGAGATTATCTCAAAAGGGAGTATATTTAGACACCTGGGAGCCCCCATAGGGGTGGACATAACCCACAGTCAAAGATTTCAATGGGTCATTGAAAAAATAAGTGCCAAAATGAGAAGGTGGGAGTTTGTTCTCCTACCCTTCCAAAGTCGGATTAGAGTGATCAATGCTTTTATGATCCCGTATATTGCTTTCCTCAGCCCCGTGCTCAAGATGGCAAAGTGTAACTGGAAAGAATTATTAAAACCAGTGAAAAGGTTTATTTGGAAGAACAACAAAAAATCCTCCCGGCCATGGCAGTGAGCTAGATGGGAGGTAGTTGCTCGCCTGATATACCAAGGAGGGCTCGACATTCTTAACCCTATGTCTCATGCCGAGGCCCTTTGCGCCAAATTTATGGTCTCATTGGCTAAATAGGACCAAGCTTGGTCTATCATGACCAAGCAAATGCTTGATGCAGCAAAACTAGGATCGAACGGGGGAAAGTGGAAGGGGGTTGTGATGCAGGACAAACTTCTCGCCCCGAATTGGTCTTATCTTAGATCTGGTGGACTCTCACGGGAGCTGATGAGGAAGTGCAAAAGTGTTTTTGAGGCTCTAGAATGGGGGGAAGTAACCAGATACTTTAAGAACTCCATATTACACTGGTCCCCTTGTGTCTCTAAAATATTGGGGCCGCTACAAAGCCCTTACTGGATAGAAATGGCCAGGAAGGTGAATAATAAGGGGCTTGTTCGACTAGAGCAATTCTGGGATGGCAACAGGAAGTCTTGGAAAACTGCTGACTCTTTAGCCATCCAATTTCAATTGGATGGATTTGAGATCTTACTAGTCTATAGGGTGATGAAAGAGCTTGATAAGGTGGTGATGCCAATTTGTGAATCCAACTTTGAATGGGAAGCTTGGAGATGGCCCAAGAGTAGCCTCTTTTGGAAACCACACGCTAAAGGCATCTACCATGCATTAATGCACGAGGCTAATTGGTGTAGCCCCCTCAACAAATTAAGGAAGAGGCACTGGACGAAAAAATGATGGGAGGGAGTCATGGAGAACATCTGGAAGCCAAGATGGCCTCAGTATATGAAGATATTCCTATGGAAAGTGATGTGGGGTGCTCTACCGACGGGCGTAAAGATACAAGAAAGAGGCATCGGGTCCGATCGTTGCTCGAGGTGCAGAATGGCCAGTGAAGACCTAGCCCACCTGGGATGCCAGGCAATCAGGGGCATGGCTGGGAAAATATGCAAGTGGATTCAAAGGACATGGCAAATTAAGTTCTTCAAGAATGATCTGTTCTTTGGTAGTAACAGGATGGGAAGTCCTGGTCTTCTAGTCTGCACTCAAGTAATCATGTACTACTTCTTGCACCATATTTGGCAAGCAAGGAACCGCCGCGTGTTTGAGGGGGATCTAGTTGTGGCAAGCTTTCATGAAATCACGCAAGAGAGCAAATTGATGATTCACATGATCGGATGCAAACAAGCCTCAGAGGACTAGTCTAGAACAATACATAACATCTTGTAATAAGTAAAATCGAGGAGTAGGAGTGGTTTCTTTGCCAAGCAGATTACTTGTAATCCTTTGACCCTCAAGGCTCAGTCTGAGCTTGAGGATTGGTGTATATTTCTGTTCTTAATACTATCCACTCACAATTGTGAATTTTGCAAAAAAAAAAGATGGGAAAACTTCCACTCCAAAATAGAGAAAGATGGTGTAAAATGTGGGACGCATGTCTAACCTCACCATCCTATCTTATTGCAGTATTAGGGAACCACGATTAATTTGTCAAACCATGGGAGGAGGTTGACTCGACTAGTGCATAGAGGCTACAAGAGGTCGTCAATCTCTTGGAAAACAACTAAAAACTCGCATCTAACTCAAGCTACACTCAAGTGACTGAAATCACCAAAAGCCAATCACTCTTCCGCAAGCAAATCACATCCATTACAACATCAAATGACATCCAAACGTAACAAAACTTCTAGGAAAAGTTTATAAGATCTAATCACAGATGCTATGGCCTCAAATCCCACTTTAGGTCAAGTTCCAAAATCACGATTATTAACAGTAGTGGATTTTTGACCTAGTCGTTTTCGACCCAGAATGCATCTAAATGCTTAGCAATGATGCCCCAATACCCCACCTATGCTTAGTTTTTGATTTAAACATGTAAATTCCTATTTATGATGAAATTAGGTCGTGGGTCGGCGATGCCAAAAGCTACAAAATACTGTGAATGACTTACGTCAATGCGTGGAGCTCTTACCTGCGGTTGCAATGCAACAAACGCCATCGCAATGTGACAATCGGAGAGGGAATAGGAAGCGCGAGAAGGATAGGAGTGAGCGTCTTTAGCTCACGTGTGTATTTCTTATCCAAAAACTTAATAAAATATTTACAAAGTTGGCTTTTATACCTTAGCCAAGGTCTAAAATGTGTAATGTCCGGTGCCCAAGACCTTTGCGACTCCACACTTATTGTATCTACAGCCTAGGTACAATAACTGACCTGTTCTTTACAACTTGGAACTCCCATTGAGCCCGTAACACATTAAAATATTACAATGGCTTGAAATAAATTGGGAATTTACAATACGTGACCATTTTGGAGAAATGTGGAAAATGTGTAGCTCCAATCTCTACTGCTTCTTCACTTTGATCTTCGATGTGCATCCGTACGTCTTCAGTCTTTAGAAGCTTCTCTTAACTGACGTTGACTCAATTAACATTCCCCCATTCCTATTTTAGTGCCCGTCCTTGGGCAGTGTTGAAAAAGTGTCCTTGGAGGCTTTGGAAGGTTTTGATTGGTTTTTGATGGGCTGATCTTCATTTTTTCATTGGATTTTTTGATGAGATTCAATTTGCTGTAACATCTTCATTGGTCCGAGTAGTTGATTTTGAGAGATGATGTTGTATTTGTCCGTTGTAATAGCATCATGATGAGGTTGTTGTTTATTTATGAAAAATATGTACAAGGGAAGTAGAATGATGAGGTTCTAAATTAGGGTCTTATACCTGGATGACCAAAGGGAATTATGTACAAGGGAAGTAGAATGATGAGGTTCTAAATTAGGGTCTTATACCTGGATGACCAAAGGGAAAAAACCCAGTGGGAAAAAAGTGCCTTTGGTTTACGCGCATTATTGGAGTACTTAGTAGCATGGGAAATATTAATAAAGTGTCCATGGGATTATTTGCTGATAGTAGATATGAAAATAAAAAGGCGGCAAATGTGAGAGGGTAGCATGATGGAACATTGGTTTTCCTGTTGTCGTCCACTCAAGGTGCATAGGTGGAAGCAAAAAAGAGTGTATAATGCATATGTCCAATGATGGGACATCCTATTTATGCATACACAAAAATGCATGGGAAACAATATGTTGTGCAAGAATGATTTTGATGGGTTACTCAAAAAGATGGTATAGCTATAAAAGCATATGTCATGGCTTTGCAAGCTGAAACCCCTTTAAGAATGGTCTTCGTTGATGAGAATATATGCTCTCATCTTACTGTGCACTGTGCGTGAGTGTTGGACTCTACGACACTCCACCAATTGTAAGTTAATAGACTTCGACTCTTATGCTCATCTCATCCAGCATGAGCAACATGACTTTAGATATACTCAACTCTTCCAGCTTGAGCATAAGTCTAATAACTACGACTCGTAGCATAGAGATCAATATGAATTGAAGCTTTGGGACTAATGCTTTGCTCATTTTATGGCTCAACAGCCCGACTCTGATTATGCCAAAGAGTGTTTTTTGCACCCTGGCGACTTGACTTTTACATTCAATGTTGTTTAGTTGTATACCTGCTTCTTAGGTATCCTAGGCTATTGACGAGGTTGATACCTTGTGGGCCTTCTTTCTTGGGAGGGACTTGAAGTTACTTCATATGCTCTAACCTGTGGTTTTGGCACCCATATCTGTATGTTACCTCCATAGTACTCTTGTTCCTTTCATCTCCATTGTGATGCTATCCATCCCATGTGTTTGTCTTTCTGTGTTGATTTCGTGTCCTTAATCCAAACCAGATCATTGACTTTGACTAAATTGCTTGGAACAAACACTTGCTTGACTTTCCTTTGCTTTCTTGAGTACTTTGGCTGATATATCTTTGCTTTTCTTGGTGACTCCTTAGAGGTTTTAGTTGGGTCAGCAATTGACTTGAAGTTTTGAAAGCCTGACTTTCTTGAAGAAGCTGATCCATGAGGGTTCTTTGATGTAGAGGCATATGATTTCACATCTTCTTTGCTAATCGGTGGAAGTTCCACTTTAGCTTTACCTTTGTCTGCAATTTTGATCTTGATTCCTTCTAGCTTTGGTGGCATTTTCTGCTCCATAGCTATCATGGTTGCTATTGCCTGATTTGCTTTAAGCTCTTCTGAAGTTATGTTCGATGGAGATGAATCATCTTCAATATGCTTTTCCTTGGCATCAATCTCCATTTTAACTGTGCTTGAGGACTTTGTACTGTTTTCCACGAGTGACCAGTCTTGGCCTTCATTCTTTGATGTCTGTGATGACTCTGTCATGTTTGAATTCGGTATCTCTAACATCTTCTTGGCCATTGGCATTCCCATTATGATGTTGTCTAGCATATCTTTTGTTGTGATCACGTGGAATTGAGCTTTGATGATCTGTGAACTTACTTCAATGGTGGTGGAGATGATTCCCCAACATTATGCTCATTTGTTTTCTGATATGCTCACAAATTCAGGAGCACCTTTTAGCTGTGGTTGGCCACATCTTTTCCAAGTGCAAAAAGACATGAGGTTCTTATCTAGTTGAAAATCTAGCTTTACTTATTTTGACAAATTTTCTTCATTCTCACCAACATTGTTGCACTTGATCCTCTCAAGATTTCTTTCTTTATTGAGTGCTTTTGTGGTGGCGGTGTCCGTGGGTTGAACTTTTTCTACATTGGCTTTGCTTTGATCACCAGTTGACTCGTATGACTGTGATACTGCACTTTTTTTGCAATTGTTGAGCATTGTTCTCCTACATTTGAGTAACCTTTGACCTTAAAAGGTCCATTGTACTGTCTGGCAGAATCTGTTTCTTCAGAGGAGATTTTGGTGGTGACCTTTGTGTAGCCTTTTGGACTTTAGCTCTCATTGATTTTGACTTTTTTGTCACCTGTTCTGGCAGCTTGAGGCTTTGCATCATCCTCAAATAGTCCTTGACTTCAGGTTTAGCGTCCGTAGCTTCTACAAGGTCATGAACGTGTTGAGAGTCATTGCCATTTTCATCTCGATATGCATATGCGAGCTTGGTGTTAGCGGCGGCTGGACACACCCAACGGAGAATGATTGCTCGAAGGATATTATTTTTTGTAATTATTCTTTAATTGAGAAAAACCATCATTTCACCTTTGTAAATAGTGGGGCTTGCAGAAGCTTCCAGATTGTATCCCATTTTTTACATTTAGATTGAGTGAATGGTTAAATTGGAACCTTAGGGTTTGAGATTGTAAGGTATTTATACCACTTTTGACCTTAATGAGAAAAACCTTTGTCATTTTTAAAAAAGTTATGTCTGTGTGAGTGAGTGTACTCTGTGTACAAAAGAGAGTGAGAGTTTTATCTTCATGCTACGTGCGCACCGGTGGTCGGAATCGAGTGAAGAGAAGTGCAGCGTGTTGCCCCCGACTAGAGCTACGCGCCAACACCTACATTGTGGGTATACGATCTGGCTTTGCGAACTCGGTCCATGAGCTATATTTTGTGATTTGGTGAGCATATGTTGTCTGTTTTTGCATTTCAACATATCCATGCGTTTGCATCGAGTAGAGCTACACATTAGGCACTTTAGTTTTTGGAAACGACGACCTGCAAATTTCGACCAGACATCCTACGTGATTTTGCACCAAGTGTTTCGGGTTGGGGTTTTGGTTCATGGACCTTAGGGAGAGCAACCTATTCGTGTTAATAGGGTTTCCTTTAAATTCTTTGGCATTTCGAGAACGTTTGATGGGTATTTGGATCTTGAAAGTGTTGTAGAAAATCTCCTCTTATGCACTCCTGAAGGCCGTAGCTTAGACATTGGGTAGAGACCTCTGTAGGAAGTAGTCGAGAGTCGATCAAGTGTAGATTCACACCTTATGTTTGCTTCTACGTGCCTGCTGGTCGAACTTTGTCCTTAGCTGACAAATCTTGTTAGGTGAGTTCTCGCTATGCTGACGTCCGTCGCAGCGTATCCGCCAACATTGGCGCCGTTGTCGGGGACGAAAACCCTAGGTAGGTGACCGAGACTAGTCCTTGAGGATAGGGATTCTCTGGCTTGCCAGAGTCTCTCTTTACATTTAGATAGGATCAGAGGGTGGAGGACTCTCTAGGTCTTAGGAGGAGTCTAGGGAGCGAGTGTCTGGCCTAGATCCTTCGACTTAGGTAGACTTAGATAGTTTTAGGTATTAGTTGAGTTGTGGTGTTGAGAGTAGGATTTGGAGAGGTAGAGGCGGTGGAAGGATTGCTTGAGACTCCGGAGAGGAAGCAACCGAGACACCAATATCACAATCTCACATGATGAGTAGGAGTAGGGTAAGTAGGACATCATGATTTATGATCCGGAGCACTTCATGCATGTTATATTTGCTGTTAGGCTCATCAAAAGGTTGTAAAGAATGGAAAAGAGTGTTTAGAAACTGAAGTGAAGTTCAAAAGTTTCTATGAGTATTTTTGAGAGAGCTGCACAGCATAAGGAATACTTCTGTTAGAAAAAAAATAAAATTTAAGCCAGGAGACATCCTACGCGTAGAATGTCTACACGGTGTTCTGGTGAAAATTTTAAAATTTTGACTTGACCAGTGTGTTTAGAAGGTAGGTTTTACCCTATTTTCATATGGAAAGTAGAAGTTTGACCATATCTTGACAGGATAAGGCCAGATAGAAAGAAAATTGCCAGACATCCTACCCAAATTGTGCCAAGGCATTATTTTAAGACCAAAACCATAGGATGGCTGCATGAGCATGATCTCCATGATTTATTGAGTGCCTGAGGAAGTTTTCATCTCAAATGGGTGAGAAGATTGGGTTTTAAATAGACTTTAACATTTTTGACTGAAAAGGGCTAGGATAGCTAAAATTGGGATATTTTGAAATCCAAACCAAAATATAAGCATACCACTGGGTTGCTGACATCAAGGGGAAGGTGTGACTCAAGATTGGGGTCAAACAAATCATATAGACATCCTAAACTTAGGATGTGTTTTGTGTGATTTAGCACTCCAAATCCAAATTTGAGCATACCAAAGTGATAAGCACCTTAAGAGGAGTCTGTGCTTTGCATTTGAATCCATTTTGAGCAGTTAAGACAAGCTACGCGTAGGATGTCTACTACATGATATTGAAGCCAAAAACTGACTATAGGCATAGCAGGGTGTTGTATAGCTTGAGGCAAGCCTCCTAGTCAATTTGGGTCCAAATTGGAGTTGATTTGACTGGTCAGACCAACATCAGGCTGCTGGAACATAATTCTGATCAATTGACCAGCTTATAAGTGTCCAAATCAAAAAGTAAAAACAGCTGTGGACTCAACACATCAAGGGGAATCTATAGTGCAAAATCCAGGCAAAATAGAACAGGTAGACATCCTACGCGTAGAATGTCTACAAGGGCTTAGTGAAGAGAAAAGCTGACTGAGGACATAGAGTGATGTTCCAATTGACTTAAGAGTTCGAGAACTTCTTTCAAAAGTGAAATTGGACCTTGCCATTGACCTTTTGACGGAGCAAAGACGGAATTAAGACTTTCCATGTAAATTGACCAACATTCGAGGGAAGTACAATTCCATATTAGCAAACCTAATCAAGAATATCCAAGGTGTATAAAATACAGTAGTGGTTGAGGTTAACCCTCCAGTTATACCAATCATTACTAAGACCACCTCTAGCGGGTAAATGCTTTGATTCGATTGCCGAAATAAAACGCTTGTGTACAGGCATATTCAGCTGCAAGGCAAGAAGTTAGGTGGAAACTGATCCTTTACCAGGTAAGTGGTTGGATTTGTGATAAATTTCATTTCTAAGTTTGATGAATTTAAAATCAAGAAGACACGTTCCTAGAGATCAAAAGGTGGCAGGTGATCAAGGTAGCTTAGTGTCCACCGAGGAGAGTGTAACTCAGGCAAGGCTAGATCCATTAGCACCGATCATTGAGGAGGGTAGTGATACTGACACTTCATCAGATAAGTCCTTCTTCATGATGGGTAGTCAATAGCCAGTAGGTTTCTCCGATGAGGGACCAATGCTAGGAGGAAGCACCTCCCAAAATCCTTTGAACGATTCCAAGTTCACTATAATCTTCTTAGAAGGAACAAACTCGAGGGGAGCCCTAGTTTATTTTGACTATCGAGGACGCAAGTGTATTTGTATAGAAGAAAGACCTGCTCAGAGACTGGAGATAATTCGAGTCTATGATGATGGAGATAGATTTCGAGACAAAAAGGGGAACCACTATCTGATAGTTATTAACCTTGAGGATTACAATAGATATGGAGATAACGTGGCAAAAGGAAAATGGTTCCGGAAACTCAAGAATCTCCTCCAAACATTGATTGACTTGGAGCTCTTTTTATGTATGATAAAAAAAATAACCAGGGTCTCTACCTATGATGAGAATGTGGGAATTTACAAGCATGAGAGCGAGGGAGTAGTGTCGAATGAGAGGATTCAACAGAATGCTCTTCCAATGAAAATAGAGATGAGCCATGAATCAATAACTCTAATCACATCATCAATCAAGAATTACCTACACACATTAAGCCCACAAAAGTCCGACTTATCATAGACTAGAATCTCAAAGCACACTCATGACAAACACACATTAATTGCATCCGTGTTGGCCTCTCCAATCACCACATGCCAATCAAGGTACTCATCAAAAGCTACACACACAAGGTGAATGGTGCAAGAGTTTCATTGAACCCGTCCACACATAAGCAAACAATAGGGCACATACACTAATCACAAGATTAAGAATCGACTTAATGAACCTAATTAGAGATGTTAAATATCGCAAATAGAGTGCTCATAGAAGGATAAGAGTGGTCAATAAGCAAGAAGTCATCACACACACTCAAATCTAGAATAATGAGAAGGTGAAACTACTTCATGATATAATGGGATATAGAATAATTAAGACTAATGAGAAAGTAAAGATTAGATTAAGAAATGATTTTCAAATTACAATGGATTAGCACTAGCCTTCTAAGCATGGGCATTAAGCTCAAGGCTAGGCCAGCCATAAAGTGAACACCCAAGAGAGAGAGAGAGATCTCTCAAGAATGGATCCTCAAGAATGAATATTCAAGAATGAAGCCTCCTTGCATAAAGGTTTTCTTATAAAGGCTTGCACCCCAATCCCTTCTACTATGGGATTAAGTTGAGCCCTCTAGCTAGCATATACAATTTGGAACTTCAAATGAGACAAAGACCTTATACAATGTGGATAGGATATATTGTGCACATCCATATCACATCTCCAACTTGGTGCATAATCGATGTATCCTGTGTTAGCCGCCTGCTAACATTTCCCCTTTCTAATTTGTCACACGTCCTCATGTGTCGGTGAAGCAAAACACGGTGACATGGTAGAAAGCAAGTCCATGGAAGAATGTTGAGCTGCAAATTATAATAGGAGTAATGAGCATCAAAGGTCAACAAGGATAAATAAACATCAAGTACACTGAAGAATCATGCAAAGTGAATTTTGCTTCTAAAAGATGGGTTAATCATAGTAAAAAACTAAACAACATAAAGCAAAAGAAACACCTATACTATTGTGAAGATTAAACCACTTGAAATTTAATTTTTTTGCATGAAACACAAGCAATCAATTATGATCCAGGCTAACGCAAGTTCATAAACCTACTAGCCTAAAAACTATATGATCAATCCTTAATAAATCATCCAAGTCTATCATGTCTATGGGCTATAAAAAGGTCCTAATCTATTAGTACATTGTCACAAATTTTTGAATCTCATGGAAGTTTGTTTTTTAACATTTCATAGAAAAAATTAAAGCACAATACAAGGCTACCACCCCAAGGCAAGTCTAACTACAATTCTCGGCTCCTTGAACCCTCAAGAAGGTGTTCCAAGAATCTACTAGCCTACCAAGGTGATGGCTAACCACTATCAGCCCAGGGCATCGGTTTAGGGCCTTGACTAAGCGATCCAAGGTGATTCCCCTCGCCTGCCAAGTGCCAATAAGGCGCTAGGCCTCACAAAATTGAAAGCCAAAAACACACAAAAAAAACATTAATGAAATCCTAATTATAGGGTCTTCAATACCCAAATATACCAAAGGGAAAGAACCCTAAGGAAAAAAGTGTGTTTGGTTATGCATATGTTGCTCTTTGGAGCAAATTTATGTATACACATAAAAAATGAGAGAGATAATGCTTCTAAGTAAGCACATTTTGCAATGTTAAAACCTCTCATGCATGATTCAAAGTTGATATATTGCTAGATCAATTGAGATATGGAATTTAAAACAACCAAGGTCTAGAAATAATGTAACTTTGATGAAATGAAGTGACTTTTGAAAGTCATATTTTACAATCTAAAGCTCTCCAAAAGAAGCTCTCTTGCAAAGTATTGTTCATGCCAAGCTAATTAAGTATAATAGTTATGTTATGTATAACAGTTAAGTATAATTAAGTATAGTTATGTTGCTATCTCTAATCACGTCTTCTCTTTATTCTCTTGAAGAATTCCCATTAAAAGGCTCACTGCAATTATCTTTATTCCTCTACTCTCAATGTTCATAGTCCAATTCCGTTACATTGGTATCAGAGCTATTGGTTTGTCTTTTCTTTCTTAAGAAGAATGGTCCTTAAGTTGTCCATGAAAAGTTGGACCTATCTATTACAAGAGGGTAAGTGGGACAGGGATCTATTATATTGGTTGAGAATGACTTAGTTTGAGGTATACCATTGGGAACTATAGACTTAATAATGGAGTCTTTTGGGGCTTGCCTTTGGCTTAACCAATTTTGAGCTACTAGCAAGCTCAACACAAACCATAATCAACCAGACCCTCTCCACTTCTCTTTGCAATCAACAGTCTCTAAACCACGGGTATGACTGCTTGAGAGCTAATTTTCAAAAGTAAAGAAGAGTAGCAACTAAGGTTCTTGAGGGTACCAAATCACAAAGTAGCATATACCTAAGTTTAATTAGCATGGTTGACAATAATAAAGAGAGTAGAATGAATATTGAAAACTTTGATTTTGCACATGAAGGTCTTACTAATGATGCTCCCATATTTGTGAATTATCTTGCTACTAGGCTGCAACAAGCTATGGGCAACCCCTCCTTACAAGCCAAAGTTCCCCAGCAACTTCGCAACTATGGAACTCTTCAAGCTCCCAAAGACGAGAGAGAGCCTAGGAAGCCTTGTAATGAGACTTCCAAAAGAAGACTCTCTCCGGTGCAAGAAGAAGAAGAAGAAACCATTGAAAGAGAAGAAGCAACTCTCCAAGTTACTCTGATGTGGGTCTGTGAAGATGGCGGCCTCAAAGGTACCCAACTCCTCCCAAGAGGAAACGATTTCCGCATAGTTTTTCTCCTTGTTAGTCTTATAGGGAAGAGGGGGACCAAATAAATAAGAAGGAAAGAAAGAGGTCACCCTCTTCTTCATCTTCAACATCTTTCTCCTCTTTTGATGAAACCAGTGGCTATTCTCCTAGAGAATACAAGAGGAGAGGACATTTCAAATCCTATGATGCTTGGAAAAGGTCCTACAAGCTTAAGAAGTTCAAGGAGTGAGGAAAGAGCATCTCTTTTCTCACCTATGATGGTACCTTTGGTGCTACGGACAAAGTCTTCACCTTTATCCAACAATTCAATGCGGCCTTTGGACATGAGGACTTCACAAAATCCTCTAAGCTACGTCATGTAGCTATGCACTTCCAAAAGTCTTCCTGAAAATGATAGGCTAGCCTCTGTGGCAATGGGGAAGCTCCACAGACATGGAAAGCTCTAGGAATTTCCATCATGAAGCAATTTCTTGCAAGCGATGCCAAAGATAAAGTGCTCACAGAATGAAAAAGCTTGAAGCTACTCCCAACGAGTCTATCCACAAGTATATGAACAAGTTTTGGGATTTACATCTCAAAGCTACAGTCTTCCAAAAGATATACTTTGTCAAGAAATAGCAACAATTTTGTGCGAGACTACCTAAAGAAATGACCGAGTATGTCAACTCTCAAAGGCCTAGGACCATCATCGAAGTCATCCACCACACTATGGTTTCTTCATGCATCAATTTCCAACAAGGGGCTAAAAGGAATGCTAAGCCCATGGAAAACAAAGAATGAAATGAATCAAGAGGGAAGAACAATTCTCAAAACTCTTCCCAAGGTAACTCCAAGAACAACAACAACAAAACAAGACCAAGGAGAAAGGAGTTTACAAAGGTAAAAATAAACTCTCTCCTGAAGAGTTAGAGGCTTTTTGCAAGGACCATAAATGTTTCAAGTGTGGGGAGCAAGGACATGGTTATCGTTATTACCCCAAAATAAATGCATGCAATGAGACTCTTAGAGATTCCACAATTGAAGCTCCAAAGAAGGATACTCATTGTAAATGATAATCTCTTTCCCATTCTTGGGGAAAGGTGAGGGAACATGATGCCCTTATCCCGTTTGACCCTGGATCTACTCACAACTTCATATCAAAGGAGTTGGCCACTAAATTGGGTATACAAGCTTTCAAGATGGGAGATACCATGACTATTGATGGAGATTTCATGGGACAAAAAGCTCCACTACTCCCTTGATTGGAAAATCAAGGCTTCATGTCCAGAGCTATGTCAACAAAGAAGACTTTTTCATCTCCCCTCTCCAGCATGAGGATGTTATCCTAGGGGCACCATGGTTCAACCACATGGCCGCCAACATGAAGTTCCCTAAAAGGAGAATTTATTTCACTTATAGGGAAAAAAGCATGTATATAAATGCTAACAAGTCGGGTTGTACTATACCTCTTGTAAATTCACATGCTTTTGATAAGCCAATGAAAAGCTCATTTTTTGCGTACATAATTTTTTGTCAAAGAATCCATAAATGACCCTAATGTTTTAAGTAACAATGATAAAAAACAAGAGGAATTAAAGTTGTCTAATTTCCTAAACCAAGATGTTTTTATCGATGGTATTCCTAGAGAGCTACCTCCAAAACGTGGGGATGATGACCATAGAACAGAGCTTCTACCTAGGAGCTCACCGCATAATAAGCCTCCTTTTAGAGTTTCTCAAGCTCAACAAGAGGAGATTATGAGGCAAGTGCATGATTTGGTAGATAAGGGGATGGTGAGACCTATTTTCTCTCCCTTTTGTTCACCAATCCTACTAGTGCAAGAGAAAGACGGCACATATCATACGTGTGTTGATAATAGAGCACTAAACCGAATCCCTATCAAAATCAAATTTCCTGTACCGTAGGTAGAAGATCAGTTTGATAAGCTACAAGGATCTACCTACTTCAATAGGATTGACCTTAAAAGTGGCTATCATCAAATAAGTATAGTGAATAAATATATTGTAAAGACCACTTTTCTCACAACGTTTGGTCTTTTAAGAATATATTTTCATGCCTTCAAGGTTAGAGTTAATGAAAGGATGGCCTAACCAAAGGAATTCAAATGAGCTACAAAGCTTTATTGGTATGTGTGCATACTATAGATGGTTCATTGAAAATTTCTCACTAATAGCAGGACCATTACATGAATTAACAAAGAAAAACGTTAAGTATTCATGGATTACAAATGAGAAAAATGCTTTTGACAAGCTTAAAGAAAACTTACCTCCCAACCAGTGCTTACACTACCGTATCTCTCAAAGCCATTTGAGGTGCAATGTGATGCTTGTGGAGATTTCCCTGGAGAAGTCGTGATCCAAGAAGGCATGCCATAGCATATGAAAGTTGAAGTGTTGGGTGTATACAAAAAGGAGCTACTAGCTGTTCTGCATACCCTAGACCCATGGAAGCACTATCTTTTGGGGACTCTATTCATCTTACAAACGGTCCACCAAAGTCTCAAGTACTTCATGATGCAAACCAAGCTTTTTCGACAAACATATGAGGTGGGAAAATTTCCTTTCACAATTCAACTTTCATATTGCTCATATTGCTGGTAAGCATAATCAATCACACTCAAAAAGAAAGAGAATGATCAACACCCATACCACACAAAGAAGAACCAGTCACCAAGGCAAATACTTTAAGAGGAATCCCTTCCAATGAGTTTGATACATAGTTGCAACACACCAACATGAACTATCATCTCTAGAGACCCCAAACACTAAGCTAGGACTCCAAGAATTCAGAAGTAGCACATCATCTGTAGGGCATAACAACCAATTGTATGTTGGGAGCAACAACTAGGGTGGATGTCGACGATGGGGAGCCATGGTTCCTTGAGCGTACAGAGCAGAGAGGGGATGAACGAGATGGAGAGAGAGATAGTCAACACAACAAGTAAAACACACACTTTTGAGACTGCTTGTATTGCCTTTTACATGCATATAGATGAAACTTGCCATGCAAACTAACTCTGCTAACTGCATGCCTTTGGGAGCTGCTCCCACGGGTAGACATGACTAAACCAAACTTGGGCTTGGAACCCAACAACCCGCCTCCTCAAGCCCAAACCACTTACTATGGAATCAAGACAAACCATGGTAGAGTTCAATCACGTGAAACTATGAGTAGAATCCCCCTTCCCCCGACAATAACATAGGTGTGTGTGTATACTTCCCTTAGGCAACCATTAGTGTGAGACAACCAAAAATCAAAATAAAACATAAAAGGGTGGTCTTACCACTGACTTGTGGCAGTGTCTATAACCCGTACAAAATTTGACTACATGGAAATAACTGACAACAGATTTATGACAACATAAAGAAATTACAAAATAGGATTTATGGCTAGGACAATTAGATTGAAAAAGCAGTTGAAGAATATGTCCAAAAATCCAAAATGAGTTGAAAGAGAGCTTGCTTCCCTTGAATGGTATCAACCTAGATTTGGATCCGTCGAGCTTATCAAATTTGAACACCATCTTTGAATCTTCACAAAGTGTAATAACTAGTATCATTGATGGCTATTATATCTACATGCGTATACCCTTGACAAAATGAACTTCTTCTTGTACCTTGTGATGTATATGGAACTCAATAAGGCTTTCCTAAATATCTTGTCTGTGTTTCTCTTTGTCTTTGGACAATCTTGCAAAACTCTCCACAGGCAACGTTTCAAAAGGCTTGACAAAACTACTTCAATTTCATCAACTGACAAGTACATTTCGTTGCAACCTCCTATTCCTACAACAGGTGGCATTTCAAAATGCTAACCATTTTGTAGTATTTTGTTGCACCCCCCTATAAGGCATTTTGAGAAGCACCACCTTTTCCTAGGCCTGTGTTTCAAAATTGCCTACGCTACCTCTATGGACTAGGGCAATAGCGTTTTGAGATGCCAATGTTGACAGCGTTTCGATATGATGTTGCAGCACCACCATGGCAAAAATGGAACTGCTTATATTGACACCTGATTTTTGTGAAACACTTTATCTGCACCTAACGGCCACCAAGTTGCCAAGGGATCTTTGTTGCACCACCTGCAGCAACTGCACCTGCCTTTTGATATGCACGCAAAAGTGCCTGCTTGGAGCGCCTGAGTTGTACCCACCTAGAACATGCAACGACATTTCAAAATGCCATAGCCCACATCACCTGAGCTCTGATACCATTGTTGGGAGCAGCATTTAGGGTGGATGCCGACGAAGGGGGGCCATGGTTCCTTGAGCGTGCAGAGCAGAGAGGGCATGAACGAGATGGAGAGAGAGATAATCAACACAATAAGTAAAACACATGTTATTGTTATTGCTTGTGTTAAATCAAAATACTTTTACATACATATAGATGAAACTTGCCATGCAAACTAACTTTGCTAACTGCATGCCTTTGGGAGATGTTCCTATGGCCAGACATGACTAAACCAAACTTGGGCTTGGAACCCAACATGGTAGCTCATCCACAATCACCTATTATTTTGTTAACTCTCATTTGCACATTCACAATGCAGGGAAACATAAGATCATGCTAGCATGATCAATGGTACCTGCTCACATAGGGAAAAAATAGGCCCTTTACTTGGGAGAAAGATAGAAGGGCCTATACAACACAATACAATTTCCTGCAACAACCCTTGGCAGATTTGAACCGGTGAGCTTTAATTGGAATATTTGGAGCATGGCTCAACCAAATGAAAAATAAGGATTAAAACAAGGCTAGCCAACGAGTGCACTAACAAAGAGATGAACATGCAAGCAGATGACACATATAATTCAAAAATATGAAAAAATGTGCTTAATAAGCTACCGATAACCTCAACCTCAAAATACATACAAGAGCAGTAACCTCAATAGAGAGCCAAAGAAACATATGAAATAGTGAGGGCCTCAACACAAAAGCACTCATATTTGGAAATGCAACAAAAAATGCTCAGATTTGGAAACACACATCTTATGGTCAAAAAATCCGTTCTTGCAAAATACATGCGCTGGAAACAATCCAGCACCTTGAGCTAGTGAGAAAAAGGATTGGCCAAAGCTAAAAAGAAGGGGCTCAAGAAATTTTAGATGAAAAGGCTCGAGGCATGACACAAGATCCTCAAGGACTAGTACATTTAGAAACTCGGGGTGCGTATTGCAACACAGACGAGTACTATTGGCAAAATCTTAACACTACTAATGAAGAAACTTAAGGCTTGAATATGCAAGAACTAAGTACAAACACAAAAATTAGGCCCGCATTCCACATACATGTGCACAAAGACAAACGAAAACTCACTAATAGATTAAGGGTTGAGAGGCAATCATATGCTCTACGTTTCCTACACATGATACACACACCTCAAAACCAAAGGTTGTTGCAAATCTGTGGCCTACTGCAAGACTCCATGCTACCCCAACTCAGGTTTGCGTGTTGTTCCAACAACTACTCCCACTAAAAGTGAGGGCAAGGGGGAATATGCAGACTTTGTTGGGCAACGACCTTGAATGCAGGCTTATGTGGAAGCCAAGTGACAGAACGCTCAATTGGAGTAACTTGGATGAAAAGAACCAGGGGCAGTATCTTGAATACAATATTCTTAAAGTTTCTATCTCATTAATGATGATACAACCTTAAGGATTTCATCTTTCTCCCTAACTCACGGCACCTTTGCCCCCATGGAAGCAAGAGCCATTACATGACTCTTGCACACAAGGAAACACCACCAAAACGTACACTGCAGTAAGGTTTTTGCAGGGAGAGTAGAGGAAGATCCATGTTCTAGTAGAAGCTCCATGCTCTAGTGTTTTTGGCTTTCCACTTGAGAGCATGCACTGCCAAGCAAACAGGCCCAACGAAGTTAAGGGGCAATGAAAATAGGAGCTATAAAGAGAGACCTAGGACAAGGCCTCAGCGGAGAAGAAAAAGTGTGGAAGAAATGGTGGTCATAGAAGTTTCACAATAAGTCTCTTGTCATCCAGTGCCAATGATGACTTTTTGGCAACCATACCCTCTTTAAAGTTTGAAACCCTATTCACCTACCAACATTGGATCCATTTGATCCAAAAACATTCTCCAATAACCCACCGCTAGCACTCATAACTCTCTCTTGAGTGCTCACAACACTCACCAATTAAATTTTTATGTCCCAAAAAAAAGATTCTATTTTTAGCCAGCCAAAAAGAGAACCTATTTCTATGGCTTTTTCCCTTTGGGCAGGCCAAAAATAAAACACAACTCTACCCTTTGGGTAGGCCAATAACTTATTGGAATTGGAGATGATCTCTTGAGACAGCTAATTCCAGTGTTGAAGGATTTCAGCTACTCGTGTGGACATATTTCAGATAGAAGACTAGACAGAAATCAGAGACTAGACTGAAATGTGGATACTGAAATGAGAATCAGACTTATAGACTGGAATAAAGTTCAGATTCAGATTCAGATTCAGAAGATTGTTGAGAAGTAAGTATCACTAAATATATACCACGATTGAGATTATAGTGAATATGATTACAGAGAAAAAGTATAGCCAACAATACTGCCACTGATGCTCAAGTGCAATTATAGCCCAAAGCGCTAATACAAGTGATTACAATTTCCAACCCGATATCAATGTAATGGGCCCTATTTATATGCTTCAGGTTTACTATAGTAATTACTCTAGTAATTACTAAGTGATTCGTTGCCCATCTTCTAAGAACATGTTCCCACATGGTGACTCTCCAACCATCTACATCCTTCCCTTCTTTCGTGAATTTTGGCAAGATACCAAAATTTCTGAATAATTCTCATGTCTGATTCTGACGTGAAACTGAAAAATCCATCGTTTGGTTTTGATGTGGAACTGAAAAATTAATTGTCTGGTTCTGATGTTGACAAGCCATCTTCTGATGGATTGTCAGAGTCTGACATTGAGAAGATGGTGAAGGATGCAGAGCTCTAGAAAGGCCAAGGTGGAGTTGTCATCTCTCCCTGCCTGTTGAAAAGAAAAGTCACCCCTGAATTCTAAGATAGAACTACCCAGTATCCTTCCATTGGACTGTGTCCTTGCTCTTTGACCGTGTTGGTGCCTGAGAAGTCCCAGCATCAGCATTGTCCTTCTGAATCAGTCGGTAAATGGCCTCCTGCTCAAGCTGATCCTGCTGGTCTGTGGTCATCTCTACCTCATAAGGTGTGAGAGAATGATAGGTTTTGGTGTCAGGATCATATACGCCTACCCTTGCTAAGTCTGGTTCTGGCCAGTTTATGACAATGCGAAGCAGTATGGATCCATCCTTCTGGAAGAGGCTGATTGGTTTTGATGCGAGCTTCGAAAAGAATCTCAGCCATCTCCCTGTACTGCGGTGCCAAACCCGGCTTTGCTGCAATGTCTTTCTCTAGCAGTTTGGAAGATTCAACCGTGAGCTGTAGTAGCTGATTAGTAATCTTATTCAATCCTCTAACCTGAATCTTCCACTGGCCCATACACAGCTGAATCCTTTGTAGCTCTTCCTTCATTGCCTGAATGTCATTGATTTGAAGAGCATCATTGAGCAATGTTTGCCAAGTCTTCCATTCCATAGTAGAGCGCTCATACCAATCCCTAAGCTCATCAGTTATTTTGAAATATGTGAGTCGATCAACTGGTTCTTGATGTTGAGGATACAGCGTTGGAAAAAATCTTGGCAACTCAATTTCTCTTGTTGGAACAGCATACAAGAGAACTGGAGAATCAGGCACAAATTCTAGGAAATTCAGAACTGCTTGGTTCTCTTGTTGCATGATCTTCCTAGTAATTCTTACTAGCTGGAGTAGAGTTCGGAGAGCAGTTGCCTGTGCTCCGACTGACATTCGCGTTTGAGGTCCTTTGCTAGTGGTTGTCTGGTCCTCCAGGATGTCTTTCACTCTCTGGTCCAAACCTCCTCTGGCAATTTGCAGTTGTACCAGAGCATCCTTAAGTTGGACCCTAACGTCCTTCATGCAGCGGTAAGTTGGTTTGTTACCCAGCAGAAGTTCCAGTTCTAGAGCTAACGATTGACAATCTGCAGTAGACTGTCTTTGCCAGTGCGGGTTTACCACTTTCTCATTAGCATTGAGTATCCATTCCGGAACTTGTTCCAACCCCTGAATTGTACTGGGATGCGCAGGTAGTCTACAAGCTTCTTTATCATGGAAAGCAGTAGATTTCCAATGTTCTACCATTTCCCTGGCTCCCACATATAATCTTTGGAACCTTTCTAAATCAGTCCAGAGAGCATCATCCTCCAGATATTGTCTGGTGATGGAGGCATGTTGATGTCTCAGCTGCTTATTCAAGGTAATGAGCTGCACTGAATGCTGATGATCATTTACTGGTCCTTCATCTTGAACCTTCATTTTCCCTTTAGCCTCTCTGCTATGATGGGAATGATCCGTGGACTGATTCCCAATGTTACTGGGATGCTGTTCTTCAGTCTACTGATGACCCGATTGGTGTTCTATTTCTTGTCCTTCTTGCTGTCCCTCAGACTGGTCTGGTTGGTCTGGCTGTGATGACTTGCCTCCTTCATCTGGCCCTGTCCCACCAATACTAGGTCCTGGGGGTGGGGCATCATCATCATTCTTTGTATGCCCAGTCTCTTCATCATCCTCCTCCTGATCAGGTTCATCTTCTTCTTCCTCATCCGGGGAAGTCTGTTGCTCAATATAATCCATTATGGCTTGGTTCATCAGAGCATTATTGAACTCACCCACCTTGTCTTGCAAATCACTCTGCAGACTTTCCATTAAGGACTTTAAATTTTCTAGGTCAAAAACAGCATTGCCTGCGGGGTTTAAAATTTCAGACAGGCTATTGTAGATGTATCTGTCAGTCAGCGAACGCTTCAGAGCTGTATGGTGTATTAGCAGCTTCTTGAATTCTGCCCGCTTCATTCTGAGCCCTGCCTCAGCTCGCTCTACAGCTCTCAGTGCCTCATTCCTTTGACTTTTTATGATCATAATTTTAGACTAATCTTTGGCTAGCTTTTTGTTCAACAACTACTGAGCTCTTTCTGATTGAGCTTCCAATACCTTGTGTTGTATTTTCTGCACTTCCTGGGATTTCTGGAGTGTTGCAATCTGATGTTGTGCTTCTGTCAAATCAGCCTTAAGCTTTTTGATCTCGTCTTCTGATCCAGCAGCCTCCACCAATTGTCCCATACAACTGACAATGGTATTCCAAGAAGACTGTATTAGTACTGAACATCTGTCTTTGACCGTGGTTGGATCAGAATCGACAGGTTCATATATTGCCACAGGAGCCACATAAGATAGAGATGCATAATCAGTTTTGGTGATTAAGAGATGCCCTCTCAATTTTTGAGTTTGCATTTGCTGCAACTTATCCTTTTTAACCAGCTTTTGCAGAGGGTGTCCAGAAATAACAGGAACTGTTTCAGACATAGTTGAGGACGTTGGACCTTTCCCGTTATCCAGTTGATTCTTGCCTTTGTCTCCTGACTAGTCTAGTACCTTCTCCTCAGTGACTGGCTTTACCTGATCTTTCCCAGAACCAGTAGCAATTGTATGTTTGACAACTGACTGATCAGATGCATTTGTCTCAGTGCTCGCTGCCCGAACCTGGCTTTAGATTTTCTTCAAGAATTCACTGCTTTTGGTTAGTATAATTCTTGGTTTCTTTGAACTGCCAGCTTCCTCTGCAGTGGCTTTCCTTTTCAGGTCCTTGGAAATTGTTTGACTGTCCGTTTCCTCATCGTCTGAGGACAGTTCAATCTTTTTTGGTTCAGAAATGGGCTGCTCACTCCAT
Organism: Adiantum capillus-veneris; assembly: GCF_014529385.1. NCBI lineage: Eukaryota > Viridiplantae > Streptophyta > Polypodiopsida > Polypodiales > Pteridaceae > Adiantum > Adiantum capillus-veneris. The sequence goes on along the minus strand of NC_140949.1, from coordinate 119,392,563 downwards.
GCCTGCTTTACCTGCTCATTAACATCTACAGCAGTAGCCCAATACAGAAATTGCCAAACATACCATGCCTTGAAAACAGTTTGAGATTTCAGCTTGGTAGTCTGTTGGAGTACATTATGCGAGAGTATTTGACACAGGTTGATATGGACTTGTGGATCCAGTATCTTGGCGAACAACATAGCAAATAATTTCTCTGACACATATGTTGGGTTATTCTTAAGACTGACTGCTTCGGCTACAAACCTGTAAGCAACAGAGGCTTTCAGTCCTGCTACTGGAACTCCTTGAGCACTTGCCTTGCACTTCTTTCTAGCTTTTTCATCCTCCTTGAGAGCAGTACTTATTTGCTGTGAAGTTTCCACAGACGGTTTGGGCTCATTAGGCATCCGAAATGCAAATGCAATGGCCTCTGGTGTCACTGACACCTTCCTATTATTTATCACAACACTGCTAGTTTCAGCATCAAAGGAATCAAGAACTTGCTTAATAATATCTGTCTGAAAAGAAATCCTTGTGGCTTGCAACACAACTCGCAAATCCCAGAGTTGTAGCAAAGTCATTGCATGATCAACAAAGACATATCTTTGGATTTTACTGTATGAGAGAACAGGAAGGCTTGCCTTTGCCTCAACAACTATAGCCTGGGTTTCTTCAAGAGTTTCGTGCATCTTCTCTGAACGTTTCCATCTACCCATACACTGTGAGTTCGACGACGATGAAATAGGCGAAGGCAAAGAGGACTTACTTGTGTTAAAGCCGTTGCCTGGTGTCGTTGGTAAGGTTGTCTGACCGTCAACTATCTTGTCAGAGGTCGAAGTTTGAGGCTGTAGCGAAGAAACCTCGGAGCTCGGAAATGGCGAATGGTTGACAGGAGGAAAGCGTCGCACATGAGATTTATGAGGAAAAATGCTATCTCTCCTGACTGTTATACGTGTTCGCGCCATAAAAGCTCCACTACTCGCCACTCCTAGACTTGTGTGCATCGTCCCTGTCGTGGCAAACATACATTGGACAAGACTGCAACCCATCCTTGTAATAATTATCACTGGCATACCACTTGACCGTTGGCCACTTAAAATTTGGAAAGTGTGTTAATACTGGTTCTGATCTGGTTCCCACTCTGCCTGGACCATAATGGTACTGGTTCTTAAATCAGCCTGATTTGATTCTTCAGGTACTGGTTCTAAATCTAGAACTCGTTGTACATGGAAAAGACCAAAAATATCTGATTCTGGTATCTCTTGATCAACAACCTCCAGTTCCTTAGTGACTTCTTCTAACCCAGTTTCTCTGGTCTCTGAATAATAAAGTTTGATCTTTGCTCCATTATATACTCCCGGAAACATCAGTCCAGATAAATCTTTTAATCTGACTGTGCCATTGGAGAAGACCCAATCTACCTCAAAAGGTCCTGCCCAGGCAATCTTCAAATTCGGCTTCTTTGGACCCAATTTAGACTGATATAGAAGCACTAAGTCTCCTTTCTGGAATTCTCATACTTTAATTCGACGATCATGCTAGTGCTGCCTTCTTTGTTGAACAATTTCCTGTTCCAATATAGCTCTTTGCCTAAGTTCATCTAACTGCATCAGTTCATCCAGTCTTTTCTTAAGATTATGGTTGAAGTCTAGTCCATACTTTACAACCATTCTCACACTAGGGATTACAAACTCCATAGGAACCACAACTTCAGTACCATACACCATTCTGAATGGTGTCATTCCAGTAGTTACCTTATAAGCTGTCCTATAAGCCCAGAGAGCAGTCTGAAGCTTCAAATCCCACTGGTCTGGTTTCTTTTGCACCACCTTAGTGAGAATAGTCTTAATTGTCTTATTACTACTTTCAGCCTATCCATTGCATCTGGGATAGTAAGGAGTAGATTTTCGATGCTTGACTGAAAGCCTATCCAATAGGATTTCCATAGTATCATTGATGAAATGTGTCCCTTGATCAGTCACAATTTCCACTGGACATCCATATCGACAGACAATATTCTCAAACAGAAACCTTGCAGTTGACTTGGCTGTATTGTCAGGAAGAGCTTTAGCTTCATCCCACTTGGTAACATAACAAGTAGCCATCACAATGTATTTGTTCTTCCTGGGAGTCACCTTCTTAAAAGGTCCCATAAAATCTAGTCCCCATTTCATGAATACTCCCAATGGTTGTATTGGCATTAAGGGAGTCATGTCTGCAGCTGTTGGTCGGCCCATTCTTTGGCATATGTCACAAGTTTTACAAAAGCTTCTGACATCAGCAAACATTGTTTGCCACCACAGGCCTGCTTGCAGAATCTTCTTGTAGGTCACTTCGTTGGAAAAGTGTCCCCCAGACTCTCCATTATGCGCTTCTGAGATAACTTGCATTCTTCCCTCCGTAGGGACACATCTCTGAAGTATACCATCCACTCCCAATCGATAAAGTACTCCCCCAATGATGGTTAATTTCAGGGTTTTTATGATCAGAGACTTCTTCTGATTCTGCTTCCAATCCTCTGGAAAGGAACCTTGGGAAAGGAATTGATAAATATCATACCATTCAGGATCCACTGATTCTTCTACTTTTAACTGAAATAAATCAGCATCCACTGGTTCATCTCTTAGAGGTGATTCCGAATATCCTTCTGTACTTCTGGAAAGAAAGTCAGCTCCACAGTGGTTTTGTCCAGGCTTATAGAAAATTATGAATTCAAATTCCATAAGGAACATCATCCATCTTATCAGCCTGCCTTGAATAATGACTTTGTTAATCAGAAACAGAAGAGCTTGATGATCCACATAAAAATGGAATAACTTCCCCAATAGGTAATGCCTGAACTTTGTAGCGCTAAAACCCATTATGAGGGCTTCTCTTTCAGATGTCGTATAGCTTTGTTCAGCCTGACTGAATCTTCGACTAGCAAAATAGATCGGATAGTCTATTCGGCCATCTGGCTGAGCTAATATTGCCCCCATTGCCAATCTTGAAGCATCCACGTGTACATGAAAAATAATATCCCAATTCGGCTGCCTGAGGACTGGTTTATTGGTAATGGCTTTTTTCAAATTCTGGAAACTCTCCTCACACTCAGCAGTCCAATTGAATTTACTGGTATCTTTGTAAGCTCATATAGTGGTACTGCTTGAGAAGAAAACTTGTGTACAAATCTTCTATAAAAATTCACATACTCCAAGAAAGAACTCAACTCAGAAGCAGTTTTAGGTGCTTTAGCTTGCTGGACACATTGTATTTTGTCATTGGCCATTTCTATTCCATTGCAGGAAACCACATGTCACAGTAGCTGTCCTTTCCAAACCAGAAATACTGATTTAAATGCATTCAAGCAAATCCTTTTCTCCTGACAGCGTTTAAAAACCATCTCTAGGAATAGAAGGTGTTGTTCCTCATCTGAATAGACAGTGAAGTCATCCATGAAAATGGCGAGGAACCGATGAAGAAATTCATTAAACATCTCCATCATACACCGCTGAAAAGTAGCTGGTGCATTGCACAGGCCAAAAGGCATCACCAGATACATGAAGCTCCCCACTCAGTGATGAAAGTGGTCTTGGCCCTATCTTCAGGAGCAATCTGTAACTGGTTATAGCCGCTATAACCATCCATGAAGCTATACATCTCATATCCTGCGATCTCATCAAGCAACATATCAGTAAAAGGTAATGGAAACGGATCCTTAATGGTTTGGGCATTTAGTTTCCTATAGTCAACACAAACCCTCAATTTCCCATTCTTCTTAGGAACGACGACTATTGGAAATAACCAATCACTACTTGCTACTTCCGTAATGAACCCAGCCTTGAGAAGATTATGAATCTCCTCCTTGACCTTCTTTGCATAGTTAGGGTTCATCCGGTATCTTTGCAATCTAACTGGCCTAGCTCTTAGTTTCAGTGGTATTCGGTGCTGACAAATTTCAGGATCTACTCCCTTCAAATCTGTATGTTCCTAGGCAAATACATCTTTGTAGTTCTGGAACATTTTTCTTGCCTTTTCCTTCATTGCCGGTTTCATGTGCTTGTTGACTTTGATCATTCTGGGATTTTCCTCTGATCCCAGGTTCCACTCCTCTACTTCCTGATCATCTGGAAGCAACCAATTTGGTCCTCCTCCTTTTCGTTTGGTTGAGTCTTTAGCGTAGTCCCAAGAAGGTCCATTCATCTCTGAATCATTATTCTGATTCAGTGGATACTCTTCAGAATATACTGATTCTTCTATTTTACCAGTATCAGCTGGTTCCTCCATTCTTCCAGCTAGCTGAACGGTTCTTTCCTCTGTATTGACTTCAATAAACTGATCAGGGAATTGTCTCTTCTTCTTGTCATATTGTTCTTTGTTTAGTAGTACTGCATTCAAATCAATTTCTGCCAAAGGAAAGATGTTCATTGTTGCTAGCATTCACTCAATTTTCTTAGCTCGGTATTTCTGACACAACTCCTTCGGCCTCAGTTCCTTTTTCCAGCTCTTGGTGTTGTTGTTCTGGATTTTGATTCTGCCACTGGCCCCTTTTATGGTTAAGTTCTGGTTTGCGTAGTCATGAACAGCATGTGCTGTTCTTAACCACGGCCGTCCTAATAGCATTCCATATGATCCCTGTACATCCAAAACTAGGAAACTAGTTTTGAATTTTTCCCTCCCAACTCTTATCTGCATGTTTTCAATCATGCCCATCGCTTGTACAACTCGATGATCCGCCATTCTTACTTTGAATGGTGCTGGTTTCATGTTATTGATACCCATTCTTTGCTGAAGATGGACTCCCATTATGTTGACTCCTGCTCCTCCATCCAGTATGACGCTTGAGAGAGGTTCCCACTGCTTCCTAACCTTGTAATCTACCTGAATAAGTGGAACTTCATCATCCCGGAAAACCGTCAGGTCCACTGTTCTGGCCTCTGCCTCAGTCTTCTTGCGTTGTCTGATAAAGTTGGCCACCTCAGGTAAGGTCTTTCTTATATCCTCCAGCTCTACAAGCAGCTTTTGGATTCTATCATAAATTTTCACCTGAATTTCCTCTCGCTCCTGGTCAGACTGATTGTCAGAGCTTGAAGAACTAGTGTCTTCACACTGCCATTATTCTTTATCAGTAGTACTCTTTCCTTCCACTCCCATTTCATCAGCTAGTCCACGTACTACAGCCAGCATGGTCTCTGTCATGGTCGGTACTGACTCATCTTTATCAGTCGATTGGGCTGGTATCTTCTGAATGACCTTAGCCTCGAAACTTTTTGGCTGCTCTGGCAGCTTCTTAGCTAAATCCTCTATGATTTTAGCTGCTAGTTCCCGCTGCTCTTGCCACTCATCTACTACATTTTATTTACCTTTGGCCTTCCAAACTTCCCTTTGTTGGGCCCACTTGCTGCTCTTCGGATTAGTTGGGACTTCTGAAATGTCTGAAATTTCTTCAATGATCACTCCCTTGCTCTTGGTAACTACTCTGACTGGGACTGGCTCTAGTGCCTTAGCCTCAGTAGCAGTCGTTACTGGTGCATCTGGACATTGGGCTGCAAAATGACCATACTTTCCACAGGTGTAGCAATTCATGCTCCTGGTCTAGAAGTTGCTTCTTCCTCTTCCTCTGCCCATTCCTTGTTGGTATCTGCCACGTCCTTGACCAGTACCACTGGTACCTGATCCTTCTTCTTGTGCTACTTTGATTGGCTCTGCCTTCACTGGTTCAGTGTAGGCAACCACTGATAGATCCTTTCCTTTCTTAAAATGGTGAATTCGGATGCCACAATTATTCCATAGGTGACCGAAGGCCTTGCAGTAGGTACATTGTGGGCATTCCATGGAGATGTGGTCCTTGGATTTACATCTTGAACACCAAGTCTCCATCTTCCGGACCGGCTATCTTGTGTGGCTAATCTCTGCAATCTGCCTAGCCATTTCTTCAATTTTCTTGGTCCATTATCCTTTCTTTGATTTTTCCTTTGTCCATTCATTGGAGCTGCTCTCGGAGCTGCTGGATGTTGCACTGGAATCAGATGCTTCAGTAGCTGAACTACTGCTACTGGTCCTTCTCTTCTTGTGGCTCTTTTCTTTCTTAGCCTGCTGTTCCAGTTTTAATGTTCACTGAACTAGATCATTGAATTTCTTTGTAGGGGCTAGTACTTCTTGTTCTCTTAGCTTCTTGCTTCTGAACCCATTCAGAAACCATGCCCTCAATCTCTTCTCAGACGGTGGTTCTTGCAACTGTCTGGTCAGTTCTTTGATCTTTTCGACATAGCTGCGGACTGACAAATTCCTCTGTTTGATCTGATCCAATTCACAGAGAATATCCTCATCTCCTCGATTTTTGGAATATTCCAACCTGAAGGCCTTAAGTAATTTATTATATGATCCTAGCTGGCATGCAGGGTAATGGTAATACCATTTCCTTGCTGCTTCCTTCAAGGTTTGTGGAAAGTATTCCCCCCAATCATCTTCATCAATGTTTTTTAGTTCAGCATACTGATCAAAAGCTTGTATGTGAATATCAGGATCATCCTTTTTTCCTCCTTTGAATATGGGAAAAGAAATCTTCAGGGAAATAGTGTAATCATTTCGATTACTGCTGATCCCACCAGTTCTCTTCTTAGCTTCAGACTGACGCTTGGGAGCCTTCTTGCAATTGTCAGTGTCAGCATCCCAATCAATCTCTGTCTCTATCTCAGTATCAGCATCTTCTCTGTTTTGTCTGCTAGAAGTATGGTGACTTCCCTTTCTGCCTTTGATATGCTCATCTTTCTAGCGAGACTGAGAACTCTTGGAACTCTTTGCCTTTCATGCTTCCCGTTCTGCCCGTCTGCGTCGAGAATGACTAGAGTGCTGTGAGTCCTGCGCCTCATCAGCCTAACTATGCTCCTCCTGAGCCTCAGTGTCAGTCATTTTCTCTGGCTTGGGGTCAAACTCTCTTCCTGACTCCTTAGGAATGGGGTCCACACGATTGGTAGATTTTCGGCCACGATTGGATTTTGGTGCCATTGCTGAAAACTTCAACTGGGAGAAGAGTCTTTCAGTCCACGAGCTTCAGCTCGAGCCACCGTGATCGCCAAAATGGAATTGGAGCTGATCTCTTGAGACAGCTAATTCCAGTGTTGAAGGATTTCAGCTACTCGTGTGGAAATATTTCAGACAGCAGACTAGATAGAAATCAGAGACTAGACTGAAATGTGGATACTGAAATGAGAATCAGACTTATAGACTGGAATAAAGTTCAGATTTAGATTCAGATTCAGAAGACTGTTGAGAAGTAAGTATCACGGAATATATACCATGATTGAGATTATAGTGAATATGATTACAGAGAAAAAGTATAGCCAACAATATTGCCATTGATGCTCAAGTGCAATTATAGCCCAAAGCGCTAATACAAGTGATTACAATTGCCAACCCGATATCAATGTAATGGGCTCTATTTATATTCTTCGGTTTTACTATAGTAATTACTCTAGTAGTTACTAAGTGATTCGTTGCCCATCTTCTAAGAACACGTTCCCACATGGTGACTCTCCAGCCGTCTACACTTATGGAGCTCTCGGGTCTTAATGCAAACTCCAATGTTAACAATTTGAATTGTTTTAATAATTCACATTTAAGGGGCCACTTAGTCAATATAAGAGCTATCACTTTGTGTGACTGTAGTCTCTAGTATTCTATCAACAATGTAAGCGCTCCACTTTGAATAATCTACAAAGCAAGGTTTCATTTCCAATCTTGAGACTTCAAAAAACAAACTCCAAATTTTATCAAAGGATATAAAAAACGAGCTAAATCGGCCTACATCGACATTGACGATTGATGAGTGGTAGAGAGGGGGTCCAAGGGAGCTTAGGATGCAATGAGTGGCAAGGATGAGCTGGCTTGCATGAGCCTTGTTGGAGAGAAGTGGATGGAGTGTAGAGTTGGGCCACTTGGTTATGCATAGCAAGCAAGCGTGAGATGGAGCGCATGCAGAGGGGATTCCATCAATGTTGTGGCCTGCAAGCTCCAATGCTTTGTGTAAGGAGCCTTCCACCCAGAAAATTATAGATGAAGGTTGAACTTCTGACCGTAGTTGGAGGCTTGAAGTGCAGGGGAGATCTCCAAGGAGTGCAGGGGAGAGTCAAGTATTGTCAAGAGTCGACTCTCGATATTCTTACTCTTAGAGACCGAGTCTTTGAGTTTGCTACAAGACCCATGTCCTTGAATCTTTGGACGCTCACTTAAGTTTGAGGCTTCAAGTTTCAACCTTTCATTAAAGTTCAGTGGCAGAGCAGCCTGCAATATAAATAAATATATATATATATATATGTATGTATGTATGTATTTTATATATAATATACATTTGTATACTACTGGTCTTTGAAGGGAAAATTGCATGGCTACACTTCATGCACGAAGGGAGATTTCCAAAATTGACCTTCACTTGAAAGGAATTATTTTTAAAAAGCATCTTTGAAGGGTTACAAAGCCTCCGAAGGGCACCAAAGCGTTGAAATATGAGCCCTGCGATTCTCTCTCTCTCTCTCTCTCTCTCTCTCTCTCTCTCTCTCTCTCTCTCTCTCTCTCTCTCTCTCTCTCTCTCTCTCTCTCTCTCTCTCCCCCAACCCACCCCAATGCCTTTCTTGAAGAGAGTAGAAGTTGAAGTGCAAATATGATCTTCTAGAAGGAATATGAGTTGATTTTATTTTCCCCTCATCTCTCTCTCTCTCTCTCTCTCTCTCTCTCTCTCTCTCTCTCTCTCTCTCTCTCTCTCTCTCCCCTTCTCTTTGTGGAAACAACCATTCTATTTAAGGTGGCCCAGGTAGTTGTATGTAGCACCCCCTCCAACACCTCCTTATGTATACGATATGAGTATGCAATAATGAGGGGCTACCCCTATTGTATACACTTATGTAAAAAATCCAAACCCCCCCATCTTGTACAATCGCATCGTACCATACCAGAAAACATAGTGAATCCCCCGGGGACCAAAATGCCTCAACAAATTGAACCTAATTTTTAAATAATGCATTGGTGTCATCTGTAGACTATTGTAAGCAAATTTGCTCTTGAGAATAAAAAATATTAATGGCTTTAATATTCCCTTGCATAATAGCATCTTTAACTAACCAACCCAAGGCATCATAAGAAATTGCATACAATAAAGGACAAAGGGGGCATCCGTATCTGATAGACTTGTGTAGGGGGGTGGCTTTAGTAAGAGATCCATTACAACAATCATGGCTGATATATTTCCAAATGATTTATGAAAAAACTTTATGAATAATTTTCCCAAATCCATGTCATATAAAGCTTTTAGAATAAAATCCCACTCTATTCTTTCATAGGCCTTATAAAAATCAATTTTGGAAAAGACGTAATTTTGACCAGACTCCTTTGCATACTCCATGCCTTCCCAAAGAGAAATTATTGCATCCAAGATAAACATTCCTTTATTAATGAGGCCCTTTTTCTCCTTAAGAATAAACCAATTCATAAGTGGATGTGTCTCCTAGCTAAGGTCAAAGACTCGAAGATCTTATACACAAAATTCAAATAGGTGATTGGTCTCCAATTGACCAGATCATCCCTTCAGCCCTTTTTATGAATAGTTTGAACCACACCAAAATTTATGGAAGAGGAAAGAGCTCCTACAACCAAGGCTTATTTCCAAACGAGAAGTAAGTATGGAACCAGAAGTTAGTCATTGGGCACACCATCTAACCCAGGAGATTTACTAGGTTTCAGGTTTCCAATAGTTTCTCTTATCTCCACTTCTAAGATAGGTAAATCTAATAGTTTAGCCAAATTAAATGGCACTATCTTTTTCCTCACTTGAGCTATTTACTCTAGCATTTTTAATATTGTTATCTCTCAAGGGAAGAGGTAAGAAAATATTGGAAAAATAATCCTTGGTGATTTTCACATTCTCCTTGTGGGAAGTAGCATGCCCACCATATTTATTTCTCAACATAGGGATAAAATCCATGCATTTATTCTTTTTTAGCAAAGAAAACATTTTCTTGTTGGACCTATCTATTTTACCTGCCCAAAATTGTCTGGTCCAAGCAATGGCACCTTGGGCCTCTAGGAGCTCCTCTTTCTTAAGCTGTTCTTTCAAAGTAATAATCTCAAGGGATGACAAGTCAATTAAGGAGTTACTCTCAAGAGATGAGATTTGATTATTTGTCATCATTCTTTTGTAAGACTAATTGCCATCATTAGGAAAAGGATGGGGTCTAGGAGGGCCTCTTTATTTTCCATGAGATTATTGAGGTGATTAACATTTTGACAAATAGATGCATGCCATGTGTGCAAGAATGGTGGGTGTGTAAGAGAAGTGTAAGTGGTCAAAGGATACACTTTTCCCCACCAAAAAGGGGGTGGACAACTTTATGCTTTTTGGACCTCCATAACTCATAGATATGATCTCCTATTTGAACGAAGATTAAAGACCTGAAATCTACATATCAAGCTCTTTCCATAGATATATTACATGATATACTTTTCTTGCTAGAGTTTAGATTTCATTTTGGGGGGAAATTGGAATGTCCTTTTACTTGTTTGAATTCAAAAGCTTCCCTTTGATTGCTTTATTTATCCTAAAGGTTTGACTCCCTTAAACTTCCAAATAAAGAGGCCCTCCTAGACTCCATTCTCTTCCTAATGAGATTTTTTCTTGAAATCATAAGTGACTTCAGAGTGTGCTTTATGGCTACATCCCAAGTAGTAAATGCATTGATGTGCATTTATACTAAAGGTTTGACTCCCTTAAACTTCCAAATAAAGAGGCCCTCCTAGACTCCATTCTCTTCCTAATGAGATTTTTTCTTGAAATCATAAGTGACTTCAGAGTGTGCTTTATGGCTTCATCCCAAGTAGTAAATGCATTGATGTGCATAGAAAATGCATTTTCAAAAATTTATTTAACTATGGCGTTGATGGAAGCAAGTCTAAATACATAACTGTCTAGATAGGGCCAACTAGATCATAAAGAGTGCTATTATTTATGTAATTCAAAAACTAGAGGTTTATGATCAGATAGCAGTGAAGATAAGTCAAATTTACAGCTCACCAACCAATGATCTTGAAGCATGTTTGTAGTCATGTACAATATGTCTAGCCTTGTTGCTCTAAAAAAATAAACTTCTAATTGTTCGACCGAGTGAAGCCAAAAATTGAAGATGAATCCACCAAAGTGAGTTTATCAAATAGCTCATCCCAACATTCGTTTTGTTTTCCTTGAATGATTTTCCCTAGAGCTTTGCAATTATCATTCAGAGAAGTGACCGTATTGAAATCTCCTATAAGTAGGAGAGGATCAATAAGTAAACAAAACTCATACCGTATACTAGTTCTTTTAGAGATTTAATTGGATGCATAAAGGCTCACAATAGTGTAATTGAAAGGTTCTTTGAGAATGATAGTAACCCAATTATTCTTTGGCCCTACTTGGACCTAAGCAATCAACTATTTATGCTTTAGATCTACACCAATCACAACTCCCCCTTTACCTGCAGGGTGATTAGTATGGAGCAGGCTTATGGTTCCTACTAATATTTTGAAGATTGGAGTCAAGATGAAATCCCTTTACTTTAACTTCCCAAAGATAGATAAAATAGGGCTACTTTCTTCGGGAATTTAAAGTAAAGGGATTTCAGCTAGGCATTGTTGGATTGGAAATAGGGCTACAGAGAAACACACCTATTTTGGAGAAGATGAAGAAGCTCATGACACACAAAAAAGAGTATGTATTGCTTAGTGCACAATGAAAGATAAGTTAGCCCTAGAGTATTGGACGTATATACAATGCATGAGGGAAAAAACCTCTTAGTGAGGGGAAAAATTTCTCGATGGTCCTAAGTGTGTTCACACACATCACTACCACGTGTATATGGTAACAAATCCCCACTGGGAGTGATGCGATGAACAAGAGCTAATACATAATGTAAAGGGAAGTTCCATGGCCTGAGTTCATGATCAATCCACAAAGGGGAGTAAGACCAAAGCTTTGTGGAAATCTTCAAACTTTTCACGAGGCAATGCCTTTGTGAACATATCTACAAGGTTTTCCTGTGTTGGCACATAAACCAAGCTAATATCTCCTACTAAGAGTCTCTCCCTAACATAGTGGGTACCTGAATGTGCTTTGTGCGATCATGAAGATTTTGGTTCCTTGCAGCTGCCAATGCACTTTGATTGTTAGTGTAGATGATTTTAGCAGTGTCTTGTCTAACACAAAAATCAACCATAAGGCTTCTGAACCATACACACTCAGTCGTAGCTATGAAGACTACCCTGTACTCAACATCACAACTAGAAGTGTCCACAATAGGTTGTTTCTTGCTTAACCATGATATGCATGAATTGCCAAGCATGAAACAAAAACCACTTGTGGACACTCACGTGTCAAAAAAACTAGCCCAATCTGAGTCCAAAAAATCATGTAAATTTGGTGTCAATGATCCCCCCTTGGGATAAAACAAGCCAAGATGCAAAGTGCCACTCAAGTAGAAAAAAATTCTCTTGACATCCTACCAATGCTTAGACCCTGGGCTATGCATAAATATACTGACCTCCCTGTGATACTGCAACAATGAATATCCTACCTTGTATTCCATACATAAATAAGGCATCCAACAACAGTTTGGTAAAGAGTGACATTGGTAGGATCACTAGAATCATGAAGAATCAATTCCAAAATGTAGCAATAGGTTTAGAGTCCTCAAGTCAAAACTTACATAGCAATGTCTCTATGTAACTTGTTTGACACAACGCAATACCACTAACGCACTGCTTAAATTGTATGTCGAGGTAATGATGCAAAAATGCCAAATCTTTCATCTTGATAGTAGCATTCATATCAGCCTTAAATTCAAAAATATGTGTCTCATTGGGTCTAGTGATCAGCAAATCATCAACATAAAGAACAACGATGAGAAGTACATCACCCTTATGCTTTATGAACAAAGTGCTTTTTTTTGGACTATTATGAAAGCCTCGTTTAACCAAATGAGTGTCAAATTTCTCATACCAACAAGCACGAGGATATTTCTTCAACCCATATGAAGCTTTCTTACATTTTCACACTTTATCTTCTTGTTCTTTTATGACAAAATCGTAAGGCTGCATTACATAAACTTCCTCAAATATGTCACCATTCACGATAGTAGTAACAATCTATGATTGATGAACATTCCATCCAAAATGAGCTACCAATGCATATAGAAAACACACAGTAGTCATACAATGAGTGGGAACAAAAGTGTCTTCATAGTCTATGCCTTTTCTGTTGTGCATAACCTTTTGCAACAAGTCAGGCCTTATAGCGATCAATCTCACCATCTAGCTTATGTTTCAACTTGTAAACCCACTTCATACCAATGGCCTTTTTTCTAGGAGGAAAACCACATAAAGTCCATGTGTTGTTTTATACAAGTGCATCTTATTTTGTTGCATGGTAGCCATGGATCCCAATTTTTTGAATTTTGTGCTTCATCAAGAGATAGAGGTTCCTCTACATCACATAAGCTATAGATAGCCAAAGCATAACAATCTGACGAATAAGATGCATGGAAAAAACCTGAATGATTACAACTAGACAAAGGTTCATCCAATCTAATATCACGCAAAGTATGCACCAGCCATTTTGGCATACCTTTGGCTTGCTCATTCTCAGCCTTTTCCACATCAAGTACATCATGTGCATCAATAATAGTGTAATCCATAGCATTTTGAAAACCCCCATAGGTTGTACATTTGCGTCAGTGGAATTCACATTCAAGTTTCCACCATTGAAAAGAGGTAATAAACTGTTGAAAAGGTCAACCTTTCAACAACGCTTCCACAAAGATTCCATAAAGATCCCTCAAAGATTCTATAAAGATTCCAAATAAAGATGCTGATGAAGTGATGAAGACAAAGATGGATGTTGTAATGTGAAGATACAAGCTCATGGACATCATCGAATATCCCGTTATTATTATTTTGAGCCATTACTACCACTTTTGTAATGTTTATGGGAACTTCATATTTTAAGTCGGCAATTGTATTTTGGCCACAGATGCTTGTTGGATGAGCAAAGCCAGCTCACAGTGTTGTAATTAAGCTCTATAGAAGCCTACAGACAAATCAAATCATTTTGGTCGGACATTAGGTTTTCTAAGGCTTAGTATATAAGCCAAAACCTAAAGCTTTGTAAGGAGACTTCTAATAAACTGATCTTCTGTGTCGTTGGGAGACTGCGAGAGAGTGAGAGTGTGTGTGTGTGTGCTATAGGAGCTACAGTGGTCAGAATCGCAAATGGAGAGCAGCAGTGTGTTGCCCACGAGGAGAGCTATGCGTTGATGTTTACATCACGCGCATTCGTCAGTGTTTTGGCAGATTTACCCGCGAGCTACTTTTGGAGTTTCGATGAGTAACTGTTGTCCGTTTTTGCATTTGAGCATATCCATGCGATCAGAGTGAGTAGAGCTACACATTAGGCACTTTAGTTTTCAGAAACGTCGACCTGCAAAAACCGGCCAGACATCCTACGCGTTTTCTGCACGGAGGGTATGGGGTAGGTTTTTTTGGTCACGGACCTTAGGAAGAGTGGACTATTGGTGTTGGTAGGATATCCCTCAAGTTTTGTAACGTTTTGAGAACGTCTAATGGGCTTTTGGCTTGCGGTAGCATCATAGGAGACTCTCACATTCAAAGAACCGATGGCATGTAGATTTGATATCTCTGTAGGAAGTAGTCATTAGTCGGTCGAGTAGAGGTTGACACCCTTTGCTTGCTTCCACGCGCCTGCGGGTCGAGCTTCGTCCTTAGCTGACATTATATGTTAGGTGAGTTCTCGATATGCTGACGTCCATCGCGGCGTATCCGTCCAACATTGGCGCCGTTGTCGGGGACGAGGGCCCTAAGTAGGTGGCCGAGACTAGTCCTTGAGGATAGAGGTCCCTCTCGCTTGCCAGAGTACTATTTTACATTTAGATAGGATCAGAGGGTGGTGGACTCTCTAGGTCTTAGGAGGAGTCTAGGGAGCGTGTGTCTAGCCTGGATCTTCCGTCTTAGGTAGTATTAGGTAGTAGTAGGTTGTGGTGTAGAGAGTAGGAGTTGGAGTGGTAGATGTGGTGGTAGGTTGACTTGAGAGTCCGTGTGAGGCTAAGAAGCAACCAAGACATCAAAATCACCATCTCACATTGATGAGTAGGAGTAGGGTAAGTAGGATATCTTGATTTCTGATCTAGAGTACTTTATGCATGTCTTATATGCTGTTAGGCTCATCAGAGAAGTGGAAAACGTTAAGTAGAAAAGACGGTAAATTGTGTTTGGAAGCTGATTTGAAGTCCAAAAGTTTCTGTGATTATTGTTGAGAGCTCTTCAGAGCATAGGGAGTACTACTGCCAGAAAAAAATTGCATTTTAAGACAGTAGACATCCTACGCGTAGGATGTCTCCAGGGTACTTTTGGCAGGGAATTTGGGGAAACTGAGATTACCACTGGGTTCAGAGGGTAGGTTTTACCCTAGTAACATGTTGACTTGAGTGTTTTTCCCTATTTTTGTTGACCAAAAGCCAAAAGGCGGAGTAAGAAAACGTAAAATTTCAGAAAAGGCTTAAATTGAGTGATTTTTGCATGTTTTTGCAATTGTGAAGCGTACTTGCACTTGTTGAGAGCATAAGGAAGCATCAGGGACACTTTAGTCTGAAAAAATAAGCAGTAGACATCCTACGCGTAGGATGTCTACAGGGTGATCTGGACACTTTTTTGAAAATCTGAGGTTACCAGTGTGTTTAGAAGGTAGGTTCTACCCTATTTTCACCTGGAAAGTGGAAATTTGACCAAATTTTGACAGATCAAAGCCAAAAGACGAGAATTGCCAGACGTCCTACCCAAATTGTGTCCAAGGCCTAATTTTGAGACCAAACCATAGGATGAATCCAAAGGCATCTTCTAAATGTTGTATTGAGTGCATGTGATAAATTTCATCTCATTTAGGTCAGTGAAAGGGAAGATTAAACAGACTCAAGGGTTTTTGGAGGGATAGAAGGAAAGAATAGCTAGTTTTGGGGTCTTTTGAGGTCCAAATGAAATTATAAGCATACCAGTGGGTTGCTGAAGACTAGGGGAATCTTTGGTCCAAGTTTGGGTTCATTCTGAGCAAAAAGACATCCTACTCATAGGATGTCTCCTGCATGATTTTGAGACCAAAACTCTGTTGTGACCATACCATGCTGTCATATAGCCTTAGATAAGCCTCCTAGGCAAATTTGGTCCAATTTGGAGTTGATTTGACTTGGGAATTCATCAGAACAGACATCAGGCTTTTGGAACAGATTCTTGATCATTTGACCAACCTATAGGTGTCAGAATCAACAATTAAAAATAGCTGTGAGTTTAGCACGTCAAGGGGAAGCTACAATGCAAGTTTGAGGTGAAACAGAGCAAAAAGACATCCTACGCGTAGGATGTCTCCAGGGTCATAAAGTGGTCAAAATTCTACTTTAGCCATATAGGGAGTTTCCCAGTGTCTCAAGGATTCCAAAACTTTTTTTTAAAGTAAATTTGGACCTTGTTTGGCCTATTTACCAAGCAAAGACGAGAATTGCCAGACATCCTACTCTTGGAGTGCACTAGAAGCTTATACAACCCAAATCTTGACCTATTGGCATCCAAATTCAAATCTAAGCATACCATTGGGTTGCTAAGCCCTAGGAGAATCTTGGGATCAAGTTTGGACAAAATCTGAGCACTTAGACATCCTACGCATAGGATGTCTCCAGCTTGATTTAGGACTCCAAACTAGCCTATGAGCACACCACTGTAATCAGCACATCAAGGAGAAGCTGGGGTGAAAATTTCAAGTCATTCTGAGCAAAAAGACATCCTACACATAGGATGTCTCAAGGCCATTTTTAGGTCCAAATAAAATTCTGAGCATACCATTGTGTTGCTAGACTTAAGGGGAGTCTCTGGACCAAATTTTGTTAAATTTTGAGCATATAGACATCCTACACATAGGATGTCTCTAGGCCAGTTTAGGGTCCAACTATAATTTTGACCATACAAGAGTGTTCATAGTGTCATAGAGATCCCAAATATTCTTTCAAAATTGAATTTGGACTCATTTTGACCATTCTAAACTGCATTTCACTGTTTTGGCCATAACTTTCACAAACGGTATCGGATTGGAAAAGTTTTTATATCAAAACGTAGCTTGAGAGCGACACTACACATCGTTTAAGGCCTCAAAACGCATCCAGAAGTCAAGAGTGTCTAAAACGGACAGTTTGAAAGAATTCTGAGAAAACGGTCACAGTTTTGAAGACTGCTAAGTTAGCAGATTGAAATTATCTTTTAGGAAAACCATTGGTCACCCGCGGGAAGGTGTAAAAGTTAACTACGACCTAGTGTAAAATTTGGGCGTCCATACACAAATCTGGTAGCAGTAAGACCATACACAAGGACTCTTGATTTTGCAACAACAATCGCAAGTTTTGGAGAACTTTAACACAAGATTTTTGCTAGCAAATCACTGCGACTTGTGCATAATTCTCTTGTGCTAGCTTAAGTTTAGTTCAGCTAAAAGCGAACTTGAAAGTCACTTCCGAGCCCACGGAACAAGTGTGGCCGTCAAAGGCACATCAAGAATTTTTGCATTCATTGTGAAAAAGTTTGCCAGCTAAATAGAATTTTGCAGATTGTGTGCTAAAGTGAACACAGGTTAGCTCGACTCAAGAATTGCTACAAAGGGAGCAGTCATTGCAGTATAGTGGTAAGTTGCATAACTTATCACAGGGCTTCCACTAGATCGAGGCCTGCTGAAAAGCTCTAGGAAAAGCAAGCAGCCAGACAAGACAGTATCAACCCTGGCAAGCAAGGGAGTTCAGAAGTTCAAGAAGTTCAAGCAAAGCCCAATTCAGAAAACTCAGAGATTAAGGCATCCACAAAAGTTGAAGGACCTCAAGAGAAGAAGACCGACACAAGGGTGCTAATAATTTTTATTAGCATTGAGGCAAGAAATTAGAGCTATCACTGAACAGGTACAACAAGGGAGTCAAGATAAAAGCAATGGCATCTCAAAGGAAGCAGACCAGCCGAGACGAAGCTTCAAGTACATCCACAAAAATTACAAGAGAGCAAATTTGGATCCATCTGATTGGCCAGTACAAAGGACTGCCATGCTATGAGGATGTCAATTGGAATTTGTACATCAAGACAAAGAAAGATACAGAGGAAACTCGGACATCTCAATATGTGGAAGTTGAAATAGCGAAAAATGTACTACACCCACATCTAGATTTCGTGGAAGACTGTCTGGGATCAATTTACATGAGGCACGGAAAATACATCGACAATGAGATATAAATGTTGTACAAGGATCAACTTACAGAACTCTACGCATATCCTCCAAGTATTTTTCTGTACAAAACACAAGATAGAAAACGGAAAATTGGTACCCTCTATGGAGACGAAGACGTTCGATAGTACAGGGCTGTCACAAGTCAGGAAGTCCCTGTAGAAAACAATCATTACTTTACAGCAGAAGCGTTTGGCTCAAGAGGATAAGACTACATGTCTAAAGGTGGTAATGTATACCATCTCGTCATGGGTTTACCTCTAACTACGCACCTGGAAGAATTGACACCTACAACTGTCACTACACAAATGAGTGACACACCACATGACACACAACAACGCACAACACAAGGCACAACATGGAAAGACACAACACAAGTCTCGTGCACCGCACCAGGACAAGACAAAGCACAAACACACCAAATTTCACAAACAGGGAATACACCGGAAGTACCAGCTATGAAGATAGCCCAACTTCAAAAAGAACTAGCTCGCTCTCAAGAGCTACTTAACAAAGCATAAGAAGTCATATCATCAGGCATTAAACAGATGCCAACATCAGATATGAAACCCTCTCGGATGGGGGGAGTTCAAACTCAACAAAGAGACCCTATATCTTCAAGACTGGGATTAAGAAGTCCAATTTTACAAGAAGTAGTGTCCTTTTTAGGAGTCCAAGTGGAATTTCAAGAAGCATTGGAAGATGCCGAGCCGGAGGAGAGACCACTCGAAATTCACAATGCCCAATGTAGAAGGTCAGGTCAAGATGTCATTGTGGTCGACAAATACGATAGGAACTATGAAATAGCCGATGTGAAAAATATGGATGAGTTTAGCAATTGCGGGCAACCTGTAAGTCACATACTTGGACCCCATCCAAAAGCACCATCAAGGGAAACAGAAAACAAAGATTCGGTTCAATCTTCAACCTCGGTGCAGAACTCGCCAAAATCAACTCGGAAACATAGCCCTAAGGCTATGCAGAAGCCCCACATCAAAGACCATATACTGATGGAAGAATTAGCATCACAACTGCTAGAAAGCATGGATAGTGATTTGATCTTGTATGCAAGCTATTTCCAGCTTCTCAAGGATAAGACGATGAAGGATAAAGACACGAAGCTAGTGGATACACCTAAGTGAGTCATAATCTACAGGTTCATGCATGCAAAGAAGAGGTCATATCTGTATCTCGATACCACAGGAAACCATTATCAGCAGTATTATGGAGAGTTGCCTCGTCCAAAGGGTGCACATGTTGAGATAACAAAATATTGCAACCAATGTGCCATTGGTCATTTAGTGAAGGACTGCCCAACAAAGCTCTACATGGAAAAGAAGAAGAAACAAGCCAAAAGCAAAGTTCAGACAGTGACAACAAGGGAACGGAAGAAAGAATCCCCAACAAGATCTCCGGAAAAGAAGCAGATCTTGTCTCGCAGAGCACAAAAGATAGGCTCAAGACACAGTTTCTTGAGGTCAAGGGTGTCAATGACATTATCATAAAGAATGAGGCTTTCAAAAAAGATCAATTGAATCAGCTGATTCAAGATCGTTTAAGGAACCTCAATGCGGACAATTCAAAGCATCCACAAGGTGATGAAGATGAATCTCGCAGTTCAAGGTTCAATAGCAAAAGAAGCCAAGCTTCCGACGATAGTGAGCCAACACAAGAAGAGGTGGCAGAGGTAACAAAAATTCTTAATGCCACGTCACAAGTGGAAGAAATGCAAATAGAGTCAATGGATGAAGCTGAAAGTCTACCAAATAAATTTTCTATTGTGGACTCTTCATTGGTGATTGAACAAATCAAAGAGTATGAGAAGCTAAAAGAAGATGTAACGGAAGACATAAAATGCACAGAAGAAAGGGAAATGACCGACTCCAAAATTGACTACCAAGGAAAAGCAATGCAGGATATGAATGAATATTTTCGAGAAGAGACTCTACAAAAACCCATGGAACAATGGAAACCAAAGGCCACGGCGACCATTGCATCAGAAGAAGAGAGTCAACCTTAGCATCCTGCTACACAAGCTTCAAAACATTTCCAAGAAGAAAAGTCACCATTGAATGACCTTCAAGTGCTAGAAGAAGTAAATAGTGACAGAGAGCTTCTGAAATCAAGAACAAAGGCATCACAGTCAGAAACTAGCGATGAACACCAACAAGCAGCTACAGCAGAAGATAGTAAGCACTTGGAACATACTAAAACCAGTCAAATGACAAAGAAGTTCAACATACAAGAGGATGACAAAGCTTCCAAGGCCCAAAAGTCCAAGACAAGTACCGAAAGCAACAAGGAAATTAGCTACTTGGCAGCCAACAAGAAGATTAAATTCTCATTGGATGTGTATGAGAAACTGAAATTTAATTTTACAGCAGAGATAGATTGCACTGCCACGACTAATGTCATGTCTTATGGGCCCTGGTTACTGCTAGGTAAGCCATAACTGTATGAAATTCAGGTACAATATCCTATATCACATGGAATAACCGTCACAAGTTTAGGGATTGCAAAAGCTACCCTTACACTACGGTAAAAGGTAATCAAAGACAAATTCCTAGTGGTGGATTCCTCCAAAATGAGTACACATTTGATTTTGTCCAAGCACTGGGCAAAACCATTGGCAGAAGTACCTAAATTTTCAACAATGGTCATCACGACTAGATCTCAAGAAATCCAACCTACTATTGCTCCAAGATTATCGACTTCCGACAAAGGCAAAGCCAAAATGAGCCCACAAATGTCCTACCAACAGAAGCAGCCCCTTAAATCAGAGTCTTCAATCCAGCCTTGAAAAGTTCAAGACAGAGCTTCGACATCAACTGACCACATGCTTCCACATGAAAGACGGACTCCAAAGAAAATCTTTCAACCGAAATACCCTACACTACGAGATCACCGCCGCCAAAGGTTTTCAACGGTCTACATAAAAACTGAAGAAATAAAGGTCAAGGACCCAATATGGGAAAATTATCCTAGCCAATTGACGAAAGGTAAACACATGGGATGGATAGCCTCCCACTACAGTTTAGCAGAGCAAGGCTATTATGAGGGTCAAAAGAAACTT
Organism: Adiantum capillus-veneris; assembly: GCF_014529385.1. NCBI lineage: Eukaryota > Viridiplantae > Streptophyta > Polypodiopsida > Polypodiales > Pteridaceae > Adiantum > Adiantum capillus-veneris. The sequence goes on along the minus strand of NC_140949.1, from coordinate 119,371,195 downwards.
TGGTTACCAAAACCACAGACCTCGGCTTATGCTGTGGATAAAGGTTTCAAAAAGCGTCCCCAAAAGCAACAAAGCTCATATTGACATCGCCAAAGGAGACCAACCAACAAGGCTCGCCAAAGGGATGCAGGAAATTTCAAATCCAACTGGCCTTCATACCAACATAGGAATTCATCGATAAATAATCCCAAAAATGGCACTCTGGTACATCTCAATACGACATCAAAAACATCATGGGAAGTGCCATCTACAATTCTTCAAGCACAAGGTTACTATCAAGGAAATTGGAGAATCTGGCTACCAAAGATACCAGGTAAACATTCTTCAATCCAAAGACTTCAGCTTGAAGATAATCGCAATTTCACGGAAGGCAAAATGAAGGACAATGTCACACTCAAGGCAAAGGATATCTGCAAAGACACTCTAATCACACGATGCAGATACAAATGGGTTCCAAAAGAACAAAACATCACGAAGAAGATTGAAGTCATCTCTAGCTCTCAAGAATGTCAAGACATGATAGACAAAGTGTTACGGGGAATGGAGCGAGCCAATATTCTCAACCAAGGGACCAACAACAACAAAAATAAATCTTGACAACCAAGGTCACCCAGGTATGGCAAAAAAAACCAATATTGCCAGTACGGTCCTTTACAAATCCTCTCTTTGAGGATGGGAGTCTCGAATTTCAAAACCTATTCTTGGTCGAAAGCTCCCGAGAGTAAGTCAGGTCGCCAGAAAAATCATGGCTTAAGAGTCAAGAGTCGGGCAGCTGAGCCACTAAATGAGCAAGCGTCAGACCCAAGCTTCATGTCTTAATATCTTTTGTGGTCTATGAGTCTAGATATTTAGATTATAGCTCAAGCTGGAAGAGTTGAGCATATTGTAAAATGGGGTCGCTCATGCTGGATAGGTGAGCATAAGAGTCGAAGTCTACTATTTTAAATGGCGGAGTGGCAGAGTAGTCCAGAAAACACTCATGCACATGAACACAGTGAAGAGAGTGGAAAAGACCTCATCGACAAAAACCCTTCTTGTGAGTAACGGCAGCTCTTGAAGTCAAATATATTTTTGCTTCTCTAGCTACGTTCACTGTCGGAAGCACCCATTCAAACACTTCTCACACAACACATCGTTTCCCATGCATCTATCTGTGCAAGCAGTTGACACGATTTGTGTTCCACCCATGCACTTACACAACAAAATGACGATGACGAAGCGGTAATAACAGGTTTCATAAGCATTTTCTCAACAACAACGACTCTGACTTCAAGCTACTAACACTTATCCAATGAATATCAAGCCAATAATAGTAGCCATACGGCCATAATTACTTTAACTCAACAAAACTCGGTTACACCAAACATAAGTACATATAGCCTCACATTTAATGGTGACTAAAGGCATTTTTTTCCCACTAGGTTTTTCCCTTTAGTCCTATCCAGGTATCCAAGACCTTCATTTTGTAATATATGCCACATTTTATTTTTCTTATAAAAACACAAAAAATCAGAACAACGACATTCCCAAACAACTACATGCTCATCTACTAGAAGATCAAAGGAAAACGGCCCAGAAAAAATTTAAAAAGGCTTCAAGATTACAGGTACACATGCAGGATGACACCAAAAGAACAAACAATATGGAGCTGCCAAGATAAAGACTTGCTGCAAAAACAAACCGAACTCGACTTATTCACGCTACAACAACCAATCGGAGGGGGGAAGCTATGGCTTCAAATACACTACGTGTACAAGAAAAAGGTACCTCTACAACATACAAAGCATCTGGTAGAAGAAACTGCAACAACAAAAGCTTCAACCAACACCAAAACATGAAGCACTCGTCAAGGCCACTGCAGACATAGGGTCTTGTCGGGGACGACAAGACTTCAGAGGGGGAGAGTGTGAAAGGTCAACCTTTCAACAACGCTTCCACAAAGATTCCATAAAGATCCCTCAAAGATTCTCTAAAGATTCCAAATAAAGATGATGATGAAGTGATGAAGACGAAGATGGATGCTGGAATGTGAAGATACAAGCTCATGGACATCATCGAATATCATGTTATTATTATTTTGAGCCATTACGGCCACTTTTGTAATGTTTACGGGAACTTCATATTTTAAGTCGGCAAATGTATTTTGGCCACAGATGCTTGTTGGATGAGAAAAGCTAGCTCACAGTGTTGTAATTAAGCTCTATAAAGCTTAGGGACAAATCAGGTCATTTTGGTCGGACATTAGGTTTTCTAAGGCTTAGTATATAAGCCAAAACCTAAAGCTTTGTAAGGAGACCTCTAATAAACTGATCTTCTGTGTCATTGGGAGACTGCGAGAGAGTGAGAGAGTGTGTGTGTGTGCTACAGGAGCTACGGCGGTCGGAATTGCAAACGGAGAGCAACAATGTGTTTCCCACGAGGAGAGCTACGCGTTGATGCTTACATCACGCGCGTTCATCCGTGTTTTGGCAGATTCACCCGCGAGCTACTTTTGGAGTTTCGATGAGTAACTGTTGTCCGTTTTTGCATTTGAGCATATCCACGTGATCAGAGTGAGTAGAGCTACACATTAGGCACTTTAGTTTTCAGAAACGTCGACCTGCAAAAACCGGCCAGACATCCTACGCGTTTTCTGCACGGAGGGTATGGGGTAGGTTTTTTTTGTCATGGACCTTAGGGAGAGTGGCTTATTGGTGTTGGTAGGATATCCCTCAAGTTTCGTAACGTTTCGAGAACGTCTAATGGGCTTTTGGCTTTCGGTAGCATCATAAGAGACTCTCACATTCACAGAACCGATGGCATGTAGATTTGATATCTGTGTAGGAAGTAGTCATTAGTCGGTCGAGTAGAGGTTGACACCCTTTGCTTGCTTCCACGTGCCTACGGGTCGAGCTTCGTCCTTAGCTGACATTATACGTTAGGCGAGTTCTCGCTACGCTGATGTCTGTCGCGGTGTATTCGTCCAACATAAACTGTCAAATAAATGTCATGTGCGCTTACAAAACTACCTTTAGGACATGACAGCAAGGATTGAACAAAATCTTCCACTAACACAATATCTTGTGAAACCAAGATACTTTTGTTTGCGGATGGTACAAGCTGTAACCTTTGCTTTTAGTATTGTAACAAAAAATAATGCATTTAACAGCCTTATCATCCAATTTTTTGTGTTGCGTTTGTGGAACCACAACATAAGCCAAACAACAAAAAATGCACATGTGATCAATAGATTGCTTCTTATCATGCCATTCTTCATAAGGAGTCATAGACAATAAAGATTTTTTAGGACACCCACTACGTACATACGTAGCACACACGATGGTCTCAGGCCAAAACAAATGTGGCAAAGCTTGACTCTTGACCATACATCGTGCCATTTTTGTAAGCAACCAATTTTTTCTTTTAGAAAAACCATTTTTTTAAGGTGTGTACATTGGTGTTTTATCCCACAACTAGCTAGAAATGCATTAAACTCATGATACATATACTCCCCCCCTTTATCTGAATGGAGGGTGCCCAAAGTACATTTTAAGACATCCATAGCCATAAATTTTTTGAAGCACATAAACACTTCAAACTTAGCTTTAAGCGGATACACCCATGCATTCCTGGAGTAATCATCAATGAAAGTCATGAAGTAAAGGTAACTGCCCAAGGACGAAGTTTGCATGAGCCCACAAACATCACTGTGCACAAGCTGCAATGTACAGTAGCCCTGATTGGACTATCCTTCAAAAATTTTGAACATTGTATTTTACCCAAAATAAAACCTTCACAAACATGCTTCACAGGTGCTTCAAGAAGCGCAAAGAAGAAACCATAATAGATTTTCACAAATGCAGTAAACTAGAAAATTCAGATGCCCAAAATGTGTATGCCACAATTTTGCATCCGTAACAGCCTTTAAATTCACAATTGCATTTGCAAAAATGTTCCCACACTTATCGTACAAAGTGACCTTATATAGCCCACATAACAAAATGCCAGATGCAACAATTTTATCACTAAAATTGAGATCATGAACTGTACATTTGTCATCCACAAATTTCACAACAAGACCAACTCTAGCAAGTGCAGATACAAACAAAATATCCTTCTTGATCCTAGGTTTATAAAGTGCATCAAAAATTGTGAAAAAACTACCATTTGTAGTAGTAAGCACAATATTTTCAACTCCCTTGACTGTATAAGAAGCATTGTTGGCACAAGTAATTGTATTCCCATGAGGACATCCTCAAGAGGTAAACAAGTCACGCTGAGAGGTAATATTCTTTGTAGCACCTCTATCAAAGTACCACACATGAGAATCTACAACAACTGACATATATGCATCATGGATAGAAGGATCACAAGTGCACTCTACACCTAAATTATCCCTTTGTATCTACATCAACATCACAATCTCCTTTCACAGAAGAATCTACAATAGTTGCAATTGTAGTGGAACCAACCACTTTCTTCTTGGCCTCCTTTTCCTTCAATTGAGGACACTACTTAATCAAGTGATCATTAGCCTTGCAATAATGGCAACACATCTTCTTTTTTCCCTTTTCATCCAAAATTCCGAGATGAAGTGTTTCCAGTAGAAGCATTAGGAATATGTGATTTTCCACTCGGGGAAGAACCATGAGAAGTGGCTACATTGTCGTTACCACCTTTTATTTGAGAAACAAGAAAAGCTTGTTCAACTGCATAATGTTTATCCCTATTTTTTCTTGAAAGTGACTCTTGCAACAATAATGTTCATAATGCATCAAACTTGAGAACATCAGGATTTGCTTGGGTCATAAGTCTCCAAGTACTAGCAAAAGTCTAATAGCAATTTAGGAATGCATCAAGGACACCCTCCACAAGGAATTTGTTTGAAATGAATTTGACTCTAGAAGTGAGTTTCTCATAAATATCCTTGATACCAGCAAGGAAATTGTCCATGTCATTTTCCTCATGCATAAGCTTTAATTTCAACTCTTTACACAACAATGCAATTTTAGCCTCGTTGTCACTTCTGTAAGACCACATAGAATATCCCAATTCTATATAGCTGATTCAGCTGAGCAAATGTGATGAGTAGTAGTGTGATTCATAGATAATGAAATCAATGCATGAGTCTATGCATCTCTAGCATCCCAATGAGATTGCTTAGTTGTAGGCAAAATAGCTCTGCAAGTAGTAACCCTACCACCAAATTCTACAACATCCTCAACATCATCTGTATCCACATAACAAGGATGTACATTTTTGGGTTCACTTCATTTCTCCTCTTTTTGGGCAGTTTTGACATCAGGTGCAAGCACTCACCATGGACTTTAACTAATCCCACATTGACTAATTTTCCCCATCCAATTTATCCTCGGCAGCAAACATCTTGAGCACATATATGTTGTTGTCATCCATGGTGAGTGCATGCACCTGATGTCAAAACTGCCCAAAAAGAGGAGAAATGAAGTGAACCCAATACGTGCTAGTGATGCTGGCGATCAAGCTCGGGAGTATGCAACATGCTCTGATACCAATAGCTGAAAATAGGGTTGCAGGGAAACATGGCACACAACTTGGAGAAGACGAAGAATCTCAAGGCACAAAATAGAGAGTATGTATTTCTTAATGCACTATAAAAGATAAGTTAGCCCTAGAGTGATGGGTGTATATACAATTCACGGGGGGAAAAACTACCTAGTGAGGGAAAAAATGCCCTGGTGGTCCTAAGTGTTTTACACATCACTATGACATGTATATGGTAACATTGTCAAGATCATAGATTTTCTCTTTTTTTCTTTTAGGTTTGTTACCTGGATTACACATTGTTTCCTCTTCATCTTGGGTCAAAATAATGTCCACTGAGTTAACATGCAATCAAGAAAGTTAACTAAGTTCCACCTTGTCATGCTCTTGAAGGTCTTTGCAAAAGGGATCATCTGTAGGGTGGCTAACTTGAGGGTTGTCTTCCATCATGAGGGCTAGTGAGGGAACTTGAGTTGGGATTTAGAAGGCTTAACCATAGAATTGATGCTCTGTTAAGATCATATCTTTTCTCTTTTTTCATTTTAGATTTTCTTCCTGGAATATGAAGAGTTTCCTCTTTAGCTTGGGTCATAAGAATTTCCACCGAGTTAACAGGTGATTGAGAAAATTTATAAGCTCCACCTTGTCATGCTCTTGAAGTTCTTTGTAGAAGGGATCATTGGTAGGGTGGCTGACTTGAGGGGTGTCTTCCATCCTAAGGGTTGATGAGGGAATTTGAGTATCTAGAATGCTTGGCTCTCCATCATCTGAGATGTTGGAATATGAAGACATGCCTCTTGCCTTATCCATAGGAACACCATATTAGAGAGTTTGAGACTTTAGAGACAATTTGGGAATCACCAATGTCTTGAAAATTTGGCCATATGGAAAAATCTCAATCTATTTTTTCAGACCAAAGCCTTCCACAAGGTAGTACTTGGAAAATCTTTTGAGCCATGCTCTCAAAACTTTGGCTAATATTTGACCATGTGGTTACATCTTAAGATCTTTAGGTAAGTGGGAATTGGTAAATTTCACCATGTGGTTACATTTTAAGCTCTTTTTGAAAGTGGGAATTGGTAAATTCCCAATTTTACTAATATGTTGTTTAGGGCTTTCAGGAGGGACCAAAGGTTCAACTTGGGAAGGAGTTTTCTCTACATTAGGATGGTGTGCATGCTCTTTCCTGGCTTCTTTGGCTAGTAGAGATGAAGAAACCTTGTCCTCTTTATCCTTATCCTCCTAAGGTAGAGATGGTTCAAAAACATCATCTAATAATGCCCCAAACTTATTGACATATCTACAAGATTTTCCGCTTGCTAGAGTTTTGTTTCTATAGCTTCCCCTTGTGTTGACTTGTTGGAATCCTTGGTTGTTCTCTTTACATTCTTTATTCTTTTCAGCTTCCTTCTAAGCCTTGTTATCAAGATCAGGGAAATCCTTAATTAAATGCCCCTGCTTTAGACAATCAAACCAAGCATTGGGAACATTTTTGTATAAGAATTTTTGGATGTGTAGGACCTATCCACTTTGATCTTTGATTTGAATGGTTTCTTTGAGAGGAGCATCAATGCCCACCTCTATGAGTAATTGTGGGTCCATTTGGGGTTAATATCATTTGTAGTTCTTTGGCCTAAAAATTCACCTATTTGTGCACCCCTTTGCTTGAGCCAGGGAAAGAATTTAATGGCGTAGTCTAGAAAGTCAACCCACACACAAACCCTTGGGATCTCAGGGGGTGCAGTATGTAATCATGGTAATGTACAATGTGAGTTCAAAAGGAGGGGTTTTAAAATACAAAAAATCTAGACGATTTAACAGAGATACATTCAAATAAGGGGTTTTTATATTGAATTTTGGGAAAATTCCTAAAATAAGGGGTCATTTTACTCATTTAGACATGTTAAAAGAGGGGTTTTTTTAATACCCAGCGAATGCACGTTATATAAGGGGATAGAACGGTGAACCCCCCGAGCTTGGGATCAAAGCCTTTATGCCACTTCAGAACAAACATAAGGAGCTCCTAATTAGCCATTACCCTCTACTTATCACTTGTAGGGCACTTTCATAGTCATCAAAGAAAAAGAGATAGTAGTTGTTGGGCAGGTATTGTACCTGAGACGGGGAAAGATTACTCGATTCCCATTCTTGCTCTATCTAATTTCATGGCATATGACTATTACCACTCTCTCTTGGAGGTGTTTAAACGAGTTGTTGAGCTTAGCAGCCCCAACAATGACTTACCCTTCATTTTGAAACTGAGCCCGATGCCCTTCATTGTCAGCATCTTCATGATTATCATTAGGCATATCTTCTCTAGATTCTTTGTTTTCAGCTTCAACAACCAGACTCTTAAGATTAGAATGAGAATTAGCACAATCATTTTGTTCTCGGGGATTACTCTCATTAACCTCAAGGATTTGAGGATGATTCTCAACATTCTGCCAGACATTAGAAATAGAAGAAATTTGGCCACCATTAAGAAGGGGACTATGATTTATCTATAGAGATATCTACAAGGTGAGAGGGTGAATGAGAGTATTTAGTTCTGGTCCATGTGGTTGAGGTGACAAGGATTTGAATAGGTCATGCTGCAAGAACTATTGAGAGGCTTGAAGATTTGGGGTAGGTTTGGACTAAACTGCTTGAGCATAAGAATGAGGGCCTTGTAGCATAGATCTACTAGAGAAGGTTAATGCTTCAAGACCAGGGCTAAGAGCTATACTAGACGGACCTCCCTTTAGAGGCGTGAAAGAGACACCAAACATTGTGAAGATTTTGTTGCCATTCACCTTGAAGGATTCCATTCATGAGTGCATCTTGCAGGGCCATGCCTCCGTCCTCAAAGGGGAAGGGAGCAAAGGACTATCAGCACCCACCAAAGAGGAGAAGAGATAGACAGGAGTGTGTAAAGAGGGGCACATAAGAGCACTCAACGTGCATGTCTTGGACACAAAGATCCGTACCTTGTCACTTCTGATCGGTCCCGACTTTAAGGCAATTTTATTTTTTCTTATTGCCCCAGTGACTAAGTGTGTCATGGTTTTGTGTGTGTGTGTGTGTGTGTGTGTGTGTGTGTGTGGACCATTAAGCGTGTTTTTTTCATGTGTGTGTTTGTGTGTGCACTGAAATGTGGGATACACCCCCTCCAAAGCAAACCAAAAAGAAAAAAAAACCCCACATGCGAGCTTTGATATGCACAAGTTTGCAGCCCTGAACGTCAAAGCACGACGCCATCTCTAACTACTAGCCCACAACGGTGCATCCACAACACATGCCCTGGCATTGCCTCCTCTTTACCTGATAGGGTCCCTAACCATGGGATCGATGGTCCCAATTGAAAGCCAGGATGGTGGATGATCTGAACCATTGATCGGTTAAATCTAAACTCAGGATCCCAAGTTTAAATTTTTTAAAGCTAATCTTGGGAGGCCAGTCACGTGGACCTAGAAGGGATCTAATCTCGAGACTCCCTTGCTTCTCTGTCGGGTTTTGAACCCTCACCCCACTAGGTTGAGGAGGAGAGGACTTGACCAACATGCCCACATGCACGTGGTTGAATTAGATGTGATTCTAGATCAATGTGAAGGTAAACTTGGGATCTTGACATAAAAACTAAAATTGGGATCCGGAGTTTAGTTTTTGTGGATGCCACCAGAAAAACTAAACTTGAGATCTCGAGTTTAGTTTTTATCCATCAACAGACAAGATCTATGAGCTCCCTTGATTTTGCACAAGAGCCCTTGATCCCATGGTTAGGACCCTGTGGAACTTAAATCTGAGGCCGACATTGCCCACACTATTCAAAATGACCTGTATGAAGCTGCCATTTTTTCCTTGCCTTACTATTGGCCCCTACTCTTGCTTGTCATCGACATCATTGTTGTCTACTACTCATTACTTTGTTTAGCTTGCCTTGCTACTTGCCTCAAAGGCTCAACCATTTGTTGAAGCCTCTTTCGGCTACCCCAAGATGCCTCTTTTTGGCTACCCCATGCTCTGTGATAGCCCCACTGATGGCCCCATGCTCTCATCACCACACCTAAACCACACCATACTTGCAAAAGGATTCTATGTCATAGCCCACTCGTCACATAGAATTTAAACATCCATAGGCTCATGTTCCATACCTGCTCCACTTGATCTCAACCACCCATAGCCCCTTGCATCTACAACATATTTTCCCACAACTCTTCAATGCCATCAACTCGCCCATCATCACCTACAGGCTAATGCCACTTCTAGATCTTGGTTTTATTGACAATTCAACATTAAATTTACTTTTGGAAAAGCTTGTTCTCACCAAGTCAATTTTTTTGGTCCTAACAAACCCATGCTCCCACGGCTTAAAACTCTTGACCGATCCCAAGTTCTAAAAGCCAAGTCCCGTTCACAGAGCAAGGCATCATAAGAGCTCCCAAGGACTCCAAGGCACCAAGAGATCATCGCCATCACACTGTGTATTTGAGCTTCAAAGAAGTATTCAAGGATCATTCAAGTGCATTGAGCATTCAAGATACTCAAAGAACTTCAAGCTTTTCAAGCTTTGAGCACATCAAGCACTAAACTGGTTTGAGAAATGGGTTCCAAAAACACATAAAGCATTCACGGAATCTATGCTACAACTAAAAAGATAAACAATCTTCATGGCACCAAGCCATGCATTCACACTGTAAGTATTTTTGTATTTTGAACAAATCATTGGCCCTTTGTATTTGCATGTATACAAGCACTATGTCCACCAATAAGAAGGTACATGCACCCAACTGGAGTTTCTTCAAAGATAATGCTAAGAATCAAAGGAATCCCAGGTATTCCAAAGGTAAAGTACACGTTGTGGAAGAAGAAGAAGAAGAAGAAGAAGAAGGGGATGCCAACACTATCTATTATGATGATGTATTGTAATGGGTTTTAGACACTACCCCAAACCCAAATTTTGGAGGTAAGACCTACCCTCTTTTGCATTAGATTCATCTTATGAGCCATGTGCAATTACCCTAAGTGACCCATATTAACCTCTTCTATTAGTATCCATGCACATCGTGTAAGCTTCAACTTACGAGGGTGTTTGTTGGGGTAAACCGTTAGCTTACACTCAATACCTGACCAAACCCCAAAAGCCAAGCATACTAAGCATGCACCTTACTACATGGATTTCCCTAACACATGCTTCTCTATAGTCACATGCTATTTTGTTTAACCACATCATGCTTGACCTTTTTACCACATGTGATGAATATCACTTCCCAACATTTACTGCCACCTTCCTTTTTTGAGTCTGTAGATGGCCACTATGAAAATCATGTAATCCTCCATCTCCATCTCAAAATCTAATACAAGCATTATGTCAATTCAATATGAATGGTTGTTTTGTCTATCCACCATAAACTTTCAAAAGGCCCTTGCAGGCCTTATGCAAAGCATGGGTGTATTATATAAGAGAATGCACCAGGAGGTCCCTACCCATGGCTGTTGGAGATCAAAGGTGTCATGCTCAATCGTGCTTTGGTTGATCTATGCCAAAAACAAGGTTGGGGGTTTGGGAGGGGGGGGGGGGGGGGGGGAGGGTTGCTACTAAACAATGGAAGAAGAGGGGAGGAGAAGGACGAGGTGACATATGTACTTGAAAGATTCCTTTACATATTCAATTAATGGATTTTTATTTAAGAGAAGCATGCATGATGAGTATAATTTCTATATAACAAAATTATAGGATTAGGATTACTATAGAACAAAAATGTAGGATTCTTAGTTAGCATGTCAAATTGACTACCTAAAGCCTCAAGTTACCTAGCAAACAAAGTTCTTAGGTTGAGAAGCATAATTCAGCTATTTCTAACTAGGAAAATTGAACCTTTCTACTATCTTGCTATAGTTTTCTTATATAGGAATAGGATTAAAGCTCCTTGTGATCAATCAATGTCAAAGAGAATGAAGGCTTGTTATCTCCTATCTCTACTCATCCGTTGGCTATAACTAGTTTTGCTTCCGGGGGGGGGGGGTTCACCCTCGCGGGGTTCACCATTCAGTACCCCCCTATATAACGTGTGTTCGCGGGGTATTAAAAAAATCCCTCTTTTAACATGTCTGAATGAATAAAATGACCCCTTATTTTATGATTTTTTTCCAAAATTGAATTTAAAAACCCCTTATTTTAATGTATCTCTGTTAAATTGCCTAAAGTTTTTGCATTTTAAAACCCCTCCTTTCGAACTCATGTCATACATTAACATGATAACATAGTGCAGCCCCCGAGGGTTCACCATAAGTAGATTCTATATATCGAGTGCATTCAAGCTCATCAATAAAAGGGACCATTTTCAACAAAAATAAAAAATAAAAAAATCAAGATCCATTTTTCAACACCCTTCTATCTATGAAATTATGAGAAAATATAGAATAATAGAATCCCTAATGTTGAACCCACACAATCGTTTTTTTTTTTTTTGTCAATGTAGTAAACCGCCCCCCCCCCCCCAGTCCTCGAGTAGTCACTACTAATCCGGCTCGATGCCACTCTCATTGACATGGCTCTATTGCTATTGCTCGCTCTCTCTCTCTCTCTCTCTCTCTCTCTCTCTCTCTCTCTCTCTCTCTCTCTCTCTCTCATTTTGAGTCTAGCAAAATATGCATTGTTGTAACCTGGAAATCTTTATCAACATGGCTCATCTTGCATAAAAGGATTTTGCCTTCTTTTTGTATCCAACAACAATAGTCCATCACTTCTTTGTCATGGCCCTTGTTTTTTTCTTTTTGGCACCAACAACAACTTCATGTTCTCCTCCTAATTTAAGCAACCACAACTTCACGTCTTGTATTGGGTTGCCCTAGGAGCTCGACTCTAGTTTCGTGGAAGCCGATGGACTGGATCTAATCAAGGAGGCACTTAGCCCAATTTAAGCATGGAGGGTCTATCAAACTAGCCATTTGATAAACCAGAAATCCAGACTAAGAAAGGAGGGCACGATGAAGGACCACCAAAGATCCAACAGCTATGGATGATGATCACCAGAAAGGAAAATGTTACCATATACATGTGGTAGTGATGTGTGTGAACACACTAGGACCGCCGGGGCATTTTTTCCCTCTTTAGGAGGTTTTTTCCCCCGTGCATTGTATATACGCCCATCACTCTAGGGCTATCAATATTTCCATTGCACACTAAGTAACATACTCTCTATTGTGTGCCTTGAGCTTCCTTCGTCTTCTCCAAGCTGTGTGTGTTTCTCTGCTACCCTAATTCCAACAATTGGTATCAGAGCAGGTCACGTCCTCCCGGGCTTAGTCGCCTGCTCACTTTCTCCGATTTCAGTGAGCTTTGGTGAGCGTTCGCAGGTCGACAAATATTTCGGGAGGGCTCGAAGAGCTTGGTCTGCTCAGAATTTTGATTTGGGCTCATTTCGGCCTCCGATTCCACTACGGGCAGTACTGCACAGGCTATTTCGTCATTTTGTGCAGATTTTCTGTCAGTGCCGTTTTCTGCATAACAGGTGCCTTATAGTCTTCTACGGTTTGTGCTATATAGCACAAGTTGTTCCCGCTCCATTTCTCCTATTTTCGGGCAGTTTTCACATCAGGTGCAGCATTTACCATGGCTGACAACAACAACACGGATGTGTTCAAGATGTTTGCTACTGAGGACAGGTTGGATGGGGACAACTACCCTATGTGGGCTTATATGATGCAACAAGTTCTTGTGTCAAAAGGTGTCTGGAACATTGTGCAGGGCATTGATGTACGTCCTGGTTCTGAAGATGGAGGCGATATTGAGGATGTTGCAAGTCTTGCTGCAAGGATTGCAGCTGTTAGAGTTGTTTTGCCTACGGCAGAACAAGCTCGTTGGGATGTTAAGGATGCGCAGGCTGATGCATTGATTGCGTTGTCTGTGAAGCGCACCATTATTCCTCATATCCGTTCAGCAAAATTTGCAAAACAGGCTTGGGATATTCTAGCAGGTCTTTATGCAAGCCGCAATGAGGCTAAAATTGCTTTGCTGCGTAAAGAGCTAGAGTCGAAGATTATGCATGAGGAAGATGATATGGACACTTTCCTTGCTAGTGTCAAGGATATCAATGAGCAACTCATTTCTGCAGGTGAAGTCATTTCAGACAGTTCCCTTGTGCAGACTGTTCTTGATGCCTTACCAGATTCCTACCAGACTTTTGCTAGTACTTGGAGACTGATGACCCAAGGAAATCGTGAAGTTGTCAAGTTTGATGCATTATGCACATTGCTGTTGCAAGAGTCACTTTCTAGAAAAAACAGGACTAGGCAACGTGCAGTTGAACAGGCTTTTATTGCTTCTCAAAGAAAGGGTGGTAACAGTAATGCAGCCACTTCTTATGGTTCTGCTGCGAGTGGCAAAAATTCTGTTCCTAATGCCTCTGCTGGCAGCACTTTGTCTGGCAATTCTGGTGATAAGGGCAAAAAGAAGATGCGTTGCCATTATTGTAAAGCCAATGATCACTTGATCAAGTCGTGTCCTAAGTTGAAGGCCAAAGAGGCTAAGAAGAAAGAGGGTGGTTCCACTGCAAATGCTGGTTCCACTACAAATGCAGCCATTGTGAGTCTTCTGTGAAAGGAGATTGTGATGCTGATGTTGATGCAGAATGGGCTTTTAGCGCAGAGTGCACTTACAATCCTGTTGTCCATGATGCATGCTTGTCAGTTGCTGCAGATTCACATGTGTGGTATTTCGACAGTGGTGCTACAAAGCACATTACCTCACATCGTGAATTGTTTACCTCTCTCGAGTCTGTCCCTCATGGGAATTCAGTCACTTGTGCCAACAACGCCTCTTATCTAGTTCAGGGAGTTGGAAAGATTGTGCTCACTGCTGCTAATGGCAGTTCCTTCACACTTGTTGATGCACTTTATGTACCTGGCATCAAGAAGAATCTCTTGTCTGTATCCGCACTTGCTAGACTTGGACTTGCAGTCAAATTTGTGGATGACAGATGTACAGTTCATGATCTCAGTTTTGGTGATGAAATTGTTGCATCTGTGCTTTTGTGCCGTGGGCTGTATAAGCTCACTTTGTATGACAAGTGTGGACAAAATTTTGCAAATGCTGTTGCAGATTCAAGGGCTATTTCAGATGCAAAACTTTGGCATGCACGTTTTGGTCATCTGAATTTTGCCAGTTTGCTGCGTTTGCAGAAATCTGATATGGTTGCTTCTTTGCCGCCTCTTGAAGCACCTGTCAAACATGTTTGTGAAGGCTGTATTCTGGGTAAAATGCAGCGTTCTAAGTTTCCAAAGGATGGTTCAGTTAGGGCCACATGCAGGTTGCAGCTTGTGCATAGTGATGTTTGTGGGCCCATGCAAACTCCGTCCTTGGGCAATTACCTGTACTTCGTGACTTTCATTGATGATTACTCCGGGCATGCATGGGTATTTCCGCTTAAAGCGAAGTCCGAAGTTTTTATGTGCTTCAAACAATTTTTGGCTATGGCTGAAAATGTCTCAAAATGTACTATGGCCACCCTCCGTTCCGATCGAGGGGGGGAGTATATGTCTCATGAATTTAATGCATTTCTGGCTAGTCGTGGGATAAAACACCAATGTATAGTGCCTTATACACCTCAGCAAAATGGTGTTGCTGAGAGGAAAAACAGGTCACTAAC
This sequence comes from Adiantum capillus-veneris, assembly GCF_014529385.1. Lineage (NCBI taxonomy): Eukaryota > Viridiplantae > Streptophyta > Polypodiopsida > Polypodiales > Pteridaceae > Adiantum > Adiantum capillus-veneris. Next base: position 119,356,067 of record NC_140949.1, on the reverse strand, counting down.
GGAAATGGCACGATGTATGGTCAAAAGTCAAGCTTTGCCGCATTCTTTTTGGCTTGAGGCCATCATGTGTGCCACTTATGTACTTAACAGGTGTCCTACGAAAGCTTTGCAGTCTATTACTCCATATGATGCATGGCATGATAGAAAACCTTCTATTGAGCACATGCGTGTTTTTGGCTATTTGGCATATGCTTTGGTGCCACAAGTGCAGCGCAGAAAACTGGATGATAAGGCTGTCAAATGTATTTTTGTTGGTTATAGTGCTGAAAGCAAAGGTTACAGGTTGTATCATTCGCAAACAAAACGTATTCTGGTTTCACGGGATGTAGTGTTTGTGGAAGACTCTGTTCAGCCCTTGCTGTTATGTACTAGAGACAGTAATGTAAGCTCACAGGACATTTATGACACTTTGTTGCCTCTTTTCAGTGGTGGAAATACGAATGTAAGTTCCAATGAGGCAAATGTACAGCCTATGGGGGTTTCTGAAAATGTTTTAGAACAACCTATTACTGATGCAGATGTACATGATGTACTTGATGAGGAAAGGGCTGAAAATGAGCAGGCCAGAGGTATGCCAAAATGGCTGGTGCACACTTTGCGTGACAGTAAATTGGATGCACCTTTATCTAGTCGTACTCGTTCAGGCTCTCGCCATGCATCTTATGAATCAGATTGTTATGCTTTGGCTGTGTCTAGTTTACATGATGTTGAGGAGCCTCTGTCTTTTGATGAAGCACAGAATTCAGAAAATTGGATTGCTGCCATGAAATCAGAATATGATGCACTTATAGAGAATGACACATGGACTTTATGTGATTTGCCTCCTAGAAAAAAGGCCATTGGTACGAAGTGGGTTTACAAGTTGAAACGCAAGCCGGATGGTGAGATCGATCGCCATAAGGCTCGACTTGTTGCAAAGGGTTATGCACAACAAAAAGGCATAGATTATGAAGAGACTTTTGCTCCCACTTGTCGTATGACTACTGTGCGGTTTCTATGTGCATTGGCAGCTCATTTTGGTTGGGATGTACATCAATCAGACATTGTTACTGCTTTCTTGAATGGTGACATATTTGAGGAAGTTTATGTAACGCAGCCTCGCGGTTTTGTCATAAAAGGACAAGAGGACAAAGTGTGCAAATGTAAGAAGGCTTTGTATGGGTTGAAGCAAAATCCTCGTGCTTGGTATGAGAAAGCTGACACTCATTTGGTTAAACGAGGCTTTCGTAACAGTCCAGCAGAAAGCACATTGTATGTAAAGCGTGAGGATGATGTATTTCTCATTGTGGTTCTTTATGTTGATGATTTGCTGATCACTGGACCAAATGAGAGACATATTGTTGAATTTAAGGCTGATTTGAATGCTACTTTCAAGATGAAAGATTTGGGGTTGTTGCATCATTACTTGGGTATACAGTTTAAGTAGTGTGATGGTGGTATTGCCTTGTGTCAGAAAAGTTACATAGAGACATTGCTATGTAAGTTTGGACTTGAGGATTGCAAACCTATTGCCACTCCCATGGAAACAGGTTTGAAGTTGAGTCTACATGATGCTGACGATCCTGCTGATGTCACTCTTTACCAAACTGCTGTTGGCTGCCTCATTTATGTATGCAACACAAGGCCAGATATTCAGTTTGCAGTCTCGCAGGTCAGCAGATTTATGCATAGCCCAGGGTCTAAGCATTGGCAGGCTGTCAAGAGGATTTTCCGCTACCTTAGTGGCACTTTACATCTTGGCTTGTTTTATCCCAAGGGGGGATCATTGCCGCCAGACTTACATGCTTTTTCGGACTCAGATTGGGCTGGTTGTTTTGACACGCGAGTGTCCACAAGTGGTTTTTGTTTCATGCTTGGCAGTTCATGTATATCATGGTTGAGTAAGAAGCAACCTACTGTGGCCACTTCGAGTTGTGAGGCTGAGTACAGGGCAGTCTTCACAGCTACGGTTGAGTGTATATGGCTCAGACGCCTTATGGCTGACTTGGGTGTTGGACAGGACACTGCCAACACTATCTACACTGACAGTCAGAGTGCATTGGCAGTTGCGAGGAACCCAGTTTTTCATGCTCGCACAAAGCACATTGAGGTGCATTACCACTATGTCAGGGAGAGGCTCTCAGCAGGAGAGATCATCTTGGCTTATGTGCCAACACAGGACAACCTTGCAGATCTTTTCACAAAGGCATTGTCTCGTGAGAAGCTTGAAGCTTTCCGCAAAGCTTTGGGCTTACTCCCCTTTGTGGACTGATCCTGTCCTCAGGGCATGGCACTTCCCTTTACTCATGTGCCAGCTCTCGTTCACCGCATCACTCCAGGGGGGATTTGTTACCATATACATGTGGTAGTGATGTGTGTGAACACACTAGGACCGCCGGGGCATTTTTTCCCTCTTTAGGAGGTTTTTTCCCCCGTGCATTGTATATACGCCCATCACTCTAGGGCTATCAATCTTTCCATTGCACACTAAGTAACATACTCTCTATTGTGTGCCTTGAGCTTCCTTCGTCTTCTCCAAGCTGTGTGTGTTTCTTTGCAACCCTAATTCCAACAGAAAAAGGGAAAGTTGTACTCATATAGCCAAACTTAGAGCATACCTCGAGCTTTTCCAACCAAGTGATTAAGTATTTACGTTGCTACTATGATTGGTTAAGAACATGGTAGCGTCAACTTTAAGACCATCAACTTGACTATCCAAGCAATACTACCAACCAACTCTTAAGAAAGCTGCAACCAAAGTTCGGTGGGATATTTGTTGTCTTCCAATAGTAAAAGGGGGTCTAGGAGTAAAAAATATTAAAAAGTGGGCATATAAAATAGCAATCAAAGTCCTCATCCGTGCTCTTCAGGATACTAGCCAAGAGAATGGGCTCTCCTCCTATTCATGAAAAAAAATAGCTTCGCTCTGGCCAGCTGGAAGCCTTGGAAAAAATTGAGCTGGATCACAATTTTTTTTGGGCCATTCCCCATCAAGGCTAAAGGGTCAGACCTTCGTGCATCTCTTTGGGGTGCGTGGAATAGGGCAAGGGTTGATCTGTCAATCTTTTGGTCTAACAACAGGTCTAATGTTGTCCGGCAATTCGACTCCATTTGGTGGCCTCTCTCCCCTCTAACCCCTATCGCCAATAATCAGAGAAGGACGGCACTTCGATGTCACAACAAAGGAATCACCACTTGGGGAGTTCTTTAGAATGGGCAACTACATATGTAGAAATCAGATGAGGAACTTCTTCTCTAGTTTTCCCTTCAACCATGGGAATTCACGCTCATTTTATCCAGACTTGAGGTTTTCCCTAGTTCAGAGGTATGGCAACTCTCACTTAAAGAATGTGTCCCACTTAGTGCCTTTGGATGGAAAGGTGGATTCAAACTCCAACATGGCCCGCGATTGAATCTTGGAGACATCACTCTCTCATTGCATAGCACATTGAACAGACGGTGGAACGTCCTAGATAGCAAGCAGTCGATGTTCAAATTTAAGAAGATGTGGGACACGTCAATTCAACCCAAGAAATTGGTCCTCCGTTGGCTTATACTCCACAAAGCCCTGTGGACTGGGGAGAAAAGCCTCAATGCAGGGATATCCATGGGGAGCTGTCTCAAATGCAATGTAGAAGTGGAGTCTATATTTCATTTATTTTTAAGATGTCCGCAGTTTGCTATTATATTGTCTCCTATAAATTTTGTCCAAAAAAAAAAAAATCTCTTGGAGGCAACTGCTACTACGAGGAGACTCTATAGGCATTTTGTCCAACTATTGGAAACGAACTAGGGCTGAATTTCTATGGATTATCTGGAAATTGAGAAACAGTCATGTGTTTAATGTGGCTTACCAAGCTCCAAGCCTGAAAGCGCTGTTTGTGGATTTCAATCTACAAATGTTCAAAAGAAAAATCAACGAAGCCAACCTCTACTATTTGAGGAACTCCATAATTAAAGACTCAGAAAAATCACACCGGACAATGGAGGCTAAAGATCTTGAACTCCCCATTACTAAGAGAAAGCTAGAAAAAATCAGTAACATGTTGGGTGCTAATCAGGATTCCTCCCGGGCGGCGTTCGACGTCATTTCCAAAGCCGGTAGCTTCATGGAAAAGATACAAGGAATGATAGATCTCTCAAAGAGACTGAAGAATATTAGGCAAGGATATATATGGTCGGGTTGTGTATGATCGGCTATATGGTGGGGCAATGGGTTTAGATGAGTGGAATATTAAAGATCTTGATAAGCTTGCCTCGATACAACCGGCAAACTTGGGACAGAATTCTAGCAAACATCGCCAAAAATATTGCAAGAGATTTCTTTCTGTTGGTTCGTTGGAATGTCCTCTTCATAGATCTTCTCACCAAGGACTAGAAGAAAGAGTTACTGACGATCATGGCTGCTTACCATTCTTATAAGAGAACGAGAGAGTGAGAGAAAGACGAAGAAGAAGTAGAAGAGAATTTTGACAGCAGAATCATACAGCAGTAGATTTAGCGCAGCAGCAGCAGCTAGTCTTCAAGAAAAATCACAAAGATAGCTGCAGCGCCATTAAAATGGCGGCAATGAAGGCGCAACACCTCATTACTGTGCAGGCGGTAACGCTGATGACGGTGATACTACTGTGGGTGGGCGATCTTCAGTGGCAGGCGATGGCGGACGTGACCTGCGATGGGGGCGACAGCCCGCTCCTCGCAGACTGCCAAAATCTGATAAGCAACCAATTCGCCGACGGTAGCAGCGACGTAGTTGTGCAGGCCCACACAGCCTTCCAGACTGACATGGCCACCTGCCGCGTACAGATCCGCAACGGCTACGACGGACCTGCGTCATACCAGGCCTCCGCCATTCGCTTTTATCTCAACGACGTCATCTCCTGGTGTGTCCTCGGCGGTTACCCCGGCACCAATCTCCAAGACAGCTTTGTACAATTCGTCCTCATGCACACTTGATGGGAAAAGCGTGACAAATATAACTTGTCTAGGTCAATCCCTATAATGTTGATTTTGAGGTGCCTTGCCATTAATAATTTACATATAATATTCTCGAATAGCTTTGGAGTAGTTGGCTCAGTTCTAACATGGGAGGCCTTCCCTTTGTGAACAGTGAGAATAGTTTTGTATGAAGGTGTGACAGTAGTTTCATATTGTACGCTAGCGGAACATTTAGTCAGAACCTTAGTGGTGACGCCTATAAATAGGACTCGTTAATCTTATGTTGGGCCTCTTATCTCTTAGACTCTTAGTTGATCATCACAACTCTTAGGATAGCTTAGGTGCAGTAAAGAGGGACAGTTCTTAGCCTACTCAATCTACACTATCAGCTCTACCTTGCGCATGTACTTCTTGCCCCCTCTCTCATCCTACGCGTTTTCTCCTTGGCCAACCTCTTCCTTAGCATTTTGAACTGGTGGTTAGCGTTATAGTTTGAAGTTGTGACTCCCATTTTCATTTTGAAGGGCATTCCCCTTTTCTTTCTACACAAATAGGAAGAGCATACAACTATTTTTTAAATTTCCTACAATTTTTCTGAAGGGTACCATATAGGCTAGTTCTTCTCTAGAAGACTAAAACTCTCTTGGAAGGGTGTTGCAACCTTCTAATTTTAGAGCTTCCTGGTACAATCTTTGCAAATGTGAGAGGTGCTATGGTGTCTGGGAGATAAAGCCCAACCATCTCTTTCCTTTTTGGCCAGCTAGAATTTCGAATAGACCCTTCCTTAGCATTTATAGATAATTTATAAATTGATGAAGCAATTCTACATCAGTGTGCAGAGCTCGACATTGGTGATTCAATCGCATTGACAACCATAGATATTGATGGTGCGAGTGTGTATAGTGCCATGTGGGTTTTTCCAAGGTTATTAATTGTCATGTTGGGGTTGTAACTCCAATAACTATAGATCATGATCCAATTTCCCAACGAAATAGTATTCAAAGAAAGGGTAGATATATCTCAGTTCTACTAGGCAACCTGCATTTTGATATAACAATGCTTCATTGATTTTGAAGAGTACTAAGAATGCCAAGATTTTACATCTTTAGCAAGTCAAAAATAATCATGGGACAAGCCCAAGCAAATGATTTCATCAGAAGTGAAAAAGCCTCACAAAAGATGCCAAGAGTCGTCATCTTTAGCAAGTCAAAAGTACGATGGGACAAGCCCAAGCGAATCCTTTCATCAAATGGGCAAAATCTTGCAACATTGAATGGTCTAGTAACTTGTGTGTAGAGGAAAATAACATAGACATAGTGAGCATTTTATTAGAATGGATTCCTAATGAGCATAGCAACAACGGAATAACACCTAGATAGGCATGAACAATACTTCAAAAAGAGAGAGAAATAAGCTATTGACGACAATTGAGGACCGGATTTGCATGGAGTCGGCGGTCCCCCTCCAAAAGGCTTTGTATTATAGGTTTCCCCCATCAAGGGAGACATTTTACAATACAATACTTTGTGTTCCTTCAATAAATTGCTAGTGCAATGAAGATGGAAGATTCAAGCACCAAACTTACACTTGAAAACACAACATCAATTCCCTCACGATCTCAGACCCAAGACCTCACACACCTTCGAAGATGGTGAGAGCTAGTGGGGTATAAGAGTAGATCGAGAGGAAGAAGGAGTATTGATCTTATGAGAAAGAAGTATGTATCACTCATAATAGCTTAGTAATTAGCATGGTAGAGGAGATGGGCATGCATTGCAACTTGGCTCTTGGTTGGATCTGCATCACAAAGCCAAGAGTTGTTGGTGTAGGCCTCCCTTCTCACAAGCTTGGAGTCGATGATGAGCTTTCCATTAAAGCTTGAGAAGGAGAGATAGTCTTCTTTTCTTTACACATGAGGTTGTGTGAGTGTGTGTGTGCTAATGCCTTGTCAACCCCTCTTGCTTTTTACTCATGCTGGCATCCTATTGTCCCCTACAAAGCTTAGCCAATGACAATTAAGAAGCATAAGTGATAGCCTTGTGACATGTGTCCCCCTTTCCCTTTTGTGAGAGCTTTAGGTATTTAAATAATGCAATTAAACTCTCATTGGACCTCTTAGTCTCTGGCCAATATGAATCAGGCAAAAATCCATTGGGATGTTGAATGCTTGTTGGACCCCTTGGGAGACTATCCAATAGTCTTCTAGAGCTTAATTTCTATTGGTTCTTTTATCATTGTTTAAAATAAATTAAACTAAGTTTACTCTAGCCTAATTCTCATTGGTCCACCTCTATGGCCATCCAATAAGATTTGAATGCACCTTGGGGGCAACTAGGCTAGTGAGCTGACATGTGTCCACTATGACCTTTGTGTAAAGGGAGCTTGCAAGAGTGTGTGTGTGTGTGTGTGTGTGTGTGTGTGTGTGTGTGTGTGTGTTTCTCTCATTCCCTGCATATAAGGCTCGTCCCCTCCATGATAGCCATGTGGAGAGACTTTTGAGTCTTCCCACAAGCATCCAAATTACTTAGATTTTGACCATTAAACATTTCATTTGATTTTGGAACCTAAGCTTTTTGGAAGTCTTAATGGGATGAACCTTAGGATCTTTGAAGCCCATTGTTGCACTTTGCTCTTTTGCAGATGCCCTCCCTTTGGATCCATATTTTCACTCCTTTGGATCCCTACTGTGACCGGTCTGCCAGCCTAACAAATATTCTAGATTTTTCTCCCTTGGCACTTCCCCATACTAAATGTTTAGTTTAACATGAGAAAATTATTTAGGAAAATCAGATTATTAGTTATTATGACATTACCTCTCTCTTGAAATCATAGTCGTTCTCGACTATGAGGTAGAGAAGATAAAGCCTAGTCATTAGTCCTTTTTCTAGCAGGTAGAGGATCCCTATTTTTCCCTACGACATTGTTCCGGATGGATGACTAATCCATTGGGCGCTTGAGAGCCTAAGCTGCGCCTGCAAGCATGTCTGCGCATTAGTCTTATCAATCTTCCATAGTAGAGTGACAAGCTCTATTTGGTGTCTGGAAGACGTTGTCTCCACGCAAACTTGATCCTAAGCATGCATACTTTTTAACATTTGTGCACAATAAAGAACAAAAGAGTCTTATAAGACAAAAACTTTGTTCATTTTAAACATTTTTACATTTGCTTACTCTAGGGAAGCACTGTAAGCATTGACAAGGTTTAGGTTATCCTTTAATTGTATGCCTTGCATCCTTCTAGCATCTTCAAAAGGATAGTTCTTAAACTTAATAAGATAACATGGGATAATCTTACCACCTCTTAGTACCTTGTCTTCATGTCGGAGAATGGACTCGCGATACAGCACGTCTTCTTGGTCCTCGATCTCCGGTGGGTCTTCAATAATTGGTTCTTGAGGTGGCTCTCCTTTGTAAGGATTTAGTAGACTCACATGGAAAGCATTGTGTATGAGCCAATGACTGGGCACCTTGAGTTGATAGGCCATCTCGTTGATTGGTCTAAGAATCTGGAAGGGACCATAGTACCTTTTTGCTAATTTAGCATAGTATCTTTCGTGTCCTGTAGGATTCTTGCCTGCTGTGTGCCTTAATCGAGCCTTGGGAAATTGAAGTAAGACCCAATCATTTTTTTTAAAGGCTTGAGCTCTTCTATGCTTATTAACAACAGCCTTTTGCCTTTGCTGTGAGATAGAGATAGCATCCTTAATCTTCTGGAAAGATTCTTGTAGGTCTCGGATATACTCATCCGCAATAGCGAAGATCTTCCCTGTACCTTAAGTAGCAAGGGACTTTTAGATCTTACCTCAATTATCTTCAAAATATGCTTTTCTCGTGGAGGTATGTATAGTGTTATTGTAGGCATACTCCACTAACGGTATGGGTGAAAGCATGTTAACCTGTCATGCTTTTTCATGTCCCGGACACTGCTAACTAGCACAATTTTGACATATGCTAACTAGTACAATAATTTGAGCTACATCTCCAAGATCTATGACATATGATATATCAATAGAAAGCACTTGAAACAAGGAATCCAAATGTACAACCTCCGACAAATTTTGATATTATTTGTAAAAAATTTACCGGACGCCCAACTTTTTGAAGATGTGCTAACTTGAAACTGCTAACTAGCACAAAAAGCACGACAGGTTAACATGCTTTCACCCGGTAAGTACTTCTCCCATTGGTACCTTTGATCTACTTCCATTACGTAGGATTTTAGTAGATCAAGAATTGTTAGGCTAGATATTTCACTTTGGCCATCCGTTTGAGGGTGATAGGCCAAAGAGAAGTTTAGCCTTGTCCTAAATTCTCAGAGAGACCCTTCCAAAAATTATTGGTCATTCTAGGATCTCTATCCGACACTCTGGACATTGGCAAGCCATGGTACTTGAAGATTTGTGATATGAAGAGGGTTGCCATTTGATGGGCTTTGATAGTCTTTTTGATAGGTATAAAATGAGCTTGTTTGCTGAACTTGTCTACTATCATCCATATTCCCATATTCCTATGGATAGACTTAGGCAATCCAAAGATAAAATCCATGGATATGCTCTACAATGGTGAATTAGGTATTGGCAATGGTTGAAGCAATCCAGGTTTCTTCCCTCTATCAAACTTCGTCTTTTGGCATACCACACATTTAGAAACATACTCTTGTGTGTTTGCTTTTGTGCACTCCTTGCCGCACTGTCGAAGCAAGGGACTTGCCAATACACTGTGTGCGAGCCACAAACGGCTCCAAGCACACAACAAGCCTAAACTAGAAAGCTCAAGAGAACAAAGGGTGTGTCACTCACCGCTCTACGCTCGCCTTCGTGGTGGATTCCTCGCCGCGATGAAGAAGAAGCTACAGTCGTGCCGCGCTCAACCGCTTCGCCGCCGTCGTGCCTTCGTAATGCTCGATTGCACACACACTCTCCCTCTCTCTCTCTCTCACACACACACACACACAAGGAGGTGAAGAAGAAGAAGATGGAGGTGGAGCAAGAGCACTCTTCAATTGCACAAATGAGAGAATGAGTAAAAATTAGGTTTAGTTGGCTTTTATAGGAGCTCACCCCATTCACACTTGGGCGCCCATGCTTAACCAACTAATCCCTTGAATGTCCAAGTTAAAGTGCGCCTCTCATCGACGATCACTCTACCTTTCCCTATTGGACCGACAAGCCCGGTACCTGACTCTAAATAATACAACGTTTATAGATCATAGGGTGTCCGTGTGCCGTGAGGGTTAACATGCCCCCCTTCCTGATGTAGATTCCGTCCTCGGAAGCTATTGAGTTGAAGCTGGTTCGTCGAGGTGGAAGAGCATTTGAGATGAATGTCCTTAGCCTTCTTCAGTCACTGCAAAATCAAACAACATTGGCACAGTAATTGCATTCTCTTAAAAAGCATATGCAGTTTTAGGTAGACAAATTGATTGGTAAAAGAATTTCAAACAATTTGTCAGCAATGAACATTAAATTGCAATGTAATCAAATGCATAAACAGATGTAAAGGTAGAAAATTAAACAAGTCTGGGGTCACTAATTTGACGGTCGAAAAGCACTAGAGATCGAATATTAATACCATGGGTAAGCTTCTTAATTTTCTGTGGTCAATTAAGTTGTTTAATCGCGAGAGCCAAGTATTCATGTTCGAGGGCTGACTAGAGGCTATACCTAGAAGACTTTGTAGTTAAGCTACCATAAAAGGAATTTCTCATGAAATCATCGCCTGACTGATTACTTTTTCGTTGACCCCCCAAAGTCTTTTCACACTGATTCAATTTTGATGTGTGTGCTTATTTTGTATGCCTTGGGTTTTTTGCTTTTCAAGGAAAAGCGCCCACACTGGGAACCTCTAGGGCTCTAGTACCATAGGCGATACATGTGAGTGAAGTACCAAATTAAGCTGAGATTTCTCTTCCAGCTTAAAATTTTACATTGTGGCACTTTGATTTTTTGTTTGTTCATTTTCAACATTTTAATTTTGTAACTTTGGGGGGTCATATAACACTGTTACCCTCCCCAGGCTCATCACATTAGTAAACTCCCTTTATAATACTTAAGCTAAAGGTCAATAGGGTCAAGCCCACTAGAAAGCCCTAGTACATTTCATACAATGCTGCCTAAATCGGATTAAGAACCTAAGTAACCATTGCTTATTAGGAAGGCATTCCCCATGGTATTAAGAGAAGATCTCTAATACCTAGCTTGGTCAAACTAGCTTAGTCGGACTGCTTGAGTTTTACCCCTAAACAAGTGATTATGACAAAACATTACATTGAATTAAATGTTTGATACTAATCAATATGCACTGAATATTATGCTACCAATCACAATCAAGGCAGACAATCATAGATGCAAAAAAGATAAGGGAAATGCTAATGGACAAGAAACACCTGTTTGTGTTGATGGTCGCGCTTGATCTGAAGGTTCCATGAAGATCCAAATCCTATCAATAGCAACACGCTCCTGTACACACTAGGAAACAAAAGGAATACCTCCAGGAGGCACATTAGTGGGAAAAGAGAACTTTGCTAATCACTCAACTCTAAAACAGAAACACTCCTATCGTACTAATCTTACCTACCCTCCATCACTCAGGTGATGAGGATCAAAGGTGTTTTATGGCATAGGTTTCTGTTTCACTATACCAAATGTGACATGTGTAGGTCTAAGTCAATGTTTTGACTTTAATGTGCATACTCGTTTGCTAATTGGTCTTGCTCTTTTTTTTTTTTTTTGTGAGTATAAAGCTTTATATGTACATTCCATAAGATTGGAATTGAGAGGTCAGGGAAAAAGGTTGAGAGGGAAACAAATGAATGATGACTGTCAGCAAACACTCCCCCCTTCCTTGGGTAGATCATACCATTTAAAATGAGCTTGTCACCCTCTGAAACCAATTGTTCCAGTTGGTAATAGGTGAGGATTTTTGCCAGTAGTTTTCTATTACCCTAGGTGCCTCGTCAAGTTGCAAGGGTGGTAAGGTACTCTCCCAGGATCGAACTTGAAGTGGTTCATTAGGTGATTCTTGAACACTGGGAGGTGTGGATTCTCTTGTAGCTTCATTGAGGTCCACTACTATAGATGGAGGCAGTGTAGAAGCTTTTACCTCTATGGATGTATTACATGAGGAGCTAGAATCTTCATGGGACTCCCCCCTTCCTGAGCTAGGTGGAACAAATCGTTCTTTCTTTGGTACCCAAACTAGCTCGGGAGCGGGTGTGTAGCATTCTGTGATTTTTTCCTTTCCACAATCATTGATTCGTTTTGGAACTACGGGATTGGGCTCACTTGGGTCAGGTGATAGGTAAGAGCACAATCTACGTTTTGGCACCCAGATTTGATCATTTCCTTGATAGTAGCCTTGGGCTTCCAATAGTCGTTTAGGGATCCATCGCAACATTTTCTTACTTTTCTTGGAGCGAGTGGTACGTTTCTTACAAGGCTTCTGTTTTTTAGCACTAGCTATGGTCACTAAAGAAGCTTTAGGGACCCACTTGTATGTTTTCTTCGTTACATTAGGATGAGTCTTGTCGGAAGCGATATGCATTGCTTGTAGCATATTTAAGGGTATAGGCATTTCATCCCCCTCAGGTGTTACCCAGGTCGTCCCCCTATTTCCCCAAGTGTCTATGGTTGATGCTAGGTGGACCCAATCCACATTGTCTGATTCCGTCATACCCGGTAACACATCCATGTAAGGAGAATCTTGGCCAATGTCTGTATCCTTCTTACAAGTGTAACAATATTGTAGTGGGGCCGAGTGAACTGTGGTGTCAGAGCGATGATCAATAATGGTTTTACTCCCTAAGGGGTGTACCTTACCAGTCACCAAATCCACTCTAAGGACAGAGTCTTGGAATTGCAAATAGACATGATTTTTAGACCAATGGTGAACCATTTGTGCTTCCCTCATGAATGGTCGTCCTAAAATCATTTCATATGACATAAGGTGTTTAGAGAAATCCATTACAATGAACGTATGTCGTACCTTGTGTCCTAGAACTTTGATCTTAAGATCCTTGAGCATCCCCATAGGTTTGGCTATGGTACCATTTGCCATCTTTACCACAATGTTAGTAACACTGAGGCGGGGTTTTCCCATGGATTCCCAACAATCTTTTGTAACGATGCTAACTCCCGCACCACCATCAAGAATTCCCTTTATAGTTAATCCCTTGGTAGTGATGGGTAGGGTCGCATTAGACTCGTTGCCTTCAAAATACTGCCCTAATTCGTTAATGGGTACCTCGATCACAGACTCGTGTCCATCTAAGTCAAGTGATTGCACATGATTTTCCTCATCAATTATAATCGAGTCAGGCCTATTTGGTTGTGCAAACTGCGGTAATCCCGTTCGTAGCTCTCCGTTAAGGAATGCTCGAAGTGCAAGGAATAACTCAGGATCTCCATACAGCTTTGCTATGATCGTGGTTCGGACCTCAGAAGACATGAAGTCCACTAGTTTGGCAACATTCATTGGCGTTTTGCAGGGTGTAGGTCCTTGACTAGGAACTGGTGAGGATGGAATCTCATATTCCTCAATGGGATCAGGTATTCCTTCGTTAAACATCCTTTCCAACAAGAAAGGTGTATGCTCACTTTCTGATGTCCCGTCCTCACTCCCTTCTTGGATGATACTAGATATGGCTAACGGTCTATGGTTCATGTGGGGTGGATGAACTTGCGTGGGAAACACTGTGTCATGAATTTTGACCTGCATGGGTTCTGGTTCTAGTTTCCTTTGAGTCTCCTCCACTAAATCTCTTAGATGTTTCACCTGCTTAATCTCGTCTACAGGGTTTGGGTACCTCCCGATCTGCTTTTTACGATTCTTCCCTTTTTGCCCCTGCGGTTTATCTTGGGGGTCTTGGATTGGATTTGGAAACACTTGTGGTGTTTTCAGAGGCTCTTTATGGTTTTCTCTTATTCGGTTTTCATTTGGTTCCATGTTACGGTTTTCTTTGTCGGTCTTTCCCTTTGTGGTATTGGTTCTAGTCTCCATTGTCTCGACTGAATCTGAATCATCCTCGAGGTCATTCATATACACGGGGTCATCTCCTGTTCCTATGTTTGTTTTGGAACTTGGCTTTGAATTTTCCGTATTCTGCGACTTCTTCCTTCGTGTCTTCTTTTTCTTTGCTTGGATAACTGACGCGGTATCTCTCTCTTCGAGGATATGGCCTGGCCCTTGAAGCATGGACCGTGTAATCGCATAAGCAGGTGCGACGGGTGGTATTGGCGATGTCACACTAGCAATTTCGACCAAATTCAGGGGTGTGATTTTAGGCGCATTTGGGTTATAGGGGCATTGGGCAATCAAGTGATCTATGCCACAACGATTACATGTGAGTATTGGCATTGTAGACGTGCTCCCTTGATTCATTTGCATCTGTGCAACATTCTTTTGCAGCCTAATAGGGCACTCCGCTGCTCGATGTGGTCCACCACACTCGTAGCATTGAAGAGGTGGCCTCCTAGCCTGGGTGTTGATATTTTGACCTCTGGATGCGAGAGCAGCAGCTTGATAAACCGGCTTGACTTGTCCCCAACAATCTTCCATGTAGTATATAGGACACTCTTTCAATGTATCAAGTCTGTAGGCAATACTAGTGTCTATTTCCTCCTCACAGCCATCTGCATAAGCATTAGATGGCTCGCAACCCACTTGGTTCATAGGGGCGACTCTTGGATGCGGGGGCTGCGGTCCTAGCACAGGAGGTGGTAGCGGTGTAGCTTGTACAACATTTTGAGATCTAGGGACCATGTGTTGCGGTAGTTGCTCAACAGGTGGAGTAGGCATCAATACAGGAGCTCGAGGCGCATCCGTCCAGGCTACAGGTGGTCTATTTGCCATCATACGTTTGATCATTAAACAATCCTTAGCTTGGTGACCATACCTACCACATGCGTTGCAAGCTCCATTAAATTTTACTCTAAACGTAGGGCACTCACTAGTGCTATGTGGGCCTAAGCAAATGGAACACCATTGTTGCTCCCTTCTTGGATACATGTGACTATTTTGAGGGGGTCGATTATCCTTAAGAGACTCTTGGATTGCCTTGGTGAGGTCTGTCAAGAATGTCTCAAATACCTTTGGCTCATTGGCAATGGGCTTTGCAGTCATGGGTTCATACTCAATGGCTTGTGAGCTAGTGGATCTCGTGTCAGTAGACACCCTCATGCCTGCTATCATCAAGTTGTCCTCTAGTTGGATTGCATTGGCAGTGACATCTTCCCAGGTTGTGATACCTAATCACTAGTCCATTATAGATTCCTTCATTCCTCAACCCTCGAATGAATCGATCAAGCAGTTGGTTATTGTTGAAGCGCTCATTTACAGGGCAGCGAGAGTTTAAGTGCTTTAGACGACTAATGAAGTCCCTTACTGACTCTCCTTCCTTACGTTCGGCCTTCTGTAGCTGAGATGCTACACCCCAAAGCACACCTTCTCGTATGTACTCCTTTAGAAACAACCTTCGAAGGGTAGGGTAGATTGTTTTCTCGTCCACCCTTAGGGTTCTATACCAATCTCCAGCCTTCCCACTTAATGTCAAGCTTAAGGCATTGCACTTATGTAGTTTGTTACGTTCCCCTAAGGAATCACATACTTGTTCAAACACTTCAATGTGTTTTCTAGCATCTTCGTCCCCATTGAATTTTTGCGTGAGTTTGGCAATTTGTACTGCCTTACTTCTAGGCTCTCTATCAGATGCGTGACGCATATTTTCCGAGTTAGATCGACCTATGGTTTGAGCAAACGCTGCCAAGTCACCTATGTGAGGAGGCAGGGCCGGTGGAGGTACTCTTGGAATCATATGTGGGAGAGGAACGGGTACCGGTATTGGCATATGTGTAGATGATGCAGGATATGGAACATAACTGGGCATAGGTCCACTCGGATAAGAGCTAGGGAGCGGCACTCGAGGAGCATAAGCAAGTGGTACAATTGGAGGTGTGGGGGCCATGTGTGCAGAAGGGGCTAGAGGCACATACGGTCGAGGCCCCATATTAGGTACTACGACACTAGGTAGTGGCACTACGCTAACCGTAGATGTCATCGGTACATTCTCTGTTAGGCTTATCCCTGGAGTGAGCACTGTGTTTTCCTTGATAGAGGGTTGAGCCAAGTTAGGGAAGCTAAAGTTTTCGCTCGGAGGCTCAGATTGCATAGAGACCCCAGGTGAAATGACGTAAGATGGGTCCATGGGGCTCATTAGAGGAGTCTCCATTTGTGATAGAGTAGGCTGTTGAGCCTTGCTCGTATCCAGAAATCTCATGGGGCCAGTTGAGAGTATATTTACCCCTCGGTTTTGCCTTTCTGATTGAATAATGCCATGGATAACATTACAGATCATTTTCTGTTGATCTTCGATGCTCGTGGCACTAGAGGTGGATTGTACAATCTCTATCCATCCTACATGGTAGGCGTGGCCAGAGTGTAGATCCGTCAACACCTCAGTGTGGAGGTCGTATGTCCAATGATCATTAATGAACAATCCTTCTAGAGTCGACGTGTTAACGGTTTCTTGTGAGGTAGAAGCAATGTTGCTCCCCGTGGTTTTACTTGCCACCAACGGTACTCTAGAGGGAACTTCTGAAGGAGGCAGCTCAACAGGGCCTTCTTGGTAAGAAGTTGGTAGGATATCCACATGGACACTCTTTGGGGGTGTGGGGTCCACGTGCGATGTGAAAGGAGAGTCCACTTCCCCACCCCCTTCGTGTGCTTCATTTGCATTAGGTTCCGAGCGAGTAGCTCTACCTAATGTTTCCATGAAACGGCTAAACATACTAGTACTAGGCTGTGGAGCTTCGGGAGGTGCATGGCCTTCTCTCTCAGTGTTTTGGGTAGGGTATGCTTCCATGATTTCTGAGTCGGAGGAGGAATCACTAGCGGCTATTTTAGGGTCTTGGGTGGTGCTACCTTGTGTCCCCGTTGAGGGTCTAGAGCTTATCGTGGATGGGTAATGGGTGTCCGTATGAACAGAGGCACCCTCAATATGCTCTTGTTCTAGCACCCGCCCAGAGCGTAAGTGCATGTGCTTTTGATACCCTAAGGTGTCAAAAAGCTGCTCTAGGAGGCCTTGTGACTAGTTTTTAGCGTGTTTTTTGTTTGTTTTTTTGCTAGATTTTTTAGAGCGTGTCGTGGAATGGGACGTGTGATAGCTCGAAACGAGCGTATTGGTCAAAGGGTCGTGCCGTGCTTTACAGCCCTCCGTTTGGTCACTCTATGCCCTCGGAATCCCTAAAACTGTCAATTTTCAGTAGGGAACTAGGCCCAAACTAGAAAGTCTAAGGGTGCAAGTGGGAAGAGAAAGGAGGAGAGTGGAGGACTTGTCCCACATGCTCTCATTCTCTCTTGAGAGAGTAGGGTATATATATAAGAGTGAGTCTAGTATATAAGAGTGGGCCTGGGCCTGGGCCTGGGCCTGGGCCTGGGCTTGGGCTTGGGCTTGGGCAAATGATCCCGATCTACCTTTTATACAAACCAACCCGTCCGTTTTAAGAGTCACATTTTTTATTTTCGAAAAATTTAGCCGCCCGCTCGCTCG
The DNA here is from genome assembly GCF_014529385.1 of Adiantum capillus-veneris. Lineage (NCBI taxonomy): Eukaryota > Viridiplantae > Streptophyta > Polypodiopsida > Polypodiales > Pteridaceae > Adiantum > Adiantum capillus-veneris. Next base: position 119,338,606 of record NC_140949.1, on the reverse strand, counting down.
CGTTTTTGATTTCCGATTTTTTTATTTTTTATTTATGCAGAAATTTCAGAAACGCAGAAATTCAAAAATTGCAGAAATTGCGAAAAAAACGCAGAAATTGCAGAAAATTAAAAAAACGCAGAAATGCAGAAAATTGCAGAAAATTGCAGGAATTGCAGAAAAAAACACAGAAATTACAGAAAATGCAGAAATTGCAGAAAATTAAAAAAACGCAGAAATGCAGAAAATTGCAGAAATTGAAAACGCCGAACTTGAAAATGCAGAAATTGCAGAAATTGAAAAAACGCAGACAATAGCAAAAATTGAAACTTGACAGCAAATGCAGAAAACGCAAAAAACAGAAATCTCCACACACTCCTTCCCTGCCTTTCCTATGATAGAAATTGCACCATAAGGAAGCGTAAAGTGCTAACCGAGCTTAGTGTAGGGCATATCCCCGGCAGCGGCGCCAAAAATGTGCACTCCTTGCCGCACTGTCGAAGCAAGGGACTTGCCAATACACCGTGTGCGAGCCACAAACGGCTCCAAGCACACAACAAGCCTAAACTAGCAAGCTCAAGAGAACAAAGGGTGTGTCACTCACCGCTCTACGCTCGCCTTCGTGGTGGATTCCTCGCCGCGATGAAGAAGAAGCTGCAGTCGTGCCGCGCTCAACCGCTTCACCGCCGTCGTGCCTTCGTAATGCTCGATCGCACACACACTCTCCCTCTCTCTCTCTCTCTCTCACACACACACACACAAGGAGGTGAAGAAGAAGAAGATGGAGGTGGAGCAAGAGCACTCTTCAATTGCACAAATGAGAGAATGAGTAAAAATTAGATTTAGTTGGCTTTTATAGGAGCTCACCCCATTCACACTTGGGCGCCCATGCTTAACCAACTAATCCCTTGAATGTCCAAGTTAAAGTGCGCCTCTCATCGACGATCACTCTACCTTTCCCTATTGGACCGACAAGCCCGGTACCTGACTCTAAATAATACAACGTTTATAGATCATAGGGTGTCCGTGTGCCGTGAGGGTTAACAGCTTTCATGGCAGGCCAATAGAAATATGTTTCTATCCCTTTTAGGGTAGACTAAATCCCTTATGTCCCGCATAAGGAGGAGCATGAGATTCATACATTACTTTCTCACGTAGTGAGTTAGTAACGCATAGTCTATTGACATAGAGAAAATACCATCTTGTAAGGTAAATGGTTCCAGTTTCTTCCCTAGTGCGAGGGCTGAAATCACATCTCCAAAATCAGAATCAATAGAGTACTCATCTATCATAGAAGATAGATCATTGTGAGTTGCTATGGAAACCGCAGTCACTCTCGGCCGTCTTGAGAGTGCATCGGCTTTATGCTTGCTAGCAATGTGAGCAAAATGAAAATAAAATTGCAAAAGGAAATTTTCCCACCTCATTTGTTTGTCGGAGAGCTTGGTCTGCATCATGAAGTACTTAAGGCTTTGATGATCCGTCCACAGACTGAAAGGAGTCCCCAATAAATAGTGCTTCCACGAGTCTAAGGCATGTAGAACTGCGAGGGGTTCCTTTTCATATATGCCTAGAGCTTGCTCAACAGAGTCGAGCCTTCAACTTTCATAGGCTATGGCATACCCTTCTTGGCTCCAAGGCAATCACCATAAGCATCACGTTGGACCTCAAATGGCTTTGAGAGATCCGGCAGTGTAAGCACAGGTTGAGAGATAAGCTTTTCTTTAAGCTTTTTGAAAGCATTTTTCTCCTTGGTAGACCATGTATACCTAAAGTTTTTCTTTGTTAGGTCATGTAATGGTCTCATGATTTGTGAGAACTTTTCTATGAAGCGTCTATAATATGCACACACACCTATAAAGCTTCTTAGTTCATCTAGATTCCTTGGATTAGACCATTCCTTTATTACCTCTAGTTTTGGTGGATCCATTTGGATGCCATCTTGAGAGATAATGCGACCTAAATACTGAATCTCTTGTAAGAAAAACTCACTTTTCTTTCACTTAATATAAAGATTATTCTCTCATAAGACCTGAAATATTACCTGGAGATGTTGCTTGCGTCGTCTAGTGAATTACAGTAGATGATTATATCATCAAAGAACACTCCAGTAAACGTTCGGTGAGGCCTGAATAGCTTCTCCATCAAGCGGTTAAATGTGGCTAGTGCATTGATCAAGCCAAAAGGCATGACCATGTGTTCATAAAAACCAAACGTAGTGTGAAATGCGGTCTTTACAATGTCTTGATCAACCATCCTTATATTTGATGGTAGCCACTTTTTAGGTCAATCCTACTGAAGTAGGTTAACCCTTGTAGATTATCGGATAGGTCTCTACCCATGGAACGGGAAACCTATTCTTGATAGTGATCCTATTTAGTGATTTATAGTCGACACACATACGATATGTGCCGTCTTTATTTTGCACTAACAGGATTATTTGATGCCACCTTCCTTTTTTGAGTCTGTAGATGGTCACTATGCAAATAATGTAATCCTCCATCTCCATCTCAAAATCTAATACAATCATTATGTCAATTCAATATGAATGGTTCTTTTGTCTATCCACCATAAACTTTCAAAAGGCCCTTGTAGGCCTTATGCAAAGCATGGGCATATTAGATAAGAGAATTCACAAGGAGATCCCTACCCATGGCTGTTGGAGATCAAAGGTGCCTTGCTCAATGGTGTTTTGGTTGATGTATGCCAAAAACAAGGTGGCAGGGGAGGGGGGTTGTTACTAAATGATGGAAGAAGAGGAGAGGAGAAGGGCGAGGGGACATATGTACTTCAAAGATTCCTTTACATGTTTCAATTAATGGATTTTTATTTCAGAGAAGCATGTATGATGAGTATAATTTCTATATAACAAAATTTTAGGATTAGGATTACTATACAACAAAAATGTAGGATTCTTAGTTAGCATGTCAAATTAATTACTTAAAGCCTCAAGTTATCTAGCAAACAAAGTTCTTAGATTGAGAAGCATAATTTAGCTATTTCTAACTAGGAAAATTGAACCTTTCTACTATCTTTCTCTAGTTTTCTTATATAGGAATCGGATTAAAGCTCCTTGTGATTAATCGGTGTCAAAGAGAATGAAGGCTTGTTCGATCTCTTATCTCTGCTCATCCGTTGACTATAGCTAGTTTTACTTCGCGGGAGGGGGGCACTATAAATAGATTCTATATTGAGTGCATTCAAGCTCACCAATAAAATGGACCCTCTTCCTATTCAATCTAAAATAAATAAATTCAAGATCCATTTTCCAACCACTACAAGAGGTTATGTGCACTTGTTACGGTTGTAGTAGCGAAACTACAATGCATTTTTTAATCCCCCGGTGTCGTTAAAAGCGTCGAAATGGAAAAGTCGCTATAGGCGTCGCTATTAGCATCTCTAAATAACGACGCTTATAGAGATGGTATCAGTCCTAATTTAGTGACGATAATAGCGACACTGCAGAACCTTATATAGGGACGCCTATAGTGACGCCCAAGAATAAATTTTTTTTGGTGGCAAGGCACTGAACGCCCTGCCACCCATCAACCACATTGAACATTGTTTCCAAAATAAAGATGCAAAATTGATAGACAAAAGTATTTTGACGAAAGTGAATTGTTACAATGACAAAATTATACACATCACATGCAAAATATTTTGATGTAATAATTACAACACAATTGTCATTATTGAGAAAATACAATATCATAGACCAATAGTTACAAAAATGACGTTGTACACATCATCATATATACATGCTATATATGACAAAATAAAACTTGTGCTATCTGGCTACGACTAGATTGACGTCATTTAATCAGACGTCTTATCGCGTCCAAGCGGTGTATCTGTCGGATTCTGGAAAAAAAAACCATAAGACTTTTTGTAAGTATAAACATATAATTACAAAACAATAAGACTTGCTGTAAGTATAAACATATAGTTACAAAACAATCTGTTTTCTTAGCTTATCATTAAAATACAACAAATCTAAGAGAGTAAAGTGAAATATTAACCATGCGGGTGCGAATACTGAGAATGTCCATAAGGACGTGTAAGCTCTTTCTGCCCGCATACTCGTCCAGGTACGGTGTGGGGTCATGTCCTGTCATTGACCACTGTTCAAAACATACAAAGAACACGTTATGTTAGAATTTAAAGGTACAATTATCCATAACTACCAAACCTAAAGGACAATGCAAAAAAGCTTACAAAATCGGCCTCAAATGATGCCCACCCACCGCTCCCCAAGTGGTGCGAGCTCCCTGCCTCTACTCGCTCTTTGGTTTCCTCCTTTTGTTGCTTCCACTTGTCAGAATTCTCATGCGCTGCTTGCTTTGCATTCTTTTAATCTTCTTTGGCCAGCCAATCTGTCCTGTTCCACCCATGCTTTATTGCTTTTTGCACTTCAGAATGCTTATGCTTGAAGTATTCGCGCATCTGCACCTTTATCAGGTCTTCATTGAAGCACTCATCCCGACTTGACACATGAAACTCGTCATACAGCATGTTGATGACTCTGTCTTTTAATTCATTTGGCAATTCACTCCAGATTGTGGTATGGATGTCAGGAGACAAACATCTCTCAATGGAAACCAATAAAATAAATTGCAAAATATGTCTAGCAAAGTCCATACATGATATGTTACACAATTTCCAATATGATATATTCCACTTCAAAATACCTGACACACTTTATGCCGGTCGTGTGACTTCAAACCAGTAAGCTTCCCTTCTTTAGTGAAACATGGTCGGAGCAAGTGCATTATGCCAGTGGACATCCACACGGATCGAATGATCTCTTTTACATTGTGTTCTTGGCCTGTTGTCAAAATCCATGGTGCTTTAGGGAGTTTTATCAACCCATTGGGTGCTGTCTGCGGCCAATATTGCTCCATACGATACAAATTTCTAAGGTAAATTCTGGCCCCCAAAGTATTTTTTTTTTTTGATGAGATGGTCCCACAGCAGATTACCCACATTCTTGAATATGTGCATTGGATCGAGCAAGTGATTGATCATGAGTTTGGGCCAATATGGTAACTCGTACCATAGAGAGAGTCTCTTCATCCTTGGGGGAAAACCATCATCACACATCTCCTTTTGGTCTAACCATGCTCAAGCAGACATCCTCAGTGGATCTCTTCCCAGAAAAACATTGTGTAACTCGTGATTCTCTCAAAGATGCACTTGATAACCTTTGTAGCTTTTCTTCTTCAGTGCGTTAAGTCTAGGTCCACCTGTGACACATGCTCTGTATTCGCTTATTTGAAGCCCTGCATGTATACACATGACAATAGATAAGCTTGAGAAAAACCAAGGTTTATAGTGTTTAAGTTTGAGTATATATCACCTGAGCATTTTGTTAGTCCGGGATAGTCATGCATGGTCCACATTAGAATGCCTCTGATCAAAGCATTGTGTCGACCTTTGTGTCGGCTCATATCCACCACTTCTATGCCAATCCACAATTGTTGTAGCTCTTCCAATAGTGGACGAGGATACACATCCATATTGTTCACTTTATACCACCCCGGCATAATCAAGCTTAGAAACAGGTGCCCCTTCTTGGTAGTCAACCACAGGGGAATGTTGTAGTTGAGGATGACAACTGGCCATACACTGTACGATTTTGACCTTTGACCAAATGAGTTTATGCCATCCATAGCCAAGCCGATGTGCAAATTTTGAGCTTCCCTGACAAAATCAGGCCATGTGTCGTCTATATGTTTCTAGGCTGCACAATCTGCAAGAATCCATAGCACACCATCTGAAGATCTATTCTCCTCGTGCCATGATTCTAGGGTGTCCATGGACTTACATTTGAAGAAATGCGTGATGTGAGGCAGCAGAGAAAAGTGTCAGAAAACCTTTCGTGGAATTTTTTGTCCGTGGAGATCTACTCGATATCTTTTGGAATCACATTGCCGACACTTCTCCATGTCTATGTATTCCCCTCTGAAAAGAATGTAGTCGTTAGGACAAGCATGGAATCGAATTGTAATCCATCCCCAAGTTTCGCAAGATCTTTCTTGCTTCCTCTTTGGAATCTGGCATCACATTATCATGCATGATCCACATTAGAATGCCTCTGATCAAAGCATTGTGTCGACCTTTGTGTCGGCTCATATCCACCACTTCTATGCCAATCCACAATTGTTGTAGCTCTTCCAATAGTGGACGAGGATACACATCCATATTGTTCACTTTATACCACCCCGGCATAATCAAGCTTAGAAACAGGTGCCCCTTCTTGGTAGTCAACCACAGGGGAATGTTGTAGTTGAGGATGACAACTGGCCATACACTGTACGATTTTGACCTTTGACCAAATGAGTTTATGCCATCCATAGCCAAGCCGATGTGCAAATTTTGAGCTTCCCTGACAAAATCAGGCCATGTGTCGTCTATATGTTTCTAGGCTGCACAATCTGCAAGAATCCATAGCACACCATCTGAAGATCTATTCTCCTCGTGCCATGATTCTAGGGTGTCCATGGACTTACATTTGAAGAAATGCGTGATGTGAGGCAGCAGAGAAAAGTGTCAGAAAACCTTTCGTGGAATTTTTTGTCCGTGGAGATCTACTCGATATCTTTTGGAATCACATTGCCGACACTTCTCCATGTCTATGTATTCCCCTCTGAAAAGAATGTAGTCGTTAGGACAAGCATGGAATCGAATTGTAATCCATCCCCAAGTTTCGCAAGATCTTTCTTGCTTCCTCTTTGGAATCTAGCATCACATTATCAGCTGGCAGTATGTGCTCTTTAAACAATTTACATAGGAAAAACAATACGGTACACTTGTGTATATAATCTATCGGATCATTATACATCTATAATTTTTTATTGAAGCAAACACATTGTAATAGACCACTTGAAAAGAGCTGTCACACTAGTGTCACTCCATCCAAACATTGCCTGCATGTTGAGAAGAATCAAGAGCGCCTTCAATCTTGACACACGTGCTCCACCATACAATGGCATTGTTTTAGGGCTTAACTACTCCCCTGTTTATACTCACGAGCACGACACAAACAACATACTTATCATCCGATGACACGACTAACCCGTAGGTGCACGTAGGCAATCTTGTTAGCTTGTCAGGCTAAGACCAATCTACACATACGCACTTTTATGATGCATCAATCACTAACCCTGGTAGAATGCAACCCACCCTATCCCTTAACTCTCACAACACAGTTTACACATCCAATGAACTTAGAATCGCATCAAACTTACTAGGCACCATCCTCTCACTAGGACATACTTACCTATAAGTCTAATCTCACCAGATTTGAACCCTAGCTATCTCAAATACTGTCGCGATAGACCAACATGTCATAATCCAAAAGTGGGCGAAACTTAAGTTTATCAGTATCTATGTGTAGCTAATCTCTTTCTCATTCCATGAAGCACTTGATTATTGAAAACAGACACCATTTGTGCTACTTACAAGCAAAACAAGCTCGAGGAAGAATCGATCGCGATCAACTCGAAACGGCGAATGCGTGGCGTGGGCGCATAGCTCTCGGAGAGACTATCGCGGTGGTGTGGTCGCGTTGTGAATCCGGTGAGGGAGAAGCGCGTAGCGAAGAGGATAAGACACACTCACTCTCTCTCTCTCTCTATCTCTCTCTCTCTCTCTCTCTCTCTCTCTCTCTCTCTCTCTCTCTCTCTCTCTCTCAGACTCGTACGACAGATGATTAATTCAAAATGTTATTCAAAAAATGGTTCTAAGGTGACTTTTATACTTTAGTCACCTTAGCTCAAAAAATGTACATGGGGTTCTCTCGCTCATGATTACAAAAGTGGGAATAATTCTGAGTCCTGACTAACTGACTAATATTTACATAATCCAGACGAATGGATCAAGCTGATAAGACGTCTTTGACATAAAAAATGGAATTTGATATGCTTTACAAATGGGCTCATTACAACAGTTGGACCAATGGGGCTCCAACACTCCCCCCCTCCTAGTTCATGTCTACCACGAAATGATCGTCTTTGTCTTTATTGTCATTGTCGTCTTTCTTGAGTGATTTGCTGTAGAAACGCATCATAGTGCATAGAGTCACTTGCCATTAATGGGCCAAAATTTTTTGACTTATACATGAAGAAGCCCGTGTAAAATGCTTCTTCAAATGTCTAGAGATGGTAGCTTGGCAGAAACATCAGCCGTTTGAAATAAGCATACAATATTGGCTCTGTCGGTGGCCCACTTAGATTGTATGACAATGTTGAGATGCTTCTTTCAGTATTCATATACTCTGATGTCCAGCTTTCTAAAAAGGTTGTGAGATAGGCCAAAAATGTGTGAGCTATTTTACATAGCATCTTGCAGGATAGGTCAAGAGAGCCTCCGAATTCTGCTATGGCGCCCTGCAGGGTTTTCACCATGTAAGAACCGGATATTCTCTCCCTCTGCGGGCCCTGGCATTACTGGATAATTCAGCCATGTCGGATTTCTGCTCTGTAGTGCTTTATGTTGGCTGTAGGTGTATGTTCGGGGAGTTGGGCAAAATGTTATGTCATTCCTCAGCTCAGGCGGTGCGTTGACTAAGTGGATCAAGTTATGAGGATGGTCCAATAGCCATTGACGCCTCCACTTTGGCTGGCTGTCCACTATTCTGTTTTGCCGTTCCCTATCTTGTACTTCTCCTTCAAATACTGGCACTTGTTCTTCTTTTTCGAGCTGTCGTTGATGTGTTAGAGTCTCATACTTCAGGAGAGAATAAGGTAACATAGGCGCATTCCATTCTTGCCGTAGCTCTGCTGTTGTTCTGTCCGATTTGGAAAGTCCTTGTAGCAACTCCTTTTCGACTTTCATAGCCTTGTACCATATCATTTTTGTTTGCTTTTCCATCTACTCGGCTAGCCTCTGCTCTTCCATCTTCATGACTGAATCTTCTTTTGTCTCTTGGTCTTTGGAGCCGGTTTGATCAGTCTGCGTATGTGCCTCCTGTTCATCTGAAGCTTCGTCGTACTCATCTTGACCCCCATAAACTTCGGCGAGTCCAGCCAAATTCGTTGTAACTGGCTGCATGTGCACTCGTCCCTGTCCTTGGTGCTGCCCTGCACTTTGTAGACTTGCGATTTGTGCGGTCATTGTTCTACTATTGATTTGTAGAGCTTGAAATTCCATGTCTTTTTTAGCGGTCGACTCCTCTAATTGTTTTATCCTGATGTGCAGGTTTTCATTTTCTTCCCTGAGTGATTTGGAAACAATGCTTTCCATTTCACTGTTAGGAGCTGGTCCTTGTTGTTGTTTACTTTGCAAATATGAAATTTGTCTTTGTAGTTCACCTTCTGCTCTAAGCGCACTTTTAGCAATCATTAAACGTTTTTTTCCTTCTAACTCCAGCTCCCTCTTTAGTGCACCCATTTCTTCTTCTGGATGGACTATTGGTGTTGTTGGTAGCGACGTTTTTTGCTTTTTAGCGCGTTCGATTTCTCTTGCTTGGATATCTGTTACTGCTCTTAAATCTTTGACTTCAATCTGTTACTGCTCTTAAATCTTTGACTTCAATTTGTAAGTCATCGATGACGACTTGCAAACTTGTGATGGCCTCTAGCGCATCTTGCTTTTCCTTTTCCAACTGTTGGATGTGTTCGTCTCTTTCACTGACATCTTCAAGGAACACGTTTATTGTATCTTCACATATGGCATTGAAGTCTTCCGATTCCTGTAAATTGTCCTTGAGAAGATTTATTGTGCCTTTGAGCCCCAATATTTCAGTATCTCTGATGCTAATCAGCTTTAGAGTGTCTTCCCTTTGCTCTTGCAGTCTCTGAACTTCCTCATCAGTTTTTTGTAGCTTCATTTTGGACCGGTTTTGATCAGCTAACCATTGACTGTGCAGTCTTGTTCGGTTTAGTATTGTCACCATTGACTGCAAATCTTCATCTATAGTAGCTTCCAGCTCAATTTCTTGAGAGGAGGAAGCTTTATCTTTAGACTGATCCACCACCTTTTGCTTGCCTTTATCACTTTGTGATATGGTTCCAGTGTTTTGGCGTCTATCTGTTCCTTCTTCTTCTTCCTGTTCACTGGGCAGTGTGTGAACTCTATCATCTTAATGTGAGCTTTCTGAATGCGAAGTAGATTCAGCAGGTGGGCTAGATTGCCTCTCACTTGTATCTGGCCTTGGAGATGGCGGCGGTGTCTCCTGATCACGTGAAGTCGGCCTCAGCTGATCCCTCAAAGTTTGGAGATCCTCCTCTTCTAGTAGCAGTTCTGGCTCATCCCTCGCATTTCTTTCTTGGATGTATTTCTCGAACCAGTCCAACTCAAAAGCTGGGTTGTTTCTATTCTTCGTTCTCAGTGTGAAAGTGCTACTAGATGGTTTCCAAGTGGCGCCTACATCGCCTCATAGAGATCTTTCTAGAGCAAACCCTTCTAGCATCCTTTCCATCTTTTCTATCTTCTGCAACCTGGTGTTGTTTTCCATTTCCGCTTTTTGCTTCTTTAGTCGGGAATCTTCCTCTTCAGTTCTTTTTTCTTCAGCCATCTTTTCTTGTGTACTTCTTGTCACTCTTTCCAGCTTGCGTCCTCCAATGGTATTAATAGATGCCTGTACTTTCCTTTGTGATCCGTCTTCGCTATTTTCCCTTAATACCAGCCAGTCGTTCTGATGAGGGGCAGGTGGAAACTGATCTGCCGTGCCTATGGCATGGTATATTACTATGGTTAGGACTTCTCCTCCTGCAATGTAATTGGGTTTGTCCTGCCTTAGCTTTGTCATTTCTTCAAATAGATATGACGCGTGATCTATGTAGAACTCACGGGTCATTCCCATAGCCCATGTCAATGTGGTTGAGATGCTCCCGTGCGGTGTAGTGTATCTTTGCAGCCTTTTGATGTAGCTCAACAAACACTGACTATAGATCTGTGTCAGCTCTCTTACTTCTGGGTTTGCTATGAGTTCGAAAGAAGGTAGTTTGGACTTTTGCATGTAAACTGTGAGATTTTTCCTTCTTTCTCTCATGTTTGCTCCTTGATCTGACAGTTTCAATGCCTCTTTGATGATCTCTTTGGTGATCTGGATCTCCATCACTTCATTATCCATGTCTGTCACTCTGCAAGTTCCATCTTCTTGGATAGTCTCTATTAGATGTTGTACCCTCTTGAAATCTATCCCTACTGGTGGTAGTGACACAAAGTTCCACAAGCCGAATTTTTTGAGCCATGACCTTTGCGGTGATCTTTTCGAGTAATTCTCTGCCTCCTTGGGAATCATCACCGTATCCACTAAGTTTCTTTTGTCATCCACATATGAACCTTGATATATTTGAAAGGCCGCTGCTTGTTGCACATCTACAGGTATCCATGTGGCTGTTGGCTTTAAAGAATTGGGTAGAAGTGCATAGGGTGGTGCACCTTCCGTTGCCAGGTTCTTGCCTTTTCTTTTTCCATGAGAAGCCTCCATAGATCCTGTCATCACAATTATCAGTTAATGCACAAACATAGTACTACTCTCCTAAATTGATTACCACTTAATCATGCATCTAGATGAGCCTTCTTAATCCCAAGATTAGTTAAGATAAAATGTTAGCAGATAGACAAGTTCTTCCATTGTGCGACTTTGGCAGCTTTAAATTGATGTTGTTGGTGAAGGAGAACAAGTCCAAATGCCTTGAAACTTTGTGTGGTGTATTCTCTCATGGCATGTAAGGTCACTCCATAAGCCAAAGCTCAAAATCTGTCCCTTTGCTACTTTTTCTTAGTCTATCGCGATAGACTGACATTTTTTTTATCTGGGTCCTTTTTTGCAGTTGTGACTCCACCACTTGGTTTCCCATACCTTGCACATGGTCTGATCCCCTTTTCACCTCAAATGAATGTCAAGTGACCCCTTTTTGGATCAACTCCCAATTTTCCAGATCCCTTCCGAGAGATGTTGGTCTATCTCCTTCATTTTGTGTTGTTTTCGGCTCAAACTTAGTGGGTGGTCATCTTGCATCATGTTGAAGACAACTGCTAATTCAGATTTTTGATAAGATGGTCTAGTATCCCTCTGCTTGGTCTATCGCGATAGACTGGGACTTAGTGCCAGTTTGTCATTTTCTGGCTTTGTGACCATCTGTCTACCTTCTCCCAGTTGATGCAAGGTTTCTTGACCCCTTACATGTAAATTTTACCTGTCTGCCCTTGAGAATTTCTGTTCAGACTCTGAGTTGTCTGCATGTCTTTCTCAGCTTGCTATATGAGTCCATCTTGGCACCAAATTTGGTGTACTGCCTTCATTTGCTTCCCCAAGTCTAGCTTATAAAAAATTGAAAAGTCTTTCCCCCCAAAAATTGTTGCAGCAAGTCTATCGCGATAGACTGAGGTTTTTGGCCAAAATAGATTTTTCTGACACTTTGACTTGATATTGGTGGTTAACATTCCTTGTTAGCACCCCTCATGAAGCCAAAGTCAAATTTTCCCTTATCTAAGTGCAAGTTCAAGTCTATCGCGATAGACTGGGCACTTTGTCATTTTTACCAATTTTTTGATGTTAGTTGACATTCATGGTGTTAATAGGCCCTCCTAGACACACACATCAAGTTTTAATCAATTTAGTAGAATGTACTCCCTGTTTGCAGCACTTAGCTGGTCCTGAAGTCGAAGTAGACCACTTAGGTGATAGTCGCGGTTCCTTTTGGTCTTTGTATGATTCCGGTTGTCTTCTACTTCCTTTTGACCTTCCATCCAAGCAGTCGGTTGTTGTTTTGGTGTTTGAAACACCAAGAACGACCATTTGGACGTCTTTCTGGCCTGTTGCCGGCATTTGCCCTAGTGGAAGAACTTTTTTTCCTGAGTGGACACATTCCATCTCGTAGTTGACCTCCTTTGGATGTTCCTTGTTGAATTTGGTGTAATTTTGTCACTTGGTCGGCCCGTTAGAGTATCGTGACGCTTTGTGCGGTTTTTGTCAGATAGGGACTTTAGGCTCCGTTTTGACGAAATTTTTCATAATCTAACCCTTCAGTCGGTTTGTCGAGGTCATTGGCTTGCTATCTATGAATTTTGGCTCATTTCCGATCACCTTGGTTTTGTCGCCCATTTGCAGGTCCTGCTAAATTAGGGTTTTCTGAGCGGCTTCCTTCACGCTTACCGAGGTCATAGGCTCAATCTCTAAGATATTAGCATTGTGCCTTTCACTTTTGGTCCCATTTGGTAGCCTCTAGGTCTCCCTAACAACCATTCTACCGTATGTGTGCATAGGTTGTGATTGTGATGCCGGCTAGGTTTTGCGACTAACTGAAGTAAACAACACTTAGAGTGAGTGTTGACGACCATACCTCTCATATCTGATGTCGATATGGCGACCGTGCGCGATGGATGAGCTCCTGGAATTCTCAACTGCTGTAGGAGCTCTCTCTCTCTCACTATGGAAAATGACTCAAATGAGGGATTTCTAGCCTAGTCTCTCTATATGTAATCGAGACTCCGACACCAAATTTTCCCATCTTTTAACTGTGGCCATAACTTTTTGCGAGATGCGGTTTAGGCTCGTAAATTTCCTGATTTGGATTTCGGTTGCTCCAATTTTACCATTTTTGTAGATTTCTCCTTTTGGAGGTCCCTTCATGACGGTGGTCATTTTGCTCTGTCACCTTTGCAGTCCTTAATTTTTATGTGTCTTCTTTACCTTGCTCTGATCAAGCGTCTCTACTTTTGTGCTTCCATCTGGATTGCGGATTTTTTTCTATAATTTTTGCTAGAAAATGGCTAAAATAAAGCAAATAAATCCCAAAATAACCCGAAAATAGCAATTCTAACCTAGAAAAATACCAATTAGAAGCAAAACACTTTGTAGCTCACTTTTCTCTCGTCTATGTACAATCTCTCTCACTATCGTCAACCTTGGCCTATTTTTTGCTGTTTTTAGACAATTTTTGGCCAGATTTGACTCTCTTTATAGTCTATACACATCCCTAGGGGCTCATGAATGATGATTTGGTCCCCGATTTTGATTAATTACGAGGGCATATTCTTTTTACAAAAATCACACAATAAAACGCAAAAAATGGTTGAAAAATTGCTCGCAAACATTGCCCTCTAATATATGACATGATGAGTCCGCATTTGGAATGCCTCCCCCCCTCCTAGTCGGAGTCCTCCCGGACGACAGGGTATCGTCAAGGGTATGTGTTGTGCATGGGTTTGAACTCGTACTAATGCAGGCCTTGTAATATAGCCCTATATGCATGTACGGTCAATGCATGTAGAAAGAATGTATGCAGTGCAAGAGGAAGGTATAAGCGATTCGCTTATTGGCATTTGTCGTCGAGGTTTCCTGTGGTATCTTGAATTGGCTGGTAGATTTTCTTTTCAAGTAGTTGTAACTCCGCCGCCCGTTGTTTGATTGTTTTCCACTGGTTTTGAATTGGCATATGTGGTTCCTTTGAAATCGTTATTGTCGTATCTGGTGGAACATTCTCTCTTGCTGCCTTGATGATCTGTGTCTGATACATCCTTGTATTTTTCGTTGTTGATTCTGTTTGTTTCCTCGTGCTGTTTGTATGATGTTGCTTGACCTTGATGGTTGTAGATAGCTGCACGATTGTCATCTTTGTCCGCCCTTCTTTTGTTGTTGGCTCGTTTTGAATTGGCACTTTTGGCCTCCATACCAATATAGTCCATTGCGTATTTGACAGATTGACTATGTTTCTCTGTAGATTTGCTGGCTTTCGGTGTTGTGTCTGTTCTTCAAACTCCTCTTTTATAGGAATTAGGCTGTCGCACCTTATCCACACTTTGTATTGCCGCTTTTGATGTAATTGTGCATCGGTCAGCTCTGTACGCCGTACCCAAACTTGCCTGGTTCCCTCCATGGTTGCTGATTTTTATAAGGCGTTGTTGGACTTGTAAACTTTGTTTATTGTTGGACAGATTTTTGCGGTTGTATTGACTTTTGTTTCCTCCTTGATATGAATTGGTTATATGATAAGAAGGGTTCTGAAAAGTTTTCCTTTCTGAATAGTGCCTCATTCGTATCCAAATCAATGAATACCCTGTTAGCTTTCATCCATGACACTGCTAAGATACACGGAGTTGCTGACCTACTTGGTGGCAGTACATGGAATTTTGTAGTGTACAGGTGTGCCTGCACTGTGATTGGTATTATAGTAGACCACATCGTGGTCACCTCATCACTCGACGCTACTTTCAACCTGTGTGTCTCTGGAATCGTCTTCATTGGTCCAAGTTTCTGAAAGAGCTCAAAGATGATGACATTCATTTTTGCTCCAGTGTTAAGCAATGCATAGATTTCAACTTGTTTTGTGCATGCATAAGCTTTTATGTAAGGACTACACCATGTATCTTCCAAGTCATTGATGATGCTATCGTCCTGAGCCCTAAGGTCTGTCATGGTCTTTTCTAATTTGTCGCTTTGTATATCCGCTTCGATTGTTTGGGATGTTGAAAGAGGATATTCGTCAGTCATCATTGGGGTGACCATGTTTATTGTCCTGAGAAACTGCTTTCGTTTAGCAATTCGTTCCTTTGCTTCTTGTTGTGCCTGGTCTTGAATTCGTTGTTGTTCTTGTCTATATGTTTTTCCATAATGCAGTTGAAACAACATTTCCGGTGTTAGAGGGAGATAATATTTTTTAAACGACACCCACTAATCCAGTTCGGCATTTCTTTTCCATCTAGTGTCGACAGTTTTACTGCTCCGCTGGACGATATTTCTTGGATCAAATAAGGTCCCATGCCCCTTTTCTTTATCTTTTTGGCATGCAATTTAAGGGTGTATACTAAGACATAGTCGCCCGTTTTAAAGTCCTTGTTCTTGACATGTTTGTCAAAAAACTCTTTCTGTTGTCTTTTTTTTGCATAGATGGCCGCTACAGCGTTGAGTCGTAACTCATCTAATTTTTCAAGGTCCTCTAGCCGCTCTAAAAGTTCATGCCCCGTCCAGTCCAACTGTTTTGCTACCCTTAGTGTGCAGATCAAAAATTCAATAGGCAATATTGCATTTAACCCATATACCATATTAAATGGTGTAGCATTGAGTGTTGTTTTATATGCAACTCGATAAGCCCACAATGCCGAATAGAGCATCTAATCCCAATCTGTTCTTGTTTCACTAACCAGTTTCGTGAGAACCGTGCACAATACTTTGTTGGTCGCTTCCGCTTGGCCATTGGCTTGTGGATGATAGGGTGCAGATTTGCGATGAATTACCATAAAATCATTTAAGAGATGTTGGATAACTTTATTTACAAAGTGTGTCCCTCTATCACTTACCAGCTCGATTGGAAGGCCATAACGTGTAAACACATATTCATATAAGAATTGTGCCATGGTTCTAGCATCTGCTTTTGTTGTGGCTTTTGCTTCCACCCATTTGGTCATGTAGTCCGTGGCCACTATGATATATTGTGCTTGTGAACGATACGTTGGTGGAGTGATAGGACCAACAAAGTCCAATCCCCATTTAGCGAATGCTCGAGCACTCATCATTGGTCTTAAAGGCATTTCTTCTCTTTTAATTGGTACCTTAGTGCATTGACATTCATCACACCTTTTCACGAATTCTGCTGCATCTTGAATCATGGTCAGCCACCAAATCCCTGCAACCATAATGATTTTTACGGTTATCTCTGCTGAAAAATGACCACTTGCTATGCCTGCATGAGCGTGTTCCAATAATGGAAAGTAGTCATTTTCATGAGGAACTAGCCTCAGCTGGTCATGAGTTCCTCTTTTATACAATTGGTCACTAATGATGGTATACCTATTCGCTTTGATTTGTAAAGCCTTTTGTCTGGCTTTAGACCAATCTCCTGGCAGCTCCTTATTAGTCAAATAATCCACAATAGCATGACTCCATGAGGGTGCTACTGTCACTTGGTATAATGTGGCATAATCCACAGTGGTATTGGATGTGCAAAAGTCACATTTCTTGATGTAATTGGCTACATCGCCTACCATTCCTGGCCAATACACTCCAAGTCTTCTTAATTGTGCATACATCATTTGATTTCCTCTATGGAATCCCCCTGTTTGTGTGTGGGCCTCCTCTAGATATGCTTCGTACTCCTCTGGGCCTATACACAATCTTAGAATCCCATCTTTTCCATGATGGTACATTCTTCCCACAAGCATTGTGTTATTTCGTGCTTGTCTAATGTCTTCCACCGTGTGTTTGTCGTCAAGATTCATTCCATATGTCAGCAACGGAATAATTTTCTCTGACCATTTCGGTACCATCTCTATATTAAACAGGTATGCGTCTGGGAGATCATCATCTACTCCAGTAGCTTTTTTGCCATGTAGTAATCGAGAAAGGTGGTCTGCTCTTTGATGAGTTTTTCCTTTCTTAACCACTATCGTAAAATCAAACTCCAGCAACACAATGAACCATCTTACAATTCGTCCCATTTTGCAAGGTTTGTTTACTAAGTATAAGAGTGCCTGATGATCCACAAAGAATGTGAATTTGTTCGAGAGTAAGTAATGCCGAAATTTCTTTACGGCATATATCATACCCAATCCTTCTCTTTCAGTGGTAGTATAATTCTTTTTTGCACTGTTGAGTTGTCTACTAGCATAATTGATTGGAAAATCCGTCTTTCCCTCATCTGGTTGTGCTAGTATACAGCCTATTGCAAATGGCGACGCATCTATATGTACATGGAATATCTTTGACCAATATGGTGCTTTTAGAATTGGTGCAGATACCAATGCATCTTTTAATTTCTAGAATGACTCCTCACATTCATTTGTCCAAATGAAGAGCCTGATTAGACTATACAAGGGTTTTGCTATTACAGTGTACATGTAGATAAAACGTCGATAGTATCCACAATGTCCCATAAATGATTGTACCTCTCGTAAAGTGTTTGGTCTTGGCAATTCTATGATCACCTTCACCTTGTCTTCATCAGTGGTAATTCCATTAGCCGACACTATCCTATACGTTCTGCATTTTTCGAATACCTTTCTTAGATGATCTATATGGTCTTCTCTCAATAGCGAATAGACACACAAGTCGTCCATGTAAATATCCAAGAATTTTCGCAAGTATTCTTTAAAAGCGTGTGTCATTAATCTCTGAAATGTGGCTGGAGCATTGGTCAAGCCAAATGGCATTACCCTAAACGCATATATGCCCCATTCTGTTGCAAATGCTGTTTTGTATTGATCTTCTAGTTTGACCCCCAATTGGTTATAACCAGAGAATCCGTCCACAAAGCTATAGGCTTGCTTGCCAGCCACTCGTTCTAGGACGTGTTCAGTGATAGGTAGAGGATAGTTGTCTCTTATAGTTGCTGCGTTTACCTTCTTGAGATTTACACACACTCGTAATTTCCCGTTTTTCTTAGGTACCACCACTATTGGGGACACCCAGTCCGTGTGTTCTATCTCATAAATAAATTCAGCCTCCATAAGTTTGTCTATCTCCTCTTTTATCCTTTTGGCGAATGTCTCATTGTACGTGTATGGACGTTGTTTGCTTGGCTTTGCATCAGACTTCAGAGGGATTGAATGTTCACAAATGTTAGGATCCACTCCCTTCAAATCTCTGTACGACCAGGCAAAAACATCTCGAAATTCCTTAAGTGTTTTGATCAGTAAGTCCCCCTCTTCTCGACCTAGATCTGTGGCAATGTAAGCAGGTCGAGGATTTTCTCCTGGCTCTGCTAAGTCTATTTTCTTGGCATTCTCTGGACCGTCGTAGGACTCGTTTGATTTAGGCTCCCTCATTGGTTGCTGAACCACCAATCTTCTTTCCTGAATGGTGTACTTACAATAGTGAGGAGGTACATCTATCTTTTTACTCCCATCACTAGCGTTAGTTCCATCGCTACTTTCCATTTCAGCTGTCCATACATTTTTAATTTTTTGTTTCCACTCATTGTATCTTGTTTTTCGTTCAATTTTCGTCATAATTGGACTACCATAGACATTCAGTTTTTCTATTGGAACTCTTTTTTTTTTGTTTGTTGGTTTTCTTAGGTTTCAACAGTCTAGACTTAAATCCTGAGTCTTCAGCAACCTTAAGAAATCTTCCTGACACTTTATCCTTAGCACAATCAGCAGCATGAATGTTCATAAGGAAATGTGTCTTACCCTCAAACTCCGGCATGGGTCTCAACCTGGTTGGTGTACTGATGTGGTGTCTTTTACTCTTGTATCTTTTTTGATGTCTCTCATTTTGGTTTGGGAAATTGTAGAAGACGTCATTGTCTTGATCTTGATTGTCATCTCCCTCTGTATTTTCCGACTTCTCGTCGTCCGCGTTATCCTTGTTTTCACTTTGATCAGAAGAATCATAAAATTCTTCTCCTTCCTGCTTGATTTCTTTAGTGGGGATGTCCACATAGCCCACTATCTTAATCTCAAGTTTTGTTTCTGTTTTATGGATCCTCGTATTCTCAGTATCTACCTCGTCCTTGTCCTCCTCCACAATTTTGCTCAACATGTAGTATGGTATGATATCGTAGCCATTCTCATCACAAAATTTGGTGGGAGTGACTTCATTGACGCATACATCCAATGTAGCTAAAATTTGAGACCATTCTAGGGGTTCGAGCTTCTCTTCAGGAAAAGGTTCTCGTATATAGGCATCGTCTTCCAAGACCCTCTCTAGTGTCCTTTCATCGTGGTCAAATTCACTACATTGAGATGCCCCACACGTCCATATCTCTTTTTTCTTACAAAGCCACGCTGGGACTTCTGATCCACTAATGGTGGTTGAGTCAAATTCTTCCACTAGGGTTCTCGTGACATCATGGTAGCTATGATTTTTCATGTTTACGCGTGTAGTAGTTTCAGCATGTCTTAGATACAAATAATCATACCCCCAGTCCTACACCATTTTGAGTTGCCTCATGAACGGCCTACCAAGGATAATTTCATAGTTGTTCTTCTTGACGAAATCTACTATGGCAAAGGTATGTTCGTAATCTATGCCACAGGAAGATACCACGATTGCCTCAAGCAATCCTATAGGCCTTTCTATGTGCCCATCCGCCAGTTGCAATTTCATTCTAGTTGTTCGTATTGCTGGTTTTCCCCATTTTTCCCATAGCAATTTGGTCGCAATGGCAATGCCAGCTTCACTATCAAGTATTGCCTTAGTTTCTATGCCATTATACTCAACTCGTAGGGTCATGTTGCCGTCTTCACCCTCACAATACTCTCCTACATTGTTGAGTGGCACTGGTCTAGTGTTGACTTTCTTCGGTTTTGTGTCATTAAGCTCGGTTTCGAAGAACTTAAGAGGCGTCCTTATGTCAAATTTTTCAAGACATTTGCCCACTTCCGTCCACATGCTTGGCCTAATTTTTAACAATTCTGCCAATGTGATTGTACACTTGACCGGAGTGGTCAACAAGTCTGTCAGGATTTTAGTGTCCAATTGATTTGAACCGCCTATTCTCTGAGAAGGTACTCTTCGAATTTCTGATCTTGCCTCATAGTCCCCCATATATGATGGCAAAGTTCTGAGAGATTGTGGTCTGCTATCTTCGGATGCAACTGAACCATTATCCACTTGAAATGATTTAACGTCCAAATCCCATGGAGTCTTATTCAAGTTCAGCTCCGAGAAAGGCGCTGACTCGATTGTTTTTGTCTCATATTTTTCTTGAGCTTTTCGCACCGTTTCCCATAGCTCTTTAGGCCAATTTTCTTCCACAATAGGCGAATATGGTGGAAAATCTTTCAGTGATTCATCAGTGCTATTAGGTACGTCTTTTGCATCCTCTACATCCGGCAAGGATTTAATGTTTTCTATCTTGTCAGGTATCCTTTGTTCGGTTTTGTGAGGTGTTTCATGGTTTGGTGTCTTGATTACTCTATCTCCCGCTTCCATAGGTGGAGGCTCCAGTAAAGCTTGTGCAGTTTCAATCAGTTGTTTGCACATCTCTAGTCTCTGTTTTTCTATCTTTGGATATGGATATGTCATCCACCTTTGCTCTAGGGTCTGTCTGTTCTTCAATCTTGCTTCATAAGCTTGCAAGATTGCATCTAAGGGTTCATTGATCTTATCTACCAATACCGACCCTCCTGAGCTTGCACTCTTTGGTCCTTCCGTTGATTTTAGAGAGTCGGACTCTCTTTGCTGTTTAAGTTGTTCTCGAGCTATCGTTAGCTCAGCTTCTACATCTTTTTGTTTTCACTCACATCTATCTTTCATTTTCGCTCTTCGTTCTTTCCAAGGATTATCACGACTGACACTAGACTTTTCAGTCCTGATTTCTTCTTGATTTTCATCGTTACTCTTGGGCTGATTGTCATTTTTCCTTGCTTGGGCTCTCATCAAGACCTTAACAGGAATCGGAGTTTCGTTTTTTGACCCTCCACTGGACGGTAGCGCTCCTAGCATATTCAAGGTAGTTTTTTCTCCTTTGCTCGGGTTTTTAGGGCAATCAGGGATCAAGTGATTAATTCCACACTCCGTGCAATATGCGTTGACCCTAATGATTTTGTCATGAGGGCAATCCCTCAGCCAATGGTCTCCTCCATACTTGTAGCATGGTCCTTTAGGCTATTGAGGTGCTCCTGGAGCTCCTCTTTGTTGGTGCGCAATTATTTGCCCGCTCATGCCTCCGTTGGCTATGAACAGCAGTGTTCTTTCATCCATGCTATATCGTCCTTCTCCCGCTGCCTGTGCAGCAGTTGGTGGTCCTGTATTTCCTATCATGCTCCATGGTTCTGGTGTAGAGGGTTCGTCCTGTGGATAATAGACAGAGTTTGCCGCATATCCATTGGGCTCGTCGTAGTATGCATGCATAGGTACCAAAGCCTTCTCGTCGGACTCAGTTACTATGGGTGTGTATCTTATGCCGGCTGGTCGTAATCCTGGTAGGGGTGGTTGTTGTCCCAACACTGGTTGTGGTCTTTCTACACCTACAGGTCCTGGTAGGTTGCCAGTCTGATATCTAGGCAACGGTTGGACTTGAGGAGATGTCACCTGAGCTTGTGGAGCATATGGTCGTTCTCTCACATATCCCTTGTTATAATAACACTCCTCCGTTCCGTGGTTTGTCCATTTTTGTTCAATCGCACACCACTGTGGTTGTTTAGCTTGTGGTTTGGAATACAAGTTAATCTTTTTAAGCACTTCCTCTACAAGCTGCTCTTGGCTTACCGCTACTTCCCCCTTCAGTGTTGTCTTAGCAGACTTGCTCCCGCTTTGTTGTGAGGAAAAATCATCGTCAAGATCCTTGAACTCACCCTCTTTGTAGACCACACAATTGTCCACAATGTATAGCGCTTCCTTGGTCAAATCATTCAACGTAGTGCTCCTTTTCATATGTAAGTCCTTTTGAAGATGTGCATTCCTTAGTCCTTGTATAAATATAAGCATAAGTCTGGACTGAGTTGGCAGTTCTTCCACAGGACAGAACTTAACATATCTTTTTAATCGGAGGGTGGCCTTTCGCAAGGACTCTCCATCTTTCTGTTTGAATTTATGGATTTGCGAGACGGTATTATGAGCTATCCCCCTTTGTGAGAATTCCTCGATAAACTCGTCAAACATTTCCTCCATAGACTCAAAGTCTCTTCGCTCCACCGACTCAAACCATGTAGCCGCATCATCCTCTAAGGTTAAACCGAATCCTGCAAATTGGGTAGGAAAGTCTAGCACCTCTTCAGCTCTAATTACACGCACAAAGGCTGCTACATGATCTCTTGGATCCTTGCTTCCCGTATATTTCTTGTTCACCCATTTTTGCACTTGAGAAGATCTAATTCTACTATGGTCTCCAAATCTCATCATGGGATCTCCCCGTCCTAGTCGATATACCTCCTCTGGTCTTTTGTAGTGGCCAGGTTCTTCTCCCAATGGTGCTCCTAATCCATAATTTCTAACAGATCTCGGGAGAGATGGTTCATCTCTCCGAACTCGTTCTCGAGGTGTTCTTCCAAGCTCAGTTGACCCCTGAGTCTTTGGCTTACTCTCTCCTTGATACTGTGCATAGAGTGGTGGTTCTTGTAAATCCCTTAACCCTCGTGCGGTTTGATAACCCTCTCGGGTTCGGTCTTGTTCTAATGTAGCACTCTGTCGAAGCCATGCCTGCAGTGAGGGCTGAGTAGCTGGTTGGTCCTGGTAGTTGTTCGTCGGTGGTCGGGTAGCATGTGAGGTAGCATCATACTCTTCTGAAAAGGGATTAGTCGACTTGCTAGGGGAGTAGGTGGCTCTTGGTACCTCGTCGGGGCCATAGGTCGATGCTCTCGGAACTGTTGCCTTTTCAACCTCTTCTGGGAGAATACGTTTGTATTCTCGCCCGTATCTGTCAACAAAAACAATATCCTTCCCCATAGCAATTTCATAAGAAAATAAGTAAAGAACCTTGTCTTTGCTTAATTCATTTGGGTAGGGTTCCTTGCATTGAAAGTAAGAGACTATTCCTTTGCTTTCATGCTTGTAAATCCCTACATTATCATTATAGGTTGGGACTCTGGTTGTTTTCTTATCATACATAAAAAGCGCTCCAGGTTGATCAATGTTAGGAGGCGGTTCTTGGGTTTCTGAAACCATTTTCCCTTTGGCCACGTTATCCCCATATCTGTTGTAATCCTCAGGGTTACTTACTATCAGATAGTGGTTTCCCTTTTCGTCTCTGAATCTGTCTCCATCATCGTAGACTCGAATTATCTCTAGTCTCTGAGCCGGTATTTCTTCAATACAGATACACTTGCGTCCCCGATAGTCAGAATAGACTAGGGCTCCCCTCGAGTTAGTTCCTTCCAAGAAGATTATAGTGAACTTGGTTTCGTTTAAAGGATGTAGGGAGGTGCTCCCCCCTGGCATTGGTCCTTCACCGTTGAAACCTACTGGCTATTGACTCCCCATCATGAAGAAGGACTTTTTTGACGAAGTGTCAGTATCACTTCTCTCTTCAATGATTGGTGCCAATGGGTCTAGTCTTGTCTGAGCTACACTCTCTTCTGTGGACGTGGTGCTAACTTGACTTTTGACACTTTTAGCTCCTGACTTAACAAAGGCTCGTGACCTCAAATACATAAGAATGAAAGTTTTGTTGCAAACTTAAAGCTTACCTGGACTCCTTCTTCCTGTATAGCTTTGTGATGACCTCCTTCTGGGATCTACACAAGGATGGTTAGTTTGTTCACAAGTGTTTTCCCTGAATTACCAAAAAATCTTTCAAGTATATACAGCAACCACTTAGTCAGTCTTCTGGTGGTCCAATTTCAATGATGAAATGATGGCTGGGATCTATATAGAGAGTATGTTCTAGCAGTATAGTCACAAAATGCAAAAAATGTCTGACTCACTACTTCCTTAGTCTATAGAGATAGACTGACAGTTTGCTCAGCACAAGTCAGTTCAAAATTGTGACTTTACCCTTGGGTTCGAGTTACCCTCTATAGCCTATCCCTCAAGTTTTGTGAAGTTTGGACACTTGGGTTGGGTTTTGGTCCCCTTTTAGTATTTCAGTCAGAGCTTGATTCTCTATCTGACCCTCAGATTGACCTTTAGTGATCTAAATGCCTTGAATTTTGGTGTGTCTGCTATTTAGGCCCTGATAAAGCTCTCCCTAGGGAAAATTTGAAAGAAAAGTTCCCCAGCAGAAAGTTCCTTGGTCTATCGCGATAGAGTGAGCTCTTTCTTCATTTTCAGCTTTTTTTCCAAAGTTTTCCCCACAGTTAGTTTAGTCTCCCCTTGTGTAGTGCATTGACCAATTTTGGCACTGTTTGGACATCTGGTCAAAGACTTCTTGCCCTTGTCTCTGAATCCAGACTCCAAACACCAGTTTTGAAGTTTTGGGGTCAAAATTGGTGTTCAAATTCACTCAAATTTTGTGAGTACCCTTGTATTGATGTGTTAAACTTGTGGTGTAAGGGTTTTTTGCTTGTTGCTAGACAAACACCACCTTCACCAGTCTATCGTGATAGACCAGGCAGTGAGCAATAGGGACTCAATTTTTTGTCTGTTTTTGCATAGTCTTGTTCCCTGTGCCCATACAAGTCTATCCCCCAAGTTTGTGAAG
Source organism: Adiantum capillus-veneris (assembly GCF_014529385.1). Classification (NCBI taxonomy): domain Eukaryota; kingdom Viridiplantae; phylum Streptophyta; class Polypodiopsida; order Polypodiales; family Pteridaceae; genus Adiantum; species Adiantum capillus-veneris. Next base: position 119,313,656 of record NC_140949.1, on the reverse strand, counting down.
TTTGGACTTATTTTGACCTCAAACTCAAGCACTTCAAAAATTTCACTTTTCTCTGACAATTCACAACTCCATTGCACTTGAAGTGATGCAAATTTGATGACACTACATCTTAAACTTGTGCACATCAGTCATACCTCATGACACAGTCACTTTACCCTTGGCTAATGGTTATATCTCATCTTGGCCTCTTTTAGGTTCACTTAGTGTTTCCTTATGACAATCACGTGTTTTTTTTTTTCTTTTGTTGGTTTTGGTCACAGTTTTTATGTTTTCTCGAGTGTTGAATCATAAATTTCAATGTCGACTCTTTTCACCCCTTTCAAGGGTATATGAGGTGGGTTTTGCTTTCAAGGCAAGCAAACAGCCTTATTGTTTCTTCTTTTTGTTTGTTTTTTGCGGTTTTACAGCGTTTTTCTACTCTATTTCTTCACAAGTATAACAAGCACTCAAAACCAAAAACCATAACTCCTCATTATCCTATTTAACTAAATCTAACTAGTCGCAAACCCTGGGCAAGACACAGGCTTCCTGGCTATCCACTAAACCTCAGGATACTCTATCCTGGATCTTGTTCTAAAAGTTTTAAGCTCTCTCTAGTCAAAACTAAAGTAAGCTAACCATCACACGAGTGACGTAGATCTCCCTACTTAAGGTCTTGTGTCCCCGGCAGCGGCGCCAATGTTTTAGGGCTTAACTACTCCCCTGTTCATACTCACGAGCACGACACAGACAACATACTTATCATCCGATGACATGACTAACCCGTAGGTGCACGTAGGCAATCTCGTTAGCTTGTCAGGCTAAGACCAATCTACACATACGCACTTTTATGATGCATCAATCACTAACCCTGGTAGAATGCAACCCACCCTATCCCTTAACTCTCACAACACAGTTTACACGTCCAATGAACTCAGAATCGCATCAAACTTACTAGGCACCATCCTCTCACTAGGACATACTTACCTATAAGTCTAATCTCACCAGATTTGAACCCTAGCTATCTTGAATGCTGTCGCGATAGACCAACGGGTCATAATCCAAAAGTGGGCGAAACTTAAATTTATCAGTATCTATGTGTAGCTAATATCTTTCTTTCCATGAAGCACTTGATTATTGAAAACAGACACCGTTTGTGCTACTTACAAGCAAAACAAGCTCGAGCAAGAATCGAGTGCGATCAACTCGAAACGGCAAATGCGTGGCGTGGGCACGTAGCTCTTGGAAAGACTATCGCGGTGGTGTGGTCGTGTCATGAATCCGGTGAGGGAGAAGCGTGTAGCGAAGAGGATAAGACTCTCTCTCTCTCTCTCTCTCTCTCTCTCTCTCTCTCTCTCTCTCTCTCTCTCTCTCTCTCTCTCTCTCTCTCTCTCTGTCAGACTCGTACGACACAGGATTAATTCAAAATGTTATTCAAAAAATGGTTCTAAGGTGACTTTTATACTTTAGTCACCTTAGCTCAAAAAATGTACATGGGGTTCTCTCGCTCATGATTACAAAAGTGGGAATAATTCTGAGTCCTGACTAACTGAATAATATTTACATAATCTAGACGAATGGATCAAACTGATAAGATGTCTTTGACATAAAAAATGGAATTTGATATTCTTTACAAATGGGCTCATTACAACAGTTGGACCAATGGGGCTCCAACAGGCGTATCGGCTTCACTTTTCATGTCATCATAAATAAGCCTTTCTAAATCCATGATCGTCTCGATCATTTCATCGATCTCGGGGTCAAACATAGCCTTGTTGGGACGATGATCATCACTCTCTGAGCTATTAGAGGCTGCATCTTGTGCCCTCATGCATGTTGCTTGATCGAAGCGTCTCTGAACACGTCTATTCGGTTGCAAGATTGCTACCTGCGCGTCAGCGTCAACGTCAGAGTCCGACGAGTTGTAATTGGCAACAACGTGATCTATAACAGATGGGTCAAACTCGCCAAATTTGCAAACGTGTTGCAAAGAAACGCATCTTTTCCGTCGCACAGCATGTTTGCATTGATTACAAGGACATAAGATCCTTGTTGAGAGATAGGTGTTTTGAATGGACGGCCCCACATCGTCGTCACTACTCATAATGAATGTAAAAACCTTATAACCTAAACATAAATTTAATCTTGTATTGGCATCCTCCATCTCTTCTCTCTCTCTCTCTCTCTCTCTCTCTCTCTCTCTCTCTAATCACATTGTAAACTACCTCACATTCTCTAGTCATGTCCAATCCCTACACACCTCGGTGTAGAGGTGCGTAGAGAACACAACCACCAGGTTATATGCTCATCTTTATTGGTCAATGCTTATATTTGTGGGTACAATAAATATACACACCCACGTCTACATGACAATGCATGTAGTGGGAAAAACCACTTTGCCTCTTCTTTAGCTATAGCAATTCATAGCAGTTTAACATCTCTTCACAGCAGCTCCTTGTTAGAGTGACATGTCCTAAAAACTCTAATAGGTTAGTACAGGTAGCATGTATATGATTAAACCAAGTGACCGCATCCATGGAGAGGAAGAGAGAGATCACTATTGGCCTAAATCTAAATTTAAACCGTAATCTTGAAGGTAAACTAGATCTAACCTTAATTTGAACCTAAATATAACCTAAATATAACCTAAATCTAACATAGATCTAGCCTAATCTTAAATCTAACCTATATCTAATCTAATTTTAAATCTAACATAAATCTAAATCTAAACTAATTTTAAGTCTAACCTAATCTTAAATCTTACCATAATCTTAAATATAACATAAACCTAAATCTAATCTAATCTTAAATCTAACATAAATCTAACCTAAACCTAAAAGTGATCTAGCTTAATCTTAAATCTAACCTAAATCAAATTTAAATGTAATCTAACTTAAATCTTAACCTAATCTTAAGTCTAACCTATTCTTAAATCTAAAATAAACCTAAATTTAATATAATCTTAAATATAACATAATCTTAAGTCTAAGATAATCTTAAATCTAACTTAAATGTAGTCTAGCCTAATTTGAAATCTAACTTAAATCTAGCCTAACCTAAATCTTAATATAATATTTCATTTCATATTTTCTCTATTTTTTTAATTTATCTCTCTCTGTCTTTGTTTCGTCCCCTTATCTCTCTCTTTGCTTTCTCCCTCTCTCTCTCTCCCTCCCCCCCCCCCCCCCCCTCTCTCTCTTTCTCTTTGTTTTCTCCTCTTATCTCTCTCCCCCCTCTCTCTCTTTCTCTTTGTTTTCTCCTCTCTCTCTCTCTCTCTCTCTCTCTCTCTCTCTCTCTCTCTCTCTCTCTCTCTCTCTCTCTCTCTCTCTCTCTGCTTTATATATCTCTCTCTCATTCTCTCTATTTTTCTCTTTGGAAAGCATCCTTATATTACATTCTCATTCTCTCTCTATGTTATCTCTCTCTCTCTCTCTCTCTCTCTCTCTCTCTCTCTCTTCTCTCTCTCTCTCTCTCTCTCTCTCCCCCCCCCTTCCTCTCTCAATGTATGCATTCTTTGTTTATGCATGTGTGTGTACATTTTTTGTACATTTAATGTGTGTGTGTGTGCATGTGTTTTTTGTTTATGCATGTATGCACATTCTCTCTCTTTCTTTCTCTGTCTATCTCAAAGACACAATGTGTGTGTGTGTGAGGGAGAGAGAGAAAGAGGGGAAGGGAACATGAGAGGGAGGAGAGCGAAGGAGCATACCTGCATCTCCTTCCTCTCCTCGTGTGTGTGTGTGTGTGTGTGGGGGGGGGGGGGGGGGGGGAGAGAGAGAGAGAGAGAGAGAGAGAGAGAGAGAGAGAGAGAGAGAGAGAGAGAGAGAGAGAGAGAGAGAGAGAAAGAGATACAGAGAGAGAGAGAGGAGCACGTATACCTGTTTCGCTAGAGCACCCAAAACTCAGATCTGCGATCTGAGTTTTTGATGCTCTCGGTTTATTTTTTTTACCCGTGTCGACGTCGCTATGGTTGTCGCTATTAACAAGTAGTATAGCGACGAGCATAATGATGACCATAGCGACAACAATGGCGACACCGTGGATTTTCACATTTGAGAGTCGCATTGGTAGCATCGCTAATATGAAGAACCTCTTGTAGTGAACACCCTTGTGTCTATGAAAATGTGAGAAAATATAGAATCATAGAATCCCTAATGTTGAATCCACACGATCAAATTTTTTTTAATAGTGAACTCCCCCACCCCCGTCCTCGAGTAGTCACTGCTAATTTGGCTCGATGCCACTCTCATTGACATGGCTCTATTGCTATTGCTCTCTCTCTCTCTCTCTCTCTCTCTCTCTCTCTCTCTCATATTGAGTCTAACAAAACATGCATTGTTAGCCTTGAAATCTTTATCGACATGGCTCATCCTACATAAAAGGATTTTTCCTTCTTGTTACATCCAACAACAATTGTCCATCTCCTCTTTGTCACGGACCTTGTTTTTTTTTTTTGCACCAACAACAACTTCACGATCTCCTCCTACTTTAAGCAACCACAACTTCATGTCTTGTATTGGGTTTTCCTAGGAGCTCGACTCTAGTTTCATGGAAGCTAATGGACTGGATCTAATCAAGGAGGCACTTAGCCCAATTCAAGCATGCAGGGTCCATCAAACTAGCCATTTGATAAACCAAAAATCCGGACTAAGAAATGAGGGCACGATGAAGGACCACCAGATCAACCACCAAAGGTCCAACAACTATGGATGATGATCATCGAAAAGGAAAAAGGGAAAGTTATATTCATATAGAAAAATTTAGTGCAAAGGTCGAGCTTTTTCAACCAGTGTGATTAAGTATCTACACTACTACTATGCTTTGTTGTCAACCGCAAACCCTCAGTTTATGAATATGGTAGCGAGGACTTTAAGACCATCAACTCGACTATCCTAGCAATACTACTAGCCAACTCTTAAAGAAGCTGCAGCCAAAGTTCGGTGGGATATTTGTTGTCTTCCAGTAGTAAAAGGGGATCTAGGAGTAAAAAATATCAATAAGTGGGCATATAAAATAGCACTCAAACTCCTCATCCGTGCTCTTGAGGATACTAGCCTAGAATGGGCTCTCCTCCTATTCAGGAAAATAAATAGCTTCCCTCTAGCCAACTGGAGGTTTTGGTAAAAACTGAGCTAGGTCACTATTTTTTTGGTCCATTCCCCATCAAGGCTAAAGGGTCAGACCTGCTTGCATCGCTTTGGGGTGCATGGAATAGGTCAAGGGTTAATCTCTCAGTCTTCTTGTCTAACAACAGCTCTAATGCCGTCCAACAATTCACTCCATTTGGTGGCCTCTCTCCCCTCTAACCCCTATCGCCAATAATCAGAGAAGGACAGCACTTCGATGTCAAAACAAAGGAATCACCACTTGGGGAGTTCTCCAATTTTCCCTTCAACCATGGAAACTCATGCTCATTTTATCCAGACTTGAGGTTTTCCCTAGTGTAGAGCTATGGAAGCTCTCACTTAAAGAATGTGTCCCACTGAGTGCCTTTGGATGGAAAGGTGGGTTCAAAGTCCAACATAGCCCGCAATTGAATCTCGGAGACATCACTCTCTCATTGCATAGCACATTGAACAGATGGTGGAACGTCAGCCTGGACAAGAAGCAGTAGATGTTCAAATTTAAGACGTTGTGGGACACATCAATTCAACCCAATAAATCCTTCCTCCTTTGGATTATACTCCACAAAGCCCTATTGAGTGAGGAGAAAAGCCTCAATGCAGGGATATCCATGGGGATCTGTCTCAGATGCAATGTAGAAGTGGAGTCTATAAATTTATTTTTAAGTTGTCCGCAGTCTGCTATTATTTCGTCTTCTATAAATTTTGTTCTCAGAAAACAATCTCTTGGAGGCAGCTGCTATGAGGAGACTCTATAGGCATTCTACTGCTATGAGGAGACTCTATAGGCATTCTATCCTGCTACTGGAACTGAACTAGGGCTGAATTTCTATGGATTATCTGGAAATTGAGAAACAATCATGTGTTTAATGTGGCTTAAAGGCTTCAAGCCTAAAAGCGTTGTTTGTGGATCTCAATCTATAGGTGCTCAAAACAAAAATCAACGAAGCTAACCTCTACTATCTGAGGAACTCAATAATTAAAGACGCAAAATAAACACACCTAGAAATCCTTATTAATAAGAGAAACTTAGCAAAAATCAGAAATATGTTGGCTGCTAATCAGGATTCCTCTTGGGCGGCGTTCGAGGTCATTTCCAAAGCCGCGCGATAGCTTCATGGAAAAGATACAAGGAATGATAGATTCTTTGAAAGACTGAAGAAAATATAAGAAAGGATGTATATGGTCGGGTTGTATGATTGGGTTGTATATGATCGGCTATAGTTGTTTTGTAACTAGTCAAAGGATATCTAGTGGAACGAGTCGTTTTGTAAAGGGAGAGTCTCCCTGCTCTCATCACCACACCTGACCCACACCATACTTGCAAAAAGAGGATTCTATGTCGTAGCCCACTCATCACATAGAATTTAAACATCCATAGGCTCATGGTCCATACCTGATCCACTTGATCTCAACCACCCATAGCCCCTTGCATCTACAACATATTTAACGACAACTCTTCAATTGCCATCGACTCGCCCATCATCACCTATAGGCTACTGCCACTTGTAGATCTTGGCTTTATTGACAATTAAACATGAAGTTTACTTTTGGAAAAGCTCATTATCACCAAATTAATATTTTTGGTCATGACAAATCCATGCTCCCATGGCTTAAAACTCTTGGCCGAGACCAAGTTTTGAAAGCCAAGTCCCGTTCACAGAGCAAGGCATCAGCTCCCAAGGACTTTAAGGCACTAAGAGATTATCGCCACCACACTATGTATCTAAGCTTCAAAGAAGTATTCAAGGATCATTCAAGTGCATCGAGCATTCAAGATACTGAAAGCACTTAAAGGTTTGAGCACATCAAGCCTAAACTAGTTTGACAAATGAGTTCCAAAAACACGTCAAGCATTCACGGCATCTATGCTACAACTAAAAAGATAAACAATCTTCATGGCACCAAGCTGTGCATTCACACTGTAAGTATTTTTGTATTTTGAACAAATCATGGGCCCTTTGTATATGCATGTATACAAGCACTATGTCCACCAATAAGAAGGGACATGCACCCAACCGGTGTTTCTTCAAAGATAATACTAAGAATCAAAGGAATCCCAGATATTCCAAAGGTAAAGTACACGTTGTGGAAGAAGAAGGGGATGCCATCACTATCTATTATGATGATGTATTGTGATGGGTTTTAGACACTACCCCAAACCCAAATTTTGGAGGTAAGACCTACCTTCTTTTGCATTAGATTCATCTTATGAGCTATGTGCAATTACCCTAAGTGACCCACACTACAAGAGGTACTTCATATTAGCGACACTCGCAGTGCGATGCTCAAAAGTGAAAATCCACTACGTCGCTATGGGCGTCGCTATTCTATTTGTTACATATCCATGCCCATGGCGATGCCGATAGGGGTAAAAAATAAATAGAGAGCACCAGAAACTCAAATCTCAGATCTGAGTTTTCGGCGCTCAAGCAAAGAGGTAACCCACGCTCTCCCTCTCTCTCTTTCTCCCCCCCCCCCCCCCCCCCACACACACACACACACATATACACAAGGAGAGGAAGGAGAGCCAAGTATGCTCCTTCCCTCTCCTCTCTCTCATGTTCCCTTCCCCTCTTTCTCTCTCTCTCCCTCTCTCACACACAGTGACACACACACACACACACACACACACACACACTTACACACACATTGTGTCTTTGAAAGAAAGAACGAGAGAGAGAGAGAGAGAGAGAGAGAGAGAGAGAGAGAGAGAGAGAGAGGGGAGAAAACAAAGAGAAAGAGAAAGAGGGAGAAAGAGAGAGAGAATAAAAAACCAAAGAGAGAGAGAGGGAGAAGACAAATGAGAGAGGTAAGGGGAGAAAAAAAAGAGAGAGAGATTAGTTTAAGATTTAAATTAGATTAGGTTAGATTACATTTAGATTTATGTTTATGTTGAGTTTGAGATTATGTTAGATTTAAAATTAGGGTTGTATTAAAGAGTAGCTAGCTATGTTAGATTTAAGTTAGATTACATTTAGGTTTAGTATTTAAGATTGGATTAGATTTAGGTTTATGTTGAGATTAATTTTAGATTAGATTTAGATTTAAGATTAAGACAAGATTTAAGATTAACTAGATTAAATTTAGATTTAAGCTAGGTTACATTTAGGTTTAGGTTAGATTTAAGATTAGATTAGATTTAGGTTTATTTTGAGTTTAAGATTAGATTAGATCTAGATTTATGTTCGATTTAAGATTAGATTAGATTTATGTTATATTTTTGTGCATGTCAATGAAGGCGCGCTTTGCCCAAAGAGCAAACACTGGTTACACAGCAATATGTATATTCCCATCAGAATCTGACACCTATTAACTCACACACTAACAATATTCAATTAGCCGCGAATCACCACATGTTCAATTAGGTTAGATTTTGGATTGAGTTTTTATATTAGAGTCTACCTTCGGGATTACGGTAAAAAAATTAGAGTTAGACAAACAATGATCCCTCTCTTCCTCTCTACGGATGTGACCTTAAGCTGGAAATCTTTCAACGGCATGATACTTAGATTGGAGGCCAACATGTAATGTGCTTGTTGTGAAGATATGTTAAGATGTTGTGAATTGCTACAGCTAGAGAAGAGGCAAAGGGGTTTTGTCCGCTACTATTGGAATTAGGGTTGCAAAGAAACACACACAGCTTGGAGAAGACGAAGGAAGCTCAAGGCACACAATAGAGAGTGTGTTACTTAGTGTTCTATGGAAAGATTGATAGCCCTAGAGTGATGGGCGTATATACAATGCACGGGGGAAAAAACCTCCTAAAGAGGGAAAAAATGCCCCGGTGGTCCTAGTGTGTTCACACACATCACTACCACATGTATATGGTAACAAATCCCCCCTGGAGTGATGCGGTGAACGAGAGCTAGCACATGAGTAAAGGGAAGTTCCATGCCCTGAGGACAGGATCAGTCCACAAAGGGGAGTAAGCCCAAAGCTTTGTGGAAAGCTTCAAGCTTCTCACGAGACAATGCCTTTGTGAAAAGATCTGCAAGGTTGTCCTGTGTTGCCACATAATCCAAGTTGATCTCTCCTGCTGAGAGCCTCTCCCTGACATAGTGGTAATGCACCTCAATGTGCTTTGTGCGAGCATGAAAAACTGGGTTCCTCGCAATTGCCAATGTGCTCTGACTGTCAGTGTAGATAGTGTTGGCAGTGTTTTGTCAACACCCAAATCAGCCATAAGGCGTCTAAGCCATACACACTCAACCGTAGCTATGAATACTGCCCTGTACTCAGCCTCACAACTTGAAGTGGCCACAGTAGGTTGCTTCTTGCTCAACCATGATATACATGAATTGCCAAGCATGAAACAAAAACCACTTGTGGACACTCGCGTGTCAAAACAACCAGCCCAATCTGAGTCCGAAAAAGCATGTAAGTCTGGCGGCAATGATCCCCCCTTGGGATAAAACAAGCCAAGATGTAAAGTGCCACTAAGGTAGCGGAAAATCCTCTTGACAGCCTGCCAATGCTTAGACCCTGGGCTATGCATAAATCTGCTGACCTATGAGACTGCAAACTGAATATCTGGCCTCGTGTTGCATACATAAATGAGACAACCCACACCAATTTGGTAAAGAGTGACATCAGCAGGATCGCCAGCATCATGTAGACTCAACTTCAAACTTGTTTCCATGGGAGTGGCAATAGGTTTGCAATCCTCAAGTCCAAATTTACATAGCAATGTCTCTATGTAACTTTTCTGACACAAGGCAATACCACCATTACACTGCTTAAACTGTATACCCAAGTAATGATGCAACAGCCCCAAATCTTTCATCTTGAAAGTAGCATTCAAATCAGCCCTAAATTCAGCAATATGTCTCTCATTTGGTCCAGTGATCAGCAAATCATCAACATAAAGAACCACAATGAGAAGTACATCACCCTCGCGCTTTACATACAATGTGCTTTCTGTTGGACTGTTACGAAAACCTTGTTTGACCAAATGAGTGTCAGCTTTCTCATACCAAGCACGAGGAGATTGCTTCAACCCATACAAAGCCTTGCTACATTTGCACACTTTGTCCTCTTGTCCTTTGATGACAAAACCGCGAGGCTGCATTACATAAACTTCCTCAAATATGTCACCATTCAAGAAAGCAGTACATCCCAACCAAAATGAGCTGCCAATGCACATAGAAAACACACAGTAGTCATACGACAAGTGGGAGCAAAAGTCTCTTCATAATCTATGCCTTTTTGCTGTGCATAACCTTTTGCAACAAGTCGAGCCTTATGGTGATCGATCTCACCATCCGTCTTGCGTTTCAACTTGTAAACCCACTTCATACCAATGGCCTTTTTGCCAGGAGGCAAATCACATAAAGTCCATGTGTCATTTTCTATAAGTGCATCATATTCTGATTGCATGGCAGCCATCCAATTTTCTGAATTCTATGCTTCATCAAAAGACTGAGGCTCCTCAACATCAAGTAAGCTAGACACAGCCAAAGCATAACAATCAGATGCATAAGATGCATGGCGAGATCCTGAACGAGTACGACTAGACAAAAGTGTATCCAATTAACTGTCAGGCAAAGTGTGCACCAGCCATTTTGGCATACCTCTAGCCTGCTCATTTTCAGCCCTTTCCTCATCAAGTACATCATATACATCTGCATCAGTAATAGGCTGATCTAAAACATTTTCAGAAACCCCCATAGGCTGTACATTTGCCTCATTGGAACTTACATTCGTATTTCCACCACTGAAATGAGGCAACAAAGTGTCATAAATGTCTTGTGAGCTTACATTACTGTCTCTAGTACATGGCAGCAAGGGCTGAACAGAATCTTCCACAAACACTACATCCCGAGAAACCAGAATACGTTTTGTTTGCGGATGATACAACCTGTAACCTTTTCTTTCAGCACTATAACCAGCAAAAACAAATTTGACAGCCTTATCATCCAATTTTCTGCGCTACACTTGTGGCACCAAAGCATATGCCAAACAGCCAAAAACACGCATGTGCTCAATAGAAGGCTTTCTATCATGCCATGCTTCATATGGAGTAATAGACTGCAAAGCTTTCGTAGGACACCTGTTCAGTACATAAGTGGCACACATGATGGCCTCAAGCCAAAAAGAATGCGGCAAAGCTTGACTTTTGACCATACATGCCATTTCCGTCAGTGACCTGTTTTCCCTCTCAGCAACGCCATTTTGCTGAGGTGTATAAGGCACTGTACATTGGTGTTTTATCCCACAACTAGCCAGAAATGCATTAAATTCATGAGACATATACTCCCCCCCTTGATCGGAACGGAGGGTGCCCATAGTACATTTCGAGACATTTTCAGCCATAGCCAAAAATTGTTTGAAGCACATAAAAACTTTGGACTTTGCTTTAAGTTGAAATACCCATGCATGCCTAGAGTAATCATCAATGAAAGTCACGAAGTACAGGTAATTGCCCAAGGACGGAGTTTGCATGAGCCCACAAACATCACTATGCGCAAGCTGCAACCTGCATGTGGCCCGAACTGAACCATCCTTTGGAAACTTAGAACGCTGCATCTTATCCAAAATACAGCCTTCACAAACATGTTTGACAAGTGCTTCAAGAGGCGGCAAAGAAGCAACCATATCAGATTTCTGCAAACGTAGCAAACTGGCAAAATTCAGATGACCAAAACGTGCATGCCAAAGTTTTGCATCTGAAATAACTCTTGAATCTGCAACAACATTTGCAAAGTTTTGTCCACACTAGTCATACAAAGTGAGCTTATACAGCCCACGGCACAAAAGGCCAGATGCAACAATTTGATCACCAAAACTGAGATCATGAACTGTACATCTGTCATCCACAAATTTGACTACAAGTCCAAGTCTAGCAAGTGCGGATACAGACAAGAGATTCTTCTTGATCCCAGGTACATAAAGTGCATCAACAAGTGTGAAGGAACTGCCATTAGCAGCAGTGAGCACAATCTTTCCAACTCCCTGAACTGGATAAGAGGCGTTGTTGGCACAAGTGATTGAATTCCCATGAGGAACTGACTCAAGAGAGGTAAACAATTCATGATGTGAGGTAATGTGCTTTGTAGCACCACTGTCAAAATACCACACATGTGAATCTGTAGCAACTGACAAGCATGCATCATGCGGATATAGACAAGAGATTCTTCTTGATCCCAGGTACATAAAGTGCATCAACAAGTGTGAAGGAACTGCCATTAGCAGCAGTGAGCACAATCTTTCCAACTCCCTGAACTGGATAAGAGGCGTTGTTGGCACAAGTGATTGAATCCCCATGAGGAACTGACTCAAGAGAGGTAAACAATTCACGATGTGAGGTAATGTGCTTTGTAGCACCACTGTCAAAATACCACACATGTGAATCTGTAGCAACTGACAAGCATGCATCATGGACAGCAGGATTGTAAGTGCACTCTGCGCTAAAAGCCCATTCTGCATCAACATCAGCAACACAATCTCCTTTCACAAAAGACTCAACAATGGCTGCATTTGTAGTGGAACCAGCATTTGCAGTGGAACCACCCTCTTTCTTCTTATCCTCTTTGGCCTTCAACTTAGGACACGACTTGATCAAGTGATCATTGGCTTTACAATAATGGCAACGCATCTTCTTTTTGCCCTTATCACCAAAATTGCCAGACGAAGTACTTCCAGCAGAAGCATTAGGAACAGAATTTTTGCCACTCGCAGCAGAACCATAAGAAGTGGCTGCATTACAGTTACCACTCTTTCCTTGAGAAGCAATAAAAGCATGTTCAACTGCACGCTGCCTAGTCCTGTTTTTTCTAGAAAGTGACTCTTGCAACAACAATGTGTATAATGCATCAAACTTGACAACTTCAGGATTTCCTTGGGTGAGAATTTGGTAAGGCATCAAGAACAGTCTGCACAAGGGAACTGTCTGAAATGACTTCACCTGCAGAAATAAGTTGCTCATTGATATCCTTGACACTAGCAACGAAAGTGTCCATGTCATCTTCCTCATGCATAATCTTCAACTCCAGCTCTTTACGCAACAAATCAATTTTAACCTCATTGCGGCTTGATAAAGACCTGCTAAAATATCCCAAGCCTGTTTTGCTGATTTTGTTGAACGGATGTGAGGAACAATGGTGCGCTTCACAGACAACGCATCAATGCATGAGCCTGTGCATCCTTAACATCCCAACGAGCTTGTTCTGTTGTAGGCAAAACAACTCTTACAGTTGCAATCCTTGCAGCAAGACCTGCAACATCCTCAACATCGCCTACATCCTCAGAACCAGGACGTACATCAATGCCCTGCACAATGTTCCAGACACCCTTTGACACAAGAACGTGTTGCATCATATAAGCCCACATAGGGTAGTTATCCCCATCCAACCTGTCCTCAGCAGCAAACATCTTGAACACATCTGTGTTGTTGTTGTCAGCCATGGTAAATGTTGCACCTGATGTGAAAACTGCTTGAAAATAGGAGAAACGGAGTGGGAACAACCTGTGCTATATAGCACAAACCATAGAAGACTATAAGGCACATGTAATGCAAAAAACGGCATTGACAGAAATTCTGCACAAAATGACGAAATAGCCTGTGCAGTACTGCCTGTAGTGGAAACGGAGGCCGAAATGAGCCCAAATCAAAATTCTGAGCAGACCAAGCTCTTTGAGCTTGCCCAAAATATTTGTCGACCTACGAACGCTTGCCAAAGATCACTGAAATAGGAGAAAGTGAGCAGGCGTGTGCTGGAGCAGCTGGCGACTAAGCCCGGGAGGACGTGACCTGCTCTGATACCAATTGTTGGAATTAAGGTTGTAGAGAAACACACACAACTTGAAGAAGACAAAGGAAGCTCAAGGCACACAATAGAGAGTGTGTTACTTAGTGTGCTATGGAAAGATTGATAGCCCTAGAGTGATGGGCGTATATACAATGCACGGGGGAAAAAACCTCCTAAAGAGGAAAAAAATGCCCCGGAGGTCCTAGTGTGTTCACACACATCACTACCACATGTATATGGTAACAGCTACATGCACTATCATGTAGACGTGGGTGTGTAGATTTCTCGTACCCACAAATATAGACATTGACAGTGTGAACAGAGAGAGAGAGAGAGAGAGAGAGAGAGAGAGAGAGAGAGAGATAAAATAGGGCGGATGCCAATAGAAGATTAAATTTATGTCCAGGTTATCTTCATTATGAGTAGTGACAACTGCACATCTTGTATTGGGTTGCCCTAGGAGCTCGGCTCTAGTTTCGTGGACTGCATCTAATCAAGCATGGAGGGTCCATCAAACTAGCCATTTGATAAACCAAAAATCCAGACTAAGAAAGGAGATCACGATGAAGGACCACCAAATCAACCACCAAAGGTCCAAAAGCTATGGATGATGATCACCAGAAAGGAAAAAGGGAAAGTTGTACTCATATAGCCAAATTTAGAGCATAGCTCAAGATTTTCCAATGGCCAGTGATTAATTATCTACGCTGCTACTATGCTTCGTTGTCAACCCCAAACCCTCAGTTTAAGAATATGACAGCGAGGACTTTAAGACCATCAACTTGACTATCTAAGCAATACTAGCCAACTCTAAAGAAAGCTGCAGCCAAAGTTTGGTGGGATATTTGTTGTCTTCTAGTAGTAAAAGGGGGTCTAGGAGTAAAAAATATTTAAAAATGGACATGTAAAATAGCAGTCAAATTCCTCATCCGTGCTCTTCAGGATACTAGCAACAAATGGGCTCTCGTCCTATTCAAGAACTTTGCTCTATTTGCCAATTGGAAGCCTTGGCAAAAATTGAGTTGGATCACTATTTTTTTGGGCCATTCCCCATCAAGGCCAAAGGGTCAGACCTGCCTGCATCTCTCTGGGGTGCATGGAATAGGGAAAGGGTCAATCTGTGAGTCTTCTGGTCTAACAACAGGTTTAATGCTGTCCGGCAATTCGGCTCCATTTGGTGGCCTCTCTCCCCTCTAACCCCTATCGCCAATAATCAAAGAAGGATGGCACTTCGATGTCACAACAAAGGAATCACCACTTGGCAAGTTCTTTGGAATGGGCACCTACATAGGTGGAAATCAGTTCAGATCTATGAAAGATCTCACTTAAGGAATGTGTCCCACTCAATGCCTTTGGATGCAAAGGTGGGTTCAAACTCCAACACCCTCAATTGAATCTTAGAGTCATCACTCTTTCATTGCATAGCACA
Source organism: Adiantum capillus-veneris (assembly GCF_014529385.1). Classification (NCBI taxonomy): domain Eukaryota; kingdom Viridiplantae; phylum Streptophyta; class Polypodiopsida; order Polypodiales; family Pteridaceae; genus Adiantum; species Adiantum capillus-veneris. The sequence goes on along the minus strand of NC_140949.1, from coordinate 119,298,375 downwards.
TCATTGAAGAAGAAGAAGAAGAAGAAGAAGAAGAAGGGGATGCCAACACTATCTATAATGATGATGTATTGTAATGGATGTTAGACACTACCCCAAACCCAAATTTGGAGGTAAGACCTACCCTCTTTTGCATTAGATTCATCTTATAAGCCATGTGCAATTAACGTAAGCGACCCATATTAACTACCTCTATTATTATCCATGCACATCATGTAAGCTCCAACTTACGAGGGTGTTTGTTGGCAGTAAACTATTAGCTTACACTCAATACGTGACCAAGCCCCAAAATCCAAGCATACTAAGCATGCACCTTACTACATGAATTTCCCTAACACATGATTCTCTATAGTCACATGCTATTTTGTATAGCCACATGATGCTTGACCTTTTTCCCACGTGCTACATATCACTTTCCAACATCTAATGCCACCTTCCTTTTTTGAGTCTGTAAATGGCCACTATGCAAATCATGTAATCCTCCATCTCCATCTCAAAATCTAATACAATAATTATGTCAATTCAATATGAATGGTTCTTTTGTCTATCCACCATAAACTTTCAAAAGTTCCAAGAAGGCCTTATGCAAAGCATGGGTTTGTTAGATAAGAGAATTCACCAAGAGATCCCTACCCATGGCCGTTGATGTATGCCAAAAACAAGGTTGGGTGTGTGTGTGTGTGTGTGTGTGTGTGTTGGGGGGGGAGGGGTTGTTACTTAACAATGGAAGAAGAGGGGAGGAGAAGGACGAGGTGACATATGTACTTGAAAGATTCCTTTACATCTTTCAATTAATGGATTTTTATCTCAGAGAAGCATGTATGATGAGTATAAAGAGAAGCATGTATGATGAGTATAATTGTTGTATAACAAAATTATAGGATAAGGATTACTATACAATAAAACTGTAGGATTCTTAGTTAGTATGTCAAATTAACTACTTAAAGCCTCAAGTTACCTAGAAAACAAAGTTCTTAGATTGAGAAGCATAATTTAGCTATTTCTAACTAGGAAAATTGAACCTTTCTACTATCTTGCTCTAGTTTTCTTATATAGGAATCGGATTAAAGATCCTTGTGATCAATCAGTGTCAAAGAGAATGAAGGCTTGTTCGATCCCTTATCTCTACTCATCCGTTGGCTATAGCTAGTTTTTCTATATAACGAGTGCATTCAATCTCACCAATAAAAGGAACCCTTTTCCTATTCAATCTCACCAGCCACAGTAGGGATCCAAAGGAGGGAAAATAGGGATCCAAAGGGGGGGGGGGGGGGGGGGGGGGGTCACCATAAGTAAATTCTATATAACGAGTGCATTCAATCTCACCAATAAAAGGAACCCTTTTCCTATTCAATCTCACCAGCCACAGTAGGGATCCAAAGGGGGGGGGGGGGGGGTCTGTAAAAGAGCCATGTGAAACAATGGGCTTAAAAGACCCTAAGGTTCAGCCCATTAAGACTTTCAAAATGCTAAGGTTCCAAAATTGAAAGGTTGTGTCCAAAGGTCAAACATTGGGGGAATTGGATGCTTTGTGTGTGTCCCAAAAGTCTTTGGCAATCCCTACATAGGAGGGGGTGAGCCTTGCAAGTAGGGGATGAGAGAGAAACTCTCTCACACACACACAAGCTCCCTTTACACAAAGGGAATGAGGGACACATGTCAGATCCCTAGCCCAGATGCCCACAAGCTAGGTGTACCCAATTCCTATTGGATGGCCTTGGAGGTGGACCAATGAGAATTAGGCTAGAGTTAATCTAGTTTAATCAATTTAAAAACACTTAATAAAAGAATCAATAAGAATTAAGCTCTCTAGAAGACTATTGGGGACAGTCTCCCAAGGGGACCAGAGCATTCAACAGCCCAATGGCTTGCCTAATTCCTATTGGCCAGGAGGCAAAGGGGTCCAATGAGAGTTTAGTTGAATTAAATAATTACCTAAATCTCTCACAAAAGGGGAAAGGGGGACACATGTCAGAAGGCTATCACTTATGCTGCTTAATTACCATTGGCTAAGCCTGAGGAGGTCCAGTAGGATGCTAGCAAGAGCAAACAGAGAGGGGGCTGATTTTTCAAAGGCGTTATCACCTACACACTCACACTAGCTCATGTGTGAAGTAAAGAAGACTCTCTCTCCTTCTCAAGTTTTAATGGAAAGCTTATCACCTACTCCAAGCTTGTGAGAAGGGAGACCTACACCAACAACTCTTGGCTTTGTGATGCAAACCAACCAAGATGTTACGGCATTAGCCGCACATCTGGTCCTGCAGTCCTACGGAGGTCTCGACACTGCGGATCAGGAGTCATGCGATATGCGGCGCCCGTAGCAGCAGTTCTTCACAGGATATCATGGGACAGGAGTGTGTGCACCGTTCCCGATCTGCGCTGGAGAAGCGGTTGTATATGAAGGGTCATACCTGTCTTTTGATGTAACTCAACTCAACTCAACTCAACAAATCTCTAGGATACTCATGGAATCTATTGTTGTAACTCTGTGTCTGGATCACACATGAATGAAGCAAGAGGTGTTTTGTGCTTGCGTACTGTGTGCTTACTTCTATTGTCATTCTATATGTTGATGTTCATATAATGTAGTTGTGGGTAATCATTCCCGTAATGTCTATTGCTCATGTGTGGGCAATAGGCATTACATCTGGCGACCACGATGCGTGATGGATGACCTACAATGAATATGCATGCGTACTAGGTTGCAGGGTCCGCCTGGTTCCAATTGTAGGAAGACGTCGGAGGAGAGGCGGTTCGGATGAATTTGTTTTTTCTTCCCCGCAGATTGAGGAATCTGTATCTCCATCACCAAGCCTGGTGCGTGGTAGGCAGTTGCAGTGAGCGAGGCGTACTCCATGCATTCAATCATGTCCTCCTGTTGTATGTTCACCCTTACCCACATAGGTTGCTCCACCACCGTCTCCGGTAAGCAGTCAGGGGGTATCTCCGCCACTGTCTCCACCTCCTAGTGCTCGTCAGCTTTTTCCGAGAGGAGGAGGAACAGTTGGGCAAGGGGTGATGGCTCATCCTCAGATTAAGTATAGTCGGTTTCAAGGTCCTTCGAGTGAAGACCCTGATGCACATTTGTGCCAATTCAATAAAGCTTATGGATTGAATCATCCTGGGGTGGTTGTTGAGCGAGCCAGCAGAGGATCACACCCACATTTTTGCTCACACTCATCATTTTTGTAACCATTGATTGTAATAAATGTCTTTCCGACATTGATTTTGAATTGAGCCATTCATTAAGTAACGGGACTCAATTGAGTTTCCAGCTTGTAATCCCGAAGTAATTTCACTTGCTGATGTAATTAGTTAGAGATGTTCTCACCTCCAAGGTTGAGATATATAAGCCAAAGTTTTTGTAACCTAAGGGATTCAGATTATTAATCAAAGGGAGTTTTTGAGCGCCGTGACTGTGTCTGAGAGAGAGAGAGAGAGAGAGAGAGAGAGAGAGAGTCTTATCTACTTGCTATGCGAGCTACGGAGCCGCCATTGGAGAAGCGACACCGCCATTGTGTTAGCAACGGGGAGAGCTACGCACAGATACCAAGAGTGCGCGTTATCGGCTTCTATGTGTGGTAAGTTCCTACGAGCTTCGGTGTGAGTTTTCTTCCAACTCGTGTGTCGGAATAGAGCATGCAGCATATCTATAGAACCACAACGAGTAGAGCTACACATTAGTACCATCGGGGTCAAGTTTCGATCACCTGTATTTTTCGGCCTGTCTTCATACGTGTTTGCCGCACGGAGTGGTTATAGGTTGATTTTGCAGTTCAAGTCTTCAGGGTGTTGTTCTTACCTAGTGTATAGACTTCCCCTTGAGTTTGAGGTCGATTCAATGATTCTAGATCTTGTTTCGTATAGCATTCGTTCGTAGTACGGATTTTAGTCACTTGCGTATTTTAGAACTTAGATTTGATTTCCTTAGTAGTGATTGTCATTAGAAGGTCGAGTAGGTGATTTGACACCCACCTAGTTGTTTCCATGCGCCTGCGAGTCAAGCTCCGTCCTCGTCTGAAAATTTTTGTTGTTGGTTGAGTTCTCGCTATTTAGCTTCCGCTAGCGGCGTAACCGCCATAACATTTGGCGCCGCTGCCGGGGACGAGAGCCCTAAGTAGGTGACCTTAGACTAATCCTACGAGGTGAGTCGTATAAACTACTTTGTATACTATAGTTAGAAAAGATCTAGGAGTGGTGGACTCCGAAGATCTCAAGAGATACTAGGAAGTGGGGTATTCCTGGGTCTTCCGTGTTGACAGTATTTTTAGTTTAGCTTAGATTTGTTTGTTGTTTTGTTGGTGTTGAGTAGTTGTTGATAGAAGAAGAATTTGCTAGTCCGTGAGTGACAATGGATCTCTTTAAAATCACAATTACCAAACCCATTTTATGATTAGGAATAGCTTAGGTAGGACTTCATTTGATCCTGATCTGGAGCTAGTAATCATTGGAGTATTTGCTTGATATGGTTGATTGCATGTTAGATCACTAAACCGTCGAGTTAGTAGTGAAACTTGCAATAAACAAAAGTCAGAGAAATTTTCTGTGTATCTGGGAGTTGCTGAGCACTAGAGGAAGCTTTAGGAAGGATTCTGTGCCAAAAAACTGGAAATCTGCAACTTTAGACATCATACGCGTATGATGTCTAAATGACCAAACCGAGACCAAAACAGAAATTTTGACTTTACCGGAGTGTTCAAAAAGGGGGTTATACCCTAATTTCAACTTAAAACAAGAGCATTAACACTCAAAGAAACCCGAAAAGACAAGTCGGAGTCCAAGAAACGCAAAGAATAGGAAATTTTGGATTCAGATCTTGTTGTTACATTCAAACCTGACAAAAACACTTGAAACTCAATTATAAACATTGGAGAAGGCTTAAAACCAAAAATAGTCAAAATCTGGGACAAAAGACATCATACGCGTATAATGTCTTTTGGTACATCCACTGCTTATTTTTGATATCTGACCTGACAAGATTGTTACAAGCACTGTAGGAAGCATAAATATCAAGTTTTGACCCAAATTGATGAAAAAGACATCATACGCGTATGATGTTTTTGACCTAATTTTGGACATATTTTGATACTTTGCCAACACAGATCCATTGTAATAGCTGTCTAGAGGTTATATTTCAAGTTTCATCCCATTTGGATCACAATTGACCCAAAAAACAAGTCAAAAGCGGAAAATTGCCAAGAAAAGCCTAAATTAGCCATAACTTGCTCAAACAGAGTTCAAACTGAATTTTGTGAGTGGAAAGAGCATAAGGGGGCTACTGAGAGTGAGCATAACCAAAATAGTCTAAATCTGTGAAAAAAAAGACATCATACGCGTATAATGTCTTTTTAAGCATAAGTGCAACAAAATTCTCACTTGATGAAACAGAAGTTGTCCAACTGACAAGATTAAACAATTGACCAAGTATCAATCAGTTTGGATCAATTCTAACCACAAAAACTTGGGGGAAACAAATTGCCGAGACGGAAAAGTTAAAGTCCTTTAGGGGAATTGATGAATTTGAGATCGGGCAGGAACCTCCAGAATAACCAACCAAAACAAGGGGAACCAGCAAGTGTCATATCAACCGAGGGAAGTGTAAACCAAAGTTGGGTGCAACCATTAGAGCCGATCTTTGAAGGAAGTGTCTCTGATACTTCTTCGGAGAGATCTTACGAGATTTTCACCGAACACCTGAACCTGAACAACAGAAAAAATATGAGAGCAGGATCATCAAGCCCTTCCGCCACAATGAAGCTATTGTTCATAAAATATCAGTACGACAATGAGCAAGGTGCCAAGATCTACAAGGATGGAATGGACCGCTATTGTGTGAAGATAGAAGATAGACCTAGTGAGTTCAAGGACTTAGTGCCTGTGAGCTATAGCGGAGATAGATATCTAGATGACGAGGGTACCATGTACTTGGTAGTCCTAAACCCTAACATTGTGGACAAGTGGGGATTGATGGGCACCAAAGCCAAAGTAGATGAAGAACTTGAGGAGAAAGCACCAATAATGAACTTCCCTGATGCGAGGTTAAGAAGAGAGAATGAAACTACAAGGATCAACACTGATAACATCTATGTGGGGCTATACAAATATAATAATGGGGAGCAAGATCTCTATTATAGATGTGAAGAACCCTACACCGGAGAGTTGACAAACCAAAAAAGACTTTATGTCTTTACCTACACAGAGGGATCGGAAGTGACAATTGCCGCTTACGACAAGTATGGCAGGCAATACTCAACAATGGGCAAGAAAGAATTAGAAGGATATACATACTTTGGGGGACCACTACATTAGTATTATGTTACTTCTAGCTCACAAAGACCAGCACCAACAAATGGAGGGCAAAACCCAATGACGACAGGAGGACAAAGAACTTAGGCTGCTGACTCTTTCAGTCAACCTCAGTACTCGAAGCCCGGACCAATGGGATCATTACATTCCAGAGAGTCAATGGATACGAATCGAGGTAGTGCAGTTCCAATCCCCACGTATACCACTCTAGGTCCAAGGTTCGAAGCGGAACCATCACATTTACCTCCTAGTAGTAGATTCAAGGCAGGGGAACCGACAAGGGTAACCCATGAAGTCCATGATGCTAGAGAAAGCTTTAGCCGGGACACAGGAGCAATGAGATTGGTAGCAAACCATAGACGTATGAGACCATCTCAAGTAGCGAAGCGTATGCCAAAGAAGTATGGTGGTTCGGGAGATCCGTATGCACATGTGTCACTCTTTAAGCAAGACTTAAGAGCTGAGCAGATAACAGATTTCCATACACAATACGAGGGATTTGGTCTTACTCTAGAAGGTACGGCATTGACATGGTTTCAACCACTGAACATAGGGGGATTCCATGACATTGACCATTTGCTAAGAGAGTTTGCTGAGGAATTCTCAAAACGAGGGATTAAGCACAATACGGTCTCACAAATATATGCTTTTAAACAGAGAGAACACGAAAAAGTGAAGGAAGCTTCACTTCGCTTCAAACAATACATTGAGAGATGTCCATTACGTGAACGACCACAAGATGACAGACTATCTGTTCTCTTTATTGAGGGATTGAGAAACGACACTCTCAAGAAGGACTTGCACTTGAAAGCTTGTACAAGTTTCGAGCAAGTAACGAGAGAAGCATTGTACTTAGTGGATAACTGTACGGTTTATGGAGAGGTGTCAACGGATATAGATTTTGCATCCAGTAGCTGCTCCTCCGTAGCGAGCGAGACTACCACTAAAAAGAATGTTCAAACAACAACCATGCCAAATGTAGAGCAAATTATAGAAGATGCTCTAAAAAGGATGGCACCATACCAAAAACCATTGCCAAAAACACTGAAATGGTGTGCTATTGAACAAAAATGGACAAACCATCCAACAGAGGAGTGCTATTACAACAAAGGGTATGTAAGGGAGCGTCAGTATGCACCTCCTGCTCAATTAGCACCACCTCAAGTACATCCAGTACCTCGATACCCAACGGGAAATGTACCAGAACCTATGGGGATAGAAAGACCGCAACCAGTATTGGGACAACAACCACCTTTACCAGGAGCAAGACCAGTGGGCATTAGATATGCACCAACCTTAGAGAATCAGGAAGAACAAGCCTAGTGCCTGTTCAAGCCTATTATGAAGAATCTGGTGCACACATGTCTCCAACTGTGTATTACCCACCAGAAGAACCCAAACAACCAGAACCATGGGGCATGATTGGGAATGTTGGAATACCAACAATTACAAGTGCTTCTGATGAAGAGAGATACAATTTGGACGCAAGAACATTGATGTTCATAGCTCATGGAGGGTTAACAGGACAAAGACCATCCTATCCACAAAGGACGAATCAAGTGGGACCAAGACCAGCACTAGGACCCTGTTACAAGTGTGGAGGTGACCATCTGATGAATGTTTGTCCACATACGGAAATCATTAGAATTAACGCTTATTGCACTGAGTGTGGGGTTACTCACTTCATTGAGGATTGTTCAAAGAATCCAAACAAAGTGCAAAAGACGACATTGAATATGCTAGAAACTATTCCTACCAGCAGTGGGTCTGAAAATGAAACTCTGATACCAACGCAAGTTGTTACTAGAGCTCAAGCTAAGAAAACCACTAGAGAACCTGAGAATGGAAAGTTAGCGACTGAAATGGTTAGTCAAGGACCGCGGAGTCAGAAAAACACATGGAAAGCTAGAAAAGCACGCATGAAGTTGAGAAAAGAACGTGAAGACGCTATTCTAGCTGAGGAACTAAAGCGAACTAAAGATAGATTAGAAAAACTTGAGAGTCAAAACGGGAAACGAGAGATGAGCCCGGAAAGAACGAAACAAAAGAGTATCAAAGAAACAACGAGCTTAAGCTCAGGGGGATCAGTGCTAGTCGACAAAGTACACGAACCATTGGACGCACTGATGAGAGCTTACGAAGCTAGGTTAAAGAACAACCAAACACAAGAACAGAGGTGGATGACATACCCAAACGCGGAATTGGAAAAGCAGAGACTTGAAATGTGCCAGAGAATGATCGAGACTGCACAAGCCTTATTAGAACCACCAAAAGAAACAATGAATTGTGGAACGGAAAACCCAATTCAGCAAGAGACTATTGTTTCACGGGTAGCTGAAAAGACTCCCAGTGCACAAAAGCCTGAAAATACAACAAGGATGACCGCATAGTGTTGAACACAACCGATCAGGAGATAGAGAGTTTTCATCCAGTCATACAGAGGTCTTACGGAAGAGATGAGGATTACAATGAATTTTGGAAACAAGTGAGAGAGGCAAACTTTGCAAACGAGCTAAGTTGCCAAGCTAATCAGACAAATTGGGAAAAGGACATCAGGAATCCTCCCATAGTGGAATTTGAGGCAGGATCTCAAGTGGACTTGGATCTGCAATCTTACTGGGGAGATGGGGGCTCTGTTAGAACAATGGAGAGCAAACCTCATTCACTGAATACCTTACCTTCATACTTAGGAGAGTATGAAGCAAAATCCGAGATTAGAGCACTTCCCTCACGAAGAATCTCATCAGAAAAAGTCATGGACTCGCAAGGATTGATAGAGATCTTGTCAACACCAGTGACATGCACTATCACTCTAGCTGAGCTTTTGAGGCTAAGACCACATATGTGGACCACTGTAGGAAAATGCTTGGAGAAATTTGGGATAAAAGACCCAACATCGAGACTGCAAGAGGGTATACAAGAGCTGAGTAAACCACAAAAGAACGCTAAGCCTGTACCCTTAAACAAGTTCGGAGAGTATTGCGAAGGTGAAGAGGGGAATACAACCTTACCAGTTGAATTCCAAGGAGTGAAGACGATGGCAATACTAGACAGCGGAGCTGGGGTAGCCATTGCTACAAAAGAAATCTGGAAAAAATGGGGGAAACCAGCAATAAGGAAGACTAGGTTGAAACTCCAATTAGCAGATGGACACATGGAGAAACCTATGGGGTTATTAGAGAAAGTTGTAGTGACTTCTTGCGGCATTGAATACGAACATACTTTTGCTATTGTCGATTTTGGCAAGGAGAATAACTATGATATCATACTGGGAAGACCATTCATGAGACAGTTGAAAATGGTCCAAGATTGGGGCTACGATCACATATACCTGAGAAATATGGAAACCACTACACGTGTGAACCTGAAAGACCATAGCTACAAAGATGTGAACCGAACACCGGTGGAGGAGTTTGATTCAGCTACTTTGGCGGGATCCGAATTTCCAGCTTGGTTAGGTAAACCCAAGGAGTTATGGATGTGTGGAGCTTCGAAATGTGGAAGTCTGAAACGAGAAGAATGTGTTTTAGAAAGGGCTATCGAAGACGAAACTTATATAGGAGAACCCTTTCCAGAGGACACGCTTGAACCATTAGAATGGACACACATTCTAGCAACCCTAGATGTTTGTGCAATTCCGGATGGTCCCACAACAAAATTTTGCGACAAGGACGGGTACGACGTGGTTCCGTACTTCATGTTGAGAACTGTACTCGAAAAAGAAACTGAAAAGAACGATACACTGGAAAGGAAGATGAAGAGGAGGTGTTTCACGACATTCCCGATCATCCTGAGTGGGGAAATGAAGCAGACAACGAGTCAACGGACAATTCAAGCGGAAACGAAGAAACTATAACGGATGTCCGATTTTATGATTTTCCGAACCAAACTAAACAACGCCAGAAACGCTATAGAGCAAAGAGAAAAACAAAGGGGGTTAGAACCAATCCGATGCCTAGAATAAGAGGAAAAAATCAATTCCTAATGCTAGTAAAGGCAGAAGATTGTGTTAAGGACAAGATTTCTGGAAGAATGAGAGGCAATGATCAAAAGAGCTTACGAAAAACAAAAGAGGCTCAAGAAATCAAGTTCAAAGGAATGGAACGAAAACTGAAACAGAAAAATCAGAAAAGAACAAGCGCAACAGAGAACACACGGAGTCCAAGTTAGAACGTAGAAACAAGTACAGAGAGCTCAAGAAAACTCTGAAAGAAGTTTGGACGACAGAAATTGAGAGTGGAGAGGACGAAAACGCCAAAATCAAGGAAAACATGGATGTTCCCTCTCACTATAGGAAATTCACAATAGAGGATAGGAAGGTGGTATTAACCCAACCTATTCGAGAGAGAAGGGAGAACGAATCTTATGACGGACCGGAGGATGCAAAAAAAGTTGATTTAGCAGCTCCAGGTGAGACACCTAGACCGGTGTACATAGCCACAGATTTGTCTCCAGGCGAGGAAGAGAGACTTTTGAGTCTTCTCAGAGAGTATAGGGATGTGTTTGCATGGTCTTATAAGGACTTAAAGGGAGTTGACCCATCGATATGCCAACACACAATCCCACTGAAACAAGATGCAAAGCCTAGCAGACAGAGACCATACACATATAATGATACTTTTGCTAAGCGAATCAAAGAAGAGATAGATAAGCTAATGGAAGCTGAATTCATATACGAGATTGAACACACCGATTGGGTATCTCCGATTGTGGTAGTACCCAAGAAGAACGGAAAACTCCGAGTGTGTGTCAACTTAAAGAAAGTGAATGCTGCAACAATCAGGGACAATTATCCCCTGCCGATAACTGATCATGTTCTAGAGCGTGTATCAGGGAAAACAGCATACTCCTTTCTTGATGGTTTTTCAGGATATAACCAGCTAGCCATAGCACTGGAAGATCAACATAAAACAGCTTTTGCAACGGAGTGGGGAATTTATGCTTATCGGGTTATGCCTTTTGGTCTAACCAATGCTCCCGCAACCTTCCAGAGGCTGATGACGCATGCTTTCAAAGAATACTTAAGGTTGTTTCTAGAAATATACATGGATGACTTATGTGTACATTCTCTTCTGAGAGATGAGCATCTAGAACACCTAAGAAAAGTATTTGAGAAATGTAGGACATATCGCATTTGTCTCAATCCTGAGAAATGTGTGTTTATGGTCCGACAGGGCAGAATTCTGGGACATATTGTCTCACAAAACGGAATATCCACGGATTTAGAGAAGATAAAAGTTATAGTGGATATGCCTAGACCAACCAATGCGAAACAAGTACAGAGCTTTATGGGACATTGCGGATATTATAGACGATTCATTTACATGTACGCTATAATAGGCCAACCACTTTACAGGCTAATAGTGAACTTTGAATGGACAGAGGAGTGTGAGGAATCGTTCAAGAAATTGAAAGAGGCACTCATTACTGCTCCAGTCTTGAAATCACCAGATTGGGAGAAGATATTCCATGTGCATATAGATGCTTCGGCATATGCAATAGGATGCATTCTGGCTCAGCCAGAAGAAGGAAACATGGATTTTCCTATCTGTTACGCCAGTCGACAGCTCAACAATGCAGAGAAAATTACACCACAACAGAGCGAGAAGGATTAGGAATGATATATGCTGTGAAGAAATTTCGGCATTATCTTCTAGCCAACAAGTTTGTGTTTTTTACGGATCACCAAGCCTTGCTCTACCTAGTGAATAAACCATGCAATACCGGGAGAATAGTGAGATGGTTCATTATCTTACTGGAATTCGACTTCACGGTAGTAGTAAAGAAAGGAAAAACACATCTTAGAGCTGATCATCTTTCGCGATTGACGAATGGAGAAGACCCTATAGGAGTAGATGACGACATGCCAGACGCGTACTTGTTCAACATAGAAATGATACCGAAGTGGTCTCAAAATGTCGTTAACCTATTAACCTATGGAGGAGAGTTCGATAGAAGAGAATACAACCTGAAACATATTGCTATTCAGCAATCCAAGAATCTTCAATTGGTTGCAGGAAGGTTGTATCAATTGGGAAATGATCATGTTTTACGACTATGCATCAATCCTGAGGAATATAATATATATCTGCGCGAAGCACATGTTCAGGAATGTGCATTTCATTGTTCAAGAAGGAACACATATAGGAATTTGTTACAATTGGGAGTCTATTGGCCAGGAATGAAAGAAAGCGTACATGAATATGTCACTGTATGTATTGTATGTTCATCAAAACCGCCAGCAGAGTATTCGACATTATATCAGATAATGATCGCTCCAGAATGGAGTCAGTATATTGTTGAATATCTCACAAATAGAACTTTCCCAGAAGGAACGTCAAAAGCTCGTCAGAAATCTGTAGAGACAGAAGCTAGAGATTACGCTTTAATAGGAGATCAACTCTATAAGAGAGGTAAAGACAACCAGCTTAGGATTTGCGCATCAGAGTCTGAGTATGTGATAATCCTGGAGCAAGCTCATGGAGGAGTAGGTGGAGGCCATTTCTCAGGTGATAAGACAGCAAAACTTGTCTTAGCCGCAGGAATATGGTGGCCAACATTACATATGGACGCTGAGGAATACGTTAAACGGTGTGATGACTGTCAGCGGACCAAAGTACCACTTAAAGAGATGATATGCCGCTTAGACCAATGATGGGGGCAAGAGCTTTTGCAAAATGGGGGATTGATTATGTCGGACCCATTTCACCTCCTGCATATAAGACTCATGCACAATACATCATTGTGGCTACAGACTATCTAACAAAGTGGGTCGAAGCAAAGGCAACTCAAAAAGCAGATGCCAGGACCACGGCACAATTTCTGTATGAATACGTCTTTGTACGATATGGATTGCCAATAGAAATTGTGAGTGATCGAGGCACACATTTTATAAATGAAGTGATAAAGATCCTTCTAGATGAATTCATGGTAATCCATAGGAAATCAGCCCCGTATCATCCACAAGCAAACGGACAAGCTGAAGCAACAAACAAAACCATATGCACGGTCCTTACGAAGATTGTATCTGAGTCGAGAACTGACTGGGACCAGAAGTTGCATTCAACATTATGGGCATATAGGGTAGCATATAAAACATCAATAGGAACGACCCCATATAACATGGTTTTTGGGCTAAATGCTATCTTACCAATAGAATTCTTGATTTCAACCTTTAGGGTGGCAAAGGATCTAGAGTGGACAAGGCACGAGCTTTCTGATAGAATAGATGACCTGGAAAAGCTAGATGAGCTTCGCCTAAAAGCAGTAGCTTCTATCTACGCTCAAAAAAGGCGACAAAAGGAATTTTTTGATAAGCATGTGCGGACTAAAGAGTTTAAGGTTGGGGACTATGTCCTAGTTTACACTTTGAAACAGCATGCTAAGAAGCTTAAAAAGCGAGGGATGGGACCTCTGGTGATTAAAGATCTATCACCAAGTGGAGCCGTCAAGCTTGCTACATTAGACGGAGAAGAAATGCCCAATTGGATTAGTGGATGCAGAGTGAAAAAGTATCTTCTGCCGCTAACCCAAGACATGCTTCTCAAAATACATCAAGAAGAGCTGCGTGTCCAGAAAAAGAAAAAGATTGTGGAGGAAGCGCAAGCCGAGGCGAAGGAAAGAATGGAAAAAAGAAGACTACTGCGTCAGAAACAGCGCAATGAAGGAGCAATACGAATAAACGCAGTCAGTATAACAGAAATGGATAATGACAAAGAAGAACCCATCATTGAATGCAAAGTAGGAACCAACCAAATCAAAGCCAGAGCACTATTGGATTCAGGAGCTCAAGCTAACCTACTTTCACTTAGTTTGTATAGACAATTGACAAATGACACTAAACTACAAACTGCCAAGCAAGAGTTAAAGAGTTACTCTGAGAATTCAATCAAAATGTCGGATGCACAGTTTTACATATACAGATTAACCAATATGTGTATCCTCATATGTTTTACGTGGTTGAAGACCAAGCTACACAACATCCATTATTGCTAGGACAACCATGGCAGAAACAATACAATGCAATGATTGACTGGAGTTCTAAATCAGTGCTTATTAAATACGAAGGTGAAAGTCAATCAGTTAAGTTCACCCAAGGTGCAGAGCCAACTCCAAAGGACGAATCCAAAGACAAAGGTAAACAACAACCCGAGAAAACGAAGAAGCAATGGCGGCCGAAAGTTTCTATACAACCGGATTACTCTTCGACGAGGAACTCTCAACAGTGGATAAGAAAGACAAGCAATAATATAACAGCTCAACCTTGGGTAAAAACGGAGTCAACGTTGGCATGGAGACCAAAAAAGGTTGTGCCAGAAAACACAAACGTGGAAAACAGAGTCTTCAATACCAGACGACAGAGTGATTCCAGACAATCAAGGACAATGAAACAGATCTGGATTCCAAAGAAGTTCATGACGGCACAAAACTATAGCAAGCAAATTTGGATCCCAAAGATTTGTAAACAGGAACTCCCTTCAGTACAATCAACGAAAACTCCTAGGTATTTCAAGGCGAGGAAATCAGCACAAAGGACAAAGCAGGTTTGGGTCGCAAAGATTTTGTGGCAAGCACAAGCGAAGAGGAAGCAGATTTGGATTGTGCAAAAGAACAACAAGGTAAAGATGAATCCATCTATTGATTCTACTACCGAAGTATGACCAACCCAAAACCCGACCACCAATCCTTCAATCAAACAAAGAGCAGCTTTATTGGAAAGGCTGTTGTATCATCGCTCTGCAATTGCATTGGGAACTTATGACCAAAACAACTACAATGCTTCGCCCACAGACACTTCATAGTCGTCCGGGAGGACTCAGACTAGGAGGGGGGGAGGTATACAGATATACAGGAGTTACAAAGCAGCTACAAGCGCCAAAAACAACGAAAAACAAAAATTATATTACAAGGGCAGTGTCTTACATGATTTTGCAATTTTTATGTTTGATTGCGGATATTGATAATAGTTATGCCCTTATATACCTTGTTTTGCAATAAGAAGAGATCAAATGATGAATTTGGGTCTTTAGACGTGTAAATATCACTAAACAAGAGTGTTTTGGAGCAAAAAAGTGAAAAAAAGTGGTAATCCAAGTCCAGAAATCACAAATAAGTGTATATTCATATACACAGGGTTACCAGCTATTTATCGTGTATGTTTGGAATTTTTTGGCTTCAATTTGCTATTTTCCTTTATTTTTTATGATTTTCTTGATAAAAGTAAAAGAAAAATAAAAAAGCAGGTGAAATGAGATCGGAAAAAAGAAAAGAATAGACGGTGATGGTCCTAATGACAAGGGTAACCCATGGTAAAAATTGGGTACAATTCTGAAAAAGTTGCGAAAAGCCCGAAATGACAGAATTTTGGCAAAGTGGACAGATTTCTCAGAAACAGGTCAAACGGAGTTCAAATTGAGAAATTTCAAATCCTAAAGTGCATTTCACGACGAGATAGGAGCACATGTCAAATTTGGTAACAAGTGATCCGGGAAGTCCGAAGTTAAGTAATTTTCACTTCACTTTCAAGCTCATTTCCACTATTACCTTCTTGGAGAGAGCAAAGAGCACACAGGAGCATCCGACCTTCTACCGCCTTCTACGACTGCTACGAGAGCTCAGAGGACACCAGACATGAGAGGTAGACTCATTGCCATAAGCTTTTGATGCTTATCGTTAACTTTTGTCGCGAAAACTGACCAAAACCAAGAAACAAGAGCAGACGGGGAATGGGGAGGAACGCTAGGTAGGGGCACAACCGCCTAACCAAACCTTGCAAGAACTTAGAGGTGGGTTACCCTAACATAGAAGATGGGTTTCTAACACTCAAAGCTCGAGAAAGAACGACTTGAAAAACCCTAGGTCAACAGAGCCTGCAAGAGGCAAACAGAAAAAAGTTGTTGAAACGACACAAAACTTCTCAGGAAGCTTAACAACATCGAGGGCAATGCAACCATGGAGTATCTCCGGGTTTGGATCACCAAAAGTAGGTCGGAACAACCGATTTGGTTGCGGACACACAAAGCGTCATTTTGGCATAACGGCTAAAATTGACGACGAAATGACATGAAACTTCACAAGCAGCCTCAAATATACATGGATGACTTATGTTTGCAAGCAAAACCCAAAAGAAAGCTGATTCACTTACCGATGGTGAAAAAGACGCTTTCGGGCAACCAAATGGAGAAAGATGGAGAACGGGGAGCCAAAGTCAAGTTCAACCAAATAGGTGGCTTCACAACATATCCAATGAGCTGGAAATGCAACTCTCGAGAAGAAAAGTTGAAGAAATTCAACTCCAAGGCAAAAAGATGACTTCGGAGACTGAAATGCCTATAAGGGGGCTTTTTAGCTAAACTAATGACTTTTTAAGTTGAAAACTAGTTAGCAGGGCTTAGGGCACTAGCACAAAGCATTCTTTGCACAAAAAGACCAACATTTCAAGAAAAGACATCATACGCGTATGATGTCTCACAACATGATTTTCACATCCATTTCAACATTTGAGTGCATAGCCTCATTCCACATGTTAATCACATCCTATGAACCAAGTATCATGAGAATTGGAGTTAGAAAACCCAAGGAAAACCAAAAAGACGCAAATTAGGCCATAAAATTGATTTTTGGTCCTAATTTTGTCAAAATAACTCCAAACTCAATGAAACTTTGTAGGATTGTTGATTAACACATCTATAAGCTATCTGGAACCAAAAAACACCATTTTGACACAAAAGACATCATACGCGTATGATGTCTATTTGCACTTACAGAGCCAAAACTGCTCATTTGTCATCATACATCCATTATATATATCTAATACATGCTACATATGAAGTTTGGAACCATTTGGTCAAGTGGATCACCCCATTAGCCCAATTGAGGAAAAAATCCTTCATCCAAAGCCTATTTTAGCCCAAATTCAACATACTCAAGTCTAAACCAAGATTTGAGTAGAGACAGTCCTTCACTAGTACATGGGGAGTCCACAGAATCAATCCCATGAAAAATTGATGAAAAAGACATCATACGCGTATGATGTCTCCAGAGCCATTTTTAGCCCAAAATCTATCCTAAATTCATAAATCCACTGAATAAGCCTATCTAAAGCCATATCCAAGCTTATAGAGAAATTTGGTCCAAAAATACACTAAAAGACATCATACGCGTATGACGTCTCACTGTGTGATTTTGGCACCTCAGGGCTTCAACCACCAAACAGAAGTGATCTACATGCCATTTGAAGGTGAACAACCAAGTTTTATCCAATTTGGATCATAAAATCCAATTCCCTTTCAAAATTTTGCCAAGAGCCTGATCTGGACTAAACTGGCCAAAACTTGACCAAATGGGATCCAAACTCAAATCCAAGCATATGATACTCATGTATACACTATCAGCTACAAGCACAACCAATATGAAGTCATTTTGACACAGAAGACATCATACGCGTATGATGTCTCCAGCATGATTCTGAGCCCAGTTTGCATATTTTTTCACCTACCCTGCATCCTTAGGCCCTGAATAGCTCATGTTTCAATTTTCAAGTCATTTGAATAGTTAAAAGCTTCATTTCGGCTTTCAGTACTAAAAAGATGCTAACTTCTAAATTGGAGTTACAGGATCCATGGATTCCGCCAAGTTATCGGCAACGAAGAGAAAAAGACCGACAATCAAAGATGCTCTTGCAGAAGCGGAACCCTTTGACATTCCAGCAGAAACCCTCAAGCCAACCAAAACTTGGGTGGAGGAAGCAGTACTGGAACAAGAGGGAATAAAGATCTACCAGGGGACTTTCAGAGATCCTCAAGGGCAAGCGGTGGATATACCGATGATCCCACAAGAATTGGTGGATTATAGCAGGTCAGAGAACATCAGCAGGTACCTGGAAAGGGCAGACTTGCACAGATTCTTCACCTCGAGACCATCAGGTGTAGATACAAGAAGAGTGTATGAGTTGGCAACCTCCATTCAGAAGGATGGGAAAGCCACATTGACAGCAATAGATGGAGAGAAAGTAGAGGTACAGATCACTCCACAGCTCATTGCAGATGCATTGAAGCTGAACAACAAAGGGACCTCTATCAGGGAAAGAAGGGAGGCTATAGAGGTTTATGGGTCCAAGAAACAGAATGCAACTTATGGAGATATGGCAGACCAAAGAGCGGCAACCCTTTGCCGACTGTACAACCAATTTCTCCATATTTGTAGTAAAAGACCGCAAAAGTATACGACACGGCCCCATGCCATTGCAACTACCATCACATGGGCATTGAAGAGCAATATGCCAAAAGAGGTGAATTACGCTCAACACATCCACGAGCAAGTAATTGCCATGCACAACGAGAAGCCAAAGTATATAGGAGGAGCTGAAGTTCTGACAAGAATAGCTTATGAATCTATTGGAGCTAGAGATCAATGGCCAAAGGTTCCCTCCCAGAATGAGTGGCTTAGAGAAGCCGATGAGGAGGAAGAACAGCCCGAATTATCCAAGAGGGCGTCCACAAGAGCACGCAGGAAACTAGAAATAGTTTCAGAACCTGAAGAGAATGTGGATGAGCCGATTATGAAGAAAGCAAAGAAGAAGGTTGCTCCCAAGCAAACCAACAGTCAGAAAGCGGCAAGAATGGAAAGGTTGGTGGAGAAGTTTAGAGCGGAAAGAGCTCTAAAGGGGGACTTTGAAGAAAAGTGGGTGCCAGACCCCACTAAAGTCGGAACTAGCTCAGCCAGGCCACATGTTGATCAATATGATCAATATATTAGAGCTTATGAGGAGTCAGAGGCTATATTGGAGCAGCAACCTGTCGAGCCATACACTGAAGAGGAAGTACAGCTTTTAAAAGCTGAGCTGAAAAAGGACGACAAGGGGAAGAAGAAAGTAGATGAGTCTACTGAACCTCAAGAGAAAGACAGGCAAGCAAACAAAGGGAAAGCCAAGATGACTGAGGACAATCAGCCCTCCTTTACTGATGTACCCAGCCCGAAGAAGACGGAAATCATTATGAAAGAGACCACAGTAGAGATGGACACGGCTGGTATGGAAAAGCCGGAGGCCGGGACCAAGGAAAAGGAGATAGATCCAATTCAGCAAAAGAAAAACGATTATGAGGATCTGGTAGTGATAGGGTACACTGAAGAAGAGGCCCTTGAGGCGGTTTATGGGATCACCCTACAAAAACGAGATGATCGGAGAGGGACAGAGGAAAATACAAAGAGTACAAAAGAAAGTGATGAAAAACTGGACGAGCAGAACGTACTAGAAGAGCCGAAGCCAGTGGAGGTGGTGGCCGAAAAAGATTTAGAGTTGACAGATGAAGATGAAAAAGACATGCACATGGTGCATGAACTGCTCAACAAGATCAAAGAAAGATCCAAGGCAAAGGAAGTGGAGATTGGGACAGCCAAACAAAGGGAAGCCGAGTTGCAGAGGAAATTAGAGGATGCTATGAATGAATCTGAAAGTCATAAAGCATCACTCTACGTTGCGGAAAACGAGAGAGATGGCTTGATACTCCAGCTAGCCGAGGCTTCAAGAGAAGTAACAAGTGCACAGGAAGCAAGGGAGCAGATGGAAGACGACTTGGAGGCGGCTAAAGATGAGCTCATTGAGCTAAGGGAATGAGTCGAGCTCCAAGAAAGAACAATCACTAGACTCACGACTACCCCTAGAGCCAGCAGAGCAGGAACCGAACAAGAGGGAGCTCTTGTACCAGCTCTGGAAGACCAGGTCCGAAGCTTACAAAGAGAGCTAAGATTAGAGCAAGTGCAAAGGTTGCACATTGCGGAGGGATCATTGGCAGCAAAGGAGAGGCTCACTTTAGAAAATCAAACACTAAGAACAGAGAATGAGACCCTCCGCAAACAGCTCCAAGATCTACAAGAGAAACAAAGAAGAGAGACAGAGACACCACAAGAAGGATCAGGTGGAGCAGCCATAGAGCTACCAGAAACTGGAGAGGCAACCACAATTGAAGATCCAGCCCCAGTTCAAGAGGTGGCCTCAACTTCAGGAATCTCTGAAGAAGAAGAACAAAGGATCCATGACCAAATAGAAAAGTCAACAGAGGAGAGTGCCAAGGCGGAAATGGAATGGGAGAGGAGACTCCTAATCTCCATTAGACTTCAGGGATTAGACACAAAAGTGCTCCATGAAGAGTGGATGCAACCCAGCCTGCCTTTCCCTTTGATGAAGTTTGAAGTGATAAAAACGAAAAAGAGAATAGAAGAGGAGCAGTATGTCGCTCTTTACGAAGGCGACATCACAAAAGAGGAACAATCAAAGAAGATTGTAGATTCGCAGCCTAGATGGAGGAAAGGTTGGCTGAACAAATACCCAGCCTACCTCATCTACTTGGTAGAGGCACCAAAGGAGATTAGTGAGGATGCAACCTTCTGCCTGGTGCCAAGAGTCAGAAGCTGGAAAGAGCATGGCAGGATTGTAGAAAAGAAGCCAAATTGGCTTAATTACCCAAGGATGCCAGGACCAAAGGCAGGAGAGAGAATAGGTAAAGCCTACATGGTGAAAACCCTAACAGGCACCATCAAGCTCTTTATTGGCTCTCCTGACCTTTCGTGTCAGATGCTCAAGAAAATTTGCAGGACTCTCTTAGCTTGCATTGAAGTGTTCGCGCCAGATAAAGCCACGACCTCGAGTCTACTATCGACGGCCGACACAGTGACTGATATGATGTATGACCTTTCATTGCAGCCTTCTCCAAAAGTGTTGCACCTCCTATACCAGAGGATTATGTTTTTGCCTAGCTTCCACATGCAAACATTCGAAGAAGCTTTCTACACCGGATTTTTCACCCACGAAAGCAAAATATTCGGCCCAACCTTGACCATCGGCAACCTGCGATACGAATCACATTTGCAGATGCTCAAGACGACAGGACTTTATTGACCAAGCATAAAGTTCATGTCAGGGACGACATGAACGCGGAGGGGGGGAGTGTTGAGCGAGCCAACAGAGGATCACACCCACATTTTTGCTCACACTCATCATTTTTGTAACCATTGATTGTAATAAATGTCTTTCCGACATTGATTTTGAATTGAGCCATTCATTAAGTAACGGGACTCAATTGAGTTTCCAGCTTGTAATCCCGAAGTAATTTCACTTGCTGATGTAATTAGTTAGAGATGTTCTCACCTCCAAGGCTGAGGTATATAAGCCAAAGTTTTTGTAACCTAAGGGATTCAAATTATTAATCAAAGGGAGTTTTTGAGCGCCGTGACTGTGTCTGAGAGAGAGAGAGAGAGAGAGAGAGAGAGAGAGAGAGAGAGAGAGTCTTATCTACTTGCTATGCGAGCTACGGAGCCGCCATTGGAGAAGCGACACCGCCATTGTGTTAGCAACGGGGAGAGCTACGCACAGATACCAAGAGTGCGCGTTATCGGCTTCTATGTGTGGTAAGTTCCTACGAGCTTCGGTGTGAGTTTTCTTCCAACTCGTGTGTCGGAATAGAGCATGCAGCATATCTATAGAACCACAACGAGTAGAGCTACACATTAGTACCATCGGGGTCAAGTTTCGATCACCTGTATTTTTCGGCCTGTCTTCATACGCGTTTGCCGCACGGAGTGGTTATAGGTTGATTTTGCAGTTCAAGTCTTCAGGGTGTTGTTCTTACCTAGTGTATAGACTTCCCCTTGAGTTTGAGGTCGATTCAATGATTCTAGATCTTGTTTCGTATAGCATTCGTTCGTAGTACGGATTTTAGTCACTTGCGTATTTTAGAACTTAGATTTGATTTCCTTAGTAGTGATTGTCATTAGAAGGTCGAGTAGGTGATTTGACACCCACCTAGTTGTTTCCATGCGCCTATGGGTCAAGCTCCATCCTCGTCTGACAAATTCTGTTGTTGGTTGAGTTCTCGCTATTTAGCTTCCGCTAGTGGCGTAACCGCCATAACAGTGGTGATTCCTCTCTATCAACAATCAGTGTTTGAATCTACACTCTCGGGGAAAGTTGCGAAATGGTTGTCCGAATACCCTGATGATCATTTGCAGGCGTATGCTGATGGATCCATAGCGTTTCTACGAAGGTTTCGTACGGAAAAGACAGTCCCTCAACATTTGGAAAAGCTTCGAACGCTCCGGTAGAAGTCATTGCCTGTGGAGGATTACACTGCAAAATTTCGGATGCTTTTGCAGAGGGTACCTCAGGCACAAAGGCCGGCAGCCGAAGTGCTGAATGATTATTTTTTGCAAGGGCTCAACAAGGATCTCAGAACGTCTATGGCAACAGTGATAAGGTAACTACTCCACTAGATAATGTAATCTCTAGGGCTGTAGTAGCAGGAGAGGCTTTAGAGGATACAGAATCTCCAAAGAAGTCAAAGAAAAAAGACAAGAAGATATCTCATCGGAAGTCGCAAGACAGCGGCAGTGATAGTTCGGAGTCGGAATCCGCAGTATCAGATTCCTCGGACTCAGGCAAAAACGATTCGGGAAAAGAATCGAAAGCGATAAAAAATCCCAGCATCACGGGAAAGGTGTTTCATCCGGATCGTCGGAATCGGCTGCGGTGGCTAAAAGTCTGAAGGAACTATTGTGTACCCAATGTCGGAATCCAGGCCATGCTGCTGAGGAGTGTGCAATGAATCAGAAGTGGTGTGCGATTTGCACGACCAATACTCATAATACAATGGAATGTTATTTCAATGGCCGGGGTCGTCGGAGTCGAGGGGACTCTTCTACCTGGCAACAACCACAGATAGGGCAGGGACAAGAGCCTGCTGTGGCGATGGCTCATGCTCATACATCAGAGACGCCTGTGCAAGGTCAAGCAGGAGGACGGGGTCAAGGGGGAGGACGAGGTCGCGGAAGAGGTGTCCGAGATCCTAATCTCCCCAAGACATGCCTTTTCTGTTTGGGGGATGGACACTGACGGTCCGAGTGTACTGAAGCTATGGAATACGATCGGAAGAAGCAGGAACGCGCTGCAAGGAAACAGCCTAGTGTGGCTATGGTTCAGATTGAAGGACTGGAGGAGTCTGATCCAGTAGTTTCATTAATCACACGATCGGGTAAAAATGTGGTTCCAACTCCCGATGTGAAGATTTTGGATTGGACGGCTCAAGAAGAAGTGCGGAAAAAGACTGTGTCCTGGTTGCCACAATCCGCACCACCAGTGAAGTCAGCAGTACCATCGACTATGGGCCTGGAAATAAAGAAAGGCAAAGCTGGAAATAAGGATGATATTAAGGAACAGGAGGATTGGAATTCAGTTTGGAAAGAGGTCCTCACGTCACCAATACAAGTACCTCTGGGATCATTGCTGAAATTGGTCCCGAATTTCCATAATGCATTGCTGCGACAAATGACCACTGAGCTGAGGGAAGAGTAAATGAGCTGGAAGTACAAGTAGCGGCCTCGCAGACTCACATTGCTGAGTTGTCCACTCAAAATGAAGAGTTGACTGCCACAACTCGCCAGCAAGGGGCAGAAATACAGATGTTACAAGGGGCTAATGCCGAGTTTGTTGCCTCTATTCAACAAGAACTTCTTCAGTTGAGAACACAGCATAGCCTGGCCTCATACTTAGCCTCGCACCCTGGTGATGTAATGATCAATATTAATGACTTGGATGCATTGGCAGTGGAGATGCAAGAAGATCTCCATGTTTTTTTGGATAATCAACTGCAAAATTGGAGCACACGCTTGGCTGCTGAGGTGAGAGCACAGCCACCACTCAGCAGGTTGTGGTGCAACAACCCGAGTCATCCAACACTGATAGAGGTAAGAGTGTTGTTCCTAAGGGTTTTGATGTTGTTGATTGGGCAAAAGCTACAGAGGATTGTGCTGAAGCCCAGACTCATGTATCTCGTTTGCAGAAAATGATTCTTCGATTTCGTAAGGAGCGGCGCAGGGTCTGTTTTTGGGTGGAGACCTTGGCTCATTTTTTTTCTCTCAGTCTACCACCTTGCCCTCCATTTTGGTCTTCTCTTAATAGATACATTTCTCGCTATTATCCTTTACATACGCCTCTCGCCCCTTTGCCACAGGTGCCTCAATCTATTTCTTTGCCAACGCAGTTTATTCCTCGGGCTCCTTGGCCGGAAAATATTGAGATAGATCCACATCTTTTGGATGAGGTCTATCGGGCACACACTATAGATTTTAGAGGCTTTCGCTACATTGATATTTCCTCTTCACCAGAGCAGGGTGTAGATCAACAAGCGAAACCTTCCAACCGGAGGGGCTGATTGTGGGTTCGCGCAATCCACCGTGCGTTCCAGGTGTTGCGGCATTAGCCGCACATGCGGTCCTGCGGAGGTCTGGACAGTGCGGATCAGGAGTCATGCGATATGCGGCAGCCGTAGCGGCAGTTCTTCATAGGATATCATGATACAGGAGTGCGTGCACCATTCCCGATCAGCGCTGGAGCAGCGGTTGTATATGGAGGGGCATACTTGTCTTTTGATGTAACTCAACTCAACAAATCTCTAGGATATTCATGGCATCTACTGTTGTAACTCTGTGTCTGGATCACACATGAATGAAGCAAGAGGTGTTCTGTGCTTACATACTGTGTACTTACTTCTATTGTCATTCTATATGTTGATGTTCATATAATGTAGTTGTGGGTAATCATTCCCGTAATGTCTATTTCTCCTGTGTGGGCAACAGCCATTACACAAGAGTGAAGATTCAATGCATGCTCATCTCCTCTACCATGATAATTACTAAGCTAAGCTATGCTAATATGAGTGGTTCTGTGAGGAGATGTACATCTTTCTCGTAAGAATACTCCTTCTTCCTCTCAATCTACTCTAATACCCCGCTAGCTCTCACCATCTTCAAAGGTGTGTGAGGTCTTGGGTCTAAGAGTGTGAGGTAATTGATGTTGTGTTTGATAAGTGTTTTGCGTAGTGCATGAAGTTTCCATCTTCATTGCACTAGCTAGTATTGAAGGAACACAAGAAATTGTATTGTAAAATGTCTCTCTTGATGGGAGAAACCATAACAAAGCCTTTTGGAGGGGGGATCGGCTCCATGCAAATCCGGTCCTCAAATGTTGTCAATTGCTTAATTTCTCTCTGTTTTGAAGTATTGTTAATGCTATCTAACTAGGTGTTATGCTTTTTGTTGCTCTCTCCACCCAAGCACTCTTGTTAATCTCATTAGGAATCTATTCTAATGAAATGATCACTATGTTCATGCTATTTTCCGCTACACACAAGTTACTAGGCCATTAAATGTTACATTGGTAGTGACAGGAGCAAAGCAAACCCTGAACCCCGACGGCCTCTAAAACACCGGGGACCGAATGGCGCGCCTCGAGCCTGTCATGGTAAAGCAAACAGGGGGCACCACCTAGCTTCAGCGGCTAGGACGCAAACAACACACCACCATAACAAAGTTTTCATCCAAGAAAGATGTATGCTTGGGAGTAATGATGAAGAGGAAATGGAATGAGATCAAGTGAGAGAGAGAGAGAGAGAGAGAGAGAGAGAGAGAGAGAGAGTGAGGGAGGGGGTATAGCGGCTTAGTACTTAGGCACCACAAAAGGATGGCGAATCCGCACACCCTTCACACATACACAAGCTCACTCCAAAACACAAGACTAGGTGGCGATTCTGCACACCTCACATGGGCAAAACATTGCAAGAAAACATACTCACAAAACCTCAAGCTTTATTTAGAGAATTAGGCGATGAAATGGGGAGCATAGGGTAGGGGAATGAGAAGGGAGAGAGTGGTAGAGCACATGGCGGATAGGTGGGAGTTGATGGCGAAGACTCGCACGAGGATTATGGCCATCATCATTCATTTAGTTTCCCTTCATCTTCCATAGCCAAGGGTGTAGAGGTCATGCTCAAGACAAGCATGGTGATTGCGGTGATGGTGATGGTGTGGGTGTGTATGTGTGTGCACTAGGCACACACAGTGCATAGTGTGTTCTTTGGTGATGTTGTGTGTGTTTAGTGTGATGGTGACCCCTCTTTATATAGGGGAGGAGGGGGCGAGAAATTCTAGAATTTAGAAATGAAGAAATCATTATCTACAAAGGGTATGTGACTGTGGGCCCCACTTGTCTGGCTGTGTGTATATGTGCCAGAACAGCAGTCTCATAAGAGAGACTAAGAGAGAGGGATGGGTTGATGAAAAAAGTGAGAGGTGACATGGAGAAAAAAGTAATTACAAGAGGGGAGAGAGGGGAGTGTGTTCAGAGGTGAATCTGTGTGCAGATGTGTGTGAACACGAGAAACATCAGGTAACCACCGGGTGGGGATGGGTCTGTGGGCACCTTTTTCAGTGAAACTGAGTGTGTGTGAGTGTGGGGGAGGTTATTTAGCTACAAGACAAGAGACATGGCGCCCTTTAGAGAGAGAGGGGGGTATCTGGGTCATGGGATATGATAGGAGAGAGAAAGAGGGGGTGGGGTATACTATTTTGGAAGATAGGGTAAGTTGCATGTGAGTTAGAGTTCATTTTTGGTGAGTTATAATGCATTATTGGTGAGAGGTGGGGTAGCTTGAGGGGAGAGAGAAAGGAGAAAGGACAAGGGAAAGAGAGAGGGGGTTGACCTTTTGAGTGGAGGAGAGGAAAAGGGACACCCGGCGGGGCAACAGTGAAGAAAAAGGAGGCAAGGTGGGGATGGGCTACCCCGCAGGCATGAGGTGGCCTATTTTACCTTTCTTATATATTTACATAATCATACTTTTTTTTTCTTACTTTTTCCAATGCCTTTTATCACTCCCTCCCTAAGAGGGGGTTTTCATGGGGTGGGGACGAGAGAAGAGGGGTATGGGAGCTTGGCTTGTGAAAAGCCTCCATCATTAGCCCTCCCCTTTTGGCTAGAGGCATTCATGTCTCTAGCTCATCTGTTTGATCATTATCGTCGGAGGTGGCGGCTGATAGTGTGTCCTCATCTGGAATGTCAATTGGTGGAGCCTGGTCAAATCGAAGAAAATAAGGTTTAAGTCGCCAACCATTTACCCTGGTTTTATGAAGTTTTAAATCAGCCTCCATAAGCTGGTAGCTTCCATTGGCATACTTTTTCCTGACGATGAAAGGACCTTCCCATCGGAGTAGGAGTTTCTTATCCTTGCGCGTGTCGAAGCGATTGTCATAGCGGAGCACCAACATTCCTTTCTTCAATTCTTTTTTCCGGAGATGCTCGTTAAAGCTAAGCCGTCTATGCTCTGCTTGTGCTGCATAATAATTTATTGCTTCTTCTCTATCCAGCTGCAGTCTTTCCAAGTTGATGATGTGATCTCTCAAATGCATGTTGGGTTGTTGAAGCTGGCTTGCCATTACTCTGAGACTTTGTAGTTGCACTTCAATGGGCAAGATTGCTTCCTTACCAAATACTAGATGATACGGTGTGAATCCCAAGGATGTACGAAATGAAGTTCTGTAGGCCCATAAAGCTGGTAGTAGATACTTATCCCAGTCTCCAGGATGATTGTTTACCTGCTTGGTAATAATTTTAGAAACCATTCCATTTACCTTTTCAACTAGGCCATTACATTGAGGGTAATATGGTGAAGAGTGCCTCCTTGTAATGCCCAGTTTCTGCATTAATTCTCCTACCAAGTCTGCTCTGAAACCTGGCCCTCTATCAGAGATGATCTCTAAATGTGTGCCAAACCTACAGCATATGTGCTCGTAGATAAATTTAGCTACCTCTACCGCTGTGATTCTAATGGTGGCTGTAGCCTCTGCCCATCTAGTCATGTAGTCGACCCCCATGATAATGTAGAATTTTGCTGAGTTGGCCCTAGGTAATGGCCCAATGGCATCAATACCCCATTTTTCAAATGGGCCATATGAGAGAATAGGTGTCTGTGGTTCAGGCATAAGCGACCTAGTGCCGGCCTTTTGACACAAATTACATGTTTTGCACCAGTGGTGTACATCACGGTTGAGGCTAGGCCATATGAAGCCTGCCTGCAAGATTTTCCTACTTGTTATGTCTAGGGCAAAGTGACCACCACAAACCCCATCGTGACAGCTAGCAATTACTCCCGTGATTTCCTGAGAGAGAGGGACCTTCCTGAGTATTTGGTCCTTAACCTTACAGTACAAACCGTCATTGATGAGTCGATACCTTGTGGCCTTCCGCGTCAACCATTGCTTCTGTCCCTTTGTTAAATCTGATGGGCATTCCCCTGTTTCTAAAAAATGCATGATGTTAGGCAAGGCATCACTTCCTTGAAATAGAGGGAGCTTTAGTTTTATTGCTCCAACCACCACTTCCTGTAGTCTTTCACTTGCTAGGGCATCTGCTTCTTGGTTTTGAGCCCTTGGGATATGGTGTATTTGAACTTTTTAAGTTTTTACACCACTTAAGTGAGTCCTTAAACTAAGATTCTTGCATGTCCATGCTCCATTTACTTGCCTTACCAGAAGTAGAGCATCCCCAAATACATTAAGGCGTTGTACACCTTGCGAGACGCACCATTGTAGACCCTTGGTTAGTGCTGCATACTCAGCTTCATTGTTAGAATGTGAATCTAACAATTGGCCCAACGAAAATACCTTTGTCCCTTTGTCATCAAAGACCACTATGCCTGCAGCTGCTTTGTCGGACGCTCGCTTGTAGGCTACATCATAGTAGAGAGAGTATGCTCCTTCTACCATCGGTGGTACTTGAGGTAATCGGACTTCGCCTTCCTTACATTGCTTCTCCTTCCTTTCAAAGACATGGTAGGTCATGAGTCCCCCCAAACTTGCCCTTGTCGTGCTTTCTACCTGTACCGTGTAGTCAAACTCTTGCAGACGAACTAGCCATTTAGTAATTCTAGCAGACACATCCATGTGTTGTACAACATAGGGAAATATTTCATCCGTGGTTAGAATCACAAATTGCTTAGGCAGCAAATATGACCTAAACTTTGTAGTTGCAAATCTAAGAGCTAGGACTAAGTGTTCCACATGGGTGAAACCTTTCTCTCCTTCTGTCATCATTCGACTAGAGAAGTAGATTGGCCTCATGAAAGATGTCGTCGTATCGTTTTGGAGTAGCACATCCCCCAATGAGTCATCACCAACACTTGAGGTGACATAGAATTTTTCATCCCACTTAAGTGGTGAGATAGTTGGCAGAGTGGCTAAGACCTCCTTTACCTTGTTGTAGTGATGTTCTCTTTCCTCGTCCCAAGTGAAAGTTGATCTTTAAGTGAGTTGTTGCAGTGGTAGAACAAGTTGTGATAGTAGATGTATGAATCTACTTAAGTACCTCACCTTCTGTAGAAAAGAGACCAGTTGGCGTGCGGTTGTTGGTGAAGGTAGGTCTATGAGTGCGGACACCTTACTTGGGTCGGCGTTGATACCTTTTGTTGAAATTTCATGGCCTAGTAGAATGACTTTACTCTCCCCAATGTGGCATTTATCCACATTTAATTGCCCACCTAGGCTCTGCAACCTGGCCAAACCTTTAGTTACCTTTTCTAAATGTGAAATACGGGAGCTATATATACAAAAATCATCAATGAACACTCTTATGGATGTTCCAAAGAACGGTTGAAAAACATATGTGACATATCTTTGGAATGTGGCAGGTGCATTTGTGAGACCAAATGGCATAACCCTGTATGCAAAACAACCCCATGGCGTGATAAAAGTGGTTTTTAGCTGATCTTCCAAGGCTATGCGTATTTGAAAGTATCCAGAATAACCATCACAGATGGTATAGCATTCAAAACCCGCTACTTCACTCAGAATTTCATCCAAGAAATGGAGAGGAAAGTGGTCTCTCTTTGTAGCTGCATTTAGTGGTTTGTAGTCAACACAGACCCTCCACTTACCATTCTTTTTAGGCGTCACCACTACGGGTGACACCCATTCTGAGTTTTCTACAGGATAGATGAATCCCGCCTCCAGCAGTTTCCTTACCTTGGCCAAGAGTGCCTTTTCTTGTATGACCGCCAATCGTCGTAGCTTTTGCACAACTGGTTTTACCCCTTCCTTCATCTTAATATGATGTTCCACCACTATAATGCCTGTGATTCTTTCATAGTTGTCAATGAACAGGTTAGGAAATCCCATCAACATTTGCAAAAAACTATCTTTCTCCTCAAGTGTTAATTCCATAGACAACATACCCTTGAACCTACTTCCTCCTAGGCCAGATGATTTGCTCTCCTCTTCATTGGGTTGCCCTTTTGGTGATGGATCACCAGTTGTGCTTACCTTTTGTGGATCCTTCATAATTATACCCATCACATCAATGGAACTGTCACTTTCGTCGGTGGATGTGGTCTCCTCCTCAGAACTGGAAGATTCGCTAGTGGTTTCATCTGCCGATGTTTCCAGATTCATTTGCTTCTGCTTGCCAATCCTCATGTCGTAGTAGATTGTCTCCCCTTTCTTACCGGTCATGCCTAGAAGGCCAGTACCCCAGTCTTGTTTTGCCTTCATGGCCATCAACCATGGCCTTCCCAAAATTAGTGGATAGCCCTCCCCCTTAGTAGGCATTACAAAAACATCTACCTCTACCTCAGTGTTGAA
The DNA here is from genome assembly GCF_014529385.1 of Adiantum capillus-veneris. NCBI lineage: Eukaryota > Viridiplantae > Streptophyta > Polypodiopsida > Polypodiales > Pteridaceae > Adiantum > Adiantum capillus-veneris. The sequence continues at coordinate 119,267,613 of NC_140949.1, read as the reverse complement.
AGCTTTGATTTTCACGGCACTTACCACACCCACACACTTTATTTTTGCGTTGTTTGCCATCTTTGCCTTGCATGGAGAAGGCCTGTCAACCTCGAGCCCTAATCGAAGCATCATATCTTCGCTCATTACACAGATTTGTGCACCTCCATCAATGTAGGTGTTTCCAACCCTCTTTCCTTTTATGTTTACGTCAACAATTGGAAGGATGTCATCCATGTTGCATCCCGAAATTGCTCCGGCTACCTTTGTTTTGGAGCGTCTTGTACTTACCATTTTAGACCATTGTCGCCTTACTTTTGGTGCAAGATGTAGTAGTTGTGGCCATGTAATCTTTGGTCCTTGCTCTGCCACATCCAATGTTAGATCATAGGGCTTAGAACTTTCCCCTAGCTGGAAGTCGGTGATGCCCAATTTCCGTCGTGGCCTGGATGGCCTCTTGCTAGTTTCTCCTCTCATGCTTCTCTCATCATCTGATTGTGTAGCTTTCTCCCTTCTAGGTCTTTTCACAGTCATGGCTTCAAGTGGTTCTAAAAAGGTTACCTTCTCCTTACCCTTTTCCCTCTCCTTTGCTCTGGGTGGATCCACTACTATGGCTTTTCCTTTCTCTTCTAGCCTTATGATGTTTACAGGGCGATCAGCTGGTGGGGCTGGTGGAAGAGGTGGGATGGATGCTTGTAGTGGTGTCTAGGGTGGACGTAGAATTTGTGTTGGTGGGGGTGGTGCTCGGGGTGGGGGTGTTCTTTCTCTAGGGGGTGACAATTGGTTCCTCCTACCTCCTCTATTATAGTTTTGTCGTGGTTTGGGACAGTAGTACATACCGTGACCGTCTTCTCCGCAGTTGTAGCAATGATACTCCCTGTTTTATAGTCATGCTCTTCCAGGGTCTTGATCTCTTTCTTGACTCCTCCCTTGTTGTATTAAGTGGACAGACAAATTCTGCAGTTGGTCAGTAATATGGGCCAACATATCTTGTTGGTCATCTCTTACCCCAAGAGCCGGTGGTGGTGGTGGAATGGTGGTTGTTGTAGTTGCTAGTCGACACGATGTTCCTGATTCTGTTGACTCGGTTTCTTTGGATTTCATTCGCAGCTTCTTGTCTTTAAGGCGAGCAATCTCAACGGCTAACTCGTACGTAGCCGGGAATCTACCTTTCACCTTCTCCTTGAGAAGCGGCCATAAGCCATGCGTGAACCGATCTTTTTTTAGGAAATCGGGTACAGCTTCCCCCCTTGCCAGTGACTCAACCCACCGTTCCCACAAATCCACAAATTTGGACTCATAGGTGGCATATTCTAAAAGACCCTTCTTCTTCAAGTCTCTCAACTTGTCCCACAACTTTTCTGAAGTGGTACCTCCCCCAAAGCGCCTCTTAAAAGCGGTTTTTAAGGGTTCCCAGTCATCCTTGGTTGCTAGTGGAAGTGCATTGTACCATGATCTAGCTTCTAGCTTCATGAGATGCTTAAAGATTCTAACCCGGGATTCATCCGTATCTTTGTTCCTCACTACACATGCTACTTCAAAGTCATCCAGGATGTCTGTTACCAAATCCTCCCCCTTCTTTCCTTTAAATGTTGGAAATGCTACACTTGCCATGATTACTGAGAGAGAGCTAGAAAGACACACTGCTTAACTTGCAAAAGTTTTTCTTCTTCTTTACAAGGAGGCGTGTATACCCTCTTATACTAGGACATAGATTAAAACTTCAAACGGTACATTGCCTTGTACCAAAGGTAAGACAAATGGTTGATCTGATGCCAGAACCTCCAAAAACCGCTCCCCACCCGGCATAGTGTCAATGACGTGCTGGTAGTGAGCCTTCAAATCCAGTATTACCTTGATTGAGCGTACACGTGTTGGTATGTGTGATCTGTCTTGAGGTAGGTTGTACTGATTCATGTGAAGCTTAGAGGTGCTTAGTCACTGTCCAAGCTTGTGGGAGAGGGTGGTGTTCTTTCCTGAAACAAACTCAGTAGATCCCTAGTTTCTCTAGTGAGAGTGTGAGCCAATGCTTCCGTTATCTGTGCTGCAGCATCAGGTGCGACTTGAAAACTGACTGTGATAATTACCTCGGTGACTTGAGTTACCCGATTCTCAAAGTAGAATAGTGTTGATTCTCTATTGTGTAGAGCTCCTTCCATTTTGTTGTTGTGGGTTGGTTGTAGGTTGCGGACATGGTTTCGACCTTCTCCTTCTTCTTCTTGGCACTTGGCCTATGTATATCCACTGGGTTTGGCGTGTTGGTTGACTCTCCCACTGCAAATCGATTACCGTTACGCCTGGCACTCGAGCTTCGATGGAGATGCGGAGTTCGTCTAGTTGTGCATGGAGCTCTTCTTCTTCTGTCGTCCAATTAGCAAATCCTGCTAGCCATTCATCCATTCACAATAGTTTAAGGGTTTCAGTCTTGTAAACTGAAGGGTTTCATGAAAAGATCCTCACTCGGGGCACCAAATGACGGGAGCAAAGCGAACCCCGAACCATGATGGCCTCTAAAACACCGGGGACCGAATGGCGCGCCTCGAGCCTGTTATGGTAAAGCAAACAGGGGGCACCACCTAGCTTCAGCGGCTAGGACGCAAAGAACACACCACCATAACAAAGTTTTCATCCAAGAAAGATGGATTCTTGGGAGTAATGATGAAGAGGAAAGAGAATGAGATCAAGTGAGAGAGAGAGAGAGAGAGAGAGAGGGAGGGGGTATAGCGGCTTAGTACTTACGCACCACAAAGGGATGGCGAATCCGCACACCCTTCACACATACACAAGCTCACTCCAAAACACAAGACTAGGTGGCGATTCCGCACACCTCACATGGGCAAAACATTGCAAGAAAACATACTCACAAAACCTCAAGCTTTATTTACAGAATTAGGCGATGAAATGGGGAGCATAGGGTAGGGGAATGAGAAGGGAGAGAGTGGTAGAGCACATGGCGGATAGGTGGGAGTTGATGGCGAAGACTCGCACGAGGATTATGGCCATCATCCTTCATTTAGTTTCCCTTCATCTTCCATAGCCAAGGGTGTAGAGGTCATGCTCAAGACAAGCATGGTGATTGCAGTGATGGTGATGGTGTGGGTGTGTGTGTGTGTACACTAGGCACACACAGTGCATAGTGTGTTCTTTGGTGATGTTGTGTGTGTTTAGTGTGATGGTGACCCCTCTTTATAAAGGGGAGGGAGGGGGGAGAAATTCTAGAATTTAGAAATGAAGAAATCATTATCTACATAGGCCATGTGACTGTGGGCCCCACTTGTCTGGCTGTGTGTATATGTGCCAGAACAGCAGTCTCATGAGAGAGAGACTAAGAGAGAGAGATGGGTTGATGAAAAAAGTGAGAGGTGAAATGGAGAATAAAGTAATTACAAGAGGGGAGAGAGGGGAGTGTGTTCAGAGGTAAATCTGTGTGCAGATGTGTGTGAACACGAGAAAAATCAGGTAACCACCGGGTGGGGATGGGTCTGTGGGCACCTTTTTCAGTGAAACTGAGTGTGTGTGCGTGTGGGGGAGGTTATTTAGCTACAAGACAAGAGACATGGCGCCCTTTAGAGAGACAGGGGGGTATTTGGGTCATGGGATATGATAGGAGAGAGAAAGAGGGGGTGGGGTATACTATTTTGGAAGATAGGGTAAGTTGCATGTGAGTTAGGGTGCATTATTGGTGAGTTATAATGCATTATTGGTGAGAGGTGGGGTAGCTTGAGGGGAGAGAGAAAGGAGAAAGGACAAGGGGAAGAGAGAGGGGGTTGACCTTTTGAGTGGAGGAGAGGAAAAGGGACACCCGGCGGGGCAACAGTGAAGAAAAAGGAGGCAAGGTGGGGATGGGCTACCCCGCAGGCATGAGGTGGCCTATTTTACCTTTCTTATATATTTACATAATCATACTTTATTTTTTCTTACTTTTCCCAATGCCTTTTATCACTCCCTCCCTAAGAGGGGGTTTTCATGGGGTAGGGACGAGAGAAGAGGGGTATGGGAGCTTGGCTTGTGAAAAGCCCCCATCAGTAGCAGAGCACAAGGTTTCTCTATTCTTGCTCAAGAAGGGAGGTCCTCAAGCTAGCTATAAATGGTTGGTACTATTAATTGCATGTGAGCAAGTAGAATAGGGATTTTTCAACCTTGTAGTGCCCCTGCCTTTGTGCAGCGAACGGAGCATCACCGTCGAGATCTATGGTCTTAATAGTGGAGTCCTATGGGGATTGCCTACGGCTTAACCACTATTGAGATATTAGAATCTTGACAGGAGCTGGTGTTGTTTTGGTGTTGAACGACCCTCTCTTCTATTCCTTGCAATTAATGGTATTCGAGCCACGGGTACAGTATCTTGAGTGCTTTTTCTAAAGGGGTAAAGAGGAGTAGCAACTAGGTCTTGAAGTGCCAAAGTACACCTAAAGGTTGTTAGAATGGTTGACAATAGTAAAGAGAGTGAAATTAATGTTGATAACTTTGATTTTTCTAGTGAGCAAGCTACTAATGATGCCCCGATGCTTGTTAACTATCTTATTTCTAGGCTTCAACAAGCCATGGGAAATCCATCCCTCCAAAGTGAAGTGCAACGGTAGCTTCGTGCCCATGGGATTCTCCAAGCTCCCCACCATGATGAGAGAACACCTAGGAAGCCTCCTTGCGAGACTTCGTAAAGAGGTCTCTCTCCGATTCAGGAAGAAGAAGAGGATCCCTATGAAGGGCTTAAACATTTGCTCCTTGATGACGCATCTACTTCTGAAAGGAGAATTCAAGAGACTCCACCAAAAGAATGAGAAATAAGTGAGTCTCCCACCACCTTGGCGGAGATGGCTCCACAAAGACGGCGGGCTAAACGCTCTCCATCACCTCCAAAACGGAATGACAAAAAGAAAGAGAAGAAAAAATTCAAGACAAAGAACACCCTCTTCTCCATCTTCTTCATCCTCTTCCTCTTATGGAAGTGATGGTCAAGACAACGAAGATCAAGGCAAGAAAAAGGTGAGAAAGAGGTCACCCTCTTCTCCATCTTCCTCAAATTCTTCATGTTCTGAAGAAAGTGATGGTGCAACCTTTGAAACATAAAAAAGAAGAGGCCATAGGAAATCCTATGCCACGTGCAAGAGGTCATCCAAGCTCAAGAAGTTCAAAGAGGGAGGGAAGAGCATCTCTTTCCTTACCTACGATGGTACTTTTGGTGCTACAGACAAAGTCTTGGCCTTTATCCAACAATTTGATGCGGCATTTGGAGATGCGGGATTCACGGAGTCCTCTAAGCTACGCCATGTAGCTATGCACTTTCAAAAGTTTGCCAGACAATGGTGTTCTAGCCTACGGGCCAATGGTGAAGCTCCATGAACATGGAAAGCTTTAAGAGATTCCATTATGAAGCAGTTTTTGGCCACCGATGCCAAAGACAAAGTACTCACCGAATGGTGAAGCTTGAAGCTCTCTCCCTATGAATCCATCCACAAATATGTAGACAAATTTTGGGACCTACAACTCAAAGCCACTGTCTTCAAAAAGTTGGATTTTGGAGAGCAAAAGCAGCAATTTTTTGCGGGCTTAACCAAAGAAATGGCGGAGTATGTCAACTCCCAAAAGCCACGCACCATATCGGTGGTAACACATCATACTATGGTGGCCTCTCGAATCAATTTACAAACAGGGGCTTAGAGGAATTCTAAGCCCCCGGAAAACAAGGGTTCCAATGAGCCTAAGGGGAAGGACAATGTCCAAAAGTCTCCTAAGGGCAACTCCAACAAAGCTAAAGAGAAGGGAGTTTACAAAGGTAAGAATAAACTCTCTTTTGAAGAGCTTGAGTGTTATCGCAAGGGTAACCGGTGTTTCAAGTGCGGCGAACAAGGGCATGCGTACCGGGCTTGTCCTACTCTTGGTGGAAATCCAAGAGTAGGAAACTCACCACAAAGGATCTCCTCTATGCCATGCTTGGGGAAATGAAGAGAACATGATGCTTTTATTCTCTTTGACCCCGGTTCTACTCATAATTTTATATCTATAGAGTTGGCCACCAAGCTACGCATACAAGCCTACGAGATGGGAGATGTCCTACCTGCAAACGGTGCTTTCAAGGGGCAAGAAGCTTCAGTCACTCCCTTAATCGGGAAATTGAGGCTCCATGTCCAAAGCTATGTAGACAAAGAGGACTTCTTTATCTCTCCTCTCAAGCATGAGGATGTAATCCTAGGGGCACCATGGTTTGATCGCATGGCTACCAATGTTAAATTTCCTGAAAGGAGAATCTCCTTTAAGTTCAGGGAAAAATATATGTATATAGATGCTAAGGAAATGGGTAACACTACACCCATTGTACATACACAAGCTTTCAACAAGTCAATAAAGAGCTCTATTTCCGTGTACATGATTTTGTTAAAGATTCTCAAATGAACCTAATGTTTAGCAAAAGAAAAGATACACAATCAAAAGGAATTAGAGTTATCCAATTTTCTCAAGGGGTTTCAAGATGTTTTTATTGACGACATTCCTTGTGAGCTACCTCCTAAACGAGGCAATGATGACCATGCAATTGAAATTTTTCCACGAATTTCACCGCCTAGCAAACCTCCTTATAGAGTTTCTCAAGCTCAACAAGAGGAGATTATGCGGCAAGTGCATGAGTTAGTTGAGAAGGGAATAGTTAGGCCTAGCTCATCTCCATTTTGTTCTCCTGTGCTACTAGTGCAAAAGAAAGACGGCACATATCCTATGCGTGCCAACTATAGAGCACTAAATAGGATCACGATCAAGAATAGGTTTCCCGTTCCACGGGTAGAAGACCTATTTGATAAGCTACAAGGGTCCACCTACTTCAGTAGGATTGATCTAAAAAGTGTCTATCATCAAATAAGGATAGTTGATCAAGACATTGTAAAGACCACATTTCGCACTACGTTTGGTCTTTATGAATACATTGTCATGCCTTTTGGCTTGATCAATGCACCAGCCACATTCAACCGCTTGATGGAGAAGCTATTCAAGCCTCACTGAACGTTTACTGGAGTGTTCTTTGATGATATCATCATTTACTCTATTGCATTAGACAAACACAAGAGACACCTCTAGGTAATATTTCAAGTTCTAAGAGAGAATAAACTTTATGTTAATCGAAAGAAAAGTGAATTTTTCTTACAATAGATTCAGTATTTAGGTCACATTATCTCTCAAGATGGCATCCAAATGGATCCATAAAAGTTAGAGGTAATAAAAGGATGGATTAAACCAGGGAATCTTCATGAGTTAAGAAGCTTTATAGGTATGTGTGCATTAAAAAAAACGTTTGATACACATGGTCTACCAAGGAAAACAATGCTTTCAATTAAAATTTCCAAAATCGCCTCAATTCAATTGCCAAACAATTTCATCAATAAAATCAAGACTAGGTAAAAAAGCTTAAAGAAAAGCTTATCTCTCAACCTGTGCTTACATTACCGAATCTCTCAAAACCATTTGAGGTCCAATGTGATGCTTGTGGTGATTGCCTTGGAGCTATTTTGCTTCAAGAAGGGCACTCCATAGGCTATGAAAGTTGAAGGCTCGACCCTATTGAGCAAGCTTTAGGCATATATGGAAAGGAACTCCTCCCAATTCTACATGCCTTAGACTCATGGAAGCACTATTTATTGGGGACTCCTTTTATTCTTCGAACGGACCACCAAAGTCTTAAGTACTTCATGACAAACAAATGAGGTGGGAAAATTTTCTTTCACAATTTCATTCATATTGCTCACATTGTTGGCAAGCATAATCAAGTAACTCATGCACTCTCAAGATGGCCGAGAGTGAATGCGGTTTCCATAGCAACTCACAGTGATCTATCTTCTATGATAGTTGAGTATTCTATCGATCCCGATTTTAGAGATGTGATTTCAGCCCTTGCACTAGGGAAGAAAGAGGAACCATTTACTTTACAAGATGGTTATCTTTTCTATGGCAATAGACTATGCGTTACTAGCTCACTACGTGAGAAAGTAATGTATGAATCTCATGCTCCTCCTTATGCAAGACATAGAGGGATGCAATCTACCCTAAAGGGAATTGAAACAGTGTATGATGTTTCAAGAGTCATTTGGAGACCAAATTTGAAAAATTTTAATGCACTAGAGTGTTCAAAAGTGGGTTTTTACCCTAAGTATGCAATGAGACTAAAGTTTTGACCAACTATTGACACCCAAAACGCAAAGGAGGAAGTGTCAAAAACAGAAAAAAGAGGAACTTGTTATCTTGAGAAACTTTTTGTTTGAAAATTGGTAAAAATGCTTGAAAACCAGTGCTAGAGACTTGGGGATTCTTGTAAATGCATTCTCACCAAATATTCATCAGCAACAAACATCATGCACCTATGATGTCTCCGGGGTAATTTTCTATTGGCCTACCATGAAAGCAAACATACAAGAGTATGTTTCTAAATGTGTGGCATGCCAAAAGACAAAGTTTGATAGAGGGAAGCAACTTGGATTGCTTCAACCTTTGCCAATCCCTAATTCACCATGGGAGAGCATATCCATGGATTTTATCTTTGGATTGCCTAAGTCTATTCATGGGAATAGGGGAATATGGACAATAGTAGACAGGTTCAGTAAACAAGATCTTTTTATAACTGTCAAAAAGACTATCAAAGCCCATCAAATGGCAACCCTCTTCATTTCACAAATCTTCAAGTACCATGGCTTACCAATGTCCATAGTGTCGGATAGAGATCCTAGAATGACCAGTAATTTCTGGAAGGGTCTCTTTGAGAATTTAGGAACAAGGTTAAACTTCTCTTCGGCCTATCACCCGCAAACGGATGGCCAAAGTGAAATAGTTAACCTAACAATTCTCGACCTACTAAAATCCTATGTAATGGAAGTAGATCAAAGATCCCAATGGGAGAAGTACTTACCCTTAGTGGAGTATGCCTACAATAACAATGTACATACTTCCACGGGAAAAGCACCTTTTGAGGTAATTGAGGGAAGATCAAAAAGTCCCTTGCTACTTAAGGTACACGGGAAGATCTTCGTTGTAGATGAGTATAGCCGAGACCTACAAGAATCTTTCCAAAAGATCATGGATGCTATCTCTATCTCACAGCAAAGGAAAAAGGCTACTGCTGACAAGCACAGAAGAGCCCAAGCCTTTAAAGAAAATGATTGAGTCTTATTAAAATTTCCCTAGGCTCGATTAAGGCACACGATGGCAAGAATCCTATGGGACACCAAAAGTACTATGCTAAGCTAGCAAAAAGGTACTATGTTCCCTTCCAGATTCTAAGGCCAATCAATGAGATGGCCTATGAACTCAAGTTGCCCAACCATTGGCTCATACACAATGCTTTCCATGTGAGCCTACTAAATCCTTACAAAGGAGAGCCAGTCAAGAACCAACTATTGAAGACCCACCGGAGATCGAGGACCAAGAAGAGGTGCCGCAGCCAGAGTCCATTCTCCCACATGAAGACAAGGTACCAAGAGGTGGTAATACTATCCGACAATATCTTATTAAGTTCAAGAATTATCCTTTTGAACCTGCTAGATGGATGCAAGGCATACAATTAAAGGATAACCTAAACCTTGTCAATGCTTCCAATGCTTCCCAAGAGTAAGCAAATGAACAAATGTTAAAAATGAACAAAAATTTTGTCTTATAAGACTCTCTTTTTCTTATTGTGCACAAAAATGAAGTAGTATGCATGCTTACATCAAGTTTGCAGAGACGACGTCTCCTGAACACCAAGTAGAGCTTGTCACTCTACTATGGAAGATGATAGGACTAATGTGCAGACATGCTTGCGGCACCCTCAGGCTCTCAAGAGCCAAATGGACTGGTCATCCATTGTGGAATGATGTTGTAACGTAACATAGGGATCCTCTACCCGCTAAGAAAAGGACTAATAAATATTCTTTATCTTCTCTACCCCATAGTTGAGGATGACTATGATTTCAAGAGAGACGTAATGTCATAATAATCAATATCTAATTCTCCTAAATGATTTTCTCATGTTAAACTGATCATTTAATATGGGAAAGTGCTAGGGGAGAAAAAGCTAGAATATTGGTTAAGCTAGCAGACCGGCCACAGTAGGGATCCAAAGGGGGGGGCATCTGTAAAAGAGCCATGTGAAACAATGGGCTTAAAAGACCCTAAGGTTCAGCCCATTAAGACTTCCAAAATGATAAGGTTCCAAAATTCAAAGGTTGTGTCCAAAGGTCAAACATTGGGGGAATTGGATGCTTTGTGTGTGTCCCAAAAGTCTTTGGAAATCCCAACATAGGAGGGGGCGAGCCTTACAAGTAGGGGATGAGAGATAAACTCTCTCACACACACACAAGCTCCCTTTACACAAAGGGAATGAGGGACACATGTCAGATCCCTAGCCCAGATGCCCACAAGGTGTACCCAATTCCTATTGGATGGCCTTGGAGGTGGACCAATGAGAATTAGGCTAGAGTAAATCTAGTTTAATTAATTTAAAAACACTTAATAAAAGAACCAATAATAATTAAGCTCTCTAGAAGACTATTGGACAGTCTCCCAAGGGGACCAATGAGCATTCAACAGCCCAATGGCTTGCCTGATTCCTATTGGCCAAGAGGCAAAGGGGTCCAATGAGAGTTTAGTTGAGTTAAATATTTACCTAAAGCTCTCACAAAAGGGGAAAGGGGGACACATCTCAGAAGGCTATCACTTATGCTTCTTATTACCATTGGCTAAGCCTGGGGAGGTCCAATAGGATGCTAGCAAGAGCAAATAGCAAGAGGGGTCGACCAAGAGAGAGAGGGGGCTGATTTTTCAAATCATTATCACCTACACACTCATACTAGCTCATGTGTGAAGTAAAGAAGACTCTCTCTCCTTCTCAAGCTTTAATGGAAAGCTTATCACCTACTCCAAGCTTGTGAGAGGGAGGCCTACACCAACAACACTTGGCTTTGTGATGCAAATCCAACCAAGAGCCAAGATTCAATGCATGCTCATCTCCTCTACCATGCTAATTACTAAACTAAGCTATGCTAATATGAGTGATTATGTGAGTAGATGTATATCTTTCTCGTAAAAATACTCCTTCTTCCTCTCAATCTACTCTCATACCCCACTAGCTCTCACCATCTTCGAAGGTGTGTGAGGTCTTGGGTCTAAGACCATGAGGTGATTGATGTTTTGTTTGATAAGTGTTTTGTGTAGTGCTTGAAGTTTCCATCTTCATTGCACTAGCTAGTATTGAAGGAGCACAAGAAATTGTATTGTAAAATGTCTCTCTTGATGGGAGAAACCATAATACAAAGCCTTTTGGAGGGGGGCCGGCTCCATGCAAATCCGGTCTTCAAATGTTGTCAATTGCTTAATTTTCTCTCTCTTTTGAAATATTGTTCATGCTATCTAACTAGGTGTTATGCTTTTTGTTTCTCTCTCCACCCAAGCACTCTTGTTAGTCTCATTAGGAATCTATTCTAATGAAATGATCACTATGTTCATGCTATTTTCCGCTACACACAAGTTACTAGGCCATTAAATGTTACAAATAGAATCCCAAATGTTGAACCCACATCATCGTTTTCTTTTTGTTGTAGTGACCCCCCCCCCCCCCCCCCTTTCCGGTCCTCGAGTGGTCACTGCTAATCCGACTCAATGCCACTCTCATGGACATGGCTTTACTGCTATTGCTCTCTCTCTCTCTCTCTCTCTCTCTCTCTCTCCTCTCCCTCTCTCTCTCTCTCGCTCTCTCTCTCTCTCTCTCTCTCTCTCTCTCTCTCTCTCTCTCTCTCTCTCTCTCTCTCTCTCTCTCTCTCTCTCTCTCTCTCTCTCTCTCTCTCTCTCTCTCTCTCTCTCTCTCTCTCTCTCTCTCTCTCATGTTGAGTCTAACAAAATATGCATGTTGTAACCTCGAAATCTTTATCGACATGGCTCATCCTACATAAAAAAGTTTGCCTTCTTCTTGTATCTAACAACAATAGTCCATCGGCTCTTTGTCATGGCCCTTGTTTTTTTTTTGGCACCAACAACAACTTAATGTTCTCCTCCTACTTTAAGCAACCACAACTTCACGTCTTGTATTGGGTTGCCCTAGGAGCTTGGCTCTAGTTTCGTGGACTGCATCTAATCAAGCATGGAGGGTCCATCAAACTAGCCATTTGATAAACCAGAAATCCAGACTAGGAAAGGAGAGCACAATGAAGGACCACCAAATCAACCACCAAAGGTCCAACAGCTATGGATGATGATCACCAGAAAGGAAAAAGGGAAAGTTGTACTCATATAGCCAAACTTAGAGCATAGCTCGAGCTTTTCCAATGGCCAGTGGATTAAGTATCCACGCTGCTACCATGCTTCATTGTCAACCCAAAACCCTCAATTTAAGAATATGGTAGCGAGGACTTTAAGACCATCAACTCGATTATCCAAGCAATAATAGCCAACTCTTAAGAAAGCTGAAGCCAAAGTTCGGTGGGATATTTGTTGTCTTCCAGTAGTAAAAGGGGGTCTAGGAGTAAAAAATATTAAAAAATGGACATATAAAATAGCAGCCAAAGTCCTCATCTGTGCTCTTCAAGATACTAGCCAAGAATGGGCTCTCCTCCTATTAAAGAAAAATAGCTTTGCTCTGGCCAATTGGAAGCCTTGGCAAAATCTGAGCTAGATCACTATTTTTTTTGGGCCATTCCCCATCAAGGCTAAAGGGTCGCACCTGCCTTCATCTTTGTGGGGTGCGTGGAATAGGGCAATGCTTAATCTGTGAGACTTGTGGTCTAGCAATAGGTTTAATGCTGTCCGAAAATTCGACTTCATTTGGTGGGCTCTCTCCCCTCTAACCCCTATTGCCAATAATCAGAGAAGGACGGCACTTCAATGTCACAACAAAGGAGTCACCACTTGGCAAGTTCTTTGGAAAGGGCAACTACACAAATGGAAATCATCTGAGGAACTTCTTCTCTAGTTTTCCCTTCAACCATGGGAACTCGTGCTCATTTTATCGAGACTTGAAGGTTTCCCTAGTTCAGAGCTATGAAAGCTTAAACTTAAAGAATGTGTCCCACTCAATTCCTTTGGATGGAAAGGTGGGTTCAAAATCCAACACCCACAATTGAATCTCGGAGATATCACTCTCTCATTGCATAGCACATTGAAGAAGAAGAAGAAGAAGAAGAAGAAGGGGATGCCAACATTATCTATTATGATGATGTATTGTAATGGATTTTGGAGGTAAGACCTACGCTCTTTTGCAATAGATTCATCTTACGTGCCATGTGCAATTACCCTAAGTGACCCATATTAATCTCCTCTATTAGTATCCATGAACATCGTGTAAGCTTCAACTTACGAGGGTGTTTGTTGGGGTAAACTGTTAGCTTACACTCAATATGTGACCAAGCCCCAAAATCCAAGCATACTAAGCATGCACCTTACTACATGGATTTCCCTAACACATGCTTCTCTATAGTCACATGCTATTTTGTATAACCACATGATGCATGTAAGATGAGTATAATTTCTATATAGAAAAATTATAGGAATAGGATTAGTATATAACAAAAATTTAGGATTCTTAGATAGCATGTCAAATTAACTACTTAAAGCCTCAAGATACCTAGCAAACAAAGTTCTTAGGTCGAGAAGCATAATTTAGCTATTTCTAATTAGGAAAATTGAATCTTTCTACTATCTTGCTCTAGTTTTCTTATATAAGAATCGGATTAAAGCTCCTTGTGATCAATCAATGTCGAAGAGAATGAAGTCTTGTTTGATCTCTTATCTCTAGTCATCCGTTGGCTATAGCTAGTTTTGCTTCCGGGGGGGGGGGTCACCATAAGTAGATTCTATATATCGAGTGCATTCAAGATCACCAATAAAAGGGACCCTTTTCCTACTCAATCTAAAATAAAATAAAATCAAGATCCATTTTTCAACACCCTTCTATCTATGAAAATGTGAGAAAATATAGAATAATAGAATCCCTAATGTTGGACCAACACGATCGTTTTTGTTTTTTTTGTTGTAGTGACCACCCCCCCCCGGTCCTCAAGTAGTCATTGCTAATCCGGCTCAATTCCACTCTCATTGGCATGGATCTATTGCTATTTCTCTCTCTCTCTCTCTCTCTCTCTCTCTCTCTCTCTCTCTCTCTCTCTCTCTCTCTCTCTCTCTCTCTCTCTCTCTCTCTCTCTCTCTCTCTCTCTCTCTCATGTTGAGTCTAACAAAATATGCATTGTTGTAACCTCGAAATATTTATCGACATGGCTCATCCTACATAAAAGGATTTTTCCTTCTTTTTGTATCCAACGACAATAGTCCATCACCTCTTTGTCTTGGCCCTTGTTTTTGTTTTTTGGCACCAACAACAACTTCATGTTCTCCTCCTACTTTAAGCAACCACAACTTCACGTCTTGTATTGGGTTGCCCTAGGAGCTCGATGCTAGTTTTGTGGAAGTAAGCTTGATCCAAAAGCATAAAGATGTGTGTTTGTTGGCTATTCCCTTGAGCAGAAAGGGTACAAATATTACAACCCTGTGACAGGTAAAGTGAGGGTGAGCAATTAAGATATCACTTTTTATGAAATTGTAAGTTGGTATGCTGATGTAAAAGATGATTTGGGGGCTGATGTGTGGCTGCAAAAAATACAGATGCACAGTCACAAGTTTTGAGTGGGCCACAAGGGTCCTCTAGTGCAAGTCATGGGGAGAATCCATGGAGTAGTAGGTTACGTGAAAGAGTGAGTCCTACAAACTCTTCAAATGTATCAGAAAAGTAAAGGAAAAAGTTGATGATGTACCTAATTTTCCAAATTTGAGTGTTCGTTATGATGATGGTGATAGCAGTGATTCTGAGCATAATTTCGATCAGCAGTTTTCCATACCCTCTGTGAAGACTCTGGGTGCAAGAAGAATGCAAGCAGGGAATAGGGCGCAAGTCACAAAGAGCAAGAAATCCTGTGTAGAGATTGGTTGATGACATTTATGTGGCTCGTCATTGTGTATTTATGGTGAAGATTACTAAGGAAGTAGAACCCACATGTTTTGAGGATGCTGTCAAGGATAAAAAATGGCAACAAGCTATGGATCAAGGGATGGTTGCACTTGATGCAAATGGGACACGGAAATTGGTGCCACTACCAAAGGATAAGAGGAGCAATTGGATGTAAGTGGGCTGACAAAATAAATCATAATGTTGATGGCAGTGTGACAAGGTACAAGGCTAGACTTGTGGCCAAAGGTTATGCATAGAATTATGGGATTTATTATGAGGAGACGTTTAGCTCCGTAGCTAAGATGGATATTGTTCGTGTGTTAATTATAGTGGTTTCCACATTAAAATGTTTCTTGAAACAAATGGATGTAAAGAATTCATTTTTTAATGGAGACTTGGAGGAAACTGTGCATATGGCGCAACCACAAGGTTATATAAATATGAGGCTATGTGACCTTGTATGTAGATTAAAGAAAGAATTTTATTGGCTAAAGCAAGCACCTAGAGATTGGTACGAGCATTCCTCAGTTCACTAGGCTTTGCAGACCATTGATTATATGTGCAAAAAAATGAGACAGGAATTGTGGTAATATGTATCTATGTGGATGATTTGATTGTTGGAGGTGATAATGTGCTAAAGTAGAGGGTCTACAGGCTCTACTTATGTAGGAGTTTGACATAAAATACCTGGGAGACTTGCGATATTTCTTGGTGGGCATTGAAACTATTCGCGCAGAAGAAGGTGTATGGTTGTCACAAAGGCGATATGCTTTGCATATGTTGAAAAAGTATGGTATGGTTGATTGTAATCCAATTGCAATGCCCTTACATCAAAATTTGAAATTGGGCAATGATGCAAGTCAAGTGCTTGATAATGCTACCATGTACAGGAACATTGTAGGCAGCTTGATCTACTTGACTATCTCACATCCAAAATTAAGCTACACAATTGGATTGGTGGGTGAGTTTATGCAGTCTCCCAGGAAACCACACTTGGATGCAATGAGATGAGCTTTGCACATTGTGAGGGCTACTTTGGATTACACACTCTTTTATAGGGATGATGTGGAATTGCAGCTCTATGGCTACGCTGATGTAGATTGGGTCGGTAGTATATATGATCGTAGGTCTACCAGCGGGTTTAAATGTTCTCACTTGGGAGTTTTGCTATCATATGGAGCATCAAAAAACAACCTACAATTTCTGTTTCATGTATAGAGGCAGAGTACAAGGGTGTTGTAGTGACGGCATGTGAGGTAGCATGGTCGGGATTGCTACTTCACGACTTTGGAGTACATGTACAGAGGCCGGTTGTCATCTATTGTGACAACCTCAACACCATATAGTTGGAATGAAACCCAATGTTTCTTGCCAAGAAAAAGCAACATTGAGGTGCACTACCACTTCATTAGATAGAGGGTCTTAGCCGACGACATCGACCTGCAGAACGTGTGGCGATGGATGGGTAGGTTGCATATATCTTCACAAAGGCCCTTGGAGTGGCGAAGCTATGGTGGTTTTGAGTGATGCTTGGAATACGAGAGATTGCATTGATCTTGAAAGGAATGTTGAGATGTCAATCTCAACATGTAAGACTCCTGCATGACTACCACCGACAGTCATTAGTGGACTGGTGCACCTTGGTGGATACGCATTGACACTGGGTTAGTGGCACCGCCCTCTAGCTCGGCCTGAGAGTTTAGAGTTCTCAGATTTCAAAACCGAGAGCCACATGAATCACCATTCGAGGAGCCGGAGGTAAAGAAAACCACGAAATAAGGCATTTTTTCCTTATTATGATTGTCACCAAACCCCAAAGGGTGCATAAAATATCAGGGACCTCTTTCTCCCTATAGTGGGCCGCCGATGTTTTTTCTCTTTCTCTTTCATTATTTTTCCACACACTCTCTCTCTTACCCCCCCTCTTGGCCTCACATATACCCCTCTCTCCCCTCTTGTTTCTTCCCACCAGCGCCCGTGTTCCCTTTCTCTCTCATTATCTTTTCCCCCCTCTCACTCACACACTCTCTCTCTCTCTCTCTCTTCCCCTCGATGGAGGAACCCGCCATGTAATAATAATATTCTCTCTCTCTCTCTCTCTCTCTCTCTCTCTCTCTCTCTCTCTCTCTCTCTCTCTCTCTCTCTCTCCTCTCCTCTCTCTCTCCTCTCTCTCTCTCTCTCTTCTTCTCCTCTTCCTCTCTCTTCTTCCTCTCTCTCACTCTCTCTCTCCCTCATTGTCTCTCTCACTGCGTGTGAACAGCCCACAAGGGAATAATAATAATGCACTCTCTCTCTCCCTAATTACCACCCTTTGACCTCATTAACTCCCCCCCCCCCCTTTCCTCACTCACTGTCGGCGGCGGCCGAAAGAAACCCAGAGCCCCCACCCCCCCCCCCCCCCCCCCCCCCCACAAGCTCTCTCTCTTCCTCTCGCACGTTCTCTGGACCAGCCCTAGTACGCGCAGAAACTAGCCCTCTCTCTATCTCTCTCTTATCCACACCAACTCCCTCACCTTCTCCCTCCCTCGCCACCTCACCCCGCTCTCCCACTCGCTCTGTCTCAGAGGCCCAAAGGTGTAGCAGTAAAACATGATAAATATCTCTCTCTTATTCTTATCTACACACACACCCTCTCACACCCCCTCCCTCGCTCTCAAGGTCTGCAACATCAGAACTCTCTCTCTTTCTCTCTCCCGTCGGCATGTGCAGGCGCCGCCCTTATGGAATTTCTCTCTTTCTTATTCTATACACACACACCCACTATACACACCCACATGGAATTTCTCTCTCTCTTATTCTATACATACACACACTACACACACACACACACCCTCTCCCCCTCCCATTTTTTCCCTAGCGCCCACGTTCCCTCTCTCTCTCACTCTCGTACTCTCACGCTGTTTCCCTGCACATGCACAGAGTAAGCACGTAAATAAATTTTATATATATATATATATACATAATTTATAAATAATACCCCTTCCACTTCTGTCTCGTTCCCACACACCGCATGTATACATACGCATACGCACACATACATACACATACGGACGCACACACAACACAGAAACACAATCACACAATCACCAATACACACACCAACATGCATAAAAGTGCTTACACAGATGCACATACATGCACACGCATATACGCACCCATAAAAGCACTTACACAAATGCACATATATGCACACACGCATATACGCACCCACAATAGAAAAAAGCAAAGGAATAATCGACATCGACGCCAAATAAAAGAAGACGGCCAACTCGTGCATTGCCAACACCATAACAAGAAGTGGCACCGAAGGCACGCCCCGGCCGACACCGAAAGGAGGTACCACATAGCATCTCGGTTTCTCGCAACAAAATACCAATTTCAGCAGGCCTAAACCTCACACCAACCACACGAACCATCGACAAAACCCTTGTAAATACCCCAAAACCCCAGTCTTCCCTAATAACCTAGCCATGGCTAGTGGATTGTAAAAAAAACTCTTCCCCCACCCCACTCTTCCCTCCCTCTATCTCTACCTTCTCTCTCTCTATCTCTCTTAGTAGAGAGGCATCTAGATCTTTTCCTGTGCGACCACTGGATATTTGCAAGGACCATTGGGTAAGGAACGCCTCTCAAGCCTATATAGAGAGTCCTCCGCTAAGCACAAAGAGAGAGACACAAGTAAGGGAGGAATACACTAGCTCCATGCATTCTATATGGTAAGCACCACTAAGCACATAATGCACCCCAACCTAGAGAGCTCATGGCATCATGTTGAGTTGAAAGCTTGGACATTTTAGTATTGGCAACATCACCATTTGCCCCATTATCCACCATACCATGGTCAAGTTACTAGTCACGGCCACTCCATGCACATAACGTAGTCACTACTCTCCCACAAGGCAACATGAGCATGCTTGATTGATTGCATCAACACCATGATACCTTGGTCCGCTCTTGATGTGGGTGATTGACGTCGTCGATGGCTGCATCATCTTGATGTTTTTCCTGAGCTAACCTTCCCGCTAACTCCAACTTTGCCATGCACCATATGGTGCTCGCATTCCATCATGAATCCCTAGTGCCAAGAACCAGGTTTGTAACCATCAAGACCACCATTTGTAAGTATCATCATCGCCAATAAAAGGGTGCTATGTTGTCTTGATCTTTGGGGTCCATTCTCTGTTCTCCTTAGTTTTGCTTTCTCACATTTGCGGGATGTTTCATCTCCTGAAATCACTCTGCTTGTACTCCATCACGTGCGGCCTCTCCAATCAATCAGTAAGCTCCTTTCCAACCTTGTCACATATCTCCGTCGTACACACACTCCTAACTGTTGACTAGGAATTTTCTACATGTGGACGTTTGCTATATCACCATTTCATGTTGGTTACCTAAAGGGCATCTCACTTTTGCTACCCTAGGTTGTGTATGTCTGCGTCCTAGCCGCACTTATGCTAGGTGGTGCCCCTCTCTACCTATAGGATTACTCTTACCTTCAGATGGTACTTGGGGATGTTCAGGCTATGTGTGGTGTAGAGGCCACCCCATATGGCATGTCATTTGCGGCTAGCATTTTTCTTGGCGCCCCCACCGCAGATCCTTTCATGAAACCCTCCACTTTACAAGACTGAAACCCCTAAACTTTTGTGGATGGATGAATGGCTAGTAGGGTTCTCTAACTGGACGATCGAAGAAGAAGAGCTCCAAGCACAATTGGACAAACTCCGCATCTCCATCGAAGCTCGAGTGCCAGGAGTAATGGTAAACAATTTGCAGTGGGAAAGTCAACCAACATGCCAAACTCAGTGGATATACATAGGCCGGGTGCCAACAAGAAGAAGGATAACGTCAAAACCATGTTCGCAACCTACAACCAACCCACAACAACAAGATGGAGGGATCTCTGAACAATAGAGAATCAACACTATGCTACTTTGAGAATCGGGTAACTCAATTCACCGAAGTAATTATCACAGTCAGTTTTCAAGTCGCACCCGATGCTGCAGCACAGATAACGGAAGCACATGCTCACACTCTCACTAGAGAGACTAGAGATCTACTGAGCTTGTTTTAGGAATAACACCACCCTCTCCCACAAGCTTGGATAGTGACTAAGCACCTCTAAGCTTCACATGAATGAGTACAACTTACCTCAAAACAAATCACACATTCCGATACGAGTACACTCAATCAAGGTAATACTGGACTTAAAGGCTCACTACCAGCGCGTCATCGACACCATGCTAGGTGGGGAGTGCTTCTTTGATGTTCTGGCATCAGATCAACCATTTGTCTTACCTTTGGTACAAGGCAATGTACCGTTTGAGATTTTAATCTATGTTCTAGTATAAAAGGGTAAGCAATGTGTCTTTCTAGATCTCTCTCAGTAATCATGGCAAGTGTAGCATTTCCAACATTTAAAGGAAAGAAGGGAGAGGATTTGGTAACAGATTTCCTAGATAACTTTGAAGTAGCATGTGTAGTAAGCAACAAAGATACAGATGAATCCCGGCATAGAATCTTTAAGCATCTCATGAAGTAGAAGCTAGGTCATAGTACAACTCACTTCCACCAGCAACTAAGGATGACTGGGAGCCCTTAAAAAATGCTTTTAAGAGGTGCTTTGGGGGAGGTACCACTTCAGAGAAGCTATGGGACAAGTTGAGAGACTTGAAGCAGGAGGGTCTTTTAGAATATGCCACCTATGAGTCCAAATTTGTGGATTTGTGGGAACAGTGGGTTGAGTCACTCGCAAGAGGGGAAGCTGCAACCGATTTCCTAAAAAAGGACCGGTTCACGGATGGCTTATGACTGCTTCTCAAGGAGAAGGTGAAGGGTAGATTCCCGGCTACATACGAGTTAGCCATCGAGATTTCTCGCCTTAAGGACAAGAAGCTGTGAATGAAATCCAAAGAACCCAAGTCAACAGAAGCAGTGACGGGAGCAAAGCAAACCCCGAACCCCGACGGCCTCTAAAACACCGGAGACCAAATGGCGCGCCTCGAGCCTGTCATGGTAAAGCAAACAGGGGGGCACCACCTAGCTTCAACGGCTAGGACGCAAACAACACACCACCATAACAAAGTTTTCATCCAAGAGAGATGGATGCTTGGGAGTAATGATGAAGAGGAAAGGGAATGAGATAAAGTGATAGAGAGACAGAGAGAGAGAGAGAGAGAGAGAGAGTGAGGGAGGGGGTATAGCGGCTTAGTACTTAGGCACCACAAAAGGATGGCGAATCCGCACACCCTTCACACATACACAAGCTCACTCCAAAACACAAGACTAGGTGGCGATTCCACACACCTCACATGGGCAAAACATTGCAAGAAAACATACTCACAAAACCCCAAGCTTTATTTTGAGAATAAGGCGATGAAATGGGGAGCATAGGGTAGGGGAATGAGAAGGGAGAGAGTGGTAGAGCACATGGCGGATAGGTGGGAGTTGATGGCGAAGACTCGCACGAGGATTATGGCCATCATCCTTAGTTTCCCTTCATCTTCCATAGCCAAGGGTGTAGAGGTCATGCTCAAGACAAGCATGGTGATTGCGGTGATGGTGATGGTGTGTGTGTGTGTGTGCACTAGGCACACACAGTGCATAGTGTGTTCTTTGGTGATGTTGTGTGTGTGTTTAGTGTGATGCTGACCCCTCTTTATATAGGGGAGGAAGGGGGAGGAATTCTAGAATTTAGAAATGAAGAAATCATTATGTACATAGGCCATGTGACTGTGGGCCCCACTTGTCTGTGTGTATATGTGCTAGAACAACAGTCTCATGAGAGAGAGATGGGTTGATGAAAAAAGTGAGAGGTGAAATGGAGAATAAAGTAATTACAAAGAGGGGAGAGAGGGGAGTGTGTTCAGAGGTGAATCTGTGTGCAGATGTGTGTGAACACAAGAAAAATCAGGTAACCACCGGGTGGGGATGGGTCTGTGGGCACCTTTTTCAGTGAAACTGAGTGTGTGCGAGTGTGGGGGAGGTTATTTAGCTACAAGACAAGAGACATGGCGCCCTTTAGAGAGAGAGGGGGGTATTTGGGTCATGGGATATGATAGGAGAGAGAAAGAGGGGGTGGGGTATACTATTTTGGAAGATAGGGTAAGTTGCATGTGAGTTGGTGCATTATTGGTGAGTTATAATGCATTATTGTTGAGAGGTGGGGTAGCTTGAGGGGAGAGAGAAAGGAGAAAGGACAAGGGGAAGAGAGAGGGGGTTGACCTTTTGAGTGGAGGAGAGAAAAAGGGACACACGGCGGGGCAACAGTGAAGAAAAAGGAGGCAAGGTGGGGATGGGCTGCCCCGCAGGCATGAGGTGGCCTATTTTACCTTTCTTATATATTTACATAATCATACTTTATTTTTTCTTACTTTTTCCAATGCTTTTTATCACGCCCTCCCTAAGAGGGGGTTTTCATGGGGTGGGGACGAGAGAAGAGGGGTATGGGAGCTTGGCTTGTGAAAAGCCCCCATCATTAGCCCTCCCCTTTTGGCTAGAGGCATTCATGTCTCTAGCTCATCTGTTTGATCATTATCGTCGAAGGTGGTGGCTGATGGTGTGTTCTCATCTAGAATGTCAATTGGTGGAGCCTAGTCAAATCGAAGAAAATAAGGTTTAAGTCGCCAACCATTTACATTGGTTTTATGAAGTTTTCCATTAGCCTCCATAAGCTGGTAGCTTCCATTGGCATACTTTTTCCTGACGATGAAAGGACCTTCCCATCGGAGTAGGAATTTCTTATCCTTGCGCGTGTCGAAGCGATTGTCGTAGCGAAGCACCAACATTCCTTTCTTCAATTCTTTTTTCCGGAGATGCTCGTTAAAGCTAAGCCGTCTATGCTCTGCTTGTGCTGCATAATAATTTATTGCTTCTTCTCTGTCTAGCTGCAGTCTTTCCAAGTTGATGATGTGATCTCTCAAATGCATGTTGGGCTGTTGAAGCTGGCTTGCCATTACTCTGAGACTTTATAGTTGCACTTCAATGGGCAAGATTGCTTCCTTACCAAATAGTAGATGATACGTTGTGAATCCCAAGGATGTATGAAATGAAGTTCTGTAGGCCCATAAAGCTGGTAGTAGATACTTATCCCAGGCTCCGGGATGATTGTTTACCTGCTTGGTAATAATTTTAGAAACCATTCCATTTACCTTTTCAACTAGGCCATTACATTGAGGGTAATATGGTGAAGAGTGCCTCCTTGTAATGCCTAGTTTCTGCATTAATTCTCCTACCAAGTCTGCTCTGAAACCTGGCCCTCTATCAGAGATGATCTCTAAAGGTGTGCCAAACCTATAGCATATGTGCTCGTAGATAAATTCAGCTACCTCTACCGCTGTGATTCTAATGGTGGCTGTAGCCTCTGCCCATCTAGTCATGTAGTCGACCCCCATGATAATGTAGAATTTTCTTGAGTTGGCCCTAGGTAATGGCCCAATGGCATCGATACCCCATTTTTCAAATGGGCCATATGAGAGAATAGGTGTCTGTGGTTCAGGCATAAGTGACCTAGTGTCGGCCTTTTGACATAACTTACACGTTTTGCACCAATGGTGTACATCACGGTTGAGGCTAGGCCATATGAAGCCTGCCTGCAAGATTTTCCTACTTGTTATGTCTAGGGCAAAGTGACCACCACAAACCCCATCGTGACAACTAGCAATTACTCCAGTGATTTCCTGAGAGAGAGGGACCTTCCTGAGTATTTGGTCCTTACCCTTACAGTACAAACCGTCATTGATGATTCGATACCTTGTGGCCTTCCGCGTCAGCCATTGCTTCTGTCCCTTTGTTAAATCTGATGGGCATTCTCCTGTTTCCAAAAAATGCATGATGTCAGGCAAGGCATCACTGCCTTGAAATAGAGGGAGCTTTACCTTTATTGCTCCAACCACCACTTCCTGTAGTCTTTCACGTGCTAGGGCATCTGCTTCTTGGTTTTGAGCCCTTGGGATATGGTGTATTTGAACTTCTTCAAACTTACCCAACAAGGTTTTTACACCACTTAAGTGAGTCCTTAAACTAGGATTCTTGCATGTCCATGCTCTATTTACTTGCCTTACCAGAAGTAGAGCATCCCCAAATACATTAAGGCGTTGTACACCTTGTGAGACGCACCATTGTAGACCCTTGGTTAGTGCTGCATACTCAGCTTCATTGTTAGAATGTGAATCTAACAATTGGCCCAACGAAAATACCTTTGTCCCTTTGTCATCAAAGACCACTATACCTGCAGCTGCTTTGTCGGACGCTCGCTTGTAGGCTACATCAAAGTAGAGAGAGTATGCTCCTTCTACCATCGGTGGTACTGGAGGTAATCGGACTTCACCTTCCTTAGATTGCTTCTCCTTCCCTTCAAAGACGTGGTAGGTCATGAGTCCCCCCAAACTTGCCCTTGTCGTGCTTTCTACCTGTACCGTGTAGTCAAAATCTTGCAGACGAACTAGCCATTTAGTAATTCTAGCAGACACATCCATGTGTTGTACAACATAGGGAAATATTTCATCCGTGGTTAGAATCACAAATTGCTTAGGCAGCAAATATGACCTAAACTTTGTAGTCGCAAATCTAAGAGCTAGGACTAAGTGTTCCACATGGGTGAAACCTTTCTCTCCTGCTGTCATCATTCGGCTAGAGAAGTAGATTGGCCTCATGAAAGATGTCGTCGTATCCTTTTGGAGTAGCACAGCCCCCAATGAGTCATCACCAACACTTGAGGTGACATAGAATTTTTCATCCCACTTAGGTGGTGAGATAGTTGGCAGAGTGGCTAAGACCTCCTTTACCTTGTTGTAGTGATGTTCGCTTTCCTCGTCCCAAGTGAAAGTTGATCTTTGAGTGAGTTGTTGCAGTGGTAGAACAAGTTGTGATAGTAGATGTATGAATCTACTTAAGTACCTCACCTTCTGTAGAAAAGAGACCAGTTGACGTGCGGTCGTTGGTGAAGGTAGGGCTATGAGTGCGGACACCTTACTTGGGTCGGCGTTGATACCTTTTGCTGAAATTTCATGGCCTAGTAGAATGGCTTTACTCTCCCCAATGTGGCATTTATCCACATTTAATTGCCCACCTAGGCTCTGCAACCTGGACAAACCTTCAGTTACCTTTTCTAAATGTGAAATACGGGAGCTATATATACAAAAATCATCAATGAACACTCTTATGGATGTTCCAAAGAACGGTTGAAAAACATTTGTGACCTATCTTTGGAATGTGGCAGGTGCATTTGTGAGACCAAATGGCATAACCCTGTATACAAAACAACCCCATGGCGTGATAAAAGTGGTTTTTAGCTGATCTTCCAAGGCTATGAGTATTTGAAAGTATCCAGAATAACCATCACAGATGGTATAGCATTCAAAACCCGCTACTTCATTTAGAATTTCATCCAAGAAAGGGAGAGGAAAGTGGTCTCTCTTTGTAGCTGCATTTAGTGGTTTGTAGTCAACAGAGACCCTCCACTTACCATTCCTTTTAAGCCTTTTCTTGTATGACCCCCAGTCGTCGTAGCTTTTGCACAACTGGTTTTACCCCTTCCTTCAGCTTAATATGATGTTCCACCACTGTAATGCATGTGATTCTTTAATAGTTGTCAATCATGAACAGGTTAGAAAATCCCATCAACATTTGCAAAAAACTATCTTTCTCCTCAAGTGTTAATTCCTTAGACAACATACCCTTCAACCTACTTCCTCCTAGGCTAGGTGATTTGCTCTCCTCTTCATTGGGTTGCCCTTTTGGTGATGGATCACCAGTTGTGCTTACCATTTGTGGATCCTTCATAATGATACCCATCACATCAATGGAACTGTCACTTTCGTCGGTGGATGGGGTCTCCTCCTCAAAACAGGAAGATTCGCTAGTGGTTTCATCTGCCGATGTTTCTAGATTCATTTGCTTCTGCTTGCCAATCCTCATGTCGTAGTAGATTGTCTCCCCTTTCTTACCGGTCATGCGTAGAAGGCCAGTACCCCAGTCCTGTTTTGCCTTCATGGCCATCAACCATGGCCTTCCCAAAATTAGTGGATAGCTCTCCCCCTTAGTAGGCATTACAAAAACATCTACCTCTACCTCAGTGTTGAAAGCTTTGATTTTCACGGCACTTACCACACCCACACACTTTACTTTTGTGTTGTTTGCCATCTTTGCCTTGCATGGAGAAGGCTTGTCAACCTCGAGCCCTAATCGAAGCATCATAGCTTCGCTCATTACACAAATTTGTGCGCCTCCATCAATGTAGGTGTTTCGAACCCTCTTTCCTTTTATGTTTACGTCGACAATTGGAAGGATGTCATCCATGTTGCATCCCGAAATTGCTCCGGCTACCTTTGTTTTGGAGCGTCTTGTACTTACCATTTTAGACCATTGTCGCCTTACTTTTGGTGCAAGATGTAGTAGCTATGGCCATGTAATCTTCTGTCCTTGCTCTGCCACATCCAATGTTAGATCATAGGGCTTAGAACTTTCCCCTAGCTGGAAGTCGGTGATGCCCAATTTCTGTCGTGGCCTGGATGGTCTCTTGCTAGTTTCTCCTCTCATGCTTCTCTCATCATCTGATTGTGTAGCTTTCTCCCTCCTAGCTCTTTTCACAGTCATGGCTTCAAGTGGTTCTAAAAAGGTTACCTTCTCCTTACCCTTGTCCCTCTCCTTCGCTCTGGGTGGATCCACTACTACGGCTTTTGCTTTCTCTTCTAGCCTTATGATGTTTACAGGGCGATCAGGTGGTGGGGCTGGTGGAAGAGGTGGAATGGATGCTTGTAGTGGTGTCTAGGGTGGACGTAGAATTTGTGTTTGTGGGGGTGGTGCTCGGGGTGGGGGTGTTCTTTCTCTAGGGGGTGACAATTGGTTCCTCCTACCGCCTCTATTATAGTTTTGTCGTGGTTTGGGACAATAGTACATACCGTGACCGTCTTCTCCGCAGTTGTAGCAATGATACTCCCTGTTTTGTCGTCGTACTCTTCCAGGGTCTTGATCTCTTTCTTGACTCCTCCCTTGTTGTATTAAGTGGACAGACAAATTCTGCAGTTGGTCAGTAATATGGGCCAACATATCTTGTTGGTCATCTCTTACCCCAAGAGCCGGTGGTGGTGGTGGAATGGTGGTTGTCGTAGTTGCTGGTCGACGCGATGTTCCTGATTCTATTGACTTGGTTTCTTTGGCTTTCATTCGCAGCTTCTTGTCTTTAAGGCGAGCAATATCAACGGCTAACTCGTATGTAGCCGGGAATCTACCTTTCACCTTCTCCTTGAGAAGCGGCCATAAGCCATGCGTGAACCGATCTTTTTTTAGGAAATCGGGTGCAGATTCCCCCCTAGCCAGTGACTCAACCCACCGTTCCCACAAATCCACAAATTTGGACTCATAGGTGGCATATTCTAAAATACCCTCCTTCTTCAAGTCTCTCAACTTGTCCCACAACTTTTCTGAAGTGGTACCTCCCCCAAAGCGCCTCTTAAAAGCGGTTTTTAAGGGTTCCCGGTCATCCTTGGTTGCTTGTGGAAGTGCATTGTACCATGATCTAGCTTCTAGCTTCATGAGATGCTGAAAGATTCTAACCCGGGATTCATCCGTATCTTTGTTGCTCACTACACATGCTACTTCAAAGTCATCTAGGAAGTCTGTTACCAAATCCTCCTCCTTCTTTCCTTTAAATGTTGGAAATGCTACGCTTGCCATGATTACTGAGAGAGAGCTAGAAAGACACACTGCTTAACTTGCAAAAGTTTTTTTTCTTCTTTACAAGGAGGCGTGTATACCCTCTTATACTAGGACATAGATTAAAACTTCAAACGGTACATTGCCTTGTACCAAAGGTAAGACAAATGGTTGATCTGATGCCAGAACCTCCAAAAACCGCTCCCCACCCGGCATGGTGTCAATGACGTGCTGGTAGTGAGCCTTCAAATCCAGTATTACCTTGATTGAGCGTACACGTGTTGGTATGTGTGATCTGTCTTGAGGTAGGTTGTACTGATTCATGTGAAGCTTAGAGGTGCTTAGTCACTGTCCAAGCTTGTGGGAGAGGGTGGTGTTCTTTCCTGAACAAACTCAGTAGATCCCTAGTTTCTCTAGTGAGAGTGTGAGCCAATGATTCCGTTATCTGTGCTGCAGCATCAGGTGCGACTTGAAAACTGATTGTGATAATTACCTCGGTGACTTGAGTTACCAGATTCTCAAAGTAGAATAGTGTTGATTCTCTATTGTGTAGAGCTCCTTCCATTTTGTTGTGGGTTGGTTGTAGGTTGCGGACATGGTTTCGACCTTCTCCTTCTTCTTCTTCGCACTTGGCCTATGTATATCCACTAGGTTTGGCGTGTTGGTTGCCTCTCCCACTGCAAATCGATTACCGTTACGCCTGGCACTCGAGCTTCGATGGAGATGCGGAGTTCGTCTAGTTGTGCTTGGAGCTCTTCTTCTTCTGTCGTCCAATTAGCAAATCCTGCTAGCCATTCATCCATTCACAATAGTTTAAGGGTTTCAGTCTTGTAAACTGAAGGGTTTCATGAAAAGATCCTCAGTGGGGGCACCAAATGACGGGAGCAAAGCGAACCCCGAACCTCAACGGCCTCTAAAACACCGGGGACCGAATGGCGCGCCTCGAGCCTGTCATGGTAAAGCAAACAGGGGGGCACCACCTAGCTTCAGCGGCTAGGACGCAAACAACACACCACCATAACAAAGTTTTCATCCAAGAGAGATGGATGCTTAGGAGTAATGATGAAGAGGAAAGGGAATGAGATCAAGTGATAGAGAGAGAGAGAGAGGGAGGGGGTATAGCGGCTTAGTACTTAGGCACCACAAAAGGATGGCGAATCCGCACACCCTTCACACATACACAAGCTCACTCCAAAACACAAGACTAGGTGGCCATTCCGCACACCTCACATGGGCAAAACATTGCAAGAAAACATACTCACAAAACCCCCAGCTTTATTTAGAGAATAAGGCGATGAAATGAGGAGCATAGGGTAGCGGAATGAGAAGGGAGAGAGTGGTAGAGCACATGGCAGATAGGTGGGAGTTGATGGCGAAGACTCGCACGAGGATTATGGCCATCATCCTTAGTTTCCCTTCATCTTCCATAGCCAAGGGTGTAGAGGTCATGCTCAAGACAAGCATGGTGATTGCGGTGATGGTGATGGTGTGTGTGTGTGTGTGCACTAGGCACACACAGTGCATAGTGTGTTCTTTGGTGATGTTGTGTGTGTGTTTAGTGTGATGCTGACCCCTCTTTATATAGGGGAGGAAGGGGGAGGAATTCTAGAATTTAGAAATGAAGAAATCATTATGTACATAGGCCATGTGACTGTGGGCCCCACTTGTCTGGCTGTGTGTATATGTGCTAGAACAACAGTCTCATGAGAGAGAGATGGGTTGATGAAAAAAGTGAGAGGTGAAATGGAGAATAAAGTAATTACAAGAGGGGAGAGAGGGGAGTGTGTTCAGAGGTGAATCTGTGTGCAGATGTGTGTGAACACAAGAAAAATCAGGTAACCACCGGGTGGGGATGGGTCTGTGGGCACCTTCTTCAGTGAAACTGAGTGTGTGCGAGTGTGGGGGAGGTTATTTAGCTACAAGACAAGAGACATGGCGCCCTTTAGAGAGAGAGGGGGGTATTTGGGTCATGGGATATGATAGGAGAGAGAAAGAGGGGGTGGGGTATACTATTTTGGAAGATAGGGTAAGTTGCATGTGAGTTGGTGCATTATTGGTGAGTTATAATGCATTATTGGTGAGAGGTGGGGTAGCTTGAGGGGAGAGAGAAAGGAGAAAGGACAAGGGGAAGAGAGAGGGGGTTGACCTTTTGAGTGGAGGAGAGAAAAAGGGACGCACGGCGGGGCAACAGTGAAGAAAAAGGAGGCAAGGTGGGGATGGGCTGCCCCGCAGGCATGAGGTGGCCTATTTTACCTTTCTTATATATTTACATAATCATACTTTATTTTTTCTTACTTTTTCCAATGCTTTTTATCACTCCCTCCCTAAGAGGGGGTTTTCATGGGGTGGGGACGAGAGAAGAGGGGTATGGGAGCTTGGCTTGTGAAAAGCCCCCATCAGCAGGAACATTGATTTGACTAACAACCACAACAACCACCATTCCTCCACCACCACCGGCTCCTGGGGTAAGAGATGACCAACAAGATATGTTGGCCCATATTACTGACCAACTGCAGAATTTGTCTGTCCACTTGATACAGCAAGGAAGGAATCAAGAAAGAGATCAAGACCTGGGAAGAGCACGACGACAAAACAGGGAGTATCACTTCTACACTTGTGGAGAAGATGGTCACGGTATGTACTACTGTTCCAAACCACGACAAAACTATAATAGAGGAGGTAGGAGGAACCAATTGTCACCTCCTAGAGAAATAACACCCCCACCCCGAGCACAAGCCCCACCAACACAAATTTTACGTCCACCCCAGGCACCACCACAAGCACCCATTCCACCTCTTCCATCGGCACCACCACTTGATCACCCTGTAAACATCATAAGGCTAGAAGAGAAAGGAAAGGCCGTAGCAGTGGATCCACCCAGAGCAAAGGAGAGGCATAAGGGTAAGGAGAAGGTAACCTTTGTAGAACCATTTGAATCCATGACTGTAAAGAGAGCTAGGAGGGAGAAAGCTACACAATCTGATGATGAGAGAAGCATGAAAGGAGAGACTAGCAAGAGGCCATCAAGGCCACGGCGGAAATTAGGCATCAGCGACTTCCAGTTAGGGGAAAGTTCTAAGCCCTATGATCTAACATTGGATGTGGCAGAGTAAGGACCAAAGATTACATGGCCATAGCTGCTACATCTCGCACCAAAGGTAAGGCGACAATGATCCAAAATGGTAAGTACAAGACGCTCCAAAGCAAAGGTAGGCGGAGAAATTTCGGGTTGCAACATGGATGACATCCTTCCAATTGTCGACGTCAACATAAAAGGTAAGATGGTTGGAAACACCTACATTGATGGAGGTGCGCAAATTTGTGTGATGAGTGAAGCTTTGATGCTTCGGCTGGGGCTCGAGGTTGACAGGCCTTCTCCATGCAAGGCAAAGATGGCAAACAACGCAAAAGTAAAGTGTGTAGGTGTGGTAAGTGCTGTGAAGATAAAAGCTTTCAACACTGAGGTAGAAGTGGATGTTTTTGTAATGCCTACTTAGGGGGAGGGCTATCCATTAATCTTGGGAAGACCATGGTTGATGGCCATGAAGGCAAAACAGGATTGGGGCACTGACCTTCTACGCATGACTGGTAAGAAAGGGGAGACAATCTACTACGACATGAAGACTGGCAAGCAGAAGCAAATGTACCTAGAGACATCAGCAGATGAAAACACTAGTGAGTCTTCCACTTTTTAGGAGGAGACCACATCCATCGATGAAAGTGACACTTCCATCGATGTGATGGGTATCATCATGAAGGATCCACAAAGGGTAAGCACAACTGGCAATCCATCACCAGAAGGGCAACGTAATGAAGAGGAAAGTAAATCACCTGGCCTAGGAGAAAGTAGATTGAAGGGTATGTTGTCTAAGGAGTTAACAATTGAGGAAAAAGATAATTTTTTGTAAATTTTGATGGGATTTCTTGACCTGTTCATTGACAAGTATGAGAGAATCACAGGTATTACAGTAGTGAAACACCATATTAAGTTGAAGGAAGGGGTAAAACCAGTTGTGAAAAAGCTACGACGATTGGGGTCATACAAGAAAAGGCACTCCTAGCCGAGGTAAGGAAGCTACTAGAAGCAGGGTTCATCTATCCTGTAGAAAACTCAGAGTGGGTGTCACCCGTAGTAGTGATGCATAAAAATAATGGTAAGTGGAGGGTCTATGTTGACTACAAACCACTAAATGCAGCTACAAAGAGAGATCACTTTCCTCTCCCTTTATTGGATGAAATTTTGAATGAAGTGGCGGGTTTTGAATGTTACACCGTGCGTGATGGTTATTCCTGGTACTTTCAAATACGCATAGCCTTGGAAGATCAGCTAAAAACCAATTTCATTACGCCATGGGTTTGTTCTGCATACAGAGTTCTGCCATTTGGTCTCACAAATGCACCTGCCACATTCCAAAGATATGTCACATATGTCTTTCAACAGTTCTTTGGAACATCCATAAGAGTTTTCATTGATGATTTTTGTATATATAGCCCTCGTATTTCACACTTAGAAAAGGTAACTGAGGGTTTGGCAAGGTTTCAAAGCCTAGGTGGGCAATTAAATGTGGACAAATGCCACATTGGGGAAGGTAAAGTCATTACGTTAGGCCATGAAATTTTAGCAAAAGGTATCAGCACCGATCCAAGTAAGGTGTCCGCACTCATAGCCCTACCTTCACCAACAACCACACGTCAACTGGTCTCCTTTTTACAAAAGGTGACGTACTTGAGTAGATTCATACATCTACTATCACAACTTGTTCTACCACTGCAACATCTCACTCAAAGATCAACTTTCACCTGGAATGAGGAGAGCGAACATCACTACAACAAGGTAAAGGAGGTCTTAGCCACCCTACCAACTATCTCACCACCTAAGTGGGATGAAAAATTCTATGTCACCTCAAGTGTGGGTGATGACTCCTTGGGCGTTGTGCTACTCCATAAGGATACAAAAACATCTTCCATGAGGCCAATTTACTTCTCCACTCAAATGATGACAGCAACAGAGAAAGGTTTCACCCATGTGGAACACCTAGTCCTAGCTCTTAGTTTTGCAACTACAAAGTTTAGGTCATATTTGCTGCCTAAGCAATTTGTGATTCTAACCATGGATGAGATGTCTCACTATGTTGTACATCACATGCATGTTTCTGCTAGGATTACTAAATGTCTAGTTCATCTGCAAGAATTTGAGTACACGGTACATGTGGAAAGCATGACAAGGGCAAGCTTGGGGGGACTCATGACCTACCAAAACTTTGAGAAGAAGGTGAAGCAATCAAAAGGGGAAGGAATTCAACCGCTTCCACAGCCACCAGTAGTAGAAAGAGCACACTCTCTCTACTTTGATGGAGCCTACAAGCGAGCATCCCACAAAGCAGCTGTAGGCATAGTGGTCTTTGATGACAAAGGTATCAAGGTATTTTCGCTTGGCCATTTGTTGGAATCACATTCTAACAATGAAGCTGAGTATGCAGCACTAACCAAGGGTTTACAATGGTGCATCTCTCAAGGGGTAAAGCACCTTAATGTATTTGGGGATGCTCTACTTTTGGTAAGGCAGGTAAATGGAGTGTGGACATGCAAGAATCCTAGCTTGAGGATTCACTTAAATTGTGTAAAAACCTTGTTGGGTAAGTTTGAAGAAGTTCAATTACACCACATCCCAAGGGCTCAAAACCATGAAGCTGATGCCTTAGCAAGTGAAAGACTGCACAAAGTGATGGTTGGGGCTATAAAGCTAAATCTCCCTCTATTCCAAGGTAGCGACGCCTTACCTGACATCATGCATTTTTTGGAAACAGGAGAATATCAACTAGATCTAACAAAGGGACAGAAGCAATAGCTCACCCAAAAGGCCACAAGGTACCGGCGTATCAATGACGGTTTGTATTGTAAGGGTAAGGACCAAATACTCAGGAAGGTCCCTCTCTCTCATGAAATTACCGGGGTAATTGCCAATTTTCATGACGGTGTTTGTGGTGGTCACTTTGCCCTAGATATAACAAGGAAAATCTTGCACGCTGGTTTTGTATGGCCTAGCCTCAACCGTGATGTACACCACTCGTGTAAGACATGTAAGTTGTGTCAAAAGGCTGGCACCAGGTAACTCATGCCTGAACCATAGACACCTATCCTTTCATATGGACCATTTGAAAAATGGGGTATATATGCCATAGGACCATTGCGTAGGGCCAACTCAGGGAAATTCTACATCATCATGGGAGTCGACTATATGACTAGATGGGTGGAAGCTAGGCACTACTAGAACCACAACGGTAGAGGTAGCTAAGTTGTTGTCTATGAGCACATATGTTGAAGGTTTGACACATCATTAGAAATCATCTTTGATAGAGAGCCAGGTTTCAAAGCAGACTTGGTAGGAGAGTTAATGCAAAAACTAGGCATTACAAGGAGGCACTCATCACCATATTACCCTCAATGCAATGGCCTAGTTGAGAAAGTGAATGGAATGGTTTGTAAAATTATCACCAAGTAGGTTAAAAATCATCCTGCAGATTGGGATAAGTATCTACTCGCAGCTTTGTGGGCCTACAGAACCTCATTCTGTACATCTTTGGGGTTCACACCATATCATTTGGTATTTGGCAAGGAGGCAATCTTGCCTATTGAGGTGCAACTACAAAGTCTCAGAGTGATGGCAAGCCCACTTCAACGGCCCAACATGCATTTGAGAGACCACATCCTCGACTTGGAGAGACTACAGCTGGATAGAGAAGAAGCAATTAATTATTATGCGTCACAGGTAGAGCATAGACGGCTCAGCTTCAACCAGCATCTTCGGTGCAAAGATTTAAAAAAAGGAATGTTGGTGCTCCGCTACGACAATCGTTTTGACACACGCAAAGAAAAGAAGCTCCTACTCCGATGGGAGGGCCCTTTCATCATCAAGAAAAAGTATGCCAATGAAAGTTACCAGCTTATGGAAGGTGATGGTAAACTTCATAAAACCAAGGTAAATGGTTGGCGGCTCAAACCTTATTTTCTTCGATTTGTCTATCGACATTCCTAATGAGGATACACCATCAACCTCCACCTTCGATGACAATGATCAAACAGATGAGCTAGAGGCATGAATGCCCTAACCTTAGGGGGAGCGCTAATGACACTGGGTTAGCTGCACCGCCCTCTAGCCTGGCCTAAGAGTTTAGAGTTCTCGGATTTCAAAACCGAGAACCGCATGAATCACCATTCGAGGAGCAGGAAGTAAAGAAAACCACAAAAATAGACATTTTTTTTCTTATTATATCATTGTCACTAAAACCCGAAGGATGCATAAAATATCAGTGACCTCTCTATCCCCACAGCGGGCTGCCATTTTTTTTTAAATCTCTCTCTTTCTCTTTCATTATTTTTCCACACTCTCTCTCTTACCCCCCCTCTTGGCCTCACATATACCCCTCTCTCCCCTCTTGTTTCTTCCCACCAGCACCCGTGTTCACTTTCTCTCTCACTATCTTTTCCCCCCTCTCACTCACACACACTCTCTCTCTCTTCCCCTCGATGGAGGAACCCGCCATGCAATAATAATATTCTCTCTCTCTCTCTCTCTCTCTCTCTCTCTCTCTCTCTCTCTCTCTCTCTCTCTCTCTCTCTCTCTCTCTCTCTCTCTCTCTCTCTCTCTCTCTCTCTTCTTTCCCTCTTCCTCTCTCTTCTTTCTCTCTGTCTTCTTCTTCTCTCACTCTCTCTCTCCCTCATTGTCTCTGTCGCTGCGTGTGAACAACCCGTTCCCTCTCTCTCTCTCTCTCTCTCTCTCTCTCTCTCTCTCTCTCTCTCTCTCTCTCTCTCTCACGCTGTTTCCCTACACACGCACACAATAAGCACGTAAATAAATTATATATATATATAATTTATAAATAATACCCCTTCTCCTTCTCTCTCGTTCCCACACATCGCACGTATACATACGCATACGCACACCTACATACACATACGCATGCACACAAAACACACAAACACCATCATGCATTAACCAATACATCCACACGCATAAAATCACTTACACAGATACACATACATGCACACACGCATATACGCACCCACAATAAAAAAAGCAAAGGAATAATGGACATCAACGCCAAATAAAAGAAGACGGCCAACTCGCGCATCGCCAACACCAAAACAAGAAGTGGCGCCGAAGGCACACCTCGGTCGGCATCGAAAGGAGGTAGCACACAGCATCTCGGCTTCTCGCAACAAAATACCAATTACGGCAGCCATAAACCTCACACCGACCACCCGAACCATCAGGTAAACCCTTGTAAATGCCCCAAAGCCCCACTCTTCCCTAATAACCTAGCCATGGCTAGTGGGTTGTAAAAAGAACTCTTCCCCCACCCCACTCCTCCCTCTCTCTATCTCTACCTTCTCTCTCTCAATCTCTCTTACTAGAGAGGCATCTAGATCTTTTCCTGCGACCAGTGGATATTTGCAAGGACCATTTGGTAAGGACCACCTCTCAAGCCTATATAAAGAGGCCTCCACTAAGCACAAAGAGAGAGACACAAGTACGGGAGGAATACACTAGCTCCATGCATTCCATATGGTAAGCACCACTAAGCACATAATGCACCCCAAGCTAGAGAGCTCATGGCATCATTTTGAGTTGAAAGCTTGGGCATTTTAATATTGGCAACATCACTATTTGCCACATTATCCACCATACCATGGTTGAGTTACTAGTCACGCCCACTCCATGCACATAAGGTAGTCACTACTCTGCTACAACGCAACATGAGCTCGCTTTGATTGATTGCATCGATACCATGCTACCTTGGACCACTCTCGATCTGGGTTATTGACTTCGTCGGTGGCTGCATCGTCTTGATATTCTCTCTCAGCTAACCTTCCCGCTAACTCCAACTTCGCCATGCACCATATGGTGCTCGCATTCCATCATGAATCCCTAGTGCCAAGAGCCAGGTTTGTAACCATCAAGACCACCATTTGTAAGTATCATCATCGCCAATAAAAGGGTGCTATGTTGTCTTGATCTTTGGGGTCCATTCTCTGTTCTCCTTAGTTTTGCTTTCTCACATTCGCGGGATGCTTTGTCTCCTGTGTATCACTTTGCTTGTACTCCATCACGTGCGGGCTCTCCAATCAGTCAGTAAGATCCATTCCAACCTTGTCACATATCTCCCTCATACACACACTCCTAACTATTGACTAGGCATTTTCTACATGTGGACGTTTGCTATATCACCATTTCATGTTGGTTACCTAGAGGGCATCTCACTTTTGCTACCCTAGGTTATGTATGTCTACGTCCTAGCTGCACTTATGCTAGGTGGTTCCCCTCTCTACCTATAGGATTAGTCCTACCTTGAGATGATGGTTGGGATGTTCAGGCTATGTGTGGTGTAGAGGCCACCCAATATGGCATGTCATTTCCGGCTATCAGCATATCTTTGCGAGTGATACTACAGCTAGACTACACCGTGTTGGTCTACTATCGGAGTGATGGCACACTTATCTACTCACCTCACTCACTAGTGGTTAATACTAGACCGTTGTACTAGTTCCCTTTTTAAATTCCCTTATGTTTTGTAGACCTCCTATCTTGAGTTTGTGAAGAAGAAGAAGTACAATCTTTTGCCTCCATCTTCGTGTGTGTGTGTGTGTGTGTGCTTGAAGAGCTCAAACTCTCTCATTCTCTTTCTCTTGACACTAGGCACTCTGAAATGCAAACCTAACTTTTCACCAATATTTCAACACGGTCACCTTTTCATTAAATGCAAGTGTCTTTGTCATGAAGTAGGTGCCTCTCATTCAATATGGCTTTCATCATCATTGAAATGGAAAAAATCACATTCTAAATAATGTTAGAATTTGAATCTTTTGACATGACCAATGCATCCGAAATGCCCAAAAATCTAAAAAATGACTGTCTACTAGCCTCTATCTGACACCCGAAGAGGGAGAAAATGCCAAAACAACCCCTAAAGGGGGTTTTTCAAACGGGGAGGGGGGCATTGGATTTTTCTTTTGAAATGGCCTTTACATGCCATTTGATAGTATTTTCCTCCCGGCATGTAGAGGCCATTCCAAAATTTATTCAACAAAAATCCTTTTTTGGGTTTTTTGGTCTTTTCTCCCTCTTCGAATGTCAGACAAGGCAATTAGTGTTAGGGTAAGCCTAACTTGTGGAATCATATGAGAAATCCCTCTAGCCACCTAGGAAAACATAAATGATGAGATGGTCCAATAGCAACAATTTGCAATCTCTCTAGCCAATGATTGTAAAGTACTAAGCCTATATTAGAAGTTATTCTTGAATCAATCAATCACACTGTGAGCATTATCATTGTGTCTTTACTCTCTCTCTCTCTCTATGCTCTTGCACTTGGAATAACCTAACCCTAACCTCCATATCTCAAACCCTAACCTTAATGCCATGGTTAACCTAAGGCTTCACCCTCCATAGCCTAATGCTAGCCATTGGTGATTAAGGGACCAAGCTTACACATATAACCCACCAAGTGGTATCAGAGTTGAGGGTTCTAAGCCTAGGCATATTAGTTTCTATTGCACTAGCATCCCTAATAATCTTACTCCCTAATCACCATTTTGGCTTGAGCATGCTCCACTACCCTTTTGGTGATTAGACAAGGAGCAAATTGTGTTTACATTTTAATTGCAATTAGTGTATGTGTTTCATTGCATTTTCCAATTGATTTTTGTGCAACTTTTGCTTCACAATTAGTTTTTATGCGAGCTTCAAATCATTGCATCACTTTGTTGGATACACACTTGCTCTAATTGGCTTTCCATTAGGAAGAGGATGGGGTGTAGGAGGGCCTCTTTATTTTCCATGAGCTTATGGAGGTGATTAACATTTTGACAAATAGGTATATGCCATGTGTGCAAGAATGGTGGGTGTGTAAGAGATGTATAAGATTGTTCAAAGGATGCACTTTTCCCCCCAAAAAGGAGGTGGAAACTTTTATGATTTTCGGCCTTCCATAACTCTCACATATGATCTCAGATTTGAGCGGAGATCATACGTCTACAATCTACACATCGAGCCCTTTCCATAGATATGCTACATGATATGGTTTTACCTGCTAGATTTTAAATTCCATTTTGGGGGGAATCTTTGAATTCAAATAAACTAGCCGTTTTGCCTGTTTGAATTCAAAGGTTGTCCTTTGATTAATTTCTTAATAAAAAAGGTTTGACTTCCTTAAAATGTCAAATAAAGAGGCCCTCCTAGACCCCATTCTCTTCCTAATGCATAGTCACAAGTAATTGCATGATTAATCCTACATACATAGAGCACCATTTCTCTGTAATTTCCTTCAGATTGATGCTAAAGTGTGTGTGTGTGTGTGTGTGCGTGCATTATTAAATCATGAAAATAGGTGTGTGTGTGTGTGTGTGTGTGTGTGTGTGTGTGTGTATGTGTGTGTGTGTGCGCACGTGCATGTTGTTTTGGTGGGAACCTCCTAGTTTTAGGAGGCAAGGAAGTCAACTTGGCAGTTACTTAATTCTATACAAGTCCCAAAATGAACGAGTCATGAGTGCTTCACTGAATCACAACCATTCTTAACCCACACATGGACTATACTGCCATCATCACTATCTCTCCCAACATTGGCCCTCCACTGCATAAAGCTGCTCCTTGCTCTACCATTGAAGCCACTTTTCTACACGAGATTTTGTCCATGCACAATTGTTTCCAAGGAGCCACATCGTCAAACTTGCAATTGGCCAGCCTCACTACAATTGGGCTCTTGCAATATTTTTCTAGTTGTTTGCCCCTTATTGCTCCACATAAGAGCTAGCAAATGATAATCATAAAAAAATTGCCCCATTTGATGTCATAACCTCACATGCTTGGTTGCAACATCAGCCTGTTGAGGCACTGCAAGTTCTTGATATATTTGATAACATTTAACCCACTGCTTTGCCTTCACGTGGCCTACATTAGGGCTCAATTACTACAATTTTCTCATGCACATACTCATCTTGTGATGCCTCATCGATGCCAGCCCAGTGCACATATTATTTTCTTGCCTTGGCAAGGATACTGTTGCACCTGCTCTCATTAACCTGTAAAGCCTCCCTTTTATTTTTGCAATATTATTTATTAGGATTTATCATAGCAACGATTCTCACTACTTGGCCTTGCATCTTTCTAAGCCCTCATTCCCATAGTGCGGTTCCAAGGCCCACATTACCATGAGCTCCATGCTCATAGCCTTTTACTTTTGTATTTAGGAGCAATCCCACGGGCTAAAGCTCCTCCAAGACCACCTGCCACAAACACACCTTGATGGAAATAAAAGTGATGATAGAAATATATGCAATATTTGTGAGCAAAAGCACTAAGCCTAGGATCATACATTTCCCAAGAAGTCCTTTGTGATAAGACCGCCCATTATCACGACGAGCGTACAGATAAGCATCACGTTTGTATTGTATGTGTACATTACGACATTTTCCATGACGGTTGCATTTTCTATAAAATGGACCAACAACACCACTGAAGATGACATCAATATGAAGATAACGAGATTAAGAGAAGAGCAATGACCACAACAAAATGAACAAAATTTTGATGAGGAAACATATGATTACCTCTTGACATACATATGAATGAAATTTTTTACTACCTAGAAGTATTAGTAGATCTACTAAGTCACATTTGTGAATCATAGCTATGAATTTAATAGAGAACCATTGTGATGTGTCATGGGACATTGGACCATGGTCGCTAAATTTGGTAGAATTTCCACGATGTATCCATTTGAAAACCTTGGAGTGTTAAAGCAAGTGAGAATCATCATGATATATAGGTAGATGAATCATGTTAGCCTAGAGTGAACCACGACACGAGTATATGAACGCAAAAATAAATGAAAACTTTGTAAACCCCAAATTTTTCTTAAGGGGGCAATTGTTAGGATAAGCCCAACTTATGGCACCATATGGGAAAGTACTCTAGCCACCTAGGAAAAGATCATTGATGAGATGATCCAATAGCAAGAGGTTGCAACCTTTCTAGCCAATGATTGTAAATAAGTAAACCTATATTAGAGGATATTCTTTAATCAATCTATCTCACTTTGAGCATTATAATTGTGTCTACTCTCTCTCTCTCTCTCTCTCTCTCTCTATATATATATATATATATATATATATATATATATATATATATATATATATATATATGCTATTGCACTTGGCATAACCTAACCTCCATATCTCTAACCCTAACCCTAACACCATGGTTAAGCTAAGGTTTCACCCTCCATAGCCTAACGTCAGCCATTGATGATTAGGGTACCATGTTTTTGCATCTAACCCAATAAGTAGAAATTTATTTTTAGGTTTTTGGGCGTTCTAGAAGCATTGCTGGTGTCAAAAACTTCAAATTCTGCCACTCGTTAATAGTTTTGTGAATTTGTTTTTTCATTTTGGCAATAACAAAATCCATATTGAATGTGTGGTGCCTAGTCCATGAAAACGAAACTCGCTTTTAATAAAAAGGTGATTGTTGGATCATTGAATGAGTGGGTGATACCTTTTTAATATTTTTGTTAATAATAGCCTATTTTTCTATGTAAAATTGGCCCTTATCTCATTGGAGCTCTTTCTTCTATCTCTTCTATAAGGCTCTCTAAAAGATCTCTAAAATTTCCTAATGAACAAACAAACTGGCATGCATGCCAAAATAATGAAGATCTCAAGCTCTGAAGCTCATGTGTGTGTGTGTGTGTGTGTGTGTGTGTGTGTGTGTGTGTGTGTGTGTGTGTGTGTGTGTGTGTGTGAGAGAGAGAGAGAGAGGGGGGGGGGGGGGGGGGGGGGGGGGGGGGTAGGTATAGGAGGCTAATGTCTACCAAGAGAAGCTTTATGTG
Source organism: Adiantum capillus-veneris (assembly GCF_014529385.1). Lineage (NCBI taxonomy): Eukaryota > Viridiplantae > Streptophyta > Polypodiopsida > Polypodiales > Pteridaceae > Adiantum > Adiantum capillus-veneris. The sequence continues at coordinate 119,226,147 of NC_140949.1, read as the reverse complement.
GACGATTACTGTTCTTTTTTAAGAATTCAATACGTGGGATATCTAAAAGGTCTCTTTTCCAAGAGAACTTATGGTCATAGTCTGCTACACAAGGGTATGTAGTTCAATTGAAAAGTTAAGGAATTGGATAGTAATGACAAAAAAGCCAGTTGGTGTAGTGAACCCAATTTTAAAGATTGGTTCAATTTTTAAGCAGTTGGGATAAACAAGATTAATCTCATTCAAGAATAATCTATTGTTGAGGCTTAATAAGTCATCCATATATTTGTAAGTATGATTAAAAAGTGAAAGTTTATGATAATTACTTTTTTCACTCATGGTTTTGAGAAACCATGTATATTCAAAGAAGGCTAAGTATAGATTACACATTACAGGTGAGCAGGAAAACCCCATGGGAATGCCCTAGCTTTTCTTAAATAACTATCCTCAGAAGAGGATGGTACAGTTATCAAGTACCGAAGATAATTTTTATATCATGAAAGTGAAGGGGATGAGAAGATTGTGGTTTTTTTATCCATCTAGGTTTTCTGGAGAGCGATATGTAAAAGAAGCCATTAGTCCTAGCATTTTTGAAGGCTAGTTTAATCATCTCAGATAGAACATCTTTCAGTCCTAATTCACCTTCCAAAGCTATATTCTTATAGCACTGAGTAATATCAGCTGTGAAAAGATGGAAAATTTGTTTAGGGAGGTTTAGTGTAACCTCAGTGGCATTTTTTACCAATCAGAATGGGTTATAGTGAATTTGAAGAAAGTTAGAGCAGATTTGTTGTTTAGATGCATAAACATTCTCAAATTCTGAAAGAATCAGGTCAAGACAAAGGGTATTATCTTTGGTAATTTAAAAAAAAACAATTCAAGGCATCAGATATCCATCTAAACTTATGCTTATGTAGCTTATAGGTGGGGAAAATTACACGAAGTTTTGTATTTTTTATAGAATACCCTATATTTCAAGATATTTTGAAATATCATAGGTGACCTCATAAGGGGAAGTATTAAGTGGTGTGAATTCCTTCCCAAAAATCCTAGAGTGAGCTGCATTCCAAGCCAAGTTTTTGTATATAAGAGTGGGACAATTGGAACTTTTATCAAGTCCAACAATAAACTAGTTATGTGAAAGTTTTTGAAAATCGTCAGCTAGTTGTGGTGTGATCTAAGTGCTCTTAATAGACATCCACTACAAAGTAATATGTGATATCTTTTGAAAGAAGCACTTTTCAACCAATTTAACTAAGTCCATTATATTGTCTTCTCCAGTCGGAGAGTACCGACAAGGTCAATTAAAAAGCTAAGTAAAGCTGTTAAAGCAAGATATGGGTTTTTAGGAAAAGTGGGTATGTGATTGAGTCCCTTAGCAAGGACTTTTATTATTATGGTATTTTCGATGAGATCTAGATTACAAGTGCAAACATTGATAGCCGTTTTTCGGCTCTTTGTAATTGCCACAGTGAGTTACCTCACCCTACCAAAATCACCCAAACACTGTGGCTATCCCTACCATTTCACTGTACATAGGCGTGCGTGAGTCACGGGACTTTTCCCATATCTTCTTAAAAAACCCTCAATTAGCTAGTCATTGGGCTAGTTGAGCCAAAAAAAATAAAAAAAATAAAAAATATAAGTATATTATGGCCCATGCGTATGTAAATATTTCTTTGTATATAGGGCCTAAATAAAAGATTTTTTCATAATTATTTTGGTATTTATTTAAATATTTCTACATAGGTGTGTGTTATTTATGCTCTGTACATTGCCTCACCATTACCACAATTTTTCTTTCCATTTTTCATACTCTTTATTCCATATAGAAATTTTTTCATGTAAGCTTCTCTTATATTTGGTGTAACTCCACCCCAACAAAAATCCAAAAAAACTAGTTTAATTTATGTGTATATTTTTTCACTATTGTGATTTTTTCCTTCCTACATCTTTTTTTTTTTGTTTTTTTTTTTCGAAAAAATTAGAACACCAAAAATATTTATCTTTTTATGGTAGCCTCATAATGAGAGAGATTTCTTTTGACCCCTTTATATTTTTTCCACTTATATTATTTATATTTGACATGTACATATTTTTTAGACCCCTCAATATTTGATTTTCTTAGTTGTACTATTCACTTATATCATGATCTCAACAATATCTTCAATTATAGATCTACCAAATAAGGTCAAGGGTAGGTGGCATGCATACATGCACTATGGAGAGCTCACTCTTGGAGGTATTCAAAAGAATCATCCAAAGAAGGACCCCACAAAGACCTTGTGCAGTGGAAAAAAGCGGTCGGTTTTGCTGAATTTTTAAAGTTCACTTGCTCTCCGAATTTGAAAAGGTGATACAAACAAAAGTTGTAGCTCGTGGGCTGAACTTTTGCCTCAAATGTTTTCATATTTTTTTGAGCTACGAGCTGTGAGCTATGATTTTATTAGTGGACCCCAGTTTTCCCATGCTATGCAGCCACACTCTCTCTTCCACTTTATCATTTTCCTCTTTCACACACACTTCTCCACTCATCATCCCCACCTCTCTCACCACTCCTCTCTGCACCCTACTCACCTTCTCCTCAACCTTGAAGAATAAGAGAAACCATGGTGAACTCATACCTCCCACACACAATTTCATTCCAAAATTGACCACCTAGTCTCATTTTTCCTCCTCCAAATTACCCATATCTATCAAAAAAACCACAAAATTCAGCCTCTTCTCTTAAAAGACAGCATCATGGTGGTTGATTACTCAGCTTCAATTACCTTGTCTCTCAAGGAAGGTCAAGAGTGGAGAAAAAATGTACCGTCAAAGCTAGTGGACCGTCAACAAGCGTCAAAATTGGCCCTACTCAAGACACTTGGAGCATCAACCTTGTAAGAAATCCACCTTTTCTTACCTCTTAAGAGTTTTTCTTCCTTATTTGTATCCTACATGGATACTCCCATTGTAAATATCCAATTCCATTTGTAAATTAATACTAACTCTACTAACACTAACCCACTATGAAAAATCCTATCACCTCCATTTCTCTCCTCTCTCTTTCCCCACCAACTTCTTGATAATTCCAAGCAAAAGAAATTAGATAAATTGCTGAAAATCTAACCCAACCATGGTTAGAGGAGTAACCCTAGCCTTCAAAATTGCTATAAAAGGAGGGTGTAGCTAGCACAAAAAGGGGGAGCCATAAGCAAGAGCACTATGCTATAGCTTGAGAAGCCAAGCTCAACCTCTCTAGAAGGAGCTCTTGAGTGGAAGCTCATTGTCTTATGCATGTGCATGTGTTGTAATAGGTGATTAACAAGGGAACTCTATGCCATTGTAAGAGAGAGAGTGATCATTCAATTGAGAGTAGGAAATCTATCATTTCTCCTACTAGTGTAAGCCCAACATTTGCTGAATCAAGGAGGGTGGATTTGGACTAAGCTTGGATACTTTGTCTCCCTTCCAACGTGAAGTAATGGGCAACAATGATGCGTAAGTATCTTGGTGTTTTTTGTTAAGTTCTTGATAGCTTGTCTCTGGTGTTGTCATCAATCTAGCCATAAATCCCACATACTGTAAGAGGGCGACAGGGTGGAGAGGACTCCCCTGGCCTTAAGACAGTGATTGGGGTGGCTTTTCTTGTGATGTGTTGTGGTGAAATTTACGCAAGCTATGTTGAACAAATACTAATCTCACTTTGATTTGTCATGACAGATTTGTAATAAGGCATTAGTGCAACAAGCACCCCCTTCCCTCCTCTCTCCCTTTCTTACATATATATATTTATGTTTGCTTGATCATTAACGATACACTTCAAAGCAGCCCGAGCACCATCTCTCTCTCATCTCTCTCTCTCTCTCTCTCTTGTTTTAGTGTGTGAGAGTGTTCCATTGGTGTTAGGGTTAGTGTAAATTCCTTGCTTGTTTGTGGGTTGCTCTAACGATTCTCCTCTTTTGCGTCCTAGTTCGCTCTTAAACTAGGTGGTGCCCCTTGTGTAGTTGGGATTTGGCTTGGGGTTTGTTGTTTTGGGTTGTGTTGTGTTGTGCCCCAGCCCCATTGAGCAGCATGGGAGCCTTGAAGGGTATCTAGAGGTTGCTCTTCTTGTTGCCCGCCCCGGACCGCCTCAACATGTAAGCCATAAGTATCAAAATTTCTGCATTATGGGATAAACGTATCACAAACACAATCAGGCATAGTGCTGTGTTACTGTAGACCACATTTTTAATAGGTTGTAGCTTAAAAAGTTTTAGGTTTGGTGCAGGCTGTGACGGTCCTACTCCCTTTTTGGTTTCTTCCTTGAAACTCACACTTTTGGATCCCTTAGCCATATAGATATATGATCTCTCTAAAGAAGCATCAGACAGACTTTCCTCCCAGATCATCTCCAAGGTAGGTATAGTCCCTTGATTTACACTACCCTTCATTGAAATATGGCTTGATTGGTCTCTAGTACTATGGTGGTTATTGCTTTACAGTCATTGGTTTATTGCACAATTCAGTGCCAAATTGAATTTTGAAGACACCATTATGCTATCAGGGACTAGTGCTAACTTTGATGCTAATCTATGTCTTTTATGTTTCAAAAGGTCATGGATCACGATCCATGCACCCTAGGGTCACAATCACTTGATATTAGCACACAGGTTTGTCATAGTCTCTTGATACCTATTAAGTGATTTTTAGGTGGTTTAATTCCCCTTAGGTCTCTCAAATGTCACTTTGTCGGTCTATTTTGTGGTTTTTGGTCTTGATTTACTTTATACTTGTTTGAGTCTCTTCTTGAAGTTTTTTGGTACCCTTGTTTTTGGAGAAGTTGTTTGTGTTGGTCTTTACTACACATCTGTAAGGTTACAATCTTAAAATCTAACATGGGGACATGAATTTTGATCCATGTTCCAACAGATCAGAACCCCAAACTTGGTCAAATGCTTACTTGAAGTCTACGGAGTCTACTATCCACTTATTTTTGGATTTGAAAACCTTTCTCTTTGATCCATGTTCCTACACGTTGTGAGCGGGATGGAAATACACACAATGTCTCTATAATGACCCGACACACACTCTTGGGATGATACACACACATACCATGGGGCACCACTCGGCTTACACAATCCACCTGGCCGAGACAGGGAACACACCGATGGAGTGAGAGGAGAGAGACTATCCACTTGCCCACTCCACACAGAGAGAGAGACACACACACACACCCAAAAAACTCAGCTCAAAAGAGGAGAACTTTTGATGTTTAGATACAAATGAGCTTAGGCCAACACCAAGGGGGCAAACAGCTCACACAATGCAGATACAATCACAAATTGGACAAAAGCTTCGCTCATAGGAGAAACTTACACAGCCAAAACAGCAAAAAAACAGTGAGGAATTTGGAAAAATGGACAGCGCCATTGCATCCGAAACGGCCCAAAACCCCAGTCTACAATGTCAAAGTGCTCAAATCCGACCTCGAATGAGCAGTTTACGGCCAAAACAAGCTCCAAAAACCCCAAAAACATAGTTGCAGCTGTTCCTCCTCTCTTCTCCATGATTTTTCTGGTCTTCTCTCTTTTTTTTCAGTTCCCACACTTAGCTTTATTAGTTGGGCACCCTTGGCCTTTTAGATGACCTTAAACGGACCCCGAACAGAGCAAAAACTGACCTCGCAGTGCATAGTTATCACCCTTTTGCGTCCATCCGCACACCTGGCACTCAAATTTTTCAAATAATGCATCCCACCACCATGTGAAGTGGCCCCAAAAGATGGTCCTCATGATGACCTTTCTGCATAATTATCACAAGAAAACACCCACGTTGCGTCCGTACTTCTCCGCGTGCAAGTATTGACCCCATTCGACCTCCTGACGCCACTAGATGCCATCTGACGGTCCTGCTTACCTCATGTTGTCAGCCCGCGGATAGCTTCCTTGAGAATTTTTACATGCTACCAACTCCTCATTATTATAGAAAAAACACACCGATACTGGTAATGGTGAAAATCGATGCACTATGTAGATGATGTCCTACCGGTATACATGTGGGCCCCACGTAACCACCTGGCTTTGGAAAATGGGCAATTCCTTATTCGATGCTCCGTGCATGTGTATGTACATATGTGCAATCCCTTGCTCCAAAAAACTCCTAACATAATTTGCCCATCCCCTAGCGTGCTAGATCATTCATGATCAACAACAAAAAGCGATATGAGACTCGCTACGTCACAAGTCTCCTCATCCTTCACCAACACTGCTTGTTCTGCAGACAGGTCATCGTGCGCCACCATCATTAACCTGGCATGATATAATTTAAGACGCAATCCATTTACCCTTGACTTATGTAGAACCCCATCCAGGTTAGCCAACTGATATGGACCATTCGAAAAACACTCCACTACCTTGAAAGGTCCTTCCCCCTTAATTTGAAACTTCTTTTGGAAGGTGTTGTCCAACTTACTGTTGTAGCGTAAAACCAAGTCATGATTCTTGATACCCTTACTTTTGACCTTTTCATTTATCTTTGCCAAAGCCTTATCTTGCATCCGCCCATAATGTTCCAATGCACTCATCCTATCCAACTAAACCTCTTGTAACTGCAAGAGTCTCTCTTTTAATGCATCACTAGACAGCCCAAGCAACTTCTGTAACATCTCGACTGCAGGCAACTCTACCTCCACAGGCAATAGTGCTTCCTTTCCATACACCAAATGAAATGGAGTAAACCTTGTACCTGTCTTCACCGAAGTACGGTAAGCCCATAATGCACTAGGCAATTCCAAATCCCAATTCTTTCCTTGGTGCTATGTCACTTTCGAAAGAATTTGTAACAACTCACCATTGAATCTTTCATTTAAGCCATTGCACTGCGGGTAATAAGGAGTGGTATGCTGATGCCTAATCTTCATCTTCGCACATAAAAGGTCTAGCAGTTTAGCTCTAGATCATGGCCCCTTATCTGAAAGTAGCTCCAATGGCACCCCAAACTTGCAACATATTTCATCATATACAAATTTTTCCACATCCTTTGCAGTGATTTTTTTTACTGCTATAGCCTCTGCCCATCTAGAGAGATAGTCCACTGCAGTCAAAATATAGCTTTTGCCCCTGCTTGTGACAGGTAGCGGGCCTATTGCATCAATCCCCCACTTTTCAAACACATCAAATGCCATAATGGTTTTTCATAGCTCTGGCTTCAACACTCTCTTCCCAAATGCTTGACACCTATTGCAAGACCTACACCAATGGTGAACATCCTTGTGAAAACTAGGCCATACATACCCCTCTTGCAAGATCTTATGCAAGGTGATCTTTAGAGAAAAATGGACGCCACATGCGCCTTCATGATTCTCTTCCAACACTCTATAAAGCTCCTCCCGCCAAGGTACACGTCTCAACACAAGATCAGCCCCTTTCATGTATAAGACATCACCAATCAATTTGTACCTGTATGCTCTACGCACAAAACCATACTTCTTAGACTTTATGAATCTCCTTTGGAATGATTCCTGTTAGCAAAAACTCCTCTTCTTGAGCCAAACTTTCCCATCCATGATAAAGAGGTAAAGTGCTCCCCAACACAAATAGCTCCCCAATCATGCTTTGAGCTGCTTCATGTGCCTCTCCATTTAGAGCACGTTCAATGTGTCTGATGCTCCATGCTTCGAACTTTTTTAACAGGCCTTTAATTCTGAAGCACATTTCCTTCAATGAGGTGTTCTTGCTCTTCCACACACCCAACACTTGATTCACAACTAACAAGGAATCACCTTTTATGCTCAACCTTCTATACTAGCTTCCCCTCTGGATCATAAAGTGCTATACCCCCCGAAGCCGCATCATGGTCTTTCTGTATGAGCCATCAAAGAACAAAACATGTTCATTGATGATCTGTGGCACTTCTTCAACTACCTTTCTCACCATCTCTTCCTTAAAACAAGAAGGGGATTCTCCTAGTACGTCAACAAATCAGCTAGGGTATCCCTTGTATTGTCTTCCACTAGAAAAGAGAACTCAAACTCTTGCAGCTCAATTACCCATTTCTTGACCACATTTGACATGTTAGTGCCATAAATTAACTGTGGCAAAAAGGCGTAACTCATCAAGAAAACAAAAGGTCGTGGTAGCAATTAATGACGAAATCGTCGGACGACAAGCAAATATTACACTGGCCATCATTAGCTCTACTTCCGAGAACTTTCTCTCTGCTACCAACTTCACTCGACTTGCACAATACACTGGCCTCATATAATGGCTGCCCTTCCCCTTTTGCAATAGCATGGCTCCAATGGCATCATCCCCTACTGATGGATTTACATAAAACACTTGCTCCCAATCAGGAGCCTGCATGGCTGACAACCCCCCTAGCACCTCTTTGACCTCTTGAAACACTTCTTCACACTTGTCATCCCATTGCAATGGATCATGCTTTTCCACTTGCTGTAATGGATAAAGGAGCTGTGAAGACAATGGAATAAACCGTGCCATGTACTTTACTTTGTGTATAAAGGTTGTGAGGTCCCCACCCCGCCGTATCAAACGGCGGATCTGATGGTGAACCTGGTGGCCACTAGATCTATAACGGAAGCGAACAAAGTGGTTCGGGGTTCAACTAGCGGACGATCTCTCATCACAAAGTGAATCGAGTTCGAGCCTACTAGCAAAGAGATCTAGCTCCACCTCGCAGGGGAAGCGTACTTAAACTATCTAGCGATCCTAAGACCCACCTTCCAAGAGGAGAGAAACCTCGAGTGCCTTTTTCCCCATGTTTCAGGGGCACGTACACTTGAGACTTCGCCGCTCTAGGGGAAATGAGTATTACTAGTATCGATTTTAACACTATGGGGATAGAGAGTTCCCGACCAATCGGGACCACCCTTCTCATAGGCATTGGCAACCTGAGCCAAGCCCCCACTTTCCACCCCCACACTCACACTTCCTTGTGTGTTTTAATTACTACCACAATGGTTGTTCAACATAAAGATTCCTTGATTAGATTCCGAATCACATTGTTCATTAAGATAGCCCTTCAATCAGTATTGCAAACGGCACCAAGACAGTATTCTAGTAAAAATTATACTCAAACTTATTTATTAAAATTCCAATGTTCTGGAGGTACAACATCCCCCCTCCAATGAGAGTTTACTCCTCCCGTTGTCGCCTAGCTGCCCATACAACTAGGTATGTCCACCGCATAGAAAGCACGACATGGACACTCCCACCGCATAGAAAGCAAGACGTGGGTTCCCACCGCATAGAAAGCAAGTCGTGGGTATCCACCGCATAAAAAGAAAGTCATGGATTCAAGATCCCTTAACGAGGAACTCTACCCCCTGTGATCATTAGGGGGGTCAGGACTGATTCAACATTGGAAATAGAATGAACATGTCGAGCTAAATTTTTCCTAGCAGACATTCTTTCCTATTGCAAACAGCATACCCATCAATCATTTCTTTCCTACTTTAGACTTTAATGTACAAATGAATTTAATGCCGAGGTTTCTATCGGATTTCTCCAACATTTTTGGGGATATGTTCATTCCTAGCTAAACATGTGCAATGTTAAATTAAACAACTTGAATGAAATTATGACGTACCTCTTCCATTTCTTCGTCAATGGCCCGTGAGATGGCCGGTATTTGTTCGTCCATGGGAGCTTTTCCCTTTCCGTTCACATTGCTCGTTCCCGCCTCTCGGTTGTGGGCACCACCGAAGCGAGTTCTCTTAACCGGGGCCATTTTACTCACTACTTTAAATGATAAACTTGAAAAAGAGCTAAATTCCGAGAGCATCATAACAAACCAATTGGCAGATTAGAATCATTAAAGAATCCTTCTTATGCAAGAGATTAGATTTTTCCTTCGAGACCTAGCAATTTTAAGGGTAATTATTTACTTACCCTATGGGAACTGGCTCTAAGGTTAATCACTTGGTTTAGATGATTAAGAAATTCAGAATTTTACTAATTGATTTACAAAAGAGATGAAGTAAGCAAGCTCAATCATTTTCCTAGAGCAATTTGAAGATGTAGAATTACCGCAGGCATGTGTGATAGAAAATTCTCTTCTTAATGGCCTAATGATGGATTAATTTTCAGCCTTAATCACATTCTAATGTGGGAGAAGATTGATTCTAATTTAATTACAACACTATTGAGTGGTAAAAGAATGAATTTCATCAAATCTACACTATTACTGGTTGACAATTTATTAACTATGGTGCCTAGAGAGAGAATCTTTCCTAATCATGTATTAATCCTTGATTAAGGATGATGAATGGCTGCATAATTTAGCTAATTGAATGATGATTATGTAATGGAGTATATCTATGTAAACTTAGAGAGCAGCTATAGGGAATTATAGTTGAAAGTAGGCATAGTAGACAAAGAATATGGGAGAGTAATGATGAGAATTAAGAAGAACCATAATTAAACCATAATTATCGTGATTAGGGGCTGAGAATCCTCTGATTTTTCTGATCCAATGAATCCTCAAGATGAGAATTTCGGTAGCACCTCCCTCCTTGCTTCTCCTTCAAAAACTGTGTGTGTGCCGGCAGCACCTCCCCAAGGTGTGTGTGTGTGTGTGTGTGTGTGTGTGTGTGTGTGTGTGTGTGTGTGTGTGTGTGTGTGTGTGTGTGTGTGTGTGTGTGTGTGTACTGGGTGTGTGTGTGAGCATGTGTGTGTGTGCGTGTGTGTGTAAGCACACCTTTAAATAGGCCTCCTCAAGCTGAAAATCGAACCTGCTTGCTATTTGCATCTAGGAGCTACTCCAGTTAAGCATGGCAAGTCCAGTTGCCTACCCACCAAGTGTCCAGTTGGCTTGGTTAACTGGCTCTTACAGTTAGTTGCAAGCTTGGAAACTCTCCCAAGACTCCCACAAGGACAAAAGGCACCCCCTAGCTACTAAAGCTGACCTGGCTCCCACATAGCCTCGAGCCCCCGGTGCCTCCCCAGACAATTTTGGGAAAAATTGATTTTAGGCTAAAACAGGTCACACGAGTCGGAATTTGATGCCGAAAATTGCTTTAGCAAGCTCTAACTAAGGCATACTGGCCCGAGTACCTGCCATATTTAGCAGCCCCCGGGGTCCGAAAATGCATTTTTTGAAATTCGGTGTACGGGTGCAGTTTTTCGAGACGGTCAAAACTGGGCGGGTCGGGTGACCAAAAACATACTATTTTTGGAAATTTTTTACAAAAATTATTTTAATTTGCATTTCGAACCTTTAAAATTCTAAACATCATGGCACTGACAGAATTCGGAAAACTGCTAAAAATAGTAACTTTTTCCAGCATATTCATTTCAAGGTACAATGGTGCTCTTTTTGATCGGGGTCAGAGACCTTACAAAGGTTGCCAATTGCTTCATACTCGTAGGTGATGGAAGAAGAATAATAGAATTAACCTTGTCTGGATCAGCCTCAATGCCATTTTCTGACACCATATGGCCCAATAATTTCAGCCTTGGCTGTGCTAAATGACATTTCTTTGGATTTAGTTGTCCTCCACAGTCATCATATCGAGCCAATACCATCTACAGCTTCTCATGGTGTTCAGCCCTACTGCTCTAGACACAGAAGTCATCCATAAAAGCTTTAACACAACTACCAATGAATGGTTCCAACACCCAATTTGCTCTCTCTTGATAGAAAGATGGTCCATTTGACAACCCAAGTGGCAATACCGTATAGCCATAGCAACCCCATGGCGTAATGAAATTTGTTTTTGTGCGGTCTTTAAGAGCAATCTTCAATTGAAAATAGCCTGAAAAACCATCACACACACTATACCTCTCATAACCTGCCACTGAATCCAAGATCTGATTGATGAATGGAAGAGGATATGGGTTCTTCTTAGTGGCTGCATTTAAGGGTTTAAAATCTACACAAATCCTCCACTTCCCATCCTTCTTTGGGCTGACTACTAGTGGACTCACCCATTCTGTGGTTTCCACAGGGACTATGAACCCTGCCTTCAATAACTTGTCCACCTCTTCCCTCAAGGCTTTCATTTGCTCTTGACCCATCCTTCTTAACCTTTGTCGCACTCGCTTAGCACCTTATTCAGCTCTATATGCATCTCTTCGCCCTCGAACCGTCTGATCTCTTCATATGGTGTAATGAAAACATCAGGAAAACTAGCCAGCATGTGCAAATATATCTCCTTCTCCATAGCTGAGGGGTCTCCACTGATCATTTGTGTCATCAATTCCTTCTTCTTTGACAACTCAACCTTGGTTTGCATCAGCCCTTCAATCACTTCATAAGGCCCTTCACTTTCATCTTCAACTTCATTCACAAATGCAACTAAACCAGACTCCTAGATTTCTTTATCCACCATCAAAAGAAATGCAACATCAGCATCCTCATCACTGCTGGTAGTACTATCACTGTCCTGGTCAGTCACTGTGGAATAGTCTTCATCACTAGACTAATCTTCATCTTCATAAAGCTCCTCCAATCGTTTCCTTGTGTCCATATTATAAAGCTTCTTGGCACCTGTCTTTCCATAGAGGCTAATAGTACCACGTCTCCAATCTTGAACAGCTCCCACTGCACGTAACCATGGTCTGCCCAGTATAATAGGATATGCTCCCAACCTCTCTGGCATCACATGAAAATCAACCACTGCCTTTGCATCATATGCTTCCACTTCTAAGCTCTTTACAACACCCAAACATTTTACTTTCTGATGGTTTGCCAATCTAATCCGGAAGCCTGACACCCCAGTCAATGTAAGACCCATCTTCTCAACGCATGAGTGTGTTATGACACATATTTGGGCTCCGCCATCCACATAACCTTGTCCTAGATTTTTTCTTTTGTGCCACACATCAACTATTGGACAAATGTGTGGTAGCTCATACATCGCCAATACCTTTACCGAACCTCTCTCTGGCTCTTTCTCCATTGGATTAACCATCCTCTTCCACTTTCACTTTAGCTTAGGTACCATCTCTATAAGCTACCCAAAAGTAATATCTACTTTCCTGCTCGTCAAATCCTCCTTCAAGTCATAGCTTAATTGCCCATCCCCTAGTGGAAAATCTACAACATGAAACTTGCGACGAGCCCTCCTTTTCCTCTTGGCCTTGACATCCTCACCTTCATGACTCTTTCCCTTCTTCTTACTAGGACCTGGGGCACTTCTTCCTTCCTTTTCCTCTGTGGTCCTCTTCCCAATAGGCATCACTAATGTATCCTCTAGCTTTGATGCCTTCTCCAAGGTGACTACACTTAACACTTTTGTCTTTCCCTTTTCCTCTTGGGTTAATCCATTGGTTCCTTCTTCTCCCTTAATTTCAATGCCATAATCATTTGACCTAGTTAGCACCTGTCTTGGCAATGGATACATGTCTCCCCCCATCCTTGGTGGCTTATCACATTGCAGGCTGATGTGGCCCAACTCTCCGCAATTATGACATGTGGGCGTCTGCCTCCAGAACCTACAATTTCTTTGTCCACCACCATTCCTGGGTCTTTCCTCACCTCCTGGCTGATTTGCAAACCTCCCTCGACCTCGATTATTTTCCACTTGACCTAGCATGTTTAGGCTGAGATTCTTCATTAAATCTACCACTTGCCTCATGTCTTGCCTTAGCCATCATCTTGCATTGCTGTAGTGACCATTGTTGGCATAACTTGAGGAGTAACAAAAACCACTAGTTCATGATGAACCCCTAGCATACGACCTTGTGTGAAGAATCCATAGGCTGAAATTCAGACCTCATGGGCAAAGGCTCTACTCCTAGCTGACTCATCTTCCTCAGCTTCCACTCTTTGTTCCTTGCTACCTCTAGTGCATCTTCATATGTCCTAGGCTTCTTTGGCATGTCAGGTGAAGGTACCTGTGGTGCTAAGGCCTTACACATCCGCTCCCATGCCAATGAAAACTTATGTATGTACGCATCTAACACTTTGTCAGGATCTCCTATCTTCACAAACTCCACTTCCAACCCATGCCGTAGATTGTCCCAACTCAACCTTACGGGTGGATCAGCCCCACGCAACTCCTCTTCAAATGCTTTGGACCAAACTCGTGCATCACTCTTCAAACATATTTGGAGAAGACGTAACCTTTGCATCGGGTCATGAATCTGGTTGCTAATGCAAGCAACCTCCATCTTTTCCAAAAAGTCTTTTACATCTTCATCACTTCTTCCATGAAACTCCGGATAAGAGAAAGCCATGGCTACCCAAGTTTCGATGCTTTGAGAACCCCTTGTAACACACGTGCAAGAACCCAAAACTTTTCACTACCCAATCCCCAGAAACTTCAATGGAGCTTAACTTTAGATAAGGACAAACGCATGCACATCAAATGATTTTTCATAGTTAATCATCGGAATTACAACAAGCAAAGGACATTCCAGGATCTCTAGTAACCTTCTTGGCCCGAACATAAAGACTATGCGCTGCTCGAAAAAAATCTTCGTGGACACATGAACATTTATCTGGATTCTTTGAATTAAATGAAAATGAGTGAACTAAGGTCAGTCGTGATTATCCATTAAAAGCCATCTATGTAGCTTCCAAGAAAGCACACTTGACTAATCCTCTGATTTTGCCAAAATTTCAGCAGCATAACAACATAAATGGCTTAAAAGAACAAAAAAACAGCCATCATATCTTGGAAAACTTTTGGCAGAGTTTCCCCAGAAGTAGAGCAATAAGAACCCAAAATATACACTGTATATGTATGCATAAACTGCCAACAATAGAACTAGTACATAGACTATGACAAGGTCACGAAAAGGGTGCTCTAGCTACCTGTATCACCGAAAGGATCTCCACATTTGAGGATCCCCCAGCTCAATAAAACCTCACGCTATCGACCCTCTCACGAAGGCTAATGAAAATCGCGTATAGTCAAGTCTCATAAATGACTATCTTCCAGACCAAGTCTCAGAAATGGTTGGGACTACCAAATAAAACCAAGTATGGCTCCACAAAGGCGTACAATAGCAGTTTCCACAAGTAACGTACAATACCAGCAAACAATGCGCTCAAACAGGCGCCCAATGATGCATACCCACAACAACTGCAAGTGACACCACTACTAGTATATCACTGTACTCCAGCTACTTGTACCTGTGTGAATCACCTGTACTTGTACATGTACCTATCCTTGTAACCTGTAACCTGTAGTCTGCAACCTGTAATCATGAATCTCCAAGCTTGAAGCTCGAAGCAGAAGGTACTCGAAGAAGATCCTCCGTGGGGGCACCAAAAGAATGTGAGCGGGATGGAAACACACACAATGCCTCTATAATGACCCGACACACACTCTTGGGATGATACACACACTAACTATGGGACACCACTTGGCTTACAAAATCCACCTGGCCGAGACAGGGAACACACCGATGGAGTGAGAGGAGAGAGACTATCTACTTGCCCACTCCACACAGAGACACACACATATACACACACCCAAAAAACTCATCTCAAAAGAGGAGAACTTCTAATGTTTAGATACAAATGATATTTTCCAACACGAAGGGGGCAAACAACTCACACAATATGGGTAAAATATGCCAGATACAATCACAAATTGGAGCAGAAGATTCGCTCATAAGAGAAACTTACACAGCCAAAACAACAGAAAACAAGTGAGAAATTTGGCAAAATGGACAGCGCATCGCGCCCGGAATGGCCCAAAACCCTAGTCTACAATGTCAAAGTGCTCAAATCCGACCTCGGATGAGCAGTTTACGGCCAAAACAGGCTCCAAAAACCCCAAAAACATAGTTGCAGCTGTTCCTCCTCTCTTCTCCACATTTTTTCTAGTCTTCTCTCTGTTTTTTCAGTTCCCACACTTAGCTTTATTATTTGTGCACCCTTGGCCTTTTAGATGACCTCAAACGGACCCCGAACAGGCAAAAAACTGACCTCACAGTGCATAGTTGTCACCCTTTTGCGTCCATCCGCACCCGTGGCACTCAACTTTTTCCAATAATGAATCCCGCCACCACGTGAAGTGGCCCCAAAATATGGTCCTCATGATGACCTTTCTGCATAATTATCACAAGAAAACACCCACGTTGCGTCTGTACTTCTCCGCGTGCAAGTATTGACCCCATTCGACCTCCTGACGCCACTAGATGCCATCTGACGCACCTGCTTACCTCATGTTTTCGGCCCGCGGATAGCTTCCTCAAGAAGTTTTATGTGCTACCAACTCCTCATTATTATATAAAAAAGACACTGGTACTGGTACTGGTAATGGTGAAAATCGATGCACTATGTAGATGATGTCCTACCTGTACACATGTGGGCCCCACGTAACCACCTGGCTTTGGAAAATGGGCAATTCCTTATTCGAAGCTCCATGCATGTGTATGTACATATGTGCAATCCCTTGCTCCAAAAAACTCTTGACAACGTTTTGGCTTGAAACTTTCCAGATCATCTCTCTTTAACTTGGTCAACCCCTTTACACGGTCATTTTTGGGTTTGTATTTTCTTTTAAGCTCAAACCATCATATTTCTAAAATTTTAGATTTTATGGTCCTTCATCCCTGATCCTTTTTGCTTAATTTGATGGTTATAGATGCTACCTAACCTACTCCTAATTGCAGAATTGAATCATATGACTAAACATCAACAAATAGTGCAAAGCTAGAAGAAAAATGGAATATGGAACAATACTTTCAAAGCATCATAGAATATGCAGAATGAAATGCTTTCGTATCTCGCTCACAATTCCTAATACCTCTCAAGAGCACACCTAGCAAGTCCTTGACTTCTAGCCTCTACCAAGCGCTAAACCCTGTGTCTAGCTGCCTGACTACTAAAATGTAAATATATTGGAAATCAAAATAAAAATCTTTAAGTAAAATGCTCTGAGTAGGTCAGTCACCACCTGATGATCACTATCCCTGACAACGGCGCCAATGTTAGCGGGTTGTCGATGGACGTCTACATCATAACTTTCTAGAACTAACATAATTTCAATACTCACGGAAGCAACTCTGACGGGGAGTGGAGACTCTTTGAGGGTGTCAACCTCAAGAAGTGAATCTACGAAACGGCAAGACCTCTAGCATGTGCAAAACTATCACTCTTTGATTTGGCAACCTGCTTATGTTCTGTGTCAGCGCACTCATCCATTAACACATTTTGGAACTTGAAAATAGTCCAAATGCTATGAAACTTTGGGAGGAGGTCCATGACACTTAGGGGTACTAACCGACCAAGTTTGTTTGCAATCCAATGAGGTACCCAAATCACAATCCATCATGATCAAGGTCCTAGAAATTGCAACAAAACATACAAAAAGGTTTCTCTAGGGTCTAGAAACATTCTCCTATGCTTGGAAGGTCAAAAAATATTCATTACACACTCAAATCAGCAAGATTTAGCCTACTATGTGTAGTTGTAAATCACATCAGACTCGACAATGAATACACTCAAAGGAAAGAGGAATAAACAAGGAACGCATTGCAAGTTTTGGAATGAAAATGTGATTACAGAGCTCAATATATGAGGATTACAAGGCACATGAGAGTAGCCGCTCTCAGTCGTACCTAGAGCTCTCTTGGCGAGTGACTGACTTTACAAGGTTGAGACTCATTTATAAATTATACAACTCGGATGTAGCATAGACAAACTCAATATGATCCAGATAAAATTAGAGACTCTCATATAATTACAAAGGCTTTTTAGAAAATAATAGATATCCAAATTTGGGTTAAAAATGAAGGGGGCACTTGAAGGGGCCTGTCTGGTCGGTTTGGCTATTTTGTCTGGCTGTTTGGCTGCCAACAATGTATTACATGGCATCAAGAGTCTAAACTTGGAGTTACACATGCATCAGGTTGAGATAGAGGAAGATTCGATAGACTCTGACCCACCTCTATGATACCCCATTGAGTTAAACAACTCCTATGGGAAACTTCTATATAGCAGATTATTGGTTTTTGGGTATCCCATTGATAATGATTATAAGGCAAGGCAAATTCATGAACGCCACGTCAATAATGGTGGTTTCTATTGCCCCAAGGAATGCAAGAGTGGAGCATACATGGCTAGAATAAGAATAACTATCAAGAGGGTGCATGAACTCATGACCATTTCTTCCCCTATTGCACCAATAGAGCCCTCTATTGCAAAGCCTCCTACTTCAACATCTTCACCTCCAGCTGCTACATGCATAGAGACACCAATGCATGTTTGGTTTTCATCATTTACTTCATCTAGCAAGCTCTTCTTCTCCACAAAACCACTCTCATAGAGCTCAAAGATGGGGAATCATGACATTGTATCAGCACAAGCCATGCAAGTAGTTCTCAATGAGAAAAACCAAGCCAGAGTAGACCTCAAGTAGGGATTAGCACCACGGCAACCTCAACCTATTTTCACATATGTCTTTCAAGATAGAGAAAACCTCAAGTAGGGATTAGCACCAAGGAAACCTCAACTAGTACTCTCATATCAACATATTGACAAGTATGTCTTTCAAGGTAGAGGAAGGGAATTTTTGTAGAACTAGGGTATGATGGTCTTTGGGTTCTTCTCCATCATAGAACAAGTGGTGGACACCTTCGATGCTAATACAATTATATTTGTGGTTAATGATCGCAACCTCAAAATTAGTGTTTCTTCTATGTACCACATATATTCATATTGTCATTTGACCAAAAGATGCAGCCATGCAGTTTTGAGACCATTAGCAGTTTTCTTAATGAAACGCCTCAAACTAGGAAGAAGAGAAAGATGAGAGGACAAGGCATTCCAGTGTCTACACTGGAACATAGGGTAGCATAAAACATTTATATGGAGGCCATCAATCTCAAAAACTATATGACTTATGTTTCAAAAACAACTTTTTAGTATGCTTCTCGCAAGGGGCATAAACAATAGAATGCCTATCAATCTCAGTTCTTGCCAGGTAGTAAAATGCCACCCAAGCCAAGGAGGGCACTAGCACTCAGTTTCCTTCACTAAATTTCACCATCTATTTGCACATAAACCTAAAATTCTCTATCAATTCCTATTGAAGCTTCAACATTTGAATTTTTGTGACTGACAATGGTCTCCTTGTACTGGAATTTCAATGGAATTCACTAATGTTGCACTTAACTATAGATAAAAAATCCTCCACTATGAAAACGTAATAAATCTCAACTCTGAATTGGCATAAAGGAAAGATGGAATGACTATTAATCCATGTATCGATGCACTTGATGTGATAGGAATGCTTGCATTTGGAAAGAGTTCAAAAGATATCATGGATGTCAAAGCGACAGAGGCACACAACACACTCAAGTCCTTTTTTGAACTCATGGCGAGTGAAAGAGAGAAAGTTAGAAGGATCTTAGTTATGGAACGATTGATGTTTGGGGGGGGGGGGGGGGGGAGAGAGAGAGAGAGAGAGACAACCTTGTACAAAGGTTGTTATATGGGATCCAAGTGCCATTAAGGGAAGTTTGAGGTCTCTTTTTTTCCTTTTAATGTTTAGAGAGAGAGTGCTCTAAGCTAATGAGGGGATAACTTCCGTTATAGAATCTTATTTTTGGAAATTGTATTTGATTTTTTGAATCTTCTCATGGTCTCCTTTTCCCTCCCCTCTTTGTCCCACCTCCCCTTCCCTCGTCTTTCCTCCTCTTCCTACTTTCCTCTCTTGACCCCCATCTACTCTGCATCTTATTCTCCTTAAGAAATGGAGTACACTTGATCAAAATTCCCTAGCACATGCATTGAATCCATCACCACTTATGCCACATTAGATGATCACAACCAATGGATCCCAATATCTATAACCAAGGGTAGTTGGATTATAATGCAACAGGTTAGGAGAAAAAAAGCCTCATCTAAGAACCCATTCTTGTCATGCTAGAAAGGGAGAGTAAAAGAATTTGAACTTATTGAGACAAGAAGACAGTGAAAGAGGTTTTGGTATAGCATGTTTACATGCACAAGGAGCTTCATCCACAACCCAAAAGCTCAAATCTTCCTCTGCACAGAGCTAACTATAAGCGTTTCTCACATGTTTGTGGTTCTCTTCTTGTTTGTTTCTTAAATGTACACATTAGATTATCTTTTGTACTTGATTGTTATAATTTTGTTTTGTGGTTCTCTACTAGGTTTGTGGTTTTCTAAATGATTCTTATAATTTTGGTTGATGCTTCTCTCCTATGCTCATTACAGACCTATATCCCTTAAGCATAGAGGAATGGAAACAAGTGGTCATATATATTTTAGATGTCTAGCACGGATCCATTGGTGAAGAGATTTACAAAGGGAGAACACATAGTTATGTGACAGAAAAAGGGATTTTCTTTTATGATAATTTTTATATCTCACCAAGATCTATGAAGTATTGGGGCACTATCAACAAGGTTGCACTGCCTAGTTTTATAAGTGGAGAGTGTCCATTGCCAAGCTCAGTAATAAGTGAAAGCTATAGGTGCAAGATATTCAATGCAATTCAAAAATGTCAAAAGACCAACATTGCAAGAAAGTTGAGTAAAATTTCAATTATTATTCCCATCATTTTATTTGTGGATTTCTTTGCAAATGTTGATGTGAAAGTGTCTATAACAATGATGTCGGTTAAGTACTTAAACAGTGAAGATGTGCTAGAATTTTTGGATGAGGTTGGAGTTGAAAAAAAATGAATGTGGTCCTTTGCAAAGTGCAATCCGGATCCATTACCTGTAAATACATGATCCATGCCCAAAACTTCATTATTGCATTTTTTTTTTTATAGTGGCTGGCATCATGAGAGGGGGGACTTTGTACCTTTAGACCAAAACATAGATGATTTCAATGAAAAACCCATTGATGTATGGATGCACAATGAACACTTGGAAACATTGAAGATAAGAACCAAGTGCTCATTGTACCAAGTGAAGCATGAGTTACACAATGAAGATGAAAATTTACATTTAACTTTTTCTTTTCAAAGCACACACACACACATCCTTGTTGAAGGATTGTTAGTCCCTTGTAATTCCTACTTTCTCTAGTTGTCTAAATCGCCATCTAAGCTCTACAATGAGAGCAAATCGGTGGATGATGCAGTCACTTTGTAATAGTGTGCTAATCTAGTTTTTTTTATTTGCCACTGATCTACTTTGCATTGTATCTCTCTCTACTCTCCTTGCTACTATATCCTTATTGTATTCCGCATTTCTTACAAATAATATATTTTTTAATGGAAATGTTTTTGTGTGACCTATTCTTACTTTTCCTAATTTTTAATATGGATTGCAGGTCTGGAGGAGAATTGAGAAGAAATTTTCATGCCAAGAAGTACCAAAATGGATAGTACATCTTCTTCCAAGCTAAAGCATATGCAAATTGTATCAAATTGGTATTTTGTACAAATGTTGGTTGTCTCTTCTTGTAGTAGACTGACATTTTGTACATTTCCATATCAATGACAAATGACATTTTGGTTTAGATGTCTTCATTTTATTTGATTTACTGTTCAGATGTCTTATTTTTTAAAATTGTTCATATCTTGTTTGATGTCATGCCTTCACAACACAATAAATAGGTCATCTTGGTTTAGGTTTGTCACCCTTTCTCCTCTTCCTCTTCCTGTGAGCAACAGATCAAGAGTAATGGGTAAGGATTATGGATCCTCTTCCTCATTTCCTTTGAGCAAGAAGAAAAGGAGAACAAGGATAAAAATCCCATGAACAAGAAAAGAAAGAGAAGGAAGAGAAGGAAGAGAAGGAGGAGATGGAAGAGGTGGAAGAAGGTGGAAGACCCTGAGCCAATTTTCATTATCTCAACTTACTTGAAATAACTCACACCATGGTTGGCAGATTTCTTAGGCCCTTCTAGGGTAGGGGTTGGAGGATGGCATGGGTTATGGATTGCGCCTTGACATGTTTCTATCAACACAATTGGACTATGAAAAACATGTAGAGACAATTGCAAGGGCTACCACAATTGCAACAAAAGTTGAAAGATTGTATTGGGAGCTACACAAGAGATGGATCTAATGAAAGTTGTAAAAATTACTTCATACTCTCAAGGAGAGAATTTTTAATGTTTTCTCTCTCCAAAACAATATGACTATGTAATTTTGTCTCTTTACAAAATGCTCTCAAGTAGAGAGTATGTAATGTTCTCAAGTAGAGTATGTCAAGAAGGATTCTACTTCACAAAATTCTTAAAGTCCTAGGACTCTTTCTTGTGCTAGCTTCCTCTGTTTTCCTTGGGATCTTCCTCGGTGTTTTGGACTCCTCTTCTTTCTTCTTGACCTCGTTAGGCTCTGTCTCCTTGGCTGTCTTTCTCTGTTTCTCTTCCTCCTTGGACTTTTGTTCTTGTAATGTCTACTTATTTTGCTCCTCCTTGACATATGGTTGTGCTATATCTAATCAACTTTTCCCTTACCCACAAAACATGGTTGTCGGTGTAGCCATTCCTACGGATCTAGTTAAGAAAGATTAGTGTGTTAGCTTACCCTCATAGAAATAGGTTACCCTATTTATATGGTCAAATTCTTACCCCAATAGTCTTTTTTGGATTGCAATAGGTGTAGTCAACCACTAGCTTTACATTTGTTATCACTCTTCATCCACGTGATCATGAGAAATCCTCCTCCTACAATGGTGGATACATAAACAAAAGGGGCAATATAACTACACAATTTTAAGCTCAAATTACTTACAACCTAAGAGTATCGTACCTTCACATTCAAGATTTTCATGTCATCCATGAGATTTGTGATAGGAGGACATTTCTCAATTGCCTCTATCAGCCTTGAGGCATCCCTATTTCGAAATATCCAAAGCATTGTTACAAAATAAGTGAAAGTGGGAGCACTGGTTAGAGTATTGGATAGTTACACTTACAACCTAGACATTCCATGGTAGCCCTAAAGAGAGTTCAATATGAAACATGTTTTATGAGTGATATCAATTTCTATAAGACTCTAGTGAGAGCTATGTCAAGACCATTGGACATTGTCAAAAGCCTCCAAGATGAAACTTTGAAAATGACCTAGGGTTATAGTAGAACATACCTCTCATGGTAGGGGGAGGTAAGGAGTTCACAAGTTTCAAAATCTATAATGGATATCTAGTTCCTTATGTCAAAATCAGTCTTCAAATAGCGAGAGATGCTTGGGTCAACAATGTCTACTTTCTGTTGGACATCTAACTTATAGTCATGCATCAATAATCTACAAAGAAATTCAAAGAACACTTATTATCTATGAACAATGTGCAAAAAACATATAGAATGGTGATGGTTAGGCAAACCTCAAGGATGCAATAATGATACGGTCATTGATCTCTCTTTGCAAATCTTTGAGGATGTCAACACACTAAGCATCCATGTCAATATAATTTGTTCTTTGAAGGTCATTCTCTAAGAAAGCAGCCACTAAGAAGCCTGTGGAGTTGACACCTTACAACAATGAAGGGAGTTGTGCTTCAACTCAGGGTGCTTCAATCTCCTTGAGTTCCTTTGTTTCCATCTCCTCCCTGTCAACTTTGGGTTCTTTCCCTTCTTCCAAAACATCATCCTCCTCTGTTATCTCCTCAATCAAAATTTCAGGATCTTTTGCCTTTCTTGATGTGGGTATGTTGAGAACGTTGAAGGTTTTCTTATCTTGCTGAGGTATTGATTTACAAATTTTACTAAATTTGTATCTTAATCTCCTTAAGACAATCATATCCTTGTCCATAACTATGACCCTGTGAGAGTGGGATGCACATATGTATCTTGGAAGAGCTTAATTAAAAAGTCTTCAGCAGCCTCTTGCATACATGCCAAGGCACCTCTTCCCCATCTCATATCAATCTTAAACTACTCTGGTATTTTCCTACGAAGAATTTGAAAAGGAAGCCTTGGAATTGCAATTATCAAAGCCTCTTGTGCTCTCCTTATCTTTCTCAAGCATCTCACATTTTGAGAGAATCTCATTTTCTTTACAAGTGGGAGTTTTATACCAACTCCCTTTTTGGTTGGTTGCTTGGAGGATCCAACTACCTTATCTCTCTTTGAGCCCTCACCTTTTTCCATGTATGAGCTCTCACCTTTTTCCCCCTTTGAGCTCTCACCTTTGTCTATTGGTTTGAAATTTTCTGGTGTTGCCTAGAAATCTCTTGGTTTGACATTTTCTCTAGGAACCTTCCTTGCAGTTGTTTTGGTCCTTGCCATATCTATAGATTAGACCTAAAAAAAGGAAAATATATAGCCATGAAGTCACACTATCTTACACCTCTTCATTAACTTCAGAAGGATGCAATCTAGAAATGTTGCACCAAAAATAAAGTCTGTGTCCTCCTTGGGGGTTCACCATTCAGTACCCCCTATATAACGTGCGTTCACAGGCTATTAAAAAAAAAAACTCTTTTAACATGTCTGAATGAATCAAATGACTCCTTATTTCAGAAGTTTTTTCCAAATTTGAATATAAAACCCCCTTATTTTAATGTATCTCTGTTAAATTGCCTAAATTTTTGGATTTTAAAATCCCCCCTTTTGAACTCACGTTATACATTAACATGCTTACATAGTACACCCCCCAAGGTGTCCTCCCTATGCAAAAATAGTTTAACCAAATGCATGTCCGTGGAGCCATGTCCGACTACTCTATTTTTGCATAGGGGGGACACCACCAAGAAAAGTTATGAAAACAACTTTGTGTCGTCTCTACGCAAAAAAAAGTGTAGTCAGTCGCCGAATACACTATTTCGCATTGACAGGACAGATTCAAGGAAAAATCATAAAAGTATTTTTAATAAATTATTGCTCAAGAAAAAATTATAAAAGTATCTCTCATAAAATCTTGTGTCCTCTCTACGCAAAATTAAGCTTGCTGGATGCATGACTGATTACGCTATTTTTGTGTAGAGAGCACACAAACATGAAAAATATTAAAAGGACTATTATGTCGTCCCTACGCAAAAATAGTATAGCCGGACATGTGTACGGCTACACTATTTTTTCATAGTGACGACATGGCTTAACAAAAACTTCGTGTCACAAAATTTTCAAAGAAAGCGTTGATGTTGTGGAAGATTACCTTACAATGATCATCCAAATATTCGAGAAGAGAAAACAAAGAAAAGAATAGAGAAAGCAAGAAGGTTAGGCTGAAATGGACTTTGTGGAGCAATAGAAGAAGGCTTGATGTAAGTTGACTTTGAATTGACCTTGTGGAGCAATGTGGAGAGAAGAATGGAGCTAATTGAAAAAAAAATTAGCCAAATAAGGATCGATTGCGAGCACCTCTTTATATAGGAGTGCACAATTACCTGGGTGAAATTTTAATTTACACAATTTATGATGCATGGATTTAATTGTTGTGCATCTGTCTCAAGGTGCATGATTGAAATACTATTTATAGCTATCAAATTTGCTATACATAGCATTGTTGATCCGTCCGTCCTATTTTGGTAAAAAATTTTCATAGAATCCAAAGTTGAAGAGAGCTCAAAATGTTCTTAAGGAAACACAAAGGTACATATTTCTATTGGAATTTTTTTATAAAATTTTTTGTCATTGTGTATGTCGTCTCTTTGCAAAAATAGAGCAACCAAAAATGCATCTGGATGCTCTATTTTTGCATTACAAGGACATAAATTAATGAGCAAAAAAATGAGGCCTCATATGTCGTCCTTATGAAAAATTAGAGCAGCCAGACATGCATTCAGATGCTCTATTTTTGCATTGCAAGGACACAAGTCATAGAGCCAACAAAACTTCAAACCTATTGACACTCTTCTTTTAGAACACCCGGACATACATTTGGGTGCTCTTTTTTCGCGTAGAGACGACACTAATGTGAATAGGCAAAGAAATCACTTCTATTTCATGTTTATGTTGCCCTTATGCAAAACTAGAACACCCGGACCTACATTTGGATGCTCTTTTTTTGCATAGGAACAACATATGACCAAGTTCATTGAAGAGTCAACATGTTCAAATTCATGTTTAATCTTTCTTTGGATGTGTCACCCTTATGCAAAAATAGAACATCTAGACCTACGTCTAGATGCTCTTTTTTGACATAGGGATGACATATATGACCAAGTTTATTGAAGAGTAACATGAAGATTCAACCATTTCTTTGGTTGTGTTGCCCTTATATGCAAAAATAGAACATCATGTCTTGATGCTCTTTTTTTTCATAGGGGCAAAATATGACCAAGTTTATTAAAGAGTCAACATGTTAAAACTTTCTTCCAAGTTTATGACATTTTAAGGTGTTTTTTCTCTTAATCTACATGTCCATTTTTCTTCCAAGTGTATGACATTTTAAAGTATTTTTTGTTTTTCTTTGTGCTAAAAAGGTGACTAAGAAGAGTTTGGAGGGTGTTGATATTGAAGAGGTTGAGGAGACAAGTGACAGGTTGATGGACCTACTATACCAAGTGAAGCAGCTGTCTAAGTTTGCCTATGTGAGAGAAATATTTAAGGTTCCCTTTGATCTTGAGAGTTTTTTGGAAGGATTTAGCAATGAAACTCTAGATTATCAAAATGTTTTTGCTGACCTTATGAGGGATCACAAGCTTGACAAATCTATAAACTTTACTGATATTTTCAGAGTAGGAAATTTAACAACAAGTACAGGCTCCAAGAAGTTGGCATACTCCAAGATGATTGGAAGAAGTTCCATAGCCCCTGTGAGTGGCATGGAAGGCATGGTTGTAAGCTTTTGATTGAAGATATTGCATTTTTTCTCTTTTTGAATATTATTCCAATAGAAGAAGGAGAGTTCAAATCTTTGCAAAACACAGGAGCTATGAATGTCCAAAATGTGGAGAAAACACCTAAAGATTTTAGAGAGTAAATGGAAAGGCTTCAAAGCAAAGAGACCTTGGATATTGTAGAGTTCAAGTCAAGGAACATCATCGGAGGAGCCCATCCATATCCCATAGGAAGAGCTTGATCCCTTGTTGTGCACAACAACCATGCCCACCTACAAGATGAAAAATAAGGATTTTTTGCTGCTATAGGATATACAAAACCTGTTTGATCTATACAAGAGGACTACGGCCTTGCTATTTTAGTGGAGTAGGTAGAGCATGATAGAGGCTTTGTGGACTACAATACACCATTCCCATTATCATTGCTTGATACAAAATTTGAAAAGTTTATTGAACAATCTCATGCTAGAGAGCATGTACTAAAAGTTGTTGACAGCTATGAAGAGCAAGGACTTTCCATAGATGAGGAGTTCTAGCAAATTCAAAAAAGATTGAAGATTGAACACATGGGCAAGATTTTCCATTGAACTTTGAAAACAGGACCTTTTGAAGATGATGAAAATCCTAAGGTAAAATGGTAAAATATAATTTTTGCAAGCATATTATTTAGGCCATTGAAACTTCAATTCTGTTATACTGATTTGAGGGGTTTCTTTGCATAGATTGATATTGTAGATCCTGACAAGTTTCTAGGGAGAAGAAAGGGCTCCAGGAATTTGTATCTAAAGAGGAATCAAATTTTGCGCCATTAAACTGGGAATCTCAACAAGGAGACAATAGCTATCTACCACAAGAAGCTTTCCCAACCACCCACTCTCCCCATACTTGAACTAGTGGCTCTGCCAAAGGTGGTAGGTTCACACCCAATAAGAGAAGTGGACAAAATCACAATTCTTGAGAATCAAGAAGCCATTAGAGTTTTTGGACTTGCTTCAAGATTTATGGGCTCAAGAAGTGCATACTTTGGCACCATGGTCAATTATTTCCTTGCCTCTTCTAGTGACATAGGCAAAAAAATGCAGGGGTACAAGAAGCAGGAGTACTTGAAGTGCAAGGGGGGAAAATGAAAATCCTTATGTTGGGTCAAGAAGCTAGAACTAGTCCTTGCATTATCCCCCACTTGCTTCCTTGACTCTCTCTAGTGGAAAGACATTGTAAAAACCTTTCACTTACAAATGATGTATAGTATGCATCCTTCCTTTTTTGTATACTTCTCTATGTAGCTGTGGAAATATTAGAATTGTCTAATAAATTTAGTCTCTTGCGATCTTGTTCTATTCCACGATTATCTATAAAACCACTGGAATACTTCAAGAAAGCTATTAGATTTTCGAGTTCCTCCACCATGTCTAGTGTGTTTGAAAAACTTGGTTCTTGCGTGACAATGGAACTTCTACATACCATGAGTAGACCATTTTGACAAGCTTCCATATGTCTTTACAAACCAAGGAGTGTGATTGTAGATAATGTGATGCACAAAAAACAGATAATTTCTTTAACAACTTATGCAAGTATTGAAACAAATTAGTAGAATCAAAACTCATAAATACTACCATATTGTAGTGTGTGAAGTGCTCTGAGCTCCAAGCACTTGTCATAGCTTTCTTGACTCTATTCAACTCTTTCTTAAATTTGGAGAGGTCATTTTTCCCCAATGACTTTTATTACAGTAAGAAAAGACTGCATCCAAAGCTTCCCACACTTTTGACTTCTCATTTCTTGCTCTCCCATCAACTTCATGGTTCTTCACAGCATTGTGTAGAACCTTCCATTTGTTGTATTCGACTTTAGATGAACCCCTACCCAGATTTCATGAAATCCTAAGAATTCTCTGGCCTTCATCCCACCAATAGAATCTTTCCTATGTACATTATTTCCACCAGATGACCTCTTAGGGTCTAACTCAATCACAACATTCCCCCCATGAAGTCTAATATCAAAAAAGTATCTTCTCAATACTTTTTATGGTAGTTTTTTTGGCTGATAAAGGTTGTAGTTTCCATACAAACCCTATGTAGAGGTGCACAATCTTCTCAATGATTCTACAAAGTGCATGTAGCATGCAGAGGTGGACATTTGAAAGAGGAATATCTAAAACAACTTGAAAGTTTGGATCTTTAGAGTTTCTATCTGAGGCTTTGCTCCAGTTATCAGGGTTCAACTCCTTTGTTACACCCATGCAATAGATATAAGGGCTTTTGGAGTTGGCACCCCTTGACACATTGTACATACACTTTAGTGTATTTAGGTCCCCCCCCCATGTTCCATTCCACCTTGTACCAAATACCTTAAAATCTAGCTCCTCCCTAGCCTGTTGAACTTTGATTATAGCAAGGATACTAGCGTGGTGGAATATCTAGTTTAACACATTGAAATCTTCACTATCAACCTCCAAAGCACCCAGCCACAAAAGTTTCTTGTCTAACTGGACCCTAAAAGTTATAGGGTTTTCCCCCCTGTGGTATGAAGAGCTATATTCATGAGGGTTTTTCCCCCTATGGTATGAAGAGCTATATTCATGAGGGTTATTGATACTCTCTCAAGATTTCTATCCTTTACAATTTCACTCTCATTTAATTTGATGAGAGAAAAGGCTTGCCCAATCACCTCAATATGTTAAAGATCATAGAATTTTATCATTTCCCTTTACAAAGTTCTCAAGTCAAAGAACAGATTGGTGAAAGAGTTAAACTTGAGGTCTTTATTCTTACCAAGATATATGTCATTGATGTGGAAAGGCTCCATGACCTTGGAATTAAATCTGAGCTTGGCATGTTGAACAATTGATGGCTTTGGAAGCAAGGACCCCTGCACTCTTGACTGCTTCAGGTTTCTATCTTGAGCTTGAACTTTGTCCATAGTTCCTTGAGCTGCATCTTTGTCCAAAGTAGAACTTTTCAAAAATCCATTGATGCATTTCTTCCTAGAGACCTTAAATCTTCTTTCATTCAATATGTTGTAAGCAACAACAAGTGAAATCACTTCACAAAATTATTTTGATGCATCTCTCATGTTTCCTTATGAACAGTCTAGCTAGAATGAGGGCTTGAGGTAAACACAAAAAAAGACTATAGCACCCAAAGATATCAAAAGAAGAAACAATTTTACCTCACTGCTTGGACTTTTTTGTTGCAACCTCGAGCTCCTCACTTGAGACTCTCAATATTCTTTAACTTCCTTTGTATTTGTCTAACCCCAAGCTCGGTCTTCTTTCTTTCAACTATATTCATAAACGATTTGGGGGTTCTTTACCTTCTCCTTGCTTTCTTGAGGCTCATGATTAAGAGAATCCTTCAATTATAGTAGCAAATGGTTTTCCAACTTAAGAATGTCCCTCTCTGTTGCAAGGTTTTGCATATATCCTAATAGCCATTCCATACCATCTCCTACAAATCTCATCAATAAAGAGCAATTGAAGAATGGTGGGGTGTATTTGGTGATGGGGTCTATGGGATACAATCTACCACCTGTCCATGGCTCAATGTGCTTCTTTGGCTCTAATCTCAATGCTTCTAATGCAGAAGAGGGGTTTCACAAAGCCCATTTCTTTTTTGGAGAGGGGAATATTCATCTTCCAACTCAAATGGAGCTAATAGATACCTCCTTTAGCAGGATTCATGGAGATGATGTGGGGAAGATGATGGTTTGGATATGGTGCAAAGGAAGATGGAGAGAAAGGTATAGAGAAAGGACAGAATGAGCAGAGGGAAATTTGAAATTTGGACCAAAAGAGAAAAATCGTGCATTGGGAGGGAGAATTTTTGGAAAAGGGACATATTTTCAAGAGATTTGGAAGTGGCACTACATGTAGTGCCTCGAAAAGTAACATCTCGTCCACCCAATAAAAATATAAAGTATTCCCCCCAATTTTGGGTTTTGAAATTTCTTGTTCATTTTTTCCCAAAGTAAAAAGTATTTTATCTCTCTACCATTTCTTACAGGGTGAATTTGAGTCTGAAAAGTTTCACTAATGCTCCCATATCAACCACAAACATGGCCTCTTCATCAAAGGACAAAGCTATGTTCTTGCCAAACTCAGCATGCCTCTTGATTCCTTACACTCACCTTTGGTAGGCCAGCATTTGTAAATTGCTACAAATATTCTCCCTCCTTGATGCAAAATAATTTCTTTTCCTCCCCTCTTTCATCCTACTTTCTACACTTGAAATTAGTATTCCTCAAATTAAACAACCAAGTTTCCATCTCCCATGACATTGATAGATGTGATAGAATATGTCTTGACATTTTGAGCTTGACAGCCTTGCTTGGTATATCCTTGCTATAGGAGCTTGATGATGCCAAAACCTTCTTCCTTGAGGCTGACAACCAACATAGAAAATTTGTCTTTCTTTCTTGAGTTGGAGAGATGTGAGGACATGTTTGCACCGGAGGAGCTGAGGTGCTTCCTACAGACTGTTGGCATCTAACTCTTGATCTATCAATGCTTGTGTCTTGTTTTCAAACTTGGTTGATGGAGACCATGCTTTTTTTGAGAATGCCCAGTCCTTACATTTATCATATTGCCAACATTGTTACTTTCAAGTGCTCCTTGTCCACATGGAGTTGAAAGCTTAGAAAGAGTCCCCGCCTGATGGTAGAAAGTAGCTCCACGAAGGTTTAGAAAGAGCATCTTTGGGGATGATGTAATGCCCAAAGCATTTAGTGAACTCATGTTGATTGAGAGGTATTTTCCCATACTTCAATTATAAGATCATTTTCTTCCTTGTGTTGTTTTTGGGATCATCGACAATAAGTTGCATTCTTGAGCATAAAAACCTAAAATTCTCTATCAATTATTATTATTTATCATTTGAATTAAGCCTAATTGATCATGGGCTCCTTGCACTGAAATTTCAGCTTCTTCATCAAGGTTGTGCTTAACTATATATGAAGAATCATCCACAATGAAAACATCATCAGTCTCAACTCTATTTCAGCATAAAGGGTAGGTGGAGTGGCTACTAAGCCATGTATTGATACACTTACGGTAAAAGACATGTTTGCATTTGTAAAGAAGTTGGAGGGTGGGTGTGAAAGTGAGAGAGGAAGAAATCATGCTCAGGTCCTTTGTTGAGCCCAACAAAAAGATGGGAAGATTTAGTGATGACACAATTGATACCAAAATTACATCCGTGGATGAGGAGAGGAGGAGGACGGGGGAGTGGCACCGATGGAAAGATTGGTTTGATCATAGTAGATGCCAAGGCCATGCCACTTACAATGCTTTTCATAAACGAGAGGGAGAAAGATGAGGGAGAACATGCAATGCCTTTGGGTGGGCCAGAGAAGCAACCATGAAAGACATGGGAGTCACACACACACACACATACACATAGGACCTTTTAAAGAAGTATTAACATCGGCTCAAAATCTCACATATAATCTAAAAATGTGGCCGCTTTATCAGAGGACAAAGATGTGTTCGTAGGGCAACATTTGAAAACTACTATTGGGGTTCTCCCTTCACAATGTAAAAGCTTTCCATATAGCTCAGGGGGATCACTATGTATAAATTGTGTATATTATGTGCTTTCAAGGACTATTTATAAAATTCCTTATTTGTGAGTTTTTGACAAATAGAATACACCCTTTTCCTATTCAATCTATAAAGTTGTTATCCCAATTCCATTTTGCGGCACCATTATGTATGTGAAAATGTGAGAAAAAATAAAATTTAATAACCCCTTCTACTGCAATCACTTGATTATTATGTGACACCCCCCCCCCCCCCGCCCCCTTCCCCCTTGAGCCGTAGAGAGCTTGCTTGACTTTCCAAGATGGATTTCTTTTCCTCCCCTCTTCCATCTTGTGTGACAAGAACATGTCCTGATTTTTTATCTTGACAATCTTGTCAGTACATCCATGTTTCTTGAGCTTGATGATTTCGGCACCTCCTTCTTTGAGGCTGACATGCTCAATCAAAAATGGGATTTATTATCCTTCCCCTCTAACATCTTGTTTGTTGCACTTGGCAACCTCTACAACCTCAAACACCTTGTTGCACGAATACATCAGCCCAAATTTTACCTTTGGTGATTGTGATAGGTGTGACATGAATCTATCTTGAATTTTCAAGCTTGATAGTCTTGCCAAAACATTTATGTTGATTGAATGATTTAAGACATAGGGACCTCTTTCCTTGAGACTAGCAACCAAGATACAATATAATTATATCTTCTTCAACTAGAAGGATGTGAGGGAAGTTCCATGCCATAGAGAGCTTGAATTTCCAATATGGATTTCTTTTCCTCCCCTCTTCCATATTGATTGACACATTTAGAAGCATCCACACTCAAATTTTGTGTCCCTCACATTCAACAATGCCTTCCATGATGCTCATAGGTGTGACAAGAACATGTCCTGATTTTTTGAGACTGACAATCTTGTCAGTACATCCATGTTGCTTGAGCTTGATGATGTCAGTGCCTCCTTCTTTGAGGCTGACATGCTCAACCAAAAATGGATTAATTTTTGTTTCCCTTTTACATCTTGTGTGTTGCACTTGGCAACCTCTACAAGCTCAAACACCATGTTGCACGAATAAATCAGCCCAAATTTTTCCTTTGGTGATTGTGATAGGCGTGAAATGAGTTTGTCTTGAATTTTCAAGCTTGATAGTCTTGCCAATAAATCCATGCTGCTTGATATTTAGGACATAGGAACTTCTTTCCTTGAGACTAGCAACCAAGATACAAAATAATTGTACCTTCTTCAACTAGAAGGATATGACGACATCTCCATGGCAAAGGAGCACTTAGGTGTAGAGACTAGGTAAGTGTGGATGGGTGTTAGTAGCATTCATATATAATTAGCACACTGTTGTAAGATCTATTAAAAGGTTGACTCAATAGGGATGATAGAGTAAAATGACAATGCATTAGATATATTAATGAACAATGTACATAGCAGTTTTATAGCCCAAAGCATGGGTTCCTAAGGATAGAGATCATAGACTTTACTTAATGTAGTCTTTGGACTCTATTAATATAGTCTTCATGTATCATGGATGTATGGCATGCATGCATGTATGCCTCATGGAAGGAGGTAATATGGAAATCCCATGGCTTGGATTATCCCTTCCACTCTCATACCATAGATAGGCTTGACGTGTGCCTTGGAAGTCTTTACAAGTTTGACTCAGTTAGTCTGGTGACCTCTTGCCAAAAAACCTTTTGTAATCATTATAAATGCTCTTTGGGATCTTGAAAAGCCCCAAAAATAAGAAGAAGTAAAACTATCATATAATATAAAATGCAAGTACTCCGTGATGAGAGAGAAAGAGAAAGCATCACTTGTCTAGTAGAGAGAAAACATTCCCAAGGTTAAAGCATCTATAGGTGAAAAGCTATATGTATAATATCATGAAATAGCGTAGTGAAAGGCAATTGATATACATTTGAGAGAGAAAATATTGAATGTGAGCTTAGCCTTGAATACCTCACTCTCTTTCATGCGAACCAATGGCACTTTGAAAGGGGACCCACCCTCTCTCTCTCTCTCTCTCTCTCTCTCTCTCTCTCTCTCTCTCTCTCTCTCTCTCTCTCTCTCTCTACAACTGGAGCTACCCACATTGCCATTGTTCTTGAATACCATGCATGTTATTCTGCTCAAAGATACTATTTAGCCGAGACAATGGACTGTCACCTAAAAGCCGGATACATGCCAAACTCTGTTGTATTAAATTGTTTTTTTTAAAGAAGCCATGTAATTCTGCTATTGATCATTCTCAAATTGTAATATAGCCTATCATTCTCTATTACCCACTCAAAACCTACAAACCTTGTAAGTGGCCAATGGCCGTGGGAAATGGTCCCAAGTTTTTAAGTCAAAACCCTTAGTTTTGAAGGAGAAATTATCATTATCTTGGGGATTTATTGGACGTTGATTGAAAGTTGTACTTCTACTACAAGTTGTAATCAGCCTTTCTCCTTATCTGGTATTCAGAATTCGATTCCGAATAGCAAATTGTGTTCCTTGTCTCTTGCTCTTTAATCTAAGTGAAATCATTCCCAATTCTGTTTTGGTTTGTGATGTCTTGTCTGTGAGCTAAATGTGCTGATTTGAGATCTTAAATGGTTATTTTTTGATGTTTTGACCTTCAAAGAGTGTTTCTAAGCTTGAAGAGAACCTTTCCGTGTAGTTTTGTTTCAGTTTTGTATACATTTTCTAGGATCGTGACTTATGTACCTTTTGAATGACTGCAGAACTTGGTAGAATTATGTCCTTAGGTGTTTTAACACCTCTTCTTAAGTTTCATTGCATTCCAAATTCGTTTGGATGTCAAAAAGGCATGATGACCTAGAGCGGTGAGATTGGACATAGGCTGATTTTTTGACTAGGAAGTGGTTGATTTTCTATTGTAGATGTATGAATAGTTCTTTAGGTTCACTTCTTTGAAATTGACAATCTCATTAACTCTCCGTGCCCCATCTCAAGTTGCTTCCTTGCGTATTGACATTATGTTAGTACTAGATAGCTATGTTGTAGACACCCGTCACGGTGACCCGCTAATATTGGTGCCGCTTCCGGGGAAGTCGATCCTGAGGTGGTGAGTTACCTAGTTGTATGAAAAATCCTTTCCAGATATTTTGACACCCATTCCATTTACAATTAGACAGTAAAGCATCTAGACGTAG
Source organism: Adiantum capillus-veneris (assembly GCF_014529385.1). Taxonomy (NCBI): domain Eukaryota; kingdom Viridiplantae; phylum Streptophyta; class Polypodiopsida; order Polypodiales; family Pteridaceae; genus Adiantum; species Adiantum capillus-veneris. Next base: position 119,190,878 of record NC_140949.1, on the reverse strand, counting down.
GTTTAGTGCTTAGTAGAGATTGGAATCAAGGACCAGCCAGTGCTACTCCTTGGGAGCAAAGAGAGTTGTGAGTGAAGTACAAAAATTATTTTGTTCTTTGATTTTTATATGCTTGAAAATGACTGTTTCACCATACATTTTCTCATCATTTTTGCACTGTTAAACTTGTTTATGTTTGTGGATACATTTCAATTTATAGGAGTAGGTTAAGTAACAATTTCCACCATTAATTGGGGAAAAAAGGATCAGGATACACACTGTCCAAAACCTTATTTTGGTACCAAAGACCATAACTCTGAAAATTTGCAAAATTGATGGTCAAAGCTTCAAAGCTAAATTAAACTCAACAAAACCTAGCAAAAAGGGATATACAAGCTTGCAGAAGACAAATTGAGCAATTTTTTCCCAGATTGCCTGCCCAACATGGATCGCGATCCATGTACCTTTTTGGCCAATTGACTAGAATATATTCTCATTTGTTAGAACTGACCCTCAGACACCAAAATCCTGAGTGTGGCCAAAAATAGGTTGCTAAAAGGACATCTAAATCAAGAAATTGGGCTAACTTGTACAAAACCTTGAAAATTAAGTAAATTTGGGGGAATTGAACTTGTAGTTGTCCAAATTCAAAAAGATGTGAGAATTGGGTTCAACTAAAGGCACGGAACCAGCACGACAAAATTCATGATCAGATGCTGCCAAACATGCATTAGGACAGAAACGGACTCATTTTTTGGGCCTTTTATCTCTAGTGAGAGAATGCTCCTTAGCCAATAGGAAGAAGGCTAACGTTACATAGAAAAAATCTTTTTTTCTCATTTTGAAAATGTCCATGAAAACCATTTTGGTTAAATTGTCACTATCATCAAAAAAGTAAGGCGCTTGATAATGACATCTTGCACAAGCGCTGAATGCCTTTTATGACTTGCTTTTTCTATCCTATAAAGTGAAGTACTTGTACTTGTGCATCTCACACAAGTATCAATCACCTTTTTATGAAGTACTTGCTATTTAAATTCGAATAGATCGTACTTGATAGTGATTGATAGGTACTATTTAAGACTATGAAGGAGTTAGAACCAAGCAAATAGAGGCCCTTGAGGGGTCCTTGGGACCCCTATTCGCTTGGTTCTGACCTCACGAGGCCCTAGGATTAAGATATAGCATTTTTGAAGCCCATGGATGCATCTGAAATGTCCAAAAAACCTTAGGATAGCTCTTTCAAATGCTGAAATCTGACGTCTCTAGCTCAAGACATACCATTTTTAAGCCTAGGGCCTCATGAGGTCAGTACCAAGTGAATAGAGGCCCTTGAGGGGTCTCAAGGGCCTCTATTCACTTGGTACTGACCTCATGAGTCCGTAGGCTTAAAAATGCTATGTCTTGAGCTAGAGAGGTCAGATTTTAGCATTGTAAAGAGCTATCCTAAGGTTTTTGGATGTTCCGAATGCATCGGCGGTATTATTTTTGTATTTTGAAAGCAACTCTTATGCGTTTTCTCTCATCCCACATCACATCACTCATTAAGATTCATAGACATGGATTTTTGTGTACACTTAGGTTGGGCTCTCGAAAAGCATTTTGTACGAGCATGCATTTAAGTGATTGAGCAAACTTTTACATATGTACTATGAGAGATAGAATTCCAAAGAAAAACTTTTGCATTTTTCATAATTACCTCTCTCTATGCTGAGTTGGTGTTTCTTATAAGGCCCAAAATTGAGTCCCAGTTTCTCCTAATGGATCGCAATCCATGTACAAGGTTGACATTTGGACATGATAATTGACCAGTACACTCTTGAGAACCAAGGGAACAACTTTTCCAAAAGGGTCCACAATAAAAAAGTGCAAAAGCCTGACCAAAACACCAAAAAATAGTCGATTGTAAAAAAACCACAAAGCAGACATAGAACTTTGCTTTTGGTTGGAAAAAAGTGCATCAAATCCAAAAAGATTTGGGGAAAAGTATCACCATACCCAATATTATAAGCCCACCAAATCTCACATCAAAATGATGTCCAACATGGATCTCGATCCATGTACCTCATAGGGATTTTGAGTTGGTATTTGACAAGTGGACAATTGGTAAGATTTGAAGAACATTTCCCAAAACAACTAATGTCAAAAAAACAACTAATGTCAAAAAAGTTCAAAAAGTGGGTCAAAAGGGCAAAAAATAGTTCATGGTGAAAACCTTGGAGCAGCCTGAGGATTGACTTTTGGTTGGCCTAAAAATTCCCAGATCCTACAAAAACCATAAAGCTGACATCAGTGAACCAAAGGGAAGCTGTGTGCCAAGTTTCAATTCAATCTGACAACTAGGTACATGAATCGCGTTCCATGTTCCTCTGACACAGATTGATACCAAACCTGCACCATAGCTAAAGCACATCACAGGGACTCTACCGATCATTTCAAAACTAAATTTGGATGTCAAAAACCAAGCCAAAAGCCCAGAACTGTCAAGCATTTTGAGCAAGTGCCAAAATTGACCTAATTTTCAATTTAGAAATCGATTTTCATAAATTATAGTGCCATATGACCTATTAATCATGCTGATTTTGTTGGTACCAAGAAAAGCCAATTTGGCCTTATAGCATGGATCACGATACATGTTCCTCTAAGTCATAATAACAAAAAATTTCACCATAGAGAGAGATAGTCTCAAGGACCCTGGTGGTCTTTTCAAAATTGAAATTGGACTTGAATTGTGGATGTTGTGAGCAAAATTGTGAAATTATTGAAAGTATCAAAATTTTGTTGATTGAAAGCTTGAACTAATAAGAGCGGCTGTAAACTCATAGCCATCAAGCATTTTTTGACAGGTTGCAAGGGCTAGAGACTAGAGAGTACGACCCAACAAGTAATACCAACTCGGAGAATTGAAGCTAGCCAATGAGGTAACAAGATTTGTATTTTGTAAGATCAGTTCTTCATGTATTTGCGATCAGAAAGATTGTACCCGAATAAGAATCCAAGCGTCAGAGATCAAGGGAGCAGCCCCTCAACTAAAGGTAGTGTGAATTAAAATGCACTACATCCACTAGAAGCCATTATAGAGAAAATTTTCTCGGATACCTCATCAAAAAGATCATACACCATAATGACTGAGGATTCAACAAGGTAAACCTTAAGGAAGAAACTTCCATGGGGGCAGTTCCTTCTTGAACTACATCTGACGTCAAACTGTTGTATCTAAAATTTCAATTTGAGATTGAGCTTAAAGCCAAAATATATAAGGATGGAATGGATCGCTACTCTGTTAAGTTGGAAAACAATCCAAGAAATTTCAAGGACCTTGTAGCTGTGGACTATAACAAAGATAGATACTTGGTGATTGGGAAGGAATGATGTACCTAGTAGTTCACAACCCCTTTATTGTGGACAAATGGGGATTGACTGTCACCAAGGACAAGGTAGATGAAGAGTTAGTAGATGAACCACCCAAGATGGAAAAGCAAAACAATGTGCTCAGATGCACTAACGAGACCGAGCGGCTTAATATAGACAACACTTACGTGGGGCTATATAAATTCAATAATGAAGAACAAACACTCTATTATAGATGAGATCGATGAACCCAGCATTGAGGAGTTGACTGCCTGCAAGAGACTATATGTTTTTATATACACAAAGGGGTCATAATGGATAAGCATGGTAAAAAATGCTCTTATATGGACCATAAGGAGCTAGCCTAAATATACATACTTTGGTGGACCACTCCACCAATATTATGTAAATCTCCCTGAGGAAGTTAAACCCACGACTACTCAAACAAGACTAGAAACTGGGCATGTTAATTGAGTAAGAACCATAGTGGAAGATTCATTTGGGCACCAATGATTCTTGAATGTAGTGTCCATGGGGTCTAGAGTTTCTTTGAACACACACAGAGGCAGTGTAGCACCTGATTTGACTTACACAACTAGAATCCCTCCGACTATTACATGAGATTGAGCAGAATGATCGGATGAACATATGACAGAGAGGACACCGATTCTAGTACCAAGGGGAGAACACAAAACTAGAGAGACCATGTCAGAAGGACCAAGGTTAGGATGGTTGCAGAGTCTAGACGCATGCGACCATCTCAAGTGTGTACCCAAAACGTATAGTGGATGGGGGGGTCCATACACTCATGTTTCAATCTCCAAACAAGTGTTTGTTAGGACACCGGCAAGGCCGTACAAGACAAGGGCAGGGCCGCGCTAGGCGGTGTGGAACGAGGAGTCCAACTACGACAAAGGGCTAGGGGCTTGCCTATTAAAAGGGTGGTTGGGTGGTGGACTCTCATACCCTAGTTCCCTCTGTCCTCTCACTAGTATCAGAGCTAGGGGAGAGGACATCCATGGAGGAGGAAAGGAGAAGGGTTGGCTTGTTGTTTTGCAGGTGATTTCATGTCTTCTCTCTCTCTCTCTCTCTCTCTCTCTCTCTCTCTCTCTCTCTCTCTCTCTCTCTCTCTCTCTCTCTCTCTCTCTCTCTCTCTCTCTCTCTCTCTCTCTCTCTCTCTCTCTCTCTCTCTCTCTCTCTCTCTCTCTCCCGAAGTTCCATGGATATGGGTCGTGGGCAAGTTCCCTTGGAGGGAGGAGCAACCAGGGAAGAGATGGCCGTGTGTAGGCCCGCTTACGAAGAGTAGTGCCAGGCTGTCGATTTGCACAAAATCGTGCAGGAGCCGGCTTGTTGAGGTCGCCCTGTGAAGATGAGCGTTTTTCGTCACTTGGCCGAAGCCTGGAATGCAAGGCAGGAACCAAGGGGACTCAACCTCTGTTCTACGCAGGCGGCAGAGAAGCCATCACCAATTTTCTCTTTTTTTAATAAATTAACCTTTTTTCTTTCACATGGTTGGGCGCCCTAGTGTGCCCATGGACCACCTTGGAGGTCCGTCACACCAAGCAAGTGCGACGACTTGGCTTCGGTCGTAGCTTCCAAGGTAACTGATAAATCGGGGGCACGACAGGACAGATTTCCAGCAATTTGCAATAAACGTCAGGACTGAACCAAGAAGCCTACAAGGTTGTACTTTCCAAGGATTTTTTAAGACCTTGCTGACGCATCGACAGTGAGGCAACTCTTGCATCCAAGCAAGTGCGCTAACGACTATTGTAGCTCTTGGATGGCATGACTATAATCCGTCTCCCACCTTTCAAAGGTAAGGTATGCATACATATTTAGTTTTTTGGTTGCCAAATTTTTCAAACATATTGTGTAACTCTCGCATGCACAAGACGTGTAAGTGCATCCACAACCAAGGCTGGTACCAAGCACAAGGTGCTTCTGTGGTTAGCATAAGCATAACAAGCACAACAGTTCTCCATCATCAATATGATCAAGCATGCACGGTATGTTTTGGGAAGTTTATCGTGCTTGATATATAATGGCGGTTAGGCCGGATGTTTTCGGTATGTTTTCGGTCAATCTGGATTTGCAATCGCTTTTACATGCCTCGACAAACAATTTCAGGTACACTTTGTCGGTGCATTATAATGATCATACTTCATTGTTATCTACACAACTTGGTCTACAATTTATTATTGTATCTCTACATAACATAATGCATGAGAACCGCATGTTACTCTTTAATGCAACAGAAGTGAGTGCAATTCCCGCACTCCAAGCACAACCACGGCTTGTGACAATTATTTTAAGCATTACAATTTTATTGTATACCAAGGACCAATGATTCAATTACTCATTCAACTCAAGCATGGCTTGAGTACCTACCGCCTTGATCTGAAGCACGGCTCATCAATGGTTCAATTTGATGATAAAGCATAGCAAATTTGCAATTTTTTAGTATCTCAAGCAGTAGGCACGGCCTATTTTTGGACATGTTAAAGGCAACAAGTTGCTCGGCATGCCCGACTCCTTTTTACTATTTCTTGAAGCTGACAGAGGATGCTTACCACACAGTGTTGGTCAATTTCAATTGAAATTGCTCAACACGGTCAATTCTTTTTGTTATGGTATCTACCACCATAGGCTTTGAGCACAAACATATTTATGTGAAGCAAGGCTTCAATGTCCAACTCTTAAATTGAGATTTTTCCTGTTTGGCGTATGCTATGAGCACACTCCTTTGGGGAATTTCTTTATATGCCTGCAGGATATTTCAGGCCAACTTTCTCTCGCGCAACAGAGATGGTTATGATCTACATTTAAGCGAGCTTTTCTCGAGACAACTGGTTTCAGTAGGATGACCAGGTTAGATCATGTTCAATATTGTTTTTCCATGTTTATACATTTAGATTGGAAATTAATGCTTTTTATGTAAAGCACATTTCTTGGACACTTTTACATGAAGCAAGTCTTCTCCCTTGTGCCAAGGTACTGCCAATGATTTGGAATCACGGGCATTGGCACACAAGTTTGAAAAAATTGGCAAAATAGGGAATATCACCTCACAGAATCCCTACCAGTCTAAACTGTGCAAGGCACTTATGGTTTGGTTGTCACGATTGAGGCCATTACTCTCCGCAAGGGCTTACAATTCTGCATGCAAGGCATGCTAGTAGGTGGATTCAATTCTACCACTTCATGCATTACTCTTCCGCTATCACACTCGCAACTTTTTCAAGGACAGATTAAGGATAGATTGTTTAATATGATTGTTGGTTGCTATCAACACACAACAACACTAAAAGGAACCTAAATCTAGGACTTATTTTACGGGCAAAGTGCCAAGGCTAAGTTGTCCTCATACAATCACGACCCCTGCATGGTAGGTGGGTCGCAATGATTTTTATGTTCTTTGGTTACCTCTCTCCATGAGAGAGTCATACCGGAAAACTGTGGAATGCTTATACGATAAGCTGCAATTTAGGCATACGATGCGTAAGAGCACAGAGCTTGGGTACACACTCTAAAAATTAAGGAAATGTCTTCTCTCTCTCTCTCTCTCTCTCTCTCTCTCTTTCTTATTTCTCTCGAAGAATACTGCATACTTTCTAAGAAGCTTTTGCTACATGTTTCACTAGTGAGTCCTCCTGAGCCAAGATGCTCTAACTCTTAGCTAGAAATTGGGCAAGATGCCATCCACATTAGTCTTCATCAGTTCGAAGATTGAACACTAATTTCCATGAGGGATATGAGCCACACACGCTAGCTAAGAGCCATTGTTGAATCTAGGGTAAGACCCAATTGTTGGTATTCCTTGGATGAATATTGTTCTCAAGATCAAACACCTCTACCCAGTGGAGTACACATTGACGTTAATTGACAAGGAAGAGTCTTGTCATTACGGATGTTTAGAGTATCATTTTGCACTACATGTTTTCAGTGCGGTGCTCGAGTTGAGTTTTTGATAACGTTAAACTCCCATCGGCTGATCTCCACCACGGAGTATAGACGCAGCAATAGGTGGAGACAGCATGACTGTCCATAAGAGCTAGCCATTTCACTTGTGTGGATATCCGGCTCCTTCTATAGCACTACAGATTACCTATGGACATACTGTTTTGGGGTAAGACCCGGCGGGTGATTGCTTCATCTCCCCATAGGCATTGAGGATCATAGTTTGATCTATTCCAGTTCTACTTTCAAGGAAAGAAGCCAGTAATCTACCATGGGGTAGCAGACAAATTCAAATTTTCAAGTTGATTCTCATCATTCTGTATACGGTTAACCAGGTTGGTTACCATTACCTACTAGTTGCGCAGTTCTACAACGGGTCTTACCAAGGCATTTGACTACGTAGATTCTAATCCAAGAACACCCAGGGTTCCCAATGCAATAGTGTTTGTTTTTTCAGGTAGAGGACGTGCTCCTCTCTTTTTGAATACAGGTAAGTGAACATTACGTTCAAATCTCCAGGTACGCATCTATTGATTTGGTGTTATTCCATTTTTAGTGTTCTTTGCTTGGTTTTTCAAGACGTACAAGTACACTTGAATGTTACACAGCCATGCCAAGGGCATGTCGGCACAAAGTATTTTGGGCCAAGTGTCCAATCTATCTTTCTGCCTTATGCTGTTATGAATCCACTTGTAGGATTTAATTTGGCACATGTTGTCACAGGGGATACAACATGGTCTAGGAACTCAAGGAGTTAGGTTTAGCCAGTGTGGAGCAATGAAAGAGGGTCCCTCTCACTCTTGTCGTAGAGTGTTTAGAGCTACCTCCACACACAAGTACATCTTGTACTTGTAGGATGTTCTTTTCCAGACATCCTTAGTTGACACATATTCCACATGTGGCAAATATGAGTCTCTGGGTCTAACACTGGCGCCCCCTATTTCAAATATGTGTCACGACAAAGTCCCTAAGTGCTGGTCAAATCTATTTTCTAGACCATTTTCAGCACGACGTATCACGAGCAATTTCAGTGGCCAAAAATTGTCGGATACTTACAATGACATGTTCAGCTACAAGTATTGCTAACAACATTACAGATGGTTGTTTATACATATAGCAAGGCTATAAGTTGTTAATGAAAAAGTTTCATTGTTTGTACCTAGAAGTGATCAATGTTTCACCTTCTATTGTGATCCAAACGTTTCAGCAAGGCTTGCAAAAGATTGCAACTAAAAGTATTTAGTTTCTTTTCATAACTATTTACATTCCTTTTTAATGCGTGCTAGGCGCATCACATGTTCCATAAGTATTGGCAAGGATCATTATGGGTATACAGGTTCAGGTTTGTTTTTGCTAAATGCATACACACTAGGTGTTATGGGTCCTAGTGTTTAGCAAAGGCTGATTTGGAACGGCATGCATATTCCTTAAGTTGTTGCTTATGAAGCATATTTCACTCTAAGTGCAACATCTCTAGGAGATTACTTTTGGGTCTACTAATCACCAATAGAGGTCATGGCTTGGTTTGGGCGTTTGTGGATTTTTTCAAGTTAACCACCATGGTTATTTCGGACATTGTTGATTCCTCACCAATGTTATACACTACTGTGATTCCCCATTTACCAGTCATCTGGGACGACTGTTTGTAAACTGTGAGGAAAACACACCTCAGTACTATTAGTTATCCAAGGGGATACGCAGATTACAAAGAATAATCTTGTGCTGAAGGATAAGCAAAGTGAGTACGTTAGCACCAAGCGATCCAATTAGTAAGCATTTATTGCTCTTCTTGGAGTTTACTTATTATCAGTTAATGCATGTTGCGACTCGGTAGTCTCTTCATGTATAAGTCAGGTTCTCAACCTTGACACTCGCTAGGGTGGGGTTGTTTACTGATGCAATTTGTGAACAAGTCAAGGACTTACACTTGGCTGATGATTTAGGTCAGCAAGTCACTTCACAGAAAGTGAAAAGCGGTACTCTTTCAGGTATATCTTTGTCGTGATAACTCGTTTAGTATGCTCATGTGCGTTCTAAATGGAGTCTACACACTAGATGGTTACAAATGGACAACAATGTGGAAAATCAAGATGTTACTCTTGGTTTCATTGAACCTCTTGCGGAACTGTGTTTCAGTCAACCAAACAGCTGGATCCATGAAGGATGCCATTTGAGAGAACATTAGTGTTGTTAAGAAGAAACCTCCCACTTTTGTTTTCGAGGACGAAAACTATTCTTAAGGGGGGAGTAATGTCAGGACACCGGCAAGGCCAGACAAGACAAGGGTAGGGCCGGGCTAGGCGATGTGGAACGGGGAGTCCAACTAGGGCAAAGGGCCAGGGGCTTGCCTATTAAAAGGGTGGTTGGGTGGTTGACTCTCATACCCTAGTTCCCCCTGTCCTTTCAGTGTTTAGGGTTGAACATGGAATCAATTTCCATACTCAATACGCAGGATTTGGATTGATCCTAGAAGGAACGGCCTTCACCTGGTTCCAACCATTAAACAACTGGGAATTCCCACGCATAGATCAACTTCTTTGAGAATTTGCAAAGAAATTCTCAAAGAGAGGAATTAAGTATAATACAATCTCCCAAATCTATGCATTTAGGAAAAAGGCAGAAAGAAAAGATAAAGGAAGTCTCACTTGGATTTAAGCAATACATAAAAAGATGTCCTGCTAGAGAGCTACCTAAGAATGAGAGGATGTCAGTTATTTTCATAGAAGGATTGCAAAATGACACTCTCAAGAAAGATTTACACTTAAAGGCATGTGTTACTTTTGAGTAAGGCAGGAAAGAGGCGTTGTATTTGGTAGACAATTGTAAGGCATATGGGGGTGTGACTGAGGACACAGACCAAGGGACGAGTAGCACCTCTTCAACCTCTAGTGAATCCACGATGAAATTGGGTGGGCAAAATCCAATTGTGACCGAAATTGATCAAATGATCGAGGAAGTGATTAAAAGTATGAACCAAGGAAACAAGACGAACCCAAACACATGACAACAGTCCACACAAAAATGTGACACTTGTGGGGAAGATCATCCAAGTCAGTGGTGCAACATGCAGCCAAGACCAGGAGCAAATGTACTGTGTGTATTGACGTGATGTGCTATCAAACAAAAATGGACAAACCATGAGACCCACGAATGTTATGTTAGAGAAATACCATATGGGCCACCTGGAGGGCAACAATTACCACCACCTCCAAGATACCAAGTAGGACAAAATAACGTAGTCTAAGGGCAGGAAAAACCTCAACCTGTGTTGGGACATTAGCCTCCTTTACCCTAGGAAAACAGAGCCATGGTAAGAATTTCACAACCCATAGAGGAACCTTGCGGATCAGGGTATGATACAGGTAATTTCATATCAAGAAGATTTGGACAACTCCTATGAGAGAGGGTTAGGCATTAATGCCTATGATTTTGAAGGACAAATCCAATGGATAGTTTCATAAGAGATGTAAGAATCATCATACATAGCACAACCAACAAAAAACCATTACCTGATCGATGAAAATATGCTCATATTCATGGAAACTTAGAACTAGAGACGTAGGGGATACCCTCTTAGAATCGATAGGGCCTCCACAAGCTTCTCTACCACTAGTAGGAACATGCTATAAATGCGGTGATGATCATTGGCCAAGAAGTTGTCAACACAAAGAAGAGCGTCTCGAACTCTTTGGATACTCTAAGGGATGTACAAATGACCATCTCATTCCACACTGTCCAAAAAACCATGATAACAAAGGGAAGGCTACCATGAACAAAATTGGAATTGTATCAAGCTCAAGTGGGTTAGAAATGGAACCAGCAATTCCAATTAATGTTGTAATGATGGCACAAGCACAAGCAACTGCAAGGAACATCTCAACCAGCTAAACTGAGATGGATAATTTGTCGATTAGAACCCCTAGGAAATCTAGGAAGGCAAAAAGGAACAAGATGAAAGCCAAAACGATAAAAGAAAAATCAACTTTAGAAACTATTAACAGCGGCTAACACATGCGACACCGATTATGCATCAAGAGAGGGATTTGTTATGAATGTGCACAATATTTCATATCCACATTGTATAAGGTCTTAGGCTCATTGGGAGTTCCAAATTTCATATGCTAGCTAGAGGGCTCAAACTTAATCCTAGAGTAGAAAGGATTGTTGTGCAAGCCTTTATAAGAAAGATTTTTTGCAAGGAGGCTTCATTCTTGAGTAGGCATTCCTAAGGATCCAATCTTGAGAGCTCTCTCTTGAGTGTTCACTTTGTGGATGGCCTATCCTTGAGCTTAATGCCCATGCTTAGAAGGCTAGTGCTAATCCATTGTAATTAAGAGAATCATTTCTTAATCTAACCTCTACTTTCTTCATTAGTCTTACTTCTTCTATATTCCATTATGTCATGAAGTAGTTTCACCTTCTCATTATTGTAGATTTGAGTGTGTGTGATGACTTCTTGCTTATTGACCACTCATATCCTTCTATGAGCACTCAATTTGCGATATTTAACATCTCTAATTAGGTTGATTAAGTTGGTTCTTGATCTTGTTATTAGTGTGTGCCCTATTGTTTGCTTGTGTGTGGATGGGTTTAATGAAACTCGATCACCATTCACCTTGTGTGTGTAGCTTCTGATGAAGTACATTGATTGGCATGTGGTGATTGGAGAGGCCAACACCAATGCAATTAGTGTGTGCTTTTCGAGAGTGTGCTTTGAGATTCTAGCCTATGGCAAGTCAGACTTTGGTGGACTTAATGTGTGTATGTGATACTTGATTAATGATGATGGTGTGATTACAGTTAGTGATTCATGGATAATCTCTATTATATTGGAAGAGCATTCTCTTGAATCCTCTCATTCGATACATCCAATGATGCACGTGCTTCCATGCCCTAGCCGGGTTGCCGATCCTAGGATTGATAATTTTGTTGGTCTTGGGTTGATTAGGTGATGCTAAAATTGCCCCCAACATTTCGTACCATTGTTGGGGATCGATAACCTAAGCTAGGAGTGGAGGATATTTAGAATAGAGTAATTTCACTGCTAATTTCATCAATTTTGAGTGTGTGTAACTCCATTTTGGTTTGTTTTGATGATGTGTGCGTGCAGTAATTAAAGATAATTTTTGAGTTATGAATATCCCAAACCCCCAATTTCACTAATTTCATACTACCATTACTAATTTTGCTTCATTTCCATGTAATTGTACTAATTCCATGCTAATTTTACTAAATTTTTACTAGATTTTCTAACATAACCACTAACATTTGAAGTGTAATGTATGATTAATCCCCTTATAAGAGGTGGAATCAATACTTTTATCAAGTTCCTTTGTTGCTAATCCATGCCGAATTTGATTATTTGAGAGTTTTGATTTTTGGCCTACAATGGTCAATTTTTGGGCTAAATTGGAAGAGCCACACATGTGTGTGCATGGTGGAATCATCGCGTGGAGCAAGGTTTAGCTTGGATGCAATTGATTGTAAGTGCATTGGCCTACTCTATTCAATTTTTGGGTGATTAATTTGATTCCAATGTGTTGCTAATTTATTGCTAAAATTAAGTGTGTAATGTTACCATATACATGTGGTAGTGATGTGTGTGAACACACTAGGACCGCCGGGGCATTTTTTCCCTCTTTAGGAGGTTTTTTCCCCCGTGCATTGTATATACACCCATCACTCTAGGGCTATCTATCTTTCCATAGCACACTAAGTAACACACTCTCTATTGTGTGCCTTGAGCTTCCTTTGTCTTCTCCAAGCTGTGTGTGTTTCTCTGCAACCCTAATTCCAACAATTGGTATCAGAGCAGGTCACGTCCTCCCGGGCTTAGTCGCCAGCTGCTCCAGCACACGCCTGCTCACTTTCTCCGATTTCAGTGAGCTTTGGCGAGCGTTCGCAGGTCGACAAATATTTTGGGAGAGCTCAAAGAGATTGGTCTGCTCAGAATTTTGATTTGGGCTCATTTCGGCCTCCGTTTCCACTACGGGCCGTACTGCACAGGCTATTTCGTCATTTTGTGCAGATTTTCTATCAGTGCCGTTTCCTGCATAACAGGTGCCTTATAGTCTTCTACGGTTTGTGCTATATAGCACAAGTTGTTCCCGCTCCATTTCTCCTATTTTCGGGCAGTTATCACATCAGGTGCAGCATTTTCCATGGCTGACAACAACAACACAGATGTGTTCAAGATGTTTGCTGCTGAGGACAGGTTGGATGGGGACAACTACCCTATGTGGGCTTATATGATGCAACATGTTCTTGTGTCAAAAGGTGTCTGGAACATTGTGCAGGGCATTGATGTACGTCCTGGTTCTGAAGATGTAGGCGATATTGAGGATGTTGCAGGTCTTGCTGCAAGGATTGCAGCTGTTAAAGTTGTTTTGCCTACGGCAGAACAAGCTCGTTGGGATGTTAAGGATGCACAGGCTCATGCATTGATTGCGTTGTCTGTGAAGCGCACCATTATTCCTCACATCCGTTCAGCAAAATCTGCAAAACAGGCTTGGGATATTCTAGCAGGTCTTTATGCAAGCCGCAATGAGGCTAAAATTGCTTTGCTGCGTAAAGAGCTAGAGTCGAAGATTATGCATGAGGAAGATGATATGGACACTTTCCTTGCTAGTGTCAAGGATATCAATGAGCAACTCATTTCTGCAGGTGAAGTCATTTCGGACAGTTCCCTTGTGCAGACTGTTCTTGATGCCTTACCAGATTCCTACCAGACTTTTGCTAGTACTTGGAGACTGATGACCCAAGGAAATCCTGAAGTTGTCAAGTTTGATGCATTATGCACATTGCTGTTGCAAGAGTCACTTTCTAGAAAAAACAGGACTAGGCAGCGTGCAGTTGAATAGGCTTTTATTGCTTCTCAAAGAAAGGGTGGTAACAGTAATGCAGCCACTTCTTATGGTTCTACTGTGAGTGGCAAAAATTCTGTTCCTAATGCTTCTGGTGGCAGCACTTCGTCTGGCAATTCTAGTGATAAGGGCAAAAAGAAGATGCGTTGCCATTATTGTAAAGCCAATGATCACTTGATCAAGTCGTGTCCTAAGTTGAAGGCCAAAGAGGCTAAGAAGAAAGAGGGTGGTTCCACTGCAAATGCTGGTTCCACTACAAATGCAGCCATTGTTGAGTCTTCTGTGAAAGGAGATTGTGATGCTGATGTTGATGCAGAATGGGCTTTTAGCGCAGAGTGCACTTACAATCCTTCTGTCCATTATGCATGCTTGTCAGTTGCTGCAGACTCACATGTGTGGTATTTCTACAGTGGTGCTACAAAGCACATTACCTCACATCGTGAATTGTTTACCTCTCTCGAGTCTGTCCCTCATGGGAATTCAGTCACTTGTGCCAACAACGCCTCTTATCCAGTTCAGGGAGTTGGAAAGATTGTGCTCACTGCTGCTAATGGCAGTTCCTTCACACTTGTTGATGCACTTTATGTACCTGGGATCAAGAAGAATCTCTTGTCTGTATCCGCACTTGCTAGACTTGGACTTGTAGTCAAATTTGTGGATGACAGATGTACAGTTCATGATCTCAGTTTTGGTGATGAAATTGTTGCATCTGGGCTTTTGTGCCGTGGGCTGTATAAGCTCACTTTGTATGACAAGTGTGGACAAAATTTTGCAAATGCTGTTGCAGATTCAAGGGCTATTTCAGATGCAAAACTTTGGCATGCACGTTTTGGTCATCTGAATTTTGCCAGTTTGCTGCGTTTGCAGAAATCTGATATGGTTGCTTCTTTGCCGCCTCTTGAAGCACCTGTCAAACATGTTTGTGAAGGCTGTATTCTAGGTAAAATGCAGCGTTCTAAGTTTCCAAAGGATGGTTCAGTTAGGGCCACATGCAGGTTGCAGCTTGTGCATAGTGATGTTTGTGGGCCCATGCAAACTCCGTCCTTGGGCAATTACCTGTACTTCATGACTTTCATTGATGATTACTCCAGGCATGCATGGGTATTTCCGCTTAAAGCGAAGTCCGAAGTTTTTATGTGCTTCAAACAATTTTTGGCTATGGCTGAAAATGTCTCAAAATGTACTATGGGCACCCTCCGTTCCGATCGAGGGGGGGAGTATATGTCTCATGAATTTAATGCATTTCTGGCTAGTCGTGGGATAAAACACCAATGTATAGTGCCTTATACACCTCAGCAAAATGGTGTTGCTGAGAGGAAAAACAGGTCACTAACGGAAATGGCACGATGTATGGTCAAAAGTCAAGCTTTGCCGCATTCTTTTTGGCTTGAGGCCATCATGTGTGCCACTTATGTACTTAACAGGTGTCCTACGAAAGCTTTGCAGTCTATTACTCCATATGAAGCATGGCATGATAGAAAACCTTATATTGAGCACATGCGTGTTTTTGGCTGTTTGGCATATGCTTTGGTGCCACAAGTGCAGCGCAAAAAATTGGATGATAAGGCTGTCAAATGTATTTTTGTTGGTTATAGTGCTGAAAGCAAAGGTTACAGGTTGTATCATCCGCAAACAAAACGTATTCTGGTTTCACGGGATGTAGTGTTTGTGGAAGACTCTGTTCAGCCCTTGTTGTCATGTACTAGAGACAGTAATGTAAGCTCACAAGACATTTATGACACTTTGTTGCCTCTTTTCAGTGGTGGAAATACGAATGTAAGTTCCAATGAGGCAAATGTACAGCCTATGGGGGTTTCTGAAAATGTTTTAGAACAGCCTATTACTGATGCAGATGTACATGATGTACTTGATGAGGAAAGGGCTGAAAATGAGCAAGCTAGAGGTATGCCAAAATGGCTGGTGCACACTTTGCGTGACAGTAAATTGGATGCACCTTTATCTAGTCATACTCGTTCAGGCTCTCGCCATGCATCTTATGCATCAGATTGTTATGCTTTGGCTATGTCTAGTTTACATGATGTTGAGGAGCCTCTGTCTTTTGATGAAGCACAGAATTCAGAAAATTGGATTGCTGCCATGAAATCAGAATATGATGCACTTATAGAGAATGACACATGGACTTTATGTGATTTGCCTCCTGGCAAAAAGGCCATTGGTACGAAGTGGGTTTACAAGTTGAAACGCAAGCCGGATGGTGAGATCGATTGCCATAAGGCTCGACTTGTTGCAAAGGGTTATGCACAACAAAAAGGCATAGATTATGAAGAGACTTTTGCTCCCACTTGTCGTATGACTACTGTGCGTTTTCTATGTGCATTGGCAGCTCATTTTGGTTGGGATGTACATCAATCAGACATTGTTACTGCTTTCTTGAATGGTGACATATTTGAAGAAGTTTATGTAACGCAGCCTCGCGGTTTTGTCATAAAAGGACAAGAGGACAAAGTGTGCAAATGTAAGAAGGCTTTGTATGGGTTGAAGCAATCTCCTCGTGCTTGGTATGAGAAAGCTGACACTCATTTGGTTAAACGAGGCTTTCGTAACAGTCCAACAGAAAGCACATTGTATGTAAAGCGTGAGGATGATGTATTTCTCATTGTGGTTCTTTATGTTGATGATTTGCTGATCACTGGACCAAATGAGAGACATATTGCTGAATTTAAGGCTGATTTGAATGCTACTTTCAAGATGAAAGATTTGGGGCTGTTGCATCATTACTTGGGTATACAGTTTAAGCAGTGTGATGGTGGTATTGCCTTGTGTCAGAAAAGTTACATAGAGACATTGCTATGTAAGTTTGGACTTGAGGATTGCAAACCTATTGCCACTCCCATGGAAACAGGTTTGAAGTTGAGTCTACATGATGCTGGCGATCCTGCTGATGTCACTCTTTACCAAACTGTTGTTGGCTGCCTCATTTATGTATGCAACACAAGGCCAGATATTCAGTTTGCAGTCTCACAGGTCAGCAGATTTATGCATAGCCCAGGGTCTAAGCATTGGCAGGCTGTCAAGAGGATTTTCCGCTACCTTAGTGGCACTTTACATCTTGGCTTGTTTTATCCCAAGGGGGGATCATTGCCGCCAGACTTACATGCTTTTTCGGACTCAGATTGGGCTGGTTGTTTTGACACGCGAGTGTCCACAAGTGGTTTTTGTTTCATGCTTGGCAGTTCATGTATATCATGGTTGAGCAAGAAGCAACCTACTGTGGCCACTTCGAGTTGTGAGGCTGAGTACAGGGCAGTCTTCACAGCTACGGTTGAGTGTGTATGGCTCAGACGCCTTATGGCTGACTTGGGTGTTGGACAGGACACTGCCAACACTATCTACACTGACAGTCAGAGTGCATTGGCAGTTGCGAGGAACCCAGTTTTTCATGCTCGCACAAAGCACATTGAGGTGCATTACCACTATGTCAGGGAGAGGCTCTCAGCAGGAGAGATCAGCTTGGCTTATGTGCCAACACAGGACAACCTTGCAGATCTTTTCACAAAGGCATTGTCTCGTGAGAAGCTTGAAGCTTTCCGCATAGCTTTGGGCTTACTCCCCTTTGTGGACTGATCCTGTCCTCAGGGCATGGCACTTCCCTTTACTCATGTGCCAGCTCTCGTTCACCGCATCACTCCAGGGGGGATTTGTTACCATATACATGTGGTAGTGATGTGTGTGAACACACTAGGACCGCCGGGGCATTTTTTCCCTCTTTAGGAGGTTTTTTCCCCCGTGCATTGTATATACGCCCATCACTCTAGGGCTATCTATCTTTCCATAGCACACTAAGTAACACACTCTCTATTTGTGCCTTGAGCTTCCTTCGTCTTCTCCAAGCTGTGTGTGTTTCTCTGCAACCCTAATTCCAACATGTAAATCAATTGACATATTTAGAGAGCCCACTTTGATTTTTTTGGAATGAAATTGATGGTCAATTTTGACTAATGAATGATGTGTGTGTCAAGATGAAGCATGATTCACAACAAGAAAGCATGTGTGTGCATAAATATCATTGTGTGTGTAATGCACCAAAGAGGGAAAAAATTGCCAAAAAGTTCTAGTGATGAATAGAAATTGATGGAATTGATTATATATGAGTATGCAATCATGTAATTGATGTGAATGCTAGTGTAAGGGCCTTCTCCTAGCCCTTATACAAGGCCAACACATCTAAGCCACCGACTTAATAGATGAAAAAGAAAAAGAAAATAATACAAAGAAAAAAAATGTTCGAGAAAATTCGGGCTCAATTTAAGCACAAAAGAATACTCACAAGACACTTCGGCTTATGCCATGGGAACATGGACATAACCAAGGCATAGGAAGTTAGCTTTTCATTTTGATAAAATTAGCATAAAGGAAAAAGGAAAAAGAAAAAAGGAAAAAGATAAAGATAAAGGAGAAAAGGAGAAGATAAGGATAGGTGAGTAAGTAACTTGTTGAGAAAGTTTTGATAAGTAAGATAAGTTATCAAGATAAGGAAGATAAGCTATCAAGTAGGTATCCCCAATTTTGGTTTTGGGGTTGTTTAAAGGGTATCTTAGATGATACCTTGTTTTATTTCAACAAGGAAAAGGGCAGGTAGAGTCGTGCGCGGGTACGTTGAAAAAGATAAGTGAAAGCACTTATAAAAAATGTGCATAAAAAGAGGGCTTCCCTTCTCATTTTTCACTTCTCTCCTTCATTTTCTCAAGGTGCAAACTTGAGAGTAATCTTGAGAAAGCCATATCCAAACCTCTTTCACACACACACCTCCTACACACACACACACGCACATCTCTTCAAGAGAATCCATGGCCAAAACCCTAATCAAGTTTGTCAAAACTTCATCTTCTTCTTCACACTACACTCTCCCTCTTCTCTCTCCTAATTCTCAAGCTTTCCATAGCTTGAATTCCTTTTGCCTCTTACAATTCTCTCATTCCAAGTAGCCAAATTGGTGGTGCTCAAGTGAAGTGAAGAGCCGACTACATCCAAAGCAAGGAGAAGACTAGATCATACACACACTAAGGTAATGTTTTGTTGTTCTTTTTATGCTATTTGACTTGCTTCAAAGTGATTTGATTTCATGCTTACATAAATTTATGATGCTTGACCATAAGCAAACCTTTTGCTTGGGAAGAAGAAATAAGTACTTAATTTTGTTGTTTTCCTCTAATTATGGTTCATTTACTAATCATAATTAACCATGTTGCTAACACTAATCCGATGTATTTCAAGTTTTGTTGTTTCAAGTCTCTAGATTACTAGACTAATATGGCATAGAGAGAGTAGAAAGCACTCTCTTTAACCATAGGTGACTGGAGATCATACTTATATTTCAAGTTCCTTTATCTAGATTGCCAAACTAAAATGAGAGTAGAAAGCACTCTCTTTAACCATAGGTGACTAGAGATCGTACTAAAATAGCATGCATGTTGGATGATGATTAGTATATATGCGTATCCTTAAACCCCGCTAGAAATATCTTTTTCTATGTTTAAGATGCACAAGATAATTGCCACATAATCATGGGCCATTAAGTATTGGAAATTTTAGAAATAACTATTCTATTCAAAGTGGCATTATAATTTACTCTAAAAAGAATGCTCTTACGAAAGGTTCACAAGTTTTTCTTTAAATTTAAGAAATAGGACTTTCCTTGTTTCGAAGAGAAAAAGAGCATGTATAAGATTTGTTTAAGTGATACCAATAAATTTAATACTAAGTCTCTCAAAGAGAGTTAAGTTTTGAAGGGGAGCCCTATCTTAATCAAAGGAGTTTTTCCTTGAAAGTGGAAATTTCCTTTCAATTAAAGCTATCCCCCCCTCTTATCAATTGAAAAGTCCCAAAACCATAAGCCACATAATTAATCCTCTCCACGGTAGCCAAGGTATGTCTAAATCCCTTCTTAAGGAAGAATTTGTAATCACTCATACACTATTGCACGAACCATTTTTCACCACACTAGCATGTCCACCCTTAAGAACTTCATAAATTTTTGTGCTTACAATACCATGCATGGAAGGGTTTTACTCTTGCTTGCATAAGCACTCAAAGGAATTTTAATGATTTTGTCTTAAGATATCAAGTTGGTGCATTCCAAAGTTTTGTGTTTACCACGCATAGATCCATCCAAAGCAAAAATTCATTGTAGAAAGCATATGCATTGTTCATTTCAAGTTTGTCTACTTTTAAGTTTGTTTGTAAATTCAAAGGGGGGAGTAAGGGGATAGCTTCATGTATGTTGTGACCATGTTGCTTGAACATAAAACTCCCATTACTTCCATGGAGATGCCCCATGGATGGAAAATGATGCAAAGGGACCAAAATGGGATATGTCAAAGTCGGGGTTAACTTGAAACTTACGTCGAGACAAAACCTTAAACTTCCAGAAGATTCAAGAACTTAATCTAAATTTAAACTAGGATTAAAGACTTTATTGAGAAGATTTGACGTAGATAGCCCTAGCATAACATAGAAGATTTAAGTGTGAGCTTTGTCTTACATGCTTGGAAAAGGCTGCCACAGGTCTTTACCTGTAGGATACAATGGGGGATGGTCCTTTTTTGCTAGGACTAATAACTGTTGGTCAAAGTTTTGGACTTCATTCACCTACCTAAAAATGGGATTGAATGGGAGTGTGTCCCGGCCCAATGATAGGGACCAGTGGATGCGTCTGGAAATCGGCCTATTTCGGGTAGACCTGATACCGATGGGCAAATGAGGAAGGAAAATGGATCCATGAAGGACTCATGATAAGGGAGGAGGATGTGATTTAATTAAGGAACTCTTCTAATTGTTTGGTAAAAAGGAACCTTGGAAAGGCTAGGAACCTAATTAAATGGGCTATTCCGCAATCGTCCTCATCAGCCGACGGACCTTTGATCTGCTTCTTAAATTATTCATTTTGAAAGAATCTAGAGTAGATTATTTATGTAAGCCTTTCCCACACATGATAGAGAAAAATAAGAATTGGGATTGTGGCAAGGCGTTGCCTCCACACGTGGCGGAGGAGACATGATACCGAAGTCCTGGGACGAGGATAGGAATATGCCTAGAGGAGTATATGTGATTGCTTGAAAGATAACTAGATAATTTTACTAAGACAAAAGGAAAAGAGGAAGTAAAATATTTTAGAAAAGGAAAAAGGTGGGAACCACTGATAAATGCACACTTGCAAGGGTATGCAACAGTTTGTGTGCTGCTTTCAAATTCTTGAAATGTTTTCTTGGTTTGACATTATTGGAATATTGTTTTCTAGTATCATAGTACTACCTTGGGAGGGTGCATTTATCAAAAGGTTGGATGGGTGGGTGGATTCCGGAGGGTTAATTTGTTAGCTAAAAAGTTGAACCCAGTTTTATGTTGTCCATTAAGTTAAATAAAAAATGGGAAAAGGGATTCTTCTCTACGTAGTGGGGATCAAACGTGGAGACGGGGGCTTTGTGTAGCTATTAAATACACTCATCTTAGGGAACACTCTGATGGCTGTGCTTGGCCATAACCGAGAAAAAAACGTTGAACCAAGGATGAATTAGAGGACTCCCACTAGTTGATCCTAGAAGGTGGAGTTCAAATTTAGTTTGATGACTTTGATTGTAAAGCTAGACTGGTAAGCAATCGTGATTTGGGGCTAAGGGATCTATATGAGAGAAAGTGAATGTTATACCCCCTTGAGTTGGCACCAAAGAGCAGGAGGAGTTCTGTCTTGGTGTCCATCTCAAGCGAGAGATGTTAGAGATAATGATATATCCATTTGGAGATGGTACAGCCCTGGTGGTCCCTGGCATGACCCTCTTTACTATGCTATTCAATCATTGGATAAGCCTAAATGCCAAAAAATTGGGCAAAACTTGAGTGTGTGTGCCCATCCAAGACCACTTGATTTTTAATGATTGATGGTTAATTGGGACACTCAAATTCTTCTTGCTTTTGGAATGTGCATCAATAGTGTGTGCAATCATTAGGATTAAGTATATTTGCATTGCCAAAGCCAAAATTGAATTTTTGTGCTTAATTTTTGAGTGTGTGCATTGCTTGATCGGTCAAAATAGTTCTAATTTTGAGAAACTAAGCATGCATACATTTCTTTATGCTTGATTGAGTGTGCAATTTTAGCAATGCAATGAGAAATTGATGGATTATTTGCAAAAACAATCTGGCCTAAGTTTGGGTGTGTGCCAATCAATGGCATGTGCAATCCAATATGTAAATGAAAGATTGGTAATTTTTACAAATTATGATGATGACTTGGCCAAATATTTGATGCGTGTATCACAAATTGGCTTGAAGACTGAGTTATCACTCAATTAATGCTCAAAATGTGGAGATTTTTTTAGCGTGTTTCCATGCTAATGATTGAACAATGTGAGGAACATGGCAATGTTGCATTCATTTGTGTGCCTAATTCACTCATGTGTAGCCTAAATGAAAAATCCAATTGGATTTGCATAATTTTTTGACATGAGATATGAGCAATCAAAATTTCAAGGATTAATAGTTGGATATGGTTTTACAAAAGGGGAAGGAATTTTGAAGTTTTTAGTGTGGGTACAAAGCTTGGCTCGGAATCACCTTTGAAATTGAATAATCGAGCTCGCATGTACTATGATTAGTGCTTTCATATACAATGTGTGACTTGATATACGTCCTAACTGATTTGAGGCCAAAATGAGGGAGTTTTAGTGTGTTTTCATTACGATTTGTGTTTTAATCGACTAAGTATGGGGCGATAATGAATGAAATTGCAACATTTATACGTACAATTAAATTGAAATCTAGTGTAATAACTTGGTAAAATTTTTCGTGTTCCGATAAGTCATATCTTATGATCTCCTGACCACCTTGTCGGCACACTGCATATACACATCTATCCCTCTCCAATTAAGTCTCCAACTCCTTCCCTCCCATTACTCTTATGAGCGCACGCTCATGCATGCCACTACACCCACATCTTACACTATCTCGTTTATTTGTGAGAACCTCCCCTTGGAAATGCCATCCGCTGCTAATATTATCACCTAATCAACCCAAGAACAACAAAATCATCAATCCTAGGATCGGCAACCCGGCTAGAGCATTCAAGGGAATGCTTTTCCAATGTAATAGAGATTAGCCATGAATCACTAACTCTAATCACACCATCATTATCAATCAAGCATCACCTACACACATTAAGCCCACCAAAATCTAGCTTACCATAGACTAGAATCTCAAAGCACACTCTCGACAAGCACACACCAATTGCATCGGTATTGGCCTCTCCAATCACCACATGCCAATCAAGGTACTTCATCAAAATCTACACACACAAGGTGAATGGTGCTCGAATTTCATTAAACCCATCCACACACAAGCAAACAATAGGGCACATACACTAATCACAAGATTAAGAACCAACTTAATCACCTAATTGGAGATTCTAAATATCGCAAATTGAGTGCTCATAGAAGAATAGGAGTGGTCAATAATCAAGAAGTCATCACACACACTCAAATCTAGAATAATGAGAAGGTGAAACTACTTCATGGCATACTGAAATATAGAAGAATTCAGACTAATGAATAAAGTAGAGATTAGATTAAGAATGCTTCTCTAATTACAACACTAGCCTTCTAAGCATGGGCATTAAGCTCAACAAGGCTAGGCCATCCATAAAGTGAACACTCAAGAGAGAGCTCTCAAGAATGAAGCCTCTTTGCATAAAGGCTTTCTTATGAAGGCTTGCACCACAATCCTTTCTACTATGGGTTTAAGTTGAGCTCTCTAGCTGGCATATACAACTTGGAACTCTTAATGAGCCCAAAAACTTATACAATGTGTATAGAAAATTTTGTACACATCCATAGTATATCTCGCTTGGTGCATAATGGGTGTAACATGTGTTAGCCGCTACTGACAAAAACCAAGTTGCAACAAACAGAGAACAGTTGAGAATGGTAAGGGACCATAAAGAAAAGATTGATATAGCAAAACCATCAATAATACCTTCGGGAGGATTGGTGTTGGTGGACAAGGTCTTTGATCCATTAGATGTGATCTTGAAAGCTTATGAAGCTAAATTAAAGCCCAACCAAAACCAGGAGCATAGATGGTTAACATATCCTCATCCAGGGTATGAAAAAGAGAGGTTGCAGATATGCAAGGAGCTCATCAAAGCAACTCAAGCTCTTATGGAACCATCTGTTCCTACTACTCCCCAAGGACTGAGGTGTTGATCCACAAAAAAATCCAAGAGTTGAAGGGGAGAGGTATCAAAGATAGAGACCAAAAAGAATTGGTAGTTGAAACGCCTTTGGATACAAGGATGGCAGCCAATACCACAGATGGGGTGTATTCACAAGCAGTTATTCCAATTCCCAAAGTGGAAGAACCATGGCCATAGGACTTGTGGGAGGATATCAAAAAAAGAAAATATGGAAGCGCGACGCTTTAGTCAGCTCCTATCATTGAGATCCATTTAGAACATGAGTTCTACTTGTGTGATATCTGATCACTATATGGTGATGCATATATAAAAATATCGGAAGACAGTGAACCTCACTCTTTGAAGATTTTACCTTCATTCATTGGAAACCATGAAACAAGATCAAAAGTTAGGAAAGTACCATCTCAATGGAAATCTCGTCCTAAGATGTTGGACACCAAAACTCTTCATGAGTTGCCGTCATCCCCCCCATCCATTGTACGCTAACTCTATCTGAGTTATTGCATGTAAGACCTCATCTTTGGAAAAAGGTGGGAAATGTTTTGGAGAAAATAAGGTTGGTAATTCCACCAATTGTTCCTCCAAAAACACCAAATAACCAGACCTCAAAACAAACTAAACCCGAGCCAGTACGAGTGAATAAGGTGGGAGACTACTGTGAAGGAGAATAAGGGAACATTGCCTTGCCTGTAGAATACAAAGGAGTAAAAATGGTTTCTATATTAGATCATGGAGCCGGAATTGCCATAGCAACCAAAGAAATGCGGAAAAAATGGTGAAAGCCTGCCCTAAGGAAAACCCGAATGAAACTACAATTAGCGGACGGGTAGTTAGAGAGACCTATTGGTATTTTGGAGAAAATGGTAGTAACCTCTTATGGAATCGCATATGAACACACTTTTGCTATTATGCATTTTGATGAGAGCAGCAATTTTGATAACATATTAGATAGACCATTCATATGTAAGCTCAAAATGGTACAAGACTCGGGCTATGACTATATCTACAAGTTTAAGACGTAAGGATCTCACTACAAACATCAGTGTCAACGATCATGGTTATAGATATGTAGAACGAACCCCAGGAGAAGAGTTAAAATCTACAACTGAGCAGAATGGAGAAATACCCGCTTGGCTGCAAAACAAAGTACACATTTGCATGTGTGGAGATTTTGAGAGTGGGAGTTTGAAAAATGAGGATTGTATTCACAACATATCAGTACAAGACGAGGCGTATGTACCAGAGCCTTTTCCAAAAGAAATGTTTGAACCTTTTGGATGGCAACAGATACTAGCCACCCTTGTTGTGTGTGTGACTGAGGTAACATTGACTAGATTCCATGATGAGGAAGGATATAATATCATTCCATTCTAGATGATGGGTGTCATCTTATGTCCAAAATCAAGATCAGAACTACCTAACATGGAAAGAGTTACAAATTGCCGACGCATGGTGGATGAGATCTCCATAAGGGAACTTGATCAAACTGATGAAGAAGCACTCCAATATTTCACCGACAAGCTTTTGGAAGACAACAAGAATACAAGCTTTCTAGTAGCTCAGACAAGGATATCAAATAGAGGGTTCAACAATGGTTTATTACGATTTTCCAAACCAAAAACCACAAAGACAACGAAGATATCTAAATAGACGTATGAGCAAACAAAATAAAACAAAAGAATATTTTGTATCTATTTTAAACAACAAAACATAGTATTTGAGGCTGGTTAAAGCAATTGATTGCTTTAAAGATGAGATATCGAAGAGCTTCATGAAACCCGACTCCACAGAAAAAAAACTTGAAAAAGAAAAGCAAACAAAAATCACAAGCAAAAAATATCTCTGAAAAGTCAATGAAATTAACAAAAACAGAGTGCAAACACAAACACAACAAATTAAAACAGATTTTGAAAGAAGTTTGGACAACGGAGTTGGAAACTGACGATGAATCAAACGATTATAAGTTTGACGCACCTTCCCACTACAAAAGGTTTACTATTCAAGAAAAAGACATTGTAGTTTAGAAGCCCAAACGAGACCCAAAGGAGCCTGGCACCTCATATGATGAGCCTGATAAAGCCAAATGTATAAACCTAGTAGAACTAGGAGTGGAACCTAAGCGGGCATACATTGCCATGCACCTCACGGAAGAAGAAGAGCAGCTATTGATAGCAACACTCTGACAATATAAAGATGTGTTTGCATGGTCATACAAAGACCTAAAGGAAACAAGAGATATGTCAACACACGACACCCCTTAAAAGTAATGTCAAACCGGGCAGACAATGCCCTTACATGTAGAATGAGACTTTTTCCAAAAAGATTAAGGAGGAGATAGACAATTTATCTACAAGATAAATTGTCTATCTCCTCAAACAAGTAAATGATGCTACCATCAGGGACAACTACCCACAACCAATAACAAACCACGTTATTGAGAGAGTTGCAGGGAAGGAGGCTTATAGTTTTTTAGATGGGCTCTTAGGCTACAACCAGTTGACCATAAAACCAAATGACAACATAAGACAACTTTTGCAACAGAGTGGGGTATATTTTCATACAGGGTAATGCCTTTTGGTCTGACCCATTCCCCTGCCGCTTTTCAAAGACTAATGAGTCATGCATTCAAGGAGTATCTCAGGCAATTTCTAGAGATAAACACGGATGATCTATGTGTGCATTTTGAGTTGAGAAGTGAACACTTAACACACTTAAAAAAAAAGTCTTTGAAAAGTGTAGATCTTATCGTATTTTCTTAAAGCCTAAAAAATTTGTCTTCATGGTAAGACAGAGTAAAATCTTGGGCCACATTGTGTCCAAAAGTGGGATTTCCACTAATCAAGATAAGATACAGGTAAGTACTGTTGCACTGTCGAGACCAACGAGGATAAAGGAAGTACAGGCATTTATGGGTCATTGTGGATATTCTAGGCGCTTCATATACATGTCTGATGTAGTAGCTAAGCCCTTGTATGCTCTCATTGCTAAATTTGAGTGGAGTCAGATCTGGTGGAGTAAGGGCTACTGTGTTTGTAGCAAGCGGAAACACAATAGGATTCTCTGAGCTTCTTTGGCTCTCTCTTTTTCTTAGTGAATGCAAATGAGATTAACTTGTCCCATTTTGATTATGTGTTCCCTACCTACTCGGAATGCCCCATTCTTACTTACCTCCATTGCTCATATATTCCTGTGTTCATATCACCTGCGGTCAAAACCGTTCTTCATTTGGATATCTGGTCGACCAATGGCCTTTAATCTGCAGTTTTGATCCTTCAAAAGTTGGCTCAAAATCCGTCTTGTGCCAGACCTTTTCATATTTGCCATGTTTGAAGCCCTTTTCTTTGAAGATTTGGTGTTTGCTTTTAGAAGTCAATTTTGTTGATTATTTACCCTTTTTATTTTTTTAGCATTAAAAAACAAAAGAAAATTATCCATAATTATTACTTAGCCAAAATTTTGTCAAAATTATTGTAATCACTCATATATACATATTCTTAGCCTGGCATCTTATTTTTCATGAATGGTGTCAATATGGCTCATGATTATGTCTGCTAAGAGCTAAAAAGCTCTAAAAATTTGATTTAAAAAATAACAAGAAAATAATATATACAAAATGATGATTATCTTGCTGCTAGTTTTTTCCCCTTCCCATATTGAGTCGTCTTGGGCAAACATGTGTGAAAGTGCATGGGTACAAAGTAAGTGTCTATGCATAGTAGTATACTATGGCTCTAGGATATGAATGGAAGATATGCATGGGGTAACAAAATGCGGTGCAAGATGTGGATTCTAAACCATATGTTCAGGGGTTGTTGATGATAAGGTTATTTTTAAGCTTTGTGATCCAAACAAAAGAAGTTATCTTACAACTCATGTTAGATGACAAATCTTTGACCACACCATTTGTACAGTCATATTACCTATGGGAACCTCTTCAATAATGGTGGAAGTGTCTTCTCAAGGGCGGACACACATGGGTGGATTGGAGGGTCCGATTTGGACTTATCTACAAGGGAGGCTACACATGGTTGTCTCTCATGGAGATAACAACCCTTTTGGCCTATAAAAGGAGGCCATTTCTACACACATTTCATAGTGTGAAGTTCATGCAACAAGGTGGGTGTGAGGTGGTGAGAGTGAAGCAAGGCGGGAGCTCTATTAAGGGTATAATACCTTTGTAAAGGCTACTTCTTGTTTGAAGTACTAAAGCCATTAAGTGACTGCTTTCCCGTGGATGTAGCCCACATTGGGTGAACCACGTGTATCGTTTGTACTCTCTCTCTCTCTCTCTCTCTCTCTCTCTCTCTCTCTCTCTCTCTACTCCATAATCTCTTGTGTGTGAAAATTATCTCTCTCCGTTAAGTAATCTACTCAATTATCTACTTAGCTACATCATATTTCCTAACCACTGGTATTAGAGCAAGGTTTGCTCGTAGCTAAATTATCTCAAGGAAAGGATTCCTTGAATTGAGTGTGAGTAATGGCGGAGGAAGGGAAACTCAAGATCAAGAAGTTCAATGGTAAAAACTACCAACATTAGAAGATGCAGATTGATATCTCTACCAAAAGGGCCTTTATTTGCCACTAGGCGGTCTTGCAAAGAAGCCCTCAATAATGGCAGATGAAGCATGGATGGTCCTTATGATGGAAAGGCACTATGAAAAATCCGGTTAAGCTTGGTGTCGATGGTGGCATTCAATGCTTTGAAGATGAAGACCACGGAGGACTTGATGAAGTCACAATGACTTTTATGAGAAACCATCGGCATCCAACAAGGTATCTCTCATGAAGCACTTATTCAATCTAAAGATGGTAGAGAATGGTTTAGTTGCAGAACACCTAAATGACTTTAACACAGACATAAGTCAGCTTAGATCCATGAAAATCAAAATTCGATGAGGAAGTGCGAGATCTCCTTATACTATCATCTCTATCGGATAGTTGGGACAGCCTTGTGATGGCTGTAAGTAATTCTATCTCTGGCACAAATACTCTTAAGTTTGATGATGTTGTGGGTGTTCTCCTAAGCGAGAAAATGTGAAGGAGAAGCAGAGGAGAATCATCAAGTGCTGCACTGTCAATGGAAACAAGAGGAAGGCCTAAGTAGAGGCTCAAAAACCAAAAGGTCGTGATCACGTAAGATGGAGCAAGTCACGCACAAAGTCAGTTCTTGAATTTGGAACTATGGTAAGAAGGGCCACGTCAAGAAGGATTGTTGGTCCAAGAAGAAGAAGGAGTTGTAGTCTCAAGACAACAAGCCAACATCAAAGGACAATGTGGCAAGTAAAGTAGATAAAGATTCTCTAATTCTCTCATTAGACAACGTGTCTAATTCCTAGATAGTAGATTCTGGGGCTTCATTCCATGCGACACCACACAAGCAACAATTCCAAGATTACACCAAAGATAATTTTGGGTATGTATACTTGGGAGATGATGAAGCTTGTGAAATTGTTGGCAGAGGTACAGTTTGTGTCAAAACTGCTAACTGATATGAATGGAAGCTTAAAGATGTTAGGCATGTTCCTTCTCTTTGCAAAAAATTGATCTCTATAGGACAATTGGACGATAAAGGTCACCACATTACATTTGGAAGCAAACGGTGGAAGATATCAAAGGGATCTTTGGTGGTTGCCAAGGGAGAAAAGGTCGATACACTTTACTTGTGTACTGTTAGCTCATAAACTTCAACTTGTGCAGTAGCTACGGAAGTCGACAGTGCGGTGTGGCACTATCGGCTTCGGCATATGAGTGCCAAGGGAATCCGAATCCTTCAAAGGAAGAAGCACCCTCAATAGCATTGGATGGGGGAGTTCTTGAAGAGGCATGGAGAGGTAAACCAATGAGTTATGCATTTCTCAAAGTGTTTGGGTGGGTGAGGCTTTCATGCACATAGATACAAGCCTAAGATCAAAGATAGATGCAAAGTCCAAAAAGTGTTTCTTCATTGGTATGGAGAAGGTGACTTTGGGTATCGCCTATGGAATCCTGAAGATGGTAAAATCTTAAGGAGTAGGGATGTAATTTTTAACGAAAAATATGTACAAAGATTACTTGGAAAGAAAACAAACAAAAGAAACAGGTGATGAGTACATGGAGCTTGAGGACGGTGAAGACTCAAGGACTACAAACGGTGACAATGTGCAACAACATCAACAAAATGATGAGCCTCAACCTATTCTACAAAGATTTACAAGAGCAAGCAAACCTCCAGAAAGGTTCCTTCCTTCCTTCAACCATCTCTTGATCTCAGATTTTAAGATCCGGAATCATACGAAGAAGCTATGCAACACCAATCCAAAGAAGAATGGATGAAGAGCATGGAAGTGAAGATGGACTCATTACATCGCAACCAAACATGGGAGTTGGTTGAGTTGCCTAAAGGTAAGCGGGAACTTCAAAACAAATGGGTGTATAAGTTGAAGGAAGAAGAAGGTAGGAAGAAAAGTCTAGGCTTGAGGTAGACGGGTTTTCTCAAAAGAAAGTTATTGACTTCAATGAAATATTTTCTCATGTTGTAAAAATGAGCTCAATTAGGCTTGTCTTAAGCCTTGTGACTACTCATTATCTAAATCTTGAGCAAATGGATGTAGATATGGCATTCCCTCATGGTGACTTAGAGGAGGAAATCTACATGATTCAACCAAAGGGGTATGAAGTAAAAGGTAAGGAGAAAATGGTTTGTAGATTAAAGAAGAGCTTGTATGGTTTAAAGCAAGCATCAAGACAATGGTACTTGCAGTTTTATCGATGGATGTTAGATCATGGATTTAGAAGATGCAACTTAGATCAAGAATTTGGGAGATGGGAAGTTCATCATCCTAATGTTGTATGTTGATGACATGCTGACTGCAAGTGCTAACATGCAGGACATCAAAGACCTAAAAGAAGAACCGTTTAAATATTTTTCAATGAAAAATTTAGGTGCTGCGAAGAGGATACTTGGTATCAATATATCAAGGGAAAGGACGAAGAAGACAATAAAGCTAGCTCAAGAGCAAGAAGGTACTAGAAAGGTTTGCAATGCAAAATGCAAAAACAGTTTCTACACCTTTGGCTGTCACTTTAAAGTAACCAAGGATATGTGTCCAAAGACACAAGAAGAGATACCCTATATGTCTAAAGTTCCATATGCTACAACGGTAGGTTCTCTTATGTATGCTATGGCCTGGACAAGGCCAGACATTGTACCTGCAGTGGGAGTTGTAAGTAGGTTCATGGATAACCTAGGTAAAGAGCACTGGAAAGCAATGAAGTGGATAGTTAGGTATCTAAAAGGGACAACAATAAATGCTTTGTATTTTGAAGGAACTGATATTTTTTTAGAAGGGTATGCTGATGCAGATATGGTGGGTGACAAAGATACTCGAAGGAGTACTACTGGCTATGTCTTCACGGTTGGAGGCACAATAGTAAACTGGGCATCAAAGTTGCAAAAAGTGGTCTCACTTTCTACCACAGAAGCAGAGTATGTAGCAATGACAGAGGCAAGCAAAGAAATTTTGTGGCTTCACAGATTCTTAGAAGAGCTTGGATTCAAACAAGACAATTGTTTCTTGTAGTGATAGACAAAGCGCTATCCATCTTGCGAAGAACTCAGCCTTTCATTCAAAGACAAAGCACATAGAGGTGAGATATCACTTCATACCCACTCTTTTGGAGGAGGGGCAGCTAAAGCTAGGAAAGGTACATACAAGTGAAAATCCTACAGACATGTTTACAAAGGTGCTCATATTCAATTGGCATTCAAGGATAAGAAGCTAGGAAGAAAAGCAGTCACAGGTTTGGTTTGGTGATCAATCTCCAAGTGGGAGATTGTTAAGTATGGAGCTTGATTTACCCTTGTAATTTTTTGTGGTAAAAATGCACATTTGTAAGGTCCCCATTATGAGGAGAAGCCATCGTGCATGAAGAAAAAATCACTCACTAGAAACCAAAATTTTCACGGCCAGCCGCGAGCCCCGAATATTCCTTTTTGTTGTAATATTATGGCCGAACAACGGCCAAACGGCGGCCAAAAAGTGATCTGGAAACGATCGATCGGTTGGCCGGTTGGCCATGGTCGGAAGTCAGTGGCCGGTGGTCGATGCCCGATTTCAATGGCCAGTGGCCCAATTCAAAAGTGGACTTGTCTTCGCAAGGGTGGCCACACATGGACGGATTGGAGGGTCCGATTTGGACTTATCTACACAAGGGCGGCTACACATGGTTGTCTCTCATGGGAGAAGGCAGCCCTTTTAGCCTATAAAAGGAGGCCATTTCTACACACATTTCATAATGTGAAGTTGATCAACAAGGTGGGTGTGAGGTGGTCAGAGTGAAGCAAGGCGGGATCTCTACTGAGGGTATAATCCCTTTGTAACCTACTTCTTATTTGAAGTACTAAATCCATTAAGTGGATGCTTTCCTGTGGATGTAGCCCACATTAAGTGAACCACGTATATCATGTGTACTCTCTCTCTGTCTCTACTCTATAATCTCTTGTGTCTGAAAATTATCTTTCTCCATTAAGTAATCTACTCAATTATCTACTTAGCTATGTCATATTTCCTAACAGGTGGTACCATCATGAAGTTGAAGCCAAATTCAAAGATTTATGCCACCTAACCATGTAGGGTCCATCTGAATTGATTCTATTGGAGGAGGATTGATGCCTTTGTTCTCTTGCCAATTTCCCTGAAGGTTTGCTTGCTCCTTTCATTTTAATACCATGATTCTCGCTTCTTGTTTAGCCTGTTCCTATATAGCATGGGCTCGATTTCTTTGTTGGTTTGCTGCATGAAGTGTTTGGAGCTCCTCTGGTGTCAATGGGAGAAGATATTGTTTTAACCTGCACCACTTATCCAATTAGGCATCTCCTCACCTTCCAATGTTGCAATCTTGATGGTGCCACTTTGTGATATAACATGTATTAGAAAAGGCCCCATCCCTCGCTTTTTGCATTTTTTGGAGTGTTGCATTAGGGTATACACCAAACGTAATCCCCTTTTTGGAACTCCTTGCTAATTACATGTTGATCATGGAAAGCTCTCATTTGTCGTTTTTGAGCATAATATATTCCTGCTACCGCCCTCATTCTAGTTTCATCTAGTTGCTCCAAGATGTCTAGTCTTTTAGATAGTTTGTTTCACGTCCATCCTAATTGTGTTGTGACTCAAAGCGTGTTGATTAAGAAATCCATGGGTAGAATTGCATTAATCCCGAACACAAGGTTAAATGGAGTGGTTCCTATGAAAGTTTTAAATCTTACCCTCCTGTACGCCCATAATGATGAGCGTAGCTTTTGGTCCCAATCAGTTCTTGAGTCAGTCACTATTTTGGTTGGCACCGTGCATAATATTTTACTAGTACTCTCGGCTTGTCCGTTATCTTGGGGGTGGTAGGGTGCTCATTTGCGATGAATCACCATGAATTGTTTGATTAAGCTTTCAATGACATTGTTTACAAAGTGTGTTCCTCAATTGCTCACAATTTCAATGGGTAAACCCTATCTGGTAAAGATATTTTTGAAGAGAAACTATACCATTGTCTATGCATTATTTTTTTGTGTTGATTTTGCTTCCACCAATTTGGTCAAATAATCTATGGCCACTATGATATATTGTGCGTGTATTCAGTATGCAGGAGGTATGATGGGGCCTATAAGATCTATGTCCCATTTTGCAAAGGCTCGTACTCCCATCATCGGCCGTAATGGAATTTCATCTCTTAGTAGTGGTGCTTTTGTTTGTTGACATTCATCACACCGTTTTACATATGCCTTCGTGTCTCTGAACAGTGTTGTCCACCATATTCTTGCACAAAGTAATAGCTTTGCAGTTTTATCAGCATAAAAATATCCACCTGACTGGCCCAAGTGTGATTGTTCTAGGATGGAGAAATATTTGCTTTCAGTAGCACACAATCTTAACTGATTGTCCTTTCTTCGCTTGTTTAGTTGGTTTGAGATCAACAAATAGTGATTTTCTTCTTCCTCTTCACCAGTGTGCTAGGAAGACCTATAGGAACATGTATGCAAAAGGGTGCTCCATTACCCTTCCCAGCATGGATCACGATCCATGTACTTTTTTGTCCAAACAGAGAAAAAATAAAATCATTTGATTCAGAATATCACACAAAGTCTAGCCATGAAATATCAATTCATTTGGATCCCAAAAGACCAGTCAAAAGGTCCAAATTCTCTAAGTCTGAAGAAAATTGCCAAGAATTGGCCTAAGTTCCTAACCAGTGATCCAAATTTCATTTTTTCTGGACCAAGGCATCACCTTGATGAGCCCTACAAAATGGTATCATTAGATCTTTAAAATGTTTCCCAACATGGATTGTGATACATGTACCTTAGAGCCAAATTTCATATGTGATCTCATGCCTTTGTGAGTATAGTAATGTTAGATGTGCTGGTGAGATTTGGTCAAATTTGGAGTAGTTTGACAAAGTTATGCTCATTTCTCATCTAATGGCCAAAGTTTGTGTCTTTTTAGCTTCTCGACATTTTTTCAAATCGTTGTTTAATCCTATTTTCAACTTGAAACTCGTCTCAGGATGCCCCCCATGAAAGCACAAAAAGAGTGGGAGATGGCTCCTTATGAATTCACCGATATCTCCTCAAACAAGAAAGCTCACATCATGGAACAAGAATTGGAAACAATACCTGCAAACATTTTCATCATTCGGAAAATTCCAAGCATCAGATGGAGTGATAGTGAAGGCCACCCTATTTCCAAAGGAACTATGGATGTTACACCAAAGATACAAAGTGCTAGAAGGGGCCAGATGTCTACAATTGGACAGTTTCTTAAGACTACCTCCATGGGGAACAAATTTTCAAAGATCCCATGAACTTATTAGCTCCATTCAATACAATGGGGAAGACACTCTCACTGACAAAGACGGAGCTACATTCAAGGTAAAAATCACTACATAAGTAATCAACGAAGCTCTTCACTTGCACCACAAAACACACAATCTATTGCACATTTAACCAAATTAATAGACAACGACAAGGCATTTTTGAAGCAGCAGGGACACAAATTGACCTATCAATATCTGATCTACTTTGGAATAGCCACTACGGTTGATATTGAAACATTTCAAAGTGCAAAAGCCACCGTGCTGCATGGAACCAATGTTGCATCATGGCAATGGGGTTGGCAAAAAGAAGAGTGGTCAGGTGTGACTTTGGAAACTACATCCTTGACAATATAGTGGAAGCAAACATCAAAGGAAGTCACAAAAGAAAGTCATATATGAATGCGGGACCAATGCTGACCAGAATTGCCTACCAGGATTTAGGCATGATTGATGAATTACCACCCTACTCCAAGCATAGTTGGATCTAATCCACAAATCAAAAAAGACCGGTGAAGCCAGTAGCAGGACCATTTACAAGACTGCAATCAGAGAGATAAACCAAACAAGGCAAAGCTCAAGAAAACATGACACTGATCATAGTGAGGCAACAAAATCGGATGTTCCAAACAACAATGAAGCTAAATCAAAGGATAGAGAAACTCCCTCAGAGTATGAATCTTCAAAAGAGGGACATGAAAGTGAGTTTGCAATTAGACACACAAGACTAAACATGAGGTCAACCAAGGTAGCAGAGGCAATTCCCATTACACAAGCACAAACACCAATGGAAGAAGCACAAGCACACAGAGAAAGACTTTGCCAACAAAAGAATGAAAAAAAAAAGTCTTGGAACGAAGGCAGACGATGAAAGAGAGGATGAGGAGAACATGCCTCTTCAACACAAAAAAATTGAAGATCTAGAAAGAATGAAACAGTGTAAAAGAAAAGAGGCAGTGGAAAATTTGAATATTGCCAGCGGGATGTGGCAACAAATTTCGAACTAGATTAAATGCAAGATGGAACAAAGAGAAAGAGAAGAAGAAAAATGCCCATGCGTAGGTGATCTTGAATCATCTGACGAATCTTCCAAGGTAGAGGAGAAGGACAACACTAACAAAGCAGAAATCCAAGTAGAGGAAGGCAATTTAGACAACATTGAAGATCATATAGAAAACTTGCCATCATCAATTGAGGAAAAAATACCCTCCCCTACTCCTGAGTCAGATAATCCAGAGGTAAAAAAGGAGAGAAATGAATGCACAATGGGCCCTCCTGAACAAACAATGGGAAAAATGTTGTCACCAAAGCAGAAAGTTTAAGAAGATGAGACAAAAATACCAAAGATCACCGCAACTCCAGCGGCTCATGAAGCACAGACAACAGAAGAAACAATGAAGATTCAGGCTAACACTTCTGATCAAGGTCAAAAAGGTCAAAAAGATTGAGGCTAACACCTCTGATCAAGGTCAACAAAAACCAAGGTTGCCTCATTCGCAGGCAGTGGTAGATGAAGGGGCACAATTGATCGGATCTTTTGACATCGACGCACATTTGGACAAGATCAAGCTCCAATTTCAATGATAAAGAGCAATCTTCAACCTACACAAATTAAAGATAGAAGAAACAAAGAAGGAGGCAGCCAAAGTGGCCAAAAACAATCTGGAACTACAAAACAAGATTAAGGAGTTAGAGAAAGTTCAATTACAACTCTAGTCAGAATTACAGAGAGAACAAGAGAATGCAACCTATTACTAGAACAAAGTTCAGGCATTCAACAAATGAAACACAAATCTGCAGGTAGAGCTGTAGAGACTAGAGGAACATAATGAAAAGCTTGGAGAGTCATATACAATGGTGAGCAAGACTCTTACACAACTCTTAGACTTGCAAGAGATGCCAAGCTCAATAAGTACATCAACTAAACCAGCCTTGCTGACAAAAGAGGTCCAAGATCTAAAGAATGCCCTTCCTCAAGAGCAAGATGACAAGCAAATCATAACAGTGGGGCATATAGCTTTACAAAAAACTAAAGATGAAGAGATTGAGGAGCTAAGGGAAAAATTGGCCAAGGCAATAGAAGACGTGATTGCTCAGAGCACAACGCATCCGAAGAAAACCCAGCCAGCCCTTGTAGAAGACACACAAATATAAGAACACGGACAGTTCATGTTGGAGACTCACCATGCAGATATGCCAAGTACAAGCACAAAAACAATAATGCACGATTTTGAAGGTTCTACCACTACATCAATCTCTGACACTGCAAAAGATGAAATTCAATGGTGAATATCAGAAGTCAAGGATCCTTCACACAAAGAGTATCTGCAATATGAGCTCAAGGTGTTGGAGTCAGCTGCTCTTCTCATGATCACACCTGACAAAGTGGTGAAGAATCTAGGGCATGAAATGATCACACTTCCATTGATGAGGCAGGGGTCTCTCTTATGGAAAAGAAAAATGTTTCCTACCATCGAGCCCAACCACAAAGGCAATTATAGGGATGTTCCTATAACTGCTATACAAGTACAAACGATCATCAAGAATCAACCTGGAAAAGGAATGGTTTAGCAGCACCCAAAAGATGCAACTATTACAAAAATGCTCCATAGTATCTCCGGATCGACGCGACCTATTGTCCCATCAACAGAAGGCGGTCTTGGGATAGCTTCTATTCCTAGCAAAGCTTGAGACAAGTTGTTTTAAACTACATAGTAATAACAAAGCCAGGCAATAACCTTCTCCCCTTAGAGAATTATATGATTCACACGCTCAAAGGAGCCATCAACGTGATGAAAGAAGTATTAGATCTTGCATGCCAGATGCTTGTAAAGATTGAAAAGATGCTAATCACCTACATAATGGCCTTCAATGATATTGAAGCAACGGAGCATCCTTGGCAGATCGATATTTGTGGAAGGAACAAGAGGACTATTCTTGAATATGGAAATAAAAGTTCCGAGGAAAAACATCATCATGGGATTATATGCAAGAGTCATGTTTTTGCCCTCACACTGCATGCAAACCTTCAAGGAGGCATTCATGATAGGATTCTTTGAAGCTGACTCCTCCATATTTAATCCCATGACCAAGGACTTACCGGCTCGGCATATCACATATCAGATCACTCTCAACAATGAACCTTTGAGAGAGCTGACAACAAGGATGGAGATCAAAGCATGGGTAGAGAAATTCACACGACTCACAGTAGGGACGCTGGAAAAAAGATTGATAAAATACTAAAGGCAACAATCAAATGCAATTGCAGAAGGACGTGCAATGGATAAGAAGGGGGAACTGTTTGGTGGATACATGAGACTGTCATCCAAAAGCCGAATACACGCCAAACTTTGTTGTATTCAATCATTTTTTCAAAAGAAGCCGTGTAATTCTACTATTAATGATTCTCAAATTGTAATACAGCCTATCATTCTCTATTACCCACTCAAAACCTATAAGCATTGTAAGTGGCAAATGATCGTGGGAAAGGGTTACAAGTTTTTAAGTCAAAACCCTTAGTTTTGAAGGAGACAATATCATTATCTTTGGGATTACTTGAACATCCGACTGAGAGCTATACTTCTGCTACAGGTTGTAATCAACATTTCTCCTTGTTTGGTAATCAAAATTCGATTCTGATTAGCACACTCTGTTTGTTGTCTCTTGCTCTTTAGTCTAGGTGTAATCATTCTCAATTCTACTGTGGTTTGTGACGTCTTGTCTCTGAGCTAAATGCACTGATTTGAGGTCTTAAATGGTTATTTTTAAATGTTTTGACCTTGGAGGAGTGTTTCTAAGCTGAAGGGAGCCTTTTCATGTAGTTCTGTTTCAAATTTCTATATATTTTTTGGGATGGATCGTGATTTATGTACCTTCCCATATGACTTTAGAAATTGGTAG
This sequence comes from Adiantum capillus-veneris, assembly GCF_014529385.1. NCBI lineage: Eukaryota > Viridiplantae > Streptophyta > Polypodiopsida > Polypodiales > Pteridaceae > Adiantum > Adiantum capillus-veneris. Next base: position 119,151,773 of record NC_140949.1, on the reverse strand, counting down.
GATTATGCCCTTAGGTGTCATAACACCTCTCCTTAAGTTTCGTTGCATTCCAAATTTGTTTGGATGCCGAAAAGGCGTGATGACCTAGAGTGGTGAGATTGGACATAGGCTGATTTTCTGACTAGGAAGTGGTTAATTTGCTATTGTAGATGTATGAATAGTTATTTACGTTTACTTTTTTGAAATTTACAATCTCATTGAGTCTCCATGGCCCATCCCGAGTTGCTTCCTTGCGTATGGACATTATGTTAGTACTAGATAGCTATGTTGCAGACATCCATTCAGGTGACCCGCTAACACATACCCATGCTTATATTGTGCTTGATTCCTGATGAGACATTTGGAGTTCTTGAAGGAGGTGGAAAAGTCTTGTCACTATTTACAAGGGGTCAATGAGAGGGGATCTAAGGCCCAAATCTGGGGGTGCGAAGCGGCTTTGATAGCAGCCGTCCGATCTTTGGTAAACTAGGGGTGAACTAAGGGTGAATTGGCATAAAAATGGCACCCCAACTTCACCCCTAGTTGACTCACCTTGCAGGGTGTGGGTTGAACCTGAGACCTCTTGGTTACAACAAAAATGTCCTACCACCATGCTAGCATGTGTTGCTGCCCATGTTGGCATGGCACATGATCACACCCTAGTTTACCTACGCCTAGTTCACCCTTAGTTCCCCCCCATATCACCCATCCCTAGTTCACCCCTAGTTCATTGCATGATCCCGGCTGAGATTAAAGACACCTCGCCCCCCCAAATTTGGGCCCTATATCCCCTCTGCATCATATGGATGTGCCATATAGTGACGAGGGTGGCAAAGGGCTTCTCCTATTATACAGGTCTTTGAACAAGGTATGCCTCACTCTATATAGATTGCATGCACATGCAGTACTGCAAGGGTACCCGGTTTGCTGCATATGTTGCATGTAGCTCTATTTCAGTAGAGTCCAATTTATATCACATCTAAGAATGTGATCTTAACCAATTGAGTGAGTTCCTAAGTTCCACACTCGGCTTTGCTACATTTAGTTGTGCATGAGTGCCACACCATGTCTCATGGGTCTATGCAGGTAGATTATATCATGGCACCTTCCTCAACTTAGATCATTACAGGTAGAGCTAACTCTATTTTTTCCAGGTAGATTATATCATGGGACCTTCCCTAAAGAACCTACTTCAAGAAAGTAGCTATCTGATTAAGAACATCAAACCACCTGTGCACACAAATTTATGTTGCCTTGCCGAGGAATTTCATACAAAGCGTGGATTGCCATTTGAGGGGGTTGATCCTTGTACCTTGAGCAATGAAATTACTAAGGATCAGTGGGATGATGTATTCATATTTCCAAATCCTGTCTAGGGTAGTCAAAACAAAGTGAAGGCATGCCATGCACGATTAGATTTCTTACAGAAGCTTGTGTGGAGACATTTGGGATGTGTACCAGGAGGGTCCCTTCATGCATGAAGTAGGGACTCAGTTTGCAAAGGCCTTTGCATTGGAAAATTGCACAGTAATCACCTCATCTCCTGAAAAACATCAAATTACATGGGTTATCTTTGCAAAGAGGCCAATAAAAGCCTCAGAGGAAAGACACAACCTGCAAAGCAAGATCAAGAGGTGGGAAGACCAGATGAGTGGTAGAGGGAGAGGTTCCAAAACCACTGTGCTTTTGCTAGATCATGAGTGAAAATAGAAGGTATGTTTGTTCCATTGTCAAGTGTGCCTACAGAGGAGGGTTCTGGGTACAATTGGAAGAGGATGATCACATGGTATGTGCAACAATGAAGAATATTATAGAGGATAGATTATAGGTTTCAAAGGCAGTACTAGAGGATGCAAAGAAGTAGGTGGAGGATGAAGCTATATATGTCCATATGGCTGAGGGTGCTAAAAAATCAAACACTTTGGCCATGCCGTTACAAACTCAGGTTGATTATATGCAAGACCTTGCAAACCAAAACATTTGATTGGTTTTATTTTGCAATTCACGTGTACCAATATAGAGAACATTGATGAACTAGAAGTCAAAGTGGCCATGGCAAAGGTTCTTGACATCTCACCCTCCTACATGTGCTTGAGTTTTTTTTGGAATGTGTGGTTTCACTCCCATGTGGTTTTGTGGTCATATGTGTTTTGGAGTCTGGTTGTGTGTTGTATGTTGTATAGCACAATACAATAGTACTATGTGCTACATGGTCATAATATAGCCCTCATCTTCAAGGAGTGTGTGTGGTTATGTGTTGTATGTTGTATAGCACAATCCATTTGTGCTATGTGCTATATGTGACAATCTATGTGTCCTATATGGCCATAATATAGCACTTATCTTCTTGGAATCTATTTGGTTATGTGTTATATGTTGTTGGTTGCTATGTGTTATGTGATATATAGCACAAGCTACGTATGTATTATGTTCTATATAGTATATTTTTGTGCTATATGTTCACAACATAGCCCTGGAGTGTGTGTGGCTATGTTATATATTCTATGTGTGATTATGTGCTATGCACTGTGTGCTATGTGATATATAGCACAATCTACATATGTGATATGTGCTATATAGCACAATCTTTACATAGTAGAGTCTTTGCATAGCCCTAGAGTTTGTGTGGTTTTGTGATATGTGTGATAAAGCACAATCCTCATATTTGCTATGTGCTACATATCACAATCGGTGTATGGTCACAATATAACCCTCATCTCCCTAGAGTGTGTGTGTTTATGTGCTATGTGATATAAAGCACAATCTACATATGTAATGTGTGCTATATAGCATAATCTTTACATATCCTCGGAGTTTGTGTGGTTTTGTGATATGTGCTATATAGCACAATCTTCAGGTGTGTTGTGTGCTAAATGGCACAATATATATGCTGTATGGTCACAATAAATCCCTCATCTTCTTGGAGTGTGTATGGTTATGTGCTATGTGCTATATACCATATAGGACACATCATATCATATACCACAACAAGCTTGTGCTATATAGCATATAGAGAAAATACATGTGTTTTATGTGGTACTGTAAATAATCCCTCTTCTATGATCTACACTACATAATGGATGCAACACTTATCGCACATAATCCTTGGTCTATGTGCCATGTACCACAATAGCAGATGTAGAAAGTCTATGTCTTTTCATGGTCACTATGAGCTATACAACACAAAATTGAAAAAAATGCTATCATTGTATTTTATTAGTCTGATTTTGTTGGGCTATTTAGACTTAGATTAATGTTTTTTCTTCTTTGTTTCACATACTCTGCTTGAAAAAATAGAGCCCGACGCAGCAGAGCAGTTCGAACGCCTTAAATTTTGTGTTAGCATGAAGAGGGATTCACTTAATATGGGGGCCAATTTGATGAATCATTTCCCTCCGCGCATCTAAAGATTCTGATGATAGGAATAGCCAAGTGGCGACAATTGGAGGATTCTACCACTATGTAGGATGTGGATTCCCCTTTGATGCTAGAAGCTTGGAAATATTCTCCCTTCCTTGCACCCATGTGTACCATATGCTATGTTTGTAGGGTTTATGGATACTATGTTGCACCAGATTGCAACATAGAGTAAAGCAGATGATTGGTTTGAAGGTGAAGAGTGAGATGAAAGAATCAAGTGGATGTAAGTATTGAATGTGAATTCTTTAACTACCACTATTGAAGGCTCTCTTTTTATTGAAATGTTAATCTCTTGCATTTAATGAAATGGTTTGCAGGTATAGGCACCCTAACAAAGAGATTTCAACAAGTATAATTATTTATGTGCGTATTTTGGGATATTCCAATTGACATTGAGTAAATTGCTTGCTTTGCGGAGCAATCATCGCATGCTTGCTCTAACAAGAGGATCATAAAGAAGGATGGCCCGATTACACCAGGAATGCATAGGGCAAGTGAATTAAGCAGATTCTACCTTAGGGGATGCATTACTTGAAGTAATTGAAGACATTGTGACTGCAAAGTCTACTACTGTCAAATCATCTAGGCCCAACAACTAACTCCAAGAATGTTGTTGCATTCTTTGTTGAATGCCAAAGCATCCCCAAGGGTGGACAATAAGGGTGATGCATCAGATGAGGCAGTTGCAAATGTGGAGAAAGTATTTCCACCTCTTGAGCCAAAGAAGCCAAGACCAAAGAGCACAAGATTGACTCCCAAGAAAGTAGGTGGAAGTCTTATAATGGATATACCCTTGACTCATTTAAGAAGAGGAAAAAACCAAATGCAAAGCACTAATCTTATCTTAGTCATAGGTCCATGCATCTAGAATATACCAAGGCTAGCTCATTCCATTGCACTCCTATTGTATACATGCCCCTTGTTGATTCAGTTGTTGGAATTTGTTAATGAAATGTCTCCTATTTCTTTCCATTGAGAAGTTGTAAACTATTTCAGAGTTTGTTATACATGTCTAGCAATATATATTTCTAATTTTTCTTATCATCGATAATTAAGAGGCTAAAAATAGAAGTATCAACACAAGACACCTTCGCTCTTCAGTGTCTCTATATGAGGCTTTTGTACATTCACATGCTTGATCTTCCTGTGCTTTGAAGAATCCAAGAGCCCAAAGTAATAGAAAGATTGTGCGCATAGCTAGAGGCAAAAGTTATAGAAAAAAAGTGTGCATAGATACAGGCAAGCAGGATAACAAGAAAGCGTGCACATATACAATTGATCACTGCACCACCATTAGTGCTACTTCACTTGCTCCAGTGGATGTGCCTAATGCAGTTGATGTGCAGGTTGTGCATGATGATGTGCACATAGATGTTGAGCATGCTATACATGGAGAGGGTATATTATCTATCCCTATTGTAGTAGAATTTGGCACAGATGCCATTGCTGACAAAAATTCAGTTGATGTCAAGGTTACGCATCATGATGTGCACAAATATACATTACCTACTCCTCTTATAGTTGAATCTGTCACATATGCCATTGTGGATGATAATGCAGTTGCTGTGAAGGTTGTGCATGATGATGTGCACACAAATGTTGAACTTGCCGCATCTAGAAACCTACTCCTCCTACTCTTGAATCTGGCGCAAATTCCATTGTTGATGATGATGAAATTCATGTGCAGGTTGTGCATGATGATGTGCACACAAATGTTGAGCATGATAAACTTAAAAATAAATTGCCTACCCCTAATACAGTTGGCACCCAAGCATTTCATTTGTAGATTGTAAATGATGATGTGCACAAAAATTTTAAGCCTGTTGAACTTGGAAAGGGTACAATATTGTCTATCCCTACTAAATTTGAATCTATCACAGATGACATTGTTGATGCTATGGTAGTTGATAATGCCACAGATGGCATTGTGGATGTTATGGAATTAGTTGATGCTAGTAGAGATGCTGTTGTTGGTGCTAATGTAAGTGATGTTGGGAAAAATGGTAATATTGATGCTAGCACAAATGCTACTATTGATGATAATGGGGCAGCTTCTGGCACATGTGGTATTGTTGATGCAGATGACACCTTTGGGTAGAGGCAAAGGTACAGAGGTACCCATTGATAGATTAACTAGATTAGAAGAGGTAGTGGGTACATGTGACACAGATACAGGTGATCACTGCACCACCCTAGTACTACTTCACATGTTCCAATGGATGTGCCTAATGCAATTGATATGATGGTTGTGCATGATGATATGCACATAGATGTTGATCCTGCTATACATGTAAGGGTACATTATCTATCCTACCATTGTATAATCTGGCATAGATGCCATTATTGAAAAGAATGCAGTTGATGTGGAGGCTCGGGGGATTCATCGTGTTTTTCCGTACGATACCACATGAGTGTACAATAGGGGTTTTTATGGATTTTGTACATAAGCGTATACAATAGGGGTAGCCCCTCATTATTTCATACTCATACCGTACACGTAAGGGGGGGAGGGGGGGAAGGGTGGTTACATTGGGGCCACATTCAACTACCTGAGCCACCTTAAATACATTAGTAAGCCTCTCTCTCTCTCTCTCTCTCTCTCTCTCTCTCTCTCTCTCTCTCTCTCTCTCTCTCTCTCTCTCTCTCTCTCTCTACATCGATGAATACTTTCATGGCGTGGTGAAAGTAAGGGCAAACTTGAAATTCTCTCGTTTTTTGGTCAATATTAGAACCTTTTGTTAGTAATTACACTAAAACTTATGCAAATTTTCTCGTTTTCTTAAAGCCAAGCTCAAACCCCTCTAATTTGTCAAAATTCCCAAAATACCCTTCGAATTTTTAAAATTCCCAAAGTACCCATGTATCTATTTTGGTCGGATTGATCAAGCGTTTCTCATTTTTATTCCTTTTTGACAATTGAGATGCATTTTTGAGTGGTTAGCATGTAATTTGTCACATTACTTCACAAAACAAGCGAGTAGGCCTTGCCAATTTTCGTTTTGGGGTGTTTTAAGGGGTATCTTGAAAGATCCCCCTTTGTCTTCTAAAAAAAAGGGGGGCAGGCGAAAAGGGCACGTGGAGGGGGAAGAGAGAGAGAGAATGAAGAAGAAGAAGAAGAAGAAGAAGAGAATTTTAACAGTGGTAGGAAACTATCCCCTCTCTCTGTCTGCGAAATCGGGCCTGGAGCAACAAACGGAAGTACTTGGGACAGACACTGCGATTTTCTTCAGTTATGCGAGGCATCCGTAAAATCTCTCTCTCTCTCTCTCTCTCTCTCTCTCTCTCTCTCTCTCTCTCTCTCTCTCTCTCTCTCTCTCTCTCTCTCTCTCTCTTGTCTCCAGCGCAGGAAGCACCATAGGATGGCGGGAGGAAGAGGTTAGCCTCACATGGAAATCTTTCAGGCAAGCGGAATGTATTTCCGTCTGGAATGTATGGAACTACTGTGGGCAGATGGGCGATGCAGATGAAGAAGGAGTAGCGCAGGGTATCTTGGCAGTAGCGAGGGCGACGTGGAGTTGCAGAGAGGCGGGAGGGGGGGGGGGGTGATGATGGCGACAGCCAGAGGACTTTCACTTTACAATTGTGATATTCTTGTGGGATTCCCTTGGAATCTTGAGTACAAATTAATGGGTTTTTTCATTGTAGAGCCAGTAGTAGTAGAATGCCATAAAGATAACACATAGGTGTAGTCATCAACAAAATTGAAGAACAAGAATGCATCCTAATTCCTCTCTGTCCTACCACACATTGGCTAGAGAGAGAGAGAGAGAGAGAGAGAGAGAGAGAGAGAAGAAGAAGAAGAAGAAGAAGAGAGTTTTAACGTCGTAGGAAACTATCCCAAGATACCTTAAATATCTAACGATTATGTCCATAAAGATAACACATAGGTGTAGTCATCAACAAAACTGAAGAACAAGAATACATCCTAATTCCTCTCTGTCCTACCACACATTGGCTAGAGAGAGAGAGAGAAGAAGAAGAAGAAGAGAGTTTTAACGTCGTATGTGCGCTCCTTGCCGCACTGTCGAAGCAAGGGACTTGCCGATACACCATGTGCGAGCCACAAACGGCTCCAAGCACACAACAAGCCTAAACTAGCAAGCTCAAGAAAACAAAGGGTGTGTCACTCACCGCTCTACGCTCGCCTTCGTGGTGGATTCCTCGCCGCGATGAAGAAGAAGCTGCAGTCGTGCCGTGCTCAACCGCCTCGCCGCCGCCGTGCCTTCGTAATGCTCGATCGCACACACACTCTCCCTCTCTCTCTCTCTCTCTCTCTCTCACACACACACACACAAGGAGGTGAAGAAGAAGAAGATGGAGATGGAGATGGAGCAAGAGCACTCTTCTATTGCACAAATGAGAGAATGAGTAAAAATTAGGTTTAGTTGGCTTTTATAGGAGCTCACCCCATTCACACTTGGGCGCCCATGCTTAGCCAACTAATCCCTTGAATGTCCAAGTTAAAGTGCGCCTCTCATCGGCGATCACTCTTACCCTTTTCCTATTGGTCCGACAAGCCCAGTACCTGACTCTAAATAATACAACGTTTATAGATCATAGGGTGTCCGTGTGCCGTGAGGGTTAACATGCCCCCCTTCCTGATGTAGATTCCGTCCTCGGAAGCTATTGAGTTGAAGCTGGTTCGTCGAGGTGGAAGAGCATTTGAGATGAATGTCCTTAGCCTTCTTCAGTCACTGCAAAATCAAACAACATTGGCACAGTAATGGCATTCTCTTAAAAAGCATATGCAGTTTTAGGTAGAAAAATTGATTGGTCAAAGAATTTCAAACAATTTGTTAGCAATGAACATTAAATTGCAATGTAATCAAATGCATAAACAGATGTAAAGGTAGAAAATTAAACAAGTCAGGGGTCGCTAATTTGACGGTCGAAAAGCACTAGAGATCGAATATTAATACCATGGGTAAGCTTCTTAATTTTCTGTGGTCAATTAAGTTGTTTAATCGCGAGAGCCAAGTATTCATGTTCGAGGGCTGACTAGAGGCTATATCTAGAAAACCTTGTAATTAAGCTACTATAAAAGGAATTTCTCATGAAATCATCGCCTGACTGATTACTTTTTCTTTGACCCCCCAAAGTCTTTTCACATTGATTCAATTATGAAGTGGGTGCTTATTTTGTATGCCTTGGGTTTTTTGCTTTTCAAGGAAAAGCGCCCACACTGGGAACCTCTAGGGCTCTAGTACCATAGGCGATACATGTGAGTGAAGTACCAATTCCAGCCAGGATTTCTCTTCCAGCTTAAAATTTTACATTGTGGCACTTTGATTTTTTGTTTGTTCATTTTCAGCATTTTAATTTGTAACTTTGGGGGGTCATATAACATTGTTACACTCCCCAGGCTCATCACATTAGTAAACTCCCTTTATAATACTTAAGCTAAAGGTCGATAGGGTTAAGCCCACTAGAAAGCCCTAGTACATTTCATACAATGCTGCCTAAATCGGATTAAGAACCTAAGTAACCATTGCTTATTAGGAAGGCATTCCCCATGGTATTAAGAGAAGATTTCTAATATCTAGCTTGGTCAAACTAGCTTAGTTGGACTGCTTGATTTTTACACCTAGACAAGTGATTATGACAAAACATTACATTGAATTAAATGTTTGATACTAAGCCAATGCGCTGAATATTATGCTACCAATCACAATCAAAGCAGACAATCATGGATGCAAAAAGATAAGGGCAATGCTAATGGACAAGAAACACCTGTTTGTGTTGATGGTCGCGCTTGATTTGAAGTGTGAACGAGAGAAAGGTTCCATGAAGGTCCAAATCCTATCAATAGCAACACGTTCCTGTACACACTAGGAAACAAAAGGAATACCTCCAGGAGGCACATTAGTGGGAAAAGAGAACTTCGCTAATCTCTCAACTCTAAAACAGAAACACTCTATCGTACTAATCTTACCTACCCTCCATCACTCAAGTGATGAGGATCAAAGGTGTTTTATGGCATAGGTTTCTGTTTCACTTTACCAAATGTGACATGTGTAGGTCTGAGTCAATGTTTTGACTTTTAATGTGCATACTCGTTTGCTAATTGCTCTTGCTCTTTATTTTTTTGTTTTTTGTGAGTATAAAGCTTTATATGTACATTCCCTAAGATTGGTGATTGAGAGGTCAGGGAAAAAGGTTGAGAGGGAAGCAAGTGAATGATGGATGTCCACAAACACTCCCCCCTTCCTTGGGTAGATCATACCGTTTGAAATGAGCTTGTCACCCTTTGAAACCAATTGTTCCAGTTGGTAATAGGTGAGGATTTTTGCCAGTAGTTTTCTATTACCCTAGGTGCCTCGTCAAGTTGCAAGGGTGGTAAGGTACTCTCCCAGGATTTTATTTGCAACTTTGTTGTAGGTGGTGAACTTACCTCGGAAGGTGCAAACTCTTTCGTGCTTGGATGGATATGTACAGTGGTAGGTGGAGGTTGTGTCGAAGCTTCTATTTGCATATAGGAACTACATGAAGAGCAAGAAGCTTCATTTGATTTCCCTGTTCCTGAGCTAGGTGGAACAAATCGTTCTTTCTTTGGTACCCAAACTAGCTCTAGAACGGGTGTGTAACATTCCATGATTTTTTCCTTTCCGCGATTTTCAATTTGTTTTGGAGCCACAGGATTGGGTTTACATGGGCAAGGTGACAGGTAAGAGTACACTTTACGTTTGGGCACCCAGATTTGATCATTTCCTTCATAGTATCCTTGGGCTTCCAATAGTCGTTTAGGAATCCAACGCAGAGTTTCTTTACATTTCTTGGAGTGAGTGGTACGGTTCTTACTAGGTTTTCGTTTTTTTGCATCAGCTATGGTCACTAAAGAAGCTTTAGGGACCCACTTGTATGTTTTCTTCGTTACCTTAGGAGGAGTCTTGTTGGAAGCGATATGCATTGCTTGTAGCATATTTAAGGGTATAGGCGTTTCATCCCCCTCAGGTGTTACCCAGGTCGTCCCCCTGTTTCCCCAAGTGTCTATGGTTGATGCTAGGTGGACCCAATCCACATTGTCTGATTCCGTCATACCCGGTAACACATCCATATAAGGAGAATCTTGGCCAATGTCTGTATCCTTCTTACAAGTGTAACAATATTGTAGTGGGGCCGAGTGAACCGTGGTGTCAGAGCGATGATCAATAATGGTTTTACTCCCTAAGGGGTGTACCTTACCAGTCACCAAATCCACTCTAAGGACAGAGTCTTGGAATTGCAAATAGACATGATTTTTAGACCAATCGTGAACCATTTGTGCTTCCCTCATGAATGATCGTCCTAAAATCATTTCATATGACATAAGGTGTTTAGAGAAATCCATTACAATGAACGTATGTCGCACCTTGTATCCTAGAACTTTGATCTTAAGATCCTTGAGCATCCCCATAGGTTTGGCTATGGTACCATTTGCCATCTTTACCACAATGTTAGTAACACTGAGGCGGGGTTTTCCCATGGATTCCCAACAATCTTTTGTAACGATGCTAACTCCCGCACCACCATCAAGAATTCCCTTTATAGTTAATCCCTTGGTAGTGATGGGTAGGGTCGCATTAGACTCGTCGCCTTCAAAATACTGCCCTAATTCGTTAATGGGTACCTCGATCACAGACTCGTGTCCATCTAAGTCAAGTGATTGCACATGATTTTCCTCATCAATCATAATCGAGTCAGGCCTATTTGGTTGCGCAAACTGCGGTAATCCCGTTCGTAGCTCTCCGTTAAGGAATGCTCGAAGTGCAAGGAATAACTCAGGATCTCCATACAGCTTTGCTATGATCGTGGTTCGGACCTCAGAAGACATGAAGTCCACTAGTTTGGCAACATTCATTGGCGTTTTGCAGGGTGTAGGTCCTTGACTAGGAACTGGTGAGAATGGAATCTCATATTCCTCAATGGGATCAGGTATTCCTTCGTTAAACATCCTTCCCAACAAGAAGGGTGTATGCTCACTTTCTGATGTCCCGTCCTCACTCCCTTCTTGGATGATACTAGATATGGCTAACGGTCTATGGTTCATGTGAGGTGGATGAACTTGCGTGGGAAACACTGTGTCATGAATTTTGACATGCATGGGTTCTGGTTCTAGTTTCCTTTGAGTCTCCTCCACTAAACCTCTTAGATGTTTCACCTGCTTAATCTCGTCTACTGGGCTTGGGTACGTCCCAATCTTCTTTTTACGATTCTTCCCTTTTTGCCCCTGCGGTTTATCTTGGGGGTCTTGGATTGGATTTGGAAACACTTGTGGTGTTTTCAGAGGCTCTTTATGATTTTCTCTTATTCGGTTTTCATTTGGTTCCATGTTACGATTTTCCTTGTCGGTCTTTCCCTTTGTGGTATTGGTTCTAGTCTCCATTGTCTCGATTGAATCTGAATCATCCTCGAGGTCATTCATATACACGGGGTCATCTCCTGTTCCTATGTTTGTTTTGGAACTTGGCTTTGAATTTTTCGTATTCTGCGACTTCTTCCTTCGTGTCTTCTTTTTCTTTGCTTGGATAATTGACGCGGTATCTCTCTCTTCGAGGATATGTCCTGGCCCTTGAAGCATGGACCGTGTAATCGCATAAGCGGGTGCGACGGGTGGTATTGGTGATGTCACACTAGCAATTTCGACCAAATTCAGGGGTGTGATTTTAGGCGCATTTGGGTTATAGGGGCATTGGGCAATCAAGTGATCTATGCCACAACGATTACATGTGAGTATTGGCATTGCAGACGTGCTCCCTTGATTCATTTGCATCTGTGCAGCATTCTTTTGCAGCCTAATAGGGCATTCCGCTGCTCGATGTGGTCCACCACACTCGTAGCATTGAAGAGGTGGCCTCCTAGCCTGGGTGTTGATATTTTGACCTCTGGATGCGAGAGCAGCAGCTTGATAAACCGGCTTGACTTGCCCCCAACAATCTTCCATGTAGTATATAGGACACTCTTCCAATGTATCAAGTCCGTAGGCAATACTAGTGTCTATTTCCTCCTCACAGCCATCTGGATAAGCATTTGATGGCTCGCAACCCACTTGGTTCATAGGGGCGACTCTTGGATGCGGGGGCTGCGGTCCTAGCACAGGAGGTGGTAGCGGTGTAGCTTGTACAACATTTTGAGATCTAGGGACCATGTGTTGCGGTAGTTGCTCAACAGGTGGAGTAGGCATCAATACAGGAGCTCGAGGCGCATCCGTCCAGGCTACAGGTGGTCTATTTGCCATCATACGTTTGATCATTAAACAATCCTTAGCTTGGTGACCATACCTACCACATGCGTTGCAAGTTCCATTAAATTTTACTCTAAACGTAGGGCACTCACTAGTGCTATGTGGACCTAAGCAAATGGAACACCATTGTTGCTCCCTTCTTGGATACATGTGACTATTTTGAGGGGGTCGGTTATCCTTAAGAGACTCTTGGATTGCCTTGGTGAGGTCTGTCAAGAATGTCTCAAATACCTTTGGCTCATTGGCAATGGGCTTTGCAGTCATGGGTTCATACTCAATGGCTTGTGAGCTAGTGGATCTCGTGTCAGTAGACACCCTCATGCCTGCTATCATCAAGTTGTCCTCTAATTGGATTGCATTGGCAGTGACATCTTCCCAGGTTGTGATACCTCTAATCACTAGTCCATTATAGATTCCTTCATTCCTCAACCCTCGAATGAATCGATCAAGCAGTTGGTTATTGTTGAAGCGCTCATTTACAGGGCAACGAGAGTTTAAGTGCTTTAGACGACTAATGAAGTCCCTTACTGACTCTCCTTCCTTACGTTTGGCCTTCTGTAGCTGAGATGCTACACCCCAAAGCACACCTTCTCGTATGTACTCCTTTAGAAACAACCTTCGAAGGGTAGGGTAGATTGTTTTCTCGTCCACCCTTAGGGTCCTATACCAATCTCCAGCCTTCCCACTTAATGTCAAGCTTAAGGCATTGCACTTATGTAGTTCGTTGCGTTCCCCTAAGGAATCACATACTTGTTCAAACACTTCAATGTGTTTCCTAGCATCTTCGTCCCCATTGAATTTTTGCGTGAGTTTGGCAATTTGTACTGCCTTACTTCTAGGCTCTCTATCAGATGCATGACGCATATTTTCCGCGATAGATCGACCTATGGTTTGAGCAAACGCTGCCAAGTCACCTATGTGAGGAGGTAGGGCCGGTGGAGGTACTCTTGGAATCATATGTGGGAGAGGGACGGGTACCGGTCTTGGCATATGTATAGATGATGCAGGATATGGAGCATAACCGGGCATAGGTCCACTCGGATAAGAGCTAGGGAGCGGCACTCGAGGAGCATAAGCAAGTGGTACAATTGGAGGTGTGGGGGCCATGTGTGCATAAGGGGCTAGAGGCACATACGGTCGAGGCCCCATATTAGGTACTACGACACTAGGTAGTGGCACTGCGCTAACTGTAGATCTCATCGGTACATTCTCTGTCAGGCTTATCCCTGGAGTGAGCACTGTGTTTTCCTTGATAGAGGGTTGAGCCAAGTTAGGGAAGCTAAAGTTTTCGCTCGGAGGCTCAGATTGCATAGAGACCCCAGGTGAAATGACGTAAGATGGGTCCATGGGGCTCATTAGAGGAGTCTCCATTTGTGATAGAGTAGGCTGTTGAGCCTTGCTCGTATCCAAAAATCTCATGGGGCCAGTTGAGAGTATATTTACCCCTCGGTTTTGCCTTTCTGATTGAATAATGCCATGGATAACATTACAGATCATTTTCTGTTGATCTTCGATGCTCGTGGCACTAGAGGTGGATTGTACAATCTCTATCCATCCTACATGGTAGGCGTGGCCAGAGTGTAGATCCGTCAACACCTCAGTGTGGAGGTCGTATGTCCAATGATCATTAATGAACAATCCTTCTAGAGTCGACGTGTTAATGGTTTCTTGTGAGGTAGAAGCAATGTTGCTCCCCGTGGTTTTACTTGTCACCAACGGTACTCTAGAGGAAACTTCTGAAGGAGGCAGCTCAACAGGGCCTTCTTGGTAAGAAGTTGGTAGGATATCCACATGGACACTCTTTGGGGGTGTGGGGTCCACGTGCGATGTGAAAGGAGAGTCCACTTCCCCACCCCCTTCGTGTGCTTCATTTGCATCAGGTTCCGAGCGAGTAGCTCTACCTAATGTTTCCATGAAACGGCTAAACATACTAGTACTAGGCTGTGGAGCTTCGGGAGGTGCATGGTCTTCTCTCTCAGTGTTTTGGGTAGGGTATGCTTCCATGATTTCTGAGTCGGAGGAGGAATCACTAGCGGCTATTTTAGGGTCTTGGGTGGTGCTACCTTGTGTCCCCGCTGAGGGTCTAGAGCTTATCGTGGATGGGTAATGGGTGTCCGTATGAACAGAGGCACCCTCAATATGCTCGTGTTCTAGCACCCGCCCAGAGCGTAAGTGCATGTGCTTTTGATACCCTAAGGTGTCAAAAAGCTGCTCTAGGAGGCCTTGTGACTAGTTTTTAGCGTGTTTTTTGTTTGTTTTTTTGCTAGATTTTTTAGAGCGTGTCGTGGAATGGGCCGTGTGATAGCTCGAAACGAGCGTATCGGCCAGAGGGTCGTGCCGTGCTTTACAGCCCTCCGTTTGGTCACTCTATGCCCTCGGAATCCCTAAAACTGTCAATTTCCAGTAGGGAACTAGGCCCAAACTAGAAAGTCTAAGGGTGCAAGTGGGAAGAGAAAGGAGGAGAGTGGAGGACTTGTCCCACATGCTCTCATTCTCTCTTGAGGGGGTAGGGTATATATATAAGAGTGAGTCTAGTATATATCATAAGATTGAGGACTAAGGCTTGGGCTCGGGCTTGGGCGGGCTTGGGCTTGGGCTTGGGAAACCGATCCCGATCTATCTTTTATACAAACCAACCCGTCCGTTTTAAGAGTCACGTTTTTTATTTTCGAAAAATTTAGCCGCCCGCTCGCTCGCGTTTTTGATTTCCGATTTTATTTTATTTTTTTGGGTTTTTTTTGGTGCAGAAAATACAGAAATTGAAAACGCAGATATGCAAAAATTTCAGAAAACGCAGAAATTGAAAAAACGCAGATATGCAGAAATTGCAGAAAATGCAGAAATTGCAGAAAATGCAGAAATTGAAAAAACGCAGAAATGCAGGAAATTGCAGAAATTGGAACCGCCGAAATTGAAAATGCAGAAATTGCAGGAAATTGAAAAAAAACGCAAGAAATGCAGAAAATTGAAAAAGCACAGACAATAGCAGAAATTGAAACTTGACAAAAAACGCAAAAAAAAAAAATCTCCACACACTCCTTCCCTGCCTTTCCTATGATAGAAATTGCACCACAAGGAAGCGTAAAGTGCTAACCGAGCTTAGTGAAGGGCATATCCTCGGCAGCGGCGCCAAAAATGTGCGCTCCTTGCCGCACTGTCGAAGCAAGGGACTTGCCGATACACCGTGTGCGAGCCACAAACGGCTCCAAGCACACAACAAGCCTAAACTAGCAAGCTCAAGAAAACAAAGGGTGTGTCACTCACCGCTCTACGCTCGCCTTCGTGGTGGATTCCTCGCCGCGATGAAGAAGAAGCTGCAGTCGTGCCGCGCTCAACCGCCTCGCCGCCGCCGTGCCTTCGTAATGCTCGATCGCACACACACTCTCCCTCTCTCTCTCTCTCACACACACACACACACAAGGAGGTGAAGAAGAAGAAGATGGAGATGGAGATGGAGCAAGAGTACTCTTCTATTGCACAAATGAGAGAATGAGTAAAAATTAGGTTTAGTTGGCTTTTATAGGAGCTCACCCCATTCACACTTGGGCGCCCATGCTTAGCCAACTAATCCCTTGAATGTCCAAGTTAAAGTGCGCCTCTCATCGGCGATCACTCTTACCCTTTTCCTATTGGTCCGACAAGCCCAATACCTGACTCTAAATAATACAACGTTTATAGATCATAGGGTGTCCGTGTGCCGTGAGGGTTAACATCGTAGGAAACTATCCCAAGATACCTTAAAGATCTAGCTGACGAGGAGAGTTGAACTCAAGACGTGTTATGAGAGAGAGAGAGGGGGGGGGGGGGGGGGGGGGGATGGAGAAAATTAAAGCTGGTATTTATTATGCTAGTTCAAATGTAGAAATGACACATCGTGAGAACATAGATTTTCACTCTATATTTGTTTCACCACCTTTCATGGCGACATGATGGTGTTCAAGCATCGTCTACCTGCATTATTTGAACATAGGGGATGCACGAGATCGATATTTTCTATCATCGATGTTTGAATATGGGGGCATCACAAGATTAATCCAAGCATTAAAACATTAAAAGAGATTGGGTCCCCCCTATTCAAGCGTTTGGAAAAAATAATTTTTGAGCAATGGCGAGACTCTAGCATGGCCTTCAGGCGGCAACTAGTCTTGCTTGGTGGGCCTTTGCCGTACATAATCGATAGATTTTGGAGGGCAAATGGTTACTTGATTAGTTGGTTGTGATTCTTCTTGCCTTGGGTTTTGTTGTGGTGACACGAGAAAATGAGTAGAACCAATTGATAGGCACCATTAATAGCTCAGCTTAGGACTTGATGAGCATTGGGAATTAGAAGCAAGTTGTGTCCCATAGTGCTCCATATACGAAAAAGGGCTACTAAAGAGGGTAATTGAATCAAGCGGTTACAACTTAACCTACTTTGGTAAATGTTTACAGATTGCACCATTTAACCTAGTGATATCGACCATTTAGTCTCTAAACATGGAACTATCTTTGAGACACCCATCTTATTCTCAATCAAGTGTACTCAATTTTCCTTTATTTCAATTTATAGGTTGAATTGCCAAACTGTGAGAACATGAAATGCATGATTATTTGATATATAGATACGATGATCGAAATTGAGCATGCACTCGTGAGGAAGAAATATAGCTAAACTAAACTTAAGGAATCTTTGACAAACTAAAAAAAAAATACGGAAGGAATAAACAAAGTATAAAATTGAACTACACTACTGACCTGATAATCATGTACGATGTCATCCAATTGTGCAAGCCGGTGGACAATGTTTGAGTGAAGCTAAAAAAAAACAATGTGAATAGTTAAACATATCGTCTTGCAATGAACGACATAGACTGAAACCACAAAATATACACTGCACGTCATGCAGAGGTGCCATACAAAAGTACGGAGGAGAGCTGGCACTGTGGTCTCTCTAGAAATTATAAGAAACAGAACCCGTGCCCTGCCCCGTAGCGTTTGTGTGTTGCGCCAAGCAAACATATGATCATGGGGTGTTGGATACAGATAACGAACCTTGTAGTGTTGTAGAGATAGAGTCGTGCTTGTGCAATTGAAACATCCAGTGTTGTGAATATATGTCCTCCCTGCCAAACACAAAACACGCATTAAGACAAATACAGAAGATGTGGCATATTGCTTAAGCTTAAAGAGAAGTAGATCTAATTTCATATTATATGTCAAAGGTTCGCTACATAAAGAGTTATGGGTGATTTTTGATAGATTTTTCCTTGTTAAATTTGCATTATCTCTCTCTGCTTGGCCAATTCTCTATTTGCAATGCGCCCTCTCCTTGTAGACCAAGCATGGCTTCTCCTCAATTATGCAACTCGTTGTCCATGCAGTAGCATATTATTATAGGTAAGGTCAGCCCTCAAGCAGTCTAGGAGTCTTTCCAATCGCAAGGTTCTGTTCATGGGACCGATCGATGCTTGAATTTGACCTTGGAAAGAGAACTTCATGTTGCGAACTTGCATCAGACAAACAATAGACAAACAATGCGTTCTCCTACTGCTTTGATAACAGACGTGTTGAGTTGGGCGTCCCCATAGAGGAAGACCCACATTTAGTTCGCTCATCACTATTGCAAATGCGGATCCGGTGAACTTTGTATTGTTTTACTTCAGTGCTAGATGCATAATGTCAATCTGCATATGTCTCGTTATTTCTATAGATGTTTTATAGCAACACCCACCAAGCACATATAGTTAGCACAAAAGGGTGTGTGTAAGAGAGGATGGCGAGGATGCAATGTGTGTGACAAAAGGCTTAGAGATGAACGAACTCTAAGAAGCCGCCTCGTGGAGAACGGCCCTTGGAGTATCAGAATCTACGTCATGGAATGAATGCTCTCACGTACTCCCTCATCTGCCCGAGCCTGGGAGGTCTGACACCGGGAGAGCAAGGCACGCATGAGAGGCAAGGCAGCAAATGAGGGCTCGTAATAGCCGTATTCTGAACTATATAAGCAAAGGCGAGTTAGCATGGCGATGGCATTTTATGAGCAGGCCTTGTGCCCTTTCATCACCTACGTCCCCGCTCTCTGCTGATTGACAAGAACGGCTTTCATCTCTCTCTCTCTCTCTCTCTCTCTCTCTCTCTCTCTCTTTCTCATAAGATAGATCTTTGAGGTCTCTTGGTATAGTTTCCCACTACATTAAAATTCTCTTCTTCTCTCTCAAAGAGTGGCCACCTGCCGAGTGGCCACCTGCCACTGCATGGAATCTCTCTCTCTCTCTCTCTCTCTCTCTCTCTCTCAAAGAATGGCGAGAGACTTACGTGAAGAACGGGTACTAGGAGGCAGACATTGGGTAACTTGCCTTGCTCACCCTCATTGCTCATTGATTGATCCTCCCCTCTTATGATCATACTCGGAGTCCCGCTCCCACGCCCTCATTGGTCGCGAACTTCTCCTATGCTTGCCAATCGGTCCTGTCAGGCTTATCATACGCGGAGTTCCTGCTCATCATATCGCACCATGATGCCCTCATCACTCACCAATTGATCCTCCCCTCTTATGACCATACTTCGAGTCCTGCTCCCACGTCCTCATTGCTTGTGAACTTGTTCCATGCTCGCCAACCGTCCTGTCATGCTTCTCCCCTTTGATCATACTTAGAGTTCTTGCTCATCAAATCGCCCCACGACGCCTTCATCGCTCACCAACTGATCCTCTCCGAGTCCTGCTCTTACATCCTCATTGCTCGCAAACTTCTCCCATGCTCCTCCCCCTCTTATCATACCCAGAGGTTGTTGCTCCCGCCTACCTCTGAGGTCCTCCTCACCATCATCATCGCTTGTTGGATGATTGCCTCCAAATTATTGTTGGTCGTTTCCTGCACATAGCCACCCAACACTTGCCTCCTCCGCCACCTCCTCCAACCACTTGCTCATTAGGTCGCACCACCATGTCCTTATTGGACAAGCATGGTGTAATTGGGATCATACGTCTCCTGCTCCGGCCCACTCTATCTCAGTGTCAGCGCCATAGTTTTTTCCTTACTGGATGATTGCCTTCGGATTACCGGTCATTTCATGGTGGGTGAGGTTCAAGATGACCAACCAATGCTAACAAATTTTCAGCGCAGCCGATGTTGGCTTCCAACTCTGGAAGCTAGCAACCAGATCGTCGTCGTTAGCTTCTGTTGTGCTGGTTTTCAGCGTTGATTTAAAAAGAGTGCGTAAAGCGATTTGAGTTGACGGCAATGGCTGAAAAAGGCTGCGCTGTGCAACTCAAATAATAAATTGAGGTCTCAGAAGATAAAGCCACGTGGCTTAATACGGTGGTCTTAATTAAAAAAAGTACCTTGGGCTCACCAAGTAAAAATCGCACGCGCGGGGATATTTGAGCCTCTAAGGGCTTACAAATTCGGGCGACCAGTTCAAGCCGGATTAATTTAACCCTAGCCTAGCGATATCTCAACTTTTCCCTTCTGCTATGTATCATAGTGCATACATACACCTCTTCTGCTCTTCTGCGTTAACTAGGATAGATAGATCTGCCCCTCATCTCCCTAACGACGACAGGGGATAACTCAGTGAGAGCGGTCACAGTCAGATCCGCTTGCCCTTATAACTACCGCTTTGCTCTTCATTCTCACATCGAGTATAGTCACAGTAGGCTGTTTGTTATTGAGGACAGCAGCCTCAACCGAAGCTCCCATGGAGGTGATGCCCGCGCACCTGGTTGGCCTGCCCTTTGAGGGACCCTTCGACTAGAAGCGGATGCGATATTGGGGTGCGTCAGATGCACGGGAGAAGCTCTGGAGTCAGGTTTTAACATTGGAACTTTGTTAGCAGGGTGGATTGTTAGTGGAAACTGGCCATTTTTGGTGGAATGTTGAAGACAGCAGGGCATAGAAATTGTCAGGAGGGAGATAGGCATTTGTGAGTTAATTGAATGCATTTACTTGTTAATTTAAATACAAGCTTGTTTTTGTTGCCTATTTGATGGTTTGGTCTTGCTTCTAGTTTTGTTGATGATCTGGATGGTAACAAACATGAAGTTTTCTCTTATCAATGTTGCTGATGAGAAGGTGTATCCGAGCTTGGATATATTCATGTTTCTATATTGAAGCATGGAACCTAGTAAGTATCAATTTTCTCTATGTATTCTTTGTATGCTTTCTTCGAATTGCTTTCACTTGCCATCAACAAATAGGTTAATTAATTTACTCTTGATTTTCATTTGAAGGCAACTCTTCACTGGATTGGTTTTCAACGATGAGTGCCAGGGCTGTGGAAGTTTTGAAGTCATTGCTGTTATGGAGTAGGCAATGTGATGGCCATGGCAATACAATCTATAGAATTATAGACTTGTTATTTTGTAATGTCCTAATCTTATGGGATGAGTATGGATTTTTTGTTGTGCATGGACCTAGCCTTATCTGGTTAAATTGTGCCCACTTTCATTTTATAAATGATTCTTCACTATTTTCAAGCTTCAGACTGAATTTCTGGATAAGTATTACCTTTTTAAGAGCTTTATCAGTTCACATGTGTCATTTGATTGTCTTAATGTTTATGATTTGAGGCATTAAAATTGACTCCATAGTTTTTTAAAGAACTCAATATTTGGAGCATGGTCTTGTCTATCATCTTCCCCTTACAAGTACTCTTATTCTTTCATTTGAGAGTTTCTACCGGCTGTTTATAGTTTTAAGGTTTTTCATCTACTAATGTAGAGATATATATATATATATTAGAAAAGATGGTCCTACTTTCCACTTTGATTGAAGTGGTGTTTTGCATTATGGGATAGAAGCATCTACAGATATACAGTTTTACTTTTCTACCGGGAAATATCAAGTTGTAAGTTAAGGTTTTGTGTATTATATTCTTAGATTTAGAAAACTTGGTATATTTTTTCATTTAGAGAGTTGTTTAGGTTTTAGTTTAGACAGTGGTAATAGGAGAAAGTGTTGTTGTGTGGGTGTCTTTTATCGGATGTGCACTCATCACTTGTCGTATCGATCCAATTTTCACTGTAGTTTGACATTGGTTCTTCCTTGTCTGATTAGAGGGTGGAAGCTCTTGTGTAGGACTGAAATTGCTGTTGTGCCTTGTGAACTTGCTTAGTAGAGATCAACCCCAGGAAAGGAGATTTTGTTCTTTTTTTTTGTTTTTTTCTTGGAGAAAGTAAACATGTGGTATATTGTTCTGTTTGAGAACTTCAGAACAAAAAGATGTTTGTATGGTAATGTGGATATTTTTAGATTCAAAAAGGGTCTTTTAGTCTATTTTATTGGTTTAGCAGAGACGATGAATGGCGAGAATGGGGTTTGTTTTTTTGAGAGTTTATCAAGGTGGAAAAGAGTATTTTTTTATTGTAGGTTTACTCTCTCTATGACACTAGCTCTTTTCTCATTGCCTTTAAAATGGAAAACCATGTAGTACGCCTTTTTATTTCTCTAGGCTCCATTATTACAAGTAGAGATAAGGGCATGATCTTGTGCTATGTAGTTGGTAATAATCCACCATTCTAGCTCATGATGCCCTCGTAAGCCATTGAATAGTAATCTTAGTGGTTATATGTTAACTTTGGAAAAGAATGAAAAGAGGTCTACTATTTTAAAAGAGAATTTGAAGGAGGTTTTGAGGTGGCAAGCTTCGTAGAAATTATACAAGGAAGAAAAGTGCTAATTTGGACGCTTGGGCACAAGCAACACTCGGAGGATTGGTCTAGGACTACTTGTGCTTTGTTGTCAGTAGAGAGTATGCCTAGGATGGGGGAAAATCTTGGCTATCAGTAGCTATAATATTTCAGAAGAACATGATTATGAACCTTTTGTATCAAAAAAAAGGGGGTGAGTTGGTTGGGATCGTTGTTGATGTAATTAGGTCTTTGGATGATGTCATGTCTCAACACGAGCATGACAAGACATTGTAATTTTTTGGGTTGATTAATATAATTCACTCACTATTGTGAGCCTTAAATCCCATGTGGGAAGCTTACTGAGTAGGTGGCTAGTATCATTTGTTTTGAGATTGAGATTTGTATCAGTTTACAAGGGAAATGATATCCGTCTTTTGACAAATTACATTGAAAATCGACTGGTTTATTTTAATTTAGTATTCATTTATTTGTTGCTTTTTATGGTTTGTTCTCTTAACATCTATTGCAAATCACAACACACTACAATCTATACTTCTGTTCATTTGCACTTCAACATGTATTTTTGCAAAAGCTTGTGCTTCTAAAATTGTTATGTTACTAGCATACATAAAATAGCGGGTCATTACATTCCGTACGAAATCCGTCTGAGGGGGGATGGCTCATTGCGAGAACGTCCATATCTTGTCCGTATGTAGGGGGGTAGGTTAGCATGTAAGATACCGTACGTAGGGGGGTTTCACTAATTTTGATGCACGCAGGTGACATCCCCCCATTACTAATAGTGAATCCCCCGGGTATGGAGGTTGTGCAACATGATGTGCACACAGATATATGACCAACTTATCCTACAATTGAATTTGGCACAGATTCCATTGTGATGATAATTTTGTTGATGTGAAGGTTGTGCATGATGATGTGCACACAAGTGTTGAGTCTACTAATATGGGAAGGGATACATTACCTACTCCTATTGTTAAATTTGGCAGAGATGCCATTGTTGATGATGATGCAACTCATGTGCAGGTTGTGCATGATGATGTGCACACAAATGTTGAGCAAACTGAACTTTAAAATATATTGCCTACCCCTAATACAATTCGAACCCAAGCCATTGGTGACAAAAATGCAGTTCATGTGAAGGTTGCAAATGATGATGTGCACACAAATGTTGAGCTTTCTGAACTTGGAAAGGGTACATTTCCTATCCCAACTAAAGTTTAATCTAGCAGAGATGACATTGTTGATGCTATGGTAGTTGATAATGCCACAGATGGCATTGTGGATGCTATGGAGGTTGATGCTAGTACATATGCTACTATTGATTCTACTGTAAGTGATGTTGGCACATATGGTATTATTGATGCTATGGTGGTTGATGCTAGCCCATATGCTACTATTGATGATAATGGGGCAATTGCTGACACATGTGGTATTGTTGATGGAGATGAAACCTTTAGGGATAACATAGGTAAAGGTATACAGGTCCCCATTAACAGAGTATCTAGATTAAGAGGGGTAGCATGTACAAATAATACCCTTGTTGATGAATCCAAGGTTCTTTGGTGTAGATATCACTATTGGGGATAGTAGAGTTGAAGAAACATACGTCCCCACACTGATAGAGTACCTCGATTAGGAGAGTCGCTGCCACAGACACAAATGTGGGAGCTAATGCCGATAGTGATGATGGGGCTAAAGGAGATATGTTTGAGAGGAAAGAGAGGGCAGACACAATTGAGACCAGTAATAAGATAATAGTGATGATGAGGCCACAGAAGCAAATATGTTTGAGAGGAAAGAGAAAACGGAGACCCTTGTGTTCATGTCTCTACAGGTAGTGCAACTTGAGGTTGCGTCTTGTGAGGAGAAGGAGAGAAGGAAAAGCTTATGCATTATATTGGATGTGAATGGCTTACTCATGAAGAGATACCCAGTAAACTACTTCACAGGTAGACCAAAAAGCTTTGTGTGCCTATTGTGGTAAAAACAAATTATGAGGTAATCACCACCCCAAGGGTTTAGGGAAAGTGGAAATATAAATTTTTTGTCAAGCCTTATGCAATGAACTTCTTGAATGCATTGTCCAAAAGAGCACAAATAGTGCTATGGAGTAGCATTAAATAGACAAAATCTAGAGCATGCCTTGCGAATGTGCTTTCCCACACTAAGCACACAGATTTTCTTGGTTGTCCTTGGTCAAGAAAGGTGTAGAGTAACTGACTTTAGGCTAGATGAAGAACTTAGGATCCCATCAACTAGTGATAGTAGAAAGGAATTCTTCTTCAAGAGTTTCAAGATTTTTGGAGGCAATAAAATGAGCTCAATTGTGACAGTACATTGCTAGTGGATGACATGTTGTACAAGTCTCTACTCAACCCTCCAGGAACCTAGCTTTGTCCACTATCATTTGATCTAACAGATCGAAGTGAACCACCAGATTACATGCCCTTGTCTTTGTTCCCTTGGTTAGCCAGGTGGGCAAATTCAACCAGTTCTAGTCTCGAGGGATTCACTCTATATACAAAATGGGATGCCATTTGCGAGCGGGGACACTTTGATAAAACCCTATATACATGACTCATATCCAGGAATATGACCCCCCTTTCTATCCTTATATGACAATAAATGAAGAAAACTATCATACCCCTATCTTACACATAAAATTTAGGTCTCACATGATCTAACTAAGTAAAACTAGTCAGAGAGTGTGTAGCATAGTGATTAGCAATGTACTAAGGAACCCCTTTTTTTGATAACTAGATGTACCCTCAATGTGTCTTAGTTTGACTTTCAAACTATGTGCCTGATCAACCTGCACTCTGGCTACTTGTCCAATTTTGAACCATCTAAATTACTCAGAAAACATGGTTATATAGTTGTGTTAGGTACTCCGTGTAAATTTGCATATATACAAACTCTTTATAAATTTCATCCCTCAACAAATGAACTATAATCACAAAACAAGAAATTGATACAAAGAAGTGTTAGTTCTTGCATGTATCTTTGTAGCTATTGACTCACAAGTTCAAGGCCAAACTCTTTTTGGAATCCATGATTTTGAAACACAAACTTCCTCTCATTTTACCCTTTTCTCACTTCTCTCTCTCTCTCTCTCTCCCCTCCTCGCCCCCCCATAATATGATACCCCTGTCCCTTATTTTTAAGCTTGGAAGATAAATTATCGGGGGCCTACCCCTAACTTATACGGTTATGTAACTTGTAAAATAACCCCCCTCCCCTGCACTTACGTGGTGTAGTAAGTTTTCCATGGTGAATCCTCCGGGTCCAATTCTTTTTGCAAGGGCTAACCAACTTGAAAATCCTTTTTGGAAAAGTGTCTACCCATGTCAGCAATTACTATAACAATGAGCAAACACGCAAGAGAGGTTAATTGTACTATCAAAATTATGTGTATAGAATTTTGGGCAATGAATTCATCGGCGATTACAGTATATAATTTTTGTGTATAATATTTCGTACCGCCTTTGTTCTCTATTCACTAGAAATAAGCCCCTTTGTAATTTATCAAAGTAGGATACAAAATCTTAGACAAATTGAATATTGCAAATTGAGACAACATTCAAATACAAAAGGTTAGACAAAACGACATGTTTACGGTTTAGGGTGCAGGCTATTAAATGACATGTTTTGGGTGTAGAACACACTGGCATTTAGTAATTAGCATGGTAGATGAGATGAGCATGCATTGTAGCTTGGCTCTTGGTTGGATTTGCATCACAAAGCCAAGAGTTGTTGGTGTAGGCCTCCCTTCTCACAAGCTTGGAGTAGATGGTAAGCTTTTCACTAAAGCTTGAGAAAGAGAGAGAGAGAGAGAGAGAGAGAGAGAGAGAGAGTATTCTTTGTTTCACACATTGATTGTGTGAGTGTGTGAGTGAATAATTCCTTTGAGAAATCAGCCCCTTGTCTCTCTTCGTCGACCCCCTTGCTAATTTCTCATGCTACAACCCTATTGGACCTCCCCAGCCTCAGCCAATGGAAATTAAGCAGCATAAGTGATAGCCTTCTGACATGTGTCCCCCTTTCCCCTTTTGTGAGAGCTTTAGGTAATTATTTAATTCAACTAAACTCTCATTGGGCCCCTTTTCCTCCTGGCCAATAGGAATCAGGCAAGCCATTGGGCTGCTGAATGCTCTTGGACCCCTTGGGAGACTGTCCAATAGTCTTCTAGAGAGCTTAATTCTTATTGGTTCTTTTATAAATTGTTTTTAAATTGATTAAACTAGATTTACTGTAGCCCAGTTCTTATTGGTCCACCTCCAAGGCCATCCAATAGGAATGGAGTACACCTTGTGGGCATCTGGGCTAGGGAGCTGACATGTGTCCCTCATTCCCTTTGCGTAAAGAGAGCTTGTGTGTGTGTGTGTGTGAGAGAGAGAGAGAGAGAGTGAGTTTCTCTCTCATCTCCTACTTCTAGGGCTCGCCCCCTAGTATGTAGGGATGGTTGAAGACTTTTGGGACACACACAAGGCATCAATTTCCCTAGGCTTTTGACCTTTGGACATAATCTTTGAATTTTGGAACCTTAGTATTTTGGAAGTTTTGATGGGTTGAACCTTAGGGTCTTTTAAGCCCATTGGTGCACATTGCTCTTTTGCAGATGGCCCCCCTTTTGGATCCCTATTTTCGCTCCTTTGGATCCCTACTGCGCCTAACTACTAGCTTAACCAATATTCTAGCTTTTTATCCCCTGGCACTTCCCCATATTAAATGATCAGTTTAACATGAGAAAATCATTTAGGAGAATTAGATATTGATTATTATGACATATAAAATATACGATGTTTTAAAAATTATATATGTTGTGTAGAGTATAGTTTTATGTATCACCAATTAAGCACTTCAAAATCAAAATGGACATAATATATATAGATTATATGGTATTTAAGTATATAGTATATAGAACTATACTATACTACAATAATATATCTTATTGTAGTATACAATATATTCATATATTATGTACTACACATACTATACGTTTAGTTTATATTTACACTATAATGATATAATATATACTTAATATTAAATTAGGTAAGGTAATTATAATTACATATATAATTATACTTATATATTGTATGTAGTTATATTATATACTTATATAATATAATAGTACGTACATAATAGTAGATAATATATATAGAGCTATACTTATAGTTATGATATACTTATTAGCTATCACATGTAATAGTATGAATATAATAACGATAAGTATAAATATAAGTTTAACACTGTAAGTATAAATATATAGTTATAGTTATACTTTTACCTATACTTATAACATATAGCACGTACAATAAATAGTAATAGCTATAGTTATATTATATACTTATTTGATATAGAACCATGAATAAAATATAGAGTATATAGTATCTTAGTTAGACTATGCATATTAGACTTATATTATTAACATTTTAACTATACGTACTATATAGTTATATATTATAAACATATATTATATGTCTATTATATATATATATATATAATATACTAATATCTATTATAAGATATATATTATATTAATATTATATATTATAAACGTACATCGTATGCTTATTATATAAATTTATATGTATGTATAATATAACATACAATATACTAATAAAATAATACTACGTTCGTAATATATATTTACCGTATAATATTATATGTTATTATATCATATTATACCTAGCGTATTATATATTATGTAACTATATAATACTATCATATATTGTATATACTATTTAACATTATTATCATATACCAATATTTAATAACTTTATATGACATATAATGATGTACATACCTAATATACGTATACTATATTCTATACTATATAGTTTATATGATTTATATATTAATTACTATATATTAACATGTATACTATATATTAACTAATAAACATATATTATATATAACTTGTATAGTACTATAAGATATAGTATATTAATATATAGTTAGTTCAGGTAGTTTAGTTCTTGTCCGTGCATAATATGAATTGACTCTAACTTAGGGTTATCCATTTTTTCTACTTGCAAATTTTTGTCCATCTGCTTGAGCTGGGAGTTCTTCATCCTCATTGTGAGGTCCTTGGGCCATCTACACGCGCACAATAGGTACCTTCCCTTGCTCTCTAGCGCAAAGCGAGTATCGCAACTGCTGCCACTTGGAGCTTCTTGACAGCCCCCCCCCCCCTTTTTTTCCGCAAAAACGGGTTGTGGGCGGACTGTCAAGATGCTGCAAGTGGAAAGCTGCTAATAGATTTTCAATGCCTTACTGCGGCGAAAAAGCTTGCTAATCAACTGATTTTATATACATGTAATGCTCAATATGTTGATACTTATCTGCTGTAATACCAAAAAATGCAAAAAAAGGGGGGGGGGGGGGGAGGGCGGGGACAAATCCCCCCCATCATCCGCGTATCAACATATTGAGCATTACATGTGGGTATTAACGCATATCATCAATTATCTCCTTCACTAGGTTCATTGATTCGACAAGAAAACGGGGGAGGCAAAGCTCCCCCATCATCCACGCGTGCGGATGATGGGGGAGCTCTGCCTCCCCCTTTTTTTGTCGAATCAGTGAACCTAGTGAAGGAGATAATTGATGATATGCATTTGATTACAGCCATTTGCCTTGAAACCGATTAGATATTTGATAAATTATGGGATTAATCACAACTTAAAACGCAAAAAAAGGGGGGAGACAGAGCTCCCCCATCATCCGCGCGAGGAAAATATTGTATATATGCAATAAAGTACATAATATAATATATTATTATTAGATTATATAGTATGTAATATATAAAATATATAGTGTATATGCTAAATATTATATATAGATATAATATAAGGTATACAATAGAATTAAAGAGTTATAATATAAAGTACGTAGAATACATATTATGCTATAAATATATAATATAAAGAGTATATAATATATATAGTGCACAATAGATAATATAGGGTATTTAATATTATAAGTATACATATAATATAAATTATGTAGAATACCTAGTATATTTAAATATATAGTATAAAGAGTATATAATATAGTGTATCATAGATAATATATATAAAGTATATATATCTAATATAGTTCTATGATAGATTACTTCGTAGAGTAGATATTATATATATAACACAACAAATGTTTTATGTAATATAGTAATATATATATTGTATACTTACATATAAATTAATATACTATTTAATACATATCATATAGTATACCACATAAGTTTTATATACTATAATATACATTCTAAATTACATTATTTAAGTAGAAGGTAGTCTACTTTATTTGATAAGTACCTAACTACAAATTATTGGTCTTATATGAACTAAAACTACATAATATATGTTTTGTAGATAATGGCACCAAAGAAGGATTGCAAGAAAAGAAAACCTCCAGTCTCGCCTTTTAGCAACTGTCAAGTGAGCATGAAGCTAGGATCTAGTTGTATACCAAAGGGAACTATCGATCAGGAGGCATCATCATGAGTCTGACATTTAGACACTCCCCCCAATAAAAAGAACAAGATTCTAAAAGGTGTGTTTTTTTCTATGATTGAAGGAGTACAAGCGGAAGTGCGACACGAGATAAAGTGGGAGAAGAAGAGCACAACGATATGGTGAACTCGCTCTGTTGTAATGTGTAGAGCATAGTGAGTTCTTATTAGGTTTTTACAAAAGAATATGTGTACATACCTGGCGGCCCGCCCACTTACTTGGGCGACCACATTGGGCTTTATACCCCAACAACCTTCCACTTAAAGTCCAATGTGGTACTTTAAGTGCGAGAGAAGCTACTATACAAGCTAATATACAAGAGATGTAGAGAAGTGATGTACTACCCTACACCTAACTGCTTGCCAAAATGCGCAAAGCTCTCTGAGGGAAGTCCTTTTGTAAGTAGATCATCAGGATTTTCTGTGGTGTGAGCTTTGACAAGCTGAATTTGCTTATCCCGGCGAGCATTTCCCTGATGAAATGATACTTCACATCCACATGCTTTGTCTTTGAGTGCTAAACTGGATTGCGAGCCAATTGTATAGCACTCTGACTATCACAATATAGCACAGGCATCTCTTCTTTGATTCCCAAATCTTTTACTAGTCGATTAAGCCAAATTGATTCTTTGCATGCCTCTGATGCTGCAACATATTCAGCCTCTGTAGTAGACTGAGTAACACAATCTTGTAATCTAGAACGCCATGATACTGCTCCACCAGCCAATGTAAAGACATACCCTGACGTAGACCTTCGGTTGTCTAAGTCACCTGCATAATATGATTCTGTAAAACCCTTTACACTTAGCTCTTGACTCCATAGCATATACGCATACTCTTTGTAGCTTTCAAGTATCTCAATATTCCTTTCACTGCCTCCCAATGTTTCTTGCCTGGCGGGTTTGACATGTATCGGCTTACTACTCCCAATGCAAATGCAATGTCTGGGCGAGTAGCAATCATTGCATACATCAAACTACCCAATGTAGATGCATATGGAATCTTATCCATTTCAGCCTGTTCTTCCTCAGACACAGGACAATCTTGTTTGCTAAGTTTCACATATGGTGGCAATGGAACACTCAATGCCTTTCCCTTCTCCATATTGAAACATTGCAAAACCTTGTCAATATACTCTGTTTGAGATAACCAAAGCAACTTCTTTGATCTGTCTCTCTCAATGCGCATACCAAGTATATGACTTGCCTCACCCATGTCTTACATGTCAAACGATTTTGCCATCTTTGACTTCAAAGCTGAAATTTCTTCCAAGTGCTTGCCAACAATCAACATGTCATCCACATACAAAATAAGGATCAGCCAACTGCCATCCTTAGCCTTCTTTGTATATAGAGAGTGATCAAACTCACCACGTTTGTAGCCTTGAGAAAGCATAAACTTGTGGAACTTATGGTACCATGCCCTCGGTGATTGTTTTAAGCCATAAAGACTCTTTAACAACAACTGGCATACCAAATCTTCCTTGCCTTTCTCAACAAACCCTTTTGGCTGCTGCATGTAAATTTCCATATCTAAATCACCATGCAAGAATGTTGTCTTGACATCCATTTGGTGCAACACCAAATCTAATATGGAAACCAATGCAAGAAAGCATCCCAATGTAGTCATCTTGACCACCGGAGAGAAGACTTCATCAAATTCAATGCCTTGTTCTTGCTTAAAGCCCTTGGCAACAAGCCTTCCTTTGTCCTTTGGCTGACTATCATGAGCGATGATCTTATACCTGTAAACCCATTTACAAGGTAGAGCCTTTTTGCCTTGTGGTAATTTAACTAGCTTCCATGTCTGGTTTTTATGCAGAGCTGTCATCTCTGACTGCATGGCCAATTGCCAATTCCCGGAGTCCTTCATTTGCACTGCTTCCTTGTAACATGAACGCTCATTGCAATCAGTCAAAATGACATAGTTCATAGATGGAACAAACCAATCAGGAGGTCGCGTGATACGTCCAGATTTATGCAAAATAGGTGGCTCAGGCTCAGCCACAACCTGTGGTTCCATTCTATCCTGTCCTTGCTCTTCTTCTCGCACTTTCTCTCGCGTCGCACTTCCGCTCGTACTCCTTCAATGATGAGGCTCAAGTTGATGAAGAATCCAACAATGTCAAAGGTGATATAGAGATCACATGTGAATTATGGTTGTATGTTATAACTTTAATTGCAATGGTGGATGGTTAAATTATATGGATGTTTGATTTTTGTTGAGAAAGTTTGGTTGTGCTCAACAATGTGGAAGATTAAAAAAGGGTGTATAATTTTTTGTATACATACCATTGATAGTTTCCGAGAAAATATTAAGTACTATTTTTGTTTATGTCTGAGAAAAGGTCCTTAAATCTCATGTGAGAGCCCTATTTAGGGTGTGCGGTTTTTTTATATAAAAAAAGTTGTCTCTGTGCAAAGGAGACTCTGGAAAATGTTTTGTAGATTAAATACCTTGGACTATTTAATCCTAGTTGCATATATTTTTGGACAATTAAATGTTTGTGTGTTTTATCTATGCAGAGACCAATGTTCACATTGAAGAACCTCATGACAATGAAGAAGATAGTGATTATGAAGGGGATGATGAGAATAAGCTTGATGAAAGATGTTCTAAGTCAATTTCATGTCAAGAAGAAGACATTGCCTCCTCCTATTCCACTTTGTTGACTCATGGTGCATGATGCTGTTAGGTTTGCCAGAGATGATGTAGAATGGCTCATTTCCTCTTTTGATTCTGCTGAGTATTTAGAAACTATGGGGCATTTTCTTGTGTCCGTCGGGGATTCTAGAGGAGATACCATTCCCGTGACCGTGGCGTATATGGAGGAATGGGGGAATACCACTTAGGCGGGAAAGAAATGTTAAGTTTGAGAGAGCACTTGGTAGAGAGTGGCAGGATCTCAAAGAGAAGAAATTTCTGGTATGGGATGGCAACCACATGCTTAGAACATGGTGGAAAAGAATCAAAGAGAGGAGACCTTTTGCCTTTTTCACTCTTTTGTTATAAAGCTTTGTTTTTATAAATTGTGATTGTTTTTTTTGTGATAGAGTATTCAGACAATGGTCAATACCATGTTAGTGTTCGTTGCCAATTCCTTGAGTTGTCTAGAGCAAAAGAAGCAGAGTTTCTTCTTGCACTTGACACTTCCAATGCGTAAGTTTGTTAATTGCATGTTGACTCTCTTTTTTTTTTTCTAACAATGCTTGTGTTTAACTATTTGTTGTATCATTTCTAGGACAAATGTCATGCCAAACATCACTCATGAAGTATATATGTTTCAAAGATTTGGCATGGAAAATAAAGAGTCTATCCTTCCAAAATTGACACCCGATATGAGAGAATGGCTACAGTGAAGATGACTGTTGAGGCATGGTATTACCATGGTGCTGCACCATGGTACAGTACTCCATGTGGATTGATATCACAACTTGTGTTGAAGGTGATACCTACTCTACATGTTGGGTGATTACTGCTAAATTTTATTGTGGTTTCAATACACTGTTTTGTATTAGGATGAGTTCACTGCATTTATGTCCAAAGAAAGAGCAAAGCTAGATGCTCTCGGACTAAATGATGTTGAGAAGAAGAAGAGACTTGACAAGGCCACGAAGGTAGAAGAGGAAAGGTTGAAAGATAGGGGCTACAATTACCTATCAATCGCTAATCCTCTTAATGGTGATGAGTTCTTCAAGTTGCTTTTTACCATTAAGTGGGATGAACCTGGAATGCTAAAGATCACTAGAGATGAGCTCTATTGTTTGACAAGCTCTAAAATCACTTTTGAGATGTATTCTAGCTATTAGTTTCTCGTTTGTAATTGTGTTCGATCCTTTTTGATATGCTATATGATTGAGTGATATGTTGTCTCTTTTGCTCACAGAATGAAGATAATTTTGCACCTAATGAGCCTTACTAAGGATCCACAATATCTTCATTTTGGTGATTACAAGATTTTTAGAAGCTACATGAAAAAGGAGACTTATTGGGCTCACTTGCATGTGGAAGCTACACTTATGATTGAAAGGCTGCAAAGTAGAAGGTCCACCACTTCCAAATTATTTTGATCTATTCTACAAGGTGAGCATTAAAAATCATATTTTGCAGGTAGTTATTTCACCATTGTTTTTGTCATAATAATCAATATCTAATTCTCCTAAATGATTTTCTCATATTAAAATGATCATTTAATGTGGGGAAGGCCAGGGGAGAAAAAGCTAGAATATTGGTTAAGCTAGCAGACCGACCACAGTAGGGATCCAAAGGAGGGAAAATAGGGATCCAAAGGGGGGGCCATATGCAAAAGAGCCATGTGCAACAATGGGCTAAAAAGACCCTAAGGTTCAGCCCATTAAGACTTCCAAAATGCTAAGGTTCCAAAATTCAAAGGTTGTGTCCAAAAGGTCAACCCTAGGGAAAATTGGATGCTTAGTGTGTGTACAAAAGTCTTCTTCAAAGCCTACAAAGGAGGGGGCGAGCCCATTTAGTAGGGGATGAGAGAGAAAGCCACACACACACACGCTCCCTTTACACAAAGGGAATTAGGGACACATGTCAGCTCCCTAGGCCAGATGCCCACAAGGGGTGCCCAATTCCTATTGGAAGACCCTTGAAGTGGACCAATGAGAATTAAGCTAGAGTAAATCTAGTTTAATTAGTTTAAAAACATTTAATAAAAGAAACCAATGAGAATTAAGTCTCCTAGTAGACTATTGGGTAGTCTCCCAAGGGGTCCAATGAGCATTCAGGAGCCCAATGGCTTGCTTGATTCCTATTGGCCAGGAGGCAAAGGGTTCCAATGAGAGTTTAGTTTAATTATTTAATTAATTACCTAAAGATCTCACAAAAGGGGAAAGGGGGACACATGTCAGAAGGCTATCACTTATGCTGTCATAAAATCTAATATCTAACCAACCCAAATGATTTTCTCATATTAAATTGATCACTTAATGTGGGAGAATAAACGGGAACAAGTGTTAAGATATAGATATGTGCTTATAGATCTATCTCAACATGGGGCCAATAGTAAAGGGGCCCAAATGGGAGATGGTCTATCAAGAGCAAGGCTAACCAATGGAGCATAAGACCTTAGGGTTAGCTTCATTGAAGACCTCCAATAATGTGTGTAAAAGTCCTTTGACCTTAGGTAAGCTAGGGCTGAGCTTGAGGTGGGAACCCGGCCCAAGCTCGAGGTGCTTGTCGTGCTTGAGGTGCTTGTCCTGCTTGAGGTGCTTTTCATGCTTGAGGTGCTTGATTAAGATGCTTGAGGTGCTTGACTGGCTCCATGCTTGAGGTGCTTGACTTGGTGCATGATTAAGGTGCTTGAGGTGCCTTGAGAAGCTTGCCTGAGATGCTTGTGGGAACACCCCCTACTTCAAGTGCTTAGTCATGCTTGATGACTAAGGGGATTGCTCATCCAAAGTCAAAAATATCCCTACAAGGAGGGGGGCGAGCCTACAAGGGGGGGGATGAGAGAGAACACACACACACACACACACACACACACACACACACACACACACACACACACACACACACACACACACACACACACACACACACACACACACACACACACACAAGGGAAGCCCCAGCTTGAAGAGGCAGCAAGGACACTTGTCAAGTTCCTCCTCATGTTGCCCTCATGGTGTGCCTGAAGCCTATTGGTTGGCCACCCAAGGGGTCCAATGATAATTTAGGATATTTAATCAATTGATTTTGCATTTATCAAGTCCTCTCTCTCAAAGGGGAAAGGGGGACACTTGTCCCAAGGCTACCCATGTTGCTTGTAATGGCTCCTGCTTGTGATTGGCTAGACCTGGAGGGGTCTAATGAGCTTCAAGCATGAGCTACAAGGGGGGGTCGACCCAAGCAAGCTAGGGGGGTGCTTAGGGGGTATACTCACCCACACACACTCACAAACACTCTCATTGTGTACTATGCAAAGTGCAAGAGCTCCCTCTCCTTCTCCAAGCAAGTAGAGGTTGAGAGCCTACACCAACACTCTTGGCTATGGAGTGCAAATCCATCCAAGAGCCATGCTTCAATGCTTGATCTTGCCATCTATTTCTTCTTCATTACTATGCTATTACGTATGCTAGCACAAGAGTTATGATAAGTGAGGAACTAGCTCTTTCTCGTATGAAATGTTTCTTCTTCCTCTTCCCTACCCTCATTCCCTGCTAGCTCTCTCCACCTTCGAAGGTGTTTGAGGTCTTGGGACTGAGGCTTGGTATAGTTAAAGCTTTCTTCAAGTTTAGGTTATGCTATGATGGTGATGCATGAAGCTTTCCATCTTCATTGCTTCACCTAGGTCACAAGGAACACAAAGAATGTATTGTAACAAGTCTCTCTTTATGGGAGAAACCATAATACAAATGCCTATTGGAGGGGGGACCGGCTCCACATAAATCCGGTCCTCAACTGTTGTCATGTTCTCTAAATTCTCTCTCTTGCAAAAGTATTGTCCATGCCAAGTTAACTAATTGCTATGATTATGTTGCTATCTTCAATTATGTCTACCCGCTATGCTCACAAAATCATTTCTTGAAAGTACTCTCATTAAATTCCACTACTCTCAAATTGAATAGGCAAATTCCATTACATATGCTGCTTAACACCCATTGGCTTGACTTGGGGAGGTCCAATGAGGCAAAAGCCAGACCAATTTAGTAGGAAGGGCTTGCCCAAGAGAGAGGGGGGGCTGATTTTTGCTTGGTATTGACACACACACACACACTCACACTTGACCATGTGTGAAGAAAGAATACTCTATCTCCTCCCAAGCTTTAATGGAGAGCTCATCACCTACTCCAAGCTTGTGAGATAGAAGCCTACATCCACACTCTCTTGACATGTGGATGCAAATCCAACCAAGAGCCAAGCTTCAATGCATGCTCATCTTCTCTACCAAGCTAATTACTAAGCTAAGCTATGCTAATATGAGTGATTATGTGAGGAGATGTACATCTTTATCGTAAGATACTCCTTCTTCCTCTCAATCTACTCTCATACCCTGCTAGATCTCACCATCTTCGAAGGTGTGTGAGGTCTTGGGTCTGAGAACGGGGATAATTCAAGTTGTTTTTGATTAAGTGTTTTTCTTAGTGCATGAAGCTTCCATCTTCATTGCACTAGCTAGTCGTGAAGGAACACAAAGAATTGTATTGTACAATGTCTCTCTTGATGGGAGAAACCATAATACAAAGCCTTTTGGAGGGGGGACCGGCTCCATGCAAATCCGGTCCTCAACTGTTGTCAATAGCTTAATTTCTCTCTCTTTTTCAAGTATTGTTGATACTATACTAGGTGTTATGCTTTTTGTTGCTCTCTCCACCCAAGCACTCTTGTAATTCTCATTAGGAATCTATTCTAATGAAATGCCCACTATGTTCATGCTAATTTCCGCTACACATAAGTTATTAGGCCATTAAATGTTACATTGGTATCAGAGCTCAAGGTTTCTCTTTTCTTGCTCAAGAAGGGAGGTCCTCAAGCTAGCTACAAATGGTTGGTATTATTAATTGCCTGTGAGTAAGTAGAATAGGGATTTTTCAGCCTTGCAGTGCACTTGCCTTCGTGCAGTTAACGGTGCATCACCGTCGAGAGCTATGGTCTTAATAGTGGAGTCCTACGGGGCTTGCCTACGGCTTAACCACTATTGAGCTATTAGAAGCTTGACAGGAGCCGGTGCTGTTTTGGTGTCGAAAGACCCTCTCTTCTATTCCTTGCAATTAATGGTATTTGAGCCGCGGGTACAGTAGCTTGAGTGCTTTTCCTAAAGGGGTAAAGAGGAGTAGCAACTAGGGCTTGAAGTGCCAAAGTACACCTAAAAAGTTTACACCTAAAAGTTGTTAGAATGGCTGACAATAGTAAAGAGAGTGAAATTAATGTTGATAACTTTGATTTTGCTCATGAGCAAGCTACTAATGATGCTTCAATGCTTGTTAAATATCTTGTTTCTAGGCTTCAACAAGCCATGGGCAATCCATCTCTCCAAAGTGAAGTGCAACGGCAGCTCCGTGCTCACGGGATTCTCCAAGCTAATCACCATGACGAGAGAACACATAGGAAGCCTCCTTGTGAGACTACCAAAAGAGGTCTCTCTCCGATTCGGGAAGAAGAAGAGAATCCTTATGAAGGGCTCAAGAATTTACTTCTTGATGATGTATCTCCTTCCCAAAGGAGAACTCAAGAGCCTCCACTGAAGGAACGAGAAAGAAGCGAATCTCCCGCCACCTCGGCGGAGATGGCTCCACGAAGACGACGGGCTGAACGCTCTCCATCACCACCAAAGCGGAGAAGACCATCATATTCTTCTCCCCACCACAATTCAAAGAGGGATGATAAAAAGCAAGAGAAGAAAAAGGCGAGAAAGAGGACACCCTCTTCTCCATCTTCTTCATCCTCTTCCTCTTATGAAAACTATGGTGAAGATGACAAAGATCAAGACAAGAAAAAGGCAAGAAAGAGGTCACCCTCTTCTCCACATTCTTCAAATTCTTCACCCTTTGAAGAAAGTGATGGTGCAACCTTTGAACCATCAAAAAGAAGAGGCCATAGGAAATCCTATGCCGCATGGAAGAGGTCGTCCAAGTTGAAGAAATTCGAAGAGGGAGGGAAGAGCATCTCTTTCCTTACCTATGATGGTACCTTTGGTGCTACGGACAAAGTCTTGGCCTTTATCCAGCAATTCGATGCGGCGTTTGGAGATGAGGGCTTCACGGAGTCCTCTAAGCTACGCCATGTAGCTATGAACTTTCAGAAGTCTGCCAGACAATGGTGGTCTAGCCTACGAGCCAATGGTGAAGCTCCACGAACATGGAAGGCTTTAAGAGCTTCCATTATGAAGCAGTTTTTGGCCACCGATGCCAAAGACAAAGTACTCACCGAATGGCGAAGCTTAAAGCTCTCTCCCAATGAATCCATCCACAAATATGTAGACAAGTTTTGGGACCTACAACTCAAAGCCACTGTCTTCAAAAGGTTGGATTTTGGAGAGCAAAAGCAACAATTTTGTGCAGGCTTAACCAAAGAAATGGCGGAGTATGTCAACTCCCAAAGACCACGTACCATATCGGCGGTAATACACCACACTATGGTCGCCTCTCGAATCAATTTCCAAACGGGGGCAAAAAGAAATAATAAGCCCCCGGAAAACAAGGGTTCCAATGAGCCTAAGGGGAAGGACAATGTCCAAAAGTCTCCTAAGGGCAACTCCAACAAAGGTAAAGAGAAGGGAGTTTACAAAGGTAAGAATAAACTCTCTCCTGAAGAGCTTGAGCGTTATCGTAAGGATAACCGGTGTTTCAAGTGCGGCGAACAAGGGCATGCGTACCGCGCTTGTCCCCAAAAGAACAACTGCCAAGATCCTCCTAGAGCTTCCTTGGTTGAAATCCAAGAGGAGGAGACTCACCAAACTCACCACAAAGGATCTCCTCTATGCCATGCTTGGGGAAAGGTAAGAGAACATGATGCTTTTATTCTCTTTGACCCTGGTTCTACTCACAATTTTATATCTATGGAGTTAGCCACCAAGCTAGGCATACAATCCTACGAGATGGGAGATGTCCCACCCGTAGACAGTGCCTTCAAGGGACAAGAAGCTTCAATCACTCCCTTAATTGGGAAATTGAGGCTTCATGTCCAAGGCTATGTGAACAAAGAGGACTTCTTTATCTCTCCTCTCAAGCATGAGGATGTAATCCTAGGGGCACCATGGTTTGACCGCCTGGCTGCCGATGTTAAATTTCCTGAAAGGAGAATCTTCTTTAAGTTCAGGGAAAAAGACATGTATATAGATGCTAAGGAAATGGGTAACACCATCCCCATTGTACATACACCAGCTTTCAACAAGTCAATAAAGAGCTCTATTTCCGTGTACATGATTTTTGTTAACACTAGGTTGGTAACCTATCAGGACATAAAAGTGTCCTTTCAGGGTTTTGAAAAAAACCTCCAAAACCATAGTAGATCCACTCATTTTGTAAAATCCTTTCATGAGGTTATAGTTCAAGGCCTTCTACACATGTAAAAAATAAGAAACTTGTAAAATTTCTCATCTTTTGCTCACACCAAGCCTCCAAAGTTGATGGACCAGTACATTTTCATCAAAACAGTCATTTCTTACATTTTGTTGCATAAAAATAAGATTAGGGATTTTTGTAGGACTTGAGATAAATTCCGTAGTTAACTTCAATGGGTTGGTGATCAGAACATATGATTGCTTCTCACTCACTATTTTTTGTTTTGCCAAAAGAAATAGGTACAAAAAAGTTGAAATTTTACCATTCTGCAAACCTATCATCAAAGGTTCTATAGCCATGCTCAATACAAATAATCTATGCATGTTTTCTTAGTTCCCTATTGTCCTTTAGGTTCATAATGAGCCATGGAGAATGTCAAAAGAATAATACATCTCTTACCAAGGGGAATCTTGGGGACAAAGATGAAGTGCTAAATACAACAAACATGAAAAAATTAGTGTTCAACATTATGAGTTGTAGAATCCCATAGAAACTATTCAATATCTAGACAAATTTGATCCTTATGACTAGATATGGTTACTACCTACAAAATGCATGTATTTGTCACAAGAAACTAACAATATTGAAAAAGCTATACTTGATATACTATAATGTTTCGTTTTCTTCTATAATTGAAAAAATCAACCATCATTGTCTACTATGCAAAATAGGGTATTAGGTGCCCCAAAACTCAAGGAATGTTAGCTTTATGTTACAATATGCGACATAGAAAATCAAAACTGCATTTGAATATCATGAAAGCCACCAAAAAAATCATAGAAGAGCTAAAATTGGCTAAAAAACAGGATTTGATAATTTTTGTAATTTGGTCATAACTTACAACTTTAACATTTATTTCTCCCTATAAGCATCAGGACAAGTTGAGGACTACTAAAGATAGTTCTCTAGAATTATAGACCTCACAAACATGAATTCTAGAGTGGTAATATAGTTGCAAAAAGTTGAAAAAAGCCAAAAACAGGACTCGTTTTTTCACACAGTTTAGGTTGTGAAATGTTGTGCAAGGACAAGGTTAAAGATGGAATTGATATTCCAAAAAAATGTCGAGTTTTTTTCAGCTCATGAGACAACTTTCTAGACAGATAGCACC
Organism: Adiantum capillus-veneris; assembly: GCF_014529385.1. NCBI lineage: Eukaryota > Viridiplantae > Streptophyta > Polypodiopsida > Polypodiales > Pteridaceae > Adiantum > Adiantum capillus-veneris. The sequence goes on along the minus strand of NC_140949.1, from coordinate 119,110,871 downwards.
TCAAAATCCATTTTTAAACTCTTGACATAATTCAAGGAAAATGGTCACTTAACAGGACATAAAAGTGTCCCAGGACATAAAAGTGTCCCATTACCAACCTAGTGTTAAAGATTCTCAAAATGAACCTAATGCTTTAACAAACGAAAATAAAAGCAACCAAAAGGAATTAGAGTTATCCAATTTTCTCAAGGGGTTTCAAGATGTTTTTATTGACGACATCCCTTGTGAGCTACCTCCTAAACGAGGTGATGATGACCATGCAATTGAACTTCTTCCAGGAAGTTCACCGCCTAATAAACCTCCTTATAGAGTTTCTCAAGCTCAACAAGAGGAGATTATGCGGCAAGTGCATGAGTTAGTTGAGAAGGGCATGGTTAGGCCTAGCTCATCTCCATTTTGCTCACCTGTGCTATTAGTGCAAAAGAAAGACGGCACATATCGTATGTGTGTCGACTATAGAGCACTAAATAGGATCACTATCAAGAATAGGTTTCCCGTTCCACGGGTAGAAGACCTATTTGATAAGCTACAAGGATCGACCTACTTCAGTAGGGTTGACCTAAAGAGTGGCTATCATCAAATAAGGATAGTTGATCAAGACATTGTAAAGACCGCGTTTCGCACTACATTTGGTCTTTACGAATACATTGTCATGCCTTTTGGCTTGACCAATGCACCAGCCACATTCAACCGCTTGATGGAGAAGCTGTTCAGGCCTCATCGAACCTTCACTAGAGTGTTCTTTGATGATATTATCATCTACTCTAATTCATTGGAGGAACACAAGCAACACCTCCAGGTAATATTTCAAGTTTTAAGAGAGAATAAACTTTATGTTAATCGAAAGAAAAGTGAATTTTTCTTGCAAGAGATTCAGTATTTAGGTGACATTATCTCTCAAGATGGCATCCAAATGGATCCATCCAAGTTAGAGGTAATAAAAGGATGGCCTAAACCAAGGAATCTTCATGAAATAAGAAGCTTTATAGGTATGTGCGCATACTATAGACGCTTCATAGAAAAGTTCTCACAAATTGCGGACCATTACATGACCTAACAAAGAAAAGCGTTAGGTATACATGGTTTGCTAAGGAGAACAATGCTTTGGAAAAGCTTTAAGAAAAGCTTATCTCTCAACCTGTGCTTACACTACCGGATCTCTCAAAACCATTTGAGGTCCAATGTGATGCTTGTGGTGATTGCCTTGGAGCTGTTTTATCCAAGAAGGGCACGCCATAGGCTATGAGAGCCGAAGTCTCAACCCTTTTGAGCAAGCTCTAGGCATATACGAAAAGGAACTCCTTGCAGTTCTACATGCCTTAGACTCATGGAAGCACTATTTATTGGGGACTCCTTTCATTCTGCGAACGGATCACCAAAGTCTTAAGTACTTCATGACGCAGACCAAGCTCTCCGACAAACAAATGAGGTGGGCAAATTTCCTTTCGCAATTTCATTTTCATATTGCTTACATTGCTGGCAAGTATAATCAAGTAGCCGATGCACTCTCAAGACGGCCGAGAGTGAATGCGGTTTCCATAGCAACTCACAATGATCTATCTTCAATGATAGATGAGTATACTATTGATCCCGATTTTAGAGATGTGATTTCAGCCCTTACATTAGGGAAGAAAGAAGAACCATTTACTTTACAAGATGGTTATCTTCTCTATGGCAATAGACTATGCGTTACTAACTCCCTGCGTGAGAAAGTAATGTATGAATCTCATGCTCCCCCGTATGCGGGGCATAGAGGGATTCAGTCTACCTTAAAGGGAATTGAAACATATTTCTATTGGCCTACCATGAAAGTGAACATACAAGAGTATGTTTCCAAATGTGTGGTATGTCAAAAGACAAAATTTGATAGAGGGAAGCAACTTGGATTGCTTCAACCCTTGCCAATCCCTAATTCACCATGGGAGAGCATATCCATGGATTTTATCTTTGGATTGCCTAAGTCTATCCATGGGAATACGGGAATATGGACGATAGTAGACAGGTTCAGTAAACAAGCTCATTTTATACCTGTCAAAAAGACTATCAAAGCCCATCAAATGGCAACCCTCTTCATTTCACAAATTTTTAAATACCATGGCTTGCCAATGTCCATAGTGTCGGATAGAGATCCTAGAATGACCAGTAATTTCTGGAAGGGTCTCTTTGAGAATTTAGGGACAAGGCTAAATTTCTCTTCGGCCTATCATCCACAAACGGATGGCCAAAGTGAAATAGATAACCTAACCATTCTCGATCTACTAAAAGCCTATGTAACGGAAGTAGATCAAAGATCCCAATGGGAGAAGTACTTACCCTTAGTGGATTATGCTTACAATAACACTGTACATACTTCCACGGGAAAAGCACCTTTCGAGGTAATTGAGGGAAGATCAAAAATTCCCTTGCTACTTAAGGTACATGGGAAGATCTTCGCTGCAGATGAGTATAGCCGAGACCTACAAGAATCTTTTCAAAAGATTAAAGATGCTATCTCTATATCACAGCAAAGGCAAAAGGCTGCTACTGACAAGCACAGAAGAGCCCAAGCCTTTAAAGAAAACGATTGGGTCTTGTTAAAGTTTCCCAAGGCTCGATTAAGGCACACGACGGGCAAGAATCCTACGGGCCACCAAAAGTACTATGCTAAACTAGCAAAAAGGTACTATGGTCCCTTCCAAATTCTTAGGCCAATCAATGACATGGCCTATCAACTTAAGTTGCCCAATCATTGGCTCATACACAATGCTTTTCATGTGAGCCTATTAAAGCCTTACAAAGGAGAGCCACCTCAAGAACCAACTATTGAAGACCCACCGGAGATTGAGGACCAAGAGGAGGTGCTGCAGCCCGAGTCCATTCTCCGACATGAAGACAAGGTATTAAGAGGCGGTAAGACTATCCGACGATATCTTATTAAATTTAAGAATTATCCTTTTGAAGATGCTAGATGGATGCAAGGCATATAATTAAAGGATAACCTAAACCTTGTCAATGCTTACAATGCTTCCCAAGAGTAAGCAAATGTACAAAATGTTAAAAATGAACAAAATTTTTGTCTTATAAGACTCTCTTTTTCTTTATTTGTGCACAAAAATGAAGTAGTATGCATGCTTAGATCAAGTTTGTGGAGACGACGTCTCCCAAACACCAAGTAGAGCTTGTCACTCTACTATGGAAGACGTATAGGACTGATGTGCAGACATGCTTGCGGCAGCCTCAGGCTCTCAAGCGCCAAATGGACAAGTCATCCATTATGGAATGATGTCGTAGGGTAACATAGGGATCCTCTACCCGCTAAGAAAAGGACTCATGAACATGGTTTATCTTCTCTACACCATAGTCGAGGACGACTATGATTTCAAGAGAGAGTTAATGTCATAATAATCAATATCTAATTCTCCTAAATGATTTTCTCATATTAAAATGATCATTTAATGTGGGGAAGGCCAGGGGAGAAAAAGCTAGAATATTGGTTAAGCTAGCAGACCGGCCACAGTAGGGATCGAAAGGAGGGAAAATAGGGATCCAAAGGGGGGGCCATCTGCAAAAGAGCCATGTGCAACAATGGGCTAAAAAGACCCTAAGGTTCAGCCCATTAAGACTTCCAAAATGCTAAGGTTCCAAAATTCAAAGGTTGTGTCCAAAAGGTCAACCCTAGGGAAAATTGGATGCTTAGTGTGTGTACAAAAGTCTTCTTCAAAGCCTACAAAGGAGGGGGCGAGCCCATTTAGTAGGGGATGAGAGAGAAAGCCACACACACACACACAGGCTCCCTTTACACAAAGGGAATTAGGGACACATGTCAGCTCCCTAGGCCAGATGCCCACAAGGGGTGCCCAATTCCTATTGGAAGACCCTTGAAGTGGACCAATGAGAATTAAGCTAGAGTAAATCTAGTTTAATTAGTTTAAAAACATTTAATAAAAGAAACCAATGAGAATTAAGTCTCCTAGAAGACTATTGGGCAGTCTCCCAAGGGGTCCAATGAGAATTCAGGAGCCCAATGGCTTGCCTGATTCCTATTGGCTAGGAGGAAAAGGGTTCCAATGAGAGTTTAGTTTAATTATTTAATTACCTAAATCTCTCACAAAAGGGGAAAGGGGGACACATGTCAGAAGGCTATCACTTATGCTGCTTAACACCCATTGGCTTGACTTGGGGAGGTCCAATGAGGCAAAAGCCAGACCAATTTAGCAGGAAGGGCTCGCCCAAGAGAGAGGGGGGGACTGATTTTTGCTTGGTATTGACACACACACACTCACACTTGACCATGTGTGAAGAAAGAATACTCTATCTCCTCCCAAGATTTAATGGAGAGCTCATCACCTACTCCAAGCTTGTGAGATAGAAGCCTACATCAACACTCTCTTGGCATGTGGATGCAAATCCAACCAAGAGCCAAGATTCAATGCATGCTCATCTTCTCTACCAAGCTAATTACTAAGCTAAGCTATGCTAATATGAGTGATTATGTGAGGAGATGTACATCTTTCTCGTAAGATACTCCTTCTTTCTCTCAATCTACTCTCATACCCTGCTAGCTCTCACCATCTTCGAAGGTGTGTGAGGTCTTGGGTCTAAGAACGGGGATAATTCAAGTTGTGTTTGATTAAGTGTTTTGCTTAGTGCATGAAGCTTCCATCTTCATTGCACTAGCTAGTCTTGAAGGAACACAAAGAATTGTATTGTACAATGTCTCTCTTGATGGGAGAAACCATAATACAAAGCCTTTTGGAGGGGGGACCGGCTCCATGCAAATCCAGTCCTCAACTGTTGTCAATAGCTTAATTTCTCTCTCTTTTGAAAGTATTGTTGATGCTATCTAACTAGGTGTTATGCTTTTTGTTGCTCTCTCCACCCAAGCACTCTTGTAATTCTCACTAGGAATCTATTCTAATGAAATGCCCACTATGTTCATGCTAATTTCCGCTACACATAAGTTATTAGGCCATTAAATGTTACAGTTTTTAATAGAATATAGAAATGTTTTAATTTACACAAGATCAAGATGAGTATGTTTTTTTATTGTTACTATGTGTGCATGCTTTTATTTTTCTAATGGATGCAGTGAAATCTTCCGACTCTAGTGAGAAGATGCTGGAGCTTGTGTTCTTGGCCAAGAGAGTGATTTACAAGTTTGCATCTTCCACTTGCACTCTTTGCAAAATAAGAGCATTTCATTTGTTTTCCATAGTTAGGTGACAGTGGGTCATATTGAGATTGGTAACATATCATTTTCTGTTTACAAAAAATCCTTAAATTCCGTGTGGAAGCCCAATATGGGGTGGATGGTTTTTTTTAACAATATGGGCGTGTATAATGCCAATGTGAAAACACTTAAATCCCTTGTGGGAGCCCAACGTAGGGTTTATGGTTTATTTTGGAAAAGTGTACTCCATATAAAGGAGACTCTGGCGTTTTTTTTTGACTTACATGTCATTTGTTATAGTATTGTGTGTATGTGCTTTTCAAAGTGGATGATGCCCTAAAATTTTGTATATGGGTTATACAATGCGTCGAGACGCGTGAATTGAATGAAGTCCCATTATTCACTAGAGAGTGGATTAATGTGCGTGATAAGAATACAATTTTCTCTCTCTTTCTGATTGAAAGGAATTTGGAAACATGGGAAGCCAATGTTTGTCCAAGTTGGTGGTTGGATTATCCACTAGGAGTTATTCCAAAGCAAGAGTTTGAATTACGGGCGAGTAAGTACCTATACACTTGTTGCTCTTTTCTTTTGAGATTGTATGTCTTACTTTAGTGCTAATCTATGTGATATTGTGTTGTATGCTTGTTGAATGAAGGGTTTCAAAAAGAGAGTGATGAGTACTTAGAGGAGACACAAGTAGAGTCTCTCCCTCCCGTTTCACATGAAGCTACTCAAAACACCGTTCAGAGTGGCTTTCAAGGTACTCCACTAGCAAGCAATGCACTCAAGAAGGGTAAAGAGACCATGGAGTTGCCAAGTACATCAATACTACCTACTCCCTCTTCGATGTATCCCATTGTGCCTCTATTGAGCGCGGCATGTCCTCTTTGGAAACTAGTATACCCCATATGACACCCTCTTCTAATGTGCCCACTACATCCTCATTAGCACACACTAATTCGTTTGTTGCAGAGTCCTCACTTGGGCGAGAGGCTTGAGAGAGAAGGCCGATCACATGATCTGCTGGTAAGTTTAATAAAATTGTTAGCAAATTTGTCTTTCGTAGATCCTAATTTAAATCTAATTTGGATAATGCTTCTAGGGTTCCATTACCAAACCGTTGTAGATGTTTTTCTTGTGGATATATCACAAACTGATAAGTTTTCCCTTGACAAGTGGATTTCCATAATGCTTACCTCTTTGCATTTTCTTCTTGCATTGCTCTATGATTTTAAACATGATTCATGCTTGTTTTTCTTGTAGCATCAACAATTTTTTTGTGACACAAAATACCAATTTATATACTAGAGATAGTGTATCTTGTCGTGAGGTGGCTCGGTTTATCTTTGCGGATTTTCCTATAAGTTTACTTGTGGATGGTCTAGGACCAATTCCGTTGGGTGATGTGAGGTCCCCAACCCCACCGACAGCCAAGTGGGATGGGATCCTTGACAGGTCTTTAGGCCTAATAAAAATTAGAGTCTCTAAATAATAAAAATCCAAGGAATAGACCTTTACCATTGACAATGGCTTGGGTCTATAGCCCTAGAAGAAGACCAAGTCCTGTTTTGCATCGGAAAAGTGACAACCTATTAAAAGTCCAAAACTATTTCTGTCCTATAAATTCCACAAGCTGGGTTAAGGTATCCTCAACCAACACTTTTTTCCCCCTAACAGATGTGAGGGCACAGCCGCTGGTGGACTCCTGTGCTGGTTGGAGAAGTTTACTAAATGCTTTTAGTGCATGGGAATGGATAGTTACCTGACTAATCAGATTCATGCGTCCATGCTTGACAACCTTAGTCAATCCCTACTTACCACCCCACACTCACACATGATACTTCGTTATTTAATTACTACCACATTCTTATCACAATTAAAATAATGATTTGTTTTATCTTTCATAACATATTTTCATTAAGACAACCCTTGAAAGTAGTATTGAAAACATTCTTTTAGCAAACAGACATCTCTAGACTTTAGACAAGGTACTATCAATCCAAAACATTGACCATAATAACCATGACCATTACTCTTCTTCTTTGAAGACCACCTAAGGGTGAACAACGACACCCATTCCTTGTTCACAATCCAGGGTTGATAAACCCCAACCCAAGGTTCGGGGTGCCCATATACCAAACCACTTGCCCATACAACCGAGCAGCTCTCCTAGGATAAAAACGGTATCCTAACTTATGTAGAAACATCAAGACATGACACGGAGTAGAAACTCATCATTCATGGGGGTAACTGACTTATCAGTGGCTAGAAAGCCATCATTATCATCAATTTATACCAAGGAGTCGGAGGTGTCTTGAGACAAGCTATCTTAAGGATGATCAATCATATCTTTCCTAATTTAACTAGTTTTAACCCAAACAATTCATTTCTAATTTACAAGCAAATGCACGTTGGAAGTTACCTTCCGTTTTCGGCCAATTACTCCTTACTGATTCTTACTCACTCCTTGCATATGCAATGTTAACTTATAAAATAACTTAATCTATTTCAAGACTTAATTGAATTATGGAAAACCCACCTGGGACTGATCGGCCATCTGTTGTTGTGCTGGTGCCTAAAGACTCTCCTCCGTAGGCCTACTACTAGGCCCAGCTTCATTGTCGTGCGATGCTCTAGTTCTTTTTAGAGATCTGTCCTCATCACCAGATGTATGATTGGCTCGAGTCCTTTTAGGTGCCATAACTTCTTATCCTTATAAAAAGGACGTCTAATCATTAGGTAAATTATCCAAAACCTAGAATTAACCTTTTTATTCAATTTTAACCAAATCTAAGTTAAATTTGTAGTTTTAATTGGTAAATTCTAGACCTAGTAATTTCTCATTTTCCTATATAGGTATGATAACTTGAATAGATTTCCTAAGTATTTTCTAAGCCTCTCATAATTCTCTTATAATTTTCTATATCTTTTTTCTAAATTTTCCACCAAAATTCTAAGCTTAGAATCTGCTTATTTTGAGCTTAATATTTATTCTATTTATTTTCTCTTCAAAATTTCATTTCCTCAACTTTATATCATTGGTTTACACTTACAATAATTTTCATCAAAAATTTTGACCGCAAAGTGTATTTATTTTAATTAATCTTTTGGTAAAAATAAGACTTTTTGTCAATTATAATTTTCTAAAGTGACTAATTAACTATGGTATAATTATCACAAGTAGATAATGATATTTGTAACCTCTAATAATTATCTTATAATTTTTCACCTTGATTATCTAATCTCCATCTTTAATTTCTAGCTAAAATTAGTATAGTTTGACTTAAATAAATATCTATACTAATTTTCTAATCTTGATATAATTATCAGGGCTTCTTTTTCATATAACCTAACTTTGATAAATAGCAGTAATCATCTAACATGATTTATTAATTTCATCCTTTAATTTTTAGCTAGAATTAGTATAGTTTGACCTAGATAAATATCTATACTAATTTTCAAGCCTTGAGATGATTATCATGGCTTATTTATCATATAGTCTAACTCTAATAAATAACATGTAATCATCTAGCATGATGTACTAATTTTTCCCTTCAATTGTGAGGCAAAATCCAACAAAATTAGCTAAGGTAATTAGCTAAATTGATTATCTATACTTAGGATAATTATCCCAACTTTCTAATGTTGTTTTCTATCTTTGGTAATTACTATGTAGCTATATGAATTAATTTGCTAGTTTCCCTTCTTAATTTATAGACAAAATCAGGCATATTAGTTAGGGTAATTAGCTACACTAATTATTTGTCCTTAAGATAATTATCCCAACTTGCTAATGTGGATTTCTATTTGTGGTAGTTACTATCTAGTTATATAAATTAATTTACTAATTTTGTCTTTCAAATTTACAATCAAAATCAAATAATGTTACCTTCAAAATTACCTTAACTAATTATTTGTACATTAACTATTTATCTTGAGTTCCTAGCAGTGATTTCTACCTCTAATAATTACTATATAATTATTTAACTGATTTAACTAACTTCCCTTCTTAATTTATGCTTAAATTTTTTTTTGGCCTAATTAATTACATAAACTAATATTTTGTGCATGCCTAAATATTCTAGCTTCCTGACCTTGATTTCTATTTGAGAAAAATACTATATATTTATCGAAGTAATTTAACTAATTTCCCCCTTTACTTTATGGCTAAAAATAAGTAAATTTTAGATTAATTAAACACTTAGATTAACTATCTATTAACACGTAATTTATCTCATGTTTTTAACAGTATTTTCTAATTGTGGTAATTAACTTAAGAAATTTTTAGCTAATTAAATGGGTTTCCCATTAATTTTTGATTAAAAATAGCTAATTTTTACTTAATTAATTACAAAAAATAGTCAAAAAATTAAGAGATAATTTTTCTAGCATCTTGATAGTTTAATCCACCTCTAATAGTTATCTTATACTAATCTAAGTTTATTAGTATAATTACCCTTAATTTATAACCAAAACGATTAATTTCAGTCCTAGTATGGCTTAATTATTGATTAGATTAATATCCCTAATCTTAATCAAAGCAATCAGCAAAATATTAAGGATTAAGAGAGTAATTTAGAGTGTGAATAAATTTAATCTTCTTAATTAATTAGATTAATTGAGAAAATAATAGGTAAATTAGTATAATTTTGCTAGTTAAAAAGGTACTAAGCTAATTATCGTGGATAATCAGCTAGAGGTTGTCTCTCTAGTGATTTTTTGGTAGAGTTTTCTCTCTATGTGAGAGAGAAATGACTAGGACTCCGAGTCTGAGTTTTTTTGTGAAGAGGGGGGGCCTATTTATAGGTTTTCAAGGTTTATAGGCTGCGTCTGGAAGATATTTGCACATCAAGGCAGCTCCCAACCTTCCCCTAGTGCCACTTGCTGCTAATTTCAGCCTAGGCAAGTTCATTACTGCCGCACAAAGCCCCTCTATTATCTGACCCTTTTCATGATTAAATTTGAAAATATCTACAGATATCTGTAAATATCTAGGGCTTTTATGATAAAAGTTTTTACAGTAATGATCACCAAAACCTTACAATTTATTTAATTAATTTAATCAACAGTGTAAACATCTAGGGGCCATAACTATGTCAGTTTTCATCTGTCAATTTTCATCGGAATTCAGTTTTGAAAATTTCTAATCATAGTAAAGTCATGATTACGGTTCCAAAAATTGGACAATTTCTCATTGCTTTCTTAATAAACAAATCAATTTGATTAGGCTTTATACAATTTCTAAGGTTTCAAGAACTGGAAACCTTACAGGTAAGTAACTTTTCTTTCGAGTAATACCTACAACTAACTATGGTTGTATGCTTACATAAGATCATTCACTTTTGTAGAGGGCATGAGTGTTCCCAAGTGGAACACATTTCCCATGGGTCTAGAGACAGGGCACATGTATGTGGCTCGTGAGTTTTTGGCAGATGAGGATTTTTTAGTCACCATGTGCATGGCCGAGCATACTGGAGATTTTTTTGCAGATGCTACTAGGGTAGGACATGTGTTGTTACGTACATGGACCCTCATGTGTAACAAGAAGGCATATTGACATCCACTCACTAGAGAAGCGATGAGATAACAAACTTAGTTTCATAGTTTTATGTGCTAACTAAAAACTTTATAGCTATGACATTCATTATTTGACTTATTTTTTTTGCAGGTACTTGATCTTACCATGTGTCTTTGGTATTGTATTGGCCATCCTATGCCACAATATGATAGAGAGGCATGGGAGAAAATTGCCAAAAGATTGTTTCCAGCAGATTGTAGCTACATGATAGATGATATAGTCTTCCCCATTGAGATTGATGGTGTCATTCTTAGGGGCGGGGCAGAGTGGTCTTCTTTGTTCTTTCAGTAAGATTATTCTAAATTATGATACTTGTGAATGTTATGGTAGATATGTGTTTGCATTATCTTTCTAATTTACTTTCTATATGGTTAGGTGGTTGCTGGAAATGTTTATTGAGCCTCAAGACTATGTTTTGGACTTGTTTGCGGGGTGTGGTGGTTTGGACCGAGCTTCTGTGGAAGATATGAGTCATTGCATGTGTCTAGAGCTAGATGATGTGCTCCATGAAAGATGTTTGACCGACATTGCATGCGGATCTCTGAAATGTTGATTGCGGATGCACACTTGATTGGGGAAACACTATTCTAATAGTACACATTTTGATTTTTTGGCTTATGTTTTGATGTACATGGTAGCCATATGACATTGACATGGCATTTTGGTGTGCTCCATACATTTCATTTGGATGTTTCTTTTGTGTTTGTTTGGTACATGATTGCCACATGATGTGGAGATGAATTTGATTGTGCTTTCTTATGTAGTTGTATTATGCTGACACCATTGGCTTGTGTGTTGATTTGTGTGAGATAACAAAATCATTTAAGTAGTGAAAATAAGAGTTTATATGAAGGAAATCCCATGTGGAAGCCCAAGAAAGGGTGTACAATTTTTTTAAGAAGAGGTATCCATACAAAGGAGACTCTAGAAAAAAAATTTGGAATCATGTTTTATGTGCAGGCTCAAAAACACATACAGATGGTGCTTTTTGTAAAATTTCATTTTGCATAAGCATTGTCGTGCTTCCATATTTCTACAAAGTGTTTGGTACTCTGAATGATTTTATTGTGAGGTTCTGAGTTTTTTTGCTACACAATGATACTTAAGGATATCATTAGTGTAAAATCAGGGTTGAAAAACTCGAAAAAACATTTCCAATTGTAAAAGCTCAAAACTGAAAGCTCGCCGAGAGTAAAACCATATCATGTAGCGTATCTAATGGAGAGAGCTCGATGCATATATTGCACATTTATGATCTCCACTCAAATCAAAGATCATATATGGAAGTTATAGAAGACCAAAAAATCATAAAATTTTCCACCTTCTTTTTGGGGGGGGGGGGGGGAGTTCTTCCTTTGACTACTCTTACATATCTTTTACACACCCACCATTCTTGCGCACATGGCATACACCTATTCACGCGGATGATGGGGGGGCTCTGCCCCCCCCTGCCCCCCTTTTTTTTTCAGCAAAAACGAGCTATGGGCGGGATTGTCAAGAAGCTGCAAGCGGGTGGCAATTGTGAGACTCGCTTTGCGCTAGAGAGAAAGGGAAGGTACCTGCTGTGCGTGTGAAGCTGGCCTGATGACCTTGCAGTGAGGATGAAGAGCTTCCAGCTCAAGCAAATGGAAGAAAACATGAAAGTGGAAAAACCGGATAACTTTAAATTAGAGCCAGTTCATATTATGCCCCGATAAAAACTAAACTAACTAAATATTAATAAACTATATCTTATAGTAATTATACGGGTTATATATAGTATATAATATATAACTACGTTATGTATATTAATATATATAGTATTTATACGTTAATATATAGTAATTAATATATAAATCATATATATTATATAGTATACGTATATTAAATAAGTATATCTTTATATGTCATATAAAGTTAAAACATATTGGTATATGTGATAATGTTAAATAGTATATACAATATATGATAATATTATATAATTACGTAATACATTATATGCTAGGTATAATATGATATAATAACATATAATACTATACGTTAAGTATATTTACGAACATAGTAATATTTTATTAGTATATTGTATGTTATATTATAGATACGTATAAATATATATGATAAGCATACAATGTACGTTTATAATATATAATTATATAAAACGTATAGGTTATATCTTAATAATATAATATATAATATTTAGATTCAGAATATTAATATAATATATATCTTATAGTAGACATTAGTATATTGTATATATAATAAGCATACAATATACATTTATAATATATAATTGTATAACATGTATAGTTAAAATGTTAATAATATTAGTCTAATTAAGATACTGTATACTCTATATTTTATTTCATGGTTCTATATTAAATAATTATATAATATAACTATAGCTATTACTATTTATTGTATGTGCTTTATATTATTATTATAGGTAAAAGTATAGCTATAACTATATATTAAACTCCGGGCTCCTAGGAAAACCACTATATAGATTCATCGGATAGGCAAACCCACTTAACCAATTGAAAATCTTGATGATAAATAAATTTAGGTCTCCGTTATCATTTTGGGAATGCAAGTTATTAATCATTCTATTACCAGTTTTACCTACACGTGCAGGGGTGCTACAAGGGGGGGTACCATATGACGTCGTGAGTTAACAGAGCTATTTTCATATGTTTTATGGTTTGTTTTGGTGAGTTGATTCAACTATTAGATGGCCATAAACTTATGTGAAAGTATATGATTAAACATCCCAAACCGCATAGGCAGATATTATTATAGTGGCTTTCTTTTGGGGTTACCGTTTGTTGTGTGAGTACTATATGGGTGAAATAATGTGATAGACTAATAAAAAATAAGTGTGAAGTTATGTTTATGGTTGACCTAAAGGTCGGAGATGTGCATCATGTTTATGGTGATGGAATTATCATATGATGTATGGGAACTCATAGATTGATGTGGAGGCCTCATATGCATGGTTGTGATTGCTTTCCACCTTTCTAGGTTAAAACTAGCTCTACGTGCTAGGAAGGTGAAGTGCAGATGTGATGGATCAATTTTGCATGGTTGAATGTTTTAAGAATTGGATTTTTATATCATGATTAGTTGCTGGTCGGACTCTTTTTATGCATGAAAGAATCACGTCTTAAGAGTCACATGTGTGTGAACTCCGATCGATTGCAGGGGATATGTCAAACTCCAAGTGTGGGAGTTGGTTCAATGTGATTATGATTTATGGGTAAGGGATGAGATTCCCTTATGGATTATGGTTTATAGTTGATAGTGTAAGCCGGTGTGGCTCATGGGTTTTTTTTTGCATATGGTTAAGCCCTGGGTTATGCTGCCAAAATTCTTGCTACCATGTTATGCTCTAAGTGGTTATTCAGGATTGTTCGTACCTCACCCAAGTTGGGTGGCGTGCTCGTCCATGTGAGATGATTGGATTTTCAGTTATGGTTTTGGGAATGGATCATGAAGTGATCTAGATGGTTTATGGTAGACGTGTAAGGGTAGAGACTCTGTACAACCTAACTGCTTGGAAAACATTGTTTGTACATATGGGAAGTGCTATTGTGCTTGGACTCATGTGTTATGCTTCTCATGGCACTATCGCTACAAGACTAGGATCACCTACATCGCTTAGCCTTAGACTAAAGGGTCATTGACCTGGGGCTTTGCTAGATCGGGGGTGTTTCCTAGGTCTTCTTCTTTTTGTTAGGCTCATCTACACGGTTAGTGCATCAGTGGTTTAATGACCTACACGTAGGGATTTCATTAATGTAATCAAGATTGCGTGATTACGTCAATAACTCTAGTATTTTAAAAAAAAAATCACGTGATCACGTTAATTGTTAACGTGACTTTGATTTGACCTGCAAATCTATTTGCGGGGCTCACCGGGCTTTTTCATTTTCCCCGCGGGCCCGCCGGGAAAATGAAAAAGCCCGGTGGGAGTAATTATATATAGTAAATAGTGTGCTAACCCTGGTCTTTTAGCTAGGCAAATCCTTGGGCAGTGTATCCGAGTGTCGAGTATAGTCATCTCCTTGTGAATTGACCTAAAGTTACAAGTCCTTTTTTTTGGACCGAACGTGATTCTTAATTCGGTAACCACTTCTAAAAAATTTTAATTCATTTACGGACATAAAGGTACGAAACCAAAACAACTGAAAACTTGGAGAATCATGCTCATTGCGAAGAAGCCGCATATGTAAATGATGAGTCGAAGTCAAGGGTTGGATGCCCTCTACTAGTGTACCGGGCATATAAAGATCCTTGAAGTCTTGCATTTGAGTTGATTTACACTTTTCACTCCACAATATAAGAGCTATAATCCTTGATTGGGTTAAAATAGCTTTTATATATTGAATTGGTTGCATGGGTGGACTACAATCCTTCATTGGGTTCTAGCAGTCCTGAATTCAGTGATTATATTAAAGATTTATTTACATTAGTTCATGCATTGGTTTATACAGAGAGTGCATTATGTATTACGATAGATTATTAGTGCATGAAATGACTAATCATATATTTTATTGCTTTCGTTTGTTTTTTTGTAGAAAATGAAATTAGATGTGTCTTATTGTTTGTAAATCAAAGTGGACATATAAATAATCATTATAATAATAATTGCATAGAGAGATTCATAGCATTGTTATAGTTATTATGCCATGTATAGACTACATTGCAATGTGTATGGTTGCTCACAATATAGGTGATCGATATGTGGATTGACTAGCGTGCATTGAAAATCTCATATTGTGCATCATGGTTACTTTCATATTGAATGGTTTTTAAATTATAGTATGTATTGAAAATAAGAAAAACGTTTCAAAAACTGAACATCTTGTTCTTTTGTCTTCAGGTTTAATTTAAAAGCAATGGAGCAAAATGTGGGCACAAGTGGTACGAAGAAGCCAAAGAATAAAAAAGCTCCTGGTAAAGAGTGGGATTATGCTCACAACATATGCGGCTGATATATGGAGTGGCAATGTAAATTTTGTCACACACAACAAAATCAGGCGGTGCACCACGTATTAGGGATCATTTCTAGGTAGTGCTAAAAACAGTTGTAAGAAATGAGAACATCCTCAGGCACCTATAGTTGCAAAGCGTTTGAGAGAAGAGCTCTCCAAAAAGGGTGGCAAGAGACAACAGATATATAGCTCTCTGGCTTCTAGTCAAGAGTTCCCAAAGCCAACTATTAACTCCAAAGATCCTATAGTGATGCCAGCTAACCTTGGAGAACAACCTGCACAAGGAGAGGAAATTCCAGGCAGTGTTCCTTTTAAACGTCACAATGAAGGTGGACTTTGTCAAATGCGTCAAAAATCATTACATCAAAGCTTTCAAATGCAGTCTCTAGAAGAAGCACAAATTGCACTCTGCAAAGCAATATTATTTACTAGAAGTGCTTTGGTCATGGTAGACAACAATCATTGGAAGGCTGCTTGGAAGAAAACCGGTGACTTTGGTCCAGGATTTTAAGCTCCTTCTTATCACACGATAAGAAATTTTTTCTTGGAAAAAATTTACATCGAAGTCAAAGAGCGTGTTGGAAAAATAATACATGGGAATTTCACTTTCAGGATGTACGATTGTGTCTGATGGTGGCTGGTCAAATGTTCAGAGAAAACCACTGATCAATGTACTGCTGGTTTGTCCAAGGGGAGAAACGTTTATAAAGGCGATTGATAGTTTTGGTGCAATTAAAAGTTAAAAATACATTTCTGAGGCCTTTATTAATGTAAATAAAGAAATTGGTATTGAACATGTCATTCAAGTAGTCATGGACAACGTAAAGAATTGTAAAAACACCAGTATATTAATAAAGAAGTGTTTTCCACACATTTTTCCAATGGTTGTAATACGCACAGCTTGAACTTGGTGCTGAAAGATTGGTACACTAGCGAAGAAACCACATGGTTTGCCAAAATAATTGATACAACACGTCAGATTGTGAAATTTATCTTGAAACGACAAAGAGTTCTCGATTTATATAGGATGCGCATGTCAGTGATGCTGAAACTTTCTGCTGAAACTCGGTTCTGCACACACCTTTATACCTTGGAATCACGTCTCCGTAATAAATGCGTTGTGATTGACACATTCAATTGCGCGGTCTTTGATGAATGACAACTTGAGCAGAAAGAAAAAGTGAAAGATAAAATTACATGTCTACGTGGCAATGTAAACAAGGTTGCTTGGTGGAGGAGTGTAGTGTATGCATACCATGTAATTATGCCCATTATGTTTGCGATCCACAATCTTGATCAAAGGACACCAAACTTGGGCAAAGTGTGGATGACATGGTGGCCAGTCCAACATAGTCTTGAAAATCCTAAAGAGCTGAAAGAGTCTGTAGTAGAGAAGGAGTGGTGATTGCCATTCTCTGGCAAACACCAAAAAAATTTGGCTAAGTATTTTCATGCAAGGTGGAAGAGCGCTCATAGTCCACTCCATAGCATGGCTTACATGCTCGATCCAAAGTATTGGAATTTAGATTTGATGTCCAATATAGAGGTGGTAGGTGATTTCTATCACGTGGTTAACACGTTCTACTCCAACGTTCAGGACCAAATTGATGCATTAAAGAAATGAGTGCATTTAGATTAAAAGAAGGTCCTTTTGCAAATGATTTTGTACAGGTAATGGCAAAAGAACAACGTGCATGGAAGTGGTGGATGATGAATGATGGAGAGCATTACTCTACCTTTTTTTCCCGAGAAAAAGATCCTTCTATTAGTTAATGAAAGCTGCCCACAGGGCTACAACCTCCTCTGCAAGAGAGGGCTACAACAAACATGATGGGGAGACTCTCCCAATGAAATAAAAACATATATACAATGAGGCTAAATCAAGGGATGGGAGGAGGGAAGAGCCACACAGGTGGTCAGTAGTGCCATCTGAGCACAAGCTGGACAATTGTATAGAAAGGCCCAGGGCGCCAGAGTCAAAGGAAAGCCTCGCGGTGCTCCTGCATGCAGTCGGAGCTGCCCTGTAGTCCCTCAAGCTGTCCTATGAGAGTATGGATCGGCTCTAGAAAAAAGTCACAAACAGTCTCTGCTGGCGGCATGGAGTGGGCCTCAAAAATGCGAAAACAGCGGGCCCGCCAGATGAACCACAGTGTCACGCCACTGATGAGCTCCCAACACTCCTCTCTCTAACTGCACCACTCCTGTGGAGTAAGCTCTTTAGTAGCCTGGAGTGTAGGACGCCCCCCCTGTATCACTATCATCCTACTGGTGGAAGATAGCTCAAACTGAAGTGTCGGGCCCGTGAGAGTGGACCAAGCCACTGCCCCCTAAGTGTACTGTCTAGTCGTGGAGAGAGTAAGGCATCAACCGAAGAACTCATAGCCACACCTGCTAGGCCGAGGGACAGTCCCAAAGATAATGACGCTGACTCTCCACCAACTGGTCACAGGCTGCACATGCAGCAGAGAGACCACTATGCACAAGCCAGCTCCCTACTGTTGTAGCTTTGTGTGCAACCAGCCACTGAACCAAAGTGACGCGCCTTGGCTGTTTGGAGTCCCATAGCCAAAAGGCTGCCAAGAACTCGACTGTGAGGTCCTCCTCCTGCCAATGACGTGCTGCAGCGGAGCGTCTGTGCTGCAAGTATATGATGTCCAAGCCGAACAGTGTACTGAAAGAAGGGGACTCCTGGGTGGTCTACAAAAGAGAAGGGGTACCTCCATAGCCAGTCATCACCAAGATCCCACTGTACTCGGGCTAGTGGACAACACTCTCAAGCCCATAGCCTCCAGTGTCCGGTCTCAAGAGCTGCTGGGTCAGGGTCTATGACGCAAGTCCTCCCACAGATGCCCACAACTCGGATCCTTTGAAAACAGCACTTTGCTACCTACGGGGCCTCTACTGCAACTCGCTGTAATCGTCCCCCACCTTGAAGCTCGAAGAACAAGGCTGGGACAGTCTCTGAGCAGGCCCTGACTGAAATGAGAACCTCCAGTCGTGTGAAGGCTCCCATCCATCGGGGTGCTACTGGCTCGAGAGATGTGATCCACTCAGCTGGAACTGACTCTGAGATGTCCTGACACATGCTCTGAACCGCTCTCATGCCCTGCAGTTGGAAACCATGCACCTCCTCTGACAAACCAGTGAACTCTAGCTAGTCACCTAGAGAGCGCGCTAGACCTGTTGCCATGGGACCCTAGGAAACATGAGGCCGACTACCAACCAAGTGGACTCTCTGAGTGCTAACCATGGGGTTCCAGACGAAGGGCTTCCGTAGGCGCTTCTCCGCGCACATCGGTTGTCGCTGCTCCAGGTCACACCGTAAGAGCTCCCAAGAACGAGCAAACTCATAGCGAAGCGGTCCTCCAGTCTCCTGCTCAAACCAACTCGACGCATCTCTATAAACATCCATATGGTCGAAGGTTGCCAAGGGCATCCTGACTGAGGCACTCTGGCACAAAGCATCTGCAACAAGAACTCCTTCCATGGCTCCTCAGCTGGAAGAAGTCCTCTGACTATGAACTTCCCCAGAAGGGCTCTGCTCTGCTGTGATGGATCAATGATCCCAAGCCCTCCCTGAGAATAAGGAAGCGTGATGACCGACCAAGCCACCTTGGCTCGGGCCATCTGAGTGTCATGTTCTTACTAAAGGAAGTTCTTGATCACCCCCTCTACCTAGCTGATACAAGAACTCGAGAAGATCCAGCAGGAAGTGATGTACCAAATAGTCGCCAACACACCTCGTTGGCAGCTACTACTCTGCCAGCCAACGAAAGTCGTGCTGAGCTCCAATGTAATAGCTTTCTCCTGATGGACAGGAGAAGAGGAGCAATCTTCTGCTCGGGAGACAAGTCCAAACCAACCTGACAACCCAAGTACCGAACTGCAGTCCCTGGGGGAATCCACTTGAAACCCTCTCCTGGCATCCAATCTGGCACAGGAGCACTACCAACCGAGAAAGCCACTGTCTTTCTCCAGTTGATCAGTGCACCCGATACATAGCAGAAGGTCTCCAGAGCCTGCTCACATCTATGAAGATTGGCCTCCTGGCCATCTAAGTACAAGGCTGAGTCATCGGCAAACTCAGCGTCTAGTACCTCCTCTCCCCGAATAGGGAGTGCTAAGCCCTGAAGACCAACTTGCTGTGACACCAAAAATATTCTCATCGCCTCCGCATAGAACAGAAAGAGAAAGGGGGCAAGAGGACAACCCTATTTGACCGAGCGTGTGAGCATGAAGCGCTCACCTCTCCCCCCTGCCAAAAGCACCTGACTGTGAGCCAGTCTGTACAAAGCTGCCACCCCTCTGATCCAAGCATCTGAGAAGCCCATCCCGCTGAGAGTGCCCTCTAGAAAATCCCTGTCAACTCGGTCGTATGCCTTCTCAAAATCGAGAAGAATAATCACAAGGTCCTCACCACGGAGCCGTGCCAGGGCAGAAGCCTCCCAGAAAGTAAAGATGTTGTCAAGGATACTGCACTCCTTGACAAAACCTGTCTGAGTCCCATGTATAAGGCTCTCTAAAAGTGGATGAATCCTCAAACTTAGAGCCTTGGCAAGAATTTTGTAGGCTGAGTTGAGGATGGTGATGGGGCGCCACTGTCGAATCTCGTCCAAGGAGCCACCCTCCTTGGGAATGAGGTAGATCAGGCCCTCACTCATGCTGTCAAGCATCACTCCTGTGTGCAAAATGTACTGAAAAGCACTACAAAGATCTGGGCCAAACAGGTCCCAATACTCCAAGAAAAAGCTGGGAGTCAACCCATCCTCACCTGGACAGCTACCACGAGGGAGGGCCCTAAGAGCTGTGTGAAACTCCTCAACCTGAAGTGGCATCTCTAGCCTTTGGTGCATCTCCTCTATCACAAGACATGGCATCTGTGCCCAAACCTACTCCTGCATGCATCCTGCCGCTCTGACTGAGGCTCAGCTAACAGTAACTCACGATAAAAGTCAGTAGCAACTGCACGCATATCCTCGGGCTCACAAGCAACAGACCCATCGGGCCTACTCAACTGAATGACCTTGGCATGCGAGTGTCGAGGTCCCAATGTCTCAAAAAAAGCACCAGTCACTCTGTCACCCACCTGAGTCCACTGAGATGCCTGTCGGTGAAAGGCAAACTCATGAAGCCTCTCCTCTGTGCTAGCAAGCTCCTGTCGAGCCTGCTGTAACTTCTCCTCTAACCATGGACTGTCTGGATGCTGCTCCTGCATCCTCTGTAGTGAAGCAATGCCTTGTTTGAGACGCTACTCCGCCTCCCTCGCTACAGCCCGGCGAGCTAGAGACTCCAGAAGAAAAAAGTGGCTAAGCTAAGCTAGGCCTGAGGCCACTCTGTCTGCAGGTGAGACCTGGCTGCCAAGCCCTCTGTCTAGAGAGCCTCTACCCTCTCTCTGAGTGCTGAGTCCAACAAGACCCTCTCTGGGATGCGAAGCATCATGCTCTCAATCCTCTGCCTGTCTGCCACCGCGAGGATCACTGGAGCATGGTCCAAGAAGGAAGTCCCTGCCAGGATGCCCACTGAACCCCCCAAGTCACTGAAGTGGTCACTAGTGTAGAAACGATCTATCCACGATAGATTCACTCCTCCCACTCTGCGGTTCGATCTAGAGAAGGCAAGACTGTCTGGGGGCCTCACAAAACCAGAGTGCTGCTATGTATCCGAGACCCTCAAGGTCATACAAAACCTCTTTTAAGCTGCCAACTCGACTCCATGCACAGTAGCATGGCTGCCACCAATCCTGTCAGAAGGGTCCTCCAACATGTTGAAGTCCCCTCCTATACACCAATGATCGGCCTGCGGCAAAGACTGAACAATTTGTGACCAAAACTCTGCACGAGCACTCGCCACATTGGGCGCATATATGTTTAGGAAGCCCACAAGGCCACCATGAACCTGCATAGTAATCCACTGAGCTCTGCCTGGCACAATAATCCCTCTGCCCATAATGGTCTGCTGCAATGAGTTTGCAATAGTCATACATACCCCACCCTGGATGCCTCCAGGTCCAAAAGCAGCTGACCAAAAGGTATCATAACATCCACGCAAAATCTGACCACATCGCCGAATGTGGCTCTCACATAGATGGTGCTCTTGAAGCATAAGGATATCAATCTCTCCTCCCACAAGGCAATGCTGAAACTCCTGACGCAATTGGCCCCGCTGTCGCTGAAACTGGGGCCCACCTAGTCCCTGCACGTTCCATGAGACGATCCTCATGGGGAGCGAGAGAGAATAGATGCTGCCGCAGTAGCAAGACGGGCTATCTTCGAGGCAGGCTTGGATGGGGAGTAATCCGCATCCGAGCGTCCTCTAGATAGGCATGACTGTAGTGAGTGCCTAGCCCAAGCCCAAGCAAAGCGAGCCGTGCATAACACAACCTCCTCTGTCCAGGAGTCCTCATGGATGTATACATAGCAAGGCAAACATTGCGTATCAGCAAATAAGTACACCACAATGTGCCTACATCCTGCTGAGTCTGTGGGTACCGCAAACTTGGCCAATGGCCACAAAGTCTGCAACATATCTGTAACTCCAAGTTCTCCCATGTGGTGAGAGAACTCTAAGACCTGTGTATGCAACCATCCCACCATTGAGTCAAGGGACCACTCTGTCTCAGCCCTACCACAAAGGGGGAAGGAGAAACCAACTGCCGAGTCCAGGACCTCTGTCCCCCTAGCGGCCAGGAACAAAACATGGACCCGAAAACAGGCTGCCTCATGGTCTACTGCGGAATCACTGAGAAACCAAGTGAACCCGGAGTCGAAGAAGTCCCAATGGTGTCGGATGTCAATGCTCGTCAGCCCAGGAGGGATGGCCGTAAGGGAGGATGTCTGAATCTGCAGAGGGGGCCGCAAGAAGGGCTGACCCTCTCTCTCTAGGCGACTGCGGCAAAGGAGCTGCCAAGAGACCTCCCAGCCGCCGGAGAGGGACCAGTCTGCTAAGCGACTGTGGAACTGGAGCGGGAGGGGGGGGGAGAAGGAGCTGGGGAGAGTGGAGGAGAAGAGGGGCGGGATGGGGCGACAAAGGTAGAGGGGTGAGGTGGAGAGGTGACGGGAGTAGAAGGCGGGGAGGATGAGGCAAAAGGGGGGAACTCATTGGGGGGAGCGGCTGTCGAGGGAGAAGTGGAGGTGGGGCTGGCGCAAGGATCTCCTCCTACTCAAGAGGACCAAAACGGTTCCCCGTGGGAACCCACTGCTGTTGAGTAGGCACCTGACAGCCACTCTGAGTGCGAGGCTCACACTGTGGCCCCTGGTGTTGGCGGCCACGGGCCTGCTACCACCCCTCCTCCGCTGGAGCCCCAGGCTTGGAGGGTGGCTGTGCATTTGTACGTTGTACCGCTGGCTGTGGCTGCAAGCCAGCCCCGGCAGGCTGGGGCTGAGGCTGTGGTGCAGGTCGCGGTCTCCTCCGTGGACAGGCCTTTGCTAGATGGCCTATCTATCGGAAAATGGAGCACTGGTTCGGGAGGCCCGAGTACTCCACACTCTGTCGAAACCAACCCCCACTCACCCGAGGTAAAAGGATAACCTTTGGGAGCGTGTAGGTATCTCTGACCAAAACTCGAACTGAGGGAATGCCAGCCGCCTTGGCAGCTACTGATGCTGCCGTGCAAGGTGTCTCCAAGACAGTCCCAATGGCGGAACCGATCCTGGAAAGAAGTGGTAGGTACTCCCTCCGTAAACCCGGAAAGCAGACTGAGATGGGGATGTCTACCTCCTCTACTAGAACATCCGAAGCTGGGTCAAAACCATGTCGCCAAGGTCAAAAGTGGGCACGTGATGCTCGAATGGCCAGTGGACTCATAGCTATGACCTTGGATGCCATCTCGGAGGACTCAAACGTGATCTGATAGTAACCCCGTCCGAGAATCTGGACATCCAAAATCTTTCCCACCTCTGCAAGAAGGTGAGCCTGGAGAAGGTCTCGCAGCTCTCCTCTGCTAGGTGAGGTGTCGAGAATCTTACAGATGACTGAGGTCGCCTGCAATCGCTCTACCTCTGCGGGGGGCAAGGCTCGCTTGCTCTGTCGGCGAGAGAGCAAGTTGAATGGTGGGCTCAGCGGGGTCGGGCGAGGGGGCTTCTGGCGAGTCCCTCTGTGGCGAAGCTGGAGCCTCCATCTGTTTCTACTGTTGTGGCATAAGAAGGGGACGACGGGAGGGCGCTGCAATTGGGCGTGCCAACACTGCTCCAAGGAGTTGAAACAATGCCGAAAGTGCCGAACTACAGGGAGTAAACGAGGAGAAGGAATCAAACGGACGAGCGAACGAGCCGAGGCGGGGGGATTTAGCGGGCTGGGGCAAGCAGACAGGTAGCGAAAAAAGCTAGGGCTGAGGGCAGACGGACGGGCTGGGACAGGGGCAGCGCGAGGGGGGGTAGCGGGGCTGAAGGCACGCGGGAGGGGGGAGGCAGCGGGATGGCAAGGCAGCGGTGGGGGCAGGGCAGCGGGCAGCGCTGGGGGGGGGGTAAGCGATGGCGCATCGAGGTGTTCACAGCAGCAGTGAGCATGCGTTCGGTCAATCAAAAAAAAAAATCATTACTCTACCTTACGTCCCCTTGCAATGAAAGTACTTGCACAATGTGCAGCAAACTCAAGTTCAGAGAGAAACTGGAGTATGTACAAGTATGTTCACAACACTATTTGCAACAGACTATTAGTAGACAGAGCAGAAAAATTATTGTATATGTATTGCAACGAGAAGATACTGAATCACATCGAAAGGCTTGCTACGAGGAGGAAATGCCAACTTGGTTGTATGATGTCAAATGTTGAGTCCTTTGACGAGAAGTCTACTGGTTGTTGTTGCACAAAGTGAACATATAATATTTTTGCAAAATATAGCACACAATCTGCATTGTGTAGGGGATGGCCATAAACCTCCAAATAAATCCTCTCAGTGTTATCTTTGATCGCATCATGGTTGCACTTCGAAACCTTCCACCTTCCTTTCTTGATCTCTGCATCCTCACATGGCCATATTGTCTTGATCATGTCCTTTGTCACTTCTTTATTGATCTTTTTCCATTGCATATGGTTTGGATTTGCCCACTTTGAGAGTCGACGAGCAGTACGTGTCGCTTGTTGTGCCGACATGCCATGTACTAGAGACTTCATGCGCTGAAATGCATTAACAACCGCTTTTTGTTGATTATCAGACAGTGATTGGGTGCCAATATCTTGTTCTTCATCGGCCATTTTCTCTTAGAGTTGGAGTCAACAGATAGACAAATATTCAATATCATTGGCAAATATATATTCTCACTCATTGGGACACTGCGCGGAATCCACTAAATCAAACCACAGCAAATGCAACTAATTGAACCACAAGGCAAATTTGAAATACTGATAGTTAAATGAAAAAATTGAGATGACTAAAGATAATTGACTCAATTAGGTGAACCACTTCATACCAGATAATACACTTCAATAAATAAAAAGAATACCTTGGACAAGCCATATGCATATCATAGAAATGTTTAAATCGGATTAAATGATGGTGCAAGTTCAATAAGTGGACGTTGGAAAGGGTTAGGGTCTGTCTTTAAATGTTCTTTGAAAAATATCAACATGTTAGAAGCATTCCTTCTTTCGTCCCGCTCTTAACTTCATCCAACAATCTACTTTTATTCAAATAGCCCTGATAACATCTTCATCCGGGTGGTAAAAAACTTCTTCTAGAAAATAAACTTTTCTGGCTGCACTCCAAAATAGGTAGCCCAATGCATAAATGTTGCTCACTTTTGTGTATGCATCTGTGCATCGTGGATCGTATAGCTTGGGAGCAATCCATGGTCACTTAGCCATCTCGACATTCCCTACTCTGTGTGTATTCAAAACTGCTTCGTCCGATTGTGCGCTTGGATGCAGATAAGTATTTGCACCACGCTTAGCTAGTATTCTCAGCATCATACCCCAATCAATGATGCTAACGCAGGGTTTATTGGCATGAGTAAAGTTCAACATTACGTTGAACGGGTGCAGGTCACTGTGCACTATACCAGTCGAGTGGACATCCGCAACGCCGTCGATTAAGGCATGACAAATTGCTGGCATCTTCTCAATCATTGCTTTGATTTTCACCGTGTCATCTCGCTTACAGGAATATTTGCTACAGGCAATGACCTCCAGCCGTGTTGTAGCCTGTGCATGTGTTGTATGAAAAATCCGTGAGCGAACGGTAAGCAACAGATCATGTCGCCCATGGTACCCCCATTGTAGTATGGGAATATCGTGATCCAAGGAGCTTCTGTAGTAAACCCAATGCACCTTATAATGGAGGGGTGAAGCATTTGCATTCCTTGATCTGTCTGAAAGCTGTCAAATTTTGCCTCAGTCCCTCCCTTATAAAATTTTCCCACATATGTAATGTGGTCTGGAAAAAATGAGATGCCTTTGATGGTGTACAATGTCCACACACCAAAGGAGCCTGCTCCAATCCTCATACCTTCTACCAAGGCTTCATGAGGGATGCCGACAAGATGAGTGCACTTTGCATTCAAAGTAGTGCACATGATTGTGTCGGTGCCGCTGGCATTGGATCGACCTCCCAAAGCTACTTGCACATCTTGGGCCATCTTCAATCACTTGGGTAAGGCTTCTTGGTCTTGCGCTTTCACACGCTTCATCTTTACCTTCTGTTCTTCCCACGATTTATCCCAAAGCTCTAATTTTGACATGTCGCAGGCAGGTGGGATATCTTCCTTTAAGTCTCTGCAACATACAGTACAAGAGGCTATTCATATTAGCGACGCTCACACAGCGACACTCAAATTTTTTTTTCCCGGCGTCGCTATGAGCGTCGCAAATTTACAAGTAAATTTGCGACGCTCATAGCGACGCCGGCTGGGCTAAAAAAAATAACAGAGAGCGCCCAAAAACTCAGATCTCAGATCTGAGTTTTTCGGCGCCCTCAAGCAAGGAGCAGGTAACGCTCTCCCTCTCTCTCTCTCTCTCTCTCTTTCTTCTCCACACACACACACACACACACACACACGAGGAGAGGAAGGAGAGCCAGGTATGCTCCTTCCCTCTCCTCACTCTCATGTTCCCTTCCCCTCTTTCTCTCTCCCTCTCTCTCTCTCTCTCTCACACACACACACACACACACACACACATAGTGTTTTTGAGAGAGAGAGAGAGAGAGAGAGAGAGAGAGAGAGAGAGAGAGAGAGAGAGAGAGAGAGAGAGAGAGTACAAACATAAACAAAAACGCACACACACATACATAAACAAAGAATGCACACACACATTGAGAGAGGAAAAGAGAGAGAGAGCATGCATAAACAAAAAACGCACACATTGAGAGAGGAAAAGAGAGAGAGAACATGCATAAACAAAAAACGCACACATTGAGAGAGGAAAAGAGAGAGAAAACATGCATAAACAAAAAAACGCACACACATTGAGAGAGAAAGAGAGAGAAACTAATTTAACGTCATAGGAAACTAATTAAAATTAAAAGACCTAAAGATCTAGGCGACGAGGAGTTGAAATCAAGACCTATTATTCAAGAGGGAAATGGCATAACCAATCTATCATACTTGGCATGGGTGATAGAAAGGTTATACCATTTATCTCTTTTTATTGGCACACACATCCACACACGCGCACACACACAAGAAGAAGAGAGTTATAACGTCGTAGGAAACTATCCTAAAAGACGTTAAAGATTAGGTTAGATGTAGACTTACGTTAAATTAGATTTAGGTTTATTTAAGTTAAATTAGATTAGATTTAGGTTTATTTTTAGTTAGATTTACGTTTATTTACGCTAGATTTAGATTTACGTTATATTAGATTAGATTTAGGTCTCCATAGACTGCGATGCCTGCATGATGCGGGTGAAGAAAGCCCTCAATGGAATATAGGGTATTGCTGCCTTCACTCATGGTGGGCTCTGTCGATCCAAAAGTACTGGTGAAATGTCTTCAGAAGATATGGAAGAAGGTGGATCTTCAGGGCGGCAAGAGTCACTACATCCCCGACAATGACCATCTAGACAACCTCTAGTCATTCAACAGCAACTTCAAAGTTAGTAACAAGAGCAAGAACGTTCCAAAGGGCCAATTACTGTTGTCAGATGTGGATGGAGATGAGGCAGCGTCACCGCCGGAAGTTAACTCTCATATCTTTAGTGATGAGAATGCCAACTCTTGCCGAGTTATGTGAAAAATTATGTGTTAAATCAGATTT
This sequence comes from Adiantum capillus-veneris, assembly GCF_014529385.1. NCBI lineage: Eukaryota > Viridiplantae > Streptophyta > Polypodiopsida > Polypodiales > Pteridaceae > Adiantum > Adiantum capillus-veneris. The sequence continues at coordinate 119,082,982 of NC_140949.1, read as the reverse complement.
AAGGTTCTTATAATCCTTGTTAGTTTAGTTCTCAAAGTTAGTAACAAGAGCAAGAACGTTCCAAAGGGCCAATTACTGTTGTCAGATGTGGATGGAGATGAGGCAGCGTCACCGCCGGAAGTTAACTCTCACATCTTTAGTGATGAGAATGCCAACTCTTGCCGAGTTATGTGAAAAATTATGTGTTAAATCAGTTTTAAGGTTCTTATAATCCCTGTTAGTTTAGTTCTTTGTTTTTAATATAACATAATTTACGTTAGATTTAGATTTATGTTATATTAGATTAGACTTAGGTTTATTTAGGTTTACCCACACACACACACACACACACACACACACACACACACACACACACACACACACACACACACACACACACAAGAAGAAGAGAGTTTTAACGTCGTAGGAAACTATCCCAAAAGACGTTAAAGATTAGGTTAGATGTAGACTTACGTTAAATTAGATTTATGTTTATTTTTAGTTAGATTTACGTTTATTTAGATTTACGCTTATTTACGTTAGATCGAGTCCACGTAAGAATTACTTACGGTTTAGGGTTTAGAGTTAGACGAACAGTGAAAAGATCTACTGTGAAAAGATGTTAAGATGCTGTGAAGTGCTACAGCTAGAGAAGAGGCAAAGGGGTTTTGTCCACTACATGCAGTATCATGTAGACTTGGGTCTGTAGATTTCTTGTACCCACAAATATAGGTATTGACCAATAAAGACGAGATTATAACCTGGTGGTTCTGATCTCCGTGCACCTCTAGACCGAGGTGTGCGGGGATTGGACATGACTAGAGAATGTGAGGTAAAGAGAGAGAGAGAGAGAGAGAGAGAGAGAGAGAGAGAGAGAGAGAGAGAGAGAGAGAGAGAGAGAGAGAGAGAGAGAGAGAGAGATAAGACGAAAAATGCCAATAGACTATTAAATTTGTTGTCCAGGTTATAAGATTTTTATCCTCATTATGAGTAGTGACGAGGATGTGGGATCGTCCAACCGAAACACCTATCTCTCAACGAGGGTCTTATGTCCTTGTAATCAATGCAAACATGCTGTGCGACGGACAAGACGTGTTTCTTTGTAGCACGTTCGCGAATTTGGCGAGTTCGATCCATCTATTATAGATCGAGTTGTTGCCAATTATAACTCGTCGGACTCTGACGCTGGCCAACAAGCAGCAATCTTGCAACCCAATAGACGTGTTCGCAGGCGCTTTGGTCAAGCAGCATATGTGAGGCCACAAGATGTAGCCTCTGACAGCTCGGGGGATGATCATGCAGAGCACATTCCCAACGAGGCAATGTTTGAGCCCGAGATTGATGAAATGATCGAGACGATCATGGATTCAGAAAGGCTTATCTATGATGATATGAAAAGTGAAGCCGATACGCCATTGTATAATGGAGCACGTATGTCTAGATTGAAAGCACTCCTGGTTCTTCTCAACATGCAGGCAAAGTTTGGATGGAGTGACACTAGCGTCAGAGCGCTTTTCTGGTGATCTATTACAATTAGTTTACTTTAATAAAACTTTAAATCTATAATGATCTGATAGATTTTTACACGACTGTATCGTATTTTTATGTTGTGTAGATTGCTTAAAGAGCACATACTACCAGCTGACAATGTGATGCCAGATTCCCGAGATGAAGCAAGAAAGATTTTGCGAAACTTGGGGATGGATTACAATTCTATCCACGCTTGTCCTAATGACTGCATTCTTTTCAGAGGGGAATACATAGACATGGAGAAGTGTCCGAAATGTGATTCCGAAAGATATCGAGTAGATCTCCACGGGACAAAAATTCCACAAAAGGTTTTGCGACATTTTTCTCTGCTTCCTCGCATCAAGCATTTCTTCGGATGTAAGTCCATGGCCGCCCTAGCATCATGGCATGAGGAGAATAAATCTTCGGATGGTATGCTATGAATTCCTGCAGATTGCGCAGCCTGGAAACATATAGATGGAACATGGTCGGATTTTGCCAGGGAAGCTCGAAATTTGCGCTTAGGCCTGGCTATGGATGGCGTAAATCCATTTGGTCAAAGATCAACATCTTACAGTGTATGGCCCGTTGTAATCGTCAACTACAACATTCCCCCGTGGTTGACTACGAAGAAGGGGCACCCATGGCTAAGCTTGATTGTGCCAGGGCGATATAAAGTGGAGAATATGTATGTGTATCTTCGTCCACTATTGGAAGAGCTACAACAACTGTGGATTGGCATAGAGGTGGTGGATATGAGCCGACACACAGGACGATGGAATGCTTTGATCAGAGGCATTCTAATGTGGACCATGCATGACTATCCGGGGCTAACAGAATGCTCAGGTGATCTATTGACACTCCTCACTCAGACACTGTAAATCTTGTTTTTTCCCATAGTTGATCTATTATCATGTGTATACATGCAGGGCTTCAAACAAGCGGATATCGAGCATGTGTCACATGTGGACCTAGACTGAATGCACGTAGGGCGCCCTCACTGAAGAAGAAAATCTACGAAGGTCATCAAGCGTATCTTCCAGAGAATCATGTGTTACGCGACGGCTTTTTGGGAAGAGAGTACTCTCGGGGTTGCACGACCAAGGTAAGTTTGCAATGTACGACTAGCTAGTGACTTTATTTCTAAACGTTTGAACGGCCACTCATAATCTTTGTTCGTTGTAGTATAAGTCATACACAGCAGCATGGTGTAAAGGTCGACATTTTAGGGTGGAACGAATCGTTGTGGAATCATGGCAAAATTTGAACAGTCTAGTCGACGACGTTCCTCTGATGCAGATCCTGTGGTGGCGGAACTCACTTACTTCGGCACGCTGCAAGAGATTTTGAGGATCGATTACAGAGGATTTTTTGTCGACTTGTTCGACGTGCAATGGTTCAAGATAATCATGGAGGGTCGCAACGCTACTGTGCGTAGAGGAGAGTCTGGTTTTCTTGAGGTGGATTCTACTAAGAAATGGAATGACCTAAGAGACACTTTCGTACTACCCGAGCATTGTGAACAAGTAAGTATGTAAATATTTAACATCCCCCTTTTACAAGTTATGTGCTTGAAAGCTCTCATGTAAGTTATGTGGCTCTGGCAGGTAATATTTCATCCGACAAAGTCTACATCAAACTGGTGGTACGTCATAGAGGTAGCCCCTCGTAGTGCAAGGACGTATGAAGGCTACCATGTGCCAATCACAACGACATCAATGGAGGAGATCAGAGAAGATGCTCAATCAGAAGCCGCTGCGGTGGTGCCAGACGAGCATCAAGATGCTACTACTCTATATGGGGTGCATGCAGAGGAGCTACAAAATGAAACAGAGGATATGTGTTTAAACGAAGAGCTCTATATAGATATAGGAAGTTATGCTGAGTTATGCGAGGATGAGAGAGAGATCTCTTAAAGCCACAAATATTGTATTTGAACAATTTTGCTCCGTGTTGTAAAAGCTCTGGCTCTCTAAGTACCTTCCATGGTGTATAACGCTCTTTTCTACTCGCGCTCACATCTTTTGATTGAAAATTCTGAGTTTTCGACTTGCCTCTTCTATCACTCAATTCATTGCGTCATTGTATTTATATGCGTCATTACGTCATTGTATTTAATGGTCTTTGCGTTATTGTCTACTCTATTCATTCAATATTAAGTTTAAATATTCGTGTGTTTAATGCAGGTATGGATGATGAGGAGTTTCTTTCTTCTTTGTCACCGTAGCAGAGACAGTGGTACGTGGAGTGTCATCGCTCTGGCGCATCATCGCGCGTTCCTACTCCATCTGCATCTCCCTCTCTTTCAGAGCATTCGGCGCGCTCCGAAGCTTCGGCGTCGACGAGACTAGCTTCACACTCGTCTAGACACCGGCGCTCTAGTGGTGGCGGTGGCGGTTGTTGTGGGGATTCCGCTACCGATGCCTCCACACCGCCTCGTGTTCGACGAGGCTCTTTACCCTCCCCTTCTTTGCCTGCCCCCACACCAGCCACAGCATCACCATCTACGCCAGGTTTTGCACGGCTGACTGTTCCTAGCAGCTACACACCTCTACCTACTCCGCCAGGAGCCACCCCACTCGACACTCCTCGCTTCGGGGCCCGGACGCTGGTGGAGACACCTGACGTCCGTACCCCCATCGACACGCCGCTAGAGACCCCTGCCGGGAAACCCAGGTTCACGCGTCACCGGCCAGAGGGCTTGCCTTACTCGGTCGACTTCAGCGGCGGCATCATCATGGATGATGACGGCAAGAAGGTGATCTCGCGCATGCGTGGTCTTTGCTCTCAGCTGTTTAGACACTACATACTAAACAAATGGAGTGAAGTACCAAGTGATTTAAAAAACAGAGTCATCAGCATACTTCATGATGATTTTCCCGTTCTTACACGGGATCAACGCTTCAATGAAGCCCTGATGAAGATTCGAATGCGCGAATACTACAAACACAAGCGTTCCGAAGTGCAAAAAGCAATCAAGCATGGGTGGAACAGGCCAGATTGGCTGGCCAAAGAAGATTGGAAGAATGTGAAGAAAGCAGCGCGCGAGAATCCCGACAAGTGGAAGCAACAAAAGGATGCAGCCAGAGCGCGAGTAGAGGCAGGGAGCTCGCACCACTTGGGGAGCGGTGGATGGGCATCATTTGAGGATGATTTTGTAAGTGTTTTCGCATTGCTCTTTATGTTCGATAGTTTAGGGTTTATGAGTTTTTTAATTCTAACATAATGAATTCTTTGTATGTTTTGACAGTGGTCGATGACAGGACGTGATCCCACACCGTAGGAGCGCGAGTACGCACGTAGAAAGGGCTTAAACGCCCTGATGGACATTCTCAGTTCTCGCGGCGGCGTGGTTAGTATTAGGGTTTACTCTTTTATATTTTTTGAAATGTCGTTATATTTTTATACTTACTGAAAGCTGTCTTATTGTCTTTTTTTGCAGAATCCGACAGATACGCCGCTTGGACGCGATGAGACGTCTGACTAGACGACGTCAGTTTAGCCGTAGCTAGATAGCATTAGTTTAGGGTTTCTCATAGCTTATGTATCATGAGACGGATTTTATACGTCTTTTTGTACCATGTATATTATTACATTTGTCACCGTAGTTCATTTTGCCAATCAATTCTTTATGCCTATGATGTTGTACAATTGTCATTATTACATTTGCCAATCAATTCATTTTGCCTATGATGTGTACAATTGTCAATTTTACGCTTGTCAATTTTGCAAACAATGCGTCTTGTGGGTGACTATTTTGGGTCTATTATCTACCCTTGCACTTTTTTTAAAAAGTGAATCAAGTACAATATGGTTGATGGGTGGCAGGGCATTCAATGCCCTGTCACCAAAAAAAATTCTCTCGGGCGTCGCAATAACCGTCACTATTTATGGCTCTGGAGCGTCGCTATAAGCGTCGCTATAGACTACTGTGTAAACGTCGCTATAACCATCGCTATGAGCGTCGCTATATAGAGACTCTCATAGCGACGCCTATAGCGACGCTCTCGTAGCGACGCTATTAGCGACGCCGGGGGTTATAAAAACCAAGTGTATTTTCGTCGCTAACAGCGTCACAAGAGCAGACAACCTCTTGTAGTGCCCGAGATTGATGAAATGATCGAGACGATCATGAATTCAGAAAGGCTTATCTATGATGATATGAAAAGTGAAGCTGATACGCCATTGTATAATGGAGCACGTATGTCTAGATTGAAAGCACTCCTGGTTCTTCTCAACATGCAGGCAAAGTTTGGATGGAGTGACACTAGCGTCACAGCGCTTTTCAGGTGATCTATTACAATTAGTTTACTTTAATAAAACTCTAAATGTATAATGATCTGATAGATTTTTACCCGACTGTATCGTATTTTTATGCTGTGCAGACTGCTTAAAGAGCACATACTACCAGCTGACAATGTGATGCCAAATTCCCGAGATGAAGCAAGAAAGATTTTGCGAAACTTGGGGATGGATTACAATTCTATCCACGCTTGTCCTAATGACTGCATTCTTTTCAGAGGGGAATACATAGACATGGAGAAGTGTCCAAAATGTGATTCCGAAAGATATCGAGTAGATCTCCACGGGACAAAAATTCCACAAAAGGTTTTGTGACATTTTCCTCTGCTTCCTCGCATCAAGCATTTCTTCGAATGTAAGTCCATGGCCGCCCTAGCATCATGGCATGAGGAGAATAAATCTTCGGATGGTGTGCTACGAATTCCTGCAGATTGCGTAGCCTGGAAACATATAGATGGAACATGGTCGGATTTTGCCAGGGAAGCTCGAAATTTGCGCTTAGGCCTAGCTATGGATGGCGTAAATCCATTTGGTCAAAGATCAACATCTTACAGTGTATGGCCCATTGTCATCGTCAACTACAACATTCCCTCGTGGTTGACTACGAAGAAGGGGCACCTATGGCTAAGCTTGATTGTGCCAGGGCGATATAAAGTGGAGAATATGTATGTGTATCTTCGTCCACTATTGGAAGAGCTACAACAATTGTGGATCGGCATAGAGGTGGTGGATATGAGCCGACACACAGGACGACGGAATGCTTTGATCAGAGGCATTCTAATGTGGACCATGCATGACTATCCTGGGCTAACAGAATGCTCAGGTGATCTATTGACACTCCTCACTCAGACACTGTAAATCTTGTTTTTTCCCATAGTTGATCTATTATCATGTGTATACATGCAGGGCTTCAAACAAGCGGATACAGAGCATGTGTCACATGTGGACCTAGACTGAATGCACGTAGGGCGCCCTCACTGAAGAAGCAAATCTACGAAGGTCATCAAGCGTATCTTCGAGAGAATCATGTGTTATGCGATGGCTTTTTGGGAAGAGAGCCACCAAGGATGTCTGCACAAGCATGGTTAGAGCAGAAGGAGATGTGCGATCACGGATTGCCTCCAGGGATGAAGAGACTATCTCTATGGTACGAGTTACCATACTGGCCCTGACTCATGATCAATCACTTGCTCGATCCAATGCACATATTCAAGAATGTGGGTAATCTACTATGGGACCATCTGACCGGCAAGAAAGATACTTTGGGAGCCAGAGTTGACCTTAGAAATGTGGATCATATGGAGCAATATTGGCCGCAAACAGCGTCTGATGGATCGATAAAACTCCCTAAAGCACCATGGATTTTCACAGGTGCCCAAGAACGCAAAGTAAAAGAGACCATTCGATCTTTGCGGACCCCCACTGGCGTAATGCACTCGCTCTGAACGTGTTTTACTAAAGAAGGAAAGCTTACCGGTTTGAAGTCACACGATTGGCATAAAATGTGTCAGGTACGTTCATAGTGGACTTTAATATCATTGCATAAAATGTGGACTTTAATATCATTGCTGCACATACTTTACAGTTTATTTACCGGTTGCCATTGAGGGATGTTTGTCTCTCGACATTCGTAACACAATCTACAAACTTGCAAAGCTGGTGCAATGGATCTCACAAAAGGAGATCAACGTAGACTCCATACCATTCGCCAAACTAAATGCTGCGGAGCTTGTGTGCATGTTTGAGAAACATTTTCCTACTACCATGCTAACCATTCAGGTGCATCTTCTTGTTCACATAGTTGATGAGGTGGAAATAGCTGGCACAGTTCATTCCAGATGGATGTTCTTCTTAGAAAGTTTCATGAAAACGCTTAAGGGATATGTGCGTCAAAAGGCATGTCCGGAGGGTAGCATGGCAAAAGGTTGGTTGGTATCAGAGTCCCTAGTGTACATTGGAGAGTGGCTAGACGGATTTGATAAAGCCCGGGACACGCTATGGCGAACCATAGATGATGAGCGCATATCTGGGATTGTCATCTGCAATGTCGGTGTTGAGAAGAAGATGACGGAAGATCTAGAGGCTAAAATCAACCGATTTTGCATGCTTCACAATCCAGTGATGCAAAAGTGGATTTCACAATATGAGGATGCAAAGCAAGAGCGACAAAGGGCACGAATCGAGTGGAGACGGGGAAGACGACCACCGATGCACTATCCAACGGGTCTGGAGAGCCTACCAACATTCATGAGCTTAAGATGGTTGCACAACCAATTGAAAAGCACACAACAATGCGGTGACGAAGTGACTGAGGAAGAGTGGGAGTACTCTCGGGGTTGCGCGACCAAGGTAAGTTTGCAATGTACGACTAGCTAGTGACTTTATTTCTAAACGTTTGAACGGCCACTCATAATCTTTGTTCGCTGTAGTATAAGTCATACACAACAGCATGGTGTAAAGGTCGCCATTTTAGGGTGGAACGGATCGACAAAAAGCGTTTTACTCAAGATTGTGGAATCATGGCAAAATTTGAACAGTCTAGTCGACGACGTTCCTCTCATGCAGATCCTATGGTGGCGGAACTCACTTACTTCGGCACGCTACAAGAGATTTTGAGGATCGATTACAGAGGATTTTTTGTTGACTTGTTCGACGTGCAATGGTTCAAGATAATCATGGAGGGTCGCAACGCTACTGTGCGTAGAGGAGAGTCTAGTTTTCTTGAGGTGGATTCTACTAAGAAATGGAATGACCTAAGAGACACTTTCGTACTACCCGAGCATTGTGAACAAGTAAGTATGTAAATAGTTAACATCCCCCTTTTACAAGTTATGTGCTTGAAAGCTCTCATGTAAGTTATGTGGCTTTGGCAGGTAATATTTCATCCTACAAAGTCTACATCAAACTGGTGGTACGTCATAGAGGTAGCCCCTCGTAGTGCAAGGACGTATGAAGGCTACCATGTGCCAATCACAACGGCATCAATGGAGAGATCAGAGAAGATGCTCAATCAGAAGCCGCTGCGGTGGTGCCAGACGAGCATCAAGATGCTACTACTCTATATGGGGTGCATGCAGAGGAGCTACAAAATGAAACAGAGGATATGTGTTTAAACGGAGAGCTCTATATAGATATAGGAAGTTATGCTGAGTTATGCGAGGATGAGAGAGAGATCTCTTAAAGCCACAAATATTGTATTTGAACAATTTTGCTCCGTGTTGTAAAAGCTCTGGCTCTCTAAGTACCTTCCATGGTGTATAACGCTCTTTTCTACTCGCGCTCACATCTTTTGATTGAAAATTCTGAGTTTTCGACTTGCCTCTTCTATCACTCAATTCATTGCGTCGTTGTATTTATATGCGTCATTACGTCATTGTATTTAATGGTCTTTGCGTCATTGTCTACTCTATTCATTCAATATTAAGTTTAAATATTCGTGTGTTTAATGCAGGTATGGATGATGAGGAGTTTCTTTCTTCTTTGTCACCACAGCAGAGACAGTGGTACGTGGAGCGTCATCGCTCTGGCGCATCATCCCGCGTTCCTACTCCATCCGCATCTCCCTCTCTTTCGGAGCATTCGGCGCGCTCCGAAGCTTCGGCGTCGACGAGACGAGCTTCACACTCGTCTAGACACCAGCGCTCTAGTGGTGGCGGTGGCGGTTGTTGTGGGGATTCCGCCGCCGATGCCTCCACACCGCCTTGTGTTCGACGAGGCTCTTTACCCTCCCCTTCTTTGCCCGCCCCCACACCAGCCACAGCATCACCATCTACGCCAGGTTTTGCGCGGCTGACTGTTCCTCGCAGCTACACACCTCTACCTACTCCGCCATGAGCCACCCCACTCGACACTCCTCGCTTCGGGGCCCAGACGCCGGTGGAGACACCTGACGTCCGTACCCCCATCGACACGCCGCTAGAGACCCCTGCCGGGACACCCAGGTTCACGCGTCACCGCCAGAGGGCTTGCCTTACTCCGTTGACTTCAGCGGCGGCATCATCATGGATGATGACGGCAAGAAGGTGATCTCGCGCATGCGTGGTCTTTGCTCTCAGCTGTTTAGACATTACATACTAAACAAATGGAGTGAAGTACAAAGTGATTTAAAAGCCAGAGTCATCAACATACTTCATGATGAGTTTCCCGTTCCAACACGGGATCAACACTTCAATGAAGACCTGATGAAGATTCGAATGCGCGAATACTGCAAACACAAGCGTTCCGAAATGCAAAAAGCAATCAAGCATGGGTGGAACAGGCCAGATTGGCTGGCCAAAGAAGATTGGAAGAATGCGAAGAAAGCAGCGCGCGAGAATCCCGACAAGTGGAAGCAACAAAAGGATGCAGCCAGAGCGCGAGTAGAGGCAGGGAGCTCGCACCACTTGGGGAGCGGTGGATGGGCATCATTTGAGGCCGATTTTGTAAGTGTTTTCGCATTGCTCTTTATGTTCGATAGTTTAGGGTTTATGAGTTTTTTAATTCTAACATAATGAAATCTTTGTATGTTTTGACAGTGGTCGATGACAGGACGTGATCCCACACCGTACGAGCGCGAGTACGCAGGTAGGAAGGGCTTAAACGCCCTGATGGACATTCTCAGTTCTCGCGGCGGCATGGTTAGTATTAGGGTTTACTCTTTTCTATTTTTTGTATTTTTTTATAAATGTCGTTATATGTTTACACTTACTGAAAGCTGTCTTATTGTCTTTTTTTGCAAAACTTGACAGATATGCCGCTTGGACGCGATGAGACGTCTGACTAGACGACGTCAGTTTAGCCGTAGCTAGATAGCATTAGTTTAGGGTTTCTCATAGCTTATGTATCATGAGACGGATTTTATACGTCTTTTTGAACCATGTATATTATTACATTTGTCACCGTAGTTCATTTTGCCAATCAATTCTTTATGCCTATGATGTTGTACAATTGTCATTATTACATTTGCCAATCAATTCATTTTGCCTATGATGTGTACAATTGTCAATTTTACGCTTGTCAATTTTGCAAACAATGCGTCTTGTGGGTGACTATTTTGGGTCTATTATCTACCCTTGCACTTTTTTTAAAAAGTGAATCAAGTACAATATGGTTGATGGGTGGCAGGGCATTCAATGCCCTGTCACCAAAAAAAATTCTCTCAAGCGTCGCTATAACCGTCACTATTTATGGCTCTGGAGCGTCGCTATAGACTACTGTGTAAATGTCGCTATAACCGTCGGTATGAGCGTCGCTATGAGGGTCTCTATATAGCGACGCATATAGTGACGCCTATAGCGACGCTATTAGCGACGGTTTTAGCGACGCCGGGGGTTATAAAAACCCAGTGTATTTCCGTCGCTAACAGCGTCACAAGAGCACACAACCTCTTGTAGTGATACTTGCATATTGCCCAACACTGTCCTGACCTTGTGGTGGGGGTCAAATTCTTGTATCCATGCTGGAAGCAACCACTCCTATTGGCCTTCAAGTCGCAACCTGCGCTCTGTGTTCTCCCATATAGCGCTAGTGATGTCTTTGATGTAGACATCACTTTCACTAATCTGTTGTATGCGATCAGCTGCACATGATGAGATTGCCAAAATACATTCTTTACGAATGGCACGCATAATACATTTCTTTTAATCTGGCGTCATATTTGCATTGGACAATAAAAAAATAGCATATCAAATACAAATTCATGGTTGCGAATGACACTAACACTCTCACACTATCGTGGGTAAACTCTTAACCACCACTTGAAGACTTTAACAAATGTGCAAGGAAATATTTATAAAATTTGAAAATAATCTTCACTTAAAATTGAAATCTGTTACACGTGTAGAAAGCAATTCAAACAAGTGGTTCATAAGAACTTCATTCAGATCAAACAATACATGTTAACAGTCTGGCACATTTCAGCATATATTGTATTTTTAACTTATATTTTTCTCCATGCGCACATACTAATTCAAACAAAGCACACACCGACTTAAAAACTTCAAAAACATTTAAAACATTGGAAGTATACAAATTGAACTAGCAAATTGCGTTCACACACTTTTTTACATAGAATTTATGTAAATGTAGCAATCAAAAAGCGATGATAATTGATACTCTTTAAAAAGATACAAAAGAATATTCAACATGCAAATTGTGTGGATTTAGATTTTTTACAGAGAATTTATGTATGATATGCTAGTATATAATTTCAAATGGACAGTTATTAAGAACAACAAAATCAAACAATTCATACATTTTGTATATGAACTACTCTTCACAGCCGCGTCACCGACCAAGTATTTCATATACTTAATACTTAAAAAATTAACTGCACACGCACATACAAATTATATGACGTTCATACGGCTGAGTTAACGACCTGAACGCCATTTATGCAAAAACAGATGCTTCTAACAAATGACACTCTATTATCCGCGTTACCGACCAAGTGCCGCATGAATCTAAGGAAAAACAATGGCCTGCAAATGACCATCATATAGCCGCGTTACCAACCAATGCCCATATGTTTTTTAGAAAAGGGGAAGGGAAGTTGACTTACCATAAGGTTACTAGATTCGCGGAGTTACCGACGTAGTACCCACAGAGTAAGCCAATACTTACCACAAGGACACCATCTTCCTCGCGTTACCGAGGTGATGCCCCCCTGATAAGCATTATTATGTAGAACATCTTACACACACTCCCATTGTGTGGTAAGGTACCTTATTACTGCCACGCACTACAACAAAAGGCACGCTACCACACAACGCATACACACACACAACACATACCCGGATCGTGTGGTCAGGTACTTTGCTGCTGTCGCGCACTATGATGCAGAGAATGCTCCCACACGAACCCCTCTCTCTCTCTCTCCTCTCTCCTCTCGACGTACCTACAAAGGTGGTCACAAGCTCTCTCTCTCTCTCTCTCTCTCTCTCTCTCTCTCTCTCTCTCTCTCTCTCTCTCACACACACACACACACACACACACACACACACACACACAGAAGATGAAAGCAAGACAAAAATACACCCAGCGGGTCCGATCAAGCCCACGTATATATAACTCTGCGAGCCCGCCGGGATTTTCAATATTCTCAGCAGGCCCGCAGGGAAAATGATAAATCTCGGCGGGCCCGTCGGGGATACTAAAAAGCCTAGTGGGAATTTAGTGGGTCTGTAGGTCACCATTAACCGGGTTTTGTGTGATTATTTTTAGTGTAATCATGTATGTGTCAATAAGACCTTGTGATCACACAAAATTTGAAGTAATTACGTAAATATTAAATCCCTACCTACACGGCTAACACGTCAGGGATTTTTTCTTTGCTTTGTCTAAACACCCAGTGCTGGGCATCGAAGGGACGTGGCACCTAAACTGGTATGGTTGGTGTTGATACCCTACCACCTACTGGTACTTGGGATCCTCTCAGAGCTCTAGTTTATGGAGGGAGGTGAAGCGGCCTCAGCCTATGTCTGGCTTAGGTAGGTTGGAGGTGTTTTTGCTCGCTCCCAGCAAAGTGAAATTCTCTTTGTTCATAGTAGAGTGGAAGTGGATGGGTGGACCAGTCAATCCCTACACAAGGTCCGGTGCTCTGCCAGTTATTTTGTCATAAATTTTTTGATGTTATGGTATATCCAAATTTTGTCATTCCATTAATACATGGTTGCCTGTTTCATTTTACGGGGCATTTAAAGATTCCCGTTTTCAGACCCAAGACCTCACACACCATTTTACTTAGCAAACACAACATTAATTATCCCCGTTTTCAGACCCAAGACCTCACACACCTTCGAAGATGGTGAGAGATAGCAGGGTATGAGAGTAGATTGAGAGGAATAAGGAGTATCTTACGAGAAAGATGTACATATCCTTACATAATCACTCATATTAGCATAGCTTAGCTTAGTAATTAGCTTGGTAGAGGAGATGAGCATGCATTGAAGCTTGGATCTTGGTTGGATTTGCATCCACATGCCAAGAGTATGTCGATGTAGGCTTCTATCTCACAAGCTTGGAGTAGGTGATGAGCTCTCCATTAAAGCTTGGAAAGAGATAGTCTTCTCTTTCTTCACACATGAGATTGTGTGAGTGTGTGTGATAATGCCTTGCAAAAATCAGCCCCCTCTCTCTCTTGGGCGAGCCCCCTTGCTATTTGCTCTTGCTGTCCTCCCATTGGACCTCCCTAGAGCTAGCCAATGACAATTAAGCAGCATAAGTGATAGCCTTCTGACATGTGTCCCCCTTTCCCCTTTTGTGAGAGCTTAAGGTAATTTAATAATTTAACTAAACTCTCATTGGACCCCTTTGCCTCCTGGCCAATAGGAATCATGCAAGCCATTTGGCTCCTGAATGCTCATTGGACCCCTTGGGAGACTGTCCAATAGTCTTCTAGAAGACTTAATTCTCATTGGTTCTTTTATTAAGTGTTTTTAAATTAATTAAACTAGATTTACTCTAGCCTAATTCTCATTGGTCCACCTCCAAGGCCATCCAATAGGAATTGGGTACACCTTGTGGGCATCTGGCCTAGGGAGTTGACATGTGTCCCTCATTCGCGTTGTGTAAAGGGAGCTTGTGTGTGTGTGTGTGTGTGTGTGTGTGTGTGTGTGTGTGTGTGTGTGTGGATTTCTCTCTCATCCCCTACATGCTAGGCTCGCCCCCTCCTATGAAGGGATGTACAAAGACTTTTTTGGTCACACACAAAGCATCCAATTCCCTTAAGGTTGACCTTTGGACACAACCTTTGAATTTTGGAACCTTAGCATTTTCGAAGTCTTAATGGGCTGAACCTTAGGGTCTTTTTAGCCCATTGTTGCACATGGATCTTTTGCAGATGGCCCCCCCTTTGGATCCCTATTTTCCCTCCTTTGGATCCCTATTGTGGCCGGTCTGCTAGCTTAACCAATATTCTAGCTTTTTCTCCCCTTGCACTTCCCCATATTAAATGATCAGTTTAACATGAGAAAATCATTTAGGAGAATTAGATATTGATTATTATGACATTACGTCTCTCTTGAAATCATAGTCGTCCTCGAATATGGTGTAGAGAAGAAAAAGCATATTCATGAGTCCTTTTCTTAGCGGGTAGAGGATCCCTATGTTACCCTATGACATCATTCCACAATGGATGACTAGTCCATTTGGCGCTTGAGAGCCTAAGGCTGCCGCAAGCATGTCTGCACATTAGTCCTATCAGTCTTCCATAGTAGAGTGACAAGCTCTACTTTGTGTTTGGGAGACGTCGTCTCCGCAAACTTGATCTAAGCATGCATACTACTTCATTTTTGTGCACAATAAAGAAAAAGAGAGTCTTGTAAGACAAAAAACTTTGCTCATTTTTAACATTTTGTACATTTTCTTACTCTTGGGAAGCATTGTAAGCATTGACAAGGTTTAGGTTATCCTTTAATTATATGCCTTGCATCCATCTAGCATCTTCAAAAGGATAATTCTTAAACTTAATAATATATTGTCAGCGGATAGTCTTACCACCTCTTAATACCTTGTCTTCATGTCAAAGAATGGACTCGGGCTGCAGCACCTCATCTTGGTCCTCGATCTCCGGTGGGTCTTCAATAGTTGGTTCTTGAGGTGGCTCTCCTTTGTAAGGCTTTAATAGGCTCACATGGAAAGCATTGTGTATGAGCCAATGATTGGGCAACTTGAGTTGATAGGCCATCTCATTGATTGGCCTAAGAATCTAGAAGGGACCATAGTACCTTTTTGCTAGCGTAGCATAGTACTTTTGGTGTCTCATAGGATTCTTGCCCATCATGTGCCTTAATCGAGCCTTGGGAAACTTTAATAAGACCCAATCATTTTCTTTAAAGGCTTGGGCTCTTCTGTGCTTGTCAGCAGCAGCCTTTTGCCTTTGCTGTGAGATAGAGATAGCATCCTTAATCTTTTGAATAGATTCTTGTAGGTCTCGGCTATACTCATCTACAGCGAATATCTTCCCATGTACCTTAAGTAGCAAGGGACTTTTTGATCTTCCCTAAATTACCTCGAAAGGTGCTTTTCCCGTGGAAGTATGTACAGTGTTATTGTAAGAATACTCCACTAAGGGTAAGTACTTCTCCCATTGGGATCTTTGATCTACTTCCGTTACATAGGCTTTTAGTAGATCGAGAATGGTTAGGTTAGCTATTTCACTTTGGCCATCCGTTTGTGGATGATAGGCCGAAGAGAAGTTTAGCCTTGTCCCTAAATTCTCAAAGAGACCCTTCCAAAAATTACTGGTCATTCTAGGATCTCTGTCCAACACTATGGACATTGGCAAGCCATGGTACTTGAAAATTTGTGAGATGAAGAGGGTTGCCATTTGATGGGCTTTGATAGTCTTTTTGACAGGTATAAAATGAGCTTGTTTACTGAACCTGTGTACAATCGTCCATATTCCCGTATTCCCATGGATAGACTTAGGTAATCCAAATATAAAATCCATGGATATGCTCTCCCATGGTGAACTAGGGATTGGCAAGGGCTGAAGCAATCCAAGTTGCTTCCCTCTATCAAATTTTGTCTTTTGGCATACCACACATTTAGAAACATACTCTTGTATGTTCACTTTCATGTAGGCCAATAGAAATATGTTTCAATTCCCTTTAAGGTAGACTGAATCCCTCTATGCCCCGCATAAGGTGGAGCATGAGATTCATACATTACTTTCTCACGTAGTGAGTGAGTAACACATAGTCTATTGCCGTAGAGAAGATAACCATCTTGTAAAGTAAATGGTTCTTCTTTCTTCCCTAATGCAAGGGCTGAAATCACATCTCTAAAATTGGGATCTTTAGCGTACTCATCTATCATTGAAGATAGATGATTGTGAGTGGCTATGGAAACCACATTCACTCTCGGTCGTCTTGAGAGTGCATCAGCTACTTGATTATGCTTGCCAGCAATGTGAGCAATATGAAAATGAAATTGCGAAAGGAAATTTGCCCACCTCATTTGTTTGTCGGAGAGCTTGGTTTGTATCATGAAGTACTTAAGACTTTGTTGATCCGTTCGCAAAATGAAAGGAGTCCCCAATAAATAGTGCTTCCATGACTCTAAGGCATGTAGAACTGCAAGGAGTTCCTTTTCATATATGCCTAGATCTTGCTCAACAGGGTCGAGCCTTCGACTCTCATAGCCTATGGCGTGCCCTTCTTGGAGCAAAACAACTCCAAGGCAATCACCACAAGCATCACATTGGACCTCAAATGGTTTTGAGAGATCCGGTAGTGTAATCACAGGTTGAGAGATAAGATTTTCGAAAGCATTGTTCTCCTTAGCAGACCATGTATAGCTAACTCTTTTCTTTGTTAGGTCATGTACTGGTCCGGCAATTTGTGAGAACTTTTCTATGAAGCGTCTATAGTATGCACACATACCTATAAAGCTTCTTAGTTCATGAAGATTCCTTGGTTTAGGCCATCCTTTTATTACCTCTAACTTTGATGGATCCATTTGGATGCCATCTTGAGAGATAATGTGACCTAAATACTGAATCTCTTGGATAGTCTTCTCTTTCTTCACACATGAGATTGTGTGAGTGTGTGTGTGATAATTCCTTGCAAAAATCAGCCTATCTCTCTCTTGGGCGAGCCCCCTTGCTATTTGCTCTTGTTGTCCTCCCATTGGACCTCCCTAGAGCTAGCCAATGACAATTAAGCAGCATAAGTGATAGCCTTCTCACATGTGTTCCCCTTTCCCCTTTTGTGAGAGCTTAAGGTAATTTAATAATTTAACGAAACTCTCATTGTACTCCTTTGCCTCGTGGCCAATAGGAATCAGGCAAGCCATTGGGCTCCTGAATGCTCATTGGACCCCTTGGGAGACTGTCCAATAGTCTTCTAGAGGACTTAATTCTCATTGGTTCTTTTATTAAGTGTTAATAAATTAATTAAACTAGATTTTCTCTAGCCTAATTCTCATTGGTCCACTTCCAAGGCCATCCAATAGGAATTGGGTACACCTTGTGGGCATCTGGCCTAGGGAGCTGACATGTGTCCCTCATTCCCTTTGTGTAAAGGGAGCTTGTGTGTGTGTGTGTGGATTTCTCTCTCATCCCCTACATGCGAGGCTTGCCCCCTCTTATGTAGGGATGTACAAAGACTTTTTTGGTCACACACAAAGCATCCAATTCCCTTAAGGTTGACCTTTGGACACAACCTTTGAATTTTGGAAGTCTTAATGGGCTGAACCTTAGGGTCTGTTTAGCCCATTGCTGCACATGGCTCTTTTGCAGATGGCCCCCCCTTTGGATCCCTATTTTTCCTCCTTTGGATCCCTATTGTGGCCGGTCTGCTAGCTTAACCAATATTCTAGCTTTTTCTCCCTTGGCACTTCCCCATATTAAATGATCAGTTTAACATGAGAAAATCATTTAGGAGAATTAGATATTGATTATTATGACAAAAGCCAATGCTTAAGGTTATGGGGATGGCATAAAGCCTGATACTAGTCGAGTTAGTTATGCATCATGCACACATTCATGCATGTTGTTTGAGAAAAGATATTGTATTTATGATGCATCTATAAGTGACACTGGTTGGTGATACTTGTTTGACTTGTCTTCTTGAGTGGAAGTGTTTGGTTTGAGCTATGGTAAAGTGATTGAAGTGTTCAAACAACAGTTTTGTAATTTCTTTGAATGTTTGCTTTGTAGTAAGAAATGGCTCCCAGAGTGACGTCTGAATGCAACTCGATTTGTGTTAGTTACACAATCCTATGAAGACTAGACTCCAGAGTCTCCGTCTCACCAATTTTGCATATGTCCTTGATGCAAGAAAACCCATTGAAATAGAGTTATCTACTATCGAAAAGAGGAAACCAGAACCTGTTCCTGTTTGTAAAATCAAAAGACCTCGTCCCGAGGAGGAGAAAAGATCTGGAAATCCACAACAAAGAAGAGAGAACTTATTATGTATGAAAGCGATACATGATCATTTGTGCTACACTTGTCTTGATCCTGGTCACCATCAATCCAAGGATTGTCCATTTAACAATTCAAGCTTCGTAGGACTGGTGGACAATTATGAACATAGAAACTTCAATCCGAATTGGAACTTTGGAAATTTTAGACCCAGACCATCGACAGTTCAGAGGAACTTCAATCAGCAAAACTTTAACCAAAACTAGAGACAACCTCAAAACCAAGGGAATTTTAGACCAACCAATCTACCTTTTGTTTAGAATGGGCTGCCTATCAACAATAACAATAACTGGAATGTTAACTGTCAACCTCATCAAGGAGGAGGAGGAAGGACATCAAAGACCTCAAGGAAGACCTCAAGTTAACAGAGCTGAAGGGGCTAGAGGTGAAGGAAATCAGGAAAACTTATATGTTCATGCTGCATTGAACATCAGGGAGTGAATGAAATTTTTTTAGTTATTTAAACGCCAACAGAGTATCAGGGTAACCATTTTACCTTATTGATTGATTTAGGAAGTACACATTCTTTCATATCTCCTAAGTGCATCAGAAACCTCATTTTGCCTGAACACCCTGATACAGACCTTACATTAGAATTAGCTACGGGTAGGAAGGTTAGATCTTCTACTTCAATGGGTAACTTGAATTCTGTTTTGGATGGTCATAGTACTTCTGCAAACTTCAAAGTCTTACCCATAGGAATCTACGATGGAATTCTAGGAATGGATTGGCTTAAAGACAATGATGCTCACATACATTGTAAGGACGCTTCATTGACTTTTGAAAATGATAAAAACTCTAGAGTTATAGTTACTGGGAAACGAGAGAAGCCTAAGCTCAAACTAGTAAACTTTACCAAACTTATGAAGAGTCATAGGAGAAATGAGAGGATTTCATAGTAAAGCTTAACCCTAAGGAAAAGAAGATAGATTCACGTGAACCCGAATGGATAACAGAATTTGATGATGTATTTCTCAAAGAACTTTCACAGTTACCACCCAAGCGTAATGTTCATCATGCAATAGAGCTCAACCAGTTGCTCGTAGACCTTGCAAAATATCAGTGCTTGAATCTATGGAACTCAAGGAGCAATTAACTCAAGTCCTTGAACAAGGCTTCATTCAACCCAACATTTCTCCATGGAGTACTCTTGTTCTCTTTAATCGGAAGAAGGATGGTACTCTACCTCTTTGTATTGATTATCATGGATTGAACCAGGTAATAGTCAAGAATAAGTATGCAATACCAAGGATTGATGAACTGCTTGACCGATTACATGGAGCTTCTATCTTCACAAAGATTGATCTTAAGTCAGGGCACGCGGATGATGAATGTGATTATTAATCGAGCTTTTTCTTTCAAGCTTTTACACAATTTTGTTGAGCTTTTTTACAAATTTTGCATAAATAGAACTTACATTCAATCCATGCCACAACCTTGCATTTTAAACACACCTAAAAATTTCTTTGTTTTGTTGTATATGCTGTCAAATTCTATTATGATTTTGCATACAAAATCAAACATTTGGTCATCTTTTAGCTATAAAAATTGATTTTTGGGACAAGTTTTAGGAGAGACTTCAATGCCTATATAATGTAGTTGATGACTTGGTAGCCACTCTATATAAATCTCATTGTATGGTTGGAATGAAGTCTAAGTCAAAGAGAATATTTTAGCTATAAAGTTTAAAGTAGAGCTTATATTCCCATTTGGCAAATTTTGAAGTAGATTTACACCCATTACACCTACCACCATTTATGCATTTGATTCATAGAATGTTTTGATGGACACCACCACAATGGCTACTCAACACTTGGAAATTCATCAAGGGATGTCGAACTATCAATGCATTATCTTTCCATTGATCAACAAGGAAAACTAGATATTTAGAGCATATAAATAATATGCACTAAAATAATTCCCAAGGTAGAGTACACAATCATAACACCAGTGAAATGCACCATAATGCAACCACTCAATATGAACCGATTTTTCAAGGTATGGGTACCAGAAATCAAAAGCATTGTGTGTTTTATTGACCACCTAATGTAAGTCCAACATAAGTCCATGTATTCTCCATAATGGCCACTCAAAGTTTATTTATTTATGAAGGCTTATAGATCATTGTCATAACTAGTGTTTTAATATAAAATCCAAATAATCCAATAAATTAAGAGAAAAACATCATTATTACCACAACTCAAAAGTACAATTAACACCTTTTTAAAGCATGTCTTGACTCCTTTAATATTGATCAATAAATGTCTCAAAAAATTCCAACACTACGACTAAATAGTAGGGTAGAGACTAAGCATTAAAGTATTAGCTTTTATATATATATATATATATATATATATATATATATATATATACATATATTATAGCCGTTTTTCAGCTATCTAGAATTTCCACAGTGAGCTACCTCACCCTATCAAAATCACTCAACATTGTGGCTATCTTCACCCTTTCACTGTACATAGGCATGTGTGAGTTAGTGGACTTCCCCATATCTCCTTAAAACCCTCAATTAGCTAGTAATTGTGCTAGTTGAGCCAAATATATATATATATATATATATATATATATATTATGGCCCATTTGAGTGTAAATGTTTCATTTTATATAGGGGGTTTTATTATACTTAATTTTTGTATTTATTTAAATATTTCTATCTAGGTGGGTGTTATTTCCCTAAGTATCTTATACTCATATTCCCATATTTTTTCTTACCAACGTGCATACTTTTCATTATATAGATAAATATTTTCATGCAAGCCTTTCCAAATCTTGGTGTGAACTGACTCTGCAAAAAAGTCACAAAAATATAATTCACCCAATCATTCCCTTTTACTAAATTATCATTTTTCTACATGCATTGTTTCTTTTTTTGGTAGACCCCAGTCTGCCCACTTTTCCTCACGTCACCCTAGTCTTCTCTCACCTGCATTCACTTCTACACACACACACACACACACACACACACACACACACACACACACACACACACACACACACACACACACACACACACACACACACACTCACTCACTCACTCATTCCACTCCATCCCTCACTCCAACTTGCACCTTCCATGGTTTCTCTCACCCTCTTCACCATTAACCTCCCCTCTCACCTCCATTAGCTCTCATATAAACTATACATGTGCATACGCCATCTCTATGAATTTCTCTCTATGAGAGATACCCATCCCCAGGGGTCTATGCACAATTTACACCTTTATACAATTTGCTACGTCCGAGTTGCGTAATCTTTTGCATAGGGGAGGAGTTCTCAGCGCCCGACCAAGCATGGAGTTTAGGCCATGAGCCAAACTGCGTCCAGAGGCACGTAGCGGCTAGTGCTACCTTTGAATGGGTGCTATGAATGAAAGCGTACTCAAGAAAAATATAACATTGTAGAGGGTGGATATATGTGTGCACCGTGCTGCGAGAAGGGAGAGAGAGAGAGAGAGAGAGAGAGAGAGAGAGAGAGAGAGAGAGAGAGAGAGAGAGAGAGAGAGAGAATGGTGGAGGATGAAATAGAGTGCACACAGACGTGAGAAAATAACAACAAAGAATCTTTAAATGCCCCATCTAAATGAAACAGGTAATCATGTATTAATTCAATGACAAAATCTGGATATACCATAACATCAAAAAGTTTATGAAAAAAAATAACTAGCAAAGCATCGGACCTTGTGTAGGGATCGACTGGTCCACCCATCCACATCCACTCTACTACACACAGAGAGAATTTCACTTCACCGGGAGCAAGCCACTCCGGATGATCATTTTTAAATCTGGCAAAGACTAAAACTAATATTTTTATGTTGTTAAGTATGGAGCCTGATTTACCCCTTGTAATTTTTTGTGGTAAAAATGCACATTTGTAAGTCCCCCATTATGAGGAGAAGCCACCGTGCGTGAAGAAAAGTAATGCACCAGAAATAAAATCACTCGCCGGAATATTATGGCCGGACGGCAATCAGAAACTGGTCGGAAAACGACTGGTTAGTTGGCCGGTTGCCACTGGCCCAGTTGTCAATGGCCGATGGCCAATGGTCAGAAGTCAATGGTTGATGGTCGGTGGCCGAATTCAATGGCCGGTGGCCGATTTCAAAGGAGGACTTGTCTTCTCAATGGCGGCCACACATGGACGGATTGGAGGGTCCGGTTTGGACTTATCTACACAAGGGCAGCTAGACATGGTTGCCTCTCATGAGAGAGGGCCGCCCTTTTGGCCTATAAAAGGAGGTCATTTCTACACACATTTCATAGTGTGAAGTTGATGCAACAAGGTGGGTGTGAGGTGGTGAGAGTGAAGCAAGGTGGGAGCTCTATTAAGGGTATAATCCCTTTGTAATTTACATCTTGTTTGAAGTACTAAAGCCATTAAGTGGATGCTTTCCCGTGGATGTAGCCCACGTTGGGTGAACCACGTATATTGTGTGTACTCTCTCTCTCTCTCTCTACTCTATAATCTCTTGTGTGTGAAAATTATCTCTCTTTATTAAGTAATCTACTCAATTATCTACTTAGCTACGTTATATTTCCTAACAACTAGTATCAGAGCAAGGTTTTCTCATAGCTAAATTATCTCAAGGAAAGGATTCCTTGAATTGAGTGGGAGTAATGGCAGAGGAAAGGAAGCTCAAGATCAAGAAGTTCAATGGGGTAAAAACTACACATTGGAAAGGAATGTAAATAGGTCTCAAAAGAAACTAAATACTTTCAATCTTGTGCCAGCCTTGCTGAACGTCTGAACCATAATAGAAGGTGAAACGTTGATCACTTCTAGGTACAAACCATGAAAATTTTTCATTAACAACTCAGAGCCTTGCTATATGTATTAAAAAACCATCTATAATGTTTTTTAGGAGTACTTGTACATGAACAAGTCATTCTAAGTATCCAACAATTTCTAGCCACTGAAATTGCTCCTAAAAAGTCGTGCTGAAAATCGTCGAGAAAACAGATTTGACCAACACCTAGCTGGACTTTGTTGTGACACATAAGTGAAATAATGGTGCCAGTGTCAGTCTAGGGACTCATATTCTCCCCATGTGGAATATGTCTCATGTGAGAATGTATAAAAAATAACATCCGTCAAGTACAAGATGTACTTGTGTGTGGAGGTAACTCTAAACACTCTGCGGCAAGAGTGAGAGGGACCCTCATTCATTGCTCCACACTGGCTAAACTGAACTCCTTGAGTCCCTAGACCATGTTGTATCCCATGTGACAGCATGTGCCAAATCGAATCCTACAAGTGGATTCATAACAGCATAATGTACATTGGACACTACAGCCCAAAATACTTGTTTTGACATGCCCTTAGCATGGCCCTGAAATATTCAAGCATATTTAAACGACTTGCAAAAGACCAAGCCATGCATACTAAAAACTGGAATAACACCAAATCAATAGATGCGTTCTTGGAGATTGAATTGAATGTTCAGTTACCCGTATTCAAATACAGAGGAACACATCGTCTACGTATGAAAAAACAAGCAACATTGCACTAGAAACCTGGGTGTTGCCTTCGCAATCCAAACCCGTTGGGTAGAATCTATGTAGTCAAACCCTTGGTAAGTCCCTTTGTAAAAACTTCTCAACTAGCAGGTAATGGTAACCGACATAGTTAACCATGTACAAAATGAGAATCAACTTGAAAAGTTGAATTTTTCTGCTATCGTGTGGTAGATTGTGGAATTCTTTCCTTGAAAGTATAACGGGAATAGATCAAACTGTGATCCTCAATGATTATGGGGTGATTTAGTAAGCACCCGCGGGGTCTTACCCCAACACAATGCGTCCATCACACTTGTAGTGTTATAGAGACAGCAGGAGATCCACACAAGTGGAAAGCCTAGCTCTTATGGACAGCCATTCTGTCGCAATGGTATGTTGCATCTAAAATTCGTGGTAGAACTCAGCTGAGTTGAGTTTATAATTATAAAAAACTCAACTCAAGTGTCACACTGAAACCATGTCGTGCGAAAATGACACCGTATACATCTGTAATGATAAGACTCTTGCTTGTCCATTAACGTCGTTGTGTAGTCCGGTGGGTAGATCTGTTCGATCTTAAGAACAATCACCCAAGGAATTCCAACAGTTGGGTCATATCCGAGATCTGACAGTGACTCTTAGCCAGCGTGTGTGGCGCATGGCAATTAGTGTTCAATCGATGAAACGATGAAGAGTAATGTAGAGGGCGTCTTGCCCAATTTCTAGCTGAGAGTTAGAGCACCTTGGCTCATGCTAACTCCCAAAAAAAACATGTATCAAAAACTACATAGAAGTTTTCATTATTCATGGACAGAAAGAAGAAAGAGGGAGAAAATGCTGGGCAGAGGAACTTTCCTTAAGTGACGACTTGGTATATGTTGTGCCCAATCTGTGTGCTCTGACGCAACTTATGTCTGACTTGCAGCTTATCCTATAAGCATGCAACAATCTGCCTGTATAACGCTCTCAGCGAGAGGGGAAACAGAAAACACAAGCCACAGCTTGACCCACTTACCATGTATGGGGTCATGACTTGACAAAAATGAATTAATATGGCACTTTGCCTGTGAAATAAGTCCTAGATTTAGGTTCCATTAAGTGGTATTGTGCGTTGACAACAACCAAAAATTTAAACAATCCAGAACATAGTTTTTTCGTGACGGAGTGTCTGGTGTGGTAGCGGAAACATAATCTCTGAAGCGGTGGAATTCGTGCCACCTGGTTAGCATGCCTTGAACATATATTTTTAAGCCCTTGGCGAGAGTGATGGCCTCAAACGTGAGAGCCAAAATCATTAGTGCCTTGCACAGTCTAAACTGGTAGGGATTCTGTGAGGTGATATTTCATATTTTGCCAGTTTTTCAAACTTGTGTGCCACTGCCCGTGATTCCAAGTCATTGGGAATTACCTTGGCACAAGGGAAAAGCCTTGCTTCATGTAGAATTTTCAAAGAACTTTGGTTTGCACAAAAGCATTATTTTCCAATGTAAACATATAAACATGGAAAAATAAAGAATACTTAACATGGTCTAACCTGGTCATCCTGCTGTAACTAGTTATTTGGAGATGTCGGAAGAAAAACTCGCTCTAATGTAGATCATAACCATCTCTGTTGCGCGAGAGAAAGTTGGCCTGAAATATCCTGCTGGGATATGGAGAAATTCCCCAAAGGCATGTGCTCATAGCATACCCCAAACGGGAAAATTCTCAATATATAGGCCCGTGGCCCTCTGGCTCTTTGCTATATATAGCCCTTGTTATCGGGCATCTTCTAGAAACAATGACAAGCAGTCGGCCATGCCAAGCAACTTGCCCCTTGCATCAAGTCAAGCAATAGGATGTGCCTATCTCCTTGAGAGACCAAAACACTGCAAATTTGCTATGCATTGGCATCAAATTTTACTATTGTCGAACTGTGCTTTAATTCAAGGCGGTATAGACTAAAGCCATGTGTGAGGCTAATTGACATTGTTCCTATGCCAGCAATTTATGCTAGTAACACCATAGTAAATGCATACATTCAACAAATACTTATCATTTTCAAAGTCGATACAAGCTGTGCTTGTCCGCAATCTTCAAAAGCTTAATGCGGTAGGTCATGCATTAAACAAATTGTGCAAATAGTAAGAATAGCGTGGATGCATAAACTGTATGCATGTGCAAAGCTGTAAAAGAATGATCCATACTTGACAAACCATGCCAAGAACCAGAATTAGCTAGCTCCAATAGCAGCCTTGCTGTGAAAACCTTCAAGCCATGCTTGAAAATCCAATACACCCCTTGGGCGGCAATCACGGCACCAATTGGCATTCGCAAACCCAACAAAGTGCATATGATTTCATAACCAAATCAACAGTAAATTGTAAACAGACAAACGGGTACCTAAAAGTTTGTCAGATTTCGAGTATGCTTGGCACTATGCCGAAAGACCTTCAGCAAGTATCAATTCCGCCTGAACTCTTGACTACTATATCCGTTGGATAGCCATAACCAAAAATTCCCGTCCACATGTCGATTCCGGCGCGTTAAACCGCTATAGCCTGCCGATTGTAAGCAGTTATGTTGCCATGCAAGCCATGCATACTTTTGGTCGAGCTTGGCATATCTTGTTATTGGCCATAGTGGTGATCATTGTTGAGGCATTGCACTCGACCACATCCGTGGTTGACCAAAGTGTGCGTCCATAGCCTAGTCTGCTTGCCCGCGGCTGCATGCCTTTGCATGGCACGAGTATGGCGGTTTTTGTGAATCGGCACCCTGGCCCTGCGAGACGCTGATTTTTTGCAATGTTGGCTGCATATTGCCCGCCGAGACTGAATTCCTGTATCATGTGCTCAACCAAAAAACCATAGGGGCACGGACTAACAAGTAGTCCTCTTTGTACCATGGGAAGGCCCGCTTAGGGTGTCCATAGGGTTGCCCTTTAGACGGACACATGCAAAAGAAAAACGAAAAAAAAATATACATAAATTCTCTCAGCGATGGTGGCCTGTTGCGCAGCATCGCAAGTAGAGGGGGGAAGAGCTACGGGCATCGACGGCTGACGAGACAGAAACGAAGGATGTTCCTCTCTCCCCTGCGAGCCCAACGACACCGCTCAGAGGCAATTGTGTACATTTTCGCCACAGGGCCTCCTTGTGTGCAGGAAGCCGCTCCCACGGCCCTGCATGCCGACGAATCCCGCCCTCCACTGCTAAGGGCTCCTGCCCACGGCCTGGATCAGCTTCTTGAGCCCACCGTGGAAGCTCTCATGAAAAACAGAGAGAGAGAGAGAGAGAGAGAGAGAGAGAGAGAGAGAGAGAGAGAGAGAGAGAGAGAGAGAGAGAGAGAGAGAGAGAGAGAGAGAGAGAGAGAGAGAGAGAGAGAACACGAGCATACTTTCATGCAACCTTCTCCCCTCTTCCATGGCTCCTTCTCCCCTAGCTCTGATACCAGTGTAAGAGCAGGGGAAACTAGGGTCTGAGAGTCCACCACCCAACCACACTTTTAATAGGCAAGCCCCTAGCCCTTTGCCCTAGTGGACTCCTTGTTCCACACTGCCTAGCCCGGCCCTGCCCTTGTCTAGTCTGGCCTTGCCAGTGTCCTGACATGTAGATATATCATTAAATTTTTAGTGATTACTAACACTAACCACTAACATACTAACACAAAATAGCCTTTGACCTAACCATAAAAGGCATCTCACCTCAACGTATGTGCATAGTGAAAACTCTCTCTCTCTCTCTCTCTCTCTCTCTCTCTCTCTCTCTCTCTCTCCTTACTTAAAACTCTACTTTTACCTTATGTACCATCAATAATGCTCTCTTTTGAGGCCACATCCATAACTCAAGTAGAAAAAGAAGGCCCGCAATGTTTTGATATTTAAAAGAAATTCTAATCTTGATTTGGTTAGCTTGTAAATAAGGTTATCAATAACCTTAATGAGGGGTTTCCAATCTATAAATAGGCCCCTCTCCTTCTTATAAATCAATTCTAATATCTTACATAGCACCCAACACTCTATGCATGAGGAGAGACTTAGGACACCTTATAAGTTTCACTTTTGGTACAAGAGAAGATTTCAAGCTACACATTGCAAGTGAGAGAGTGTGAGTTTAAAATCTCAAAATCACTATTGTATATGTTCCTCCATCATCAATAAATTGAAGTTTGGTGCATCAAAGGCGTGATTTGGTGTTCAAATATTCATCCTTCCACTTGTGCAATAAGGTTTGGTGAATTCAAGGTGAATTAATGTATTTTAAGTTTCTATCATTTGATCTTGTTAGAGAAAGTGTTTGTGTGTTTTCATTGCCAATTTTGTGTCCATTGTAAGAGGGTATTGTGGTGCGAGGTCTTCCACACCCTAAGACAGTTTATGTGTGTGTTGGCAATGTTTAGCATTCAATAAGCATTGAATTAGTTTTGTACAAGCTCTACGATAGCATCATTTAACAAACCATCTCCATTTGAAAGTCACAAACAAAGTATTACCTAAGTTCTATTCCTCTCTCTCTCTCTCTCTCCCTTTGCTCTAGCTCTCTCTTGCTTCATTTGGTGTGTGTTTTGGTGTGAGATTGTTTGTGTGTGTTTTGTTTCACCTCCTCTTGGTCGTACAAGATCTCTCTTGCATCCTATTTTCCATCCCTTAACTAGGTGGTGTCATAATAATCAATATCTAATTCTCCTAAATGATTTTCTCATATTAAACTGATCATTTAATGTGGGGAAGTGCCAGGGGAGAAAAAGCTAGAATATTGACTAAGCTAGCAGACCGGCCACAGTAGGGATCCAAAGGAGGGAAAATAGGGATCCAAAGGGGAGGCCATCTGCAAAAGAGCCATGTGCAACCCTAAGGTTCAGCCCATTAAGACTTCCAAAATGCTAAGGTTCCAAAATTCAAAGGTTGTGTCCAAAGGTCAACCCAAGGGAAAATTGGATGCTTTGTGTGAGCCCTAAAAGTCTTTGCACATCCCTACATGGGAGGGGGCGAGCCCTAAAGGTAGGGGATGAGAGAGAAAGCCACACACATACACACAGGCTCCCTTTACACAATGGGAATGAGGGACACATGTCAGCTCCCTAGGACAGATGCCCACAAGGTGTGTCCAATTTCTATTGGATGACCCTTGAAGTGGACCAATGAGAATTAAGCTAGAGTAAATCTAGTTTAATTAATTTAAAAACATTTAATAAAAGAAACCAATGAGAATTAAGTCTCCTAGAAGACTATTGGGCAGTCTCCCAAGGGGTCCAATGAGCATTCAGGAACCCCATGGCTTGCCTGATTCCTATTGGCCAGGAGGCAAAGGGGTCCACTGAGAGTTTAGTTTAATTATTTAATTACCTAAAGCTCTCACAAAAGGGGAAAGGGGGACACATGTCAGAAGGCTATCACTTATGCTGCTTAATTGTAATTGGCTTGACTTGGGGAGGGCCAATGAGGCTTCAGCAAGAGCAATTAGCAAGAGGGCTCGCCCAAGAGAGAGAGGGGGATGAATTTTGCAAGGCATTATACACACACACTCACACTGGACCATGTGTGAAGAAAGAATACTCTATCTCCTCCCAAGCTTTAATGGAGAGCTCGTCACCTACTCCAAGCTTGTGAGATAGAAGCCTACATCAACACTCTCTTGGCATGTGGATGCAAATCCAACCAAGAGCCAAGCTTCAATGCATGCTCATCTTCTCTACCAAGCTAATTACTAAGCTAAGCTATGCTAATATGAGTGATTATGTGAGGAAATGTACATCTTTCTCGTAAGATACTCCTTCTTCCTCTCAATCTACTCTCATACCCTGCTAGCTCTCACCATCTTCGAAGGTGTGTGAGGTCTTGGGTCTGAGAACGGGGATAATTCAAGTTGTGTTTGATTAAGTGTTTTGCTTAGTGCATGAAGCTTCCATATTCATTGCACTAGCTAGTCTTGAAGGAACACAAAGAATTGTATTGTACAATGTCTCTCTTGATGGGAGAAACCATAATACAAAGCCTTTTGGAGGGGGGACCGGCTCCATGAAAATCCGGTCCTCAACTGTTAACATCTTAATTTCTCTCTCTTTTGAAAGTATTGTTGATGCTATCTAACTAGGTGTTATGCTTTTTGTTGCTCTCTCCACCCAATCACTCTTGTAATTCTCATTAGGAATCTATTCTAATGAATGCCCACTATGTTCATGCTAATTTCCGCTACACACAAGTTATTAGGCTATTAAATGTTACATTGGTATCAGAGCTGAAGGTTTCTCTTTTCTTGCTCAAGAAGGGAGGTCCTCAAGCTAGCTACAAATGGTTGGTATTATTAATTGCCTGTGAGTAAGTAGAATAGGGATTTTTCAGCCTTGCAGTGCGCCTGCCTTCGTGCAGTTAACGGGGCATCACCGTCGAGAGCTATGGTCTTAATAGTGGAGTCCTATGGGGCTTGCCTACGGCTTAACCACTATTGAGCTATTAGAAGCTTGACAGGAGCCAGTGCTGTTTGGTGTCGAAAGACCCTCTCTTCTATTCCTTGCAATTAATGGTATTCGAGCCGCGGGTACAGTAGCTTGAGTGCTTTTTCTAAAGGGGTAAAGAGGATTAGCAACTAGGGCTTGAAGTGCCAAAGTACACCTAAAAAGTTTACACCTAAAAGTTGTTAGAATGGCTGACAATAGTAAAGAGAGTGAAATTAATGTTGATAACTTTGATTTTGCTCATGAGCAAGCTACTAATGATGCTTCAATGCTTGTTAACTATCTTGTTTCTAGGCTTCAACAAGCCATGGGCAATCCATCTCTCCAAAGTGAAGTGCAACGGCAGCTCCGTGCTCACGGGATTCTCCAAGCTCATCACCATGACGAGAGAACACCTAGGAAGCATCCTTGTGAGACTACCAAAAGAGGTCTCTCTCTGATTCGGGAAGAAGAAGAGAATCCTTATGAAGGGCACAAGAATTTACTTCTTGATGATGCATCTCCTTCCCAAAGGAGAACTCAAGAGCCTCCACCGAAGGAACGAGAAAGAAGCGAGTCTCCCGCCACCTCGACGGAGATGGCTCCACGAAGACGGCGGGCTAAACGCTCTCCATCACCACCAAAGCGGAGAAGACCATCATATTCTTCTCCCCACCACAATTCAAAGAGGGATGATAAAAAGCAAGAGAAGAAAAAGGCGAGAAAGAGGACACCCTCTTCTCCACCTTCTTCAAATTCTTCACCCTCTGAAGAAAGTGATGGTGCAACCTTTGAACCATCAAAAAGAAGAGGCCATAGGAAATCCTATGCCGCATGGAAGAGGTCGTCCAAGTTGAAGAAATTCAAAGAGGGAGGGAAGAGCATATCTTTCCTTACCTATGATGGTACCTTTGGTGCTACGGACAAAGTCTTGGCCTTTATCCAGCAATTCGATGCGGCGTTTGGAGATGAGGGCTTCACGGAGTCCTCTAAGCTACGCCATGTAGCTATGCACTTTCAAAAGTCCGCCAGACAATGGTGGTCTAGCCTACGAGCCAACGGTGAAGCTCCACGAACATGGAAAGCTTTAAGAGCTTGCATTATGAAGCAGTTTTTGGCCACCGATGCCAAAGACAAAGTACTCACCGAATGGCGAATCTTAAAGCTCTCTCCCAATGAATCCATCCACAAATATGTAGACAAGTTTTGGGACCTACAACTCAAAGCCACTGTCTTCAAAAGGTTGGATTTTGGAGAGCAAAAGCAACAATTTTGTGCGGGCTTAACCGAAGAAATGGCGGAGTATGTCAACTCCCAAAGACCACGTACCATATCGACGGTAATACACCACACTATGGTCGCCTCTCGAATCAATTTCCAAATGGGGGCAAAAAGAAATAATAAGCCCCCGGAAAACAAGGGTTCCAATGAGCCTAAGGGGAAGGACAATGTCCAAAAGTCTCCTAAGGGCAACTCCAACAAAGCTAAAGAGAAGGGAGTTTACAAAGGTAAGAATAAACTCTCTCCTGAAGAGCTTGAGCGTTATCGCAAGGATAACCGGTGTTTCAAGTGCGGCGAACAAGGGCATGCGTACCGCGCTTGTCCCCAAAAGAACAACCGCCACGATCCTCCTAGAGCTTCCTTGGTTGAAATCCAAGAGGAGGAGACTCACCAAACTCACCACAAAGGTTCTCCTCTATGCCATGCTTGGGGAAAGGTAAGAGAACATGATGCTTTTATTCTCTTTGACCCTGGTTCTACTCACAATTTTATATCTATAGAGTTGGCCACCAAGCTAGAAATACAATCCTACGAGATGGGAGATGTCCTACCCGCCGACAGTGCCTTCAAGGGGCAAGAAGCTTCAGTCACTCCCTTAATTGGGAAATTGAGGCTTCATGTCCAAGGCTATGTGGACAAAGAGGACTTCTTTATCTCTCCTCTCAAGCATGAGGATGTAATCCTAGGGGCACCATGGTTTGACTGCCTGGCTGCCGATGTTAAATTTCCTGAAAGGAGAATCTCCTTTAAGTTCAGGGAAAAAGACATGTATATAGATTCTAAGGAAATGGGTAACACCATCCCCATTGTACATACACCAGCTTTCAACAAGTCAATAAAGAGCTCTATTTCCATGTACATGATTTTTGTTAAATATTCTCAAAATGAACCTAATGCTTTAACAAACGAAAATAAAAGCAACCAAAAGGAATTAGAGTTATCCAATTTTCTCAAGGGGTTTCAAGATGTTTTTATTGACGACATCCCTTGTGAGCTACCTCCTAAACGAGGTAATGATGACTAGGAAGTTCACCGCCTAATAAACCTCCTTATAGAGTTTCTCAAGCTCAACAAGATGAGATTATGCGGCAAGTGCATGAGTTAGTTGAGAAGGGCATGGTTAGGCCTAGCTCATCTCCATTTTGCTCACCTGTGCTATTAGTGCAAAAGAAAGACGGCACATATCGTATGTGTGTCGACTATAGAGCACTAAATAGGATCACTATCAAGAATAGGTTTCCCGTTCCACGGGTAGAAGACCTATTTGATAAGCTACAAGGATCGACCTACTTCAGTAGGGTTGACCTAAACAGTGGCTATCATCAAATAAGGATAGTTGATCAAGACATTGTAAAGACCGCATTTCGTACTACATTTGGTCTTTACGAATACATTGTCATGCCTTTTGGCTTGACCAATGCACCAGCCACATTCAACCGCTTGATGGAGAAGTTGTTCAGGCCTCATCGAACCTTCACTGGAGTGTTCTTTGATGATATTATCATCTACTCTAATTCATTGGAGGAACACAAGCAACACCTCCAGGTAATATTTCAAGTTTTAAGAGAGAATAAACTTTATGTTAATCGAAAGAAAATTGAATTTTTCTTGCAAGAGATTCAGTATTTAGGTCACATTATCTCTCAAGATGGCATCCAAATGGATCCATCCAAGTTAGAGGTAATAAAAGGATGGCCTAAACCAAGGAATCTTCATGAACTAAGAAGCTTCATAGGTATGTGTGCATACTATAGACGCTTCATAGAAAAGTTCTCACAAATTGCGGGACCATTACATGACCTAACAAAGAAAAGTGTTAGGTATACATGGTCTGCTAAGGAGAACAATGCTTTCGAAAAGCTTAAAGAAAAGCTTATCTCTCAACCTGTGCTTACACTACCGGATCTCTCAAAACCATTTGAGGTCCAATGTGATGCTTGTGGTGATTGCCTTGGAGCTGTTTTGCTCCAAGAAGGGCACGCCATAGGCTATGAGAGCCGAAGGCTTGACCCTGTTGAGTAAGCTCTAGGCATATACGAAAAGGAACTCCTTGCAGTTCTACATGCCTTAGACTCATGGAAGCACTATTTATTGGGGACTCCTTTGATTCTACAAACGGATCACCAAAGTCTTAAGTACTTCATGACGCAGACCAAGCTCTCTGACAAACAAATGAGGTGGGAAAATTTCCTTTCGCAATTTCATTTTCATATTGCTCACATTGCTGGAAAGCATAATCAAGTAGCCGATGCACTCTCAAGACGGCCGAGAGTGAATGCGGTTTCCATAGCAACTCACAATGATCTATCTTCAATGATAGATGAGTATGCTATTGATCCCGATTTTAGAGATGTGATTTCAGCCCTTACATTAGGGAAGAAAGAAGAACCATTTACTTTACAAGATGGTTATCTTCTCTATGGCAATAGACTATGCGTTACTAACTCCCTGCGTGAGAAAGTAATGTATGAATCTCATGCTCCCCCGTATGCGGGGCATAGAGGGATTCAGTCTACCTTAAAGGGAATTGAAACATATTTCTATTGGCCTACCATGAAAGTGAACATACAAGAGTATGTTTCCAAATGTGTGGTATGTCAAAAGACAAAATTTGATAGAGGGAAGAAACATGGATTGCTTCAACCCTTGCCAATCCCTAATTCACCATGGGAGAGCATATCCATAGATTTTATCTTTGGATTGCCTAAGTCTATCCATGGGAATACGGGAATATGGACGATACGATACAGGTTCAGTAAACAAGCTGATTTTATACCTGTCAAAAAGACTATCAAAGCCCATCAAATGGCAACCCTCTTCATTTCACAAATTTTCAAATACCATGGTTTGCCAATGTCCATAGTGTCGGATAGAGATCCTAGAATGACCAGTAATTTTTGGAAGGGTCTCTTTGAGAATTTAGGAACAAGGCTAAACTTCTCTTCGGCCTATCATCCACAAACTGATGGCCAAAGTGAAATAGCTAACCTAACCATTCTCAATCTACTAAAAGCCTATGTAACGGAAGTAGATCAAAGATCCCAATGGGAGAAGTACTTACCCTTAGTGGAGTATGCTTACAATAACACTGTACATACTTCCACGGGAAAAGCACCTTTTGAGGTAATTGAGGGAAGATCAAAAAGTCCCTTGCTACTTAAGGTACATGGGAAGATCTTCGCTGCAGATGAGTATAGCCGAGACCTACAAGAATCTTTTCAAAAGATTAAGCATGCTATCTCTATCTCACAGCAAAGGCAAAAGGCTGCTGCTGACAAGCACAAAAGAGCCCAAGCCTTTAAAGAAAATGATTGGGTCTTGTTAAAGTTTCCCAAGGCTCGATTGAGGCACACGACGGGCAAGAATCCTACGGGCCACCAAAAGTACTATGCTAAACTAGCAAAAAGGTACTATGGTCCCTTTCAGATTCTTAGGCCAATCAATGAGATGGCCTATCAACTCAAGTTGCCCAATCATTGGCTCATACACAATGCTTTTCATGTGAGCCTATTAAAGCCTTACAAAGGAGAGCCACCTCAAGAACCAACTATTGAAGACCCACCGGAGATTGAGGACCAAGAGGAGGTGCTGCAGCCCGAGTCCATTCTCCAACATGAACACAAGGTATTAAGAGGCGGTAAGACTATCCGACGATATCTTATTAAGTTTAAGAATTATCCTTTTGAAGATGCTAGATGGATGCAAGGCATACAATTAAAGGATAACCTAAACCTTGTCAATGCTTACAATGCTTCCCAAGAGTAACAAAATCTACAAAATGTTAAAAATGAACAAAATTTTAGTCTTATAAGACTCTCTTTTTCTTTATTTGTGCACAAAAATGAAGTAGTATGCATGCTTAGATCAAGTTTGCGGAGACGACGTCTCCCAAACACCAAGTAGAGCTTGTCACTCTACTATGGAAGACTGATAGTACTAATGTGCAGACATTCTTGCCGCAGCCTCACGCTCTCAAGCGCCAAATGGACTAGTCATCCATTGTGGAATGATGTCGTAGGGTAACATAGGGATCCTCTACCCGCTAAGAAAAGGACTCATGAACATGCTTTATCTTCTCTACACCATAGTCGAGGATGACTATGATTTCAAGAGAGAGGTAATGTCATAATAATCAATATCTAATTCTCCTAAATGATTTTCTCATATTAAACTGATCATTTAATGTGGGGAAGTGCCAGGGGAGAAAAAGCTAGAATATTGACTAAGCTAGCAGACCGGCCACAATAGGGATCCAAAGGAGGGAAAATAGGGATCCAAAGGGGAGGCCATCTGCAAAAGAGCCATGTGCAACAATGGGCTAAAAATACCCTAAGGTTCATCCCATTAAGGCTTCCAAAATGCTAAGGTTCCAAAATTCAAAGGTTGTGTCCAAAGGTCAACCCAAGGGAAAGTTGGATGCTTTGTGTGTGCCCTAAAAGTCTTTGCACATCCCTACATGGGAGGGGGCGAGCCCTAAAGGTAGGGGATGAGAGAGAAAGCCACACACACACACACAGAGGCTCCCTACAAAAAGGGAATGAGGGACACATGTCAGCTCCCTAGGGCAGATGCCCACAAGGTGTGCCCAATTTCTATTGGATGACCCTTGAAGTGGACCAATGAGAATTAAGCTAGAGTAAATCTAGTTTAATTAATTTAAAAACATTTAATAAAAGAAACCAATGAGAATTAAGTCTCCTAGAAGACTATTGGGCAGTCTCCCAAGGGGTCCAACGAGCATTCAGGATCCCCATGGCTTGCCTAATTCCTATTGGCCAGGAGGCAATGGGGTCCAGTGAGAGTTTAGTTTAATTATTTAATTACCTAAAGATCTCACAAAAGGGGAAAGGGGGACACACGTCAGAAGGCTATATCACTTATGCTGCTTAATTGTAATTGGCTTGACTTGGGGAGGGCCAATGAGGCTTCAGCAAGAGCAATTAGCAAGAGGGCTCGCCCAAGAGAGAGAGGGGGATGATTTTTGCAAGGCATTATACACACACACTCACACTGGACCATGTGTGAAGAAAGAATACTCTATCTCCTCCCAAGCTTTAATGGAGAGCTCGTCACCTACTCCAAGCTTGTGAGATAGAAGACTACATCAACACTCTCTTGGCATGTGGATGCAAATCCAACCAAGAGCCAAGCTTCAATGCATGCTCATCTTCTCTACCAAGCTAATTACTAAGCTAAGCTATGCTAATATGAGTGATTATGTGAGGAAATGTACATCTTTCTCGTAAGATACTCCTTCTTCCTCTCAATCTACTCTCATACCCTGCTAGCTCTCACCATCTTCGAAGGTGTGTGAGGTCTTGGGTCTGAGAACGGGGATAATTCAAGTTGTGTTTGATTACGGGTTTTGCTTAGCGCATGAAGCTTCCATATTCATTGCACTAGCTAGTCTTGAAGGAACACAAAGAATTGTATTGTACAATGTCTCTCTTGATGGGAGAAACCATAATACAAAGCCTTTTGGAGGGGGGACCGGCTCCATGCAAATCCGATCCTCAACTGTTGTCAATAGCTTAATTTCTCTCTCTTTTGAAAGTATTGTTGATTCCAGCTAACTAGGTGTTATGCTTTTTGTTGCTCTCTCCACCCAAGCACTCTTGTAATTCTCATTCGGAATCTATTCTAATGAAATGCCCACTATGTTCATGCTAATTTCCGCTACACACAAGTTATTAAGCCATTAAATGTTATAGGTGGTGCCCCTTCACTTGTTTGGATATGGGTTTGTTGTTGTTGTTTCTTGCTTGTGGTTGTCCTAGCCCCAATTGAGCAACACGAGAGCTTTGAGGGGTGTTTAGAGGTCACCTCTCTTGTTGCCCACCCCACTCTGCCTCAATTTTGGTGCCCCCACTGAGGAGGGCTTGTGTATGTTGTTGTGAATACTCATCCTTAAAGTAATCAAGTAGCTTGCATCAATGAAAAAAATTTGTATGACCCGTTTGTTCCCATTGCAAGGAAAAAGGTGCATATAATTGTAAGCACAAATTTACAATTTCAATGAGTAATTTTTAGAATTTTGGGCCCTCTTGGGTTGGCCGAGATAAACGCTTCAATAAATCCTTTTATTTTTCCTCTCAATAGGTACGAACCTAGTTTGGACGTCTATATTTTTGTTTTGTTTTAAGCATTAGGTCATGCATAGACCATGGTTAACGGCCCAAGAATAGAGGTTTTTCCCTTTCATTTTACTTCACACATTAGAATAGATATTGCAATTAGTAGAAAGATCCATTTTCCACAACGTATGGCGTTCATCTTTGGTGCCCAAAGAGTAGGAGAAATTCTCGCGTCACCAAACCCCATCGTCCTGCCTCTTGTGGACTATCATAGATCATTTGATGTGCATATTTTTATTTTGTTGTAGAATAGATTGCAATTTAGAAAAAATTATTGTGTAAATATTTTTAAGAAAGAAAAAAAAACTTGTTGTCACTTTGAAATTGATTCAATGGAGGCCCAATGCCAAATGTCAGGATATCCTCTCCTTTTTTCGGAGAGCCTGGCGAGGATGACGAATTATGCTTGCCGCATCAAAAGAGTGATAGGAGATGAGGAATTCTTAGAAATGTTTGAGGTAGTTCTAAGGAAGGATGCTAGCACTTAGTTTGACTCTCTATCTCAGGAGGTTAAGGAAAACTATAAGGAAGTCATTGATCATTTCAAGCAATACTTCTTTGACCCCCAAAACACTCAAAAGCTATAGGAAGCATCGTTTCTCACAAGCAAAAAGACTTAGATAACAAATACATGTACAAACAAGAGTTTGGACTATATGGGTGAGAAATTTTGCTAACCTTGGTGATGGTGCAATGTTCCTAAAGAAGAAGAGGTTCATAGACAGTCTATTTCCCACACTCAAGATAAAAGTTGAGGCGGGTGCACCATCTACCTTTGATGCAGCTGAAACTAGGGCTGCTGAGAGAAGTATAGAAAACTCAAGTGCCTAAGGGGAGAGGTTCCAAAAGAGGGTCCTAGATCCAAGGGAAAACTGCAAGCATCAACATCTAGAGAGATTTCTAAGATAATAGTTGACGGGATTGAAAAATTGAGTGAATCCTTAAGAAACTTGTCAATCCATCTTGCACAAGCTGTAGGTCCCAAGGAACAACCAAAAAAGGATGAGGAGCGAGTGCCACCACCCAGGGGAGTACTACAATATTGAAAATATGAAGAATCTGAGCATGGGATGTATAATTGTCCTTGGTCCCATGGGGAGCCAGGGAGACCTTACTCAAATTACCCAATGATGATGAATGCAGGTGAAGGAACTAGTCAACAACCAAGGCTTCTACAAAGGCCAAATGGAGCAAGACCACCTCCACAAGGGGTAGAAAGAGTTCCACCTTTTCCATATCCAAATGCGCATGTGATAGAGGTAAAAAATCCAAATGAGTTTGACATGGAATCAAATGGTATTAAGCGTGGCCGTGGAAAAGGTAAGGAGAAAGAAGGAGTCACATCACAGAGTGACCAGGGACGAGGCAAGAAGGAAAAGGAGACCAAGGAATACAAGAGGACTTGACGCCGTATCAACCTCCAATACTTCCTTCTTGGACATGGTATGGCTCCATACAACTTGTTGGAAGACATGAGAGGTAAGGGTCCACAAGTTAGGAGGGATTTAAAGAAGGTAGTTAGCACTAGGAGAAAGGTAAAAGAGAGTGTTCCTGTTGTTAAAATGGCACAAGCTAAAATGAATGAGGACATTACATCGGTGCTAGACTATTACATCAATGGAAAGCTAGTTAGGAAAGGTCTAGTGGATGGGGGTGCAAAAATTTGTATCATGATAGAGGGACTCATGCAGAGACTAGACATGCACATCCATGAGATACCTGAAATCAAAGTAAAAATAGCAAACAATAGCAAGGCTAGGTGCGTAGGCATTTGTAAAAATGTTTTTTGGAGGCCTTTGACATTAAGAAAGCAATGGATTTTTATATTATGTTGACCAAGGGAAGTGGCTATCCATTTATCATAGGAAGACCATGGCTAATGATAATGAGAGCTTTGCAGGATTGGGAAAATGGTAAGTTGATTTGCAGGAATGAAAATCATAAGAAGATCGTCTTTGTAACATTTAATGGCCTAGAATCTTATTTGTAGCGGAAATTAGCATGAACATAGTGGGCATTTCATTAGAATAGATTCCTAATGATAATTACAAGAGTGCTTGGGTGGAGAGAGCAACAAAAAGCATAACACCTAGTTAGATAGCATCGACAATACTTTCAAAAGAGAGAGCAATTAAACTATTGACAACAGTTGAGGACCGGATTTGCATGGAGCCGGTCCCCCCTCCAAAAGGCTTTGTATTATGGTTTCTCCCATCAAGAGAGACATTGTACAATACAATTCTTTGTGTTCCTTCAAGACTAGCTAGTGCAATGAAGATGGAAGCTTCATACACCAAGCAAAACACTTAATCAAACACAACTTGAATTATCCCCGTTCTCAGACCCAAGACCTCACACACCTTCGAAGATGGTGAGAGCTAGCAGGGTATGAGAGTAGATTGAGAGGAAAAAGAAGTATCTTACGAGAAAGAAATACATCTCCTCACATAATCACTCATATTAGCATAGCTTAGCTTAGTAATTAGCTTGGTAGAGAAGATGAGCATGCATTGAAGCTTGGCTCTTGGTTGGATTTGCATCCACATGCCAAGAGAGTGTTGATGTAGGCTTCTATCTCACAAGCTTGGAGTAGGTGATGAGCTCTCCATTAAAGCTTGGGAGGAGATAGAGTGTTTTTCCTTCACACATGGTCAAGTGTGAGAGTGTGAGAGTGAATGCCCCGCAAAAATCAGCCCCCCCTCTCTCTTGGGCGAGCCCTAGCTGCTAAGTTAGGCTGGCTTTTTCCTCATTGGACCTCCCCAGGTCAAGCCAATAGGAATTAAGCAGCATAAGTGATAGCCTTCTGACATGTGTCCCCCTTTCCCCTTTTGTGAGAGCTTTAGATAATTAAATAATTAAACTAAACTCTCATTGGACCCCTTTGCCTCCTGGCCAATAGGAATCAGGCAAGCCATGGGGCTTCTGAATGCTCATTGGACCCCTTGGGAGACTGCCCAATAGTCTTCTAGGACACTTAATTCTTATTGGTTTCTTTTATTAAATGTTTTTAAATTAATTAAACTAGATTTACTCTAGCTTAATTCTCATTGGTCCACTTCAAGGGTCTTCCAATAGGAATTGGGCACACCTTGTGGGCATCTGGCCTAGGGAGCTGACATGTGTCCCTCATTCCCTTTGTGTAAAGGGAGCCTGTGTGTGTGTGTGTGGTTTTCTCTCTCATCCCCTAGCTTTGGGGCTCGCCCCCTCCCATGTAGGGATGCAGAAAGACTTTTTGGGCACACACACTAAGCATCCAATTTTCCCTAAGGTTGACCTTTGGACACAACCTTTGAATTTTGGAACCTTAGCATTTTGGAAGTCTTAATGGGCTGAACTTTAGGGTCTTTTTAGCCCGTTGTTTCACATGGCTCTTTTGCAGATGGCCCCCCCTTTGGATCCCTATTTTCCCTCCTTTGGATCCCTACTGTGGCCGGTCTGCTAACTTAACCAATATTCTAGCTTTTTCTCCCTTGGAACTTCCCCACATTAAATGATCAGTTTAATATGAGAAAATCATTTAGGAGAATTAGATATTGATTATTATGACATTACCTCTCTCTTGAAATCATAGTCGTCCTCGACTATGGTGTAGAGAAGATAAAGCATATGCATGAGTCCTTTTCTTAGCGGGTAGAGGATCCCTATGTTACCCTACGACATCATTCCATAATGGATGACTAGTCCATTTGGCGCTTGAGAGCCTGAGGCTGCCGCAAGCATGTCTGCACATTAGTCCTATCAGTCTTCCATAGTAGAGTGACAAGCTCTACTTGGTGTTTGGGAGACGTCGTCTCCACAAACTTGATCTAAGCATGCATACTACTTTATTTTTGTGCACAAATAAAGAAAAAGAGAGTCTTATAAGACAAAAATTTTGTTCATTTTTTTAAACATTTTGTACATTTGCTTACTCTTGGGAAGCATTGTAAGCATTGACAAGGTTTAGGTTATCCTTTAATTGTATGCCTTGCATCCATCTAGCATCTTCAAAAGGATAATTCTTAAACTTAATAAGATATCGTCGGATAGTCTTACCGCCTCTTAATACCTTGTCTTCATGTCGGAGAATGGACTCGGGCTGCAGCACCTCCTCGTGGTCCTCGATCTCCGGTGGGTCTTCAATAGTTGGTTCTTGAGGTGGCTCTCCTTTGTAAGGCTTTAAGAGGCTCACATGAAAAGCATTGTGTATGAGCCAATGATTGGGCAACTTAAGTTGATAGGCCATCTCATTGATTGGCCTAAGAATCTGGAAGGGACCATAGTACCTTTTTGCTAGTTTAGCATAGTACTTTTGGTGGCCCGTAGGATTCTTGCCCGTCGTGTGCCTTAAGCGAGCCTTGGGAAACTTTAACAAGACCCAATCGTTTTCTTTAAAGGCTTGGGCTCTTCTGTGCTTGTCAGCAGCAGCCTTTTGCCTTTGCTGTGAGATAGAGATAGCATCCTTAATCTTTTGGAAAGATTCTTGTAGGTCTCGGCTATACTCATGTGCAGCGAAGATCTTCCCATGTACCTTAAGTAGCAAGGGACTTTTTGATCTTCCCTCAATTACCTCGAAAGGTGCTTTTCCTGTAGAAGTATGTACAGTGTTATTGTAAGCATACTCTACTAAGGGTAAGTACTTCTCCCATTGGGATCTTTGATCTACTTCCGTTACATAGGCTTTTAGTAGATCGAGAATAGTTAGGTTAGCTATTTCACTTTGGCCATCAGTTTGTGGATGATAGGCCGAAGAGAAGTTTAGCCTTGTTCCTAAATTCTCAAAGAGACCCTTTCAGAAATTACTGGTCATTCTAGGATCTCTATCCGACACTATGGACATTGGCAAGCCATGGTACTTGAAAATTTGTGAAATGAAGAGGGTTGCCATTTGATGGGCTTTGATAGTCTTT
Source organism: Adiantum capillus-veneris (assembly GCF_014529385.1). Taxonomy (NCBI): domain Eukaryota; kingdom Viridiplantae; phylum Streptophyta; class Polypodiopsida; order Polypodiales; family Pteridaceae; genus Adiantum; species Adiantum capillus-veneris. Next base: position 119,040,057 of record NC_140949.1, on the reverse strand, counting down.
TTGACAGGTATAAAATGAGCTTGTTTACTGAACCTGTTTACTATCGTCCATATTCCCGTATTCCCATGGATAGACTTAGGCAATCCAAAGATAAAATCCATGGATATGCTCTCCCACGGTGAATTAGGAATTGGCAAGGGTTGAAGCAATCCAAGTTGCTTCCCTCTATCAAATTTTGTCTTTTGACATACCACACATTTGGAAACATACTCATGTATGTTCACTTTCATGGTAGGCCAATAGAAATATGTTTCAATTCCCTTTAGGGTAGACTGAATCCCTCTATGCCCCGCATATGGGGGAGCATGAGATTCATACATTACTTTCTCACGTAGTGAGTTAGTAACGCAGAGTCTATTGCCATAGAGAAGATAGCCATCTTGTAAAGTAAATGGTTCTTCTTTCTTCCCTAAGGCAAGGGCTGAAATCACATCTCTAAAATCGGGATCAATAGCATACTCATCTATCATTAAAGATAGATCATCGTGAGTTGCTATGGAAACCGCATTCACTCTCGGTCGTCTTGAGAGTGCATCGGCTACTTGATTATGCTTGCCAGCAATGTGAGCAATATGAAAATGAAATTGCGAAAGGAAATTTGCCCACCTCATTTGTTTGTCGGAGAGCTTGGTCTGCGTCATGAAGTACTTAAGACTTTGGTGATCCGTTCGCAGAATAAAAGGAGTCCCCAATAAATAGTGCTTCCATGAGTCTAAGGCATGTAGAACTGCAAGGAGTTCTTTTTCGTATATGCCTAGAGCTTGCTCAACAGGGTCGAGTCTTTGACTCTCATAGCCTATGGCGTGCCCTTCTTGGAGCAAAACAGCCCCAAGGCAATCACCACAAGCATCACATTGGACCTCAAATGGTTTTGAGAGATCCGGTAGTGTAAGCACATGTTGAGAGATAAGCTTTTCTTTAAGCTTTTCGAAAGCATTGTTCTCCTTAGCAGACCACGTATACCTAACATTTTTCTTTGTTAGGTCATGTAATGGTCCCGCAATTTGTGAGAACTTTTCTATGAAGCTTCTATAGTATGCACACATACCTATAAAGCTTCTTAGTTCATGAAGATTCCTTGGTTTAGGCCATCCTTTTATTACCTCTAACTTGGATGGATCCATTTGGATTCCATCTTGAGAGATAATGTGACCTAAATTTTGAATCTCTTTCAAGAAAAATTCACTTTTCTTTCGATTAACATAAAGTTTATTCTCTCTTAAAACTTGAAATATTACCTGGAGGTGTTGCTTATGTTCCTCTAATGAATTAGAGTAGATGATAATATCATCAAAGAACACTCCAGTGAAGGTTCGATGAGGTCTGAACAGCTTCTCCATCAAGCGGTTAAATGTGGCTGGTGCATTAGTCAAGCCAAAAGGCATGACAATGTATTCGTAAAGACCAAATGTAGTACGAAATGCGGTCTTTACAATGTCTTGATCAACTATCCTTATTTGATGATAGCCACTTTTTAGGTCAATCCTACTGAAGTAGGTCGATCCTTGTAGCTTATCAAATAGGTCTTCTACCCGTGGAACGGGAAACCTATTCTTGATAGTGATCCTATTTAGTGCTCTATAGTCGACACACATACGATATGTGCCGTCTTTCTTTTGCACTAATAGCACAGGTGAGCAAAATGGAGATGAGCTAGGCCTAACCATGCCCTTCTCAATTAACTCATGCACTTGCCGCATAATCTCCTCTTGTTGAGCTTGAGAAACTCTATAAGGAGGTTTGTTAGGCGGTGAACTTCCTGGAAGAAGTTCAATTGCATGGTCGTCATTACCTCGTTTAGGAGGTAGCTCACAGGGGATGTCGTCAATAAAGACATCTTGAAACCCCTTGAGAAAATTGGATAACTCTAATTCCTTTTGGTTGCTTTTATTTTCTTTTGCTAAAGCATTAGGTTCATTTTGAGAATCTTTAACAAAAATCATGTACACGGAAATAGAGCTCTTTATTGACTTGTTGAAAGCTGGTGTATGTACAATGGGGATGGTGTTACCCATCTCCCTAGCATCTATATACATGTCCTTTTCCCTGAACTTAAAGGAGATTCTCCTTTCAGGAAATTTAACATGGGCAGCCAAACGGTCAAACCATGGTGCCCCTAGGATTACATCCTCATGCTTGAGAGGAGAGATAAAGAAATCCTCTTTGTCCACATAGCCTTGGACATGAAGCCTCAATTTCCCGATTAAGGGAGTGACTGAAGCTTCTTGCCCCTTGAAGGCACTGTCTGCGGGTAGGATATCTCCCATCTCGTAGGATTGTATGCCTAGCTTGGTGGCTAACTCCATAGATATGAAATTGTGAGTAGAACCAGGGTCAAAGAGAATAAAAGCATCATGTTCTCTTACCTTTCCCCAAGCATGGCATAGAAGAGATCCTTTGTGGTGAGTTTGGTGAATCTCCTCCTCTTGGATTTCAACCAAAGAAGCTCTAGGAGGATCTTGGCGGTTGTTCTTTTGGGGACAAGCGCGGTACGCATGCCCTTGTTCGCCGCACTTGAAACACCGGTTATCTTTACGATAACGCTCAAGCTCTTCAGGAGAGAGTTTATTCTTTCCTTTGTAAACTCCCTTCTCTTTAGCTTTGTTGGAATTGCCCTTAGGAGACTTTTGGACATTGTCCTTCCCCTTAGGCTCATTGGTACCTTTGTTTTCCGGGGGCTTATTATTTCTTTTTCCCCCCGTTTGGAAATTGATTCGCGAGGCCACCATAGTATGGTGTATTACCGCCGATATGGTACGTGGTCTTTGGGAGTTGACATACTCCGCCATTTCTTCCGTTAAGCCCGCACAAAATTGTTGCTTTTGCTCTCCAAAATCCAACCTTTTGAAGACAGTGGCTTTGAGTTGTAGGTCCCAAAACTTGTCTACATATTTGTGGATGGATTCATTGGGAGAGAGCTTTAAGCTTCGCCATTCGGTGAGTACTTTGTCTTTGGCATCGGTGGCCAAAAACTGCTTCATAATGGAAGCTCTTAAAGCCTTCCATGTTCGTGGAGCTTCACCGTTGGCTCGTAGGCTAGACCACCATTGTCTGGCGGACTTTTGAAAGTGCATAGCTACATGGCGTAGCTTAGAGGACTCCGTGAAGCCCTCATCTCCAAACGCCGCATCGAATTGCTGGATAAAGGCCAAGACTTTGTCTGTAGCACCAAAGGTACCATCATAGGTAAGGAAAGAGATGCTCTTCCCTCCCTCTTTGAATTTCTTCAGCTTGGACGACCTCTTCCATGCGGCATAGGATTTCCTATGGCCTCTTCTTTTTGATGGTTCAAAAGTTGCACCATCACTTTCTTCAGAAGATGAAGAATTTGAAGAAGGTGGAGAAGAGGGTGACCTCTTTCTCGCCTTTTTCTTGTCTTGATCTTTGTCGTCTTCACCATAGCTTTCATAAGAGGAAGAGGATAAAGAAGATGGAGAAGAGGGTGTCCTCTTTCTCGCCTTTTTCTTCTCTTGCTTTTTATCATCCCTCTTTGAATTATGGCGTGGAGAAGAGTGTGATGGTCTTCTCTGCTTTGGTGGTGATGGAGAGCGTTTAGCCCGCCGTCTTCGTGGAGCCATCTCCGCCGAGGTGGCGGGAGACTCGCTTCTTTCTCGTTCCTTCGGTGGAGGCTCTTGAGTTCTCCTTTGGGAAGGAGATGCATCATCAAGAAGTAAGTTCTTGAGCCCTTCATATGGATTCTCTTCTTCTTCCCGAATCGGAGAGAGACCTCTTTTGGTAGTCTCACAAGGAGGCTTCCTAGGTGTTCTCTCGTCATGGTGATGAGCTTGGAGAATCCCGTGAGCACGGAGCTGCCGTTGCACTTCACTTTGGAGAGATGGATTGCCCATGGCTTGTTGAAGCCTAGAAACAAGATAATTAACAAGCATTGAAGCATCATTAGTAGCTTGCTCATGAGCAAAATCAAAGTTATCAACATTAATTTCACTCTCTTTAATATTGTCAGCCATTCTAACAATTTTTAGGTGTAAACTTTTTAGGTGTACTTTGGCACTTCAAGCCCTAGTTGCTACTCCTCTTTACCCCTTTAGAAAAAGCACTCAAGCTACTGTACCCGCGGCTCGAATACCATTAATTGCAAGGAATAGAAGAGAGGGTCTTTCGACACCAAAACAGCACCGGCTCCTGTCAAGCTTCTAATAGCTCAATAGTGGTTAAGCCGTAGGCAAGCCCCGTAGGACTCCACTATTAAGACCATAGCTCTCGACGGTGATGCCCCGTTAACTGCACAAAGGCAGGCGCACTGCAAGGCTGAAAAATCCCTATTCTACTTACTCACAGGCAATTAATAATACCAACCATTTGTAGCTAGCTTGAGGACCTCCCTTCTTGAGCAAGAAAAGAGAAACCTTGAGCTCTGATACCAATGTAACATTTAATGGCCTAGAATCTTATTTGTAGCGGAAATTAGCATGAACATAGTGGGCATTTCATTAGAATAGATTCCTAATGATAATTACAAGAGTGCTTGGGTGGAGAGAGCAACAAAAAGCATAACACCTAGTTAGATAGCATCGACAATACATTCAAAAGAGAGAGCAATTAAACTATTGACAACAGTTGAGGACCGGATTTGCATGGAGCCGGTTCCCCCTCCAAAAGGCTTTGTATTATGGTTTCTCCCATCAAGAGAGACATTGTACAATACAATTCTTTGTGTTCCTTCAAGACTAGCTAGTGCAATGAAGATGGAAGCTTCATACACCAAGCAAAACACTTAATCAAACACAACTTGAATTATCCCCGTTCTCAGACCCAAGACCTCACACACCTTCGAAGATGGTGAGAGCTAGCAGGGTATGAGAGTAGATTGAGAGGAAAAAGAAGTATCTTACGAGAAAGAAATACATCTCCTCACATAATCACTCATATTAGCATAGCTTAGCTTAGTAATTAGCTTGGTAGAGAAGATGAGCATGCATTGAAGCTTGGCTCTTGGTTGGATTTGCATCCACATGCCAAGAGAGTGTTGATGTAGGCTTCTATCTCACAAGCTTGGAGTAGGTGATGAGCTCTCCATTAAAGCTTGGGAGGAGATAGAGTGTTTTTCCTTCACACATGGTCAAGTGTGAGAGTGTGAGAGTGAATGCCCCGCAAAAATCAGCCCCCCCTCTCTCTTGGGCAAGCCCTAGCTGCTAAGTTAGGCTGGCTTTTTCCTCATTGGACCTCCCCAGGTCAAGCCAATAGGAATTAAGCAGCATAAGTGATAGCCTTCTGACATGTGTCCCCCTTTCCCCTTTTGTGAGAGCTTTAGATAATTAAATAATTAAACTAAACTCTCATTGGACCCCTTTGCCTCCTGGCCAATAGGAATCAGGCAAGCCATGGGGCTTCTGAATGCTCATTGGACCCCTTGGGAGACTGCCCAATAGTCTTCTAGGACACTTAATTCTTATTGGTTTCTTTTATTAAATGTTTTTAAATTAATTAAACTAGATTTACTCTAGCTTAATTCTCATTGGTCCACTTCAAGGGTCTTCCAATAGGAATTGGGCACACCTTGTGGGCATCTGGCCTAGGGAGCTGACATGTGTCCCTCATTCCCTTTGTGTAAAGGGAGCCTGTGTGTGTGTGTGTGGTTTTCTCTCTCATCCCCTAGCTTTGGGGCTCGCCCCCTCCCATGTAGGGATGCAGAAAGACTTTTTGGGCACACACACTAAGCATCCAATTTTCCCTAAGGTTGACCTTTGGACACAACCTTTGAATTTTGGAACCTTAGCATTTTGGAAGTCTTAATGGGCTGAACCTTAGGGTCTTTTTAGCCCGTTGTTTCACATGGCTCTTTTGCAGATGGCCCCCCCTTTGGATCCCTATTTTCCCTCCTTTGGATCCCTACTGTGGCCGGTCTGCTAACTTAACCAATATTCTAGCTTTTTCTCCCTTGGCACTTCCCCACATTAAATGATCAGTTTAATATGAGAAAATCATTTAGGAGAATTAGATATTGATTATTATGACATCTTTGACATAAAGGAACAACATCAAGAGGAGCTCCACAAAGAATCATCTCAAAGTGAGATGGAGGAAGATTGGACTGATAGCACATCTGAGGAAGAAAGTAGCTGTAGCACTACAGAAGAGGAGTCTTCATTTGAAGTCATGGGGGTGAGGTTTAAGCAAAACAACCAAGAGACCTCTTGTCAAGGTTTGGAGCAAGTAGGTCCTCAGAAGAACCAAGATGTGCAAGATGAAGGGATACTAGAAGGTATGCTATCAACAACAACACTTACAGAGGAAGAAAGAGAGGAGTTTAAAGGTGTGCTAAGGAAGTTTGCTAAGCTTTTTCCTAAAGACTACACAAATTTATGTGGAGTAGATTTTGTTCAACACAATATTGAGTTAAAGCAAGCCACACCTAAATCTTAGAAGCTATGAAGGCTAGGAGTTATCAAGGAGCACGCTCTACTCAAGGAGGTAGAAAAACTTCTAGCAATAGGTTTCATGTATCTATTGGAGAATTCAGAGAGGGTCTCCCCTGTTGTTTTCACTCCCAAGAAGAACGGCAAGTGGAGGGTGTGTGTGGATTACCGTCCCCTCAATGAGGGGACGAAGATGTGAAGTACACTGTGTGTGATGGCTACTCAAGTTACTTTCAAATAAGGATTGCATTGGAGGATCAATTGAGAAAACCTTCATCACTCCTTGGGGTTTTTATGCTTTTAGAGTCATGGCATTTGTCCTGACAAATGCTCCTGCAACTTTTCAATGCTTCATGAACATGGTGTTTCAAGCATTTTTTTGAAAGTTCATTAGGGTTTTTATTGATGACTTTTGCATTTATAGTTCAAAATCATTGCACCTACAGAGGGTAGAAGAAGGATTGAAGAAGCTCTATGACAAGGGAGGTCAACTCAACCCCAACAAGTGCCACATAGGTGAGGATGAAGTGATCTTGCTTTGTCACAAAGTTTCTTGCAAAGGCGAGGTAGAACCTTCAAAGTCAAAGGCTCTTATTGAGTTACCATCACCCAAGAATCTCAAAGACGGCATCTCATTCATTCAAAAGGTGAAGTATATGTCTCGATTCATTCATTTAGCCTCGGAGTTACTTCACCCTTTGCAAAAGTTGACATAACAAGTTGAGTTTGTTTGGTCTGATGAGCTTGAAGAATACTTTTGTGACATTAATGTCATTCTATTAGAACTACCAACACACATGCCTCCTTGTTGGGAGTACACATTCTTTGCTAGCTCTAGTATTGGAAAAGAAACAATTGGTGTTATTTTGCTACAACAAGATTCCCACAGTACCAAGATACGACCCATCTACTTTGCTAGCAGGGTCATGAATGCTTTAAAGAGGGGCTACACAGAAGCAGAACTCATTATGCTTGCTCTCATGTTTGCGATGAGAAAGTTTAGATCCTACTTGCTACCAAAACCCTTTTGCAATTCTCACTGCATAAAATTTTTTCCCTTGGGTGTCATCTCAAATGAATCTTAGTACTAGGATCTCAAAGTGGATTATGGAGTTGCAAGAGTTCCAATATTCTTTCAAGGTAGAAGATAGTGTGTGTGCACAATTGGCAAGGATTCTCACTTATAGTGTACATGAGAAGGAGATTAAGGTGCCTGGAGTAAACACCATGTCATTAAAATTTTCCACCACCAAAAAGCATTCCTAATCCTTTTACCTTGTTCTTTGATGGATGTTTTTGACGAGCCACAGACAAAGCAGGAGGAGGGCTAGTGTTGCTCAACCCAAGTGGAGAGGTAGTCATAAAGGAGAAGTTAAATCTATTGGGTTCACCAAGCAATAATGAAGCAGAGTACGACATTTTTCTTCATGGTTTGAAGATGTGCATTAGTCAAGGTATACAGAAACTCGTGGTAAAAAGGGATGCACTTCTCATTGTGAAGCAAACCTTAGGCATTTGGGCATGCAAGAATGAAAGCCTAAGGACAAAAGTTCCTGTCATTTTAATCAATTTGAAGAAGTGCAATTGTATCATATCTCTAGGAAACAGAATGAATATGATGATTTACTTGCACAACAAGCAGTTACATGTGTTGAGAAAGAAGTGCAAGTCATCATGGTGGAAGCATCTATTAAGCAGACAAGATACCACGAAATGCAGTCATTGACTCCAATTATTGGCTACATTTTGGAGGGAGAGTTTCCATAAGGTTTCAAAAAGGCTCAAAAGAAGAGGCTCATAAAGAGGACAAGCATTTACCTCTTCCTAGAAGGCTCCCTCTATCAAAGGGGAAGGATCAAGTGTGCAAAAGAGTACCAACCATTACCATATACATGCGGTAGTGATGTGTGTGAACACACTTAGGACTGTCGGGGGATTTTTTCCCTCACTAGGAGTTTTTTCCCCCGTGCATTGTCTATATACGCCCATGATTCTAGGGCTATCTATCTTTTCATTGCACACTAAGTAATACACTCTTTGTTCTGTGCCTTGATCTTCTGTCTTCTCCAAGTTGTGTGTGTTTTCATGCAACCTTAATTCCAACAAATTGGTATCAAAGCAAGTTACCTCCTCCCGGGCTTAGTCGCCAGTAGCTCCAACACATGCCTGCTCACTTTCTCCAATTTCTGTGAGATTTGGAGAGTGTTCGCAGGTTGCTCAAAATTTCGCTGTGCTCAAAGAGCTTAGTCTACTCATATTTCTGATTCACGCTCATTTTCAGCCTTTGTTTCCACTATAGGAAGTTATTGCATAGGCTATCTCATCGTTTTGTGCAAAAATTTTGTCAATACAATTTTTTCCCTTATAGTCTTCTACGGTTTGTGCTATATAGCAGGTGTTGTTCCCACTTTATTTCTCCTCTTTTTGGGAAGTTTTCACATCAGGTGCATGCAATCATCATGGCGGACAACAACACAGATGTGTTGAAGATGTTTGCTGCTGTTGAGGCTAGATTGCATGGGGACAATTACCCTATGTGGGCTTACATGATGCAACATGTTCTTGTGTCAAAGGGTGTCCGGAATATTGTGCAAGGTGTTATTGTGCATTAATATACGTCCTCGTTCTAAGGATGTAGGTGATGTTGAGGATGTTGCAGGTCTTGCTGCAAGGATTGCTATTGTTAGAGTTGTTTTGCCTACATTTGAGCAAGCTTGTTGGGATGTAAAAGATGCACAGGCTCATGCATTGACTGTGTTGTCTGTAAAGCGTACTATTACTCTCCACATTTGTTCAGTGAAATCTTTCAAACAGGCTTGGGATATTCTTGTTGGTCTATATGCAAGTCACAATGAGGCTAAAATGGCATTGTTGCGTAAAGAGCTGGAATCGAAGATTATGCATGAGGAAGATGATATGGACACTTTCCTTTCTGGTGTCAAGGATACCAATGAGCAACTTATTCCTGCAGGTGAAGTCATTTCAGCCAGTTCCCTTGTACAGATTGTTCTTGATGCCTTGCTATATTCTTACCAGACGTTTGCTAGTAATTGGAGACTTATGACCCAAGGGAATCCTGAAGTTGTCAAGTTTGATGCATTATGCACATTCCTATTGCAGGAGTCACTTCCAAAAATAACAAGACTAGACAACATGCACTTGAATATGCTTTTATTGTTGCTCAAAGAAAGGGTGATAATAGCAATGCAACCACTTCTTATGGTTCTTCTGCAAGTGGAAAATCACATGTTCCTAATGCTTCATTTGGTAGCAATTCGTCTCGAAATTTTGGTGATAAGGGTAAAAAAAAGATGCATTTCCATCATTGTAAATCTAATGATCACTTGATCAAGCAATGTCCTAAGTTAAAGGCCAAAGAGGCTAATAAGAAAGAGGGTGGTTCCACTGCAAATGCTAGATCCACTACAAATGCAGCTATTGTTGAGTCTTTTGTGAAAGGAGACTATGATGTTGATGTTGATGTTGATACAGAATGGGCTTTTAGTGCAGAGTGTACCTATAATCCTGTTGTCCATGATGCATGCATGTCAATTGTTGCTGCAAATTCACATGTGTAGTATTTTGACAGTGGTGCTACAAAGCACATAACCTTACATCGTGATTTTTTCACCTCTCTTGAGTCTATCCCTCACGGGAATTTAGTTACTTGTGACAACAATGCCTCTTATCTGGTTCAGGGAGTTGGAAATATTGTGCTTACTCCTGTAAATGGCAGTTCTTTTCCACTTCTTGATGCACTTTATGTACATGGGATCAAGAAGAATCTTCTGTTTGTATCTACACTTGCTAAACTTTGTCTTGTAGTAAAATTTGTGGATGACAGATGTACAATACATGATCTCAATTTCGGTGATGAAATTGTTACATCTGGCATTTTATGTCGTGGGTTGTTGTATAAGCTCACTTTGTATGACAAGCGTGGGTAGAATTTTGCAAATGCAGTTGTGGATTCAAAGGCTGTTTTAGATGCAAAATTTTGGCATGCACGTTTTGGTCATCTAAATTTTGCCAGTTTGTTGTGTTTGCAGAAATCTGATATGGTTGCTTCTTTTCCACGTATTGAAACACTTGTCAAACATGTTTGTGAAGGCTATATTTTGGGTAAGATGCAGCGTTCTCAGTTTCCAAATGGTTCAATTAGGGCCACATGCAGGTTGCAGCTTGTGCATAGTGATGTTTGTGGGTCCATACAAACTCCTCCTTGGGGAATTGCCTTTACTTCATGAATTTCTTTGATGATTACTCTAGGCATGCATGGGTATTTCTACTTAAAGCGAACACTACAAGAGGTTGTGTGCTCTTGTGACGCTGTTAGCGACGGAAATACACTGGGTTTTTATAACCCCCGGCGTCGCTAATAGCGTCGCTACGAGAGTGTCGCTATAGGCGTCGCTATGAACGTCGCTATATAGAGACGCTCATAGCGACGGTCATAGCGACGCTTATAGCGACGTTTACACAGAAGTCTATAGCGACGCTCATAGCGATGCTACAGAGCCATAAATAGCGACGGTTATAGCGACGCCCGAGAGAATTTTTTTTTTGGTGACAGGGCATTGAATGCCCTGCCACCCATCAACCATATTGTACTTGATTCACTTTTTAAAAAAAGTGCAAGGGTAGATAATAGACCCAAAATAGTCACCCACAAGACGCATTGTTTGCAAAATTGACAAGCGTAAAATTCACAATTGTACACATCATAGGCAAAATGAATTGATTGGCAAATGTAATAATGACAATTGTACAACATCATAGGCATAAAGAATTGATTGGCAAAATGAACTGCGGTGACAAATGTAATAATATACATGGTTCAAAAAGACGTATAAAATCCGTCTCATGATACATAAGCTATGAGAAACCCTAAACTAATGCTATCTAGCTACGGCTAACTGACGTCGTCTAGTCAAACGTCTCATCGCGTCCAAGCGGCGTATCTGTCGGATTCTGCAAAAAAAGACAATAAGACAGCTTTCAGTAAGTATAAACATATAACGACATTTATAAAACAATACAAAAAATAGAAAAGAGTAAACCCTAATACTAACCATGCCGCCGCGAGAACTGAGAATGTCCATCAGGGCGTTTAATCCCTTCCTGCCTGCGTACTCGCGCTCGTACGGTGTGGGATCACGTCCTGTCATCGACCACTGTCAAAACATACAAAGAATTCATTATGTTAGAATTAGAAAACTCATAAACCCTAAACTATCGAACATAAAGAGCAATGCGAAAACACTTACAAAATTGGCCTCAAATGATGCCCATCCACCGCTCCCCAAGTGGTGCGAGCTCCCTGCCTCTACTCGCGCTCTGGCTGCATCCTTTTGTTGCTTCCACTTGTCGGGATTCTCGCGCGCTGCTTTCTTCGCATTCTTCCAATCTTCTTTGGCCAGCCAATCTGGCCTGTTCCACCCATGCTTGATTGCTTTTTGCACTTCGGAACGCTTCTGTTTGCAGTATTCGCGCATTCGAATCTTCATCAGGTCTTCATTAAAGCGTTGATCCCGTGTTGGAACGGGAAACTCATCATGAGGTATGCTGATGACTCTGTTTTTTAAATCACTTGGTACTTCACTCCATTTGTTTAGTATGTAGTGTCTAAATAGCTGAGAGCAAAGACCACGCATGCGCGAGATCACCTTCTTGCCGTCATCATCCATGATGATGCCGCCGCTGAAGTCGACGGAGTAAGGCAAGCCCTCTGGCCGGTGACGCGTGAACCTGGGTGTCCCGGCAGGAGTCTCTAGCGGCGTGTCGATGGGGGTATGGACGTCAGGTGTCTCCACCGGCGTTTGGGACCCGAAGCGAGGAGTGTCGAGTGGGGTGGCCCCTGGCGGAGTAGGTAGAGGTGTGTAGCTGCTAGGAATAGTCAGCCGTGCAAAACCTGGAGTAGATGGCGATGCTGTGGCTGGTGTAGGGGCGAGCAAAGAAGGGGAGGGTAAAGAGCCTCGTCGAACACGAGGCGGTGTGGAGGCATCGGTGGCGGAATCCCCACAACAACCGCCACCGCCACCACTAGAGCGCCGGTGTCTAGACGAGTGTGAAGCTCGTCTCGTCGACGCCGAAGCTTCGGAGCGCGCCGAATGCTCCGAAATAGAGGGAGATGCGGATGGAGTAGGAACGCGTGATGATGCGCCAGAGCGATGACGCTCCACGTACCACTGTCTCTGCTGCGGTGACAAAGAAGAAAGAAACTCCTCATCATCCATACCTGCATTAAACACACGAATATTTAAACTTAATATTGAATGAATAGAGTAGACAATGACGCAAAGACCATTAAATCCAATGACGTAATGACGCATATAAATACAATGACGCAATGAATTAAGTGATAGTCGAAGAGGCAAGTCGAAAACTCAGAATTTTCAATCAAAAGATGTGAGCGCGAGTAGAAAAGAGCGTTATACACCATGGAAGGTACTTAGAGAGCCAGAGCTTTTACAACACGGAGCAAAATTGTTCAAATACAATATTTGTGGCTTTAAGAGATCTCTCTCTCATCCTCGCATAACTCAGCATAACTTCCTATATCTATATAGAGCTCTCCGTTTAAACACATATCCTCTGTTTCATTTTGTAGCTTCTCTGCATGCACCCCATATAGAGTAGTAGCATCTTGATGCTCGTCTGGCACCACCGTAGCGGCTTCTGATTGAGCATCTTCTCTGATCTCCTCCATTGATGCCGTTGTGATTGGCACATGGTAGCCTTCGTACGTCCTTGCACTACGAGGGGCTACCTCTATGACGTACCACCAGTTTGATGTAGACTTTGTAGGATGAAATATTACCTGCCAGAGCCACATAACTTACATGAGAGCTTTCAAGCACATAACTTGTAAAAGGGGGATGTTAACTATTTACATACTTACTTGTTCACAATGCTCGGGTAGTACGAAAGTGTCTCTTAGGTCATTCCATTTCTTAGTAGAATCCACCTCAAGAAAACTAGACTCTCCTCTACGCACAGTAGCGTTGCGACCCTCCATGATTATCTTGAACCATTGCACGTCGAACAAGTCGACAAAAAATCCTCTGTAATCGATCCTCAAAATCTCTTGTAGCGTGCCGAAGTAAGTGAGTTCCGCCACCATAGGATCTGCATGAGAGGAACGTCGTCGACTAGACTGTTCAAATTTTGCCATGATTCCACAATCTTGAGTAAAACGCTTTTTGTCGATCCGTTCCACCCTAAAATGTCGACCTTTACACCATGCTGTTGTGTATGACTTATACTACAACGAAAAAAGATTATGAGTGGCCGTTCAAACGTTTAGAAATAAAGTCACTAGCTAGTCGTACATTGCAAACTTACCTTGGTCGCGCAACCCCGAGAGTACTCCCACTCTTCCTCAGTCACTTCGTCACCGCATTGTTGTGTGCTTTTCAATTGGTTGTGCAACCATCTTAAGCTCATGAATGTTGGTAGGCTCTCCAGACCCGTCGGATAGTGCATCGGTGGTCGTCTTCCCCGTCTCCACTCGATTCGTGCCCTTTGTCGCTCTTGCTTTGCATCCTCATATTGTGAAATCCACTTTTGCATCACTGGATTGTGAAGCATGCAAAATCGGTTGATTTTAGCCTCTAGATCTTCCGTCATCTTCTTCTCAACACCGAGATTGCAGATGACAATCCCAGATATGCGCTCATCATCTATGGTTTGCCATAGCGTGTCCCGGGCTTTATCAAATCCGTCTAGCCACTCTCCAATGTACACTAGGGACTCTGATACCAACCAACCTTCTGCCATGCTACCCTCCGGACATGCCTTTTGACGCACATATCCCTTAAGCGTTTTCATGAAACGTTCTCAGAAGAACATCCATCTGGAATGAACTGTGCTACCTATTTCCACCTCATCAACTATGTGAACAAGAAGATGCACCTGAATGGTTAGCATGGTAGTAGGAAAATGTTTCTCAAACATGCACACAAGCTTTGACCAAATGGATTTATGCCATCCATAGCCAGGCCTAAGCGCAAATTTCGAGCTTCCCTGGAAAAATCCGACCATGTTCCATCTATATGTTTCCAGGCTGCGCAATCTGCAGGAATTCGTAGCACACCATCCGAAGATTTATTCTCCTCATGCCATGATGCTAGGGTGGCCATGGACTTACATTCGAAGAAATGCTTGATGCGAGGAAGCAGAGGAAAATGTCGCAAAACCTTTTGTGGAATTTTTGTCCCGTGGAGATCTACTCGATATCTTTCGGAATCACATTTCGGACACTTCTCCATGTCTATGTATTCCCCTCTGAAAAGAATGCAGTCATTAGGACAAGCGTGGATAGAATTGTAATCCATCCCCAAGTTTCGCAAAATCTTTCTTGCTTCATCTCGGGAATCTGGCATCACATTGTCAGCTGGTAGTATGTGCTCTTTAAGCAATCTACACAACATAAAAATACGATACAATCGTGTAAAAATCTATCAGATCATTATACATTTAGAGTTTTATTAAAGTAAACTAATTGTAATAGATCACCAGAAAAGCGCTCTGATGCTAGTGTCACTCCATCCAAACTTTGCCTGCATGTTGAGAAGAACTAGGAGTGCTTTCAATCTAGACATACGTGCTCCATTATACAATGGCGTATCGGCTTCACTTTTCATATCATCATAGATAAGCCTTTCTGAATCCATGATCGTCTCGATCATTTCATCAATCTCGGGCTCAAACATTGCCTCGTTGGGAATGTGCTCTGCATGATCATCCCCCGAGCTGTCAGAGGCTACATCTTGTGGCCTCACATATGCTGCTTGACCAAAGCGCCTGCGAACACGTCTATTGGGTTGCAAGATTGCTGCTTGTTGGCCAGCGTCAGAGTCCGATGAGTTATAATTGGCAACAACTCGATCTATAATAGATGGATCGAACTCGCCAAATTCGCGAACGTGCTGCAAAGAAACACGTCTTGTCCGTCGCACAGCATGCTTGCATTGATTACAAGGACATAAGACCCTCGTTGAGAGATAGGTGTTTCGGTTGGACGGTCCCACATCCTCGTCACTACTCATAATGAGGATAAAAATATTATAACCTGGACAACAAATTTAATATTCTATTGGCATTCTTCGTCTTATCTCTCTCTCTCTCTCTCTCTCTCTCTCTCTCTCTCTCTCTCTCTCTCTCTCTCGCTCTCTCTCTCTCTTTCTCTCTCTCTCTCTCTCTCTCTCTCTCTCTCTCTCTCTCCCTCACATTCTCTAGTCATGGCCAATCCCTGCACACCTCGGTCTAGAGGTGCACGGAGATCAGAACCACCGGGTTATAATCTCGTCTTTATTGGTCAATACCTATATTTGTGAGTACAAGAAATCTACAGACCCACGTCTACATGATACTGCATGTAGTGGACAAAACCCCTTTGCCTCTTCTCTAGCTGTAGCACTTCACAGCATCTTAACATCTTTTCATAGTAGATCTTTTCACTGTTCGTCTAACTCTAAACTCTAAACCATAAGTAATTCTTGCGTGGACTCGATCTAACGTAAATAAGCGTAAATCTAACTAAAAATAAACCTAAATCTAATTTAACGTAAGTCTACATCTAACCTAATCTTTAACGTCTTTTGGGATAGTTTCCTACGACGTTAAAACTCTCTTCTTCTTGTGTGTGTGTGTGTGTGTGTGTGTGTGTGGGTAAACCCAAATAAATCTAAGTCTAATCTAATATAACATAAATCTAAATCTAACGTAAATTATGTTATATTAAAAACAAAGAACTAAACTAACAGGGATTATAAGAACCTTAAAACTGATTTAACACATAATTTTTCACATAACTCGGCAAGAGTTGGCATTCTCATCACTAAAGATGTGAGAGTTAACTTTTGGCGGTGACGCTGCCTCATCTCCATCCACATTTGACGACAGCAATTGGCCCTTTAGACCGTTCTTGCTCTTGTTACTAACTTTGAAGTTGCTATTGAATGACTAGAGGTTGTCTAGATGGTCATTGTGTCGGGGATGTAGTGACTCTTGCCGCCCTGAAGATCCACCTTCTTCCCTATCTTCTGAAGACATTTCACCAGTACTTTTGGATCGACGGAGCCCACCATGAGTGAAGGCAGCAATACCCTATATTCCATTGAGGGCTTTCTTCATCCGCTTCATGCAGGCATCGCAGTCTATGGAGACCTAAATCTAATCTAATATAACGTAAATCTAAATCTAGCGTAAATAAACGTAAATCTAATTAAAAATAAACCTAAATCTAATCTAATTTAATTTAAATAAACCTAAATCTAATTTAATGTAAGTCTACATCTAACCTAATCTTTAACGTCTTTTAGGATAGTTTCCTACGACGTTATAACTCTCTTCTTCTTGTGTGTGTGCGCGTGTGTGGATGTGTGTGCCAATAAAAAGAGATAAATGGTATAACATTTCTATTACCCATGCCAAGTATGATAGATTGGTTATGACATTTCCCTCTTGAATAATAGGTCTTGAGTTCAACTCCTCGTTGGCTAGATCTTTAGGTCTTTTAATTTTAATTAGTTTCCTACGACGTTAAATTAGTTTCTCTCTCTTTCTCTCTCAATGTGTGTGCGTTTTTTTGGATCGTATGCATGTTTTCTCTCTCTTTTCCTCTCTCAATGTGTGCGTTTTTTGTTTATGCGTGTTCTCTCTCTCTTTTCCTCTCTCAATGCGTGCGTTTTTTGTTTATGCATGCTCTCTCTCTCTTTTCCTCTCTCAATGTGTGTGTGCATTCTTTGTTTATGTATGTGTGTGTGCGTTTTTGTTTATGTTTGTACTCTCTCTCTCTCTCTCTCTCTCTCTCTCTCTCTC
The DNA here is from genome assembly GCF_014529385.1 of Adiantum capillus-veneris. NCBI lineage: Eukaryota > Viridiplantae > Streptophyta > Polypodiopsida > Polypodiales > Pteridaceae > Adiantum > Adiantum capillus-veneris. The sequence continues at coordinate 119,022,856 of NC_140949.1, read as the reverse complement.
TCTCTCTCTCTCTCTCTCTCAAAAACACTATGTGTGTGTGTGTATGTGTGTGTGTGAGAGAGAGAGAGGGAGAGAGAAAGAGGGGAAGGGAACATGAGAGTGAGGAGAGGGAAGGAGCATACCTGGCTCTCCTTCCTCTCCTCGTGTGTGTGTGTGTGTGTGTGTGTGTGTGGAGAAGAAAGAGAGAGAGAGAGAGAGAGAGAGAGAGAGAGAGGGAGAGCGTTACCTGCTCCTTGCTTGAGGGCGCCGAAAAACTCAGATCTGAGATCTGAGTTTTTGGGCGCTCTCTGTTATTTTTTTAGCCCAGTCGGCGTCGCTATGAGCGTCGCAAATTTCTTTGTAAATTTGCGACGCTCATAGCGACGCCGGGAATTTTTTTTTGAGCCTCGCTGTGTGAGCGTCGCTAATATGAATAGCCTCTTGTAGTGGAAGTCCAAAGTTTTTATGTGCTTCAAACAATTTTTGGCTATGGCTAAAAATGTCTTGAAATGTCCTATGGACACCCTTCGTTTTGATCGAGCGGAGGATTATATGTCTCATGAATTTAATCCATTTGTGGCTAGTCATGGGATAAAACACCCAATGTACAGTGCCTTATACGCCTCACCAAAATGGTGTTGCTAAGGGGAAAAACAGGTCACTTACGAAAATGACACGATATATGGTCAAAAGTCAATCTTTGTGACGTTTGTTTTGGCTTGAGGCCATCATCATGTGTGCCACTTATGTACTAAACAGGTATCCTACAAAAGCTTTGCATTCTATTGCTCCATATGTAGCATGGTAGATAGAAAGCCTTCTATTGAGCACATGCGTGTTTTGACTGTTTGGCATATGCTTTGGTGCCACAAACACAGCACAGAAAATTGGATGATAAGGCTATATTCAGATGTATTTTTGTTGGTTATAGTGCTGAAAGCAAAGATTACAGCTTGTATCATCCGCAAACAAAGTGTATCTTAGTCTCACGAGATGTTGTGTTTGTGGAAGATTCTGTTTAGCCCTTGTTTGTCATGTATTAGAGACAGTAATGTCAGCTCACAGGACATTTATGACACTTTGTTGCCTCTTTTCAATGGTGGAAGTTCGACTATAAATTCCAATGAGGTAATTGTACAGCCTATGGGGGTTTCTGAAAATGTTGCAGATCAGCCTATTACTAATGTAGATGTACATGATGTCCTTGATGAGTAAAGGGTTGAAAATGAGCAGGCTAGAGGTATGCCAAAATGGATGGTTCATACATTGCATGATAGTAAATTGGATGCACCTTTGTCTAGTTGTACTCGTTCAGGCTCTCACCATGCATCTTATGAATCAGATTTTTATTCTTTGGCTGTGTCTAGCTTACATGATGCTGAGGAACCTTTGTCTTTTGATGCACATAATTCAAACAATTGGATGGATGCCATGCAATCAGAATATGATGTGCTTATAGAAAATGACACATGGACTTTATGTGATCTTTCTCCTGGCAAAAAATCCATTGGTACGAAGTGGGTTATAAGTTGAAACGCAAGGCGGATGGTGAGATTGATCGTTATAAGGCTCGACTTGTTGCAACGGGTTATGCATAGCAAAAAGGCATAGATTATGAAGAGAATATTTCTCCCACTTGTTGTATGACTATTGTGCGTTTTCTATGTGCATTGGTAGCTCATTTTGGTTGGGATGCACATCAATCAGACATTGTTACTGCTTTCTGGAATGGAGACATATTTGAAGAAGTTTATGTAACACAGCCTCGCGGTTTTGTCAAGAAATGACAAGAGGATAAGGTGTGTAAATGCAACAAAGATTTGTGTCGGTTGAAGTAATCTCCTCGTGCTTTAAATAAGAAGGCTAAAACTCATTTGGTCAAACGAGGCTTTTGTAACAGTCCAATAGAAAGCACATTCTATGTGAAGTGTGAGGGTGATGTACTTCTCATTTTGGTTCTCTACGTGGGTGATTTGTTGTTCACTAGACCAAATGAGAGACATATTGCTGAATTTAAGGCTGATTTGAATGCTACTTTCAAGATGAAATGTTTGGGGTTGTTGCATAATTACCTGGGTATATAGTTTAAGCAGTGTGATGGTGGTATTTCCATGTGTCAAAGAAGTTACATAGAGACATTGATGTATAAGTTTGGACTTGAGGATTGAAAAAATATTGCCACTCCCATGGAAACAAGTTCAAAATTGAGTCTTCATGATGCTGGTGATCCTGCAAATGTCACTCTTTACCAAACTGATGTTGAATGCCTCATTTTTGTATGCAACATGAGGCCGGATATTCAATTTGATGTCTCACAGGTGAGCAGATTTATGCATAGCCTAGAGTCTAAGCATTGGCAGGCTGTCAAGAGGATTTTCCACTACTTGAGTGGCACTTTACATCTTGGCTTATTTTATCCCAAGGGGGATCATTGCCGCCAGACTTACATTCTTTTTTAGACGCAGATTGGGCTGTTTGTTTTGACCCATGAGTGTCTACAAGTGATTTTTGTTTCATGCTTGGCAGTTCATGTATATCATGGTTGAGCAAGAAGCAACCTAATGTGGCCACTTCTAGTTGTGAGCTTGAGTACAGGGAAGTCTTCAGAGTTGCGGTTTAGTGTGTATGGCTCAGATGCCTTAGGTTTAGTTTATTTCCATCTATAAATTTTGAGATTTATTCTCAAAATTCAAAGTAGAAGGTGAGAAAACCTACAAATTTTAGAGAGATTTAGTTTGGTGGAAAAGGCTAATGGCGTCATTGCAGGCATCATTATAAAGATGGTGCATAACAAGACAAAGTTGTGGGATGACTTTTTTCATGGTGCCTTGTGGTCATATCGAACCACATATAGGTAAGCCACATAGTTCACACCGTTTCACTTGGTCTATGGTCAAGAGGCTTTGCAGCCTATCGAGCTCAACATTCCAACAATGTGGCTCCACAGCAGAGGGGCATGAGGAGATCAAGATGCATGGGTAGATTTCCTTCTTACATTAGTAGAGCTTGAGTGGAAGAGAGAAGCGTATTATGAGTGCTACAAGAGGAAAGCTACACAAGAAAAAGAGAAGCTCGACAAGAAACTGAAGGATAAAGGCATCAAGGAAGGAGATCTTGTGCTAAGATATAACAATCGACTTGATAATAATTTTGATGACAAGTTTGAGACTGGATGGTAGGGACCATACATTATCAACAAGGATTTCAATTCAAGTTATTACCATCTCGTGGACTTGATGGTAAGGAGCACTCCAAAAAGCTAAATGGGTATCGGTTAAAGCCTTACTTGAGTCGCCTTCTACGAAAGGATCTACCAAGGAATTGTTAATGAGCTACTATCTCCTGTAAGTTTTGTTGCACGATGCATGTGTGTAACTCAAGCCAAAGTAACAAGGAGCTACAATGAATTTCTTGTCAAGATTCCAAGTATCACAGAGGACTCAAAACCACTCTCTTTGAGAAAGATGCCTTATGATGGTACATGATTGTACCATCATCTTGGGGGGGGGGGCTAATGATAGCCATTTTTTAGCTATTTGAAATTTCCATAGTGAGCTACCTCACCCTACTAAAATCACCCAAACACAATGGCTATCCCTACCTTTTCATTGTACATAGGCATGTGTGAGTTAAGGGAATTTCCCCATATCTCCTTAAAAATCCTTTGTTAACTAGTCGCTAGGCTAGTTGAGCCAAAAAATAAATAAAAGTAAAAAATAAAATATATTATGGCCCATTTGTGTGTAAATTTTTCATTGTATAATGGGGTATAATATAGGGGTACCCTCACGGCACACGGACACCCTATGATCTATAAACGTTGTATTATTTAGAGTCAGGTACCGGGCTTGTCGGACCAATAGGGAAAGGTAGAGTGATCGCCGATGAGAGGCGCACTTTAACTTGGACATTCAAGGGATTAGTTGGTTAAGCATGGGCGCCCAAGTGTGAATGGGGTGAGCTCCTATAAAAGCCAACTAAACCTAATTTTTACTCATTCTCTCATTTGTGCAATTGAAGAGTGCTCTTGCTCCATCTCCATCTTCTTCTTCTTCACCTCCTTGTGTGTGTGTGTGTGAAAGAGAGAGAGAGGGAGAGTGTGTGTGCGATCGAGCATTACGAAGGCACGACGGCGGCGAAGCGGTTGAGCGCGGCACGACTGCAGCTTCTTCTTCATCGCGGCGAGGAATCCACCACGAAGGCGAGCGTAGAGCGGTGAGTGACACACCCTTTGTTTTCTTGAGCTTGCTAGTTTAGGCTTGTTGTGTGCTTGGAGCCGTTTGTGGCTCGCATACGGTGTATTGGCAAGTCCCTTGCTTCGACAGTGCGGCAAGGAGCGCACATATATTATGGCCCATTTGTGTGTAAATTTTTCATTGTATAATGGGGTATAATATAGGGGTTTTATTGTAATTATTTTGATATTTATTTAAATATTTTTATCTATGTGTGTGTTATTTGTCTAAGTATGCTATGTACATTGACTCACCCTTATCATAATGTTTCTTACCATTGTTAATACTCTTTATTCTATTAATATATCTTTTCATCAAGTACTCTTCAAATCTTGGTGTGAACCCACTTCGAGAAAAAATCACGAAAATACCTTTCACATAGTCATTCCCTTTTACTAAACTACCATTTTTCTACATGCATTTTTCCTTACTTATTGTAAATAGACCTAAATCAATAAAACAAATGGAGGCCTCTTCATTTGATTCCTTATGTTTTCATGTAGTTCTTTTTTCATTTTTTTATTTATATACAACAAACACTATTCTAGATTCCACGAATTTTTTATATACTAACCTGTTTTTGCCCATCATATCCATATATCATATTTGTGAATAATCCTAATCCATGTATATTTTGAAACCCTCAATAATCTAGTAGGTCATGCTCTCATGCAAGGAGGGACTCACTCTTGGAGGAAATTCGGAAATTACAAACGCGAGCGAGTGGGCGGTGAAATTTTTCGAAAATAAAAAACGTGTCTCTTAAAACGGACGGTTTGGTTTGTATAAAAGATCCAAGCCCAAGCCCAAGCCCAGGCCCAGGCCTCAGTCCTCAGTCTTATGATATATACTAGACTCACTCTTATATATATACCCTACTCCCTCAAGAGAGAATGAGAGCATGTGGGACAAGTCCTCCACTCTCCTCCTTTCTCTTCCCACTTGCACCCTTAGACTTTCTAGTTTGGGCCTAGTTCCCTACTGGAAATTGACAGTTTTAGGGATTCCGAGGGCATAGAGTGACCAAACGAAGTGTTGTAAAGCACGGCACGACCCTCTGACCGATACGCTCGTTTTGAGCTATCACACGGCCCATTCCACGACACGCTCAAAAAAAATCTAGCAAAAAAACAAACAAAAGACACGCTAAAAACTAGTCACAAGGCCTCCTAGAGCAGCTTTTTGACACCTTAGGGTATCAAAAGCACATGCACTTACGCTCTGGGCAGGTGCTAGAACACGAGCATATTGAGGGTGCCTCTGTTCATACGGACACCCATTACCCATCCACGATAAGCTCTAGACCCTCAGCGGGGACACGAGGTAGCACCACCCAAGACCCTAAAATAGCCGCTAGTGATTCCTCCTCCGACTCAGAAATCATGGAAGCATACCCTACCCAAAACACTGAGAGAGAAGGCCATGCACCTCCCGAAGCTCCACAGCCTAGTACTAGTATGTTTAGCCGTTTGATGGAAACATTAGGTAGAGCTACTCGCTCGGAACCTGATGCAAATGAAGCACACGAAGAGGATGGGTTGGACTCTGACACACCTCTACGATACCCCATTGAGTTAAATAGTGCCTATGGAAAAGTGCTATATAACGCCTTATTGGACACGGGTGCTAAATACAATCTGCTATCCTATGGGGTGTGGTGTCAGTTAGGGAAGCCACCTCTATCTGAGAGTATTATCCAAGTCAAGGGTGTCAACAAGAAAAAAACTGCGGTTTTTGGAATCTGGCACACTTCTGTCAGTTATGACAATGGAATGGTAGCTCAAGACTTTTTGGTCATGCCTACTGGAACTATGGAGGGTAATATAAACCTAGGCCGCACGTGGATGATAGCCACCAAATGCACTATTGATTGGGGGACTGGGGGTGTTACAACGCAAAAACCAACTCTTAGCCCTACCACTCAAGCCATAGTCCCTGAGATATTGCCCAAGGAAATAAAACCCAAGACATTGCATGTCCAGGAGGTTGAACCATACGTCCCCATAGCCCAACTCTCTAGAGCTTCAACTGATGTAGTTGAAAGAAAGCTTGAGACACACAAGAACCATCCTAATATAACAGAGAAAACATACAAGTGGGTCCCTAAAACTTCTTTAGTGACCATAGCTAGTGCTAAAAAACAGAAGCCTTGTAAGAAACGTACCACTCGCTCCAAGAAAAGTAAGAAAATGTTGCGATGGATCCCTAAACGACTATTGGAAGCCCAAGGCTACTATCAAGGAAATGATCAAATCTGGGTGCCCAAACGTAGATTGTGCTCTTACCTATCACCTGACCCAAGTGAGCCCAATCCCGTAGCTCCAAAACGAATCAATGATCGTGGAAAGAAAAAAATCACAGAATGCTACACACCCGCTCCCGAGCTAGTTTGGGTACCAAAGAAAGAACGATTTGTTCCACCTAGCTCAGGAAGGGGGGAGTCCCATGAAGATACTAGCTCCTCATGTAATACATCCATAGAGGTAAAAGCTTCTACACCGCCTCCATCTATAGTAGTGGACCTCTATGAAGCTACAAAAGAATCCACACCTCCCAGTGTTCAAGAATCACCTAATGAACCACTTCAAGTTCGATCCTGGGAGAGTACCTTACCACCCTTGCAGCTTGACAAGGCACCTAGGGTAATAGAAAACTACTGGCAAAAATCCTCACCTATTACCAACTGGAACAATTGGTTTCAAAGGGTGACAAGCTCATTTCAAACGGTATGATCTACCCCAGGGAAGGGGGGAGTGTTTGCTGATAGTCATCATTCATTTGTTTCCCTCTCAACCTTTTTCCCTGACCTCTCAATTCCAATCTTAGGGAATGTACATATAAAGCTTTATACTCACAAAAAAAAAAAAAAAGAGCAAGAGCAATTAGCAAACGAGTATGCACAATTAAAGTCAAAACATTGACTCAGACCTACACATGTCACATCTGGTACAGTGAAACAGAAACCTATGCCATAAAACACCTTTGATCCTCATCACTTGAGTGATGGAGGGTAGGTAAGATTAGTACGATAGGAGTGTTTCTGTTTTAGAGTTGAGAGATTAACAAAGTTCTCTTTTCCCACTGATGTTCCTCCTGGAGGTATTCCTTTTGTTTCCTAGTGTGTACAGGAGCGTGTTGCTATTGATAGGATTTGGACCTTCATGGAACCTTCAAATCAAGCGCGACCATCAACACAAACAGGTGTTTCTTGTCCATTAGCATTGCCCTTATCTTTTTGCATCTATGTTTGTCTGCTTTGATTGTGATTGGTAGCATAATATTCAGCGCATTGGCTTAGTATCCAACATTTAATTCAATGCAATCTTTTGTCATAATCACTTGTTTAGGTGTAAAAATCAAGCAGTCCGACTAAGCTAGTTTGACCAAGCTAGGTATTAGAAATCTTCTCTTAATACCATGGGGAATGCCTTCCTAATAAGCAATGGTTACTTAGGTTCTTAATCCGATTTAGGCAGCATTGTATGAAATGTACTAGGGCTTTCTAGTGGGCTTAACCCTATTGACCTTTAGCTTAAGTATTATAAAGGGAGTTTACTAATGTGATGAGCCTGGGGAATGTAACAGTGTTATATGACCTCCCAAAGTTACAAAATTAAATGATGAAAATGAACAAACAAAAAATCAAAGTGCCACAATGTAAAATTTTAAGCTGGAAGAGAAATCTCAGCTTGATTTGGTACTTCACTCACATGTATTGCCTATGGTACTAGAGCCCTAGAGGTTCCCAGTGTGGGCGCTTTTCCTTGAAAAGCAAAAAACCCAAGGCATACAAAATAAGCACACACATCATAATTGAATCAATGTGAAACGACCTTGGGGGGTCAAAGAAAAAGTAATCAGACAGGCGATGATTTCATGAGAAATTCCTTTTATGGTAGCTTAACTACAAAGTTTTCTAGATATAGCCTCTAGTCAGCCCTTGAACATGAATACTTGGCTCTCGCGATTAAACAACTTAATTGACCACAAAAAATTAAGAAGCTTACCCATGGTATTAATATTCGATCTCTAGTGCTTTTCAACCGTCAAATTAGCGACCCCAGACTTGTTTAATTTTCTACCTTTACATCTAATTATGCATTTGATTACATTGCAATTTAATGTTCATTGCTAACAAATTGTTTGAAATTCTTTTACCAATCAATGTGTCTACCTAAAACTGCATATGCTTTTTAAGAGAATGCAATTACTGTGCCAATGTTGTTTGATTTTGCAGTGACTGAAGAAGGCTAAGGACATTCATCTCAAATGCTCTTCCAACTCGACGAACCAGCTTCAACTCAATAGCTTCCGAGGACGGAATCTACATCAGGAAGGGGGGCATGTTAACCCTCACGGCACACGGACACCCTATGATCTATAAACGTTGTATTATTTAGAGTCAGGTACCGGGCTTGTCGGACCAATAGGGAAAGGTAGAGTGATCGCCGATGAGAGGCGCACTTTAACTTGGACATTCAAGGGATTAGTTGGTTAAGCATGGGCGCCCAAGTGTGAATGGGGTGAGCTCCTATAAAAGCCAACTAAACCTAATTTTTACTCATTCTCTCATTTGTGCAATTGAAGAGTGCTCTTGCTCCATCTCCATCTTCTTCTTCTTCACCTCCTTGTGTGTGTGTGTGTGAGAGAGAGAGAGAGGGAGAGTGTGTGTGCGATCGAGCATTACGAAGGCACGACGGCGGCGAAGCGGTTGAGCGCGGCACGACTGCAGCTTCTTCTTCATCGCGGCGAGGAATCCACCACGAAGGCGAGCGTAGAGCGGTGAGTGACACACCCTTTGTTTTCTTGAGCTTGCTAGTTTAGGCTTGTTGTGTGCTTGGAGCCGTTTGTGGCTCGCATACGGTGTATTGGCAAGTCCCTTGCTTCGACAGTGCGGCAAGGAGCGCACATATATTATGGCCCATTTGTGTGTAAATTTTTCATTGTATAATGGGGTATAATATAGGGGTTTTATTGTAATTATTTTGATATTTATTTAAATATTTTTATCTATGTGTGTGTTATTTGTCTAAGTATGCTATGTACATTGACTCACCCTTATCATAATGTTTCTTACCATTGTTAATACTCTTTATTCTATTAATATATCTTTTCATCAAGTACTCTTCAAATCTTGGTGTGAACCCACTTCGAGAAAAAATCACGAAAATACCTTTCACATAGTCATTCCCTTTTACTAAACTACCATTTTTCTACATGCATTTTTCCTTACTTATTGTAAATAGACCTAAATCAATAAAACAAATGGAGGCCTCTTCATTTGATTCCTTATGTTTTCATGTAGTTCTTTTTTCATTTTTTTATTTATATACAACAAACACTATTCTAGATTCCACGAATTTTTTATATACTAACCTGTTTTTGCCCATCATATCCATATATCATATTTGTGAATAATCCTAATCCATGTATATTTTGAAACCCTCAATAATCTAGTAGGTCATGCTCTCATGCAAGGAGGGACTCACTCTTGGAGGAAATGAAAATTCAACAAAAGGGGGGCCATCAAAGACTTTTGTAGAAGGACAAACATGCATTTTGGTGGTATTTTTAACGTCCACCTCCACTCCAAATTTGAGAAAGTGATCAAAATGAAAACTTCATCTTACAAGCTGAGTAATCACCTCAAAATGTTTCATATACTTTGGAGATATCATTAGAGAGATATGATTTTTTGGGTGGACCCCAGTCTGCCCACTTTTTCTCACAAGTCACCCTGGTCTTCTCTCACCTTCCTTCACACATCCACAAACACACACACTCTCTATCCCTCCCTCAAACTTGCACTTTCCATGGTTTCTCTCACCGTCTTCACCATTTACCTCCCCTCTCACCTCCATAGCTCTCATACAAACTCTACATATACATACACCATCTCTATGCATGTCTCGATTACCTCTAAATTACAAATCCCTCTTACCTCTTCTCTATATACATAAATTCAGCATGTAAAGTCATTCTTAATCTCTGCTAATTGGGGATTTTCATCAACCGACATCGTCATTTCCATTGTGGTGATTCAACCTTGGCGACGACAACGTAAGAAGAGAAGAAGAAGAAGAGGATTGGCAGTCATTTTTGAGAACCTACACAAGTAAGTCCAAAACTTCTTCAAAGCTTCACCATCACAAGGATTCCCTCACTTCATTCAACCATCCACCTCATTCTACCATTGTAAATATATCATTAATTTTTTTGTGATTACTAACACTAACCACTAATAGACTAACACAAAATAGCCATTGACTTAACCAAAAAAAAGGAACCTCACCTCAAGACATGTACATAGTACTCTCTCTCTCTCTCTCTCTCTCTCTCTCTCTCTCTCTCTCTCTCCTTCCTTCTTTAACTCTCTAGTTTCAGCCTATCTACCATCAATATTAGCTCTCTTTTTAGCCCACATCCAATGATGACTCAAGCAGACAAACAAGGCCCGCAATGTTTTGATATTCAAAAGAAATATTAATCTTGATTTGATTAGCGTATAAATAAGGTTATCAATAACCTTAATAAGGGGTCTCCAACCTATAAATAGGCCCCTCTCCTTCTTGTAAATCATGCCCAAGCTCTCATATAGCACCCCAACACTATAGGCGTGAGGAGAGACTTAGGTGTAGTCATCACCTTGTGAGCTTCACACTTGATGTGAGAGAAGCTTTGATGCTACACGTTGCAAAGTGAGAGAGTGTGAATGCCCTATCTCAAACCAACTAATGTCATGCTCTTTCACTATCAACAATTGAGGTTTTGGTGCTTTAAAGGCGTGCTTGGCTTCAGGATCTTTGTCCTTCCACTTGTGTAAAGCTCCCTGGCAAATGCAAGGTGACTTGTGTCTTTTAAGTTTTATCATTTGAGCTTGTTTGAGAAAGTGCTTAGTGTGTTTTCATTGTCAAATTTGTGTCCATTGTAAGAGGGTAATGTGGGTGAGAGGGCTCCCACACCCTAAGACAATGTGTGTGTGTGTGTGTGTGTTGGCAATGTTTAGCATTCACTATGCATTGGGTTAGTTTTTTGTACAAGCTCTATGGTAGCGTTGTAACAAACCGTCTTGATTTGCAAGTTACAAATGAGGTATTATTCAAGTTTCATTCCTCTCTCTCTCCATTTTCTCTAGACCTCTCTTGCTCCATTTGATGTGTATCTTGGTGAGAGATTGTTTGTGTGTGTTTTGTTGCATCTCCTCTTGGTCGTGATAATATCTTTTTTTCATCCTAGTTCGCATCCCATAACTAGGTGGTGCCCCTTCACTTGTTGGGCTGTGGATTTGTTGTTTCTTTCTCTTGTGTATGGTTGCCCCAACCCCAATTGAGCAACACGAGAGCCTTGAGGGGTGTTTAGAGGTTGCCTCTCTTGTTGCGAGCCCCAGATTTCCTCAGTAGTTATTTAAAGATGAGCTTGATTATATCTATATTTCTGTTGTCTGTAGACATGTCTCTCTTACGATTATGGTAGAGTTGGTCCATCTACTCAAGTTCCTCAAGTAGTGATGGATTCAAAGCTACAACATACAGTCTCTTACGAGAGGAATAATTGTGTTCAGATGCACGGTTTGTTTGGCCACTACACTTCATAGTAGCTAGACGCTTATGGTCTTTCATAGTAGACCACGCTATTGGAGAGTCAGGGAGGGACTTCATACGTCCAGATCCTCGTACCAATAGCACCCTCTTCTACCATGCCTTCTTACCAATACATCCCCCTTCCATTCTAGAGACCCATACCATTCCATTCTACTCTTGATTTTCCAAGCCTCATTGACAGTCCACAAGTAGCTAGTTAAGGAACATCTTCAAGTAATGCACATGGGCATTCCTTTGAGGGTAGTGAACACTATGATAGGAATAATCGTAGGGGCCCTTGTTGGGATGCTTGTTTTGGTGGTGGTGAGGGGACAAGATCACATATTTCAAAGTGTTCCGCTCTTGTTACATAGAATGATGATTGTGATGCACTCATGGTAGATACACATGGATGCTACTATAAGCTCAAGTATGGTGGCGATTTCAATTTTAGCAAGTTTTTGGCACTATGCAGGATAGGGAATTTTGGTGCACCACCTGCAGATTCTTACACACTTGATGTTTTTGTTAAAGAATATGATGTTAAAGAATATTTCCATTGCGCTATGGGCGGCCGGACACTGACTATACTATGTTGTAAATATACTTTGGATAATAGTGGCTGCTGCAGGGTAACGATTGTGTGTGTGTGTCTCGATGTGTGTTGGTGTGTGTGCGTAGTCTTTTTTTCTACCTTCTCCATCATCTGTGCACTCTACAAAGTGGTATCAGAGCTCAGTTTGAGGAGCTACAGTCAATCCACAGGTTTTCGCAACTCTGGAAAACAGCAAAAAAGAGAGGTTTTTTTGGTCATAACTCCCTCACCCGAACTCGGAATACAGTGATCCAGGAGTCTATCTTTATGTTTTTGGGCATTCCGGACGCATTGGCATACTCATATTTGCCAAAATCTGCAATTTTCTATAGTAAACATCCACCTCACACAAGCATAGGAGATGTCCAGTTTTGCACTCGGCAGTAGATTTATAGGTTACAGGTGAAGAATTCAGCATTTACACAGGTTTTGGAGAGCGACATAGAGCTTTTGCATCATGATATTGTGTTATCGAAGATTATGTTTGGTTGTTGTGGGTCCGTTATGGACAGCCGCCTATGTAAGAAAGGTTGTGGGAAGAAGTTGAGGCGGTTATATTGTCAGATTGAGTACTTTGCGGTTATGTATGGATATGCGGTCAATGTATTTTGGAAAACTGCAACCTTTGTGAGGGTCGAGTGAGGTTTTTTTGAAGCCTTGCCTTGGGAGCTTTGGTACCTTGGCAAGGTGGATTAGGTACTGGAGCGAACCCCCGACTGACCTCGCGAAAGACCTCATATGTCGTTTACGACTATGGGAAGAAGGTGGATGTATGGATATGTGGTACAGGACAGCGTATGGATTGCATTTGCATACAGGTCCATGTGGACATTGTTTTAGAGTATTTATGCATAGTACTGAGTCAGTCTGTGGCAAAGTGAGTAAGTGGATTTTCCCTTGGCAGTGAGAGATTTTCTGTCAGTGTTTATGAGCACTTTGGTTGAGATTGTCACTTGAGATATTGTCCAAATACAAACGAAACTCTGCCGAAATTTTTTCAAAATCCTTTGGAAGAAATTGAGAGAGTGAAGATGGCAGAAAGTTCAACTCAAGTCACACAGATTGTTGGAGAGAAGCTGACCAGAGAGAACTACAGCATATGGTCTTACAGGATGGAGAACTTTATCATGGGCAAAGGTTTATGGGATTATATTACAGGTGAACAAGAGTGTCCCGAGGCTGGTTTGGAACCAAATAGAGAGAATGTTGAAGCACATAAAACATGGCAAGCAGGAGTAGAAGCTTACAAGAAGTGGATCGAGAATTCAAGGAAAGTGATGCATTGGATTTCACTATGCATTAGTGACTTCTTTATACCACATGTGAAGAAGGCTCAATCTCCAAAGGAAGCATGGGAGATACTAGCAAGAATGAACAGCTCCAATACAGAACCACGAAAAGTTCACTTGAAGCAAAGGTTACATTGTGTATGGCGAGGAAATAGATCCATATCAGATTATGTGACAGAGATAAAGCAAATACAGGAAGATCTTGCGAGCATTAATGTTGAAGTTCCAGATGATGACTTAGTTTCAGTGACATTGAATGGTTTGGGACCGGAATACAAGTCATTGGATACATCTATATATGTTCTAGGACACATGCCTGATTTTGAAGAGTTAGTAAACCTTTGTTTGCAAGAAGAGGTGAAGTTAGGCAAGTCAGGTCCTTCTACATCAAATAACAATTCCAGAGATCAGGTTTTTTACTCTAGAGGTCGTGGAAACAATAGAGGTGGAAGAGGAAACTATGGTCGTGGAAAACAATGCTAGAAGAGGTCAATGGCAAAACCAACAAAGTCAAAGTTACAATGATTATAGTCAAAGAGGCAGGGGGAGAGCCCGAACTAGTGGACGTAGAGGTGGACGATTTGTACATCCTCAAAGAGATGGATATTGTAACAGATGTGGCATTTATGGTCACTTTGAAAGAGAATGTTACACAAGGCTAAATCAAAATCGTGATCGTGGTGGAAGAGGTCGAGGTTATGGCAGACATGGAGGAAACTTTGCTAGAGACAATCCTCATGATCAAAATATATATGACAATAGATCGATTGGACATTTATTTCCTATGGAGCATGTTGTTGGAAGCATGGTGGAGCCACATCATATAGATGATTGGTATTTAGATAGTGGTGCCACAAATCATATGACATATCATGGTGAATGGTTTGACAGAAAAGAGAAGTTAGAAGAGGATGAGTTTGTCGCTACAGGTGATGATACTATGCATCGGATTACACATGTTGGTTCAGTTCCATTGCTAGAAAAAGACGGGACATACAACACATTGGGAGATGTTCTATATGTGCCTTCAATCACAAAGAATTTAGCATCAGTTGGACAGATGACAGATCAAGGGTTGCAAGTCCGTTTTAATCGTTATGGTTGCTTCATAGAGGAGTTTCACAAAGGCAGACTAGGCAAGATATTGGCACGTGGAAGAAAAAAAGGTCACTTGTTCTCATTGGAAGTTGGAGATCCATGTTTACACAGCGGTATGTATGCAAACAAATCAGCCACTCAAGATAATTGGGCAGAGTTATGGCATAAGAGGATTGGTCATGTCAATTTTAGAAGATTAAAGCATATGCAATCAAATCAAATTGTAAGTGGATTACCAAAGTTTGGCAGATTGAATTTTGATCATGTTTTTGAAGCTTGTCAATTTGGAAAGCAATCTCGTTTACCATTTCCAAAGAGGGGGAGAATTAGCCAAAGTCCTTTGGAAATTATTCATTCAGATATTTGGGGACCTTGTGATCATGCTACGCCAAATGTTTGTCGATATTTTATCACATTCACGGATAATTACAGCAGAATGACATGGGTTTTCTTTCTAAAGGCAAAGTCAGAGGCATTTGAGGTATTCTTGGACTTCAAAGTTATGGTTGAGAAAGAGAATGGTTGTCAAATTAAATGCCTACGTACAGATGGAGGGGGAGAGTACATGTCACACAGTTTTGATGATTACTTACGTGAACAAGGCATAAGAAGACAGATTACTTGCAGATACACACCACAACAAACTGGAGTTGCTAAGAGAAAGAATAGAGTCATAGTAGAGATTGCAAGAGCCATGACAAATGAGATGAATATGCCATTAACATATTGGGCTGAAGCAGTTCATACAGCAGTACACATTATGAATCGAACACCAACAGCTGCCATTCATGAAATTTCACCTTATGAGAGACTTTATGGGATCAAGCCAACAGTTTCCTACATGAAAGTTTTTGGATGTGTTTGCTATGTTCATGTGCCAAATGAAGCAAGAAAGAAGATGGAGCCAAAGGTAGTGAAGTGTATATTCTTGGGCTACACAGTTGAAAAGAAAGGTTACAAGTGCTATGATCCTTTGACAAGACAAGTTTATGTCAGTAGAGATGTCAGATTTTGTGAGCATGAACCATGGTATAAACCAAAGCCAGTGATGATAGAAGATGAGTATGAAGAGCAAGAGAATGTGCGTCATGTTGTTGATAATCCAGGACCATCAACAAGATCTATTTTAGGACCACATATGGTAGAGGAGAGTACAAGAAGTGTCAACCCATGGAGCGGTCGTTTGTGAGATAAGAAGCAAGACGAGAAAGGCAAGAAGAAATTGGTTGAAGAGAGTTCTGGAGATGAAAGCTTCGATGAAGAGCATGGTTTACCACATTTGAGAACACCTGGCAGTAAGCATATTGAGAAATATGTATCCCCATATGCAAGAGTTGAAGAGAAGAGTGCACCACAGTTGAGAAGATCAGAGAGGGTGCGCTATCCAGTTGATAGATTGACATACAACGGTTACATGCGTACACATTATGCATACATGGTTTCACGTGTGCAACATAAAGAGCCTACATGTTTTCAAGAGGCAATTGGAAAATCAGAATGGGAGTCAGCTATGGATGATGAGATGGATGCTCTTGTGAAGAATGACACTTGGGATTTGGTTCGCTTGCCAAGTGGAAAGAAAGCAATTGGTTCAAAATGGGTATACAAAGTCAAGTGCAAGTCAGATGGTAGTGTGGAAAGATACAAAGCGAGGCTTGTTGCTAAAGGTTATGCACAAACAAAAGGTCTTGATTATGATGAGACATTTAGTCCAGTTGCAAAGATGACAACAGTCAGATTGGTGATAGCAATGGCAAGTATGTTCGGTTGGAAGTTACGGCAAATGGATGTGGATAATGCATTCTTGAATGGTGACTTGGAAGAAGAAGTTTATATGATACAGCCAGAGGGTTATCAACATCCAGAGTTTCCATATTATGTGTGTGTAGTCTTATTTCCTACCTTCTGCATCACCTGCGCACTCTACAAAGTGGTATCAGACCATTGTATGGTTTGAAGCAAGCATCTAGAGCTTGGTGTGAAAAGATAACCAGATTCTTGAAGAAGATTGGATTTAAACAATCTACTGTTGATCACTCATTGTTTTTGAAGCATGTTGATGGAGAGATCGTCGTTATTGTTATCTATGTTGATGACTTGATTCTCACTGGAAGTCATGATGAGCAAATTTTGCATGTCAAGAAGAGTTTGTTGAGAGAATTCAACATGAAGGACCTTGGTGAGTTGAGATATTTCTTGGGAATTGAAATTGTCAACACTTTATCAAGAATTTGGATGATACAAAGACAATATGCATTGGATATGCTTGAGAAGTATGGAATGACAGCGTGCAAACCGGTTGATACACCTCTTGATCAAAATGTGAAGTTGTTTGATGATGGACATTACATTGACGATGTCACTATGTATCGCAAGATGGTTGGAAGCCTTATTTACTTGACAATAACAAGGCCAGATTTGAGTTATGCAGTGGGTGTTGTGAGTCAATTCATGCAAAAGCCATGTAAAAGTCATCTTGATGCAGTGAGACGGATTATGAGATATGTGAAAGCCACTGTCAGTTATGGAATGTTTTATGAAAAGAATGGGAAGCTTTTTCTTTATGGTTACACAGATGCAGATTGGGCAGGAGATTTTATGGATAGAAGATCTACAAGTGGTTATGCATTTTCCATTGGCAATGGTATGATAAGTTGGAGTAGCAATCAACTGTAGCATTATCAAGTACAGAAGCTGAATATCGTGGAGCAACTTTGGCAGCATGTGAAGAGTCATGGTTGAGAGTACTTATGGTAGAATTTGGTTTTGACTATCTTGACAGTGTCATTATATATTGTGACAATATTAGCAGCATCATGTTGGCAAAGAATCCAGTTTACCATGCTCGCACTAAACACATTGAGGTACATTATCACTTCATTAGAGAAAAAGTTTTGGCAAATGAGATTGATTTGGTGTATGTGAAGACAAATGATCAAGTTGCGGATATATTCACAAAAGCTCTTGGAAAGGAGAAGTTTTGCTACTTTCGTGGAGCATTGGGAATCCATCATATGCAAGCTCACTCTAAGCTTGAGGGGGAGTGTTAAAGAATATGTCCATTGCGCTATGGGCGGCCAGACACTGACTATACTATGTTGTAAATATACTTTGGATAATAGTTCAGAAGAGAAGAAGAGAAGAGCAGCTCGTTGAATGGCTGCTGCAGGGTAACGATTGTGTGTGTGTGTCTCGATGTGTGTTGGTGTGTGTGCGTAGTCTTCTTTTCTACCTTCTCCATCACCTGCGCACTCTACAGTTTTAACTAAGTTCAAAGACCAACATCCCAATCATGCACACTAAAAGGGGGGAAAGGAGAAATACACCCAACAACACACACACACCTCTCTATAGCTCTAGTGGAATCACAACACCTTGATCCTCTCAAAAAACCACATCAAACAACCAAAATTCATTGTAATCACTTGTCTACACACACCCAATCACACATAAAAGCACGGCTTATTGCATTCCAATCATCACAATCGCTTCTTGATTCTCAATCACAAACATCACACCTCTCTCTCTCTTTGCATACACGCTTAGGGAGCTCACACACAACCTACACACACACTGACCCCTTTTCAAAGAGAAGAGAAGAGAAGAAGACACGGGGGAGACAACATCAAAGATGATGCAATCAAAATTTTCTTATTTCCCAAGTGATTGGTTATGGTGGAGCTCATACACAACCATGCTCTCTCGGAGCTTTCTCTCCTTCTTTGACCTCCCCGTAGCCTGAAAAAGTAGCAAGTTATGAAAACTTCAATATCTTCCAAATGTTCCAGTTTTAGCCTACGTGTGTGAGATGCATGGGCCATTCTTTCAAAAAAAACAAGTTTTGCAAAAAATTCACAATATGGGACTTTTTGGCCCACCTCATGCATTCAAGTTAACTTTTAAGTCACTCACCCACTTTCCTTTCTACCACTCGCCACATGGTCTTCATTTCCCAACTTGCATGGTCTAAGAGGCATTCCACATGAAGAACTTCTTTAAAGTATAGGATCTCTATCTTTGTCCACATAGTTGTATAAATCATACATATCATGAACTCTTTCATCTGTAGTGGGTCTTCACACATGCTCTCACATTCTGTTACATATTTGTAGGCACCCTTGACACTGCTTTTCATGATTTTTAGCATAGGCACTCTTTGGATGCACCAACACTATTTGATACTTCTTTTTTGTAGCCCTCATTTACTAGTGTAAATATGACACAACAAATCCTCATTTGTATATAAAACTCACTTGGAATCTAGGATTTATTTGTAACTAAATTTCAACATTGTTCTTTGTGCTTCAAACTATGCGAATAAGGTGTGACATGTAATTTAAAGTATGTTGTTAATTTTAAATTTCAATATTACTATTATTATTGTACACTTTTCAAAATGCATTTAATGTTTGAAATGTTTTAAGAATGTCAAAAATAAAGATGTTTTCATTAGGGCTATCTAAAATTGGATGGCCCAAACGAGCATCTTCAGTTTTGAAAAGCTGTGTAGTGCCAAGATACGGGGTAATGTAAGCGATAACACTTGCGGTAGTAGAAGAATATATATATATTCGTATCTAGTAACATGTATAATGCTATCGGACCACTACCACATCCTTTGCCGCTGCTATTGCCTCTCACACAATTTTTTCTCTTCCTATTTTTCTTTGTTAATGGGGGGCAATAGCAGCAGTTTTAACTTTTCCTCTTATGATTGAAGATGATGCAGAAATTCTCACTCTTGAAACAATCATTGACGATGACCTCACTACTACACCCACGTGGAAAATCAGAACAAAAGATATCTGGTAAAATATAGAAACCACTCCCTGAAAGAGTGTCAATGGATATTCGAAGAATTTCTATGTTCGCACTACCAGCACTTGATACTTGCATACCACACATCTAGAGACACGAATTCACCACTTTAGATAGTGCTTCTCTTTTAAGTGAAAATTTGTTGATTTAGGTAGCACTAGTGTAGATTCGCCAATTTAGGCAATAAAACCTAAATGCAGATTTGCAGGTTTAGGCAACATTAGTGTAGATTTACCAATTTAGGTAGCACAAACCTAAATATAGCTTCATCAATTTAGGAACCATTAGTACAGATTCACCAATTTAGGCAGCACATCCATTGGTGTAAATCCACTGGTTTAGGCAACATCAATTACTAGACCATTCTACGAGTGGCTAGCCATCACAGACGTTAGTTTGGTTTTGGTAAAAATTGAGGACAAATGTCTTTCAGCCTTGGGGTATGTAATGGAATTAGCATTTTGATAAATTGTTATGGAAAATGTATTTTTGAGCATTACAATGTTAAGGTGAATTGTGGAAATATGATCACTTTTCAGACATTGTCAATGAGTGTATATAGAGGACAATAATGTGATAGTTGATGATCGAATAAAGTTGTCACAATTTGACTTTGTTGCAACTCATAGTGTTTTATGGTCTATTAAATTCATAAGTTGAGATGTAGACATTTTATCTTATTAGAGAGAGCTCTTTATGAGCAATGAAAATTTGTTGTGCCCAAGTGTAATCTGATGTAATCATTTTCATGAGCATTGCCTCTAGATATAATTAAAGTATGTGTAAGAGGAAAATGCTCACTCTTGCAGAAGGGGAGATCTCACCCGACGCTCTATGTATCATTTATCTTATTTTCTAGTCTCTTATCTCTCCTTTTATCTGCGTGTACATCTGGTACTTTGTCCTTGACTTGTGCATCTGCACAAGTCTCTCATGCTCTCTTTCCCGCTTTATATTCTCGATTATGTACAACGCCAGACTTGTTGAAGGACCATTATCCAAGATATGCTCTATTATCGACTAGGTTGTTCGTCTGTGTATATTTTTGGGAATTCTACACGCACATCACACTCCCAATTGTACCAAAAAATACATACAATCTAGGCTCCAGTTGTTCAAAGAACTATGTCTCAATAACTCTACTAGTTTTAACAAGCATAACCCCTTCATATTGTAAACAAAAACTTAGTAGTCCAATGGAGAATTTGACTCTAATCAAGTATACATTCTAAATTTTCATTGTAGTTTATTTTTTGAAAATAATATCACAAGAAAATATATCAATAACCTTTTTCAATTTTCGGACAACCATTTTCTTATCTCTATCCTCTCAATTGATTGATTTCAACTCAAGGTAACGTTGGGCTATACTTTTCTTTGATAGTGCCAAGTAGGTGTGCCAAATATTTGTTGAATTGCTTGATTAATAGGAATCAGTAGGAGATTTGATTTAATGATGCTTTTTTAAGTGAAAATTGAAGACGGGGCGGGAAATGCAAGGCATCACGTGGAGGAGAGAGAGAGAGAGAGAGAGAGAGAGAGAGAGAGAGAGAGAGAGAGAGAGAGAGAGAGAGAGAGAGAGAGAGAGAAAGAGAGAGAGAGAGAGAGGGGGGGGGGGGGGATATGCCAGGTGCGAGGCCACACACAGATCAGACAACGAGAAGAATCTACATTGGGCGGTGCAACAACAAAGTGTTGCCAATCTCTGCCCCGTCCAGTTGCACTTAGAGATCCTACAAGAAGAATCTGTGTTGGGCGATGCAACAACGAAGTGTCGCCAATCTATGCCCTGTCCAGTTGCAATAGAGATCCCACAAGGGGATTGCAGGCATTGTGGATTTTTCTTGTTGGAGGTATGTGTTTTGGTTAAGCCAAGCCCAGCTCTAGGTAGGAGAGAAGGGCCATGTAACATTTAATGGCCTAATAACTTGTGTGTAGCGGAAATGAGCATGAACATAGTGGGCATTTCATTAGAATACATTCCTAATGAGAATTACAAGAGTGCTTGGGTGGAGAGAGCAACAAAAAGCATAACACCTAGTTAGATAGCATCGACAATACTTTCAAAAGAGAGAGAAATTAAGCTAATGACAACAGTTGAGGACCGGATTTGCATGGAGCCGGTCCCCCCTCCAAAAGGCTTTGTATTATGGTTTCTCCCATCAAGAGAGACATTGTACAATACAATTCTTTGTGTTCCTTCAAGACTAGATAGTGCAATGAAGATGAAAGCTTCAAGCACTAAGCAAAACACTTAGCAAACACAACTTGAACTATCCCCGTTCTCAGACCCAAGACCTCACACACCTTCGAAGATGGTGAGAGCTAGCAGGGTATGAGAGTAGATTGAGAGGAAGAAGGAGTATCTTACGAGAAAGATGTACATCTCCTCACATAATCACTCATATTAGCATAGCTTAGCTTAGTAATTAGCTTGGTAGAGGAGATGAGCATGCATTGAAGTTTGGCTCTTGGTTGGATTTGCATCCACATGCGAAGAGAGTGTTGATGTAGGCTTCTATCTCACAAGCTTGGAGTAGGTGATGAGCTCTCCATTAAAGCTTGGGAAGAGATAGTCTTCTTTTCTTCACACATGAGATTGTGTGAGTGTGTGTGTGTTAATGCCTTGCAAAAATCAGCCCCCTCTCTCTCTTGGGCGAGCCCCCTTGCTATTTTCTCAACCTGCAGCCTCATTGGCCCTCCCCAAGTCAAGCCAATGACTATTAAGCAACATAAGTGATAGCCTTCTGACATGTGTCCCCCTTTCCCCTTTTGCGAGAGCTTTAGGTAATTAAATAATTAAACTAAACTCTCATTGGACCCCTTTGCCTCCTGGCCAATAGGAATCAAGCAAGCCATGGGGCTCCTTAATGCTCATTGGACCCTTTGGGAGACTGCCCAATAGTCTTCTAGGAGACTTAATTCTTATTGGTTTCTTTTATTAAATGTTTTTAAATTAATTAAACTAGATTTACTCTAGCTTAATTCTCATTGGTCCACTTCAAGGGTCATCCAATAGGAATTGGGCACACCTTGTGGGCATCTGGGCTAGGGAGCTGACATGTGTCCCTAATTCCCTTTGTGTAAAGGGGCTTGTGTGTGTGTGGGTGTGGCTTTCTCTCTCATCCCATAGAAGAAGGGCTCACCCCCTCCCATGTAGGGATGTGCATTGACTTTGGAGAGAACACAAAGCATCCAATTCCCCCTAAGCTTTAACCCTTTGGGCACAACCTTTGAATTTTGGAACCTTAGCATTTTGGAAGTCTTAATGGGCTGAACCTTAGGGTCTTTTTAGCCCATTGTTGCACATGGCTCTTTTGCAGATGCCCCCCCCTTTAGATCCCTATTTTCCCTCCTTTGGATCCCTATTGTGGCCAGTCTGCTAGCTTAACCAATATTCTAGCTTTTTCTCCCCTGGCACTTCGCCACATTAAATGATCAGTTTAATATGAGAAAATCATTTAGGAGAATTAGATATTGATTATTATGACAGGCCATGGCAAGCATGCAGTATGTCGAGGGTACCTGGGAGGGCATGCTGCTAAACACAATCGCACGCACTAGGCAGCCATTGTGAGGGCCAATGGATGCAAGCATACAATAGGGCATCCATCATGCTGCAGACGAGGGCAATCAGGGCACATGCTCGCTCTCTGTGCTTGTTTGCAAATCAGAGAAGTGATGATGGGTAGTCAAGGATGATGGGTGGTCAGGACGATGGCGACAACTACTACAAATTATTTTGCTTTAGATTTTCTAGATTCCCCTTGAGATTCTAGAATCTCATGCGAAGATTAATTATGGTTTCAAAATTTGGACCAAGGTAGTATCATGTATATGCAATTACAAATTGCCTATCTTGATCAACAATCTTGGAACATTGGTAGGATTGACTTAAAGAAACTTCAATATACTATTCTCCAAGAAAATTTCGTAGAACTTTGGTAGCTAAGAAAGACCTCAATGCTATTAATTATGAAGTCCATTTTTTTAAAGGAACTTGAAGATATGATTGGTATAGTAAGGAGAAGATGGCTCTACATTAAACTAAGAGAAATTACAATGATGCTAGTGAGAAATGAGCCACAAATAGAGAGCACATGCCTGTAACAGAAGAGAGAGCGCATGCCTTCATCACACCATTTCAACAGGCTTTTGGAAGTTATGCCTTTAAATATCTTGAAGAGGTAGTAAATGTGTTTATTATCAAAAGAACTTTTGGAAGTTATCCCTTTACATATCTTGAAGATTATATTAACTTGAGAAGAATACAATAGCCCTCACACACTACATTTGCCTTGAGGGGGCTAGGGTTCCATCAGAGACTTGTACACAAAGAAATACCAACTAGAGATGTTACTCCTACCCTCTTGAGTGTTCTAAGCGGCTCAATGCATGCACTCATCCTTCATCTTTGTCAACTGCCCCTCTTCTTGCTCCTACAAGATTGAACGTTGCCTTCAAGTCTTTCTAACTACGTTAAATTATCCTAACGGCCCCTTTAACTAACCTAAAAGTGTAATAATCTGCTACTTACTTACTATTCTCAAGCCCATTTTAGCAGATTTATAAATTAACATTCGTAATTTTCTTATTGTCCTATATTTCGTACTCCAACTATATCTAATTTTATACCCATTTTCTATTTATGCATTCATAAAAATCCTATTTACGTTTCTTTTTTTGTTTTTTTAGAAACATTTTTATCCTATTAAGAATTGCTTCACTAATTTGCTGATCTATAGTTCAATTTAGTTATAACACAGTTTCAATTTACAAAATATAGTAATATCTTGACAAACTTCTATCTTTTATCTCGCTGCTCTAAAATCATGGCGCCGGATTTTGATTTATCTCTAAACACATACATATTATATGCAAATTTTCTTCACAACACCGTAGACATCATAAGGCAAAATCTTTGTATTGATAAAAACCAAATGTTCAACTCTCAACCTAGTGTTTTCTCTAAACGTGCATATGCCAGTTTTGTAATTGTCATTGCTTATGACTAAAAATTTTGGTTAAAAACTTTTGAGACAAACAAATTTTGCTTTTGACTTTACAACAATATGAAAATACGATCTCACTTTTATGCTCTTATAATGCAAAATTATCAGTGTTCTCTTTTATGTATTTTTTCATTTTTAAAATCAAACAATATTATGTAGTTATTTTTGAAGTTGACTTAACTAACCACAGGTTACTCGATTTTTGCAGATGCTATCGTCATATCCCTTTTCATCCACGGACTTGGGATCTGGTTCGTCTTCATCGTTATTTTCTTTTGCTCATTCGATTAAGTGAAATCTCTTTATTCGATTCTCTCTCTCTCTCTCTCTCTCTCTCTCTCTCTCCACTCTTTAGCAGTAGGCCATAGTTATTCTCTCTATCTTTCTAGCGTGAAATAAGCAGCAATTCTCTCTCTCAGCTATATCTCTTCCTCGTTATGCTACAGACATGATTGTCTCTCTACTCGACACACACAATGCTTGCAAGCAATACACACACAATTATTATACCCTGCAATCAATGTTCTTTTCTCTCTCTTACTCTCGAACTGCTTGGCAACTCTATTTCTCTCTACCTAGCACTACAGCAAGAACAAACTCGCTCTCTCTTTCTCTCTCTCTCTCTCTCTCTCGTATTGGCGCTATAACAGGATCTATCTCTCTCTCTCTAAAGTTCACACACACACATTCACAAGCATTGGCGATATTCTCTCTCTCTCTCTCTCTCTCTCCAATTAGTGCTACAGAGAGGATTTTCTCTCTCTCTTCCTCTCTCTCCTAATATAACTCTTGTACAAACGACCTTACACACACAGTCACAAGCATACACACAGAAACACAGATATGCTATCGATTCAATCTCTCTCTCTCTCTCTCTCTCTCTCTCTCTCTCTCTCTCCCCTATTGATGCGCACCCATGGCGGTGTGCCTCCTTGCGGTCCTTCTCTCTCACTGTGGGCAGTCCTCATGGACTCCCTCGCTCTCTTCATCTCCCCTCCAGCATCCTGGCGACTCTCTCTCCTCATGCACACTCCCCCTCACGGCAGTTCATAGCTGCCAACCAAAAATACGTGTTTTTTAATTAAATTTTTTTCCAATTATATATGGTCTATAAAGACCTTGTTCCCACCTTTTATAGTTATTTAAATTGTGTAGGGTAAACCCGCAAGATCTTAAAGATCTATCCGATGAGAATTGAACTCAAGACCTCTACCTTTCTATTCTCTCTCTCTAATTCTCGTCGAAGACATCTTATACACTTCATGCTCGCAATGCGACGAAAACAAGGTTAAACTTGAAAGTCTCCCGGATTTATAGATCCAATTTGTGATGAAAGTCCTGCAAGTTACTAAAACTTTTCAGAATTCAACATCGACTCCCTTTAAGGCAGTCACAGAGTCTAGCCAAGACATTGTCATTTTAGCAATTAAAAAGACATAAACCCTAATTCTTTTAACATGGCAAAAAGACTCTTGTTCTCTCATTCTCAAAACTATTACTGCACTACCACTAGAGTCCAACTTGAGCTTCCTTGCTAAGATGTACACTATCTAACTCTCTAAGTTTAAGACAAAATCTAGGTCATAGAATACCAAACAGACTTTTAAGCTTCCCGCTAAACAGTGACCAAGCATTCAAATTTCAATCATAAATTAAATTCAATGTTTCAAGCAATAACCAACCATCCATATGCAGCAGACATAGAATCATGTTAAGCATGCATATTTATGTAATGTTTTGCATGCAAATGCTTCTAACATGCCCATACAGATCCCAAATTAACCCGAGTTTGGTACAAAATGTGAATACATATTGGGGTCTACATTCCTCCCCTCTTGAGTATTATAAGCAGCTCAATGCATGCACTCATCCTTCATCTTTGTCAACTGCCCCTCTTCTTGCTCCTACAACATTCAATGATGCCTTCCAAGTCTTTCTAGCTATGTTCAATTATCCTAACAGCCCCCTTAACTAACTTAAGATTGTACTAATATGCTACTTACTTACTATTCTCAAGCCCATTTTAGCAGATTTATAAATTATTGTTTGTAATTTGCCTATTCTCCTATATTTCGTAGTCCAACTATATCTAATTTTATACCCATTTTCTATTTATGCGTTCATAAAAATCCTACTTACATTTCTTTTTAATATCATTTTAGAAACATTTTTATCCTATCAAGAATTGTTCAAATACAGCTTCACTAATTTGCTAATTTATAGTTCAATTTAATTATAGCACAGTTTCAATTCACAAAATATAATAATATCTTGCCAAATTTCTATCTTTTATCTCACAGCTCTAAAATCATGGCGGATTTTGATTTATTTCTAAACACATACATATTATGTGCAAATTTTCTTCACAACACGTAGACATCATAAGGCAAAATCTTTGTATTGATAACAACCAAATGTTCAACTCTCAACCCAATGTTTTCTCTAAACGTGCATATGACAGTTTTGTAATTGTCATTGCTTATGAATGAAAATTTTGATTAAAAACTTTTGACACAAACAAATTTTGCTTTTGACTTTACAACAATATGAAAATAAAATCTCCCTTTTATGCTCTTATGATGCAAAATTATCAGTGTTCTCTTTTATGTGTGTTTCCATTTTTAAAACCAAACATTATGCAGTTATTTTTGAAGTTGACTTAACTAACCACAGGTTATCGATTTTTGCCGATGCTATCGTCATTCAATTAACTAAAATCTCTCTACCTCTCTAAATATTCCAGTTCTTACAAAGATTCTCTCTCTCTCTCTCTCTCTCTCTCTCTCTCTCTCTCTCTGCCACTCTTTAACAGTAGGCCATAGTTATTCTCTCTATCTTTCTAGCGTGCAATAAGCAGCAATTCTCTCTCTCAGCTATCTCTCTTCCTCGTTATGCTACGGACACGATTGTCTCTCTACCCAACACACACAATGTTTCCAAGCAATACACACACAATTATTATACCCTACAATCGATGTTCTTTTCTCTCTCGAACTATTTGGCTACTCTATTTCTCTCTCCCTAGCACTACAGCTCTCTCTCTCTCTCTCTCTCTCTCTCTCTCTCTCGTATTGGCGCTATAACAGGATCTATCTCGCTCTCTCTAAAGTTCACACACACAGTCACAAGCATTGGCGCTCTTCTCTCTCTCTCCAATTAGCATTGCACAGAGGATTTTCTCTCTCTTCCTCTCTCTACTAATATAACTCTCGTACAAATGACCTTATACACACAGAAACACAGATATGCTATCCATTCAATGTCTCTCTCTCTATGATCACTACACGCATCTATGTGACACACAGGGCTCGTGATAATTTTCGAGCACTAGTCCGCGCTGGCAGATTGCCACCTCAGCCATAGAGCCATGCTGGGCTGGCCGTCGGGAGGAAAGTCACCAATGCCGGCGCCGCTGTGTACTGCAGCCGAAATCCTGCACCTCGGAAAGCTGTAGCCGTAGCCACATGCCTGTACCGCACGCACGCCGAAAGCTTGTACCTCGGAAAGCCGTAGCCACAGGCCTGTACCGCACGCACGCTCTAAACGTCTGCGCATTTATTTAGAGAGAGAGAGAGAAGAGAGAGAGCGAGATGGTCTGCGCTATTTATTTAGAGAGAGAAGAGAGAGACTCTTAGAGAGAGAGAGAGCGTCAGCCCAGAGAAAAATGCAGAGAGAGAGAGAGAGAAAATAGTATTTTTCTAAATACTCTTGGCAAAATCCAGGGAATATAGGAATGCAGGAATCCTAACAAAAAAAATAAGGATAAACGTGAAATTCTCCCGGTTTTTAGGTCAAAATTTGATGCTTTCGCCGGTAATTACACTAAAAGCTGTTTTGAGAGGGTGGAGTTGCAACTCGTAAATTGAATGGTACCGACTCTCGGTGAAAGGGTCAAAATTTGAAGCTTTTGCAGGTAATTACACTAAAACTTGTGAAAATTACCAAAGTTTTCTTCAAGGCGAGCTCAAAATCTAACCGAGATTTAAGGATTTCAGCCCGTTAAAATACACTTTCACTTTCACACACACATATTATCTCTATATCTTTACCCACTTTACATTTTGGGGGTACACGCGTGTGCGCACGCACGCACGCACACACACACACACACACTATTTCTCCATCTTTACCCACTTTAATTTTTACACCCACACAAACATCCCTACTTCTACACATTATCCCCCTTTTTCCCACTTTTGGCACTACACTCCACAAATTATTCACAAAATGAGGTGCCCATTACATTTATACTCAAATCAAAATAAATCAAAGCTATTCGTGCAAATGAAATTTTGGTGATGAAAGATCACAATTTTGGCGATGAAAGATTGGCTACCCAAAACTCAAAATGTCCATAAACATCCAACACTACAATCATCAACAATGCATATCCCCATCTTCCAAAGCATAGGAGTCTAATGTAGATTGCATTGACCGCTTTTTTTCCGCAATTGGTCGTGGAAATGGCATAGCCGTGTTGTGACTCGTTGTTGTTGAGGTCCTTTTTCTCACATGACGTTCAATGAATGGCTTCGCTCGTTGTATAGAGCTACCAAATCCATCTTGAATTGGTTCAAACTCTTTGGCGGGATGTAAAACTCCATCCAATCCCCTTGCTTGCACCTCTTGCAAATGGAGCAAGAGTCTTTGCATCAAAACATCAAAATGTTCTTCTAAACCCGGATTTTCTTTCACCATATCAAGAGCATGTGCATAGCATTGGGCCGCATTTGGCTTTTTTATGGTTTGCTCTTTCATACCAATTTGACATAAATCTATCTCCTCACCCCTATGAGCCATTATGGGCGAGTTGCTAGTAGAAGCAATAATATTGTCATGTCCATCATGATACAAGTTAAGGCACTTGCCCACAATAGTGCTCAAATTAAAACCCTTGAGTAACATAACTTTGACTTGGTGCTTGCACATATTACCCTTCATTGCCCATAGGCAATTACAACATCCCCAATCACAATCAGCATTGTACACAAGGTAATGCACCCCACCACGAGAAGATTGGCTCTTGAATTTTGCCATAACTCTAGAACCCTCTTGAAAAAAGGCCACATCGCCATCGGGAATAGTTTGAGCCCTTTCAATTGAATGCTCAATCAATTTTTGTATCGCTTTGTTTCTAACAAATCCACCTTTCTTCGCCTCATCTATGTACCAAAAATAAGGCAAACAAGAGGTTATTAGTTTATGTAAGAGCCAATCAATTCTACGGCCCCTTATATATTTCTTGCCACATAGAAATCGAGACTTCAATGTAGCATGATACGATTCTATGGCTCCATTTGTGTCTTGATTAGCATGGGGAAGCATCCTCACACTTCTAGCCCACATCTCTACACAAGCATAGAAAATGATTTCAAATAAGTACTAGAGAACAATAGTATTGTTTGGTAGATATCAAGTGCTTAAGTTAGAAATCAAACTTACCAACTTTTCCCACCCAATAAGTACGAAAATATTCAATGAAGGCATTCTCATGTGCAAAATCCCTTAAGAAATCTACAACACTATCTCTTATGTTATCTAGTGCAATAGCCTCTGAAGCTCCACCTTCAACACGCATGTTCATGATTGCACCAAGGTGCCTAAACATTAGAGCTCTTTTTGTCCAATCTTTGACTTTCTTTACCAAATTTTTGAGCCAACTACGTCGGACATGCCATAAGCACAAATAAATTGGAATATTGAATACCACCCTATTTGAAACAAATGACAATGGTTAAAAACATTCATAAGCACCACTTGTGAAACCAAAAAAGAGGAACAAGTGAAAATTTCAATAACATGAGAATGAGTTACCTTATAGCATTTATCTCAGCAGTTGCATCATCAACAAGAAATACATTGGCGTCCCATCTCCTATTGTAATCAAGAGCCCTATTACGAAGGCATGTAAGCCATTGCACAATACTACTTGTTTCTGAGCTTGATGTCATGACCCATGCAATTGGAACTCCATTTTGTGATAATAATCAATATCTAATTCTCCTAAATGATTTTCTCATATTAAACTGATCATTTAATGTGGGGAAGTGCCAGGGGAGAAAAAGCTAGAATATTGACTAAGCTAGCAGACCGGCCACAGTAGGGATCCAAAGGAGGGAAAATAGGGATCCAAAGGGGAGGCCATCTGCAAAAGAGACATGTGCAACAATGGGCTAAAAAGACCCTAAGGTTCAGCCCATTAAGACTTCCAAAATGCTAAGGTTCCAAAATTCAAAGGTTGTGTCCAAAGGTCAACCCAAGGGAAAATTGGATGCTTTGTGTGTGCCCTAAAAGTCTTTGCACATCCCTACATGGGAGGGGGCGAGCCCTAAAGGTAGGGGATGAGAGAGAAAGCCACACACACACACAGGCTCCCTTTACACAAAGGGAATGAGGGACACATGTCAGCTCCCTAGGGCAGATGCCCACAAGGTGTGCCCAATTTCTATTGGATGACCCTTGAAGTGGACCAATGAGAATTAAGCTAGAGTAAATCTAGTTTAATTAATTTAAAAACATTTAATAAAAGAAACCAATGAGAATTAAGTCTC
The DNA here is from genome assembly GCF_014529385.1 of Adiantum capillus-veneris. Taxonomy (NCBI): domain Eukaryota; kingdom Viridiplantae; phylum Streptophyta; class Polypodiopsida; order Polypodiales; family Pteridaceae; genus Adiantum; species Adiantum capillus-veneris. The sequence continues at coordinate 118,991,699 of NC_140949.1, read as the reverse complement.
CTAGAAGACTATTGGGTAGTCTCCCAAGGGGTCCAATGAGCATTCAGGAGCCCCATGGCTTGCCTGATTCCTATTGGCCAGGAGGCAAAGGGGTCCAATGAGAGTTTAGTTTAATTATTTAATTACCTAAAGCTCTCACAAAAGGGGAAAGGGGGACATATGTCAGAAGGCTATCACTTATGCTGCTTAATACCCATTGGCTTGACTTGGGGAGGTCCAATGAGGCAAAAGCTAGCCAGACCAAATTAGCAACAAGGGCTCGCCCAAGAGAGATAGGGGGCTGATTTTTGCTTGGCATTGACACACACTCACACTTGACCATGTGTGAAGGAAGAATACTCTTATCTCCTCCCAAGCTTTAATAGAGAGCTCATCACCTACTCCAAGCTTGTGAGATAGAAGCCTACATGCATCAACACTCTCTTGGTATGTGGATGCAGATCCAACCAAGAGCCAAGCTTCAATGCATGCTCATCTCCTCTACCAAGCTAATTACTAAGCTAAGCTATGCTAATATGAGTGATTATGTGAGGAGATGTACATCTTTCTCGTAAGATACTCCTTCTTCCTCTCAATCTACTCTCATAACCTGCTAGCTCTCACCATCTTCGAAGGTGTGTGAGGTCTTGGGTCTGAGAACGGGGATAATTCAAGTTGTGTTTGGTAAGTGTTTTGCTTAGTGCATGAAGTTTCCATCTTCATTGCACTAGCTAGTCTTGAAGGAACACAAAGAATTGTATTGTACAATGTCTCTCTTGATGGGAGAAACCATAATACAAAGCCTTTTGGAGGGGGGACCGGCTCCATGAAAATCCGGTCCTCAATTGTTGTCAATAGCTTAATTGCTCTCTCTTTTGAAAGTATTGTTGATGCTATCTAACTAGGTGTTATGCTTTTTGTTTCTCTCTCCACCCAAGCACTCTTGTAATTCTCATTAGGAATCTATTCTAATGAAATGCCCACTATGTTCATGCTAATTTCCGCTACACATAAGTTATTAGGCCATTAAATGTTACATTGGTATCAGAGCTCAAGGTTTCTCTTTTCTTGCTCAAGAAGGGAGGTCCTCAAGCTAGCTACAAATGGTTGGTATTATTAATTGCCTGTGAGTAAGTAGAATAGGGATTTTTCAGCCTTGCAGTGCGCCTGCCTTCGTGCAGTTAACGGGGCATCACCGTCGAGAGCTATGGTCTTAATAGTGGATTCCTACGGGGCTTGCCTACGGCTTAACCACTATTGAGCTATTAGAAGCCTGACAGGAGCCGGTGCTGTTTTGGTGTCGAAAGACCCTCTCTTCTATTCCTTGCAATTAATGGTATTCGAGCCGCGGGTACAGTAGCTTGAGTGCTTTTTCTAAAGGGGTAAAGAGGAGTAGCAACTAGGGCTTGAAGTGCCAAAGTACACATAAGAAGTTTACACCTAAAAGTTGTTAGAATGGCTGACAATAGTAAAGAGAGTGAAATTAATGTTGATAACTTTGATTTTGCTCATGAGAAAGCTACTAATGATGCTTCAATGCTTGTTAACTATCTTGTTTCTAGGCTTCAACAAGCCATGGGCAATCCATCTCTCCAAAGTGAAGTGCAACGGCAACTCCGTGCTCACGGGATTCTTCAAGCTATTCACCATGACGAGAGAACACCTAGGAAGCCTCCTTGTGAGACTACCAAAAGAGGTCTCTCTCCGATTCGGGAAGAAGAAGAGGATCCTTATGAAGGGCTCAAGAATTTACTTCTTGATGATTCATCTCCTTCCCAAAGGAGAACTCAAGACCCTCTACCGAAGGAACGAGAAAGAAGTGAGTCTCCCGCCACCTCGGTGGAGATGGCTCCACGAAGACGGCGGGCTAAACGCTCTCCATCACCACCAAAGCGGAGAAGACCATCACACTCTTCTCCACGCCATAATTCAAAGAGGGATGATGAAAAGCAAGAGAAGAAAAAGGCGAGAAAGAGGACACCCTCTTCTCCATCTTCTTCATCCTCTTCCTCTTATGAAAACTATGGTGAAGATGACAAAGATCAAGACAAGAAAAAGGCGAGAAAGAGGTCACCCTCTTCTCCACCTTCTTCAAATTCTTCACCCTCTGAAGAAAGTGATGGTGCAACCTTTGAACCATCAAAAAGAAGAGGCCATAGGAAATCCTATGCCGCATGGAATAGGTCGTCCAAGTTGAAGAAATTAAGAGGGAGGGAAGAGCGTCTCTTTCCTTACCTATAATGGTACCTTTGGTGCTACGGACAAAGTCTTGGCCTTTATCCAGCAATTCGATGCGGCGTTTGGAGATGAGGGCTTCATGGAGTCCTCTAAGCTACGCCATGTAGCTATGCACTTTCAAAAGTCCGCCAGACAATGGTGGTCTATCCTACGAGCCAATGGTGAAGCTCGACGAACATGGAAGGCTTTAAGAGCTTCCATTATGAAGCAATTTTTGGCCACCGATGCCAAAGACAAAGTACTCACCGAATGGCGAAGCTTAAAGCTCTCTCCCAATGAATCCATCCACAAATATGTAGACAAGTTTTGGGACCTACAACTCAAAGCCACTGTCTTCAAAAGGTTGGATTTTGGAGAGCAAAAGCAACAATTTTGTGCGGGCTTAACCGAAGAAATGGCAGAGTATGTCAACTCCCAAAGACCACGTACCATATCGGCGGTAATACACCACACTATGGTCGCCTCTCGAATCAATTTTCAAACGGGGGCAAAAAGAAATAATAAGCCCCTGGAAAACAAGGGTTCCAATGAGCCTAAGGGGAAGGACAATGTCCAAAAGTCTCCTAAGGGCAACTCCAACAAAGCTAAAGAGAAGGGAGTTTACAAAGGTAAGAATAAACTCTCTCCTGAAGAGCTTGAGCGTTATCGTAAGGATAACCGGTGTTTCAAGTGCGGTGAACAAGGGCATGCGTACCGCGCTTGTCCCCAAAAGAACAACCGCCAAGATCCTCCTAGAGCTTCCTTGGTTGAAATCCAAGAGGAGGAGACTCACCAAACTCACCACAAAGGATCTCCTCTATGCCATGCTTGGGGAAAGGTAAGAGAACATGATGCTTTTATTCTCTTTGACCCTGGTTCTACTCACAATTTTATATCTATAGAGTTGGCCACCAAGCTAGGAATACAATCCTACGAGATGGGAGATGTCCTACCCGCAGACAGTGCCTTCAAGGGGCAAGAAGCTTCAGTCACTCACTACAAGAGGCTATTCATATTAGCGACGCTCACACAGTGACGCTCAAAAAAAAAAATTCCCGGCGTCGCTATGAGCGTCGCAAATTTACAAGTAAATTTGCGACGCTCATAGCGACGCCGGCTGGGCTAAAAAAAACAACAGAGAGCGCCCAAAAACTCAGATCTCAGATCTGAGTTTTTCGGTGCCCTCAAGCAACGAGCAGGTAACTCTCTCCCTCTCTCTCTCTCTCTCTCTCTTTCTTCTCCACACACACACACACACACGAGGAGAGGAAGGAGAGCCAGGTATGCTCCTTCCCTCTCCTCACTCTCATGTTCCCTTCCCCTCTTTCTCTCTCCCTCTCTCTCTCTCTCTCTCTCTCACACACACACACATAGTGTTTTTGAGAGAGAGAGAGAGAGAGAGAGAGAGAGAGAGAGAGAAAGAGTACAAACATAAACAAAAACGCACACACACATACATAAACAAAGAATGCACACACACATTGAGAGAGGAAAAGAGAGAGAGAGCATGCATAAACAAAAAACTCACACATTGAGAGAGGAAAAGAGAGAGAGAGAACATGCATAAACAAAAAACGCACACATTGAGAGAGGAAAAGAGAGAGAAAACATGCATAAACAAAAAAACGCACACACATTGAGAGAGAAAGAGAGAGAAACTAATTTAACGTCGTAGGAAACTAATTAAAATTAAAAGACCTAAAGATCTAGCCGACGAGGAGTTGAACTCAAGACCTATTATTCAAGAGGGAAATGGCATAACCAATCTATCATACTTGGCATGGGTGATAGAAAGGTTATACCATTTATCTCTTTTTATTGGCGCACACATCCACACACGCGCACACACACAAGAAGAAGAGAGTTATAACGTCGTAGGAAACTATCCTAAAAGACGTTAAAGATTAGGTTAGATGTAGACTTACGTTAAATTAGATTTAGGTTTATTTAAGTTAAATTAGATTAGATTTAGGTTTATTTTTAGTTAGATTTACGTTTATTTACGCTAGATTTAGATTTTCGTTATATTAGATTAGATTTAGGTCTCCATAGACTGCGATGCCTGCATGAAGCGAGTGAAGAAAGCCCTCAATGGAATATAGGGTATTGCTGCCTTCACTCATGGTGGGCTCCGTCGATCCAAAAGTACTGGTGAAATGTCTTCAGAAGATAGGGAAGAAGGTGGATCTTCAGGGCGGCAAGAGTCACTACATCCCCGACAATGACCATCTAGACAACCTCTAGTCATTCAACAGCAACTTCAAAGTTAGTGACAAGAGCAAGAACGGTCCAAAGGGCCAATTGCTGTCGTCAGATGTGGATGGAGATGAGGCAGCGTCACCGTCGGAAGTTAACTCTCACATCTTTAGTGATGAGAATGCCAACTCTTGCCGAGTTATGTGAAAAATTATGTGTTAAATCAGTTTTAAGGTTCTTATAATCCCTGTTAGTTTAGTTCTTTGTTTTTAATATAACATAATTTACGTTAGATTTAGATTTATGTTATATTAGATTAGACTTAGGTTTATTTAGGTTTACCCACACACACACACACACACACACACACACAAGAAGAAGAGAGTTTTAACGTCGTAGGAAACTATCCCAAAAGACGTTAAAGATTAGGTTAGATGTAGACTTACGTTAAATTAGATTTAGGTTTATTTTTAGTTAGATTTACGTTTATTTATATTTACGCTTATTTACGTTAGATCGAGTCCATGCAAGAATTACTTACGGTTTAGGGTTTAGAGTTAGACGAACAGTGAAAAGATCTACTGTGAAAAGATGTTAAGATGTTGTGAAGTGCTACAGCTAGAGAAGAGGCAAAGGGGTTTTGTCCACTACATGCAGTATCATGTAGACGTGGGTCTGTAGATTTCTTGTACCCACAAATATAGGTATTGACCAATAAAGACGAGATTATAACCCGATGGTTCTGATCTCCGTGCACCTCTAGACCGAGGTGTGCGGGGATTGGACATGACTAGAGAATGTGAGGTAGAGAGAGAGAGAGAGAGAGAGAGAGAGAGAGAGAGAGAGAGAGAGAGAGATAAGACGAAGAATGCCAATAGAATATTAAATTTGTTGTCCAGGCTATAAGATTTTTATCCTCATTATGAGTAGTGACGAGGATGTGGGACCGTCCAACCGAAACACCTATCTCTCAACGAGGGTCTTATGTCCTTGTAATCAATGCAAGCATGCTGTGCGACGGACAAGACGTGTTTCTTTGCAGCACATTCACGAATTTGGCGAGTTCGATCCATCTATTATAGATCGAGTTGTTGCTAATTATAACTCGTCGGACTCTGCCGCTGGCCAACAAGCAGCAATCTTGCAACCCAATAGACATGTTCGCAGGCGCTTTGGTCAAGCAGCATATGTGAGGCCACAAGATGTAGCCTCTGACAGCTCGGGGGATGATCATGCAGAGCACATTCCCAACGATGCAATGTTTGAGCCCGAGATTGATGAAATGATCGAGACGATCATGGATTCAGAAAGGCTTATCTATGATGATATGAAAAGTGAAGCCGATACGCCATTGTATAATGGAGCACGTATGTCTAGATTGAAAGCACTCCTGGTTCTTCTCAACATGCAGGCAAAGTTTGGATGGAGTGACACTAGCATCACAGCGCTTTTCAGTTGATCTATTACAATTAGTTACTTTAATAAAACTCTAAATGTATAATGATCTGATAGATTTTTACACGACTATATCGTATTTTTATGTTGTGTAGATTGCTTAAAGAGCACATACTACCAGCTGACAATGTGATGCCAGATTCCCGAGATGAAGCAAGAAAGATTTTGCGAAACTTGGGGATGGATTACAATTCTATCCACGCTTGTCCTAATGACTGCATTCTTTTCAAAGGGGAATACATAGACATGGAGAAGTGTCCGAAATGTGATTCGGAAAGATATCGAGTAGATCTCCACGGGACAAAAATTCCACAAAAGGTTTTGCGACATTTTCCTCTGCTTCCTCGCATCAAGCATTTCTTCGAATGTAAGTCCATGGCCACCCTAGCATCATGGCATGAGGAGAATAAATCTTCCGATGGTGTGCTACGAATTCCTGCAGATTGCGCAGCCTGGAAACATATAGATGAAACATGGTCAGATTTTGCCAGGGAAGCTCGAAATTTGCACTTAGGCCTGGCTATGGATGGCGTAAATCCATTTGGTCAAAGATCAACATCTTACAGTGTATGGCCCGTTGTCATCGTCAACTACAACATTCCCCCGTGGTTGACTACGAAGAAGGGGCACCTATGGCTAAGCTTGATTGTGCCAGGGCGATATAAAGTGGATAATATGGATGTGTATCTTCGTCCACTATTGGAAGAGCTACAACAATTGTGGATTGGCATAGAGGTGGTGGATATGAGCCGACACCATACTGGCCCCGACTCATGATCAATCACTTGCTCGATCCAATGCACATATTGAAGAATGTGGTTAATCTACTATGGGACCATCTGACCGGCAAGAAAGATACTTTGGGAGCCAGAGTTGACCTTAGAAATGTGGATCGTATGGAGCAATATTGGCCGCAAACAGTGTCTGATGGATCGATAAAACTCCCTAAAGCAACATGGATTTTCATAGGAGCCCAAGAACGCAAAGTAAAAGAGACCATTCGATCTTTGTGGACCCCCACTGGCATAATGCACTCGCTCCGAACGTACTAAAGAAGGAAACCTTACCGGTTTGAAGTCACACGATTGGCATAAAATGTGTCAGGTACGTTCATAGTGGACTTTAATATCATTGCATAAAATGTGGACTTTAATATCATTGCTGCACATACTTTACAGTTTATTTTACCGGTTGCCATTGAGGGATGTTTGTCTCTCGACATCCGTAACACAATCTACAAACTAGCTAGTGACTTTATTTCTAAACGTTTGAACGCCTACTCATAATCTTTGTTCGTTGTAGTATAAGTCATACACAGCAGCATGGTGTAACGATCGACATTTTAGGGTGGAACGGATCGACAAAAAGCGTTTTACTCAAGATTGTGGAATCATGGCAAAATTTGAACAGGCTAGTCGACGACGTTCCTCTGATGCAGATCCTGTGGTGGCGGAACTCACTTACTTCGGCACACTACAAGAGATTTTGAGGATCGCTTACAGAGGATTTTTTGTCGACTTGTTCGACGTGCAATGGTTCAAGATAATCATGGAGGGTCCCAACGCTCCTGTGCGTAGAGGAGAGTCTGGTTTTCTTGAGGTGGATTCTACTAAGAAATGGACTGACCTAAGAGACACTTTCGTACTACCCAAGCATTGTGAACAAGTAAGTATGTAAATAGTTAACATCCCCCTTTTACAAGTTATGTGTTTGAAAGCTCTCATGTAAGCTATGTGGCTCTGGCAGGTAATATTTCATCCTACAAAGTCTACATCAAACTGGTGGTACGTCATAGAGGTAGCCCCTCGTAGTGCAAGGACGTATGAAGGCTACCATGTGCCAATCACAACGGCATCAATGGAGGAGATCAGAGAAGATGCTCAATCAGAAGCCGCTGCGGTGGTGCCAGACGAGCATCAAGATGCTACTACTCTATATGGGGTGCATGCAGAGGAGCTACAAAATGAAACAGAGGATATGTGTTTAAACGGAGAGCTCTATATAGATATAGGAAGTTATGCTGAGTTATGCGAGGATGAGAGAGAGATCTCTTAAAGCCACAAATATTGTATTTGAATAATTTTGCTCCGTGTTGTAAAAGCTCTGGCTCTCTAAGTACCTTCCATGGTGTATAACGCTCTTTTCTACTCGCGCTCACATCTTTTGATTGAAAATTCTGAGTTTTCGACTTGCCTCTTCGACTATCACTCAATTCATTGCATCATTGTATTTATATGCGTCATTACGTCATTGTATTTAATGGTCTTTGCGTCATTGTCTACTCTATTCATTCAATATTAAGTTTAAATATTCGTGTGTTTAATGCAGGTATGGATGATGAGGAGTTTCTTTCTTCTTTGTCACCGCAGCAGAGACAGTGGTACGTAGAGCGTCATCGCTCTGGCGCATCATCGCGCGTTTCTACTCCATCTGCATCTCCCTCTCTTTCGGAGCATTCGGCGCGCTCCTAAGCTTCGGCGTCGACGAGACGATCTTCACACTCGTCTAGACACCGGCGCTCTAGTGGTGGCGGTGGCGGTTGTTGTGGGGATTCAGCCGCCGATGCCTCCACACCGCCTCGTGTTCGACGAGGCTCTTTATCCTCCCCTTCTTTGCCCGCCCCCACACCAGCCACAGCATCGCCATCTACGCCAGGTTTTGCGCGGCTGACTGTTCCTAGCAGCTACACACCTCTACCTACTCCGCCAGGAGCCAACCCACTCGACACTCCTCGCTTCGGGGCCCAGACGCCGGTGGAGACACCTGACGTCCGTACTCCCATCGACACGCCGCTAGAGACCCCTGTCGGGACACCCAGGTTCACGCGTCACCGGCCAGAGGGCTTGCCTTACTCCGTCCACTTCAGCGGCGGCATCATCATGGATGATGACGGCAAGAAGGTGATCTCGCGCATGCGTGGTCTTTGCTCTTAGTTGTTTAGACACTACATACTAAACAAATGGAGTGAAGTATCAAGTGATTTAAAAAACAGAGTCATCAGCATACTTCATGATGAGTTTCCCGTTCCAACACGGGATTAGCGCTTCAATGAAGACCTGATGAAGATTCGAATGCGCGAATACTACAAACACAAGCGTTCCGAAGTGCAAAAAGCAATCAAGCATGGGTGGAACAGGCCAGATTGGCTAGCCAAAGAAGATTGGAAGAATGCGAAGAAAGCAGCGCGCGAGAATCCCGACAAGTGGAAGCAACAAAAGGATGCAGCCAGAGCGCGAGTAGAGACAGGGAGCTCGCACCACTTGGGGAGCGGTGGATGGGCATCATTTGAGGCCGATTTTGTAAGTGTTTTCGCATTGCTCTTTATGTTCGATAGTTTAGGGTTTATGAGTTTTTTAATTCTAACATAATGAAATCTTTGTATGTTTTGACAGTGGTCGATGACAGGACGTGATCCCACACCATACGAGCCCGAGTACGCAGGCAGGAAGGGCTTAAACGCCCTGATGGACATTCTCAGTTCTCGCGGAGGCATGGTTAGTATTAGGGTTTACTCTTTTCTATTTTTTGTATTGTTTTATAAATGTCGTTATATGTTTATACTTACTGAAAGCTGTCTTATTGTCTTTTTTTGCAGAATCCGACAGATACGCCACTTGGACGCGATGAGACGTCTGACTAGACGATGCCAGTTTAGCCGTAGCTAGATAGCATTAGTTTAGGGTTTCTCATAGCTTATGTATCATGAGACGGATTTTATACGTCTTTTTGAACCATGTATATTATTACATTTGTCACCGCATTTCATTTTGCCAATCAATTCTTTATGCCTATGATGTTGTACAATTGTCATTATTACATTTGCCAATCAATTCATTTTGCCTATGATGTGTACAATTGTCAATTTTACGCTTGTCAATTTTGCAAACAATGCGTCTTGTGGGTGACTATTTTGGGTCTATTATCTACCCTTGCACTTTTTTTAAAAAGTGAATCAAGTACAATATGGTTGATGGGTGGCAGGGCATTCAATGCCCTGTCACCAAAAAAAAAATCTCTCGGGCGTCGCTATAACCATCGCTATTTATGGCTCTGGAGCGTCGCTATAATCGTCGCTATAGACTTCTGTGAAAACGTCGCTATAACCGTCGCTATGAGCGTCTCTATATAGCGACGCATATAGTGACGCCTATAGCGACACATATAGCGACGCTCTCGTAGCGACGCTATTAGCGATGGTTTTAGCGACGTCGGGGGTTATAAAAACCCAATGTATTTCCGTCGCTACAGCGTCACAAGAGCACACAACCTCTTGTAGTGACTCCCTTAATTGGGAAATTGAGGCTTCATGTCCAAGGCTATGTGGACAAAGAGGACTTCTTTATCTCTCCTCTCAAGCATGAGGATGTAATCCTAGGGGCACCATGGTTTGACCGCCTGGCTGCCGATGTTAAATTTCCTGAAAGGAGAATCTCCTTTAAGTTCAGGGAAAAAGACATGTATATAGATGCTAAGGAAATGGGTAACACCATCCCCATTGTACATACACCAGCTTTCAACAAGTCAATAAAGAGCTCTATTTCCATGTACATGATTTTTGTTAAATATTCTCAAAATGAACCTAATGCTTTAACAAACGAAAATAAAAGCAACCAAAAGGAATTAGAGTTATCCAATTTTCTCAAGGGGTTTCAAGATGTTTTTATTGACAACATCCCTTGTGAGCTACCTCCTAAACGAGGTAATGATGACCATGCAATTGAACTTCTTCTTCTAGGAAGTTCACCGCCTAATAAACCTCCTTATAGAGTTTCTCAAGCTCAACAAGATGAGATTATGCGGCAAGTGCATGAGTTAGTTGAGAAGGGCATGGTTAGGCCTAGCTCATCTCCATTTTGCTCACCTGTGCTATTAGTGCAAAAGAAAGATGGCACATATCGTATGTGTGTCGACTATAGAGCACTAAATAGGATCACTATCAAGAATAGGTTTCCCGTTCCACGGGTAGAAGACCTATTTGATAAGCTACAAGGATCGACCTACTTCAGTAGGGTTGACCTAAAAAGTGGCTATCATCAAATAAGGATAGTTGATCAAGACATTGTAAAGACCGCATTTCGTACTACATTTGGTCTTTACGAATACATTGTCATGCCTTTTGGCTTGACCAATGCACCAGCCACATTCAACCGCTTGATGGAGAAGTTGTTCAGGCCTCATCGAACCTTCACTGGAGTGTTCTTTGATGATATTATCATCTACTCTAATTCATTGGAGGAACAAAAGCAACACCTCCAGGTAATATTTCAAGTTTTAAGAGAGAATAAACTTTATGTTAATCGAAAGAAAAGTGAATTTTTCTTGCAAGAGATTCAGTATTTAGGTCACATTATCTCTCAAGATGGCATCCAAATGGATCCATCCAAGTTAGAGGTAATAAAAGGATGGCCTAAACCAAGGAATCTTCATGAACTAAGAAGCTTCATAGGTATGTGTGCATACTATAGACGCTTCATAGAAAAGTTCTCACAAATTGCGGGACCATTACATGACTTAACAAAGAAAAGCGTTAGGTATACATGGTCTGCTAAGGAGAACAATGCTTTCGAAAAGCTTATCTCTCAACCTGTGCTTACACTACCGGATCTCTCAAAACCATTTGAGGTCCAATGTGATGCTTGTGGTGATTGCCTTGGAGCTATTTTGCTCCAAGAAGGGCACACCATAGGCTATGAGAGCCGAAGGCTTGACCCTGTTGAGCAAGCTCTAGGCATATACGAAAAGGAACTCCTTCCAGTTCTACATGCCTTAGACTCATGGAAGCACTATTTATTGGGGACTCCTTTCATTCTGTGAACGGATCACCAAAGTCTTAAGTACTTCATGACGCAGACCAAGCTCTCTGACAAACAAATGAGGTGGGCAAATTTCCTTTCACAATTTCATTTTCATATTGCTCACATTGCTGGCAAGCATAATCAAGTAGCCGATGCACTCTCAAGACGGCCGAGAGTGAATGCGGTTTCCATAGCAACTCACAATGATCTATCTTCAATGATAGATGAGTATGCTATTGATCCCGATTTTAGAGATATGATTTCAGCCCTTACATTAGGTAAGAAAGAAGAACCATTTACTTTACAAGATGGTTATCTTCTCTATGGCAATAGACTATGCGTTACTAACTCCCTGCGTGAGAAAGTAATGTATGAATCTCATGCTCCCCCGTATGCGGGGCATAGAGGGATTCAGTCTACCTTAAAGGGAATTGAAACATATTTCTATTGGCCTACCATGAAAGTGAACATACAAGAGTATGTTTCCAAATGTGTGGTATGTCAAAAGACAAAATTTGATAGAGGGAAGCAACCTGGATTGCTTCAACCCTTGCCAATCCCTAATTCACCATGGGAGAGCATATCCATGGATTTTATCTTTGGATTGCCTAAGTCTATCCATGGGAATGTCGGAATATGGACGATAGTAGACAGGTTCAGTAAACAAGCTCATTTTATACCTGTCAAAAAGACTATCAAAGCCCATAAAATGGCAACCCTCTTCATTTCACAAATTTTCAAATACCATGGCTTGCCAATGTCCATAGTGTCGGATAGAGATCCTAGAATGACCAGTAATTTCTAGAAGGGTCTCTTTGAGAATTTAGGAACAAGGCTAAACTTCTCTTCGGCCTATCATCCACAAATTGATGGCCAAAGTGAAATAGCTAACCTAACCATTCTCGATCTACTAAAATCCTATGTAACGGAAGTAGATCAAAGATCCCAATGGGAGAAGTACTTACCCTTAGTGGAATATGCTTACAATAACACTGTACATACTTCCACGGGAAAAGCACCTTTTGAGGTAATTGAGGGAAGATCAAAAAGTCCCTTGCTACTTAAGGTACATGGGAAGATCTTCGCTGCACATGAGTATAGCCGAGACCTACAAGAATCTTTTCAAAAGATTAAGGATGCTATCTCTATCTCACAGCAAAGGAAAAAGGCTGCTGCTGACAAGCACAGAAGAGCGCAAGCCTTTAAAGAAAACGATTGGGTCTTGTTAAAGTTTCCCAAGGCTCGATTGAGGCACACGACGGGCAAGAATCCTACGGGCCACCAAAAGTACTATGCTAAACTAGCAAAAAGGTACTATCGTCCCTTTCAGATTCTTAGGCCAATCAGTGAGATGGCCTATCAACTCAAGTTGCCCAATCATTGGCTCATACCAATGCTTTTCATGTGAGCCTATTAAAGCCTTACAAAGGAGAGCCATCTCAAGAACCAACTATTGAAGACCCACCGGAGATCGAGGACCAAGAAGAGCTGCTGCAACCCGAGTTCATTCTCTGACATGAAGACAAGGTACTAAGAGGCGGTAAGACTATCCGACAATATCTTATTAAGTTTAAGAATTATCCTTTTGAAGATGCTAGATGGATGCAAGGAATACAATTAAAGGATAACCTAAACTTTGTCAATGCTTACAATGCTTCCCAAGAGTAAGCAAATGTACAAAATGTTAAAATTGAACAAAATTATTTTGTCTTATAAGACTCTCTTTTTCTTTATTTGTGCACAAAAATGAAGTAGTATGCATGCTTAGATCAAGTTTGTGGAGACGACGTCTCCCAAACACCAAGTAGAGCTTGTCACTCTACTATGGAAAACTGATAGGACTGATATGTAGACATGCTTGCGGTAGCCTCAGGCTCTCAAGCGCCAAATGGACTAGTCATCCATTGTGGAATGATGTCGTAGGGTAACATAGGGATCCTCTACCCGCTAAGAAAAGGACTAATGAATATGCTTTATCTTCTCTACACCATAGTCGAGGACGACTATGATTTCAAGAGAGAGGTAATGTCATAATAATCAATATCTAATTCTCCTAAATGATTTTCTCATATTAAATTGATCATTTAATGTGGGGAAGTGCCAGGGGAGAAAAAGCTAGATTATTGACTAAGCTAGCAGACCGGCCACAGTAGGGATCGAAAAGAGGGAAAATAGGGATCCAAAGGGGAGGCCATCTGCAAAAGAGCCATGTGCAACAATGGGCTAAAAAGACCCTAAGGTTCAGCCCATTAAGACTTCCAAAATGCTAAGGTTCCAAAATTCAAAGGTTGTGTCCAAAGGTCAACCCAAGGGAAAATTGGATGCTTTGTGTGTGCCCTAAAAGTCTTTGCACATCCCTACATGGGAGGGGGCGAGCCCTAAAGGTAGGGGATGAGAGAGAAAGCCACACACACACACACAGGCTCCCTTTACACAAAGGGAATGAGGGACACATGTCAGCTCCCTAGGGCAGATGCCCACAAGGTGTGCCCAATTTCTATTGGATGACCCTTGAAGTGGACCAATGAGAATTAAGCTAGAGTAAATCTAGTTTAATTAATTTAAAAACATTTAATAAAAGAAACCAATGAGAATTAAGTCTCCTAGAAGACTATTGGGCAGTCTCCGAAGGGGTCCAATGAGCATTCAGGAGCCCCATGGCTTGCCTGATTCCTATTGGCCAGGAGGCAAAGGGGTCCAATGAGAATTTAGTTTAATTATTTAATTACCTAAAGCTCTCACAAAAGGGGAAAGGGGGACACATGTCAGAAGGATATCACTTATGCTGCTTAATACCCATTGGCTTGACTTGGGGAGGTCCAATGAGGCAAAAGCCAGACCAAATTAGCAACAAGGGCTCGCCCAAGAGAGAGAGGGGGCTGATTTTTGCTTGGCATTGACACACACACACTCACACTTGACCATGTGTGAAGGAAGAATACTCTATCTCCTCCCAAGCTTTAATGGAGAGCTCATCACCTACTCCAAGCTTGTGAGATAGAAGCCTACATCAACACTCTCTTGGCATGTAGATGCAAATCCAACCAAGAGCCAAGCTTCAATGCATGCTTATCTCCTCTACCAAGCTAATTACTAAGCTAAGCTATGCTAATATGAGTGATTATGTGAGGAGATGTACATCTTTCTCGTAAGATACTCCTTCTTCCTCTCAATCTACTCTCATACCCTGCTAGCTCTCACCATCTTCAAAGGTGTGTGAGGTTTTGGGTCTGAGAACGGGGATAATTCAAGTTGTGTTTGTTAAGTGTTTTGCTTAGTGCATGAAGTTTCCATCTTCATTGCACTAGCTAGTCTTGAAGGAACACAAAGAATTGTATTGTACAATGTCTCTCTTGATGGGAGAAACCATAATACAAAGCCTTTTGGAGGGGGGACCGACTCCATGAAAATCTGGTCCTCAACTGTTGTCAATAGCTTAATTGCTCTCTCTTTTGAAAGTATTGTTGATGCTATCTAACTAGGTGTTATGCTTTTTGTTACTCTCTCCACCCAAGCACTCTTGTAATTCTCATTAGGAATCTATTCTAATGAAATGCCCACTATGTTCATGTTAATTTCCGCTACACATAAGTTATTAGGCCATTAAATGTTACACATTTTGATAACTATCAAAGACTAGAATGGTGTAGAGTTGAAACTACAAAATGAAATTTAAAATTAGAGAGAGATCATAAACATATCTTCTCTAAAAATGTCACTTTGATATATAGAGTCTACCTTGTAAAAGTTTGTCCCAAAAGTGGAGTCCATAGAAATTATTCCATTGTTGCCGTAGAGATCAAACCTCTCAAGTTGCCAATGTGTTTGGATGCCAAGTACAAAGGGTTTTTTATGTGTAGCGTCCATCTCCTCGTAGTAGAACACATCGTGGGCATGTTGACATTCGAACACTTTGGGCATCACTAGAATGTAGTTCATATGTAGTACTTGCATGCTTTCTTGCAATATTGAGGATATCTCTAACTGAAAGAAAATCATCCCGTGCCAATGTGTAGTTTGAATTGTTCACCTTTTTCTCAAGAACTATTTGGATATGTGTTTCATGAACTTGGATTGGAGTGTATCCCTTGCATAACATGTCGAAGACCCATGATTTGATTTCTAGAGAAAGCCAAGGTGCAAAGCATAGATTTCGGCCTAAGCTTGTCACCATGCCTTCTTTATGGCAAAGCTCGTCATTCTCATAACATGATGCATTTGAATGTAGCGAATGCAAGTGACATCTTCAAGGAGATACAATCTCTTTGCAAAGAAGTGGCATTGGCAACCACACATTCGATTTCCTTTTAAATAGTGTGGATGGCTTCCTTTCCCTATCTTTGGGGTCTTCTCGGTGCGTGGAATCATTGTTTGCTTTCCACACATATCTTTAGGACCATAAACACACCAAAATAGGACTTCTTCTAAATAGCTCTCAATAGTGGGTTGCTTCAAGCTACCCATTTGAATTCTTCTAACCGAATGACGCCTAAAATTAGTTCCCATGTTTGCAAGAGTCTCTTCCCCCTTGAGAAAATCCCCCAAGCGATTCCAAGGAAAGTATGCAACACAAATATGTCCAAAAATAGACTTATCACACTTCTTCTCTACCCATTTGAGTTCATTTGCATTGAAGGGACCACTAGGTGGATGTTGGAGTTCAATTTGGGTCTCCATTGCTACACACACACACACACACACACACACACACAAAATCGACATTAGTATGCTTGCTTGTAGAACAAGAGGTTAAACGGGCAATATAATGATATCAAATTAAATTTTATATCAATTGAATCAACTATAGGCCAATTCGCCCAAACTAACCTTGAATCGCCATTAGTTGATGTGGATGAAAAATTTGGAGAAGACAATGATTAGCTCCCTTTGAGGGTTCTTGTTGGAATCCACCGATGGTCTTCGCGAATGCGCCAAGAGAAGATGTTATTCATACTCGCGAACCATTACTTTGGACATGAGTTGGATAGAGGTTAAGTGGGACTACAATTGACATGTAGAGATGAAGAAGATAGATGGAAGGAAGAGAATGTAATGAAATCAAAAGGTTTAGGAAATGAAATCATTGCCTTAGCAAAGAGTGCTTAAGCAAATGAACTTATTTAGATAGTAAATATAATGTAGAGATGGAGAAGAGAAGGTAGTATGGTAATGCAGAGAGACTTAAGCTCAAGGGCTTAAGAGAGACATGGTTGGCCTTTTAAATGAGTTGGGCAATTATCATTTAGTCTCTAGGTTAGGCCATATCTATTTATGCTATTTAGTTTATAAAGTTATATTTAATTGGGTTGGCAAATGAAAATCATGGAATTGGCCATATTTTCTCTCTCTCTCTCTCTCTCTCTCTCTCTCTCACACACACACACACACACACACACACGATGTTCCAACAAAATCATACTTCAATTTCCTATATTCCTTGGATTTTGCCAAGAGTATTTAGAAAAATACTCTTCTCTCTCTCTCTCCATTTTTCTCTGGACTGACGCTCTCTCTCTCTCTCTCTCTCTCTCTCTCTCTCTAAGAGTCTCTCTCTTCTCTCTCTCTCTCTCTCTAAATAAATAAATAGCGCAGACCAAGCACCCGGCTCACCCGGCTCGACCAGGGTGATCTCTCTTTCTCTCTCTCTCTCTAAATAAATGCGCAGACGTAGGGGCTGTAAAGGAGGGCCTGAGGGCGGAAAACGAAAGGGCTCCCGGCTTCGGGGGCTCGTGCCAGTGCAGTCCCAATGCAGGCGGGCGGCGGCGTAGAGAGTGTGTGCTTCAGAGAAGAGAGGGAGAGGGCGTCCTTTGGCGGACTCTGCAATCGGCTCTGCCCTTTAGCCGTTCAGGCGTTTAGAGCTAAAGCTTTCCAAGGTTCCAGTGTGCAGGCTTTCGGCTGCAGTACAAAGCGGCGCCGGCATTGACTTTTCTCGCGACGGCCAGCGTGGCTCTACGGCTGAGGTGGCAACTTGCCAGCGCGGACTGGTGCTCGAAAATTATCACGAGCCGACACACAGACACTCCGAGTTTCCTATCTCTCTCTCTACACAGAAACGCATTCTCTCCCTCTCTCTAACTTGCAACCTTTCTCCCCCATCTCATCCCTCTGCAACCACCCCCTTCGGCTCTCACTCTTTGTCTCGGGCTCACGCGCTCTCTCTCTCTCCATTGATGCGCACCCGGGGCGGCCTTCCTCCTCGCGGTCCTTCTCTCTCACTGAGGGAAGTATGGACTCCCTCGCTCTCTTCATCCCCCCTCCAGCGTCCTGATGACTCTCTCTCTCTCCTCATGCACGCTCCCCCTCGCGGCGGTTCATAGCTGTCAACCAGAACAAAGTTTTTTTTTAATTAATTTTTTTCTTCCAATCATAATGGTCTATGAAGACCTTGTTCCCACCTTTTATAGTTTCTTAAATTGCGTAGGGGTAAATCCACGAGATCTTAAAGATCTATCCAATGAGAATTGAACTCAAGACCTCTATCTCTCTATTCTTTCTCTCTAATTCTCGCCGAATACATCTTATACACTTCGTGCTCGCAATGCGAAGAAAAAAAGGTCAAACTTGAAAGTCTCCTGGATTTATAGATCCAAATTCTACAACTCCTCCGCGTTACTAAAACTTTTCAAAAATCAACATCGACTCCCTTTAAGGCAGTCACAGAGTCTAGCCAGGACATTGTCATTTTAGTAGTTAAAAAGACACTAAACCCTAATTCTTTTAGCATGGCAAAAAGACTTTTGTTCTCTCCTTCTCAAAACTATCCCTACACTACCGCTAGAGTTGAACTTGAGTTTCCTTCCTAAGATGTACACTATCTAGCTCTCTAAGTTAAAGACAGAATCTAGGTCATAGAATACCAAGCAGACTTTTAAGCTTCCCGCAAAACAGGGACCAAGCATTCAAATTTCAATTATAAATAATATTCAATGTTTCAAGCAGTAACCAACCATCCAGATGCAGCAGACATAAAATCATGTTAAACATGCATACTTATGCAATGCATGCCCATGCAGATCCCAAATTAACCCGAGTTTGATACAAAATGTGAAAATATATTGGGGTCTACACCCGGGGAGGTCACCTAATAAAAATGTAACCTATCACGTGAGTTCAACAGAAGGGTATTTAATGTTCTTGAAACTTACAAAAATATATATACAAAAGGGCATTATTTTTTCAAATTTGAAACAAACTTTCAGATTTTAAAAGAAAAGGGTACATTATATTCCTAACAAAATTCACAGATAAGGGGTTTTACAACATGTCTTGAACGCACATGATATGGTAGTTTTACACATAGTGAACCCCCCGAGGGTCTACAAACATGTATCAGTTCAGTGCTCAAATGCACAATATAATAAAACAGAGCTACATCCAATTTGTCCCCAAAGACTCAAAGATTGTTGGACTTATAGACCTAGTTTAGGTAGCACAATATGGTAATTTGTGTGCACACTTAATTAAACGGCCTGACTTTGGATACCACGCCCTCCCAACACCAAGTCATCCATAAAGAAGATGATCTTCCAAGTCCTTCGTACCTACTTGCAAACCCTAGCGGCTAGTCCCCGCAAAGTAGGGTACTTTTTGAATAGATGAAGGTGGTGTTACGAAGCTGATCTATAGCCAGAGCAAGTTTCAGAGCCGATCCCTCTAGCGTGCACCTTAATCCTAGTAGGCAAGTCTCCCTAGAGCACCTTCTAGATGAATACCTTTATGTATCCACGCCCTTCAATCTCCTAGATGGTAGTAACACTATTTTGCCAACATTCGTTTGACCAGTTTTTCTTCCAAATTGTGTTGAGTGGGGCAAACCAATCCGCTTTGTACACCAACACATTATAGGTACTCTGAGTATTGGGAAGCGAGAACACTTTGTCTTTCGGCCAATGCCAAGCTCTCCAATCTATTCATGATCCGCAGATAGGTGGAAATGAGGATGTCAACACTTCCAAGAGTCTACTAATCATAAGACTTTTGTATATACCCATCTTATGTTGTAACGCCATGAGCTCCACATTCTTCCGGCAGCACAAGCTTCTGTCATCCCAAATATTAGAAGGTTTAGAGATTCCTTTGTTATTCACTAGGCATGCAACATCCCTCCAAAAGGGGTCCAAGGAGCCCCTTCCAAGTTTAGAGAGCCAGGGGGATGAATTGAGGGAGGAATCCTTGAAGTATCTGAACTTCTCCCCCCATTCCATAGTTGAGGCTGCTTTGTTACACTTTCATGCTAGTTCCCCTGTGCAGCCATCAAGCTTGAGGGATGTCCAACAAGGTGCCAACATCTTGTCTGACACAATGGTCTTCTTCCACATGCCCCCTTTTGTGGCAAGCTTTGCGTCGTTTATCATATCCTAGGCCATGATAGCCCACTCCTGTTTCTGGTTCGTCAAAGAGACAACAAGTTTGGCACACGAAGCTTCTGCATGCACCACGGGGTCACTAGTCTCGATTCTGCCTTGATTCTTAGGTCTTTCTACCCATTCCCATCTCCCACATTGGCAAGAGGTTTTGGCTTTCATGTTGCTTTTCCATAAAAACCGCTTGATAGGCTTCAAGAATTCTTTCCAATTGGATTTTCTCAATTTTAGCAACGGTAATACAAATGAAATGTACGGTATCATGAAAGCATTGATTACCATGAATCTACTATGGAAGCGGAGGAGCACAAAACTCCATCTTCTCATTTTGTTGTTTATTTTGGTCAAAAGCCAATCAAATCTCTTAAGGCCAACTTAAGGCCACCTAAGGGGAGAGCGAGTTTTAGGAGCCAAAATTGGAGCTTTTTGGGTGGTTAGGGTATTGGTTAGTAGCGCTATGTGTCTCTACACATGTGGAAGAAAGCTAAAGGTGTTGCAGTTAAAAGAGCTGAGGTAATTGTACAAAACAAAGATTCCTTTGTATAAAAAAATGGAGTGGAAGAGAGGACTATGACACCCCTACCACCTGCCTATGGGTGTTGGAGTCTAGGTGTGGTGGGTATCTATGAATGGAGGAGAGCCTACCCTTTCATGGACCGTTCATAGGTGTATAAAGAGCCACCCTCCAAGGATCACGTGTACAACCTCCCACGCATTAGAAGTAAGTCCTGTTTCCCTATGTCGGAGTCTCTGCCACTCGCGCTCTGTCATGCAGGAGGCTAATTAATGCGCTCGCGTCTCTCTCGCTCACCCAAGTAGTTTGCCGTGAGTGGAAGCTAGCCCTGGAAGGCCTCCATTGTATGCGGGACTCTCTCTCTCTCTCTCTCTCTCTCTCTCTCTCTCTCTCTCTCTCTCTCTCTACGCATGGCCATGTCTTGAAAGCCACTCTAGAATGCATACAAAGCTTTACACTTGGTGAATGGAATCCGGAATCGGATCATAGGATGTTATGTATTGACCTCAAGTGTGGTAAACGGCCCGAGCATGTAGCCTCCAATCATGATGTGAATCATTTGTACCTACGTCTAGACTTCAAACGAGCACTTATATATGCTGATATAGTGGACCAAATGTTAAGCATGATAGAGCATCAAGAGAGCCCAACATTAGAATGCAAGTGGAAAGTTTTCAAAGAAGTAATTTTCTCTTGTGCGAAGGAATGCTTTTCGGTGAAACACATGTCTTGCAAAAGTTCTAAGAAGGGTAGCACCAAGAAGAAATGGTTTGACATGGAATGTAGTCAAGCGCGAAAACACTTGCTAAGATTGGATGCAATCAAAGACAAGGAAGTTTACTTGGAATGTTCACACACATACAAAGCACTTGTTCAAACGAAGAGGAGAAGGTGGAAAGTCGAAAAACAACTTCTTTTAGCACAAGAGAAAGCACATGCATGTGGCAAGTTTTGGCAAAATCTAAAAGGCAAGCGCGTTGAGAGCTTTGGTGACTTGACTCTTGAGGATATGTATATGCATTGTAAGAACCTCTATGAGAAACCCAATGTTGATAAGATGGAGTGTTGTAGCTCCCTTCCGTTTATGTCTCCCTTCTTTACCATTGAAGATGTATGCCGCGCGCTTGAGAAACTTGCTACTCGCAAGGCAGGTGACCTTCAAGGTGTCAAGGCTAAAATGATTAAATGGACAAGCAAGAAAACACAATATTGGATATGCGATATGTTTAACCTTGTACTTCAGTATGGCATGCCTCATGATTGGAGTGCAAATTGGATCAAACCTTTGCACAAAGGAGGAGATGTAAACAATGTGAACAACTATCGCACTATAATGGTTGGTTCTTTAATGGCAAAGTTATTTGGATGTATCATGGAGATGAAGATAAGTGAATGGGCTGAAAAGAATGGCAAACGTGCACTTGGCCAAGCAGGTTTTCGAAAGCATCATAGCACTATTGATCACCTTGTCACTCTTCGAGTTCTTATGGAAGCGTCTCGATTGAATGGAAAAAAGTTGTATTGTTGCTTTGTGGATTTCAAGAAAGCTTTTGACATGGTACCGCGAGGAAATCTTTGGAGACGTATGCAAAGCCTTCAAGTGCCAAGAGAATTTATGCATGCAGTCTTTCGCATCTACCAAAAAGTGATATGTCGATTACGTATGGGAGATGGAATTTCAGAATTTTTTGCAAGCACTATTGGTGTCAAACAAGGATGCCCACTTTCCCCAACCCTCTTTGGGCTACTCATTGATGAATTGGAATGCAAGGTTCTTGACTTTATGCAGCAAGAAGGCATAGAAGAGGTTAAGATCGGAAATGCGGTGATCATGCTTTTGCTTTATGCCGATGATGTAGTGCTCTTGGCACATACCTTAGAAGATGCACAAAAGCTTATGAGTGTCTTGGAACGCTTTTGCCTACATAGCGGGCTGATCGTGAATGGATCCAAAACCAAGGTTATGCTTGTAAAGACCCTCAATGATGAAAATCCATGCATTGTATATAACAATGAGAAACTTGAAGTGGTAGATCACTTCAAGTACCTTGGCCTTGAGGTTCCATCCAATCATAAATGGAAGGATTGTGCAATGTGTCGCTTGGAAGCCGGAAAGAGGGCCTATTATGAATTTGAGAACATGTGCAATGCAGGAGAGATCAAGTGTTGGGCTCTCAAAAAGTACCTCTTTGACACATTGGTGACACCGGTGCTTCTTTATGGAGTGGAGGTGTGGGGTGGAAGCATCGGGAAGTCTACTTGGAAAGAGTTTGAGAATGTCCAAAAGCGTTTTCTCACCAACTTTCTCCAAGTCAAGACACAAACACCCTACATGCTCTTACTTCTTGAGTCCGGATTGCTTCCCATTGAGGTCTTGGGCATGCAAAGGGTTGTGGAGTACATGCGAAAGACACAACATAGCCCTTTGCATCGACTTCCTAGAATCGCATATGAAGCAAGTCAAATGGTTCAAAAGACATGCAAGAGCAAAATACTAAGTTCGGGGTGGATGCTTGATATCAAGAAATGGTTTGGAAGATGGGATGCATGTCACTTGGTCAAGGATGCGTCGATCGACTCCCAAGTTAATGAGGACTTCTTACAACGCCAATGTATCACGGCTTGGGAGAAATCCGGAGGTTCTCGCTTCAGCCATTACACCACACACGTTGCCCCAAACTACAAATCTCTCTTCTTCTCGGAACGAGGTAACCGAACCCATTCCTACATCCTTGAGCCCATCCCATTGAGTACGATCTGCACCATTGCCTCCATTCGTCTTAGCTCCCATTCTCTACGCTGCGAGACAGGACGTTGGGGCACTGGCGAGGAGTGTCATCGACTTTGCACCTTATGGCCTCGTCAAGTGCGAGAGAGTGATTACCACACACTACTTGAGTGCTCAGCTTTTGACCACATTAGGTCCTCTTTTCCCCATATATTCAGCCATGATCTCTCCCTACATACCTTCCTCTCCCAACCACGATGTGGACTCTCTATTGCGACGCTCATTTCAGCCATTTTTGAGCATCGAGAGTCACTTATGAACTCCACTCACACCACGTGACATGTTCATTTGGTCCCATAGGTCATATTTGACCTCCTCGGACGATAATAGAACTATCTCTCTTTCTCTCTCTCTCTCTCTCTCTCTCTCTCTCTCTCTCTCTCTCTCTCTCTCTCTCTCTCTCTCTCTCTCTCTCTCTCTCTCTCTCTCTCTCTCTCTCTCTCTCTCTCTCTCTCTGCGCATGGCCATGTCCAGCCAGCTCGCAAGCCTCAAGGCTTTGGTTGCGTCTTTCATGTTTGTTGCGGAGCTTATCAAGCATAAGCTATAATAAATGTTAACAACAGAGAGATGCCTACTTCGCTGGACAATGCAGTGATGTCAAGGCTTCGGAGTGCCCGGGATAGTCATGGTGATACACACATTCCTCAAGCTCGAGGATGATGTTTACAAGGTAGGGAGCTCGAGGATGATGTTTACAAGGTAGGGAGCTCGAGGATGATCTTTACAAGACAAGGCCTTGACAAAGGTCATGGATGAGCTTCCGAGTGGCATTGACAAAGTCGTTGCCCCTGCTTTTGCTGTGTTGACAGTCTTCGATGCCATGCATGACCTGGATCACTCTCTCTTAGGTGATTCCCAGCTGGATCCCATCGGCTACAGTAGTCTCATCTCCCGCCTCGAGGAGTCACAAAAAGCAGCACTGCTGCCCTTGCTATGCCTGCATTCTCAACTACAGTCCCTCTGCAGCCCCATCCTGGATTGAGCAGATAGTGCCCATGTGAGCATACACGCCTTGCTAGCCCTACAGTCCATAGAGCCCAATTGGCCAAGTAGGCTAAGCTGACTACATTTCTTGTCACCCTGCAAATCCTCAGGCGTAGAAACCAGATTGAATCTGCATGACAAAATGCAGGTAGAGATTCAAGCAGCCATTGAACAATTGGTGCCCCTTTCAATCTTCGCCCATGAGGTAGCTGCCTACGCTTTCATTTTATGTGATTTTTTCCCTTGTCTTCAAGGCATGCCTATGTCCAAGCCTCCTTGGTATGCTAATGTGTTGATATGTGAATTTTGCAGCAATGTCGTCTTGTCTCAGCTGCACCAGGAAGGTTTCTACATTGGCATCAGGGTTTGTGCACCTGTGCGGAAATTGATCGGGTGAGGCTTGTCCTCACTTAGCAATGGTATTTTAGGAAGTCCTAAGTTTGACTTTATTGTGTGGTGGTGTCTTACTGTTTGTGAATAAGCGACCATGTTTTATAATCAGTCTCAGCACTTGAAATAAAGAATTTTCTTTACCTATGGAATGTAAAAGGCTTTCTAAAATGCAAAGTAAAACAAAATGAATTTGATGACAAGGTGGTAATATATGTAACATTCAAACTACCGTGTTGCATTGACACTTGAGACAGATAGAAAGTGGATAAGCTCACCAAAATATGGCTTGACCATTGCACAAGATGTGCGCTTTGGGTAAGGACATAATTCAAAATCCTTGATACATAGAGCATATGTAAACTGGGATCGCCGCACGGGATGTATATTGAAGAAAAATAAGACCGGTAAATACATTGGGGTACCAACATGAAAGATATGTAGTAGAAGTAGATATATTGGGGTGTTACGAGAATATCAAACTGAGTACTTAGGGATGTTACCAACCAGAAAGACAAAAATACTTATCATATCAAAAAGGAAGTCAAGAATGTGTTAGTCGTTGCTGGCGCTTCGTGCAAATGCATGATAGTTTTGATCAACATGAAGTGGCCTTCGGTATAGATCTTCTGTAGGACCACCCTCCCACAATACAGACCTTAACTGTGTCTCAAAATCTTGTTGTTGGATCTCCCAATTCTTTCGGGATTTCCTTGCTTCCTGTGCTTCAAGCCTTTTTTTTCTTTGTTGCCTCCCTTTCTGTTATGGTCTGAGCCCTCTTTTGTTCCTTTTCTACATGCTTTGTCTCCTTTGCCTTTGTAATTTCTTCCTTCTTTGCTGTTTTGGCTTTCATACTTTCCATATATTGGGAAGATGTTAGAATAAGACTATTGGTGTAGTCAACAAAGGCTTCTCGATGCACCTGTCTCACACAAACCTCAGTCCTTGGTATTTGCAGAAGATCAATGATACGTGTGCTCTCATTCATCTTCCTTGACTGGGTGAGATCCAATGGATGTTTTTTTTCCATTCCAAAATTGTGTGTCCTGGTTTGATCCCTTACTGGAGTGTCCATCTCATTGCTTGTGTGAGGGTTTTCGGCCAATGTGCTTGAGAGATCTGTATTAATTGTGTACACTACCTCAACTGTACATAGGTCTTCATGTGAAGCATCCTGAAAAGTAGATAAGTTGTCTGCTTCCATTAATTGTGTGAACAACATTGCTTGATCCACCTCTCCTTGTGTTTGTGATATATCCACACCAAGCTGAGTTGCCAAATTATTTAAAGCGAAAATTGCATCATCTTCCATGTTTGAATGCAATGGGGTGTTGGGTACCTGAGATGGATTTTCATCATTGTAGGACTGATCTTCTCTGGTTGCTTCTGTTGTAGAATCTTCCACCAGTGTGATATGACTGCTTGGCATTCCCTCGAAACGAATAGCTGCTGAATCCAATGGCCATATACCAGTTGCACGGAAGCCATCCTTGATATTAGATTGCGTGAAAGAGGATTTGATTGCCTTTGCCACAATAGATGCAATTTCTGTTTTTGAAGCTTGCCTTGATGAAGATTTTTGTTGCCAAATGTCTCTTTCCCGTCGAAATTGCACTTTTAGTGACTTGAACACACTTACATCTAAGGGCTGAAGTCTATGTGACGTATGTGCCGGTAGAGTAATTGTGTCAATTCCCTTTCATTAGCCTTTTTTACTACATCTAGGGAGACATGGCTTCCATGCCCATCTAGGATGAGAAGATGCCTACTAGACTTACCCACAGTTTTGGTAATGAATTTGTCAAAATGGAGCAGCCACGCTACAAAAAGCTCCCCAGTCATCCAAGCCTTCTTCTTCATCGCCATTGCTGCTCCAGGTTCGCAATGCTGAATATAGTTGCCCATGATACGACTGCCTTTAAATATGTAATATGAGGGAATTGCGCTTCCTGCAGCATTCACACAACACAGTACCGTCATCCACTCGCGTGAATCGCAAGTAACCCCGTATACTACCTTTGCCCCTTTCTTTGCAAGAACCTTCATACCCTTGTCCCTGGAGCCTTGAAATCTAGTTTCATCTACATTCCATATGTTGGTAGAGGGGTATTTGTGTTCTGTATAAAGATTCTTGAGGTTGTCATGAAGTGATTTGACAATTTCTGGGAGAAATCTGCTTGCTCTTGATTGGTCTAGTCCTTCGGACACTCTAAACACAAGGTTAGGATGTCTTCTCCGAAACCCTTCCCACCAACTCTTTCCTGGTATTCCATTAGAGAACATTGTATGCCTGGTTTGACATATTTCGGCGACTTTTAGCTTAACATCTAGTACAGACACACCATGGCTTGATTCACACTTCAAGAAAATCCATTGTAAAAGCGCATCTTCTTCTTGAGAACTTAGCTGAGTTGGTGGGCCTTTCTTCTTCTCTTGAGTCCTGCCTTCCTCCCAGTTTGTTATAGCAGATCGGCTGATTCCAAACTGTAAAGAGCATTTCCATAGGGAAAGACCCTCATCTCGTGCTTGTAATGCTTTTTCCATGTCCTTCTCTGTCCATCTCAAAACTGTGCACTTATTTCGCTTTTGTACTGGCTTGATTGGCTGTCCTTCATCTTCTTGCGCCAAGTGACAACAGTTCTCTACAAATTCTGCCTATGTTTGGAAGTTTGATGATGCTCTTGTTGGTGGAAAATTCGCCTTGGCCTGTTTTACCAATGGTGGTCTTTTGCTCGTTGTACGATTTTGCATGTTTGCTATTTTGAGTGCTGAAGTTAGTGCTATACCATGGCTTCTTCGAGGATTTTTTGGTGGGATTGGAATGGCAGTGGCGTATCTCCTTGACATTTGACCCTTGTCCTTCGTTGGTGATTGAATGTGAACATTACTTCTAGCAGGAGTAAAATGCACTCTCTTCTTGCACTTTGCTGGTGATGTGGTCTTTGAAATTGGATGGAAATGGTCTGTATGTGGATAGCCACATTTGGATGATGTTGGTGTCTGGTTTGCTTGCTTCCTCTTGCCCATTTCAACGACCTAATCTGAGAAGTTTACCATAAGGACATAAGCAAAAGATGAAAAATTAATGAAAGCAATACAACCAAAAAATAGATGTGAACATGTTAAGCTTACCTCTTGTGTAAACCAAACTGTTCTAGTCTGATATGTTTTCCAGCAGTTTGGAATACTCTTTTACTGAAAATTTCCTTTTGGGAGCTTGTCTTGGAGGATCCTGAGGGAGGTTTTCGGTTGGTGTTTGGCTTGTGGTTGAAATGGGAAGTTTGGGTGAAATGAATGGGGCTTTCTTGCGAGGGTGCTTGCACATAAATATAGGTAACACATGAACTTTACCACAACAACACACTCTTCCGCCACTCTTATGCAAGAGAAGGGATGTGCACAAAAAGGCCTCTAGTTGTGGATGTCTCTCTATCAGACAAGCTTTGCATTCACAGGGTGCACTTGAAGTTGCCATTTGGTGAGTGCTGCATTGTTGGTTGTAAAAGTCTGTTGACTCCTTCAATGTCCTAGACTCTGATGTTCCTGCTTTCTGTTGCTGGTCTTTTAGAAGCCATGGCGGCAAGGTGAGAATGGTGCAGGTAAGTGTACTGCAGATGACTTGTACTGCAGCATGTGTGTTATCAATTGCCAGATGCAACCTCCAAGTTTAGGAGGATTGTACAGAGTGCAGGGCTATTTGGTTGAACTACACAGAGTGCAGAGTAGTTATTGTCTGTAATGCTTCTTCTAAGCTTGGGTCTTTGGACTGTGTAGAGTTTGGATTGCGTCTAATGCTTTTTCTCAGCTTGGGTTTGTGGATTGTGTAGAGTGGTAGAGCACCTAATCTTGTGTTGATCTGTAACTACTCATTTATCTTCTTGCTACGCTATCATTACTGATCGTGCAATTTATTATGCAGGATGTCCAATAATGGTGCAAATCTTGGATCGTGGGTAGGACGAGAAAGCACCAAAAGTTTTCCCTTGTAAAGCTATATTGAAAACTAGTCGTGGACAAGTTGTAAGCCACCGTGCACCTTTACTGGCTGAGGCTTGAATTTGTAAAAAGACAAAAACAAACACGGACTCTTGTTTAATCCACGTTGTAAAATTAGCTTTTCATTCGTTCAAAGTTGTCTCTATTTTGGCCTTACCCGGTCCCCATCTTGTGTCTCATTAAGGGGCCCTGGTTTTTTATTGGCCCCTTTACCCTATCTCTTCCTCGTTATGCTACGGACACGATTGTCTCTCTACCCAACACACACAATGTTTCCAAGCAATACACACACAATTATTATACCCTGCAATCGATGTTCTTTTCTCTCTCGAACTACTTGGCTACTCTATTTCTCTCTCCCTAGCACTACAGCAAGAAAAGTCTCTCTCTCTCTCTCTCTCTCTCTCTCTCTCTCTCTCTCTCTCGTATTGGCGCTATAACAGGATCTATCTCGCTCTCTCTAAAGTTCACACACACAGTCACAAGCATTGGCGCTCTTCTCTCTCTCTCCAATTAGCATTGCACAGAGGATTTTCTCTCTCTTCATCTCTCTACTAATATAACTCTCGTACAAATGACCTTATACACACAGAAACACAGATATGCTATCCATTCAATGTCTCTCTCTCTATGATCACTACACGCATCTATGTGACACACAGACACTCCTAGTTTCTCTCACTTTCTCAAATTCCTGCACTCCAGAATAGATCTCACTATCTCTCTCTACACAGAAACGCATTCTCTCCCTCTCTCTAACTTGCAACCTTTCTCCCCCATCGCATCCCTCTGCAACCACCCCCTTCGGCTCTCACTCTTCGTCTCGGGCTCACGCTCTCTCTCTCTCTCCATTGATGCGCACCCGGGGCCGCCTTCCTCCTCGCGGTCCTTCTCTCTCACTGAGGGAAGTATGGACTCCCTCGCTCTCTTCATCCCCCCTCCAGCGTCCTGATGACTCTCTCTCTCCTCATGCACGCTCCCCCTCGCGGCGGTTCATAGCTGTCAACCAGAACTACGTTTTTTTTTAATTAATTTTTTTCTTCCAATCATATATGGTCTATAAAGACCTTGTTCCCACCTTTTATAGTTTCTTAAATTGCGTAGGGGTAAATCCACGAGATCTTAAAGATCTATCCAATGAGAATTGAACTCAAGACCTCTATCTCTCTATTCTTTCTCTCTAATTCTGGCAGAATACATCTTATACACTTCGTGCTCGCAATGCGAAGAAAAAAAGGTCAAACTTGAAAGTCTCCTGGATTTATAGATCCAAATTCTAAAACTCCTCCGTGTTACTAAAACTTTTCAAAATTCAACATCGACTCCCTTTAAGGCAGTCACAGAGTCTAGCCAGGACATTGTCATTTTAGTAGTTAAAAAGACACTAAACCCTAATTCTTTTAGCATGGCAAAAACACTTTTGTTCTCTCCTTCTCAAAACTATCACTGCACTACCGCTAGAGTTGAACTTGAGTTTCCTTCCTAAGATGTACACTATCTAGCTCTCTAAGTTAAAGACAGAATCTAGGTCATAGAATACCAAGCAGACTTTTAAGCTTCCCGCAAAACAGGGACCAAGCATTCAAATTTCAATTATAAATAATATTCAATGTTTCAAGCAGTAACCAACCATCCAGATGCAGCAGACATAAAATCATGTTAAACATGCATACTTATGCAATGCATGCCCATGCAGATCCCAAATTAACCCGAGTTTGATACAAAATGTGAAAATATATTGGGGTCTACAAACATGTATAAGCTCAATGCTCAAATGCACAATATCATAAAACAGAGCTACATCCAGTTTGTCCCCAAAGACTCAAAGATTCTTGGACTTATAGACCTAGTTTAGGTAGCACAATATGGTAATTGTGTGCACACTTAAACGGCCTTACTTTAGATACCACGCCCTCCCAACACCAGGTCATCCATAAAAAAGATGATCTTCCAAGTCCTTCGTACCTACTTGCAAACCCGAGCGGCTAGTCCCCGCAAAGTAGGATACTTTTTTAATAGATGAAGGTGGTGTTAGGAAGCTGATCTATAGCCAGAGCAAGTTTTAGAGCCGATCCCTCTAGCGTACACCTTAATCCTAGTCGGCAAGTCTCCCTAGAGCACCTTCTAGATGAATACCTTTATGTATCCAGGCCCTTTAATCTCCAAGATGGTAGTAACACTCTTTTGCCAGCATTCGTTTGACCAGTTTTTCTTCCAAATTTTTTTGAGTGGGGCAAACCAATCCGCTTTGTACACCAGCACATTATAAGTACTCTGAGTATTGGGAAGCGAGAACACTTTGTCTTTCGGCCAATGCCAAGCTCTCCAATCTATTCATGATCCGCAAACAGGTGGAAATGAGGATGTCAACACTTCCAAGAGTCTACTAATCATAAGAATTTTGTATATACCCATCTTATGTTGTAACGTCATGAGCTCCACATTCTTCTGGCAGCACAAGCTTGTAACATTTAATGGCCTAATAACTTATGTGTAGCGAAAATTAGCATGAACATAGTGGGCATTTCATTAGAATAGATTCCTAATGAGAATTACAAGAGTGCTTGGGTGGAGAGAGCAACAAAAAGCATAATACCTAGTTAGATAGCATCGACAATACTTTCAAAAGAGAGAGAAATTAAGCTATTGACAACAGTTGAGGACCGGATTTTCATGGAGCCGGTCCCCCTTGCAAAAGGCTTTGTATTATGGTTTCTCCCATCAAGAGAGACATTGTACAATACAATTCTTTGTGTTCCTTCAAGACTAGCTAGTGCAATGAAGATGGAAACTTCATGCACTAAGCAAAACACTTAACAAATACAACTTTAATTATCCCCGTTCTCAGACCCAAGACCTCACACACCTTCGAAGATGGTGAGAGCTAGCAGGGTATGAGAGTAGATTGAGAGGAAGAAGGAGTATCTTACGAGAAAGATGTACATCTCCTCACATAATCACTCATATGTAGCAAAGCTTAGCTTAGTAATTAGCTTGGTAGAGGAGATGAGCATGCATTGAAGCTTGGCTCTTGGTTGGATTTGCATCCACATGCCAAGAGAGTGTTGATGTAGGCTTCTATCTCACAAGCTTGGAGTAGGTGATGAGTTCTCCATTAAAGCTTGGGAAGAGATAGTCTTCTCTTTCTTCACACATGAGCTTCTGTGAGTGTGTGTGTGATAATGCCTTCCAAAAATCAGCCCTCCTCTCTCTCTTGGGCGAGCCCTCTTGCTAATTGCTCTTGCTGAAGCCTCATTGGCCCTCCCCAAGTCAAGCCAATTACAATTAAGCAGCATAAGTGATAGCCTTCTAACATGTGTCCCCCTTTCCCCTTTTTGTGAGAGCTTTAGGTAATTAAATAATTAAACTAAACTCTCATTGGACCCCTTTGCCTCCTGGCCAATAGGAATCAGACAAGCCATGGGGCTCCTGAATGCTCATTGGACCCCTTGGGAGACTGCCCAATAGTCTTCTAGGAGACTTAATTCTCATTGGTTTCTTTTATTAAATGTTTTTAAATTAATTAAACTAGATTTACTCTAGCTTAATTTTCATTGGTCCACTTCAAGGGTCATCCAATAGAAATTGGGCACACCTTGTGGGCATCTGCCTAGGGAGCTGACATGTGTCCCTCATTCCCTTTGTGTAAAGGGAGCCTGTGTGTGTGTGTGTATGTGTGGCTTTCTCTCTCATCCCCTACCTTTAGGGCTCGCCCCCTCCCATGTAGGGATGTGCAAAGACTTTTAGGGCACACACAAAGCATCCAACTTTCCCTTGGGTTGACCTTTGGACACAACCTTTGAATTTTGGAACCTTAGCATTTTGGAAGTCTTAATGGGCTGAACCTTAGGGTCTTTTTAGCCCATTGTTGCACATGGCTCTTTTGCAGATGGCCCCCCCTTTGGATCCCTATTTTCCTCCTTTGGATCCCTACTGTGGCCGGCCTGCTAGCTTAACCAATATTCTAGCTTTTTCTCCCCTGGCCTTCCCCACATTAAATGATCAGTTTAATATGAGAAAATCATTTAGGAGAATTAGATATTGATTATTATGACAAGATTCTGTCATCCCAAAGATTAGAAAGTTTAGAGATTCCTTTGTTGTTCACTATCCATGCAACATCCCTCCAAAAGGGGTCCAAGGAGCCCCTTCCAAGTTTAGAGAGCCAGGGGGATGAATTGAGGGAGGAATCCTTGAAGTATCTGAACTTCTCCCCCCATTCCATAGTTGAGGCTGCTTTGTTACACTTTCATGCTAGTTCCCCTGTGTAGCCACCAAGCTTGAGGGATGTCCAACAAGGTGCCAACATCTTGTCTGACACAATGGTCTTCTTCCACATGCCCCCTTTTGTGGCAAGCTTTGTGTCGTTTATCATATCCTAGGCCATGATAGCCCACTCCTGTTTCTGGTTCGTCAAAGAGACAACAAGTTTGGCACACGAAGCTTCTGCATGCACCATGGGGTCACTAGTCTCGATTCTGCCTTGATTCTTAGGTCTTGCTACCCATTCCCATCTCCCACATTGGCAAGGGGTTTTGGCTTTCATGTTTCTTTTCCATAAAAACCGCTTGATAGGCTTCAAGAATTCTTTCCAATTGGATTTGCTCAATTTTAGCAACGGTGATACAAATGAAATGTACGGTATCATGAAAGCATTGATTACCGTGACTCTACTATGGAAGCGGAGGAGCACAAAATTCCATCTTCTCATTTTGTTGTTTATTTTGGTCAAAAGCCAATCAAATCTCTATTTATCCATAATTCCCACCCCAAGTGGAGCACCTAGGTGCCTGAACACAAATCCCTTGCCCATAAGTTCTCATGACCAATGCGCAGGGTCGAAGGTGTCGCTTTCTGAGAGAGATATCAGTCTTGATTTCTAAACATTGCACATTGAGCCAGAGTCAAAGGCAAAAAGTTGAACAATCTCAAGGGCTCTTCTTAGTGTTTCTAACTTAGTTTTGAGAAAGATAAAAGAGTCATCTACAAAGAGCTTTGCAAGCAGTTCCTTTCCTCCAAGCAGTGAAAGATCTTGAGTTTCTCCTTTCACTGCACTATCCTCAAGTGGTCACCAGCGGGTGAGAGCCAATACCAAAAAGGAAGAGGGCAAGGGGGTAGTCTTGCTTGATTGAGCGCTTGGCCTCAAAACCTCCCACTATCTTGTTCTTGAAGAGGAGCTCAGAGTAACTTCCTTCCCCCAATGTGAGGACTATTGCACACATTTTGGGTCCAAATCCCAAAGCCTTCATGATTACCTTAATATATGACCATGAGATTCTATCCTAAGCCTTATCTAGGTCAAGCTAGAGGAGAAACACTTTCTTGCTTGGTGAAAGAAGCATATTCAATACCAACTATGGCAGCCAAGATGTTGTCATAAATTGACCTACCTTTTACGAATCCATGTTGGTGGGGGGTGATGATTGTATTCAAGGTTGGAGCTAGTCTTAGAGAAATCACTTTAGGAAAGATCTTGCATGCAATCTTCATCATGGAGATAGGCTGAGCAACATACCAACTTGGGAATAGGTTTGATTAATCCTCTTTTCAAGATGTCATCCAATTGCTGCTCCAACAGAGCCCTGTTAGTAAGTTGCAGTATCAGGAATTTAAGATCCTCCCATGACTATATGAACCAGGGTACTTTTCCTTCCCCATCGCCTACAAGGGAATCCAACATTCATCGACAGAGATTGGCCTCTCCAATGCTTTTGCTTCAGTAGACAATAGGCCACATTTAACCATACCAAGCAAAAGGGCTCTGGCCTTCTCAATCCCCTGAGTGTAGACTTTCGGTTGACCAATAATTTAATTGAGATGGTCGAGCATGAGCTTGGCCATAGAATTATGGTCTCTTACTACATTCCCCGTCTCGTTAGTAATTGCTATAATAGAGTCCGTTCTTCTTTTAACTTTGAGAGCTCTAAAGAAATGCGCCTGGTTAGTGGGCTCAAGTTTGAGGGCAAACTCTCTGGCCAGTAGTCTGGTCTTATTAGTCTCCTTAGCTTGCAAATCAGAGAGACATGCTTTGGCCTCCGGCCATGTTTTGTTCTCTTCATCAAGAGCTCTTCCTTCTTGCTTTCTTTGGCTAGTTCCTCTACTTCTTCCTTCAACTCCCTGTTTGCATCCTCTCGAGCCTTTTTCACTTTGGGCCCTGCTCGTTCAATCGGTGATTGGATTCTACGCACCAAAGAGGGCCACACTCAAGGGTTAGCAGCTCCCACATCCTGATTTATCTTGCAAAGGGCCATCTTAGCTAAAGACCTAAAGAGGGAATCCTTAAAGAGATGATCCCCTAAGACTAAATTTTTCTTCTTCCCCTCCGAGGAACACGCGCCTTTATTGGCCCTGGCTATGTAAAGATTCAAGGGAAAGTGATCCCACATGCTCTTAGATGTATCAACACATAGCGTCGCAACTGAGGAAAGCCAGTCCGTCTGATGGGAGACGTAGCATCTGTCTAGATGGGATGCCCTGTTGGCATATTGGAGGCTTGTGTATGTCATGCCAGGAGAGCTACTCCATGGACGTGCATTCCAAAAATCGAGCACCATCTCTCGCAAAGTGCTTGCCATTTGGATTTTTCAGAACCAGCTAGTAGATTAGCCAATCTCGTCTTGTACTTGCAAGCTTAAACCATGTTAAAGTCTCCCATGATGCAACAGTCACCTTCAAGAGGTTGTTCTCTGAGATCCACCCAAATTTTTTCTCTCCCCTTAGCATCACAAGGAGCATAGATGTTGATAATGGTGAAAGACTGGTGTGCCCACTTCATCTTTACTCCAAGGACTCTACCTGAGACGTGGTTAAACACAACTTGTGGCTCCAACTCCCTATCAAAAATGGAGAGCACCCCATTATACCCCAAAGCACCATCTCCATAGAATACCAACTTATTCCCTATAGCTTGCTTCTTGCAACAAGAAGCGTCAAGTTGGTGCTCCTGGATCAGCCAACAATTTGTAGCTTCTTTTCTGATCTCCTCCCATAAGAGAGTGCTTTTCTTTGCAAAATTATCCTTTCACATTCCAGCACTGAATATGTAAGTCATCCATTAAGGGGAGAGTGGTAAAAACTCCTCCACGTCTGAAGAACCATACTTCGCCGCCTCTCCTTTTTTGTTGTCTTCCTTCGCCCCATTTGACTGAGAAACGGACAGCTCCAAGGTAAGAAAGCCTTTCAGATTCCTATCATGAAGCACCTCAAAGACGTTATCTAGATTGATGGGGACTTCTTGATGATCTAGAGGATTCTCCTTGCGATGGAAGTTGCTCTGTACCAATGTTTTCACTTTCTTGCACTTAATCACAAAAACTTGATGCTAGCCCTTGTCCATCAAAGACCTCGGGGTCGGAATGTAGCGAACCACAGACTTGGTGAGGCTTGGCTGTTTGATAGCTGGTTCAACAGTCGAATGCTTTTGGGGAGTGTCCTTATGAGTGGCCATCCTCTCGGGCGGACTCAAGCACTTTCTTACTATCGTCTTCCAGGTAGGGGAGGAGAATTTCCATAGCTAGCATTTGGCTCGCTAAACTTGGAATGACATTTTAGGGCATGGATTGAGCAGCACCTCTATGCCATTTTTCTTTAGTACAAATGCGGAATTTCCTCAAGTGCGAAAGGTCTACTAATATGCTAGATAAGCAAATTTGTATGTACTTTGCAATACATAGAGTTGCTCCTTGGAGCTAGCTTCATCTTATCCAACGCTAGGTGGAAGCAACTAATACTATGTGGTATTCACTCATACATATGTCAAAACATTTTTCATCATAAGCATGTTCACCACATAGTATAAAAGCCATATGTTCAATTTGGAACAATTTGAGCAAGTTTGTGACTACTTGGACCCCAAAATCAAAAAATCTTGGCCTAAGACACAATCTATGACCCCAACCACATGAATCCACCTCTAAATTAAAATCTGAGATGATCAAAGAGTTACACATCATCTGAGGATCCCACAGACATCATAGCTATTTGAGAGAATTTTGCTATGAAGCTTCTATAGTATGCACACATACCAATAAAGCTTTTTATCTCATGTAGGTTCCTTGGACTAGGCCATGCTTTTATTACCTCCAACTTTGATGGATCCGTATGTATACCATCTTGAGAGATAATATGACCTAGTATTGAATCTCTTGAAGAAAAAATTCGCTTTTCTTTTGATTGAGAAAAAGCTTGTTCTCCCTCAGTTCTTGAAAAATCACTTGCAGATCTTTGCTTCTTTGGCTAAACTCACAATTGTGAGTGAATATATTAAAATCAAGAAAGATACAAAGAGACCCCAAACGCATACAGTGCCTTAAGGGTCAAAGGGTTACAACCAAGATATACATTGCCTCGGGCTGAAGCCATACAAAAGCGATTTACCAAGTCAATTCCCTAAATTCTCTCAGCTAGCCATGACGGCTTGGGTAGCCTTCAACCAATCCTCTGAGCTTTGCC
Organism: Adiantum capillus-veneris; assembly: GCF_014529385.1. Classification (NCBI taxonomy): domain Eukaryota; kingdom Viridiplantae; phylum Streptophyta; class Polypodiopsida; order Polypodiales; family Pteridaceae; genus Adiantum; species Adiantum capillus-veneris. The sequence continues at coordinate 118,954,571 of NC_140949.1, read as the reverse complement.
TTTTGCCTATCACAAGAATCAACTCCTTGCTCTCTTGCACAATCTTAGAGAAACTAGCCGTAGAGATGTCTCCCTCCAAGACCCAACGGTTTCTGGCTATCCAAACATATGAACGAAGTAGTACCTAACAATCTAATACAATTAGCAGCACAGGGGTTTGTATCTTGCTCTAGGGGGCTTCTACATTCAAAAAGTGTCTATCATGTGGGTTCAAATGTAGGGATTATTTTATCTTACACTTTCCACATTTTCACATACGAAAGGGTGTTGAAAAAATGTTCTTGAAAACAAAAACACAAATTGAATAGAAAAAAGGTCCCTTATATTGGTGGAAAATAAATAGTCCTTAAACACACACGATATATAGGTTTTACATATAGTGAGACCTTCACTAGCTATTCTACACCTTGAGCATCTGTCATACACGATTTTGCATGCGTGAAATTTATCACCTGGCGATAACGGCCCCCAAAGAACCTTCCACACAAAGATCTATAAAATAGGACACTGTCGAGTCCAAATGTTGTTAGTAATTTCCACCAATTGATCCTCCAGCCATTGTTTCTTCTAGTGGAAGTTTAGGGGGATGAAGCAATCATCTTCGTGCATTAGACCATGATAAATGTCCTTGGTGTGTGGTCTAGAGAATTGGCTACACATTGGCCATTTCTAGGCTTTCCACTCGAAGCTGAATTCACAAATAGGCATTAGAATGTTTTACATACCTTCAATGGCTCTATCACCAACGTATGGGTGCTAGTAAGTTGAAATTGGGTGGCAACCTTGTCAGAGGTTTTTCAGCATTTGTTGTTGTCGTCCCAAAAGTGGATGACCCTTTCGAGACCTTTAGTATCCCCCTTCCTGGAAGTCTCTCTCCAGTAAGGGTTTAAAGGTATTCCAATAACCTTAGAGATCCAAGGGGACCAATGAGTGGAAGTATCTAGATAACTCTCCCCACTCTAGTACCTCAGCAGCTCTACTGCACTTCCTCACCAACTCCCCCTATGGCGCCACCTAGTTTTAGGTAGGTCCACCTTTGTAAAGAATGAGGATGCAAGAGAGCTACATAAGACAAGAACAAAACACACAGAGATAGAAAGCTTCTTCTTCTTCTTCTCTAAGAAAAGAGAGTACAAAATGACTAAGTGCTAAAGCTAAAAAGTAGCACATATGTACATGCGGTCACTAAGTGTGAACTCGCTAGAAGCATACTAGGCTGGCACTATAAGTGTAGTCCAACTGTAGAATCACTGGCAAATATCCTCCGTGTCAGTCACCTAACGCGCCAGTGAGTAAATGCTGTAAGCGGACAAGACCCGTAGTGGATGCCATCTCAAGATGTAGAGCTCGACATCTCAACACTCCCCCTCGAGCTCTACATGTCGCAGAGTCCAAGCATATTCCAAAAACGTCGAAGCTTCTCATCTCCGAGGGCCTTGGTAAAGATATCCGCTATCTGCTCCTTTGTGCTGATGTAGACCAAGTCGATGTCGCCCACCAACACTCTCTCTCGAATGTAGTGGTAATGGACCTCTATGTGCTTGATCCTGGCATGGAACACTGGGTTCCTAGCCAACTGCATGCTGCTGAGGTTGTCGCAATGGATGACAATCTGTTGGTCCACCTGCACTCCCAAGTCCTCAAGTAATGTGCATAGCCAAGCTACCTCGCACGCCGCAGTTGCTGCACCTCTGTACTCGGCCTCTATGCTCGATAAAGCAACCGTAGGCTACTTTTTGATGCTCCAAGTAACAGCACTCCCAAAAGAGAACATGAAGCCACTCGTAGATCTCCTATCAACAATGCTACCTGCCCAATCTGCATCTGTATACCCATACAATGCTAATGGCGCATCTGCTGCATAGAACAATGCGTAGTCAAGAGTCCCTTGCATGTACTGAAGTGTGCTTTGTACTCCATCCTAATGTGGCTTCCTCGAAAGTTGCATGAACTGACTCTCCAAGCCTACTGTGTAGCTCAAGTCTGGCCTCGTGATAGTTAAGTAGATTAGACTACCCACAATCTTCCTGTACATCTTGACATCCTCAACAACATCACCCTTCTCTGCACTCAGCTTTGCATTCACATCCAAGGGAATAGAAATTGGCTTACAATCAGCCATACCATACTTTGACAACATGTCCAAAGCATACTGTCTTTGTGACAACCATACACCCTCTGGAGTCCTGATCACCTCAATGCCAAGAAAGTAGCGCAACTCACCCAAATCTTTCATTTCAAACACCTGTTTCAGAAAACCCTTCACATGGTCAATCTCCATAGCATTGTCACCCACAATAATAAGGTCATCCACATATATGGTAATAACCACAATCCCCATATATGTGGATATTATTGTCACCCACGATAATAAGGTCATCTACATATATGGTATGTAGATGACCTTATTATTGTCACCCACAATAATAAGGTCATCTACATATATGGTAATAACCACAATCCCCATATCACTCTCACGTACATAGAGTGAATGATCAGCATGAGCTCTCCTAAAACCAATACTAACAAGGTACTTGGAAATCCTGTCATACCATGCTCTAGAGCCCTGCTTCAAACCATACAAGGCTTTGAGAAGCCTGCATACATAATCTGGGTAACCTGGATCGACATAACCAGGTGGCTGATCCATATACACTTCCTCTTGCAACTCACCATTCAAGAAGGCATTATTTACATCCATTTGATGCATAATCCATCCTCTAGATGGAGCCAGTGCTATGATAGCTCTCACAATCGTCATCTTTGCCACTGGAGCAAAGGTCTCCTCATAGTCTATGGCATATGTCTGTGCATTACCCTTTGTGACCCGCCTTGCCTTGTGACGCTCACTGTTACCATCAACCTTAGGCTTGGTTTTATACACCCATCTACATCCAATAGCTTTCTTGCCACTTGGCAATGGCACCAACTCCCATGTGTTGTTTGCTTCCAATGTAGCCATCTCTTCATTCATTGCATCATCCCAATGCACATTTTCAACTGCATCCTAAAAACATGTGGGCTCCACATCCTGTATCACCTTAGCCATGTAGGCTTGGCGATGCGCTAGATACCCATCATAAGTCAATTTCTGAATTGGATTTTTGACTATGTTAGATCTGCGCGGTCCTGGGTCACTCCTTTGCCCTCTAGCATCTTCTTGTACTTTCCTTGCAGCAGGTGTCCTGACAGCCGGAATTCCAAATTCCTCATCTAGACTTTGTTCAGAACCATCTGAATCCATGTCTATATGTGAAAAACCTAATGATGCATCAGCCATAAAGGGAGGTTCATCAACCTTTTCCTTTCCTTTTCGTGATACATTCCCTGTACCTGTTGGTGGAGTAACCTACGTATGTAGTCTACCGTTCCATGGCTTCTCAATAGATCCATGAGAAGAGGACTCTTGTGGTCCACTCAAAAACTGTGACTGTGGCCTCACATTTTGTACAACCACATCATCTTTTACATCAGCCCCAATAGTGCCATGTGCATTACTGTACTAGCTGCTCATCTCATCAAAGACTACATCTCTGCTCACTCATAATTCTCGTGTAGTAGGATTGTACCTGTACCCCTTTTGTTCAAGGGAATATCCCACAAGAATACATTTCTCTCCTTTAGGATCCAATTTCCTACGCAACTCATCTGGTACATGCACGTAAGCTATGCAGCCAAACACTTTCACGTGTGCCAAATCAGGCTTTGTACCTGTCAACTTTTTCTCAGGTGTTACATCATGCACCGCAGCTGTAGGTGTCCTGTTCATAATGTACACAGCTGTATTTATAGCTGCAGCCCAAAAATTATGAGGCATGTTCTTCTCATTCATCAATGCACGTGCAACCTCTGCAATGTGTCTGGTTTTCCTTTCTGCGACTCCATTCTTTGTGGAGTATATCTGCATGTAGACTGCTTGCGTATACCATGCATTCACAGAAAATCTGAAAAATCATTGGAGAAGTACTCTCCCCCTCCATCTGACCTCAATGTCTTGATTTGCATATATGTCTCCTTCTCAATCATGACTTTGAATTCCTGAAAGTTAATATTTTTCTCAAGCTTCTCACTGACAATCTGACTGAAACCGTCAAACATCTTGAAGCACTAAGACAAAATAGCTGCAATCTACCAAAACTTGCAAATCTGTTGAACCTGCTATTCTGGTACCTGTAACACTTTCTACACTCAACGAGTGTCCACAATCAAGCGTGTATACAACCATTGTACTTGTATAGTAAATCTCTGTATACTGCACTTTGGAGACCTGCTCAGAAACTTGTACGAAAAACCTCAAAAAAAAAATACGTGGATTGCAAACGAAGAGATTGTGATGCTCTTGCTCTCTTAGCCTCTCTTTCCTGCACCAGGCTCTGATACCATGTAAAGAATGAGGATGCAAGAGAGCTACATAAGACAAGCACAAAACACACAGAGATAGAAAGCTTCTTCTTCTTCTTCGCTAAGAAAAGAGAGTACAAAATGACTAATGCTAAAGTTGAAAAGTAGCACATATGTACATGCGGTCACTAAGTGTGAACTCGCTAGAAGCATACTAGGCTGGCACTATAAGTGTAGTCCAGCTGTAGAATCACTGGCAGAGATCCTCTGTGTCGGTCACCTAACGCGCCAGTGAGTAAATGCCGTAAGCGGCCAAGACCCATAGTGGATGCCATCTCAAGATGTAGAGCTCGACATCTCAACAACCTTGGGGCTAAGAGTTCGTCGTGTGCCTGAATTCTTTTCCATCGACCCTCCTTAGAGCTAAGCTTAGCCTTGTGCATCATCTCCTTGGCCATTATAGCCCAAGCCTAGTCTTGCTTTGCAGTAGAGACTACTAAATTGGCACAAAGGACTTCACCATGTACAATTGGATTGATAATTTTGAGTCCCCCTTGTTCCACCGGTTGAGCAACAATATCCCATTTAGCCCATTGCCGTGGCGTAGATGCTTTAGTGCTGTTTTTCAAAAGTAATGTCTTCGCCGCCTTTAGGAACTCTTTCCAATTACATTTGGCGAGCAGGAAGATGAAGGAAATATGTGGCAGCATAAATGAATTAATCACCTTGATCCGGCTTGCGAGGGGAGTGGCACATACTTCCACCTTCTCATTTTGTTACTGATGATTCCCAACACCCATCGGAATCTTTGCTTGTGGGTTATGTCCACCCGTAAAGGGGCTCCTAGATGACGAAAGGTCTTTCCTTTAGAGACTATCTCTCATGTCCAAGTAGAAGGATCGAAGGAGTCTTTTTTCATCAAGGAGAACAATCTTGACTTCTCAATATTACACTTTGATCTCGAGGCTACTGCAAAAGTCTGCACAATCTCTAGAGCCTTTTTGACTACATGGGGACATGCTTTCAAAAATAATAGGGAGTCATCTGCAACATCTTTGCTAGGAGTTAGTCATTTTCGAGTAGAGCCAGACCTTGGATTACCCCTTTCGCAGCACTAGCTTCAAGCATTGTAATCAGAGGATGAGACCCGATGGCAAAAATTAGGGGGGCCAAGGAGCGTCCTTACTTGATGGATCTTTTGACTTCGCACAATTTTTTCATTTAAGAGAAGCTATGATTGGCTGCGAACACCCAGAGCTTGAACATGATTGCAAAGGCGAGGCTCAAAGCCTAGCAGCTTCATGACATCCTCAATGAAAGACCATGTGATCCTATCGTATGCCTTGTCTAGGTCAAGTTGAAGCAGTACACATTCTTGTTTGGTGAAGGCTCGGGTCTAGGTTGCATATTCGATGCCAACCATTGCTTGAAAAGTCTTTGATGCGGATATTAGGAATATTGCATCCTTATCCTCTCAAGGGTATTATACTTAGGAAATATGCATGTAACCATTTACAGTGTTTTGAGGCCTTTCTAGTCACCATCAAGCTATCAATTGTGTTAGGATGAAGTGTAAGATTTGAAAGAAATTAGGAATATTGCCACCTTCCTTGTGAGGGTGGCTCCCTTAATAGCCAGTGTATACGACTTGGTATCCTCTTTTTTTTTTGCGTTGGGGTGGCTTCCCTGCTAGCCTGTTGCTTGATGTTGGATCCTGAATCTTATGGCTCGTGACGAGCATGGTTTATAATGTAAACTTTTTGGATTTTCAATTTACCTACTGAGTTCTGGAAATAAGAAAGGGGGAATATTACATCCTTATTCTCTGAAGGGTGTTTATACCTAAGAAATATGTATGTAACCATTTACAATAATCACTTTGATGGCTTCCTAGCCACCATGAATCTTTTAATTGTGTTAGAATGAAGTGTAAAACTCTTTACAACATCTCTCTCTCTCTCTCTCTCTCTCTCTCTCTCTCTCTCTCTCTCTCTCTCTCTCTCTCTCTCTCTCTCTCTCTCTCTTCTAGGCTAGGTACCATTATCGATACAATGCTTGTTGACATCAAGTTCACACTCAAGTAGTATGTTAATAGCCTTCTAAAGAGAGCTACACCAAGACAAACCCATTGGCCATATTAAATTTGCTAATTAACCAATTGAAACATCTTAAATTCTTTCATTCTAGCGGAAATATGCTTTTGAAGTAAAGGAAATGTACGTTTGCACGGTGTGTGTGGGTGTGTGGAGAGAGAGAGAGAGAGAGAGAGAGAGAGAGAGAGAGAGAGAGAGATTGTGTGGCTTGAAAATCTAAAAATGCTAAGGTTGAGGGGTTACAAATGAGCAATCAAGATCATGAAGATGAAGAGTAAAGAGATCACCTAGCTTAAAGCTACAAGAAACCTTCACAAATGACTAGCATTGTGCAGCCACAGCATGAGGATACTTTTAAAAAAGGCCTCTGTCCCTTTAGGGCCTAGGCAAAGAGCCTAGAGGGGCGGGCCAAGCCGGCCTCTTGGCACATATAATGTACCAATGACGACAAAGGCTCAGGCTTCTTGTTGTACAAAGAGATGAGGTCGACAAGGACGGACCAAGCCGGCCTCCAGCACGCTTAGTGCAAGGAAAGGCTCAGGCTTCTTGAGGTACAAATAGAAGAGGAGGAGGAAATAGTGTAGCCATATAAGGGGAGTTATCATGAAGGTGGTGATCTCTAATGGAAGGTATGTGATGGGGTACTAAGTTGTTGTTGGGTTGGGGGGCTTATGACAAGTGATGTAGAGAGATGTATACGCAATATAAGCGGCTAGGCGAGGCGATAGGGTTAAGAATGTAATGTTTACTTGTATGCGATATAAGTGAGTGGGGAGGGGGTAGGGCTTGGTTATAATGAAGGAAGGTGGTGAGGTATCTAGTAGAGCGAGTAATGTGTAGCTAAGCTTATGGTAGTGGAAACAAGCTCTAAGCAAGAGCTGTTAGTAGCAGTTAATAAAACTAGAAATTGACATTGGAGGCGTAAGTTTGTCCGGGCGCCCAATTAGCAGGGATGACGTTGAGGGCGGTGAGAGAGGCCCCTCTGGAGGAGGTCACCTTGACGGAGAAGGGCGCCTGCAGTGGTCCCGAGTTCAAACACCAGTATGCGCCCCACAGGTGCTCCATCTGCCTCCATTGCCCTCCCTGCACACACCCAAGCACATCTCTCTCTCTCTCTCTCTCTCTCTCTCTCTCTCTCTCACACACACACACACACAAGAAGTTTTGGTCAGATTCTCACAATAATTCCTACATTATGATTTACCTAGCTTCTGTGAGGGAGGCACGGCATACCTAGCTAGGTACGATTGGGGGCAAGGGCCCAGCCGTCCCCCTTGCCCCCAATCGTACCTAGCTAGGTATGCGGTGCCTCTCGAACAGAAGCTAGCTAGGTACGATTGGGGGCAGGGGCTACCGAGCCGGTGGTCCCTTGCCCCCAATCATACCTAGCTAGGTATGCGGTGCCTCCCGAACAGAAGCTCATGATGTTATGCATTGTATGAAAAACACTGAAAAATGCTCCCTTTTCCTACATGAGAAAATTGCTAAATCTTCTTGTGGATCTCTCTCTCATGCCCCCATGTGGTATATATACTGGAAACAACAGCAATATGTCAGCGGCATTGCTCACTCAATTATGTATCCATCCGGACATACATACATACATCATTGTCAAGCTGTAGATGCATGGAGACATCCATAGATGTATGCCCATTGCTATCACAGGGTTATATATCCAAATTGAAACCATAGTCGTGTTGACATCATGCCTCGCACGTACAAATGCCTATGTATCCCATCCGTTTCATCCCAATGTGTATGTACCCATGCACCACATCGAAACGCGTATCGAAATTCATGTGTGCACGCTCATTGAACGAGATTGTAGACATTGCAATGATTTGACACAGGATGATGATTGTACACAGATACATTGTCATTTACATGTACATGTGTATATATATATATATATATATACATCTCGGATTAGATCGGTACCTCCATGAGCTCGACCGCAGAGATTTCGCCATCGCCTCTGACGTATCGAATGAGCACAGAGAACCAGTAGTTAGTAGCCCCTTGATTAACTTGGAAGGAGACCATTGTCCCACTTTTGTAGCTACAAGGCACTCTGCACATGAATACCTCAATTCAATCAAGTCCTCTCTATTGCTATTTGGATTCAGTATGGCTACCTAGGACATGGGAGAATGTGGCCTCTTTACCTTCTATAGAGCACTTGTACAACGCCTGCATTGAGAAGACTCTGGGTTGATTGCGTGCTTGATGCCATCGCACCGAAGGCGGCACCGCTCATGTCAAAATGTGTCTTTCCAGAGGCACAGTATCCGCCGGGGCATTCGTCGGTTATCACCACCGTAGCGGGGCGTGGCGAACAAATGGCCCCTGCTAAACACTTCACCTACAGGATCGTAGTACATATTCGATGAATGGATCTGCATGAAGAGCAACTTAGAATTCGAAAGTGTCGGATATGTATGTTACCTGGTAACAAGCGCCGCAACCCATACCGGCTTTGAAGAGCACTGGACTGCCGGCACTCACTACTTTGCCATAAGGGCTTGAATCAAGGCTTCCATATCCACAAGCACCACCTGCATTGCATCTCAATGTGATTTTCATGAAATAGAGGTGTTTGCAGACATGCATCTATTTGGAGAATGTGTGAATTGCATTAAACAAGCACATAGCCTAAAGTGTCATTATGATAGCACTAAATTATGTGATTGAATTAAGCCTTGATTCCAAATGCAGAATGGAGAGATACATACCATCTGTGCCTGAGCCAGTGGCGCTTCCGTACCACGTCGCTGTTGCCGGGAGCCAACCGCTACCGTCAGTAGGATAAGCCTTGCGGGGTGCAGGCCTTCTAGTGGATGGTGGCTTAATGTGAGGCTTCTTGTAATGTTTAGTGTGTGATTTTGAAGAGGGGCGTGGTTTAGTGGGGGGGCGTCGCTTAAGGGGTTTACCGACATAGTAACCGCCGGAGACGAGTGGCATCGAGAGCATGTAATAGGAGCCCATGAGCAAGCACATTGTGAGGAGGGTGAGGGAGGCTGCCATATTGATGAATAGGAAGTGTGTGTGCAATGTACTATACTCAGCTCGTCACCCGACTAGAATTGCCCCTGCTAAGCACAGCTTGAATGTACTTTTGCGCAGCCAGAGAGCTCCTCAGCAAACCAACAAAGCTCTCTGGCAGAAAATGCAAAGCTCTTGCATATTTATACACGTACAAAAGCAACCCCAGCATTGTTTATTACACGTTAGTCCAACCCTTGTCATTCTAGTGGTTAGTAGACTAGTGACATGCAAGTTGCACCCCCAATATCCCTCCCACTCTCTTCCAAAGGTTTGAAATTCAAACCCTTAATAGAAAGTAAGGATTTTGAGTAAGTGAGTCACATATGTGTGTGTGTGTGTGTGTGTGTGTGTGTGTGTGTGTGTGTGTGTGTGTGTGTGAGAGAGAGAGAGAGAGAGAGAGAGAGAGAGACACACAAGAAGATTTAGGCTGGGTTCACACTAACGCCGCGGTAATCACACCCCAAAATTTGAATTTCCAGTCGGAAGAGTTTTGGAATGCACTGTTCCACGGCCCATAGGTTCACACAGGAGTGGAAGTACCGAGTTCGATAAATTTCATCCGCCGCCCGTTGTGAACACTGGAGGCCGGTGGAAGTAATACTAGAAAGGTCTTCTTTTAAAAGTTTGAAGGTTATTAAAATAATAAAAATGCTGCCAGCGAAGCCTCCTCGACAGATGTGGAGGGTGGAAGTGTTTTGAGACGAGGGGTGAGGGTCGGAAGAAAAACTTGCAATGTTTTTCGTGAGCTGGCAGTCTTTTTGAACGCTTCCTCCGTGCGATGTGAACAGGGTAGGTGACACGGCACATGTTTATTGGTTCGAGGCATGCCTGCTTTGCCTTCCACCACCTGTTGTGAACCCAACCTTAGAAATATTCTCATGTAGGAAAGTGGAGTCTTTTTCAGTGTTTTTCACACCATGCATAACATCATGAGCTTCTGCTCGAGAGACGCCACATACCTAGCTAGGTACGGTTGGGGGCAGGGGACCACAGGGCCGGCGGTCCCCTGCCCCAATCGTACCTAGCTAGGTATGTAGTGCCTCCCTCACAGAAACTCATGATGTTGAGGTAAGTCACAATGTGGGAATTATTCTGAGAATTTGTCTAAAACTTCTTGTGTGTGTGTGTGTGTGTGTGTGTGTGTGTGAGAGAGAGAGAGAGAGAGAGAGAGAAAATAGTAGAAAATATGGACGTGTCCACTCTTTGTGCAAAACTTCAAGGGTCAAGGTGATTGGGAGATCATGGCATGAGAAATGTGGCCAACCACAACTCCACTCTTTTAAACTTAAGATTGTCTCATACACAAGGATGCCCCTCTTGGGTGTGTTTGATTTAGTTTGAAGTTCTAGGGCTAAAAAGTAACATTTCCCCTATTCCTTTATTTTATTCATTACAGCTGCGATGCTGTCTCAGATTCCTTCGCTCCTCTCAAGTGAATGCTTCCCTACCCTTACAATAAGGTTTTTCGGCTTCGAACCTCCACCAATCCAACTGCAACTCCCTTAACCACTTCAACGCCCGGGCTTACCTGCTCTGAAGGGCCTGCTTTGATATAATGATTGGTTTCGCATGCTGCATCTGTATACTCTCTCCTCCCCTTGCCATGAACTCCAAGAGATGACGCCCTAGACAGGAAGTGCATGCGCTCTCTCTCTCTCTCTCTCTCTCTCTCTCTCTCTCTCTCTCTCTCTCTCTCTCTCCCCCCCTCGCGACTGAAATCGCCTGCTCAAAAGCCTCTGTCTTGATTCGCCTCTTCTTTTCTTTTCCAAAGATTGTATCACTTACGCGGTGAAAATAAGGCAAACTTGAAATTCTCCATGTTTTTAGGCCAAATTTGAAGCTTTTGCCGGTGATTACACTAAAAATTGTGTAAATTTCTTGGTTTTCTTAAAGGCAAGCTCAAAATGTAACTAGGACTTTACAATTTCATCCGGTTAAAATACACTGGACCCCGGTTTTTCTAACGCTAGTTTGAACACTCTCTAAGGGCGTTTTGGCGAAAGGGCAGTCATTTTTGTGACTTTTACCCTTCTATCTACTAAGTACTTCTTTATGGGTTGGCTACCCCTCTCACCCGTGTTGAGGTATCCTACAAATCGATCCCACAACTTTTTGTGGTGTGTTTGATTTAGTTCAAACGTTCTAAACCAAAGGTGTAAAGACATTTCATTGAAAGGGCGATCGCTTTTGTGACTTTTACACTTGTGCCAAGTTGGTGGGCTGGCTACCACTCTTACCCATGTTCAGGTATCCTGTGAATCGAACCAAAGGGCATTGCACTAGAGAGGACTTGAACCTTATATATGGGCACGCTTGCGTGCATTTCTCTTTCTTTTTTATTTTCCTTTTCCGGGGGGGGGGGGGGTGTGTTTGGCTTGTGTCACTCCTGGATTTATATCTTTTGTCAAATTTCAAGCAAACCATGCCCATGACCATCCCATACAAAGATAGTTCATTCACAGAGCACCCATTTCATAAATGAAGCACTTGGTTCACACTAAACACCAAGATGCAACATTCAATCTAGTCATCTCATCTAGTCCATAACTCTTAATGCACCTAGATCTATGTGTAGCCATCTCATCCTTTCGAAACTCTTGATGCACTAACATATAGGACTCAAATGCTGCTTGGAATCAAGCATACGTATCTACGCACCCACAAAGACACCCCATTGTCAAACCTTGCATCTGTGCCAGAGCTCTCCTAAATTGTGCACTGCATCATTTTAGGTTTGGGGTTAAGGTGAGGGTTGAACCTGACACCTCGTGTCTCCAACTCACACATACACACACCCACACACTTCTCTTTAGCTACCTACACCATCCCTTGTCCATAGCTCTACATACCCATATATAGACACTTCACCACTAGGCTACACCTCCATATTTGTCTCGAGTCATGTAGAGAGTAATGTATGACACAATTCCTCTCTCTTATCATGCAGTGTTCGGGAAAGGTTTGCCTCAGCTTAGCCTTGAGCCGGTTGCATTCCAAGGTAAAGGGAAGAAAAACCGGTAAAATATGCAAGAAACTAGTTTAAAAATTCTACAAATTTAAATTTTACTGGTGTTCCCGGAGGAAATTCGGAGTCCGGACGTCTAGTGGGAAAAAAATCCGAACACTGCTCTTATGTGTACTTTGCCAATTAGTCATTCTATAACAGATATTTCAATAGAAATTGACAGTTTCCTTGGAGATTGTAGCCCCAAGTTCTAAACATATATGTGTACGGTGTAATGTATGTATGGAAAAGCATGTAAAGTTGTTGAAGAGTCTACGTCCTTTTTGAAGTGAGAAGAGAACTTTTGCCAATCAAAAAGTGGGACAGGAATCAAAATTGTCCCCCAAAAAATGGGAGGATGGTACCTCTAGCCTCTAGACTAGAGAGTCAATTGCATGTTATCCCGGCGGTGAGGAGAGCTCGACTCTTGGATTCATCATAGAAGCAGTCGAAGAAGAAGAAGAAGAACAAGAAGAGATAATTTTTATTGTCGGAGCAATCCCAAGAGATCTCATAGATCTATTCGACAAGTTTTATTTGCATTTGTTGTGGCATACAAGACTCGAACTTTGGTCATTGCACTAGTTGTGACTTTAAATTTGGTCATTGCTAGCAAGTCCAGTGGGTTTATGCCAAAATCTATTCACTTGGACTTGATTTTAAATGTCAAACCAATGAAACAACCCAGAGTTATGCCAAAATCTAAGAGTTTTTGACTGTGTAACCCACAGGTTCCATCTTCGAACCGGAAATTCGAATGGAAATTGGAGCTAGGGGAAATGGGATATGTGATCCCATGAAAATTTGGCACTAAAACTAGTAGCTTTTTTATCCCATGACTAGTAGCTTTTTGATCTGATTTGAGACATTAAACCTTCTCCTTCAATTCTGCCTCTAAAAAAGCATAATTTTGAGGGGCGTGAGAAAAACGGGGTGTGGGCCATGGGGCTTTGCCTCTTGCGAGATTGGGGGCTTTTGCTTCTGCTTTTCCCCCTTAACTTTTGCTCGTGGGTCCCACAAGTGAGGAGGCCCTTTCAAAAACTGTCAACCGTCCTGGTCCCTGGAGCCTTTTACTATTGACAGAGAGAGTTTCCTTTGTGACATGTGTGCAGTGTACGTGTTTGCCATCATTGTGGTCATCATATATGTCACAATGCATGTGTCTGTGATAGGTGTAAATGCCTATGGCACACAAACAAACAGGCCTGGTTCAGACGATTGTGGCATTAAAGCAACCAACCAACGATAAGCGAGTGGTTGCGTTGAAGCCTATTGTCCAAGCGATTCGAGATCAACCTGCATCGCCACAATTCTCGTTGAAAAGTACCTCTAGTATCACCTCGTTTCGGGGGGGCAGGGGGGGGAGGGGTCGCCCAAGAAGTGACGGGTCCGAAAATTTGTAATTTCTTTTTTGGCCAATAGAATGGTGCCAGTGTGGACATATCACCTCTGCCGTCGTCCATCTGAACCCGGCCACACAGAGAGAGAGAGAGAGAGAGAGAGAGAGAGAGAGAGAGAGAGAGAGAGAGAGAGAGAGAGATATTTATCGTCCATCACTGAGGTCAGATATGACCCATGGGACCAAAACAAAAAACAGTAGAACGATTCCTTCAAGTGAAGGCGTGGGATACAAATCACTTAAGGTCTGAGGGACCATCAATAGGGTAAAAGACTATAGTTCAAAACTAAGGGAAACAGAAAAAACTAAGATGGGGCAAGGGATGGAGGCATCATTTTAGGATTCCGAAACTCTTGGATGATCGCTTTACCACCCAGGTAGACCGCCCATTTTCCTTGCTTGCGGGCTTCATGTAGCTTCTTGAGCTCGCTTGCTTTGACTTTCATTTGGTTGGTAGTCAATTCCTATACTATCCAAAGCTTGGCTCCCTTGAGGAGGCGGGATTGGTGTAGCAGCTTCATTTGCTCCTCCTTTGCCTTGAAGGTGATGATGCAATGTTCAACAGACGTCTGTTTGTGTCGTTGATCCAAGAGACGGTGTTGGGCTCGATGGTGATTGGTTGGAGGATGTCGTTGAGCTTGGCGATTGCGTCTTCTAGTGTGTCCTCATCAGTGCACCAAGGCGACAAAAGCCCCCCAATTCTCACTTTGAAGCTGAGAGATTCTTGTAGTTGGCGTTCTTGAAAGGCCGCCTGTATTTCAGTGTCGATCTTCTTTGTAATTCCATGTGTTACCTCATGGACTTTCTTTTGAACAACTGTGACCTCGGCAAGGCAGGCTTCAACCTCCTGTGCCTTTGCGAGCAGGGTTTGACTCTCCGCTTCTTGCGAGCTCTCGACTTTGTGTAGTTGTTGCTTGAGGGTTGCATTCTCATATATGAGGACTTGGATCTAACCTTCGAGAACGGAGATTCTTGTTTCTTGGCGGGCGGAGGGGTCCTTTCGAGGGGCAGCGGCCACAACGAGGAAGCTCCGTGGGCGAGATGCTGGTGTGCCAAAGGTAGACATGCCACTTGTGAGTTGGAGGCTTGTTGCGATTCTTTTGGTAGCTTGGGCATAATGGCGCCCTCTGCAGGAGGGTGGGAACCCCGGTGTTGTTCTTTGCAAGGCAAGCCAAGATACTCCAAGAGCCCAAGTCAGCAGCGTGTTATGATAAGCGAGTGGAAAGACTCTTCGCCCTGCTGTCTCGCAGACCTGTCTCCTCGCAGCAACCGACAGAGCCAGTATGAATATGGGGGACGGAGGGAAGAGCCCTTCTTGTGTTGGAGGGGAGGGCACAGCTAGGTTAACCCCCCCAGCCAAGTGCTGCCCTGCAGCTTGGTGGGGAGTGCACGCAGAGAAGAGGCTAGGTCTTCTAGCGGCTAGAGAGAGAGAGAGAGAGAGAGAGAGAGAGAGAGAGAGAGAGAGAGAGAGAGGACAATGAGACACACTTTTCTTTACCTTTTATCTTTTTGAGAAAGTAGAATTGTATTAGGACGTGGTCATGCGAGGCTTAGTTATCAGTAAGCCTCGACAATTTCTGACAGGAGCTCAGCGGAGACCGAGAGCAGCGTGTAGAGAGAGGGAGAGCAAGGCGCTGAGGTGACTAGCAGTTGAAAGACATAGTTTTGAAACTATGCCTTCTTAGGCATAGTTACGTTTCGAAGCCGGTGGAAAGCTAGCTCGTGCCAGAGTTGGTCGGCAATTTTGACAAAAAACTAAGCCTCGCGTGACCATAGCCTTAAAGCAAGAAGGAGAAATTACAAGTCCCGAATGGGATGGATGCATCATGCATAGCTCGGGAAAGTTTTTTTGTTAAGCGGTTGGGTTTCTTCCTTGTCAAGATGCACACTATTAGAATTTTCCAAATTTGCAAAACTTTCCATGGTTTGCAACTTGCTAATGTCGTATTTCAACCGGCTTAAGGCTAAACTGAGGCAAACCTTTCCCAAACACAAGATGGGTGGGGGAGAGGCACGAGACCTAGGAAGGATGTAGAGCTTTCCAATCCATACAAGATATGTCTTTTCGCAAGAAAAAGTTGATATTGCAAAAAGTTTCTTCTCTTTTAATATATTTTCGTGTATTTAGCAAAAAAAAAAGTTTCCCATCTAACTTTGTTGGGTTTCACACAACCATAAAAACTTATTGGTCTTCTTCTTGGGTTTTACACAACCACATATAAACTTATTGGTCTTCTTCATGGCAAGCATAGAATTTAGCCAGAAATTTTTGACTTTATCTTGGACAAAAGAACTCTAAAGGCTAGTTTTTTCTGAGTGAGAGAGAGAGAGAGAGAGAGAAATAGAGATATGAAATGAAATGAAATGTTATATTGACTTCTTCAAAAGGCCAAAATGACCTACGAGACCAAAAA
Organism: Adiantum capillus-veneris; assembly: GCF_014529385.1. NCBI lineage: Eukaryota > Viridiplantae > Streptophyta > Polypodiopsida > Polypodiales > Pteridaceae > Adiantum > Adiantum capillus-veneris. The sequence continues at coordinate 118,938,275 of NC_140949.1, read as the reverse complement.
GTTACAATTGGTGAATCTGATACCATGTTTGAGTACGAAAATTACAAAGTTACAAAGAACTAACACTAAAACACTAAGGAAAAAGGAAATGGGGGAGAGGGGGGGGGGGGGGGCGGGGGAGTTGGGGTTTCAGATGAAATCTCTCATCAATCGCTGTCGGATCTCATTGACCTCCTCCATGGTCAGTTCTTTGGTTGATCTGTATCTTCTGTTTTGCCGCCTTCGTCGGTAGTGGGAGACCCCCCAAGGTCGTGGGTATCTGGATTTGCCAAGCTCAGTGGCTCGGTCAAGCAACATACCTCGAGTATGAGTAGGCTCTGAGATCTGCTGTAATGACTGCTTCGTTGGCTCTCCTCTGATTGGTGTAGGAAATCTATGATTCGTCTTTGAGACTGTCTTTCCCCTGATGTCCTCAGTAAGCTCTCCCTAAGTCTACGCAGCTCTAGCAGGAACAATCCAAGACACCTCTGATCCTTGTATCTCATGACTCTAGAAAAAGGTCCGAAACCTTCTTTGAACAGGCAGTGGAAGTGGCCACGTATCTCATAGTATACCGGGCAGTGACATGTGCAGCTCTGTCTCTGGCTCTAAGTTACATAGGTGACATATCCTGGCCCCTGCCGCACCCCTCAAAATCGGCTAGTCTCAATCTGGAGCTGATGTGTATGTGCATATCTTTCCAATAGCGCATCTTATCCCATGAGATAAGTGTGTATCCATGTATGCAGGCCTAGTCACAAAGCCGTCCTTCGTGAGTTGGAGAAGATGCTCTACGTAGAAGGCCATCTTCGTGCCCAACTCCTGTGTCGGCTGTATCCATATGCTCTTGGTATCTAGCTGAATCAGATCCTGACGTATGAGTCTGTTTTGGTGATCTTTGTCCATGTGAGAGACAAGAAGGGTGCCTCCAGGGAGTATTGAAGCGTAGGTAATCTATCCATGTTGAGACCATGCGACTGAAACCATGCTATCATCTGTCCATACCAAGATGTTGTATCGTCTTGTATAGCTAGTTGTCGAGATGACTCCGAGGCAAGCCGAGCGTATCTATCCCTGGGGAGATCCCATAGACCGTGCATAAAGGATACTGATCTAGTCAATGCCTCCACCACGAGGGGGGTGGCGGCTAGCTCGTCGGCTCGGATAATCTTATGTGCAACTGAGGCCTTAGCCCAAATTATTTGAGCGATCATAGAGACCAGAGGCCTCTCCATACATCTCCATCCATCTATGTTGCCAGATCTCCCATGGTGGTCTACTGAGGGTCCCCACATCTGAACTCCATAGAGCATAGTTGGAGTCACTAGAGTGTCAAAAAGCCAGAGCTTTGTTCGCGGTTTCTGAAACTGAACCTGCGAACACATCCTCTCCAGTCCTCCCAAAGCTGCCTATGCTCTTGTCAGTCTAGTCTCTGATGCTCTCCTTAGTGAAAACACCGGTCCACCGAAGAATACCCCAAGATAAGTATATGCATATGTGTATCCACAGTCTCCTAGCCATACGTAAATGTGGGTGCTGACCTTCTGACCCACTGCGATGTGGTGTTGAACACCATTACCTTGGTTTTCCCCATATTGACAGACAATCCACTGCCACGAGCAAATGTATGCAAAGCATCCAAATGACGTTGCATCCCCTCTGGAGAGTTAGAAATCAGCACAATATCATCAGCATATAGTAATAGTGGAATCCATGTCCCTGCTAGCGCAACCCCCCTGATGCTCTACATAGTCCGAAAACTCATCCACATAGATCCCAAAAAGAGTCGGGGATAGGGGGCATTCTTGCTTTACTCCAGTAGTGGAGTGGACCATGCCAGACATTCCCTTAGTGGTGCGTACCCGCCCCATCACTGCCCTGTATAGAGCCATAATACCCCATATCAGCTCAGTAGGCACACCCATGTCCTGTAGTCTGAGTATAAGTTAGGCTCTCGGCACTGTGTTAAAAGCTTTGCGGAAATCCACAAAGCTATAATAGATCCTGTTGCCATGGTGTCTACCCTCCTCAATAATAGCTCTGAGTGTCAGAATCTGGTCAAGAGTGGAGAAACCTTTCTTGAAACCTGCTTGCCCTGGTGCTCTTATGCCCTCTCGCTTTGCCCATCTACTCAGCTCCAGCTCAAGAACGGATGCATACAACCTAGCTAATGTGTGACCAACCATGATGATGCGATAATTCGCGGGAATCATGGGATCTCCTGACTTGAAAATAGGCACAATCGTAGACATACTCCAAGTCTCTGGGAAGCCTTCATATATGGCTCGATTAAACATCATAGCCAGGAGCTCTGCAAGCATATCTTTGGCATGGATGAAGTGCTCTGCTACCAGACCATCATGATCATGTGCTCTCCTTGTCTTCATTTCGTCAATGGCTTTCCTTACCCTCTCGGTAGTAAAGAAAGTCACCGGGCATGTCTCTAGTGGATGCGGCAGAGGTGGTTGCCCTGATGCTGTGTAGATAGATGTGGCATATCCCCCCCATGTCTCAGTGGAGGTGACCATTGGTGGTGGTGAATGCTCGTGGAATAGCCTCCATGCTTCACATGAGCCCTAACTTATAAATAACTGATACAGATCCAGCTCTTGCTCAGATAGGATAATCCCTTTTCTTTCGTCGCACTAGGCAGCGAAAGATAATCTGTGATTGTCTATGCGTGGTAATACCCATGAGCACTTCCCTCTATAATTTGATCCTCGTCTCTCTACACTCCTCATCATACCAATTGTTCTGGGGCATGCTCCCATATCGTCTCCGTGTGGGCTGACTGTGGGGATATGCCTCTGATGCTGCATCATGGAGCATCTCTGTCAGTGTCTGAGTGAGGTCATCTAGTGGCCGTCCCGGATCCTGGGTGCATAGCTGCCTGTATATCTCATCCATATACACAAAATCCGTCTCCCTCATGAAGGTATATCGAGTGTGTGTGGGGACCTCTCCTAATGGAGCTGTGCTGAACTGAAAGGTCAAGGTGAAAGACAAGATAGCATGATCAACTGCTACTCCAATTGGCCTAGTACCCACCATGAAATCTTGAAAGAATAGAATGAGACCTGGCTGGGCCATAACATAATCCATTGTGCTGGCCTGCGTTGCATTTATACACCCGTATAACAAAAATTATACGTATAAAACGTTAATGTACGCCGTATTTCCGAATAATTACCGAATAGCCGTATAAAACCGTTTTCGATCAAGATATTTTTCAATCGAAAACTATTTCGATCAAAAAATATTTCGATCGAAAAACTGTATATATATACAATCGTTGTCGTATTCGATCGAAAAGAATTGTGGACTTTTTTGGTGTTTGGAGAGCTTGGAGCTTGTGAGAGTTTGACAGATAGCGACAATGTCTTCGGTTTACAGCAGTTTTTAGGTAAATTTTTTAAATTTTTAGTAAATACTAAGTTTTCTTTTGTGTTGTGCCAGACTTGTGTGGTGCAGTAGTTTCGGCTCTCACCACAAAGTTGGCTTGCAGGTCGTTGGCCACTCCATGCTGTGTAGCCATATGGCTCACTCCAGAGGTGTGTAGAATATAGTTTCCTTTCCCGTGGTGTGTAGTTATGTCATAATAATCAATATCTAATTCTCTTAAATGATTTTCTCATATTAAATTGATCATTTAATGTGGGGAAGTGCCAGGGAGAAAAGGCTAGAATATTGGTTAAGCTAGCAGACCGACCACAATAGGGATCCAAAGGGGGGGGTATCTGCAAAAGAGCCATGTGCAACAATGGGCTAAAAAGACCCTAATGTTCAGCCCATTAAGACTTCCAAAATGCTAAGGTTCCAAAATTCAAAGGTTGTGTCCAAAGGGGTAAAGCTTAGGGGGAATTGGATGCTTTGTGTGCTCTCCAAAGTCAACACATATCCCTACATGGGAGGGGGCGAGCCCTTCTTCTAGGGGATGAGAGAGGAAGCCACACACACACACACACACACACACACACACACACACACACACACACACACACACACACACACACACACACACACAGAGGCTCCCTTTACACAAAGGGAATGAGGGACACATGTCAGCTCCCTAGGCCAGATGCCCACACGGCCCTGCCCAGTTTCTATTGGATGACCCTTGAAGTGGACCAATGAGAATTAAGCTAGAGTAAATCTAGTTTAATTAATTTAAAAACATTTAATAAAAGAAGCCAATGAGAATTAAGTCTCCTAGAAGACTATTGGGCAGTCTCACAAGGGGTCCAATGAGCATTCAGGAGCCAAATGGCTTGCGTGATTCCTATTGGCCAGGAGGCAAAGGGGTCCAATGAGAGTTTAGTTTAATTATTTAATTACCTAAAGCTCTCACAAAAGAGGAAAGGGGGACACATGTCAGAAGGCTATCACTTATGCTGCTTAATAGTCATTGGCTTGACTTGGGGAGAGCCAATGAGGGCTCAGCAAGAGAAAATAGCAAAAGGGCTCGCCCAAGAGAGAGAGGGGGCTGATTTTTGCAAGGCATTATCACACACACACTCACACAATCTCATGTGTGAAGAAAGAGAAGACTATCTCTTCCCAAGCTTTAATGGAGAGCTCATCACCTACTCCAAGCTTGTGAGATAGAAGCCTACAACGACACACTCTTGGCTTGTGGATGCAAATCCAACCAAGAGCCAAGCTTCAATGCATGCTCATCTCCTCTACCAAGCTAATTACTAAGCTAAATCTATGCTAATATGAGTGATTATGTGAGGAGATGTACATCTTTCTCGTAAGATACTCCTTCTTCCTCTCAATCTACTCTCATACCCTGCTAGCTCTCACCATCTTCGAAGGTGTGTGAGGTCTTGGGTCTGAGAACGGGGATAATTAAAGTTGTGTTTGTTAAGTGTTTTGCTTAGTGCATGAAGCTTTCATCTTCATTGCACTAGCTAGTCTTGAAGGAACACAAAGAATTGTGTACAATGTCTCTCTTGATGGGAGAAACCATAATACAAAGCCTTTTGGAGGGGGGACCGGCTCCATGCAAATCCGGTCCTCAACTGTTGTCAATAGCTTAATTTCTCTCTCTTTTGAAAGTATTGTCGATGCTATCTAACTAGGTGTTATGCTTTTTGTTGCTCTCTCCACCCAAGCACTCTTGTAATTCTCATTAGGAATCTATTCTAATGAAATGCCCACTATGTTCATGCTAATTTCCACTACACATAAGTTTTTAGACCATTAAATGTTACATTGGTATCAGAGCTCAAGGTTTCTCTTTTCTTGCTCAAGAAGGGAGGTCCTCAAGCTAGCTACAAATGGTTGGTATTATTAATTGCCTGTGAGTAAGTAGAATAGGGATTTTTCAGCCTTGCAGTGTGCCTGCCTTCGTGCAGTTAACGGGGCATCACCGTCGAGAGCTATGGTCTTAATAGTGGAGTCCTACAGGGCTTGCCTATGGCTTAACCACTATTGAGCTATTAGAAGCTTGACAGGAGCCGGTGCTGTTTTGGTGTCAAAAGACCCTCTCTTCTATTCCTTGCAATTAATGGTATTCGAGCCGCGGGTACAGTAGCTTGAGTGCTTTTTCTAAAGGGGTAAAGAGGAGTAGAAACTAGGGCTTGAAGTGTCAAATTACACCTAAAAAGTTTACACTTAAAGGTTGTTAGAATGGCTGACAATAGTAAAGAGAGTGAAATTAATGTTGATAACTTTGATTTTGCTTATGAGCAAGCTACTAATGATGCTTCAATGCTTGTTAACTATCTTGTTACTAGGCTTCAATAAGCCATGGGCAATCCATCTCTCCAAAGTGAAGTGCAACCGTGCTCATGGGATTCTCCAAGCTCATCACCATGACGAGAGAACACCTAGGAAGCCTCCTTGTGAGACTACCAAGAGAGGTCTCTCTCCGATTCGGGAAGAAGAAAAGAATCCATATGAAGGGCTCAAGAATTTACTTCTTGATGATGCATCTCCTTCCCAAAGGAGAACTCAAGAGCCTCCACCGAAGGAACGAGAAAGAAGCGAGTCTCCCGCCACCTCGGCAGAGATGGCTCCACGAAGACGGCGGGCTAAACGCTCTCCATCACCACCAAAGCGGAGAAGACCATCACACTCTTCTCCAAAGAAGTGAGTCTCCCGCCACCTCGGCAGAGATGGCTCCACGAAGACGGCGGGCTAAACGCTCTCCATCACCACCAAAGCGGAGAAGACCATCACACTCTTCTCCACGCCATAATTCAAAGAGGGATGATAAAAAGCAAGAGAAGAAAAAGGCGATAAAGAGAACACCCTCTTCTCCATCTTCTTCATCCTCTTCCTCTTATGAAAGCTATGGTGAAGACGACGAAGATCAAGACAAGAAAAAGGCGAGAAAGAGGTCACCCTCTTCTCCACCTTGTTCAAATTCTTCACCTTCTGAAGAAAGTGATGGTGCAACCTTTGAACCATCAAAAAGAAGAGGCCATAGGAAATCCTATGCCGCATGGAAGAGGTCGTCCAAGCTGAATAAATTCAAAGAGGGAGGGAATAGCATCTCTTTCCTTACCTATGATGGTACCTTTGGTGCTACGGACAAAGTTTTGGCCTTTATCCAACAGTTCGATGCGGCGTTTGGAGATGAGGGCTTCACGGAGTCCTCTAAGCTACGCCATGTAGCTATGCACTTTCAAAAGTCCGCCAGGCAATGGTGGTCTAGCCTACGATCCAATGGTGAAGCTCCACGAACATGGAAAGCTTTAAGAGCTTCCATTATGAAGCAGTTTTTGGCCACCGATGCCAAAGACAAAGTACTCATCGAATGGCGAATCTTAAAGCTCTCTCCCAATGAATCCATCCACAAATATGTAGACAAGTTTTGGGACTTACAAATCAAAGCCACTGTCTTCAAAAAGTTGGATTTTCGAGAGCAAAAGCAACAATTTTGTGCGGGCTTAACCGAATAAATGGCGGAGTATGTCAACTCCCAAAGACCACGTACCATATCGGCGGTAATACACCATACTATGGTGGCCTCTCGAATCAATTTCCAAACGGGGGCTAAAAGAAATAATAAGCCCCCGGAAAACAAGGGTTCCAATGAGCCTAAGGGGAAGGAGAATGTCCAAAAGTCTCCTAAGGGAAACTCCAACAAAGCTAAAGAGAAGGGAGTTTACAAAGGTAAGAGTAAACTCTGTCTTGAAGAGCTTGAGCGTTATCGTAAGGATAACCAGTGTTTCAAGTGCGGCGAACAAGGGCATGCGTACCGCGCTTGTCCCCAAAAGAACAACTGCCAAGATCCTCCTAGAGCTTCCTTGGTTGAAATCCAAGAGGAGAAGACTCACCAAACTCACCACAAAGGATCTCCTCTATGCCATGCTTGGGGAAAGGTAAGAGAACATGATTCTTTTATTCTCTTTGACCCTGGTTCTACTCACAATTTTATATCTATAGAGTTGGCCACCAAGCTAGGCATACAATCCTACGAGATGGGATATGTCCTACCCGCAAACAGTGCCTTCAAGGGGCAAGAAGCTTCGGTCACTCCCTTAATTGGGAAATTGAGGCTTCATGTCCAAGGCTATGTGGACAAAGTGGACTTCTTTATCTCTCCTCTCAAGCATGAGGATGTAATCCTAGGGGCACCATGGTTTGACCGCTGGCTGCCGATGTTAAATTTCCTGAAAGGAGAATCTCCTTTAAGTTCATGGAAAAAGACATGTATATAGATGCTAAGGAAATGGGTAACACTATCCCCATTGTACATACACCAGCTTTCAACAAGTCAATAAAGAGCTCTATTTCCTTGTACATGATTTTTGTTGAAGACTCTCAAAATGAACCTAATGCTTTAGCAAAAGAAAATAAAAGCAACCAAAAGGAATTAGAGTTATCCAATTTTCTCAAGGGGTTTCAAGATGTTTTTATTGACGACATCCCTTGTGAGCTACCTCCTAAACGAGGTAATGATGACCTTGCTATCGAACTTCTTCTAGGAAGTTCACCGCCTAACAAACCTCCTTATAGAGTTTCTCAAGCTCAACAAGAGGAGATTATGCGGCAAGTGCATGAGTTAGTTGAGAAGGGTATGGTTAGGCCAAGCTCATCTCCATTTTGCTCACCTATGCTATTAGTGCAAAAGAAAGACGGCACATATCGTATGTGTGTCGACTATAGAGAACTAAATAGGATCACTATCAAGAATAGGTTTCCCATTCCACGGGTAGAAGACCTATTTGATAAGCTACAAGGATCGACCTACTTCAGTAGGATTGACGTAAAAAGTGGCTATCATCAAATAAGGATAGTTGATCAAGACATTGTAAAGACCGTATTTCGCACCACATTTGGTCTTTACGAATACATTGTCATGCCTTTTGGCTTGACCAATGCACCAGCTACATTCAACCGCTTGATGGAGAAGCTGTTCAGGCCTCATCGAACCTTCACTGGAGTGTTCTTTGATGATATTATCATCTACTCTAATTCACTGGAGGAACACAAGCAACACCTCCAGGTAATATTTCAAGTTTTAAGAGAGAATAAACTTTATGTTAATAGAAAGAAAAGTGAATTTTTCTTGCAAGAGATTCAGTATTTAGGTCATATTATCTCTCAAGATGGCATCCAAATGGATCCATCTAAGTTAGAGGTAATAAAAGGATGGCCTAAACCAAGGAATCTTCATGAACTAAGAAGCTTTATAGGTATGTGTGCATACTATAGACGCTTCATAGAAAAGTTCTCACAAATTGAGGGACCATTACATGACCTAACAAAGAAAAGCGTTAGGTATACATGGTATGCTAAGGAGAACAATGCTTTCGAAAAGCTTAAAGAAAAGATTATCTCTCAACCTGTTCTTACACTACCGGATCTCTCAAAACCATTTGAGGTCCAATGTGATGCTTGTGGTGATTGCCTTGGAGCTGTTTTACTCCAAGAAGGGCATGCCATAGGCTATGAGAGTCGACCCTGTTGAGCAAGCTCTAGGCATATATGAAAAGGAACTCCTTGCAGTTCTACATGCCTTAGACTCATGTTAGCACTATTTATTGGGGACTCCTTTCATTCTGCGAACGGATCACCAAAGTCTTAAGTACTTCATGACGCAGACCAAGATCTCTGACAAACAAATGAGGTGGGAAAATTTCCTTTCACAATTTCATTTTCACATTGCTCACATTGCCGGCAAGCATAATCAAGTAGCTGATGCACTCTCAAGGCGGCCGAGAGTGAATGCCGTTTCCATAGCAACTCACAATGATCTATCTTCAATGATAGATGAGTATGCTATTGATCCCGATTTTAGAGATGTGATTTCAGCCCTTGCATTAGGGAAGAAAGAAGAACCATTTACCTTACAAGATGGTTATCTTCTCTATGGCAATAGACTATGTGTTACTCACTCACTACGTGAGAAAGTAATGTATGAATCTCATGCTCCACCTTATGCGGGGCATAGAGGGATTCAGTCTACCTTAAAGGGAATTGAAACATATTTCTATTGGCCTACCATGAAAGTGAACATACAAGAGTATGTTTCTAAATGTGTGGTATGCCAAAAGACAAAATTTGATAGAGGGAAGCAACTTGGATTTCTTCAACCCTTGCCAATCCCTAATTCACCATGGGAGAGCATATCCATGGATTTTATCTTTGGATTGCCTAAGTCTATCCATGGGAATACGGGAATATGGACGATAGTAGACAGGTTCAGTAAACAAGCTCATTTTATACCTATCAAAAAGACTATCAAAGCCCATCAAATGGCAACCCTCTTCATTTCACAAATTTTCAAATACCATGGCTTGCCAATGTCCATAGTGTCGGATAGAGATCCTAGAATGACCAGTAATTTCTAGAAGGGTCTCTTTGAGAATTTAGGAACAAGGCTAAACTTCTCTTCGGCCTATCATCCACAAATTGATGGCCAAAGTGAAATAGCTAACCTAACCATTCTCGATCTACTAAAATCCTATGTAACGGAAGTAGATCAAAGATCCCAATGGGAGAAGTACTTACCCTTAGTGGAGTATGATTACAATAACACTGTACATACTTCCACGGGAAAAGCACCTTTTGAGGTAATTGAGGGAAGATCAAAAAGTCCCTTGCTACTTAAGGTACATGGGAAGATCTTCGCTGCACATGAGTATAGCCGAGACCTACAAGAATCTTTTCAAAAGATTAAGGATGCTATCTCTATCTCACAGCAAAGGAAAAAGGCTGCTGCTGACAAGCACAGAAGAGCCCAAGCCTTTAAAGAAAACGATTGGGTCTTGTTAAAGTTTCCCAAGGCTCGATTAAGGCACACGATGGGCAAGAATCCTACGGGCCACCAAAAGTACTATGCTAAACTAGCAAAAAGGTACTATGGTCCCTTCCAGATTCTTAGGCCAATCAATGAGATGGCCTATCAACTCAAGTTGCCCAATCATTGGCTCATACACAATGCTTTCCATGTGAGCCTATTAAAGCCTTACAAAGGAGAGCCACCTCAAGAACCAACTATTGAAGACCCACCGGAGATCGAGGACCAAGAGGAGGTGCTGCAGCCCGAGTCCATTCTCCGACATGAAGACAAGGTATTAAGAGGCGGTAAGACTATCCCACGATATCTTATTAAGCTCAAGAATTATCCTTTTGAAGATGCTAGATGGATGCAAGGCATACAATTAAAGGATAACCTAAACCTTGTCAATGCTTACAATGCTTCCCAAGAGTAAGCAAATGTACAAAATGTTAAAAATGAACAAAGTTTTTTTTAATCTTATAAGACTCTCTTTTTCTTTATTGTGCACAAAAATGAAGTAGTATGCATGCTTAGATCAAGTTTGCGGAGACGACGTCTCCCAAACACCAAGTAGAGCTTGTCACTCTACTATGGAAGATTGATAGGACTAATGTGCAGACATGCTTGCGGCAGCCTAAGGCTCTCAAGCGCCAAATGGACTAGTCATCCATTGTGGAATGATGTTGTAGGGTAACATAGGGATCCTCTACCCGCTAAGAAAAGGACTCATGAATATGCTTTATCTTCTCTACACCATAGTCGAGGACGACTATGATTTCAAGAGAGAGGTAATGTCATAATAATCAATATCTAATTCTCCTAAATGATTTTCTCATATTAAAATGATCATTTAATGTGGGGAAGTGCCTGGGGAGAAAAGGCTAGAATATTGGTTAAGCTAGCAGACTGACCACAGTAGGGATCCAAAGGAGGGAAAATAGGGATCCAAAGGGGGGGCCATCTACAAAAGATCCATGTGCAACAATGGGCTAAAAAGACCGTAAGGTTCAGCCCATTAAGACTTCCAAAATGCTAAGGTTCCAAAATTCAAAGGTTGTGTCCAAAGGGTTAAAGCTTAGGGGGAATTGGATGCTTTGTGTGCTCTCCAAAGTCAACACATATCCCTACATGGAAGGGGGCGAGCCCTTCTTCTAGGGGATGAGAGAGGAAGCCACACACACACACACGCACACACACAGGCTCCCTTTACACAAAGGGAATGAGGGACACATGTCAGCTCCCTAGGCCAGATGCCCACACGGCCCTGCCCAGTTTCTATTGGATGACCCTTGAAGTGGACCAATGAGAATTAAGCTAGAGTAAATCTAGTTTAATTAATTTAAAAACATTTAATAAAAGAAACCAATGAGAATTAAGTCTCCTAGAAGACTATTGGGCAGTCTCACAAGGGGTCCAATGAGCATTCAGGAGCCAAATGGCTTGCCTGATTCCTATTGGCCAGGAGGCAAAGGGGTCCAATGAGAGTTTAGTTTAACTATTTAACTACCTAAAGCTCTCACAAAAGGGGAAAGGGGGACACATGTCAGAAGGCTATCACTTATGCTGCTTAATAGTCATTGGCTTGACTTGGGGAGAGCCAATGAGGGCTCAACAAGAGAAAATAGCAAGAGGGCTCGCCCAAGAGAGAGAGGGGGCTGATTTTTGCAAGGCATTATCACACACACACTCACACAATCTCATGTGTGAAGAAAGAGAAGACTATCTCTTCCCAAGCTTTAATGGAGAGCTCATCACCTACTCCAAGCTTGTGAGATAGAAGCCTACAACGACACACTCTTGGCTTGTGGATGCAAATCCAACCAAGAGCCAAGCTTCAATGCATGCTCATCTCCTCTACCAAGCTAATTACTAAGCTAAATCTATGCTAATATGAGTGATTATGTGAGGAGATGTACATCTTTCTCGTAAGATACTCCTTCTTCCTCTCAATCTACTCTCATACCCTGCTAGCTCTCACCATCTTCGAAGGTGTGTGAGGTCTTGGGTCTGAGAACGGGGATAATTAAAGTTGTGTTTGTTAAGTGTTTTGCTTAGTGCATGAAGCTTTCATCTTCATTGCACTAGCTAGTCTTGAAGGAACACAAAGAATTGTATTGTACAATGTCTCTCTTGATGGGAGAAACCATAATACAAAGCCTTTTGGAGGGGGGACCGGCTCCATGCAAATCCCGTCCTCAACTGTTGTCAATAGCTTAATTTCTCTCTCTTTTGAAAGTATTGTCGATGCTATCTAACTAGGTGTTATGCTTTTTGTTGCTCTCTCCACCCAAGCACTCTTGTAATTCTCATTAGGAATCTATTCTAATGAAATGCCCACTATGTTCATGCTAATTTCCGCTACACATAAGTTTTTAGACCATTAAATGTTACAAGTTATATAACTCACTCCAGGAAAGGCTTAGGGTAAATTTAGATTCTCACTCGTATGGTGTAGTAGAGTATCTCTCACCATAGAGATGAGTTAGGATTAGAGGTCGACTCGTGGAGTGTAGTAGGCATGATGCTACACCTCTCACTTCAGAGTGGCCTATAAAATTCACAATCTTAAAGTAAATCATTATTGATTATTCTACATAGAAGCACAAGGATTTATGTTCGTCATTTTAAGAGTGTAGAGATGCATACTTTATGCCCTCTTCATCTTAATGCGACTTTCGTTATTTTTGTGCTTCTATTTCTGTAGTAACATCATTGTTCATCAGCAGATGACTTGGTGTTACTCTGAACGTAGATATATACAATAATTGATTTACATTTGAGATTGTGGAGCTGTTTGCTGATGGTTGTGTTGTGCGTTCCACACACTCCATTAGAAATAGCTTATAAAATTTACAATTTTAGATTAAGTTTTTATGTCATATGTGTTACATAGAAACACAAGCGTTACCACTCGTTATATTAAGAGTGAAGAGATGCATATTTTCATGCCCTCTTCATCTTAATGTGACATACTGGTTACTCGTGTGTTTCATATTCCGAAAGAACATCATTTTTTATTATTAAATGACTTGGTGTTGTTTTGGACGTAAACACATACGATAGGTAACTTACATCTGCAATTGTTAATTTATCAGCTAATAGTTGTGTTGTGAGTTCCACACACTTTATCAGGGATTAGATTGATAAAAACTATCAATCTATTTTACAACAACATCCAGGACTTGTGCTGAGAATATCTCACACTAGGTGAGCTGTTCACATGTACGATTTTCCAACCCTTTAGATGTAATTTCTTTCATCATCTCACACTTCTGCACATAGCAGGGTCCAGTTCTTGTGCTGAGAGCATCTCACACTCCTGGCCTATTTCTCTCTCTCTCTCTCTCTCTCTCTCTCTCTCTCTCTCTCTCTCTCTGTCTTATTTAATTTTTATGGTCGATTCGCACAATGTGGTTTTTAATCATAAGATTTTGTCTTTAATTTGCAATAATTTAATATTATTTAATAAATTTGAAACATCATTTAATATATATAGGGTTAACACTCATTATAT